>NC_088200.1:56182028-57533820 GCF_028769735.1 Zonotrichia leucophrys gambelii
ATTCAGAAACAAGAACAAGAAAAAAAAACTTATATAAAGAATACAAGAAACCTTAAAAACCTATAAAAGAAACCTTACATTATCTCTTTTTCTTCTGACAATGCACATTCTTTGTCTATGATAAGCCTACAGAACGTCCCACTAAAGATTTTACTGCAGTGGCATTGGAATGATAGTAGACATCAACACACCACACAAGACCTAGCTTTAATTTTTCCCTGCTAGTGAGTGGCTTTTACATATGTCCATTACCTGGACATTAACATCAATTAATTAATTTATTTCACTCAACTCCAGGACATATTTATCTCAACTACTACTGCAAAACAAAGCTGACAAAAATTCTGTCCTGGAGCTGCCTTAATTTTCAACATTAAAAAGTAATTCAGGAGAGTGCATTCCTGAAATGAGTATTACAATTCCTTGTGTACTACTTCAGTGCAGGAATAGCTGATAGTGGTTTTGGCCTAGATTATTAAAAAAACCAAAGCAACAAAACAAAACAAAAAACAACCCCAGCCAAACCTTCAATACAAACATAAATCAAAAGTTAGTCCTACAAAACTGACTGATGTACTGATCAAAATGAAGAAAAAAGCCATTTTCTTATAGTAGCCTAACAATCAGCTGCACCAGTTGGTAAAAGTGAAATCAAGCCTAGCAAAACTTGTAGCTCAGCAGCCTCTTCCCACACAGTTCAAGTAAACATAATAAAGTAATGTTCTTACTAAAAGCTGTAAGAAAAAAACAGGAAGAGTCTTGGAAATGAGAAATACACAGTAGCAAATTCAAAAGTCATCATTACAGAATGGCACTGAAGGTTTCTGTCCAAACGCATAAAGTTCTAAGAGCTCTCTAATGACTCGATTAATGAAAGTTACAATTAAAAAGGCCCTATCCTAACCAAAATCAGGACAAGTTTTCCTCCCTGGAATCTCCTGTCTAGCCTGGTAACTCTCTCCAGAGACAGTACTTCCTTTATTCCTTCTAGAAATCAGTGCTTTTGCACTATTTTCCTTAGCAAAATCTTTTGGGATACACAGGGCCTTCACTTCTCAATCCTGTCTATTATCACCATGTACAAGTGAAAAATCTGTTTGACATTTACATCATTCAAATCATACACTCACATTTCTCCCACTACCCCCATCTCCTTAACTGGGATTTAGTTGCATTATTTAGATTAATTTATCTCTCCTCAGCAGTCCTCCTCACACCTTGACAACATTTGCCAAATTTCTTCCATTTTCTTCTACATATTTACAATGACTAACTATTCCATGAAGAAGCATTACATCAAGCCTGCACTCTGCAACAATAATTAGAAAGTCCCTAGCCTCAGAGCTGTCCCCTGAAAAATGAAGTCTTGCCTTTTTCATTACCATATATAATGGCATTACAAACTTATCTTCAATTTAGAGCCTATTTTCTAAGTTGATTATCATTTAAACAAAGCCTCCCAATCCCTCCCCACATTTTGAATACTGGATTTTACCACCTTTTCCAGATGACTAACAGGGATATCCCATATTAGCCAAATACTGAACTCCTCTCAGTATTTTACATTCCATAATGCCGTTCGCAAACACACTTTGGACATATGTACTCACACACATGCAAATAAGTTCTGCCTGCAAAGTCAGCACTTTCCAACAGGCAGGTCTCATGCTGCATGCAGCTTGCATGGTGTGCAACATGTCCCCAACAGCCACCACCCCTTTCTGGCCCTAACACAACTTCCTCTTTGAAAAACCAGCTCAACAGGCCTGTACAAGACTTAGAGTAGACGGAATACAAGCGACCACACAACCCACTAGAGGCCACTGTGGTGTCACTGCTTTCTGGGACTTGCCATAAAGCAGGCCATGGCTAATAATATAATCCCTATTTTCTTCAGCAAGTTTTGCCATCTTTCCCAAAACATCCTGTCCTTGAGAATTCTTAGCAGAAATCTCCAGAAAAGAAGACACTATCTGGAGTAGGATTAGGTACTGGAGATATATATTCTGGGTGTACCATGAATGCACGTTACAGGTGTGAATTTCACTCCACAAGGTACATTAAGAATGTGATGAGGAAAAGCGAACGAGGTACCAAGGGCAAAAGCCACAGATACATGTGCAGATGTATCTCACATGACTCAGTGCAATAGAAAGCATCTTGCAATTGGATGCTCTGTGGTATGTATAGTGGAAAAGCTAAAGACGAAATTTAGGGATCATTTTGTGTCCAGTACCACAATCAGACAAAGAACGAGATCATTAGGTAACTCAAAAGGAACACAGGAATCCAACTTCTTATCATCAGTTAAAAATGAAACAACTGTAAGAAGTGGGATGTAAAGGCAGAACTATCATGGCAAAGGAGTGCTTCCATCTTTTCCCTACACATCTCCCCACATACTGTAAATATGTAAATTGTTTATGCAAGAAAATGTCTTGACCATGCTCTGCTTCAGGATTCCTGTACACAACATCTCCTCACTGAGAGGTAAAAACTTTACCATAAATAAAACAGCTAACAGAGCATACAACTCCACTCACCCATCCAAATTCCTCTCTCTTTCAGATTTTTTGAAAATTTCAAAAAAACTTTTACTGAATGCAATGTTTTAAGATTTCATACAGATAGGCCAGCTTTCACACAGATAGGTATATCAACTTGAAACACACACTACACCTTCCACCTAAAAAATGCAAGAGGCTCGCCTAATTTTCCCTATTCTTGACTTTGTTTCTGGTCAATCAGCATTTTCTGGTATTACTGAAATTTAGAGTTGCAAAATGCTCATTCAATCAGTTACCTGCTCAATAGAACATCAGCTTTTTCTGCATTATTTATTACTAATCTTACAATACTTTTAATAATATTGAAAGCAAATTTCCATACTGTTTTCTTCCATCTATTTCCTTTATTTAAAAGCTCAGTCAGAAAAAATTCATGAAAAGCTGATGTAATTTCAAAGCTTCACATGCAACCTGCAAGCATGACACCAGAGTACGTGGTCTTCAGAGGTATGGATCAATGGTAATATTTTTGAGTTTAGAGGGGCAAACTCTATTTAACTTGTATTACAAATCAGTCAAGAGAATAAAAATCATGAGGAAGTGTCCTTCTCATTTTCCCTTCACATCTGCAAGTTTTCTTCAGGACCAGACTACAAAAATAAAGGTCTACATCCACAATTTTGCAGCACTGGAACTGGCTTTCATTTCCAAATATATAATTCAGTGTAAATATAGTATAGTCACCTATTTTCACACATAACTTTATTGGAGGATGATGTGCAGAGATTATAAAAAGGGAAACATTAAAAATGCGCTTGCAAATTCAAGTGATTGCATTAGATCTCTGCAGGAGAAGAAAATCCTGCTTAAGAGCTTCCCAGAGTGAAATAAACTGGCAACTAGCATTTGCAGTCTTGCTCTTTTTCTGGTTTATTTTGCATAGCAGTCAGTATGGATTTTAAATGGTGCAAATTACCTGCAACATGACAATTCTTACAGTTCTTTGTGTAGTTTTATAAGCAGCAGCTGTCATTCCCTGTTAATCCTTTACATCTATATTTTTTCATGCTCATAATACTTGCAGGTCTTCTAATCCTATATTATGAAAACCTTCACTTTTTAACTTTTAGCTTTCGCTGTAAAATATGAACAAACTGTGTTGTCATGGATACATGAAGATTAGGGAAGGGGTAGAGCTATCACAAAACCTGCATGCATGAATAACATGAATTATGAAAGCTTTTTCTCCCCCCACACATGATTTTGCAAACACAGTTGCTCTATTTAGTTGATGATTTTGAAATCAAAAACACTTGCTTTATCTGAAATGCTTTTTCTACAGTTAATAATACTGTATAAGCTCACTTAAGTGCCCACAAAGCAATGTCAAAACCTAGCTTCTGTACTCACGTTCTTTTTCTTTCTTAGAACATCTTTATGTTAGTTTTTAAGAGTCATGGCTATGTTTGACACTGTATATCCTTTAAAGCAGCTGGAATTTCTTCTTCCTCCAGTTGATACCCAGTCTACCTCCAGTCTATCTGTTGATAGACCCAATAAAATACTTTTATATCATTTCCTAACTATTCAAAAAATAATTTTATTTCAGACAAGATAAATCTTTAAACAGCTAGGAAAAAATAGAGGAGGAAAAAACAGCACAAAACCAAAAAGTGGAAGTAACACCATTGGTGTTATCCCAAACAGTATGCACCTTTTCCTACACCCCCCATGGCAAGTTTTGACACTACTCTTCACACTATTCTGACTCTCAACTTGACCTGCTAAGTGATCAAATTTAGAGATGTTCTAAACAGCAAGGCAAACAATTTGTTTACTTATTACTACCTTCATCAATAATGAACTTGGCTACTCCAGGAAGAGAGTAGGAAAAAATGACAGAAGGGGAAGGGAAAAAGGGAAATACATAATGGGCACAACAATTTCTCTAAATAATTCTTTGGGCCTTTAAAAATCTGAAAATAACAAAATAAAAAAACCCTGTTATATTACGCATAGGAATGTATTCAGTCTAGTATTTTGTGCACAACTTGCATTTTGATACCTACATCTACAGATTAGCATCACAGATTCTAAGGGGTGACAACACACCAGACCAAACTGACTACACTGAAAAACTAACAGAAAACTTGTTCTACTGTGCCTTGTGAAATACTTTCATGACAAAATGATTTATGATAACCCAAGAAGCATCAAAAAAATTTGTACGTGCTCAGCTGAAACAGAAAAATAATTACATAATACATCACTAAAGCCTAGAAAGATCTGACATACTAAATTTTGAAGACTACCCACAATGTCAAATGCTTTAAAATGTTTGGATTAGAAGATATACCAACTTTTCAAATATTCATATATAGCTAATTTCTTACATACTGCTTTTTCTAAGTCACTTGAATTCTAGGAGCTGCTATTAGTCTAAGAAATAGAAAAACCTCCTTATAAAATCCCATGAAGTCTCACCCCTTTAAACTCTTCCCGTACCAATCTATGCTGGCTATGATCTAACTCCCAGAGTAACCTTCTCCGTAATTTTGCCAGGCACTGAAGTGAGACAGACCTGTAACTGACAGCATTTTACTTCTTTCTCTTCTTGAAAACTGGAATAATATTTGCTAGCTACCAGTTGACTGGGACCTCTCCAAACTCCAAGCCCATTGAAAAATAACAGAGAGAGGCCTTGTTCTCCAAATACCTCAAAGTCTGAGACACTTTCTCACTTCTTCATCAAGCACTTGAAATTTGGTCCTGAAATGCCTTAGATTTCTAAGCTTGCAAAGTAGCATTAAAATCACTCAGAACTGTGTCAGTATCTGAATACTAAATTTTTTTATTCACTGCATTTTAAAAATCTGTTCCAGAAGAACATACTCTTATGCTGTGATGACCTCCTACATCTACTCATCATGTCAGCAAAAGGGCACACACACTGAACAAGTTCAAAGTTTACTCATTAAGTGTTGAGAACTGTGGGCTGCTTCAATAGGCTATTTTATTAAATAACGGAGACTTTTATAAAAATTGAATAGATTTTCAACATAAAGGAGGAAGATAAAAGAAGTTTTTTCTATTTCAAAATGGTGCAGAAGACAGCGATGCTGCAATTTGGGTTTAATAAAAACACTAGAAAACACCCCCCAGAATACTGTATATTACAGTTACAAAACTTACAAAAAAGTAAAATACACCAAAACTACAGCAAACTGGTGCTTGCCAGCACTGACTAGAAGATGATTTAGATAACAATTCTTTTGATGCTCATTTCCAAAGTCCTCTCAGCTGTGTTACAGCCAGCAGTCTGCACACAGAATGTACATACAACTGAATGTATGACTGCATGGATACAGCACTGGTTAAAGTGCTGACTGTGGAGAGATTTCCTTGTAGGCTCACTGATATTTCTTTCTCTATTCAGACATTACAGAGATGAGAAATTGCTCTAAAGCTCAATGTGGAATTGAGTTTCTCTTCTTCTGGTTCAGAAGAAATGGGATTACTAGTGGTTTCCTGCCTTCCTTAGCTAGTGGCCTGCAGTAAACATCTACAGACTGTTAGGCATTTCTATTATAAACACTCTGGACCTCTTGTAAGTCACAGGGGGACTTCAGTGGCTAACACCGTGGTTTTAATTTACCACAGAAGAGCACGTCTACAAAATGGACTGCAGTATACTCACTGACTTGTAAAAACATACCAGCCTACTGTATTATTCATATATGTTCGTCTTACATATCATTACCCAAGTCATAACACTACAGCTGACAAAACAATACTGTTACCCAACTCTCTTTGTCTACTAAATTTAAAAAAAAAAGTTTATGAAATTTTGACAAAATTCTACAGTAACTAGTTATCCACAGAAAATCAATCTAGTACACTTCAGGATTCACAGGGTGGGAAAAGAAAAGGAAAGGGAACCCAGTATCAGAAATATCTAGAAGTTTCAGTCTTCTAGATTTAAAGAAAAGTGGGACATTCAACCAGAGTTCTTTGACATAAAGCAAGATTTTTCTAAGGAAAAATAAGAAATTTTTCACTGTTAAAAGGCAAAATCTATGGCCCTTATTTTCTTTACTTTCAACTAAGTTTTTCCTAAGTGGGAAAAAGCATACTACTGTAAAATAACACTGAACTTTCACACACTGTGGGCATCGCAGCATACCTCCTGAATGGCTGTCATGACAACATGTTGAACTGATTCTTCCATCATCATTATGGTCTGGATGTACTCTGAAAATAAAAGCATTCTGAAATGTCAATGTTGAAACTCAAGACATAGAAGGTAAGACCAGAAGCTGCATCCTTCCTACAAAATGACTAGATGCCATGGATGACACTGAAATGTATAAGCACCAGTCAAGTTCCACTTCAACAATTCAACAAGATTTTATTGCAAGCCTGTTCAGATACAAATCCAGGCTTATTTGAACTCTACAACAATGAAAAAAGTACATTATTGCCTTTCTTCCTCCCCTGGCATCTCACACTTCTGAAATAACTACTTTTATCCTTTTCTCACTTTGTTACCAAACTGTTCAGGCTCTTGAAGTACATGATCCATGCATAGGTTGTCCTTTTCTCTAAGTGTAATAGCAACAACCTGCCTTTCTACAGCATCCTCATTTTCAAGTACTTTCATGTTCATTTTTGGTGTCTGTTCTTATTTCTCTAGTACATCACAAATTAAGTCCCCTCCACTTTTTAAGTTCTCAGCTCTGTGTACATGTGAGCTACACAAGAGGTACCTTGTAAGATGATACAGTAGCCAGAAGAACAAATTCTGACATTTAGACTAAGTCAAGGAATAAACGACTTGCCCAGTATAATACAGTTTCTAGTCAAACATCATCTCATTTACTCTTTTAATGATGTGATTAAGAGAAAGACACTGGGGATAAAGTCACCTTCAACTGGGTAATTTGCTCATGCTGAATCTTACTCAAAGTACAGATTGTTCTGGTATTTCAAATGTGCATTTTTAATGTCCAGACTGAAAGAGTTAAGGGGACACAAGATCAAGATATACTTGCCACTTGAAAATGAAAAATAGTCACCAAAAGGAAGATAATTTTATATAAAACAGAGATGATAGGACGTTTAATGAACCAGAGTTATTTATGCACTTGTGGAAGAACACTACTCCTATTTTGATTAATAGGAGACAACCTCCTGGTTAAGAGAACAGAAGTAATTTCAGAAGGAGAAACTAAAGTGATTTAGTCACCTAGGAAAACTGAAAAAGGGGAACTAGCTGTAAAGTTAAGATGCACCAAGCACGGGGAAGACAACAGGCCTAAAATCCTGGCAGCCATCAAACACAAAATTAGCTATATCTAGAGGACACACTTATTTAATGCAACTATCACACAATTACAGTAAAAAAAGCCTTATTTTCCAGCACATGACTATGTTTCCTGTTTAAAGTATTTAGAGTAAATGTTTGCATTTGCCATTATGTTACCTTCATCTGGCTTGAATGAAGAGTAATTTAAGGTAACTTGGTAACAATCTACAGCCTACACCTGAGGCAAGTTTAGAACATGAGAAGTAGCGCACTTAAACATCGCCATTGTTCATCACATCCTCTCTGGCACCCTCAAGAAAGATGAATGGGTCTCTACTGTATTTGTGCAGGTCTGAATTACAGTCAGGGCCACTTGGGTAGAGGGACAGAAGTTTCCTTCAGGGACTGCTAAAGTGGGATTCAATTGTCTGGCAATTGGCCTGAAGTGACTTTTTGGATGACCCTATTGAGCTCCATCTTCAGCTGTTGCCCAAAAGGGCATGGTTGCCAGCACTGCTTGTTTCTATTTGCCAACCCCATAGACACATCTTAGAAACTACAGAAACCCAGTTCACACCAGACATTTCATCAGATCAAGCACAAATAATACTGATGGCTTTTGGCCATGTAGTAAAATGGTGCCTGGAATGCATCTCTGCAACTAAGAGTTATGCTGAATAATGTAATAATCACATTATTCCATTCTTAACTATCCTGATCTACCTCATAAATGGTTAAAAGGTGTACCCAAGAATTTTTTTTTCTTTGTAGACTGATTTTTCAGCTTAGCAAACCAAAACTGAAAATATGTATCTTGGAAGTAAATTCAATTCCAGTTTGAGTCTCCAAAAGCAGTGATGCTTACACCAAAAAACAGTCACTATCTGTACAACAAACTAAGGTCATCATTATTATTAAAAAAAAAATCTGTTTCTGACAGAAACCCAATAAATATAATTCTTCTCCTTAATAGTTGCACAATAACCAAGAAAACATGTTTCCAAAATGTATTACCTTGCTTCTGTTCACAATTCACTGCACATCCCAAAATTAGTTGAAGCATTCTCCCAAGCTCCGCAGCATCAGCATGTTCTCCAATCAGGTTAACATCAGGAAGGGTGAAGTCATTTATCTGCTGCCCTAGAATCTGCACAAAGACAAGGCACATACACGGCTGTATCGCTGCACGTATACAAATCTATTTCATACAAAGATGATTCATAATCAACAACAGCAATTCATTCTTACTTTACTATAGTTTTGAATACACCTTCAAAACAAACCAAATTGCTTAACATAACATCTCACTATAAAATCATACTGTTTGATACAAATAATATTTGGGAAAAGATAAATATGACTGTCTCAACTCACAAGCAACTACCAGATAAACACTTAGCAAGATTCTTTCTTAAAGAATTAGATGTTGAAACATTAAATGTTTCACCTATACAACACATATATCTAACAGTGACAGGAGACAAATACAAGATACCAAAAAACTTAAGACCACTAGACCTCACACTTCCAGTAAATTTAAGGATATCTAGCAAGCCTTACAGCTAAGAAAGCTGCTCCATGGAAGAGACTCTGAGGTAGTAGTACAATGATATGTAATTAAACAGCCCACATGCAGAAAGAAAGAAAAAACCCTGCAAAACAAAAGCCCGTGTGACTCGCTATTAGTGTTATCTGATTTATCATTAAAGATCATTAAGGATTAATGATTGGCAGTAGAAGGAACTAGACAATTCTGCTAAATTGCTCTTTACTGAACAGAGGGTTGAAAATATGAATATGAAATTTGGAATTAAACACATCACTGACACATTAATTGCAGATAAAAAGAAACTAACTTCTTAAACAGGGTGTAATAAGGAAACAATGACTATATAGAGGGAATCAGTCATGTGTTTGCTGCATGCTCATGCAATACCCAAGAAAAACAGAAATCAGGTTAAGGCATTTATAAAAAACATAGCATATAGGAGGAATACAAAAAAACAAGCTATTGTGAAGTTTAGTAGTGTTGGGTTTTGTTGAAGTGTTGTGGTTTTGTTCTGATTATGTACCGTTTGTTTTGTGTTGTGGAACAGTAGGATTTTTAAGCCATTTTCTCAAAGAATTAACACTACTAAAAACCTCCACATGCTTTAAAGGACACAGATTCACTCTTGCTGGAAAAGACTTTCTTTAGGTCAAAAGAATTCTTTAGGTCAATACATCAACAACAATGGAAAATATTACTACCATACACAGACTGCATTAACAGAAAATACAATGTGTTCTGATTCTGGTATGCATTTATATATTGATCTGTAGTTCCTGAATTTCTTTCAAATGCAATGCTGGGTTTAAGTTAACAACACTACAGTGACTTCACAGTCACTGACAAGAGATCTCCTGCTGAGGAAAGCTGAACAGGTAAATTGGCAGGCACTAGGAAGAAGCCAAGGATGTGAAGGTGTGAACAGAGTTTGAAATAGACAAGAGAAAAAAAAATTAAAGAAAAAGAACGAAAAATATCCATCAAAAGCCCTGAAAGAAATATGAAAATAAAGGATAGACCCTATAATAACTGTCTTGAGATGAAAAAGAGCATTTAACCCATTTTCAAAAGACAAAAGATTTATACATTTACAAAAAAATTAAAAGTTGTAGTTCCAGAGCAGCAGAGGTCTGCAGCAAGATTAACTGAGCCAGAACAAAGCATGAAGGCTACAGTCAGTTACTTAGCCTTCTTGTTCTTCTATACTTTAACTGACAATGACAGCAAATGTAGCACTTTGACTGATTGTTCATCTGAATGCAATAAAAATTTCTGAATTTTTGAGGGTGAACAGGATTATTAGTATTATACACATTTTTCAAATGCTTTTACTACATCAGGTAAAATGCATATACATATCTATATTTTTGTAGTGGAGGAGGGAATAATGTTGAGGAAAATATCAGCAGAATTCATTAGTAGAATCCAGATTACCCCTACTATCAGCTCCAGCACTGCCTCAGCAGGAAAAATATAAACCTAAACCAAAATCCAGTGAGATTTATAAACATGCACTACCTTTAGAGAAATTAATCAGCTTGAATCTGCTCAGAACTTGCCTAATAGTAAAGTTTTGACACCAGACACTTAATCATCATATATACTAACCAATATTAACCAAAAAGAAGCTTGCATCACTTAGTAATATTAATTTTCCATAACAAAAACCTGATCTGTTTCTTTTTAGTGTTCCCAGTCATGACCAGCTTGCTAAATAATCACTTTTCAACATTTATTTAAACATGGATACCTAATCATTTGCTGAAGACAACTTCTTAAGACTTAATTTTTTCTTTCTTGAAGTACTTGAATTTATTTACTTAAATTTATTTTCTTGAAGTACTTCAATTTATTAAAAAATAAACTAATCTCTGTAGTATTTATGAGAAGACAGTATTTTGAAACAAGCAATGTCTAGAACATGCATATTATGGATTTTCTGCTGCCACTTATACAGATCAATTTGTCTCAAACATCACTGAAAGCATATTTCAGCTGAAGATTCACCACTGAAAGAAAAAATATTGTCTCCTCTGGAGTAATTAAGTGCTGAGTTTGCCCAAAATAAGAGAGAATGACAAAGACTGAGTCCAGTACATCTGAATTAAAATATTTAATGAAAATTTTAATGTGGGGAGGGGCTAGAAATGCTCTTCCTTCACTCTCCTCAAGAGAAAAAAAAGGAAAAGAGCAGACTTCAGCTGCAGATGAGGAAGGAAAAAAACATCAGACTCAGGTACATTAAAGTACATCAGACATGAAGTCCATCATCAGAACATAGTCAGTAAAGCTATCTATTCTTCACATGAAAAAATTTGCATAACAGGCTTCACTGGTACACCCGAGTATTCAATAAAGTAGGTGAGAAGGTTTAAAGAAGGCCAAGACTAGGGAACAGGCCATCAATCACCATATATGCCAAAAGGCTTGCAAGAAAACATCAGAACTTAACTTGCAGAATATAATTTATCTTCCACAGGTTAACTAAAATACATAATTCAAAAGGCAAGCAGATGAAGATTAGTTCAAATGGTTCTTACCTCATGGTTGTAATCCAGTATTCCTTTTAAAATTTTCTTCAGGTTGCTTACCTTTTTGACAAGAAAGAGGAAATACAATAAATACAGGGAGTATTTTACAGAGAAATGATCATAAAGTGGGCAATCACGGAAGAATCACACAAAAGAAGGATATAATTACATCAATTTATGCACAGTTAAATTTAGAATCATGAAAGTTATGCAAGAGGCCCTTATGACCAGACTTCCAGATGTGATTACAAATCTTTAGGAATTTATTTAAATTTATGAAAAACATAACATTGTCTTGGATAGGCTTTATATCAGATCCTACGGCATAAATGTTTTTATATACTTGTTTATCTTAGGATTATCTTTACATCCAGAAGTTGAAACATTACTTCCCTCCTTTCTTCCCTTGAAGTATCGCAATAATCTACTTTCTGCAGAGATAAACCTCTTCTTTCAAACCAAAACCAGCTACTGCTCAATATCATCCTTTATTCTCAACCCATATAAGTTCAATTGCTTGTTTTTATCATTAATTATTCCTCTTAGCTCTTTTATTTTTGTTCTTGTCAGTCTCTGTCTCTCCTCCCAGTTTTTACAAATGAATGTCTGCCTTACAGTATTTGGCAAAATTTACATTTCTCCAAGATGAATTCACTGCTATACAAAGGTAGCTTCTGTTCACTCGCATAACCAATGGCATCAGTTAAGTACCTCCTGCTTTACAGAATGTGTGTCACATTCCTCCAGTACTGTGTATTGCCCCCTTTCCAGCAAAAATCCATTTGCATCAGGTCTCTGGAAACAGTGTATTTAAAATTATAAAAATGCCCGTGGGTATCACACTGAAATTCAGAGGAAAAAAAAGCAATCTTTGCTGAAAGTAACTGCTAGAGACTATAAAAAATTAGTGTTCAAGTATTTAGGAAATTTAGATAATGGAAGCAGCACAGTGTTTCCTGGGACAGAGAAGAGGCTGAGAGAGCTGGGGTTGTTTAGCTTGGAGAAAAGGAGGCTCAGGGATGACCTTATCACTCTCTACAACTCCCTGAAAGGAGGCTGTAGCCAGGTGGGGGTCCGCCTCTTCTCCCAAGTAACAAGAGATGGGACAAGAGGAAAAGGCTTCAAGTTTTGCCAGGAAGTGGGGGTTTTTTGCCAGGAAAAGTACCAGATCACATCTCTTTATCAGAAATGGTTATCAAGCATTGTAACAGGCTACCCAGGACATGACTGAGTCACTGTCCTTGTGGTGTGCAAAGAGCTGGGTAGATGTGGTACACTGAGACATTACTCATTGGTGGACTTGGCAGTTCATGGTTCGGTTCTATGATCTTAAGGATCTTTACCAACCTCAATGATTGTATGACTGAAGTTTAAACAGAATCTGCAAAGACTAAAACTGATATAAACAGGATTCACGAAGTTCTCTTGCTGACAGCAGCAGCCACAGCAGCAAACTGTGGAACTGCAATGAAGGGAGAGGAAAACCTTGCAAGTTTTAAATGTCTTTGAAGCCCACCATAAATTTTATATTCTTGACTGCATTCCAGAAATATCCAGTTAGGAGACTCTGTCCACCAACAGAATTTACCTTTCAAACGACCTGATGGCTGTTAAGAAACATGATACTGACATTCACGGACAAACACAATACTTCAATATGGTCAACAAACAAAATGAGGTGATGAAAGTAAATTCCAGAGTCAAGAAAGAAACAGGATACACACACTAGAAGATTTTTTTGCCAAGAAAATCAAAATGATAATAATCTGATTACCTGATTCCTATTAATCTACTCACTTTTGGAAAGAAGTGTCATAAGTTGATTGCTTATTAAGATATAGGAACATTCTGACTGTCTCCATAATCACTGAATTTTAAGTCATACAAGAAACAAAAGTTCATTTGGACCTGAAAGGTGACACATCAAATACCCTGACAAACTAGAACTGGAGATGCTACATTATAGCATGTATATGAGAACATTTCTTGTCACTCCCCAAATGGCATAACAGACAATTTACACTTTCTACACCAAAGCACATACTTTTCCTGTACTATTACACACAACATGGTTCTGTAAGAGCTGCAACTATTTCCTACGTGTCAGCAACCAAGACTACCACTCAAAGGCAATGCATAATCATAACCAAAATCTGCAACAGATTTAAGAATTTAAAGAAATTAAGAAATTTTACTTTTATATCAAATCATCACAAAGAATACTGCATTGATTGGAATATTATTTTCAAACTTGATTAACTAAAATCTTCTGGTTTATAATTTACCTGAATCTGCTGCAGAAAGAGCCATGGAAACGCAAGGGCCATGTTGCAGAATTTAAGTCCAGTTTACCGATGAGAACATTTGTGAGGAACCTTGAACTTGAACATAATCCCAAAAAATTGAGAAACCAACTGGAAACCTGTGAAATACCTCTTTCCCCTTCTCCTTGTAAGCATTTTTGAATTAAAATTCCTTAAACACAAAGAGCCACCTTCTGCTATGTAACTTTCATAGTGCGTGGAGTTGAGACACTGAAACAAAGCCAATATTGATCAAAATTCATCATGAAAAAGAGCTTATAGGGCAGCATCCTTGAAACAAGAGAACAGCATATAAACTGAAAAAGAAATTTTTGCCATCCTATTTCACCCCACTGCCAATCAACAGTACTAGGGTACCTTGCTTTTAAGAATTAACTGTACCATCTTTGTATTTGGTACACAATCAGACAATTGTGAGATTAAAGCAGCTTATTTATAGACTTCTTTTAAGACTAAGACTGACTTAAACTTAACCATGATTTTCAGTATTACTCAGACAGCTCTCAAGTTTTTCCTAACTTGCTTGCAGTTAATAAACTTAGATGGTTTTACTGCCCCTGGCAGAGAGACGATCATCACAGGGAAACTACCACTAATATTTTGTACTTTGAAATTGAACTGAGTAGTTCCAGCAACATTTATGACGTCAAAGCATATGAAACGAGGACCTCAAGCAGCTAAATGAAAACCAACAACAGCCTAAGAAAGTGTTAAAAGACAATCAATTAGATCAGAATTCTAGGTCACAGAGGTGACAGTTGTTCAGAATTACTTTTCACTTTCTTAAGCACATAGGAAAACCTAACTGTAGTTAACAATGACCACTAAATTATATAATGTCAGACCACAATAGGCAGATTTGTCAATACAGATTATGACTATAAAATATTAAACCATTGTTCAGATGTCAGCCCATGACCACATGGGAAGCCTATTTGCTTGCATCAGCAACCTAAGTTCTGGCTTTTCCATGAAAATATACATGCTACCCTCCCAACACCTTTAACATTCATTCCCCTACAGCCATACTTCTGCTGGAAAAGATATGAAGTTTACTGGGGTAAAAAATCAACAACTATGCTTTATTTCACCTAGAAATTTGTTGCTTTGTTTCACCTCAGAAATCTGTTGCATCTAATGCACAATAGATGGATCAGTAAGTATTTCTAGACAAATCTCTATCAATTTTCCATCTCTTTACCATCTGAGAATAATGATGAAACTTCAATATTCTCAGTCCTTTGAATACCTAAATTTCACTAATATCCACACTAGAGCTGTGTGGGTGTTCTCTATGTTAAAATATCATTAACCTCCCTGTTAACAGCCAGCTTGGCTTAGTATAGTACCACATGTGCTCAGTGACACTGACCCTTATGACACAGCATTAACTTGATATACTGACTGGTATGAAAGCAGAGATCATGTGATCTGCCAACACCATAAGACTTAATGGTTACCTGGTTTTTCTCCTGCTTTTCTTTATTCTCACTTGTCATATAAAATCTTTATTAATTACAACTTGTTTACTGTTTCCAATCTCAGGTTTATAAGAGCAGTCTGTCTAGATTTCTCTCTTTACTAACATAGCTGAGTAACAAAGGGAAAGGACAGTAATGTGGGCAATAGAAAATGCCCTTAAGCTTGTGATTGTTGACAAAAAGAGAGCATGGGTTATCTAACTTCCTGTTTTTTCTCCAACATTATAGCAGCCAATCTCCACTTTTGCATTACCGTTATATCACATGTATGACTGAAACCCTGTTTGTGCTGGAGGCTCTGTGTAAATTGGCTTTTCTTTTTTTAATTTCAAATCTTGAATAACCTCTGGAAATGTTGCTAGCACATGCTTTCAAGTGGTGTGGGAATTCTTAACCAATAAGCTTTGGATATCTCATTATGGTACATTTTTATCCATTTGCAGTTAACAGGTGGGGTGGAGGGTAGGTAGGTGGGCAGGGGCATGTGCTGGTGTGTGTGTGCACACACCAAGAAAGACAGGGAGCACCTGTGTTCATTGTTTCTACCACTCTCACAGGCATATGGTTTTTGATTTAAATTGCATTCTGCAGCAATGTCTCTCATCACTGATGAGAGGTGTAACCCAGAGAAAGACTAGGTAGTGAAGGTTCCCAAGACTAACACAGCTTGCTACAATGCAACAGCTAATATAAACACTAATAAAACTGTACTTCAAATTGATGCTGTCTAAATGCCAAAATGAAAAGTTCAGAAGAAAATCAAGCTGAACAATGTGTTTCCTTTCCTTCCTAAGCTTTCCACACTGAATGAAAAAAGATAGGAATGAAAAAAGATCCCTAAAAGAGTCAACAGTTTATTCTGTAATTGCCCAAAACTGATGCACATGAATAAATCAGTCATTTCCTTGATTAGGGAATTTTATCCCTGAAAAATTTTGGCAACCAAATTATTTTCTAAGCTGCTTTTCACTTTCAGTATAGGTTTTATGTTCCAGATGTCATCTTCCTCAGTCATGAAATACAATTTAAATCTGAACTACATAGAAGTGTTCACTGTACATGAGGAAGGAGTTAATGGCTTTGCTTATTTTTGTAAACCAGCATAAAATTGCAAAGGCAGCAGTGAAAAGTCTTTTTGTTGCCCAAGGGAAAATACAAACTACTATGTACATTGATGTATGCTATGAGCGTGACATTTTAACCCTGAAGAAATAACATTTCTCTATTAAATACAGTAGAGTAGACAAAGATATGGTTAACTCTAAGAACCATAATGCTTGCTGAATAGTTTCTATTTTCCAAGCTCCCCAAGTTTTAGCATTTCCCTTTTTCTCTCCTGTGCATTGCTCAATTTCTCAAGTCTGGCAACCTGCCCTGTAACCAAGAATTTAAAAACATCCCTGCGAGTTTTTTTTCAAATGGTATAGCAACAGCAAAAACATTGCAGTTATCAGAAAGCGAAATGCTAAAAAAACCAAACTAACCAAACCTGTGCATCTCCCTCCCGCCTCCTCCCAAAAAAAATCTCAGCCTTGCTTCTTCTCCAAAGAGGACAACACACAATTCAAAATTAACAATCATACCACTCATTACCTTCTCCCTTGTTCTCAGGTAACAAGTGACAGGACAAGAAGAAACTGTCTCAAGTGGCATCAGATAAGTTTTAGGTTAAATGTTAGGTAAAAGATTTTCATGGAAAGTGTTGTAGAGCATTGGAACACACTGCCTAGCAAAATAATAGTCATTGCCCATGGAAGTGTTAAAAAATGTGCAGATATGGCACTTGGTGACACAATGGGTTGCGGTAAACACAGTGGTGGTGCTAGGTTGATAGCTGGACTCAATCTTAAAGGTGTTTCCCAAACTTAACAACTCTGTGATTCTATCATTTTCTGAGTACTTCCATGAACAGTGGTTAGGTGGGCTGTACAAGAGCTACACTAATCTCTACCAGCCCGCACTGTTTCACAAAACTTGCTACACATTACATTTATATTGTCTTTCTGTATTTCATTTCCCCTACTAGACCAGCTCCTTTACGTGGTTCATGATACCAAGAGTTTATACAAGTGATGACTGTTACACCAGATAGTTCTGATGGCATCTAAGAGTGACCATGTTTAGCAACAAGAAAACAATGTAGCTCATTACCACAACACACGAGATAATTCAATTACCACTTCTCATGGCACTTCTTAAAGTACAAAGGGAAAGATATATTCTAGAGTCATGCAAATATGATGCCCACATCTTAAATCCAGTAATGAATATATTTCTAAAAGGAGATTTAGTGAGGTGGGGGTCAGTCTCTTCTCTCAGTAAGCAAGTGACAGGACAAGAGGAAATGGCCCATGAGGAGTTAAAATTGGGTATTATGAAAAATTTCTTCGCCAAAGGCATTGTCAAGCATTGGAAAAGGCTGCCCAGGGAAGTAGCTGAGTTACTATCCCTGAAGGCATTTAAAAGAAGTGTAAATGTGGAGCTTAGCACATGGTTTAGTGTGGACCTGGTAGAGTTAACTTGATCTTAAGTCTTTTCCAAGCTGAACAATTCTATTCATAGAAATGCACAGATTGAAGTGTTCCTACAAGCCAGACTTTAAATGAAGGACTGGATGATAGACATTTGGAAAACTAGACTACTAATAATGTTTACTCACATATAAAGAATAGTTGGCAAGGTATAAGATCACTTACAGATTAAAAAACAACAGTTAAAGTATCACACATGTGCCTTTTAGAATCTTCATGAAAAGGCAAGTGGTCTATAAAAATGTATACAAAAAGCTGAATTATATGTACTTCTTAAACAAAACACAACAAAAAAATCAGTCTTTAGTTGTTCTTCACATGGACACTTGAAAAACAAGATGGAATGACATCAGCAAGAAACTGAAATTTGACCTGATGTTTTGCCAACCAAAGTCACATAAGGAAGTTACTAGATTGCTCAGCTTTTTTTTTTTTTTCACACCTGCTAAAAAGGTGTTTTTTTCTACATCTGCCAAATTAGTGCAAGACATAAAAAAAAAAAAAAATTATTCCTCAAACTCCATAAGATAGTTATAGAAGCTGCTGCTCCACATTCAATCAGCTGAAATGCTAATATAACCAACACTTCTCAGTTTGTTATCCTCCACATTTAAAAGCTAAGATTTCAATATTCCTTAGGGGAAAAACCCAAAAAATATTTTACAAAAAAGTAAGATCTTGTACCCAGCTGTTCACTTGCAATTCCACACAATTCTTTGAGAAGCTAATATAAATTAAGTGCTCTACATTCAACAGACGCCAAAGGCGTCCTAAATGTTTTTTAGGGATGATGTCTCTTATTCAGCAGTCACTCAATATATCCTCATCAATGTACCCTCACTTTTTGCTGGCAGCCCTAGTAGACACAACACTCTAAAACATTCCAGACTTCACAGAGCTGGTCAGACAGCAGAAACTATGCTGATACATGTTTCCTGGCCAAGTCAAAGCATAAACAGCAGTGGTGTGCTCCATCTTTTTTGTTGTTTCAGGCAGCATTCTGTCTCTGAGTGTCCCTGCAATTCAGAAATTGATGTAGAGAAGCCTGTAAGTATTACAGCATTTCACAGTTTTAGTCCTTCCCCAGATGCTCAGAATGAGTTTTGGTGGCTGGAACAAAATGGTTTTACAGGAAACCAGAACTAGCAGTAAATTCTTAACTATTTTTCTTCCCCCAAATTAGTCAGGCTGAAAATGGAAATTTAAAAAAGCACATAGATCATTCGCTGAAGAAAACTACTCAAAAACTACACTAACATCTGCATGTGAGACTGTGTTCTTCACATTCTAAAGCAAAATATTCCTCATTCATAGTTCTTGTAAATTCTGTTTCCTTCAGGTTTGCAGAGAAGTGCTAGAATTCCAAGTGATACAAACAACCCAGCAAACAGACTGTGATTAAAAATCATGCTGAGTAGAAACACAGAAAAAACATGACTTCCTCCCTTAAAACTCAGTAGCTCTGCAGAGCTGACAAAGTAAAAGGAAGCAACATGTTGCCATTTTTCTTTAAATATATTGTTTATGTTCCTATCTTTATGCAGTTGTTTCTCAAAAAAGCTGCTTTTTTAAAAGCTGCTTTCACACTGTACATTAAAAAAAAAATCTCTCATTCAATATTTGTAAAACAAAAGGTAATTAATGTATAACATTTACTTGAATATTTTCCTTTTAAATCATTAAAACCTGTTCACAAATTCAAAATGTCTTTCTAAAATTGTGCAGGACAATACAACATTAAAAAAAGTAAGTGTAATTAAAATGCTACAAAATTCAAAATGCTATCTATAAAGCAAGATCCTAATCCAGAAATGTAAGAATATTTAGACACAATATTGTATTAAGTACTGAAATACAGACTCACAGACACACAAAGTAAGTCAAATACCTTTAGCCTCCAATTATCTCCCACTTCTGTTTTGATTCTGTTCAGCCAATTTTCATCAAAATAAGCTGGATCTCTGAAAAATAAAAAGTGCATTTATTAAAAACACAATTACAGAAATTTTGAGTACACATTCATCATTAAGCTTCCATCTCAGGTCTGAGTTAATTTAAATGACTACCTCTTGCATCTGACACATGGCTTGAATACAGTAGTTCAGAAACCTGTTACTACTCACATTTCTAAGAACTTTCACCCTATTGACAGCACAGGTTCATCTGTGTGCCATGAGGAGCTTATGCTTTTGAGGAAGCATCTTTTTATTTTGAATGCATTTTGCCAGTTTTCCCTCCATAAGTCCTACCTCTTAACTTCTTTGGTGTTGCAGCAATATTTACTTGCATTTCTTAAAAATATTAAAAATTATTACTTTTCCACACATTATGTATCCCTACCATTGCACACTGCTTACAACTATTCAGCTGCTAAAATAAAAGCCTGAAACTGAACAATACACATGCTGTCTTGATAGAGTGAGAAGAGCTAGGAAACATCACTGAAGTTTTTATGCCTAAGAACACACTTCACTATTTGATCTACCAAACACTATCAGTTTTTTAAATCCTCTTTTCACAGTAACCCTACACAAATCTTTTTGTGAACACCCTTCCTTAGAAGCTTTTCTATTCTCTGCACTTTTGACAAGGCAATCAAGAAAAAGAACAGAGAACTATTTCTATGCATAACTTCTTCCTATTAATTTTTCTCAAAGCATCTTCCACAGGCTGCTTCCTCAAGACACCTCCTGAGACTCTCTCTCCTGCTATCAAACTCAAAGATCATCTAAAAGGCTAACATTTTCTACTGCTCAATTCAAATTTTCCCTTTATCATAGGGAATTTTGAAAATGCTATGATCAGAATTAAGGAGAAATAATGTACTATATATAACTGGTTTTAAAGGAGTAGAAAAACACAAGGAAAGGTTTCTATTTCATCCAACATATGAAGTCACTACAGCCAGAATGAAAAAAACATCTGTCTATTGTTAGCAAAATGCTCTTAAGAGTTTGTGTTACAGTTTCAGGTGAAGTACTCTATTTTCTGGACTGCTGCAATTTGCCACTGATTACTTATTAGATTTACTGCTGCACCTTCTACACATAGAACTGTTACGGACTGATTTCTTTTTTCAAGGGCAAGGCGCCATGAGATCTTTTGGCAAAATTTCAAGAGAACTCTGAATATGCCTGGAGAGTCAAATAACATCCATATCATATATACTGTAAACCAGCAACTACATCAGAACTTTTATTAGAGCACAAACTTTGCAGCCACACTTTGCATCTGACACACAGTACATGCTGTGTTTCATCTTCTCCACAGCATCTTCACAATGCATTAAGGTCTGCAAGCTGTACTGCAACTACAATACACAGCAATGGAGGAAGATCATAAATAGCAATGTTTCTCTACTGACACATTTTCATTGCTATTTTTTCACACTTTGTTACAGATTCTGGTGAAGATTACAGCATATTTCGTTTCCTTGTCATTGCACCTGCAAACATATATCTGGAAGAACAGCTTTAATTACTAGTTAAGTTGATGACTCCAAATTACTTCCATTCAGAAACAGTACAGTTCTAGCATAGATGACAGAAGCTTAAATTACAAAATAGAACAGTAATGTCTTATCCAGACTATCACTGGTTTTAAAATATATATTTTCAAATAGCTTTCAAATGGCCTCTCTGCCACAAGAAGACAGTTAAATTTAAGAATGATACTGATTCAAGTACATGTAAGATCTCTGACACATGAAAAAAGTTTACATTCAGCTTTTACATGAAACAAATAGCTCTCCTTGCAAAAATCCTTAATTAAAAAGCCTTCATTTGCCTAATTTCCACTCAATCACAACAAAATCATCTGGACACTAATGAAAAGAATGACAGTTCAAATCCATTTTAGGTGCGGGGTTCAAAAAACACCCTAATGACTGTCAAATGGGTCTTCTGAGAATTGCTGATACACAAATAAGCTAGCTTAACAAGAGACTCACAATTATAAAGTATTTATGCAGCTGAGAGATTAAGCAGGTATGACCTGTGCTTCCTCATAAAAAAAACCCAACAGGGCTTCCCTAAGTAATTTTATCATTTTAAGGGTTGCACTTGGCCACTAACATCTTTAGCTGCTTCAAGGCTGTAGTGCCATAAATATATCAATCCTTGACATACCATTTTCATGGTTCTAGGAAACAACATGAGCAGCTATAAACAACATCCCATAAGCAAAACTATATTTGGACAGACTGGGTAGCAGATATTGCAGATCCAGTTTTCAACAATAACAGCACCAGTAAGTGAATCAGCTGAGGAATGCTAACAAGACTTCAGAGTTAGGTCCATCTTACTTCACTCTGAAAGCCTGAAATTCAGCAGAAACTAAGCAGCTTTTCTCAGCTACTACTGTAATAAAAGGAACACAGGGACCAGTAATTGTCTTTTACAGTGCTGAAGAAAGTCATATGCTACCTAAACCCGGATATACCTCATCAGACATACTTAAGGAAGGTCCTTGAGAAATACATCTAAACTCAGTGTGGTAGTCCTCTTCCACAGATCCATTTGCTTTTTCATTTGTATGTATACAAACCTCATGGAAGCATCCAAGGGTCCAGCATCTGATAAGCAATCCAGTTGAAATCAGTATCATGTAACAATGGTCAAAGTAGCACCAACAGTTTTTTTAGAGAAGCTTCATACAGGTTACACAATAATTAATAACACACTGCAAAAACACTTTGCCAGGAACACAATAAGCAGAAAAGTAAAAGGTTGGGTATCAACACCAATCAAATCTAGAATGATCATCCTTTCCTCAACCTCATCACCATTATAATTTTCTTTCTCTTCAAAAGTCTCATTGAAGTTCATTACTAGTAACAACCGCAATGTTCTCTCTATATAACAAACTATTGGAAATCAAACCTGAAATAACTTTTCCACAGTTACTTCTAAACATACTTTTAAAAAGGGGTTTCCAGATGTTAGATCATTCACAGCCCTTGCTGCAAAAAAGTCTCCTTTTACTATATTTCTGGGAATCATAATTCAATCAAATTCAGGTCATCTTAGGCCATTTCATTTGGAAGCAACAGCATTCTTCTTACAGCATTTGAAAAAGCACCACCTAAGCAAATACAAAAATGTGTGGCTGAGAAGCGAGCAGCTACACTAATAGAAAATTAACTGGAGCATCTTCATTGCCATGAGACGACTCATACATGAACTAAGTATTTTGAATTCACTAAGTTCCTGAGCCTAGACCCAAACTGGCTAACTTTGAGGATTAGAAAGGTATTTGTGTATCAGTTGATTGCTGCCTACTACCTCAGTAGTACTGCAGGTAACTGGGACTTTTCTTCAGAGCAGAAGATACTTATGCTGTTGCTAATGCTCTATCACTTCATGTGATGTTTTCAGCAGTGCTCATTTATACCATCTCCATCTTATTTTGTATGCAAATTTTCCTTTATTTAAGCAATCATCTCTCTCCATCACAGATGCCAAGAGACAGAAATACTCTTCTAAAGAAAACCAACCCACAGAGCATGTAGTATAACTCATGATTATTACTCATTATAACAGCGGTACAGTAAGCTGCATCAAAAAATGTGTTTACAAAAAATTTCCCTCCCTCAGTGATATACAAAAGCATGGCTTTTGTGTTTTGCATGTGTCAAAATGCATACACTGTGTTGCAATGTATAATAGAACAAATGAATAATTCACTGAGAGGAGCACGATGCAGAGATGACAGAAGAAAATATATACAAATTCTTACATTTACCAAGGCCAGTATGACAGAGAAAGAAAGAATCAAAACAAGAGGGACACCTGGCACTAAACAGTCTCCAGAGTGGGATGAAAGGAAAATTTTAAAACAGGAAATCCTGCTATTATAGGGATATCAGTGGACAGTGAAAGCATAAGTAAAATCATTGCAAGCTACACCAAAAAAAGGATGCGATTCAGAAGCAAGCTATGGCACTCGTACCAGCATAACCTACAACTTTAGGCAAACAGTCTACTCATAAAAAAATCAAACATTTTATTTTGCTTCCACTCTTTACTCCTGCAGTACAACATTCTTTAAAATAATCATCAACACTGAAAGTGTACAGGCATTTCTTCTTACTGCACTTCACATCAATGATAGTCAGAGGGATTACCACATCTGAATAGAAACAATGAATCTTACAGAATAATATACAAAAGTTAAACTAAAACATAGGCTGAGTTTCTTCCTCCAAGATAATACAGTTAGCACTAGAGAATTACGTTAAATGATATTTAAGCTCAAATTCAAAGATAAAGTTTTAATGATATAAAGGAAGAAAATGTCCTCAGGAATTTAACAACACCTGTTTTTTAACAGCTGAGACTGCAAGCAAAATTTTCATGCTTGGTTACATAGAACATATTTCTGATATTTGCTGTCATACACTACATCAATAGCAAAAACCTTCTGAAGGTGCCAGTAATTTCCTTTTCTTCTCACAGCTTATTCCAGCAGTTTTGTTAAAGAAAATTCTGCTGCATTTGTTTTGATGTCTGGCACTTACCTACAAATGGGCTGCTACTGTGAGTGTAAAAAATATTGAGCTTGATGTACAAAAAATTAAGAACCACAGAAGAAACTGTCAGCCCCCTCCACTTGGTACAAGGCACAGCTGGCTTTTGTCAGCTGATGAGCAAGCAATGTTCTTCCTCTTCTCTTTCCTCTTTTCTTTCTTTTTCTGACTAAATCCTACAGTTCTGTTTTATGCAAATTTTATGTCTAAAACAACTAACTCCCTGAGCCAGGGATCTCTCAAAACCTGCTCCTCATCATGACCTACTATCTCCCACCCTCATAATTACCAATGGACTTGTCCTAAGAAGGCAGATGTAAGGAAAAAAAATAGAAATAATAGAATTCACTATTAAACCTTTAATTTTTTCAGAAGAAACGCTATCCTCACTCCCCTATCTGGAAATATATCCAGAACATTAGTCCACTCCAACACCTTTAAATTTTCATCAATGCTCTTCTTTACTGGATATATTAATTTGCTCTTTAATATTTTAAAACATTAATTAATTTACTACAGTAAAATCCTGATTCACACAAAGTTGCCAGAACTTTCCTCTCCCTACCTTTACCTAATCAGGTAAAGGCTCAAAGAACACACACTTAAAAGAACCTTTAACAGGAAGCACCTAGACTAAGAAACACCTGCTTTTCTTTCTTCCTTGGAAAATTACAAAAACAGTGGTTTATCCTTCTCAATAGAATAAAAGTCATGGCATTTAAGTTGTGTCTGCAGTCAAAACAACACATTTTTCCTTTGAAGATTAACTTTTGGAGAGATTTTCATGTCAAATGCAACTATTCAGGTTTTCACTGCAAATGATATGTTTGCAGTGACCTGATGCTTTCAGGCTTGCTCCTTGCTATTTAACATCACTGCAAGACTTTTCCAAGTAACCTTAAGCATACAGCTGTCTCTCTGCAAAAATTGTATTCTATATTATTATCTTTCTTAGGGCAGAGGGGGAACTCGTGCTGCTAATATAAAAAGAAAAAGGCAAAAAAGCCTGTTCTAGACTTGCTTCGCATTGTTGAACATGCCCTAACTCGCAGTGAAGTAGTCTTCCTGTTGTCTTTGTTCAAAGGACCAACAGTGTTGAATTTGGTTTTATTTTCAAGAAAGAATATTTTAAATGGCTTTGCCAACATGCTCCTGATCAGTTTTCTAGTCAGCTACACAAATGCTGATCCTTATATTTGACCTATATTCCACTATCATGTCCAGGGAAAGAGAAAATATTTGGCTATTCTACAATCTCTGGTTTCTACTTCAAAAATCCATTAGATTAATCTTCTGTTACACCTCTTATCTTATACTACTTACCTTCTGTTTATTCTATTAAAAAAAAAAAAACAAAAAAGCGGTATTTTCTCTCAAAGATTGTTCATGTTATCGTTCCTGCTGTACAATCCAAGATCAGATTGCTGCTGCTCAACAGGAATGCAGTCAAGATTTAGCAATACTGTTGCTAAATTTCAGGATGAGAATATGTCTGTTCATTACATAAGTATGCAAAATGTTAAATCTGAAGCATAACTACCATAAAGTAAGATAATTAAACACTAATTTTGGCATGTTCAAATTATTATATAGGACATAAAGAAAGAATTATAAATTGTCTAGGAGATCTTTACATATTTTAAAATCATGCTACAGAAGTGCAATATTTGTACTGTATATTTATTTTTAAAGTTCAGTTCATCAGCTGAAAACAGTATCTCAGAACCACATGCTAAAAAGTCTTGCTTTGAAATATTTGACTACATTGAGATTTCCCTTTTCCCCTTTTTTGTTCTTCCTGTGACCTGGCAGTTCCTTCTCTCACTAGGAGGAAGGCTCCTGCTCCTGAGAATCTGCAACTAAAGAAGAGACTCAGTTCCCTCACAGCAGTTAGAGCCCTAGGAGCTCTGTCAAACAAATCAGCTGTGTTCAGTAAACCTGAGCCACACAGCAGCATAAGAGGGAAGTGCTAAACACTCAAACAGGAAGGAGGACCCTCATCTTCTGACTGATATCAAGAAAGGCTGTTGTTTGCTCAGGGTTTGAATTCCGGGCATTGTTGAAAGACTGCTGAAGCGTGTCCAGCCCTCACATTATTATTTCTTCAGCTCTTACCTGGGCACGAGCTGTACAGGAAGGGAAACCTGCAAAGTACCAAATGGGATTATGCAGTTTTGGAAGGTATGGTCAAGGCTCAAGTGGTGTTCTTCCCTGTTGCAAGTTAGTGAAGTAGAGGTTTGAGCAGCAGATAAGCCCTGCAGGTCAACAACCAGCTGTGAGATAGTGTTGGCAATAACGTTTTAGTTTTGATAACCATTAAACCCTTTTGAGAATAAGGACTGCTTGGAAGAGACGGGATCCACCAGGCTATGGTGGACAGATGCATCCTCATGAACAGGCTGGCCAAGGTGGTAAGAACAGTTTTATGCAAAAAAAAAAAAGTGAACATTAAGTTACAAAGTAGTGAACTCTGTTGAAGAATTAGGGGTGAGGAATGATATGAACAAAAGACACCTCATAGTCAACAAAACAGGTATGGGTAAAGTGAGATCACTCCAAGCATATGCACATAAATATAGAAAGGCCTAAAGAAGGACTCTCTGGGGAAAGCTTCATTCTTGGGAATCAGAAAGACTGGATGTGGTGGTGTTCACAGGGGTCCCAGGAAGAGGGAAGAGATGAGGATCTGACTCCATGTTTCAGAAGGCTTGATTAATTATTTTATGATACATATTATATTAAAACTATACTAAAAGAATAGAAGGAAGGATTTCATCAGAAGGCTAGCAAAGAACGCAGAGGATGGAATGATAACAAAATCCTGTGTCTGACCAGAGAGTCCAATACAGCTGGACTGTGACTGGCCATTAATTAGAAACAACCATATGAGACCAATTAAAAATCCACCTGTTGCATTCCACAGCAGCAGATAATTATTGTTTACATTTTGTTCCTGAGGCCTCTCAGCTTCTCAGGAGAAAAATCCTAGCAAAGAGGTTTTTCAGAAAATATCGCTACAGAAAATCACAGCTACAGCTGGATGCATATGTGGAGTGCTTGTGTGCTAATGCAGGCAGCATGGAGAACAAATAGGAAGAAACAGAGTTCTACATGTAGTTGCAAGGTCAGAGACCCACTGGGATCATGAGGTCATGGAAGGATAGCTCACATGCCAAGGCTGCTGACATGAACATATACAGGCTCCTTAGGAAGAACAAGCTAAGAAGACAGTGACAGAAAGATGCCCTTTCTGCAACAGACCAAAGGGAATGAATGAGCCCTGCCTTAGGACGGATTTGAGCCAGCTGAGAGATTACTAGTCAGAATGACTAAGCAGATCAACATGAGTGACACTGCTACAGATTCCTGCTATAGACTGCCTGATCTATGAGGATGACATCCTCATAGAACTGATGAAGCATTACAGGGGTAACTGGATAGCAAGGTGGGCTGGAAAATGGCTGAAATGCTAGGCTCAAAGGTTTCAGAAGCATGAAATCCAGCTGGATTCACTAGCAGCATATCCAAGGGGTCAATAGTATTAAATGTCTCTAGTAGGGACCTAGATGAAGGGACAGAGAGCAATTTTGCATATAATATAAAAATGGAAGGCATGTTTGACACACCTGATAGCTGCATTGCCATTTAGGAGAAATTTGACAAGCTGGAAAAACAAGCTGAGAGTAACCTTACACATTTCAGAGAAGTTAAATGCAAACAAACCCTATTCACCAGTATATAGGGAGGGTAAGTGGTTGGAAAACAGCTTTGCAGACAAGAAAACGGGCAGAAACCAAGTGGAACACACTCCAGCAATGTGTCCTTGCAGCACAGAAAGCAAACCAAAACCTGGGCTGTGTTGGGAAGATCACTGCCGGCAGGCCAAGGGAGGTACTGCTCAGATCTGTTAAAACCGTATCTGAGCTGCTGCATCCAGGCCTCCCCAGTAAGAGAGACACTTGGACGTACACGGAAGTTCAGCAAAGGGCAATTAAGATGATTAAGAGACTGCAGTTTCTGTCAAGTGAGGTGAGACTGAGCGAGCTGTGTTTGTTTCGCCTCAAGAAAAAAAGGCTCAGAAAGATCTTACCAATCCTGTGTATAAATAACCCAATGGCTTCTTCTTTATACCCTCACATAATCTCAGCGGTGTCTGGTTAACAGACAAGGGGTAGTGGAAACAAACTGAAAAGTACTTCCAACTGCAAAAAACTAAACTGACAGTTCCATTCAGTTCATCATTGAAACTTTATTGCATTAAACTACTTCTAACACTACTGACTATAGTTTCAAACAGCAGTCAGGGCCAATTATCTTACCTTGGACTGATTTCAATTTTAAGTGTGAATCTGTATGTCTAGTTTTAATTCAGGTTACTTTCCAGTAAGTTCACACTTGAATTAACTCTTCTCTAAAACAATTGGGGTTTTTTCATTTAAGATAGTTATCTGTAAACTACAGAGGAAAACATCATTAGACATGTTCCACTTTAAAGTACCATGTGAGCACATCCTTAGGCAATACTAGCCAAGGTAAAACACATGTAAGTACACAAAAATGTACAGATATAAAAAACCTCTGTATTTAATTCATTAAGTAAACAATTACTTACATTTTTTGAAGGACCTGGGCCATCACAACCCCACTCGTTAAATCTTCCACGGTCTGGCATGGTGCCTCAACATTAAATGTCTGGATCTATGTGAGAAAGGAAAAAGTTATCCTTATTTCCTTCAATGTAAAGGAATTTTCAAAGGTTTGAAAAAAAAATAGCAAATAGCAAAATACCAAATAGCAAAAATAATAAACTCCACATATTTAGCATACATGTTTGTTTTAAAAAGCTTTATATTTAATAGTCAAAGACAGAAACATCTTGTTTTCTTATCCTTGTTTTCTCAATAAACTGCTACAAAAACCAGTATTACATTCTCCAAAAGGCAAACTTCCTACTGCATTTTCTACTTACTGAAAGTCATCAGTGCATTCAAGTACTTCCATATAATCTTGTACAATTCAAGTACACCCTCTCAATCAACAAAATAAACTCAAGTTTTAGAAGGAACAGTGATCCCACAGAATGCTCAACTCCCCACAATGACAAGATGAAATGTAGATTGATATACATATTCCAAACTTGATTAATCCCTACTATGAGATGGAAGAGAAGAGCACAATATTGCTAAACCCTGATTGCTCTATACACTACTAGAATTCTGAATATTTCACGCTAACGTACTAACGCCAGTGACATGCACCACAGTCCGCACAAAGCTCTTTTCTTCCCTGCTCTCTTGATGAGAAGAATCAGTCCACTTCAGGACAATCTTTTTAACTGGTTTAAGTTACTTGATAATTTACTTTAAAATAACATTATTTTTAAATGATGTGAATGAGTTTACAACAATTTTTATGATACTATTTGGAAGGTATCTGTCTAGTGCTCTCTGTTACTATCCTCCTCCTACAGGAAACTTGGGCTTATTTGTAGAAAGCAAATTTTTTCATATGTAAAAGGGATAAAGCAGTCTACGAAAGCACTTGCAGTTTCAGAGTGCATAAATGTTACATACAATCAATCATTTTTTTCTGAACATAATGTGCAACCATTCATGCTTTAGTGGCATTTGGAAGAGTAATAGTTGTTAGTCATTTCCCAATAAATACCCTTCATATGTGTGTATTACAATAAAAGACAATTCATGTTTCAGTGGGAAATTCTGGAGGTCTTCCTCTGAGAAGGCTCTCAGAAAATGAAGTGCACAACAGCCAGATTCTCCTTACACCTTTGGAAGAGTACATTATTATACCTTTGGTATAAGGACTCTAGGTCATGTAAGCTACAATTAGTAATGCAGACATTCTGGCAATGCCATTTAACATTAATTTGGAGCACAGGCACCTAGGTGAATTTTCCTTTTTTCCCTGTATTCCGGAGAAAAAAACTAACACTCAAGTAGGAAAAAAAAAGCCATTATATGAATGAAGAGTCAAAAATTGAGCTCTCAGAGCATGTTTCCTGGTCAACTGTGACCAGTCAGTAATAATGAATGATGTCTCCATGTTCCAAAAGTACATTAATAAATTACTGAGAGGCATATAAGACAGACAAAAGTGACTTCTACACTTCTGATTCAGATTTTCTTACAGCATGGTCTGAACTACCTGAAAAAACCCCACAGCTGCCTCTCCAGAAATCAAGAAGCCATCATAGGTTGTCAGGACACTAGATGAAAATCAGAGTGGGTGGGTGAGGAAAAAAACCCACGCATGAAAGAACAACATAACAGGATACAACACTGAATTACAATTTTGCCAGAAAACTGAATTTACCAGTAGTTTCTGATTTGTGGCAACAATGTTGAAGGAATACAGAGACAACTCTGAGTCCCCAATTCAGCAAAATATTAAACAATATATAATAGTTTAAGAGCTACAACAATAAGATCTGCAAAAACATTGTGGATACTTATGCTTGAAGAAGTTTAAGATGCTAAAAAGATAAAATTATCAAGCACAGACAATGAAAACTTTTTTTCTAATTTTGTGTATTATACATTTAAATAATTAAAATTGAAATAATTTTGCTGCACAAGACTCAAATCAAAAAATCCCTTAAGAACTACTACTGTTGCAGTTTTCCAGAAGTAGACAAAGTTAAATATTCTTTTCAAACACGCAACAGCAACATAATTAAGATTTACAGAGTGCAAACTAACCAGGGTGTTTTAGATTTATTTTGTAACTTGATATACACAACACTTCCTTGACTAAACAAAAGGGTATGTAGATGATATCACTACATTGAAAGATGAGCAAGTCAAAGAAAAATAAGCAAGTCTATCTCCAAAACACAGAGGGAAAGGATGCACATTTTCTGTTATTTTGTGTATAATTTATCATCATACTTCCCTAACACTTTACATAGAAAAAAGGTCTAAACTACCACTAAGGTTCAGTTAACCTATCTGAACTCTTTCTTCCTCCCATAGACATACATGTAAAATTTCCATGGAGGAAAATAATGTTTCTCATAGTTAGACATCAAAGAAAAGACAGAAACTAATGTGTCTTTTATCTGTATAAACATTTAAATTTCATAATAAATGAAATTTAATTTTACATTTAGTTTACTTATTTTTTATATTTAGTTTTAGTTAAAAAAGCTATAAATTTAGTTTTCAGATTTCAATTGTGCCAAATTTAAACTGCACAACATTTACACAAATCTTAAAAAATAAAGAACTATATGCTTTTCATATCCTTCAGAGATATGAAAATTACAAATTTCCTTCAAAAAACTTTACACAAAATAGCTTTTCAAATTTACATCAAAGTTAAATTCCTATACCATTGCCAGTTCTACAATATGCTAAACTTCAGTAAGGCAATATGTTCACTTTCCCTCTAGGGAAAGTAAGGATTCACTTTCCAGAAGGGAGAAAATTATAAGAATGTGGCAAATGATAAGAATGTGGCAAGACACAGAGTTCCAGCTATTGAGACAAGCAAATTGTGTGTGCATGCCTCTAAACAGCTATTCAGTAACAGCTGTTAAAACAGTGCTCTTCCTGTGCATTGTGATGTGTCTCCTCCTGGAAGACTACTCTCCCTTCCTGCACCAGCTGCTCCTCTGCTCCTACTTCTTCAGTGCTCGCAATGCAGTTCTCCTCATTAGTTCCACAGCACTGAAAAATAATTTCTGTTTGCTGTTATGATTATTGGGGCTTTTCCCCCACTTCCTGAACTGCTGTACAGAGCCTGTATGTCATGTCTGTGGACACACATGAATCTCATGAAGATCAAGGCCAAGTGCTGCATCTGAGCTGGGGCAACCTCCCCTACCAACACAGGCTGGGGGAAGAACAGATTGAGAGCAGCCCTGCCAAGAAGGAGTTGGGGGTGTTGGTGGGTGAGGCTGAACATTAGTCAGAAATATGCACAGTCAGCAGGTTAAAGGTGATTTTTACCCTCTACTACTCTCTCATTAGACCCCATAACTCTCAGTACTACAGCGAGCTCTAGGGTCCTTCGTACAAGGAAGACACAGACAAGTTTGAGCAGGCCCTGAGCAGGACTTTCTTCCTATGATGAAAGGCTGGGAGAGTTGGGGTTGTTCAGCCTCGAGAAGAGAAGGCTTCAGTGAAACCTCACTGTGGCTTTTCAGTACTCTAAGGGAAGATGAGGGCACACTTTTAAATCGGCCCTGTAGCAAACAGAAAAGCAGTAACTGTTTCAAATTGAAAAATCATAGATTCAGAGTAGATAAGGAAGAATTATTCTATGATGAGGGTGGTGAAACACTGGATCAGACAAGTGGTAGATGCCCTATCCCCAGTAAGGCTGGGCTAGGCTCTGTACAACCTGATCTAGTTGAAGACATTGCTGCTCAAAGCCGGGGGAAGGGGCAGGGTAAGGTTGGACTACGTGACATTTAAAGGTCCCTTACAACACAAACTATACTATGATCCTATCACATAAGACTCTGAGGAAAAGAAAGGGGTAAAGGGAAAAACCTCAGTCACTTGACTTAATCACTAGGTCTAATAGGCCTTCATACTTTCCATCAACTATCCTGCAATGAGAGAAAAGGTATTAATTTTACTGAATATTAATCCAGATCTCTGATCCACATGGACACAGAGAGTCAAATTTTATAAAAACCTTAGAATAAGAATTAGCAGGTTACTGTTACAATGCAAAGGAGGTTATCACTAGGGACTAAATAATTGCTTCAGGAAGACAGTATCTTAGAAAATTTGAGTTAAGAATTCCTGGTCACATATATGACTAGTTAGGATTTGTTAGCTACTAGGGATAGGATGCAAAAATGTATTTTATGAAAAATACTTTTGATATGAAGGTCAGTGAACTGGACAAACACTCAGTTGTCAAAGACATTAGGTGAAAACCAGGATAAAAATGTAATGGGGAATTCAGCATCCGATGAAACTTAATGAGAAAAAGAAAAAAAGTAAAAACCAAACAAAGCAAACTAATTCTACCTCAAAGACAAAAAAACATTCTCAATGACCTTTTCCTTCTCAACATTAAGGGATAATGAAAGACTTGCTCTTTGCACAGTGATTATATACACGGCTTGGTTTCTATTAATGATGGAGTTACATAACAAACCTCTCAAATATTCTTTTGGAATAATACCTGAAATTCTTATTAGTGGTTCTTAGCAGATAAAACTCTGGGTGACTGGTTACCTTAAGCCCAAACACAACATACAGCAACATCCAGTTTCCAATTTATCCAAGCAAAGCACTCCCCAGTCACTGGTGGGGGACAAACTGAGCGTAAGTCCACAGATTCTGACCAACCTGCTTGCTTCTGTCAGGTTTTGCCACTCTCTTTCCCTCTCCTTACCATTATAACTATTATTAACAATTACTATTATTGTTGTTGTTATTAGCATATTTAGTACTATGCTATATTAATTATTGGAACTATTCTGTATTTATGTTATGTCTAGCCTATTATTGCTGTTGTTGTTGCGTATTTTATTTCAATGATTAAATTTTTCTTATGTCAACCTGCAAGGTTTACCTTTTCTTTTCCATTCCTCTTCTTCCACTTCCGCAGGGAAATCAGTGGCAGAATGAGTAAATTGTATGATCCTTAATTCCCAACAAGGATTTAGCCATGGCACCACCAATTTAGAATTATTCATCCACTATTTCCCTATATCTGTGGAACTGACCATGCAAGCTTAGAGCTGGTTGCTATGCAGAGCCATGAACAACGCCACGCTAGTACAGAAGAAACAAATCAGAGAGACAAGACAGGGAGAAGTGGCTGTGAAAGGAAACACGAAAGGAACCAGCTTCACTGGTTGGATGCAATGAGCACATTGGCAGAGACGAATAAGGTGAGTTGGACAAATCTGTCCTTGCACATTAATCCTGCATCCTGTATTACCCACAAGATCTGCAAGAATCTCACTAAAACATTTACTCAGCTTCATTGCCTGGAGGAAACCAGAATAATTCTCCGCACAACAGCGAGATAATTAAGCAATACACACAGTTGTTTTTCCTCAGATGTAAAATTCTTGTATGAAGACAGTATTTTCAAATTAGAAGCGGATTCTCATCCTAAAAGCATATCTTGTCCTTTTGGATAACTTGAGGATATCTTTGCCCATTTTTCTCCTCACAGTTTGTAGCACTGTAATCTTCTGCCTGCATGGTCATGGCATAAGCTGTTTTTTCATGCTTTCCAAGGTAACAGCAGACTGCGTGAAACAAACAATGGGGAAACAGATTCTCTAACAAGCAGCAGCTTTATTCCAAGATATGAATTTGTGAATGTTTCCACTGATTTTCAGGTTGTCAGACTTTCATTACTACAATCTCAAAAGTTACTTGTGATCCAGCTGTAATGTTAGCTACTCAATCAGCCCAACAATGAAATGACAAGGTTTTAACATTACTGTTCAGGGTGGGGATTCTTCTAGGGAAGAATTTGAATATTATTTTTTTATTAATTTGCCTCTCATTTTATGTATATTGTGTTTAAACCCAAATATCTGAATAGGCCAAAGCCATGAAATATCTCAACCAAAGTATTTATTCAAAATGATGCTTTTTCAGTTATTAAATATTTCATTTGCAGAAACACAGTGCAGAAAGCAGAAGACACAGCTTGACTAAAGCTTACTTACTAAAGGATTTAAGAGATAAGAGAGCCAGAGAGCCATGACAGCAAAAACCAGCTACTACCGCACTGTCCTGGCATTGCCACTAAATTGCTGCTAACTGACGTCTTCAAGGATGACAAATTATTGAGATATTATTAAGATACACTGAACAGAGTCTCAAGTCTGAATGGTTTTTGGTTTAACCATTTCAGAAACATTAATGAAAACACAATCTAACCTACCAACTCCTGTGGTAAAAATTAATGTATTCCTGTTTTCAGGAATACATACTTTCAGTTGAAAGCCAGATGAGCCAACTGATGAAAAATAATTCTACACAGCATTTGTAATGAAGATAAAATGAAGATATATAATACATAAAAGAAGGCCTAAAACAGCAACATAAACCAACAGTTCTTTTCAAGCCTTCATCTATTTAATCACATTTTATTTAAAAGTAATATGTATCAGTCAATGCTTTCTCTTTTCAAAATAAAAGCCACTTAATAAAGTGCAAAATTGCCAAACATTAAATCAATATACCCACATTTATGGGATACATACATTCACACTGCACCAAGCACCAATGAATTTTAGAAAGCTTCAAAAGTGCCTTTAAGACTAGAAGTATCTTCTTTTCTTTTCTGGGGAAAAAAAAAAAAAAAAAAAACAAAAAAACAAAACAATCCAAAACACAAATGGTAGGCTTTCCAGGAACCAGTAGCTTCCTTTGCTAACCAATGTACAAAATTTTCCATCTCTACTGCCCAGAAGAGACAAAATAACACACTTATAATGATGTCATATTAAACACAGAAGTAGAATATCTTCTACCTTCAGCACTCTGACTCACAGAAGCCCAGACAGTAATCCAGCCCACAGAACTGGGACACCTGAAGTCTCACCAAAGGATGATGAAACTTTTCTGTAAAAGTATGTGTTCAGTAAAAATAGCAGAACAGCGCTCAATGAACGAAAGAGTGAAAATCTTTTTCTATTCTGAATTAAGATGGCTAAGCTAGTAAAATCTGAACAACATCAGGCAAATGTGCCCAAAGAGATCCAGACTAAAGTAAGTACCAGGCAGCAAGATACAGCATTTTTGTAAGGGTACATGGCCAAGAAAAGTCAATTTACTTCTTGGCTAGTGGCTAGCTAGAAAAACTGTAGAAATTTATACATATTTCTAACATTACTTAAACAAACAAAAAACCAAACAAAACCAAACAAAAACTCACAAAAACTACAACACAACAAAACAAGAAAACAAACCAAAAAACACCAGAACAAATCAATCCCCCCTAAAAAAGAACAACAACAACAAAAAAAAAATAAACAAAGCTAAACCAACAAATAAAAAATAGATTACAGCCTTCCCCTTGCGAAATACAGAAGAACAACTATTTAAAGCCCATAGTTCCAAACTTTGCACCTATAATACAGATGAGAAACAGTCTCTATTGACAGATGAGAGAAATACCTCTCTTCCCTGAAAAGCACAGAAGATGAATCCAAGAACACTAAGTTCTACTGAAATATCATCTGCATGAACTTTCTGACCCGTGGGGAAACACAGGCTTTCACAGGATCACATGAGTAAGAAAGATTTAGCAGCTAAAAGATAGGATTAAGAAAAAGCTGGCACTAAATTTTCAGCAGATTAAGAAATTTCTGACAACAGATTCTAGGACTGGTAACAGATCTATCTGTAATCTGTAAAATTAGCATATCTTGCCTAGTTTAAGGCTTTTCCTTTTCTTTATTTATATTTCAACAAACAATTACCTGAACCTCATGGAATTTTGTACAAAATAAGATTTTTCAGAGGCTGACCAAATTCCATTAAAAAAGGCAGTAGCTACCATGTAACAGGCAGCCATCTTCTGACATTGACCATAAAATTAAATCATTACCCCTGCCAGAGAGATCAAGCCATGCTGGACTTTTTTTCTAACCACAAATGGGGCAGTAGAATTCATAAAGTCAAAACCAAACATGCACACAAAAACACACAAAAATAAATCAAGAAACAAAAAACCCACACATAAATTCTGTTGCAGTTAATCACACACTTATTTCTACTTATTCCTACACTGAAGTGAAACTATGGATACATTGCTGCCATAGCAAACAAGTTTACTCAAAGATTTATCTTACATAATCCTGAAATGTAGAAAGGTCATAATTCATTTAATACTTAGCAACACTACACTGAATAAATTACAGATGCTCATTTTCCTGACCTGTTGTCCCCAAAGCATAAATCATGCAGTTAAATACACATTTCTTGTTTAATATTTTAACTTACCTACCTTGAGAGACAGCTTAAATGGAAGGTCCACAAGGGATACAAAGCAATACTACACTTGCAGCATGACACACTTTTGCAAAGAAACTTGCAGCTTAATGGCATGAAAGAGCCCTAGGAATCCCAGGGCTAAAGCACATTATCATCAGATTTACAATGCATCTTCTTGTGCAATACTTGCTCCACTACCTGTACCACTTCCCGTGTGCTCCCTTTGAAAAGATCCCATCCCTCTGTGGCCCCAGCTAGTCCACTGAAACACAACTCCAGCTTTGTATCCATTCAGAAGCTTCTGCCCGACACCGGCAGGAGCAGAGCACTGGCTGGACTCCCCCACCCTTAACCTTAGAGAGCTTCTCCCTTCACTGAAACCCTTCTCCTTCCCATGCTGTCTCTTTGTTCTCTGCTCTGAATGAGCAGTACTAAGGAACTCACAGGGGAGAATGGTCTAAGTTAGGCATGGCAAATGCAGACAGAAAAACAATACAAGCATACTCTGCAGTGCAGGAAACCACTACCAGAGGTTAAAGAAAGAGTTAATCCTTCTCGCTTTCCTGTATGGCAGGACCTGCCAGGCTGTTGGCAAAAAAGCCACAAGGACACTACTACTCTCTTCCCCTCACTTTCAACCATGCATTCCTGCTGTAGCCTTGTGCTATTGTTGGTTGCCATGTGACAGATAACCTCGCTGTTGTTTGGGGGTTTTTTTCTAATAAATCGCTAGGACTTGCAAATTAAATTGATTTTAAAACCCCAGTCTTAGGTTCTGAAGCTGGGGCACTTAATAAGGTGAATTTAGGCAAACACCTTTCTAGACGACCACGCTAAAGAGTCAGCCAAAACGAGAGAGCAGAAAAGTGCAATTGTGTAACAGGGGAGAGAGGAGAGACCCAAGGCTCAACTTGAATGTCTACACACTGTAGCAAAGATTTCTAGCGTCCGTGAAGAGCAGAAGGACAGAAGATAATCTCAAGGTTTACAAGCCCCAAAATATCACAATTAAGAGAGTTGTGCAAAATTCACAGTTTAACTTAATCTCTTTAAAACATCTGTGTTTAAGTATTTCAGAGAAGACAGAAACAGATTTCTCTCCACACCTCCCACTTTGAGATAAACAAGCTAACAGAAAACTTGTTTCCTTTACACTCTCTAAGGTTCATAGTTCCCAGCAGCAAAGTCTGTTTCTTTTCCACCAACATCTCACAACCCCTCACCAAAAGATGAGGGGGCAGAATTGGAAGCTGAAATTGAGCACATACTAAATCCCATGGAAATGTCTTTTTTCTTCAGAGAACTTACTGTAAATATATACTGTACAGAACAGCTCTTCAGGAAGGAGAAAACAGGAAAAAAAGCAGAATGTGGGACAAGGCCCCAAAGAATGAAAATCTAACAGTGTCAAAATGCATGCATGATGAATGATGCCAGCAATGATGCCAGATGATTCTTTGTTCAGTCAGACTGACTTAAAAATTGGGGGGACAATGGCAGGGAACATATACAAACCATACCCTATCACCTTTAATTATTATATTCCTATATCATCAGCCTTCTATCACTTGCTCTTCAATATAATCTTGAAGAGAAATTCCTGTTTCTGCCTGACTTCTCAGCAATATGTTAAAAAAATCACTCTTATCTAATAATGGTGCTAGACATTCCAGCTCCTTCAAACATGATGAATGTTACACACAGAATATTACAGTCATAGACAACTATCCCTTTAAAAGCTGAAGCAACAGATTCTTGACAATCTTAGAGAGAGGTCATAAAATATAAAAAAAGGTTGTTCAGCTTACTGGCCTTTCATATTAGTTGCAAGGTTCCTCAAGCCACATTCCACGATTGCAGACAAGCTCAAGTGGTTTTGCCCTCTGAACAACAACACATTATATTCAAAAGAATAGTTTTCTTGATTCCCTGTCATCATCAGCACAATCAACCTCTCCTAATTTTTTTTTTCAAGAGGTAAGACATGGTGATGCAATTATATTATCAGAAGTAAATGAAACTCTACGACTTTGTGGTCAGTGGCCAAGGAGTGGAAGAAGAAACAATTTAAACAGGGACAGCAAGTTGCCTACAATCTTGGCATCTACAAGAAACCAGAAAATTACTTAAATGTGCAAATGCACAAGGATCAAGAACAGCATAATAGTGTAATCTAAAAAGAATATAACTGGATGGAGAGGAAAAACAGCCTTCCCAGTAGATTCCCCTAGTAATTCCTCTTTGACTAGAGTGCCTATCAAGCATTTGCAAGCAGCCGTCCTGAGGAATCTGTTTCAGTAGTTGGTCTCTACACTTCATACTACTACAGATAAATCCTTACAGTTGGGGATAGGCCATGACACAGAAAACAGAGATACACTGTACTGAGGAAATTTTTCAGCCAAAAAGAGAGAAAGGTCAATATAAATAACCAAAGTGCTTAAAAGGTGGAGCATGCTGAAACAGGAGACTTGCAATGTTCAGAAAGTTCTCACTTATCACTAAAGTTTTAACAGAAACTCTATTTGGCCTTGAGGGTTGGAAAAGAAAGAAAACAGGCAAGATGCAGTTTGGTGGAGGCAGCACATACTAAAATAAGTGATATTTATCACAATGAAAGAAAGTTTATGACATCTCCACCAACTTGGTACTTACAACCACCTTAGCAGCAGCCTCTTTGTTTATATCCCAATGCTAAGCAATCTTTTCAGTATCATATCTTAGTTCTACGCTAGAAAAGAAACCTTCTCAGGTTACACAGCAAAAGCCTGTAGCTATCACAATGATTTCATACACATTAAAGTGTAATTGGCACAGCTATGTTTGGCAGCTCTCCACATTTTATGAAATGCCTCAGCTATGTATCTAAGTTGAGAGTGCTCCTGACACTACACATGCACAAAAACAACCCAAACCAAACACCAAAACCCAATGTGTTCATATATAAACAAGTCTTAACTTTAAACAGAAAAAGAAGTTGTCAATCTCTGTTAGATACATTGAAACAACTTTAGTATTATTGCAGTTTACCTCACAGATGCATTTTTATAAACTATCTTGGCTGAACTGCATCTTGGACAACAATCCCATAGTGCGTGGGATAGTCTCAAAAGGGAGTTTTGTGGGAGATTTTTGGTAGAGCAACAATTCTACAATTATAGTAAGTTGCTAACACTGCCAAAGTGCAAATATCAGTTTTGAGAGGCCAGTACTTGGCCTCCAGTCCTTCGTTCAGTTTTCCTCAAGTTGCCACTACTGTGGCTGTCTCAAAACAATATCAGGGTCACCTGCTAAAGTGGTATTAAGTCAAAACTCATTCAGCTGTTTAAAATCCTGAACAAAAATTACTTAGGAAGCCATTTGATGGCATTGTCAGAGAGGTGAAAAATAAACAAGGAGTTAGCTAGAGCCAAAGCCTATCAACAAAAATGGGTATTGGCAGAATATTAAAAAATAAACCAAAACATATTCAGAGGTAGGAAGCTTGCTCCAGCTTAAAGACAGCAGAAGAGAAATCACAGGTATGTAGGAAAAAAGCCTAAGTGATATGCTCCTTAATTAAAATCATTAGTTGGTAGAGGGAGGAACACTTTCTTCTCACCCTATATCCATCTGAGCAAACAGTCATTTTAGGCCAAACAGGTTCTCAGACTTAGAGAAATCCTTATCTATTCAAAACACAGACAAACCAGTTTAAGTACTTCTGTATGAATGTTAAGCAAGCAACCTGGGAGGCAAAACCAGTTCTAAACAGCCAGTTTCCCTGGCATAATGGGAAATGACTGCCCTTCCCAGATGTGCATACACTGTTATTAAGACAGCTCTACCCTCCTATCTAAATGAACCGTTTCCCAAGAATCATTAGGGGACTTGAGAGAAAGCCAAACAAAGAAAGCATCTTCTTTATACACAGTCAGTTTCACTGAGGAACAAAAAACTTCACCGCCTCTTCTGCAAGTTTCATGTATGCTGGAATAAAGTAAAGTCACCTTTCTTCATTCTTTTTATTACTGAATCTGTTTCAAAGCCACATTCTCACATAAATGACAAAACTGTACAATAATCTGTAACTTCATACATTCATCTCAGAATAAAGCTGATCCATTCAAATGCTGTTTAAGATTATTTATTTCTGCTAACCAAAAGAGATGCAGCTAGTCTCCTCATTAGCTCAATATTTGAGAAGTGTAAAGGCACCTGTGTGGACCATTTCTACAGAAAGGACCAGGCTGCACAGGGTACGCACAGCTTCAGGACTGCAGCCTCTCACTCAACTTTTCTTTGCCAGTATTAACACGTATCAACTTACTCATATTGGGACTTTTTATTCCCCACACCTGAAAGAGAAAGCATGGAAAGCCCAAAGCAAAATAAGGGGCCAACACTTGTCCATAACAAATATGGAAAAGCTGGCAGGAATGTGAAGGAAAGTGAAACTCAGTGACTTATTGCAGACCTACGTGAAGCACTTCTCCGAAAACCTCTTCCCCAAAATTGTCATCTTCTATACTTGCCAGGCCATGTGCTCACCTCTAACAATAAATTATTTCCCTTACTCATCCTTTCTGACTTTCATTGAGAAATCTAACCTGTTATTCCCCAGGAACTTACTCATCACCATCAGAGCTTCAGTCAGCTCTGGCTTCTCATAGAAAAAAATATCTGAAAATTTCTGTTTCTAGTTAACAATCAGTTGTATTACAGAGTTTCATATTCTAGGTATTTACTTGGCAATTTTGAGTATAGAAGGGAAAAAATCCAAACCAGCCTCAAACCAAAATCCAGAGGTTTCAAACAACTGACCAATTATAACTCAGCTACTACAGAAAGTTAAGTCCCACGTCTGTGTTATGGTCATTGATCAGACTACAGGTAGCTGCAAAACCAGGTTTGATGTCCACCATACTTTGGCTGCTCTTTGAGTGACAGCATAACCAAAAGACATTTATGGGAAAAACTACAAATATTAAAGTAGTATAAAGTAATTTTTATCATAAGATCATAGAATCATAGAAGGGTTTGGCCTGGAAAAGAACCTTGAAAACCATCCGGTTCCAATGCCCCTGCCATGAGCAGGGACACCTTCAGCTAGATCAGGTTACTCAGAGCCCCATCCAACCTGGCCTTGAACACCTCCAGGAATAAATATATCACCACTTAGGCTGATACTGTAAAATCCTCGGCCTCATCGGTGAATTCTGTCTCTCAAGACTTAACCACTGCTTAAAAAACAGAGAAAAATAAACAGCGGAAATGCAAGTTTCCGGTCAGAAAGGCGGCCTTGCTGGTCAGAGGGAGACAGGCAGGTACGAACAACGGAGTACTGACATACCGACGGCATAGGAGGGACGCGAGCCCGGCCTGCAGCTCGCCAGCCCAGCCCGGGCGCACCTGGGGGCGCTCCCGCGCCGGCCCCCCGGGCCTTTGTTCCCCCGCTGCACGGGCAGCGTTGAGGCGGAACACGGCCCTGCCCAGGCACCCCCGATGCGCCAAGATAAGACATAAACAAAGCAAGGCCGGACCGCCGGGGCTCCGCCGACCTGGCCCGGCCCGGCCCGGCCGGGGTGCGGGCCGCGGGGCCTCCATCACCGGAACGGAGCCGCGGCGCGGCGGGAGGCGCCCAGCGCCGCGGCCCTGAGCCGCAACCCAACTCGGTGCGGGCGGGCAGCGCGCACTCACCCAGGTGAGCAGGCTCTCGCCGAGCTCGGCGCGCTCCAGGCTCTCCACGTTGAACATGGCGGGACTGCGGGGCCGCGGCCGGGTCGGTACCGCCGGTCCCGCCCCGCCCCGTCCCGGGCCGGGCGGTGGCGCCGACACGTCACCGCGCCCTGACGGACCGGCCGCGCGCGCCTGCGCCCGGCGGCCGCGGGGCGGGGCGAGGGACGCGGCGCGACCCGGCGGCGTCGGGGGGACGGGGCGGGGCCGCGAGGCCGGCGGCGAGCGGTGGCTGAGGTACCGCGGGGGCGCGGGCGGGGCCGCAGCGCACCGGGCTGGGCTGTCCGCCCCTCACAGCCGGCCAGGGGGCTCTGGGGAGGGTCCGGGAGACGCGAGTCCCTCGGTTGCGTGCCCGCCGAGGCACCTCGTACGCCGCCGGGCCCTCGGGTAGGAGGGGTGTGCAGTGCTTCCCCCGGTTCCGTGTGTGTGTGTGTGTGTGTCTGTGTCTGTGTCTGTGTCTGTGTCTGTATCTGTGTCTGTGTGTATGTGTACGTGGGTGTGTATGTGCGCGTGTGTGTGTGCGTGTTTGTGTGTTTGTGTGTGTCTGTGTGTGTGTGCGTATGTGTGTATGTGCGCGCGTGTGTGTGCGTGTATGTGTGTGTGTGTGCGTGTATGCGTGCGTGTGCGTGTTAGTGTGTGTGTGTTTGTGTGTGTGTGTGTGTCTTGGCGCAGAGGAGCTGCTCAGGAGAGTGTCCGGCGGGGCTGGCAGTGTGGCTTTGTGAGGATGGTGTACCACAGGCGTTACCCATATTGGTGTGGAATGTGGCTTGGCTTCTGGGTGGAGTGATCCCTACAAGGTTTTTCTCTCATTTTGGAGTAGAAAAATGACCTTTCACCCGCAGACTTCCTTCTGTTTGTGACTGAAGCAGCCCCTACAAAGTTTTCCTCCTTTTGGAGTGGGAAATGACCCTGAACTCACAGACATATCATAGTCTTAGTATCTAGTGTGGCTTGGCTTGTGTATGGAGCAGCCTTGACGACGTTCTCCTCTGTTTTTGGACAAGACAATGACTTGTTAGCTTCTTTTCAACGAAGCTCTGCTGTAGTAAATTTAATGAACAGGCAACCTACCAGTATTGGAAGGGGGTCTGCAGGGAAGTCAGAGAGAGACTCTTTGTTAGGAACTGTAGTGACAAGGAGTAATGGGTTTAAACTTAAAGAAGGGAAATTTAGGCTAGGTAGCAGGAAGGAGTTTTTTACTGTCAGGGGTGTTGAGGTGCTGGAACAAGTTGTCCAAGGCGGTTGTGGATGCCCCACCCCTGGCACTGTTCAAAACCAGTTTGGATAAGACTTGAGCAACCTAGTCTAGTGAGAGGTGTCCCTGTCTGTGGCATCGGGATGTTGGGTCTGGATGATCTTTAAGGTTCTTTCCAATCTCTTTAACATTCTACAGTTCTATGACTTACTTGCTTAGAACTAGTAGCAAGTGGTGACTAGGAAGAAGGATGATTAGATATTGAAATGGGCTGCCCGTGGAGGTGGTGGAGTCAGCATCCCAATGGGTGTTCAAGGAAAGACTGGACATGACACTTGGTGTCATGGTGTGGTTAACAGGGAGGTGTTCAGTCTTAGATTGGACTTGATGAGCTCAGTGGTTTTTCCAGCCTAGTTGGTTCTGTGTGATTCTTTAGGTAATTAATTAATTTTTTATCTCAAAAACAAGGAGTCTGTCTGTGGCCAGGGTGCCCCTGCATCCTTGCCATGCCCCAGCCAGAGGAACTCTCCATCATGCTGCAAATGGGTCACCTGAGGAGTTCAAGCAACTCTTTCTCTCTCACACAGTACTGTGTTGGATTTTGGACTATTTGAAGTTTGCAATGAGAGTGTGTGGCATCGTGATAAGTTCTGCAGTTCCCTATCAGTTAGCAATGAGCCTGGCATGCAAGGACATGGACGAGCAGGCACAAAGCTCTGATAACAGTGGAGGGCTGTATAAACAGGAAGGGTCACAGATGTGAAACTGCCACTGTTTTCCCTCTTTTCTCACATTTTTTCCATTTAATGAATTAGTAACATGGAGAAAAGCTAAATGCTCCCTTTATGTGAGCTTCTCTTGAACTGTAGAGTATTGTAGGAGCTATGAAAAGTTTCAAGTTTTCCCAGGAAAGTACTTTCTTACTGATCTCATTGTATAATCTGCTCTGTAAGTTATAAACAAAATCTGTCTTCATTTAAGGGTAACTTTCAGTTTCAGGATGAATTTAAAGTTTTAGAGAACTGCACAACTACCAACTTTCCATTCCAAGTTTTAATGTGTGCTTTAAGCAACATGTTTGGTACTTTTGACAGCTTTCACAGGTACATTACATGGTTTAAGCTTTTCTAGCATATCTTTCTCTGTGTCTCATTTCCCACTCTGCTTTGCCCATTGCCACGAGGTGTAGCTTGTATTTTGTTGACGCAAACAAATACTGTATTACTTTTTTGCCTTGCTGTCTGTTTTAGATATGAGGTTGTGTATGGAGGTAGCGCTTTCTACAACAAGGAATCACTGGGCACCTTTCCTAAGAGAGATATGAAGCCTCCTCATGCTTAGCTGAAGTACTACCATATTCCAGTAAACATTATTATAATGAAGTGACAGTATTTTCTTTTTCTTCCTGCCTGACCAGGAAAGTCAGGAATCCAAGCTGAAGGCATGCGCAAGCTCTTTCTCATGCTCCTACCTGCATATGAATTCAGTTCCACCCTCTGGTTTGTTCAGAACTCTGTACCTTTCAGTATGGTTTTGCCTTACAAAGTGGTGGAAAACTTTGTTAGGAATTGTTTTACACAAATCATACATCGCCCATGCAGATATTCAGAATAGTAATGCTAAACAGGGCATTGCATGTCTTCTTGCTCCAAGTCATTCATGTGGTTTTGGACTCAGGAGAAAAATTATTTGAGATATTTTGTTTTCCTAGTAGAATGATATATTCATTTTGGATTATTTTCCCTCACAGCCTTGCACCTGTTGTTTGCAGCTGCATTACTTTTAATTTGCAAAACATGATTCCATCAGAAAAAGTAGAATATCTACTTTCTCTTTTCTTCTTTTGGTTTTTTTTCTCTTTAGGAAAAAATGTGCCTCAGAGACTGCTGACCTCAGACCCTGCAGAAATCTGCTTTATCAGGCAAGTGTCTCAGTTGGTCAGTTTGTAACATATACTCAACAAAATCATTGTTTGCCTATTGAAATTGCCTTCTCCCCTCTCTTAGCAAGACTGTTCAGACCTTTTCCATTCTCTTTTGCAAAGGGTATGCATACACTTGAATGTAGTCAGCACAGTCCTGAAAGCAAAGGTAGTTCATGGTAAGCATGTAACTGAATATTATACAGCTGAGTTTGGCTGTATTTCTTGTACCAGCTGAACTTATTTGTAAACCCAAAGTTGATGCAAACTCATAATAATGATGCATTAGCAGACTGCATGAAATTCTAATGGGATAATCTCAAGTCAGTTTTGACAGCCTTGTCACAGAATATATATATCTCATCAACTTATATGTTGCTATATTATAGACTTTTTTTTAATTTCCATTAGTAAATGTGCCCTTTGGATTTTCTCCCACTGATTTTTACAGTGTAGGGGGATACTTAGTACTAGAGATTGTTGTTGGTGCTTTATAAAAGTAAGACATTTTGTGGTCACAAAAATGAAAGGTTAATAAATCCTGTTTCCTCAAGAAACACTTTTTCTAAGTATGCCATCAATCATTTCCATTATTTCTGTTCTATAAAGTTATATTTGTCTACACCGCTTCTTCAAAGCCTGACTTTAGTACACAAAGGAACCTGGACAAAATCTATCACCTTAGGATTTAGGCTAGTAAACTCAGAGAGTCTTCAACACTTCCACTGTTCATGATGTGTAGTTCATGCCTGCTGTTGTTAATTGTTTCTGAATGCAGTCTGGGCATATCTTTGGACCTTTAAAGACAGAATGCACAAATAACTGTAGGATTCAGTTTGCTGAGTCAAGTCCATTCCCAAAGTCCCATTGTCAATGACAGAGAGGGACCATGACCTGGTCCTGCACTGGAGCACGAAGTAATTAGATAGTTTCTGATGAGACAGGTCTCAATTTTTGCCCTACATTTAAGAGTTTGTGTTTATTTTGGGAATTTTTGCCTGCTTTTCTCTTAAATAAAATGTGCTAAATTTGTCCCTATAGATATTTCAACATAAGCTAATATTTGTTCAGGGGGTAGATTACAGAATAAGCATGCTCTATTTTAACAGGCTTAAATTCTTAAAAGTTGGTTTATATTGTCTGAAACAGGACAATCTCATTAGAAACTTTTTTATAAAATGAAACCAATTTTTTGTTTGTTTATCTTACATAGAAGAAAATTTTGAGGAGTTAAAGCCTTTTTGTTCTCAAGAAAGTGTTACTTGTGGTGTTTGACTAGTTGGAGATGAATTAACTTATCCTGGAAAACACACAACCTCTACAAATTAAGCAGCTTTTTCAAAGGGTGGGAGCGATGCTTTTGCTAATGAAAGGCAACTGGCAAAAGGAATTACAGGTTCTGGCTTGCACGGTGGCCCACCATCACTTTATAATTAACTTATAATTTTTTGAAGAACAGATGGTGGCTGTACTGCATCTAGAGAAAAACACTCAAAATAAAACTGAAATAAATGAAAATCCAAAACTCTATTTTTTTATCCAGTTCATTCCCAGCCTATCCCGTAAAGGACACATTGTTATCCAAATTACTTTCAGATGTTGAGCAAATTGTATCAGGCTCACAAAGTCAATACAGTAGGGTTAATAACTTGTATCTCACATCACACAAGTATTGCTTGTGTGTTACCCCATTTTTTACTTCTCAGACATCAAGAGAGCCTCATATTTCTTTTTCACTGTGCTGGCACATTTCTTTGGTAGTGGGTCCTCAAAATCTCTGTGGTTTTAAGAGTATATTATCATATGGTGCTTCCCTGATAAACTCAGAAAAGTTCAAATACTTCAGAAAACGATGGGAAAAGTTCTGACTTTGGATAGCTGACAGCTGTTTAACATATCATGGTAAAGACTGGATTGTTTTTATGAGTCATGGCATAGGGCATTGTTGTAGCGGTGCTTTATGTTGAACATTGAAAGTCCTAACAATACTTTTCAGATCTGAAAAATTAAGAAATAATACATCCACGCTGGTATATGTCTTAATTCCCTCACACTTCAATGTGCTCTGTATGAATTTCCAAGAATAAAAGCCATTGTTCTTGCAGTATTGCTCATTATAGTTCTCTTTTTTTTTTGCTTAAATCTGCATGCATTGTTCATACATAACTACAGAGGGGAAAATGTAACTTTAAAAAGGTCTGTAGACTCTTGAAATGTAAAAAAAAATAAATTAGTGTTACCTTCTGTCAGTGATCACTCTGAGAAAAACTTACAATAAACAAGATGATTTTCTGTACAGATGATTAATTACTGACAGATTTACAAATAAAACGGTATGATTTTACAAACAGTAAATTGCATTCCCTTCTATTGCAAAACCTTTTGTGGAGAATTTACTCTGAGGTTGTTTATACTCTCTAGCCATCAAGAACTCTTGTCTTTTGCCCCATTTTCTGTGTTGTTTTACTTGAAGCAAAGTGCCAGTAGTCTGAAGATTAAATAAACCTGGAATTTAAGATTTGGGCTTTGGTGGTGTTGCTTTTGAAGTAGGAAAAAGGCCCAGCATTTTTGTCAGTTTTTAAGTTTGTGATTGATATTTTTAAAATTCTGAAGTTAGTTGTATGAATTCCAGTTTTGATGTGAGTATTATTAGATGTTGCTTGGTTTTCATCCTCTCATAGGCTGGAGTTATGCTTGCATTTAAGAAAACCATCTTTATGAAATGGCTCAAAAGTAAAAAATTCTTAAGTATAACCAGAAATCATTTATCCAAATTTAATATATTTTCAATTACTGCCTTTTTTCCACTGAAGTAATCTTATACAGTTGGTACTTTTCTCAGAGCTAGTGTAGACAGGAAATAATTTATTGTATTAAAAAATAGAAACAGAGCAATGAAAATAATTCAAACCTTCTTTGCAATTTTAGACAGAAACAAAGTAACCTACAGAAAAGAAAGAAAGAAAACCTTTAAAATAATTTAATGTCTGAAAAGCCTGTGATGTAGAACCCAGATCTGAAAATAATTGTCTGAGGAAAAGGCTGATGAAATGTTGTCATTTTTTCATAACTGGAAAAATGTAACGAATCAATGGATGGAATTTAGTATGAGCCATACTAACTCACTCTTGAATTGCATCAAATTATTAACAGTGACTATTTTAGGAGTGGTTAGATATATGTAATAAAATCTGGTTTTAGGAGTGGTTAGATATAGGTAATAAAATCTGGTTCTGGAAGATTTCTCTGACACATACCTGGTCTTTATCAAGGCTGGCTGTCTCCAAAGACTGAGTCTTCATTACATTATTTAAATGTCCTATAGCTTGCTTCTTAGTTGCACCAGCTGAAAGAGCAACAATTGCTGAACACACTCACTGTGAGGTGAGATTTCTTAGAAGCTGTTTTTAGTTATCATACATTCAAACCACTGCAGATCACTCTTTGGCTGTTGTAGTTGCACTTGAAGAAACATGAACTGCAAGCCTCCAGTTCTGGGTGTTTTGTTTGAAAACATTCAAGATAGCCTTGAAATCACAAAATTACTTCCTCCTTCAGACATTTTTTCTATTAGCGTATTTTAACATTTTCTTTGTAGACATTGCATTTTTAACATGCTGTCTTAGAGGTAGGAGGAGGAGGAGATTTGTACTGTCTCTACTGAGGCATGAATTCAGAGAAAATATGTATTGGCTCTTTTGAAGTGATACCCTCTGTTTTGTAGTACCTAGTCTACACAAGTCTTGTCAGCTCTCCTGTGCAATGATCTTATTGAGAGAAAGTGTTGGAAGTAATAAGAAAAATATACAGAGCACTTGTTAGCTGTCCAGAAACAGCAAGTAAATTAAAATATGAACAACATGGACATTAAGCATTGATAGTTTGTCCTCTCTAGAATTCAGTGATAGAAGCAGCTGGGAATGAGACTGAGGCAGATTCCACCCCTCCTCTATATAGTCTTTGCAGTATTGATACATAAGTAAAGACAAAGTGTCTCAGGGTGTTTATGCAGAGAAAAAGACTGTGCAATAATTTTTCTTGTACACTACGCTTATGTCAAAAATGTTATTGGGAAAGTCATATATGTTTCAAAATGAAGGGCTGAAGTACATATAAGTAACTTGCATTATGTGCAGGAAGGAAGACAAAGTGAGGATCTGTGTATTTCGTTTTCATGTTCTGATGCTAACTTTGGCAACTTAGTTTGGTATTTCAAGAAAGATGAGTGAGCAGAAATTAAGACAAGCAGATGCAGTGAATGCTATTGATGGTAGGCAGATAAGAATTTGGAGTGTTGTTGCAAGGAACATACAGAAAAAGAGCTGGAGTAGATGTCTTGAAGGCTGTTGAGGGAAACTGATTTAAATTTGTTTGATATTGATAATCTTGGTGTTGTTTTCCAAGTGCGTCAAGCAAGCAGTGACAGAGGAAGTTCAGGTGTTAATATAGGAAGTGCTTGCCTTCCAAAGGTACTGTTAAATTGTCTGTACCTCTCCGACACAATAGGCATTTCTGAAAAAAAAAACCAAACCCAAAACCCTGGGTAATACTTAATGGGATGTAGTTGTCATTGGCATGTTGGTGTATTCTAACAGAACTGATGTGGAGCAAGGAAGGAATTATACCAGTTCCTTGGAATATATGTCTGATTTTGTTCTGAGTGGTCAACCCAGGAAAAAACAGTGGGACAGAGTAAAAAATTAGTCAACTGATAATGATACTTAAGGAGGAAAAATATAGAAATGGAAGATATTAGCATGCACAGTTGTGGAAAATGGCTGTCTCAGAATGATGCAGTGTAAGAAAGAGAAGCTACTTCAGAACAGGATATGCAAAGAACTTAAGTATATAGGTAGGTAATGTTGGGTTAAGGAGGCATCACAGCACACCTGCCAGTCCAGATCCTCAGCACCAGGGAACCACTGCTCAGAAAAATTTCACATCTTAACCTCATGGCTTTAGCTATAGGAATGTAATTGTGCAACTAGCTATGCAGAGAAATGCTCTAACTCCTTGTGTAGGCCTATGTTCCTATGTAAGACCTTTCCACAAAGATCTGGTCTTTCATTTTAGTATATATGAAACGTGTGTAAACACTGACCTACTTTAAACATGCCTTTCTATGAGTCACTGGTGTTCCACCTTTGAAAGAAGTTACTCTTTCCAAATACTGTGACACAGTTGCTTGTTGAAAGCTGTAATTAGCAAAAACTTGACTATACTTACAGAAATAGTAGTCTCAGTTCAGGTTGGCACACTTAGGATAACTTAGTTTATTGTTTCGCTTCATGTATGCTTCATTATTCCATTTTAGCTTTCACAGGGAAAGCCCAAAAATACAACAATTAATGAAATCTCCCCTTGTTCTCCGCAAGTTTGCTCTGGTCTTATGGTACTTACTTATACCACTTACACTTCTTAACAATACTCTTAGAATGTATCAACTTCTCCTGTATTCCTGCTACAGAAGGCTGCTGCCACCAACGTGAGGAAGCTTGAAAAAAGCTCCACTGCTTATACTAGAAAAAATGTGGAGGGTGAGAGTAGCTGTCTTAGGGAAAAATTATGCTTTTTTATTAGCAATAGACTGACATGCTGAAATTTTGTCAGGGTAGTCATTACAGGTATCCACTAAAATCCTGATGACTTGTACTCCATTTCAGTTTTGCAATTAATTCAGGGCCAGAGGGTGTTTGGTAATATTTTCTAGACAGCAAGGTTTAAATTAAAAACTACACAGGAGCTGTGGAGTGTAGTGAAACATTGATGAAAGCTTGCAAGCTGGACTAGGATGCAGAAAAAGATACCAGTCTTGATGCCTTCAGAAACCATTAGTGGGATTTTATGACAGCTTCATGGGAAATACTTCAATTGTGCATGGACAGAGCTTCAATATAACTTTTCATGTCATTTGACAGAGTTAGTTTCACTGTTCTGATTTCGTAATATTCATAGCCATAGTTCATTTCACTTCCTGATTGCAACAGCAATGATTCAGCAGTGGGTTGGAAACTATTTTATTTCACGTCTCCAGCTGTAGGTTAGTGCTCTGGGTTAATAAATGTTAACCTTAGACACTGATGGCTACAAATGTGAAACAAATGTAAAACAAGTGAGTCTAACTAAGGATAATACTATTTTTCTTTCGAGTTTTCCCCATGTTTCCAGCTAAAGATTGGTAATGCACAGAAAACGGAAATGAAGTTTAAAATGTATTGGGTGATTCCTGTGTATCAAAATGAGCATTTAACACTAAAACCAAGATGTCCTTGTTTTTTCATTCATGTAAGTGGTGAAAGTTAAGTTTCTGTGTTGGCTTAGCCTACCAGGAATGATGAGGTGTGTAATAGCTAAAATTCTTGATAATGCAGTCTTTTAATTTTTTTTTCAATAGACAGTCCTTAGAATATGGACGGCTCAGTAATGACCTATTCCTATGCAATTTATCTTATAAAGATTTCAAGGTAAACTATCTGACTAATTTTTTTAATGTTTAAATCATAACACATAACACATTTAAGATTTGTTTGCTACTGCATAAGACCTCTACAGCAAACTCAGTGTTTGTTAAAAATGGATACATTCCTTCTTTTTGTACCACTCTTTTCTCCCAACAATGACTGTTCTGTTTACATATTGTTTGTAACTGTGTTTAAAATATCTGTGCACATAACAAGGCATGACACATACATTTTAATATATGTATCTATATCTTGTTTTTTTTTTCATTTTAGAGCTGTGATGGCCAGTCACCAAGCAGAAGTTCAGAGTTTGAAGCTAGATAATGATTCAGTTATAGAAGGAGTAAGTGACCAGGTACTGGTGGCAGTTGTGCTCAGTTTCACTTTCATTGCTGCTCTGGTATATACGCTTTTAAGGTGAGAATGTGTTGAGGGGAATTACTCATTTTTGATAAAAATCCTAACTTTCTTCGCAATTGCGTGCATTGGTGCATAAAAACTGTGATTTTGTGACAGTAAGGAAGTGGTTGTTTGATTGCTTACTATATTTAACTAATTGCTTGGTACAGCTAAAATCAAAAGTGGAGTTCAACTCTTCCATATCTTCAGATAATCAAACTTAGTAGTGTTCATCGTTCATTAAGACTGAAAATGGTTAAATTCACAGTCTGTATCGCAACAGTTGTATTTGATTAAAAAGTACAGATTTGTCAACGACTCCAAGATTAAAATTGGATATATTCCTCCTATGTATGTTCTAGCTGAAGTCTCCTTCCAAGAAAGCAAACAAACAACAGCCCAAATCCAAATAAATTGACTGATTTTTTTGTTTTTCAAATGAGTATGCTGTACAACAGTGGACTGCGATGTGCATTCCATACAGGAAAATGTTAAGTTCAGAATTCAGTAACTTTAATGATGAAGTCATCAAAGCTTATTTTTATTTCAGAGTTTTTCTTTGCATCCGAACAAACATCTTAGCCTATGTGTTTTGGGAAAATGAGCTTCAGATTGGCTTTATTTTATTTCATTTTATTTTGTTTTGTTTTGTTTTGTTTTATTTTCTTATTGATGTGTGTAAACCTCTGAACAGAGAACAGTTTTCAAAACCAAGGGAACTCAGTTTTAGTGACACAGTGGCATCATGGAACTTGAAGAAGATATGTCCATGTGAGAAATATTGCTAAGGTAGGGTTACTTGAGAGCAAGCTACTAAATAGGCTATAAGTAGAAAAACTTGGTTGGACTGCAAGGCAGTGCTGCTGTTAAGGACCAGGAGATCACAAAAGAATCTTAAGAAAGGCATTCACTTCGCTTTGCCTTTTTTTTTCCCGATGCTGTTTCAGTTACTCAGATTGCTTTAATAATGCCTCTTTTTTATCTGCTCTGTTATGATTTCTCTGTCCTTCACATTGACATTTTTGGCATTTGTGACTTTTAGTTTAAAAGTTAACACTTTATTTTTGAACTCTAGAAAGGCAAGTAAGAAATATTAAACAAAAAGTGAGTGGAACAAGGGTCAGCAGTTGTGAGAGTGGACAAGAGTAGCAGGAGTTCAGTCAGAATTAAGTTCAGGGAGATGATGCGTCAGTTATGAGGAGTTACTTAGGGAGGAAGATAACGCTAATTATCGACTGTCTCTGCAGAGTAACGAGGTAGGTAAAAAGTTGACTGTGAATCCTGTTACATGCCTTGATGGTTTATTTTCTGGAGAGGCAAACAAACTGAAAACACAAAGCTTCCAGACTTTGGAGGTCTGCTTTGTATAATTTGTGGCCAGTGACAGGACTTGAGGAAACACGTGAAGCTCAGTCAGAGGAGATTTAGGTTACGATACCAGAAAAAAGTTTTTCACCCAGAAGGTTGAGCAGGCTCCCCAGGGAAGTCACAGCTCCAGCCTGATAGAGTTGAAGATGTGTTTGGGCAATACTCTCGTGCATATGTGGCTTGAGCAGTCCACGTAGGACCAGGAGTCTAACTCAGTGATCCTGATGGGCCCCTTCCAACTCAGCATATTCTGTGACTGTGATTCTATGACTGACAACTGAAAGACTTACCAGTATCCTCTTAGCTCCCTGCTCTGCCTTCTGGTACCTTTTGAAATTGTCTCTATTCAGGAGCACTCTTCATCTATCTCCTTTGTATTGTTGCCCTCAAAATCTGCATAGTATGATAGAAAATTGGTACAGTACAAAAATTATAGTACTTTTAATTTATTTAGCAGAGAGGGGGAAGTGAGGAAGAAAAAGAGTATTTTCTTTTTCTTCTCTAGTTACCTTAGACAGTACAGTGGCCTTTGTGTTGCTTATATGGTGTTCATTACCCCAGTTTTTTTCTTTGCCTTTCATGTTTCTGTATCAGCAGAACTGAACTTAAGTTGGGTAGGAACAGGTCATGGGTAAGTAAACAGGAAGGAAAGCTTACAAGGTGATGAGTAGCTGCAGGAGCTGAATCAAAAGGGAAATGAGCAGCAAGGAGTATGTATTGCAGTAGATATTAGGGGGCAGAAACAGAATATGGAAAGAACTGTTAAGGGATATAATTGTTGTACTTGTTTCCAGGTGAAAGAAGTCAATGAAGCATCACATCAAGGCTTCATTCATGCTTCTTGCGGAGAAACTTACAAGCCATAATTAACATTTGTAACAAGTTGCAGATGTGTAGTTCAGGCACTATAGGATACTTTTGTGACGCCTGTATGCTTTTGAGTTATAAATTTTGATAAAATGAAGCCAGATTTTTTCCATCATCTTTTAAACTGGTGAGTAGGTTGTCACATTACAAATGAGATTGTGAAAATTCAGTGTATTCAGCAAATTAAAGGAATCCTGATCCTTTAATTCCCTACAAGGGATTTGACCTAGATGACTTAACTTTTCCATGTTTATGGGTCTACAGGTTTAGATTTTTTAATCTAATTTTTCTATCCATCATATGGTTTGATTATAGGAGCAAGTCACTATTTTCAGCAGAAGTGAGATCTTAGTCCTTAGAATTTAACAGTGTCCATCACTGCACAGTGATGTGCCAGTCCCCTTAAGTACTGTCCCTCTATTTCCTTGTGTGAGACTGCACACTGAATGAGTCTTCTTCCTTCCAATCATAGTTTGGCTGGGCCCTCTGTGGTACATAATACAAATCTTTCCACATCATGGGACCTTTTCCCTCAAGTTTTGGCATGCTAGCAGTCAGAAATAGGGAAATAAAAGGCTTTTGCATCTAACTTTATTTCTTTCTGGCTTGTGTTTGATAATGCCTCTAATGACATGGCACCATATTGGTTTTCATTTATTTCAGTTATCTTCTTACATTAATTGCATGACAGAAGTTATAAATTTGATATGCCTTGAGCCCTGCCTGTCCCTTCCTGAACATTGCATGGTTTTCAGCTACATCACTCTCTTATGCATAAGTGACTGTACATGGTGTACCCCTGCAGCTCTGCAAATGCTCTCATGATTTTGGCATAGTATGTTATACCAGGGTAAGGTCATGTAAATGAACACTTGCAGTAGCAAATTTGCTACTGCTAATTTAGTTGTTTTTGGAGAAATCAGAATAAACTGTCTTACAATTCATGCCTTGCACTTGTGTGTGAATCAAATTGGACTTCAATATATATCAGACATTCTGGCAAGCTGAAGATGTGAAATACATTTATTTTGTAGCATCTAAACAGAAAAATACTTCTATACATATAATATGTATGGCAGACAACATCCACAAAATCTGATTCATGGAGACCAAGGGTGCATAAGAAGGGTTTTCATACAGGCTTTCTATCATATAACTTTCATATGTCACCCACATTAGTATTAAATAAATTTTCTTTTTACAGATAGTCATGTAAATATTAGCATGAAAAATATGGGACTTGTCTATTTCTCTTTGAAAAAAGAATGAGGCAGACAAAATGTTAAACATTTTAGCAATAACACAATAAGCATTTGAGCAATAATGCAATACTATGATTGTCCACATTACCTGAAGGAAAATATTGCAGAAGCTTCTAGAGCCACTGAGGAAATTATATAATATAACTGCAACCAGAAAATGTCCTGAAAGTTCAGCCAGTCCAGCCCCATCTCTGACAGATGGTCAGCTTACCTCAATATCCCTGGAAGCATTGCAACCTGTTTTTTGATTTAACTTTTAGTCAGGGATGAATCAAAGTAGCCTGAGGTTATCTTGTCTGATTTTGTACATTATGTAGTTAGAAATGTGTTTCTACAAGCCTTAGATAACTGTGGGAAATAATTGCTCATATTTTTAGAATGAAAGACTTTTTCTGTCCCCTTTTTACTCCATGAACAGTCTTCTATATAAACTGACATTTCTTAAGTCTTTCTCTAATGTATAAAAAATGTGGGCAGTAGTTCTTATTATCTTCTGAACTTTCTCCAACTTCTCTATGTGTTTCTATGCATTTAGCCCAAAATGGTGAACAGAATCCAGCTGAGACCTCAAGAGTGCTCAGCAGAATGTATCATCATTCAAATCCATATGAATTAATAAAACATAAAAATTCATATGCTATTGACTCATATTTATTGTAGCTCAACACCTCTGATTGCTGTCAGCACATTTTTAATTTCAAATCTGTCCCATTATGCTTTTGAATTTCAAATTTGTAATATATCCATCCTTCCTTCTTCAGTGTGACCCTTCCCAATGATTCCTCTTGGCATATCTAACCTGTAGTTTGCCTGCCTGTAGAATCTTCTTTTTTTAAAAAAGAGTGATTTTAAAAGAGTGGTTTCTTTTTATATCCAGTCTGCTGATAGTTACATAAATTCAATATTCTAAATGTAAGTTTGTCTACCCCTTCTTATGCAAATGTCATGTAGCAGATAAAATTGAAGTAATTAGGAGGTTCCAACTCTGTGACTTAGGCAGTGAGTGAAAAACTAGTAATTTATTGAGTAATTTGTTGAGTAGACCAACAAATAAGAAACTAGCAATGGAGACAAAAACGTGTCTTTAATTAAAAAGCTTTCAAGCTACTTCATTTTTTTAGGTTCGAAGCTTAATTTTTTTCTCAGATTAAAATCTAATTTTAACATGATTAATGATTGGTTGTGGAGTCTTTGAAAAATCCTGCTGCTGTGCAGCTTTAAGTGTCCAAGTGTCCAGAATAAATTCCTGTTTCCCTTATTATTTGTGTACTTCCTTTAAAATCCTTTATAGCAGGAAATAATGGTTTTTTGCCCTTTGTTCAGGTTTCATATTTGTTTCAGTAAGTTATTTTTCAATGTGGGATCACAGAGCTTTTTATTGCTTGTATTTCCTTTCACAGAAATGAACATCAGAACATACACCCAGAAAATCAAGAGCTAGTGCGAGCTCTTCGTCAGCAGCTTCAGACTGATCAGGTGCTGTACCAAGTGTCGGCATCATTCAGCTCTCTGATGTGGGATGCTGCAGTCTTCTCTGAGGTTCTGGAAGAAGATGATCTTGAAAGTTATGGGAGCTTACTTACTGTACAGAGGCATCCTTAAAATCCATCAAGTAATGGGATAATGTACCCTTTTTTAATGGATGCATCAAGGAATTAAAACTAAATTTTGGCTGGTTCTTTTTTCAAATAAGCTTTTGCCACAAGGTGGAGTATGTTAGATTATGCTGTGTGCTTCCTGGAATGTTCCTGGTAAAGGAAAGGAAATCTGGAGTACAGTTTGCTGAGAGAGGACAGGGGTAGATGTTTAGACTGATAAGCAGTGTGTAGCAGAACAATGGCACAGCAACAGGAGCCAGGCACAGACTGACAGAGAGGAACTTGTTAGCAAAGCCTTTAGTCACAGGACAGAGAGTAGTGGTTTTAAACTGAAAGAACCTAGGGGGATGCAAGGAAGAAATTCTTTTCTGTGAAGCACTGGGGACAGGCTGCCCAGAGAAGTTATGAATGCCTCATCCCTGGAAATGTTCAAGGCAGGGTTGGATGGGGCTCTGAGCAGCCTGGTCTAGTGGAAGATGTCCCTACTTATGGCAGGACAGTTGGAACTTAGTGATCTTTAAAGCCCTTCCAACTCTGACCATTCAATGATTCTGTGACGGCATCCAGTTGAACAGGTAGAGTCTATGCCATGCTTTTGGAGAATATTGAAAAGTCTTGTATCATGATATGTCTTGAAATAATGACAGTGCATATTTATATGGAAGACAAATACGGCAAAATGGGGAGAAAAACGGTTTCATGACAGTGACATACGCAAGTTGATATCTGTGTTTGGGCTTGGAAACACTAAATGCTGCAACTGGTAAGCAACGCAGTTTGGTTACCTGGCTCTGGACAGAACTACTCAGGATAATGAAGCAACAATATAGATCCAAGTTTGTTATTCATGCTCTAGCGTGTCTAACCTGACTCACTGTGAAGGACCAAGGAGGTTCCTCCTTTGTGGTCTTTAACTGGTTTGAAGCACACACTTTTTTAACAGATGAAGGGAAAATAATGGTCCTGTCACAAGAACGTGCTTATTGAATCAATGCATTTAACCATGTTTAATTTTTACATTTAAATATATTTCTCATTTCACATAGTTCTGTGTTTGACTTATAGTGAATGAACACCAATTTATTATTTTTTAGAACTCAGTAGACTTATATAACATAGTATCTCCAACACTTTGTGTTTTCCTGCTGTTCCAGCAGGATGCTACTGCTGGTGATCGGCATCGCTTCTATACAGATATGTCGTGTCCAGTCTGTTTGCAACAGGCTACGTTTCCTATAGAAACAAACTGTGGACATCTCTTCTGTGGTAAGCAAGAAAAGCTCCTAGCACCAAAGTTAAAAACAGAACAGAAGTACAAACTTTTGGCACTAGCTCAGGCATCCTAAATCAAAACTTTGTTTCCTTTTAACTGTATAGCATTGCATCTGCAAAATAAATAATTTTTTTATAAATAGTTGAGAAAATACATTTAGGAATAAACAATTACTTTAAGAGTGTGCAGCATTGTTTTCTATGCTATCAGGAATGAAACTGTTTAATTTTAAAATGTCGAAGAGTATAATTTGTTTCCAGTTTAGTAAAAAACTCAAGATGTTGAAGAACATTTGGGAATGTACCATTTTTTAAAAAACTGTTTTAGAAATAATAAAATATTCTTTATTTCACAAAATATTTTTTCTTGGAAGTTCTGCAGAATTATAAGTAAGTGCAAAATTGATTAAAGTGTTTGGTTTTGTGGTTTGTTGAGGCTATATTTATATACTGACACCCTGTGTAGCATTTTGCTTCTTCTCCTTCAGGTTCCCAGTAGAATTCTTCCATCTGTTTTTTTTTTTTTGAGTTATATAGCATATACCATGCCCAGTTGTTTAAATGAAAAACAAGCAATTTTGGAAAACAGATAAAATACTTACATTTTTATATTTGCCTTCATCTGTTGAAACTGATGACGATAAAGCCAAGTTTTTAGGATAAATTTTACATCTCTTGGCATTTTTGTGACTTCTACATTTTAAACTGGCAAAAATTTTTATTATTTGCTTCTTCACTTAATGAATAAAAATTTGTTGTGTTTCCGAGAAATAATGCCTTAAATTACTGATTCATGTGAAACCTGTTCAGGAGTTTTCTCATTAATAGCATTGAATTTGAAGACTTTAGTTCTTGGTATCTTCAGTGAATGCTGTACACAAAATCACAGCAGAAACTGTAGATTTAACTGCTTATGTACACTTTTTGTTGTTTCCTTTGCCATTAAATGTATTATTTCAGGTGATGCATTTTTCATCTGAGGAGTTTAAATGTGTGTGTACCTTACCTTCACTAGGTTCCTGCATTATTGCCTACTGGAGGTATGGCTCATGGCTGGGTGCCATCCGCTGTCCGATCTGCAGACAGACGGTAATATTTTAAATCATCATCGATCTGTCAGTTTTGTCTAGGATAGCCTGCCAAAAGGCACTTACTTGTGAGCTGCAATAGTGAGGCTGGCAGATAAAGAAGTCTGAGAAACCGAAAAAGTACAGAGGGATATGTGAGACGGGAATGGTGGACATTCAGTTTTTCTGAACCTCTTGCTTTGACAGATGGCTCCAAAAATTCAGATTGTTCTGCAATCGCTGATAACTCAGCTATTTTTCTGTAAAGACTATATGAAAACAGAAAATTGTGAGATTTAAACTATGATCCTTTCATGCTTGAAAGGATCATAGTTTAAATCTCTGTTTAAGATTGAAGATGTTAAGTTGAAGATGTTATTAACTTCTTTTACCAGAATTTGCATCTGAAAGGTTTGGCTACACACTACTGGTTCCTGAGAAATATGCTCTCTCTTCCCTCTGTCCCTACCAAAAGACCTATCCATGTCAATTTCTTATTTTGGTCTTATTTTTAACTTGTATGTATTATTAATTTATTCTTTGTAGAGCAAGCACTAACTTACTTCCTACGCAACTTACTTACATTGTCAGTTTGAAATATGTTCCTGCAACTCATTAAGGCTTAGGATCTGTGAGTCTCATAGTGTATGTTTTAACAAAAGTACATCTTTGTTTTAACAGTGCACAAACTACAGAGCTAGTAACTTCTAATGAATTATGTAACTCATGCCCTTGTCCCTCCATTGTATCCTACTTTGATTGTGTGTATCAGCAGGACAAATGACTGTAAGAAGACAGTTGAAGGAAAAAAAAAATAGATATGACTGGAAGGAGAATGAATAGGTTTAGAGTGTAGCCAGTGAAGAAAAAGACACAAATAATAGATGGGGAAGGTGTGGAAAAGGGGGAAATAAGTTATTTTCTTTATTGTCTTTCCTTATATATTTTTTCATTTATGTTTCTCTGAGTAACAGGTATATTAGGTGGCACTGTTTGCATGGTTATGTATTCGTTCTAACCCTGATTTATAAATGGTGAAGGGAAAGATGTATACATGAACATTAGTCATACAACAGGACCAGAAGTTGAATGTAGATCTCCTCATGCTCTCGTTTCTGAATGTGACTGCCACACAGATTTATATTTAGTTGCCAGTTACAGAGGAAGCTTCTGAAGACTATAATAATTTAAAGCACTATGCCTTCCCTGTTTCCCCTGATAATCTGCATTTTTTTTACCTGTACATTGCTTCCAAATAGAAGTCTCAGCAACACCTATCTAGAAAGATAACATATATGTGAGTAAGGTCATACTCACATATATCTTATTTCTCTATGTTTGCATGAAAGTTAACCCAAGAACAGAGCAAAGTTCTCTGTCCATACAAAATAGTTGAAGGTTAATGTCTTTTTCTTAATTCATCTCAGTATGAAGATCCATATGCGAAATCATGAGTTTTGCTGCATGTTTGTTGTTATGCAAAGCAATCCTAAAAACAGGAAAAGAAAGGCCTCATTGATTGCTTTATTCTATTTCCAATTTAGAAAAGAAAATTAGATTAATTTGGTAAATTAGCTTTGTTCTCCAAATCATTTGTCCCACTTATGACACATAAAGCATTTAGGTGTTTAAGAAGCCTCTCTTAAAAGGAAGGTTATTTTGTGCTTTTTTTTTAACAATCTCTTTAAAAATTAATATTCTGTAAGGAGCTGTAAGGAATTAATTAGTTAAAATCTAATAGCAGTACCCATTCTAGTAATTTTCAGGTTATTCTCCTATTAACTATTCAACTAAACCAAAATTTTTTTCGTTTATATAGTTAACTAAAGATGACTGTTTTACATTTGCATTTGTAACATAATCTCCCTGCTGTGCCTAGGTAACACTATTCTTACCACTCTTTGGTGAAGATCAGCAGGGTGCAGCCCAAGTGTTTCAAGATGTTAATGATTACAATCGAAGATTTTCAGGACAGCCCAGATCGGTAAGTTTTCGGTAAATTTAGGTGGAAGTCAATAGTGTCAGGAGAGTTTGAGAGCAATTTTTTTTGTTTTTTCCCCCCTTCTTTTTTTTTCCTTTCCCTGGGATATGGATTTTCTCTTCCTGATGCTTAGGGCCTATGCAACTTTTCTTTAGGAAATTCATATTGAAATGGTTAGGCCAAACCCAAAATTATATATTTGTCATTTATGAAAATGTAGGGAAACTTACTTTTTTCTTGTAAGTGAGAATCTAATAAGTCTTGAGTTTTCTCAAGTATTTATGTGTTAAGTTGGTTTTTAGATATGAGTCATTATTTTGAAAGGATTGATAATTAGTCACTAAAAATACTTAATTAAATAAATGACATGCAAGGAAGAATATTCACTTCATTGGTCTTTTTATACTGATTATAAAGAAGAATATGAAGTTCTACTCTGTGCCTTTCTCCTCAGACAGCTGTATGTTGTCTTGATTTTTTTTTCCCTAGTCTGTATTACAGTCTTTTTTCTCCTTTTTGAGTGACGGGAAAAAGAATTTTTCTTCTGTAAATAGCTAAGGGGGGTGGTCAAAGTTCTACAAATGTTAGAAAGTCAGCCTTGTGAGCCCATCTCCTGTGTGTGTGTGTCCTGTTTTGCAAGGTGAAATGCACACACACGCATGCTAATAACCTCCCTGCTTGTCTTCATTTGTAATGGGATTTGGATATAGCAGAAAGACATTAAAAGAAAAATGTACAGTACAAAGAGACAGAAGAGGGAGGAGTATTTTTCTAAACCACAAAGTTTATGGGTTTTGTCCAGAAGAGGTTGAAACTGCCTTTTAGGCTCCATTAGACCTCTCTGCGAGCTGTGTCTAGTCCCCAGTAACCTGTCTGAGGTCATGCCAGAAATCTGCATTAAAGCCCTAATTGGACTAGATAAATTGTCTTTGATTTATACAATGTTACCACATACAAAATTTCTTTCTCAAAAACTTTTTCAGCTGTGGCACTAAGTCAGTCTATATGGAGTTTAACAACTCTGTGTAGAAACTGTCTACCATAGAAGGGAGCCAGTGTAAAAGAAGTTTTAAAGTTCATCCCTCCCTGCTCATCACAACAAAAACCTGAATATTTTCTTTTGAGCAGTCCCTTGCTAAGCTGGCAGAATCATAGTAGCAAAATGGAAAGAAGGCAGGAATGGATTTATTTAAAGGTTCTTTAGTTTACTTTGAAGCTTCATCCATCCTTTGGAAACTTGTGTGAATCACTGGTTATACACCAGGAGAGGGGGTATTGTGTTTCTGAAAAACTGTAACCTATTCTACTTTACCTATTAGGTTTTTTCTCGCAGTCCTGGTTTGTCTTGCATTCTGATCAATATTTTACTCCAATTAACCTGTTTGCTGTTTCTTACTTCCCCAGTCATTTGTTTTCCTCTATTAGTCGTTGCTTTTCCTTCATAATAGATGCCAGTATATTTTCTCGTAATGTATATTAAGTGTGTGCTTTTCATTGTAGAATAGCGCATTTTAACTGTTTCTTGAAAACGTATATATTCTAATGCTTTTCTGCCTGGTAAAACTAAACTCATTAACTCTTCCCGGATTTTGTTTTAATTCCTATAAACTAACAGAATCGAAGATGTAATGTAGTAGTAGAAACTTCAGTTTAGCATGGATGAGTTGCTAAAGCAACATACTAACTTTTAAATTCTTTCTTTATAGATTATGGAAAGAATTATGGATCTCCCCACTTTATTGCGACATGCTTTCAGGGAGATGTTTTCTGTAGGGGGCCTCTTCTGGATGTTTCGCATCAGGATATTCCTCTGCTTGATTGGAGCCTTGCTGTACCTGGCTTCACCTCTGGATTTTCTTCCTGAAGCTCTGTTTGGAATTCTGGGGTTCTTGGATGATTTCTTTGTCATTTTTCTGCTGCTGATATATATCTCTATCATGTACAGAGAAGTGGTAACACAGCGTCTAAATAGATGAAATGGACAAAAGTGACCTAAAAGCCAAGTCAGTTGTGGAATGTTTTAAAAAGAAAACTATAAAGTAAGTATGATATAGCAATGTGCCTGTGTGTGATTTCAGTAGTAACAATTTCTTAGCTGGTTATGTTATACAAATATAAAGGGTTAGTATATGGTGATGCTTAACTGGAATCTTTAATTTGTGCATTACATATGCTTCATAAGGATGAGGTTAGTTTTATAATGTTGTAATAAACCACCCTTTGTCTACTTCCACCTGATTAACAACTGAGTGTAATGAAAGCAGGAAACACTCTCTTTGGTGTGTTGTGGTTTGTGAAAAAGGAGTTCTAGCAAAGTACTTCAAACAATAAGCCCTTTGCATAATCTCGATGTGTAAGAAAATTCAGAAATTCTTCACAGTACAGTTATCATGGTTAAATTGTTTGATGTCTCCCTGTTGTGGACTAGAGTTTTTTGAAATAAAAATTGCTTTTTTTTGTCTCTGTGGAAGAGGAAACCCAAGGACCGCATTACAATTATCACCTTGCAGTTTGCTGTTGTCCACATGCTTCAGAAAATAAGGATAATACCTTGATATTGCTTGAACTGCACTATGTACAGTTGCATGCAATTTGTACCATTTTATTTTTATATTTGGGAATACATACACAGTATCTGCTCTACACTGAGAAACCAGTATTAGGCACATCACACTCATTAGCGCTCTATTTTTTTAAGCGAGAGCATGGTTTTTCTCTTCAGACTTTTTCATTTGGCAAGTATGTATCTTAGACCAGAGGTTTTGGGCTGCTTTGGGTCAATGCAATATGGCTGAAATGCAACTTTGCATTTCCATATATGCATTAAAACATTCTGCCAATTGGAGAGGACACTCAAATTCCAAATAGTGGTTCAAAAAAAGAAGTCAGAACTGGATGTTTACAGTACATGTACTTGTATGTGTACAGTGTAGATGTTTACCCAGATGTACATTCTGCAATATATGTGTACTAAACAACATAGATATTGGGGTGATTTTCAGTTGGAGTTTTCTTGTTTGATTGGTTGTTTGATTTGGATGTTGATAGACGAGGTTCTGAATTACTTTGAAAAATAGTCTGTGATAAAGGACCATAAAAAATTCTTGAAAGTGTTTTCAAGAATACCAGGGTATTAATTATCCTTAAAGCTGGTTGTTTTTTATGTTGAATTTGAGCATAGGCTACCATGGCTGTACAAGTAATTTGAAAATGCTTTCATTTTGAGCAATGATTGTGACTATGAAGGTCCAGGATATGAGTACTTTTTAGCTAGAGGACTGATAATTGCAATTTAACTTCTTGAGTACTTGAAAGACAGTGAATTAATAGGTGATTCTTTGTGTGTTTACATATATAGGTGAGACTTAAAAGGGACCTTTTCACTGCTTCTGTGTTTTCCCCTTGCAGGTGTCTTTCTACAGCTTCTAGAACTTAAGCATGTGCAGGAAGATGATAGAGCTGAAACCTCAGGTGTCAGTCATTGAGGGTGCAGATTGTCCTTCAGTGTCAGTGTTCTAAATGGCATTAATTTAAAACTAAATTCACCTATTCTTCATTTGAAAATTTCGTTTTGGAAATCCGAGGACATTTTACAAATGAACTGGAAAGCTAAACTTTTCTTTGTTGCTGTTTGTTAGAGATGGGCAAGAAGAGAAAAGGGAAGTAAGTAAGATTTGGAAGAAAAGAGTGAGAGAGAAAATTACATTTTTGGAAGCAATGCTAGCTGACTTTTCTTGAGCATCTTGGTTGAGCTTTTCACCTTGTGTTGGCATTGCTAATGTATGGTGATGTTTTAGTGGCTACCTCAGTTAAAGCTCTTTAAGGTGTTATTGAGTAAGGATGAGAAATTCATAAGCTGTTAGATGCATTTACAAAGCAAGACAGTAGTTTAGGATATTACGTAAGACAGGATTTCACAGTTTTACTGTAAGTGTTGTTTTTGGTTTTGGGGTTTTCTTTCTCAAGAAATCTAGCTGAAAACAAACCCCAAAATTCTTTTTTGATTAAGTAAATTTAACACCCTCTTTTCTCCTGGAGTTTAAGTTGTTGGTCTGCTTAGAGAAGAGTGTGAACTGCTCTTGTAGAATAATTAGAATTTCTTCATGGAGTTTGTTGATCTACTACTTCATCCATACTTTTACCCTATGACTATAATTTTCCCATGACTCTCTAAATCCAGAGTGGATATAGGGGCACATGAAGCTGCTTACTGATTGGTTGTCTTTGAATTTCCCAATTCCGTGCACTACTGTGAAGTTCATGTGGAAATTTCCTATCCCATCTAAGGGGATCCTGTGTATCTGAAATCATACACAAACCACATCTGAAAGACTATATGAAGTTTCCCCATGTTCTTTTTCTTCAGTACATTTCTGATAGCCAGAAGGGTTTCACTCAGAGACTTCTGCTTACTTTTGAGTATTGAGTAACATTGTAATCTTAAATTCAGCACATTAAATGCTTGACAGAATTATAACTGTTCCTTTCAGTGATATGCGTGCTTGCCTGTGGCTGTTCTTTTTTGGTCCTGCAAGCCAATGATAAACAGTATTATGACTTGTTCAGGCCTTTTTGTGTAATGCAAAGATGCATCTGTCCTGCAACGTCTGGCCACTGCTCCTTTCCACAAATCTGAAATAGCTATAAGTTAGCTCTCTTGGGTGCTTAGCTTGAGTTTAACCTAAGCTCTAGAACTCCCAAGAAGCTGGAGATTAAAATATGAGCATGTAGTATTCCTGAACTGTGTGCTGCTTAGTTGTTCTGGCAGCAATGTGAAAGGTAAGGGTTAGGGCTGACCACTGGTTTCAGAATGTGAAGGAAACATGTGATGCTGTGTGCAGAGTGACTGCAAACGTTGCTGTGGTTTTGTCTCCTGTGGTGGGGCAGGCATGTCACTAAGGGAGGAAAATTTTAAAAAGGAAAACTATAGCATGAAGATGTATGGGGATAAAACACAGTTCTTAAAAGACCACATGGGCACCAAAAGCTACGTGAAATATTTGATTGTTCTAGCAATATTAACAGAGAGGAAAACAAAAATTATACTTAATAGCTCTTACAAAATAACTTGTAGCATCTTGAGGCCTAGTGATCATCGCTGTATAGAGCGATCCATTTCTGTGCTATTTGTGTGCCACACCATTGATGTCTGTGAGGATCAGGCACAGCAGTGTGGTTTGGGGATACAATTTTGCCGTAAGTTTCATAGAACTGTAGCAGTATGTTACACTAGATTTTTAAGACAAAAGAATTTAAAACTACTTATTGTTACTTCTAATGATAATAAATTACTGTTAAAGAGATTCTCTTGAATTATTTTATTTTATTGACTATCTGGATGCAATATTGTTTTATTTCCCCTTTTTCCACTTCCATGCATTAAAGTTGTAAGTGTGGTGTCCCACCCTTGAGGGGAAGGGAGTACTCAAGATTGGTAGGTGCCCATGGTCAAAAGGAATGACAAAAGTCAGAGGGTCCACAAAAACTTAAAAAGTTCTATTAGTAAATTACATACTTGGCATGGAAATTGGTATAAGTTAGGACCTTACCTCCTCTATGAACACATGGCAGCGGGTTTTGAACAGAGGGGTAAGGTGAAAGGGGAGAGAGAAAGAGAGAATTAAAGCGGGAGAAAGAGAAGAAAGGAGAGAGGAAAAGAGAAGTCACCAGTCCTAGCTCCAGCATTGATCCATCTGGGGTGTCCTGGGGATGTCCACACATGTGGGCTTGGTTGGAATACCTTTTACAAATAAATGTCCCCACCTTGGAGATAAGTGTCTCACTTTCTATGCAAATTAGCAACCCTGTGCAGTCCGTTCCTCTAGACTTTTCTGGAAATGGGTTGGGGATGGCTTTGGGGATCTTTGGTGGTGTCAATCCCCTCTTACATTCCATGCCCACTTCTCAGCCTTATTCCTGCGCTTGTGCTATGTTGTGCTCATCTCCAGGAGCCAGAACTAGGACATTTGTCCCAGAAATGTGCTGCCCTACCTCCTTATGGCCTCTTCTCCAGCCACATCCTCCTCTTTCTCAGTGGATTATTACAAATAATTCCTGGCTGTTGTCACCAACAATCCATAGCTCCATCTGGCTATCACTTTTTGAGACATACACATTAGCCCTCTTGTCTCCTAGGATTCTACAGGCAGTAACTTTTCTGCAGTTGTGATCTGTTTTTGTTGTAGTGTCTGTGGTCAGGATGGTTAGAGTTACCTCAGTGGTTTTCGTCTTTATGATTGCCAAAATAAAGATTACAAAGTTTCTAAGATCTTAGTCCCAGAAGCGTATTGTACATCAGATGTCCTTCCCTAGCAGTCCAACCCATTCCATCAGATCCATGAGCACTGAGGTTTCAGGCTGATAAACCAGTACAGATGATCAGATAGCACCTTCACATAACAATCCTCAAGCAAACAAAAGCATAAAGCCAGGTGTATGAGAATGTAAGCAAACAGAAAATAGTTTCTGTAAGTTTATAGGCAGGGTGAAGATTTGGGCTTGGAAGAACTGGATGTGTGTTCTCTGTGCTGCAGTCCTGAGCTTTTCTTAATTCATGTCACGAGATGCAAAAGCACTAAGGGGTTGGCTGGAATGGATATTCAGGGGTAAAGTGGGAACTGTTGCAGTATATAAGCAAGAGATTCATCAAAATTTGTTTTGTGATCTTCATTTTGGTCCTTACAGAGAACAGTAAGAAAGTAGGAGGGGAATGAACAAAACAGCCAAATCCGGCAAGGAAAAGAGAAATTAAACTAGAGCAGCTTCAGGTCACGTTGGTTGGATGCTGAAGACCATAGACATAAACTGTCATAAGCTAGCAAACTGATGAGGCATATATTGGGTCAGCCTGCATTAAACTCATTACCATGACCCTCCTTAGAGCCCACACATAATAGCAACCACGTCAGACAGAACCAAGTCCTGGCAACTAGATGGTGAACCAGGCTGGAGGATAAAAATGTGACCTTCTGCTCTGGAGAGTAAGGACACATCCCATGCAATGATGGGAAGCCTATCCCTGAAAAAGGTGGTTTACCAAGTAGTTCTTGACTGCCCTGTATAAAGTGTGGATTATTTTCAGGTTTTGCTTTATCCCCATCTTGGTAAAAGAAGAAATGAGTTTCCAGAATGAAGGCAAAAGGGGGAAGGGGTAGAAAACAATTCTTGACTGTGAAGCACAGCATATGCTAGTGTGAAGCTGAACAGCTTTCCATGAAACATATTCTAGCCAAGCTATTACTAACACCTGATACACCCATGGTCCCCCATCAGTTGCCTGCCAGCAGTGAGCAATGGACTCAATATTATCAATTATGTTCCTTTCCCCTCTCCTTCTCTCTCACCAATTAATCATCTGTTAATCATGAGAAACAGTCCTCTACTTGGAAAATATCGGACAAACAAGGAGTTTTGCCAATAAAATAGAATATTATAGTAAATAATCTTTAAGGTGTCCTGAAATAAGGTGTAGCCATATTGTTATGCCATAGATTTTAAACACTGCTATTAAGTAAAATTCCTGGGAAAAGGTAAGCTGGTCAGGTCTGCCAGCTGATGCAGACAGGTAATGTGTGTCAGAAACACCATGACCAATAAATGGTGAGATCAAGCTTCTTTGGTCTCACATCTATTAAGGCCCAGACAAGCTGGCTTGAAAGCAGCCACCTTTTCATTGTCCTGCCCTTCCCCCAGGCAGGACTAGCTGTGCAAAAAACAGTCCCTACAGGTGTCAGCCTGCCTTCAGAGGCCTCCCAGGAGAGGTTCCACAACACACAATCCCCTCCCCAATCACTTTGGCAAATTTGTTCTAGTCCAAGTCTCATTTGCTATCATTCAAACTCTGGCCATATGGGTTTCTCCAATCCTACATAACACAGAAAATACAATCTTGTTTTAACATAAATAAAGACTCATATCTTCATCAGTCTATTCAGTAGTCAAAATACCAGTTTCTTCAACCTTTATTTCTGGATTTATTTTATAGTCTTGTCATAATTCTTGTGCCTTCCATCTAGCATTAGCATAAACAAAGAGAGACAAGATATTCAGATGTCCTCATATGAGGCCATGCAGTACCATGAGAGGCCATACATACCAATGAGAGTATATTACACAGTTAGAAATCTACTTTAGGAGGACACCCCAACCTGCCACACCCTTTGATTTCACCCGTTCAGTAGAGCAGCCCTAACATTTGACATGAAGGTTGTGATAGAAATCCCATGGCATGATCTGAGATTACTTATATCCTTTTATGTGGATGCCGAGGTGACAAACAGATAAGGCAGCATGGTACAGATGGGGCATACCAAATCCAAGCTGTAGAATATGAAATTGAGCTCTAAACTCCTGCTCTTTTCCCCTGCTTTAGCACTATTAATTATTTATTATTTGGATAGGCTTCTCATGCCCTGAATGAAAAAAATTCTCACCTTACAGAAAGCATCTCTACTTACCACAGTGTCTAATGATGTGCTGTCCATATGGGAGCAGGACCTCGAGACCTAGGGCTGCTCTAATCCTCTATAAATCCCTAAGCTGAATAAGACTGAAATTCAGCAGCTTCTTCCCTAGTTTAAAAATTCAGCACACACAACAGGGAAGAAGGCAACCTACTAGGACACCTAATCTCATAGAAATAGGGACAGTAAGACTTACTGCTCTGTCTCCATGGAACAAATGCCCATGTAGCTTTCAGTATGGTCGACTAACAGGCAGTTTTCTGTTTGGCTGACAGCTGGAAGCAGAAAACCTACCCAAAACTGCAACAATACAGCAGACCTCCTAAAAAATCCATGTCCTTTGGCAGCCTTGGCTGAGGAACTTTCAAGCGTTAAGATGAGCTTTTGCAAGCACATGGGCATCAGGTGTCAGGACAAGTGTAGCACGTTCATTCATCAAACATTCAACTTGATTTACAGCATCTTACCAGTTATTCAATTACACATTTTCTGTAAACACTGGAATTGTGTACCAAAGCAGGTTACAAAGTTAACAAAAGACTTGGCTCAACTTGGCACTGGACTTCCCAGCTATGATTTGTTAAGGCATTTCTTAGCAGAATGGATCACGTCTTCCTGATGCCTTCATTCTGGAAACTCATTTCTTCTTTTACCAAGATGGGGATAAAGCAAAACCTGAAAATAATCCACACTTTATACAGGGCAGTCAAGAACTACTTGGTAAACCACCTTTTTCAGGGATAGGCTTCCCATCATTGCATGGGATGTGTCCTTACTCTCCAGAGCAGAAGGTCACATTTTTATCCTCCAGCCTGGTTCACCATCTAGTTGCCAGGACTTGGTTCTGTCTGACGTGGTTGCTATTATGTGTGGGCTCTAAGGAGGGTCATGGTAATGAGTTTAATGCAGGCTGACCCAATATATGCCTCATCAGTTTGCTAGCTTATGACAGTTTATGTCTATGGTCTTCAGCATCCAACCAACGTGACCTGAAGCTGCTCTAGTTTAATTTCTCTTTTCCTTGCCGGATTTGGCTGTTTTGTTCATTCCCCTCCTACTTTCTTACTGTTCTCTGTAAGGACCAAAATGAAGATCACAAAACAAATTTTGATGAATCTCTTGCTTATATACTGCAACAGTTCCCACTTTACCCCTGAATATCCATTCCAGCCAACCCCTTAGTGCTTTTGCATCTCACAGGCCATGGATCAGGAGGGAAGCTAGATGTGTCTGTTGTTAAAGGGCGAAACTCCTCATGCAGCAACCTGAAGACAGTTTACTACAGCTCCGTGGTTCTGCCTCCTGTCCGTGCAAGCAGCTAGGCATTCTGGGTCAGGTGCCTTTTCCAAAAAAGGTGCAGGATCTGAAGTCCAGCAGACTTTTTCCTTACACCTATAACTTCCCTGGTCTGGTAGCTACAAGTGGAGAGTGAAGCACCAGAAGAAACAAGGCATCACGCAGACCTCCTATTTAAGCAGGCTGTGTTTGCACCTGGGAGGCTGGAGAAGAACCCACATACTAAGGAGCAGTTGCATTCAATTTCAGTCACATCTGGAGAGACTGGTTTTCTCTGTCGTTGAGGTTGTCAGGTACAAGTCTTTTCTTGATGAAAAACAAAGCATTGCTTTGAAAATAATCTCTGTGGTGTTAACCTTTATTTACATATAGGTATTTTGGGCCCCTGGGCTTCTTGTTCTCATGATTTCTTTCACAGCTCCCACAAGTAAAGATTGCCTCAATATGAAAAGAAGAAGAGAAATCTCAGTAATCATACTGCAACTGCAAGAACCCTAGGAAAGAAACCAACCGTGTAAGATACTTGATTAAAATCGCAAGGACTGGCAACATGGTGCCAACAAAGCCGCTTCTCTGGAAATTCCATGAATTTCCCATACTGAGCTGCTGGGCAAACCCTTCACTGAATTCAGATTTTCACTTTTGATTCACTTTGCTTGGAAGAAACAGGTTATTGATAATATTTTTTTAGAGATGTTAGATCAGCAGCAGAATTAGCCACACTGCCCCAGCCCTGGCAGAACTTCCATCCTACCTCCTGTTCTCCTGTTCACTGTAGGCTGCTGCCCTCAGTGACAACCTCGGTGACTCACAGGGGCACTGCAGCTGCTGTGGTAGATCTGGGGCAAAGGGGTGTAGGGGATAGCTGAAACATCCCATAATCCCCAGTTGCTGATGTTTCATTGCCAGGAATGGAAGAAGAAAGCAGGGAGATCTTTACCCTTTGAAAGAGAGAGGGAGTCAGGGGAGCACTAGCTGGCCAGGAAATCCCTAAACAACAGCACCCAGCAAGGTATGGGGGGTAGTGAGGTCAGATCCTAACAGGCCCATGGTGATCTCATGAGGAGGGTGAGGCAGACAAAAAGCAAGGCCAGGATGAAGCTGCGGGCTGGGCATTGGCCCTCAGCATTGGTGAGCCAATGGAGGAGTTCTGCAGCAAAGCAAGGCATGCCCCACTGCTCCCTCAGCGCTGCAGAGCAGCTTCGCTGTACACTGCAGAGGAAAGCCATCCCCCAGAGACAGGGCTGAGCTAGAGGTGGCAGCTGGCCCTCAACCCTGTGAGTTGGTGGGGTTGTCCTCACGCTGTGCTCCTTCATCTTGCAGCAGGGCTTTCCAGCTTTTTTGGGCAACACCTGGCTTCTCAGGGTATCTGTTTCTTCTTTGAGCTGCTGCAGATACAGTGTCCAGAGCCCAGCAGGAATGAATTGGTTGCACAACGCCTTTCAGAGAAGATTAACATGAGCTTGCTTCTGTCCTTCTGCTCTGTTTGCTTCAGCCAGTCACTACCCAGTGACTCCTGTGTGTGTCAGTCTTGATAAAGATGAGGGCAGGTAAGTAGAGACTGCATAGCCCAAGCTGTCCCTGACATCATGGGAAGATTCAGGAACAGACACAAGACAGGTGGGCTCCTCTGGAAAATACACCTATACCCAGATACCTCACCTGACTCCTTGTAGGTATCTGCCATAGTTTCTTTTTCAAGAAACTTTCAAATGCACTTTCTGTACATTCTTGTTGGGTACTTATGCTTTCCTGGAAGGGATGTGTCCTTTAGTCTCCATTGGGGTACTGCTTTAGAGCAAACCACTTTTCCATATAGCACGTGAAAAATCAAAACAAGAAGACCCTAAAGGGTTAAATTTTATCAAGTACAGAAATTTAGCAAAAATAAAATAATCCGAATGGGAAAAGGGAATCAGCTTGGGGATTAGTCATTACTGAGTAGGATTTACAGAGGAGTAAAAGTAGTGTAAAAATGTAAACTAGGTTTGCATCCACCCACCATACCATGTTTGCTTGCTGAGAAACACCAAGCAAGAACCAGTAGGCACATCATCTGATACACTGCAGCAAAGGTGCATGGGTCAAAATAATCTGGCAAAAGAATGACATCTCAGCAGGTGTGCATGCCTGAGCTGGGAAAGGTCTACTTACAAACACACAGCCCTCTGGTCACAAAGGGGTGCCACAGCCTTTGCCCAGAGCTCTGTCTGCAGATCTTGGTACTGCCTATGGGCCATTGCCTGAGAGATGTTTCCACCCAGAGCTGTACTCTAATTCTTCCTCTTGGCACCAGAAAGATCATGTACTTGCCTATGGACAGCACTGTGGCAATGATGAGGTTGTGGACAGATGTGCTCCCCCGTGGATCTCCTTTCCCTCCTTTCCCTCTGCCCTCTGCAGCCCTTTGCAGTAAAGAATGCAGATGAAACCTGCTATGTCCCGACTGCATTTTCCTGCCCTTCTCTGAAGGCCCACTCCCACTAAAGCCCAGTCCCTTCCCAACAAAAGGCAGCAGTTTGAGCATTGCCAGGTGTTCATGGTTTGACATCGTGCACAAGAATGACGATTCATTTGGCAATGGTGAGGATGTATTTCACTCCTCGTTGTTCAAGGACTTTTACTTTCCAGGCAAATATGGTCTGATAAAGAGATTTCAGTATCTTGGCTGCTCATGGTCTATGCTGTATCTCTTCCTGTAGTCTTAACGAGTGCCTCTTCTTTTCTTCTAACAGCATCAGCACTGCTAAACCAAAGCAGCCTGGCACCCTGCTTACAGCCCCAGCTTTGAGAGTCACATGAGCATGGAAAAGTCCTGGTTTACATTAACCCTTCTTCACGACAAGTCTCATATTTCCTGAGAAAAATTCAGTATCAGAGACCCCACGCTTACAGCCTTAAATGCCAAAAAAAGGGACCATGAAGAAACTCACTGCTGAATTCAGGTTTTGCTAGGTTTTGTATTTCTGAAGCAAGGTTATGCTTTTGTAGGGCTTGAGTTCAATTAGCTTTTGAAGGTATATTTTGTCACTCCTGGTGCTTCTCTTTTTCCCCTTCCCTCCTACTACTACCCATAAGTCTGTTTCTTCTCCCTTTTGTGTTGCTCCCTTCCAAGCTGCCTTTTCCTCTCCCTTTGCAGGACCAGGGGAGTTCTGCTTGCTTACTGCTATACTGTATCTACCTGCCTGTTTAGTGTGACACCTCTTCACAGAAGGTGATGGAAGGACAAGGGAGGTCCTTCCTTAAGACCTCAGCGCTGTTGCTGCAAAAGTGAAAAGGAATAGTAAAAAAGGCTCTAGAAAATGTGTGAAGTTTTAGATACATATTCCCCCTAATTTAAAAAATATAATTATGCCAAGCCATCTGTTGCTAATGTAAAAAAAGATGTAAATAGATGATACATAGTGTACGAAGTGTCACATGAGCGCTCCATCTGCTGTGGGGAAAGTCACCACTCCCCAGCAACAACACTGGGTGCTGAAGTGCAATCCAGCATTTGGAGCAGCCTTAGGTTTTCCAAAGGCATAACCAGATCCAAAGGCTGACCCAAAAGAAAAACAACTCAAACAAGAGTGGATTGGTAGATCTCTATATATCAATCTTTGATCTCTGTTTTTCTGACAAGTAGCAATAGTAGCTTCATTGAGGACAGGGTAAGTTATACCTTTACACTCTTATTTCAGATGCTTTGCAAGCTCAAGGATCCTGCTCTCCTTACTCATATTCCCAAGGTTTACCTGGCAGACAAGAGTCTAACAAGCTCTGTCTCTTTACTTAACAACATCAGAATGTGCCCACAATGTCAGAATAATTGGGCAGTAAATTAGCAGATGAAATGCAGCTCTGATGAACACAAAGTAGTGGGCACAGGGCAAAAGCAATCCTTTCCATGGGTGCTGACTGATGAACTCCATGTCAGCTGTTGTCACTCAGGAAGAGACCCAAGAGCTGCTGTGAATGTTTTGGTGTGCTCCGCTGTGGTTAGAAAAGCAAATAAAAGGCTGAGAATTATGAGAGAGGTAATAAAGGTAATTTAATCCTCTGGTATATGTGACTAGAGAATTCTTACTCTTCTTCACTGTGAGCCCTCCACCTAGTTCTGGTCTCCCCATCTCAAGATGGGTCCAGTGACAAGAGAGGGCAGACACTGGGAAACTGGAAGTAAAGCACAGTTCTCTGCCTGGACACAGCAAAGGTACTAGAATGCTTCACCTGCTAAACAGAGAAGGTACAGCAGAGATCTTAAACCAGGACTCTGATGGGAGATGTGACAGGAAAACCACTACTCACCTCTTCTGATACCACCAGGTGTGGGTGACACCAGAGGGAGTTAGCAGAGAATAGTTTCTAAATTCAGCAAAAGGATGAGCTGCTCTACAAGACACACAGTTACCCTCTGCTGACAGAACCGGAGGTGTTAAGAGTTTCTACAGCTCCCCAAAGCTTCTAAACAAACCTGTGACATTAGTTCCATAAGAACTGATAAACATGGAAGCCCCAGAACAACATTTCCATCCAAAAGTTCCCAAATGCTTATCAGCAGTAGCTGAAGGAAGGTCTTTTATCATACTCTTTTCCGAGGTGTCTGCTGCTGTCAGCCAGGGAGCTGTGTCAAATGGCTCCACAGTCTCACTGTCCTTGAGCAAGCAGTTTTGCAGAACCTGGTACCATGTCTCCAGTTTGCAACAGTTTTGGGACAAAAAGGGAGTGCAAAGCAACCCAAATCAGTTGAGAAAATAATCATAATTCCCACAGTAACATCAGCCCTTCTTTCCCAGGTTTCTATTGGATGGGTGTGAGGCAGATGCCTTTGAAGGGCAGGCTTTTCCTCTGGGGGCACAGCCCCTACATGAAGCCCAGAGATGGGGAGAAATGCAACAACACAGAGAGCAGGGCAGGTTCTGGTGGCTGGCCCCTTCACCAGGGCTACCTACCTCTGCCCATAAAAGTTACTGAAGGAAGGAAGCGTTATCCAGTCCAGGGATGGAAGATTAACCATTCCTCAGGGACATAATTGATTATTCCTCAGGGACATAACTCTTTCTTTACAGGTGTTGGAGTGTATCATCCAGCACCTCTTCATTTCCAAAGAGGCCAGGAGGCTTCACTTGAAGGGTAGAGCAGAACATGAGCAGTTTTCCACCGATGAACATGAAGGTGATGTCTGACTCAACAAGGATTTTCATAGCAAAAAGCGGAAGAAACCTGAAAGAAAACCATCCAAAGTACTCTGGGAGAGGGGCAGTGGGGTGAAAGGAGACACCCTTGTAATCTCTGCCTTGCCAGGAGCCAGGACTTCTTGCTCCAGTGATGTTGGGGAAGACACAGTTACATCAAAACTCCCACTTCTGGGGCCAAGGCAGCTGTCACCACCGGGATGAAGCCTTCCCTGTGCTACCAAATCTGTCTGAGAAAGCAGGGTACACATGGAATTGCTGAACAGCAAAACCAGGTACTAAAAAAATGATGTCACCAACTTGGCACCAACCCAGACATCTGTCTGGTCCAGACAGGGCCTGAGTTTTGCTACTGCTCAGAATAAAGCATCACAAAAAATATTTTCTGCCTTTTAAAATCTGATTCCTTGAACATAAGGGGCTCTAATTCTGCCTTGGTGGTAAGTCCATGATCTACTCTTGCATCCTGCTCCTGCATCCTAATCAGGTAACAAAGATTCCTAACTGAGTGGATCATGAAAAACCTAATGCCACAGATCCAGCAGGAGGTAGATGCAGTTTGTTTGACCATGCAAACTGGGAGGTTTGGAAGTTCAAGATGGGATCAGGAGCTGGTGCCAGCTGTGCTCACCTCCATCTTCCCAGGCAAAGCTCAGCTCCTTCTGCAGGTGTGGAGCAAGAGAGACAGCACAGGAAAAGGCTTTAACCTCTATGTCCCTACCTGGAAAGCTGCTTCTCAGAGGTACAAGCCAGCAGATGAGAGGCAGGTGAGCAACCAGGGCTCAGAGGGCATTTAGGCACGTGGAGACGGGCTGTAACAGGCCCCCTCTTGTTTTTCACCTTTTACAGCTTCTTGAGAGGCCCAAATGGCCCTGATTTTGCATTTATGTCCTTTGCACTGCTGGGCAAACAAGCAGGGCCTTGTCTCCACCAGACTCCTCCACCCTTTGTTGGCTGCCTTTCAGTTATCTCCCTTAATGCATTGCAGGCAAATATTTGCTCTGTGGTCTCAGACACTACCTCACTGCTGTTTGCCCAGGTTCCCACTTCAGTGCCTTGAACATTGTGCTTACTCCACCCACACCCTGGGGTGACCAAGTCACAAGGACACAGCTTTGTGTGCACTCTTGCCCTTGTGTGCACTGCTGTCCTCCTTCCCCAGCACTGGCAAACATGCAGAGATGTCCAGGCTGCCACACCCACCTGCAGTCTTTCCAAAGGGTGTCCTTGCTGGGGGGTGTGCCAGCTATGCCCAGCCCACCAGCAAGCACCAGGAGGTGAAGAGAGGGGGCAGACACCACGCCTGCTTTTCGTGAACCTCTGTAAATGCTAAGCTCCTGTCTGCAGTGACCACAGTCTGCTGCAAGCCTAGATGTGTGGAGGCTTGAAGTTTCATCTTTTTCACCCAGCTGCAGGTGCCTTGAAAGCAGAGCAATCACTTGGGAGGGCTACATTTAATTATGTGTGCAGTCTTTTTCCATTGGGCTGTGCTCCCGTAAGAACATGCACACCACTTAAAATTATTAGCTGTGACCATGGGGAGGGCTGTGCATGAAACAGCCTGGAAAGCCACCTAGGTCTTCTTGTCAGTGCAAAATTGTCTAGTTAAGGTAGATGCAGGTTCATCCTTCTGGTGATTCTCTCAGTGGTGTGCCCAGTTTGGCTGGGTACCACATAGCTGGGCAAGCCCTGACTTAGACCTTAAGAAGCAAGAATAAAATGAAGTTCCCCGTTGTGTTCTGTTCTCTTTACCTTTTTGTTCACCTCTCCTAAGCTCACAGCCCAAAAAGCTCAAAAGTGCTGCCTGACCCTTTGTGTTACACAGCAGTGGGGCAAAGATTCCTAAAGTGCTCTCTATGTGTCCTGATAGCAAAGATGGCTTGTTCTGCATCTGGAGAAGTTTAGGCAGGACTAACACCAATGCTAATGTATATCATGAGGACTGTTAGAGTGAAGCAGCAGCTTTGCAGAAGGCCCACATGGTTTTCATTTGGGAAGTACCAGGGAAGTGCCACACACCAAAAGGCCAGGCTGCAGCTGCTGTACCAGCAGCAAGCCAGATGGACACGTTCTGCTGGGGGTGCCTGCTCCAGGGAGGGCTGCTGCAGTGCCATGGAGCAGTCAGAAACAGTACAAAATGGCACACACGATGCACTAGCCCAGCTGCCAGCACCACAGTGACCAGTTCTAACAGCCATGGATCTACCCAAGAAGAGATTTGCCTTCATGGCAAGGCTGGTGTGTGCAGAGAGGAATCAAATATGTGGTTTTAATAAAGAAACACCAGCACAAAATTTGACAAGTTCTTCCATTCAAGCAATTTGTCTTTCTTTCTACCAAGAACATTAACTTCACACAAAGTCAACAGAGAAAAACAGAAAGTCTTTCCTGGTATTGGCTGTCAAAACTCAAGTAGGAATGCTAATTTTGAAAGTAGAAGGGAAAGGGAGTGAGGTCGGGAGGCAATTGCCCATTGATCCCAGCTGCATGGCACAAGGCAGACACTCCCCTGGGCCTCACTTTGCGAGTCTGTCATTTCCAGAAATGACAATGAGTCACATTTGCCCTGTGTCTCATTTAAAGAAACTGAAAGAATTAACTGGTAAGGCACTGGGAAAAGCTTGTTGTGAGTCATGCTGTCAGAGCCACAGCTGCACAGGCACAGGAAAGCCCGCGTAGCTGTTCCCAAACTGCCACCCATGGGCAAAAATGTCCCTTAAAATCTCCAGAATCTGCAATCAGTGAGACTCCAGCACCTTAGAAAGGCAAGAGGTGATCCTAGGGGGATATTGATGGTTCAAGGTGTTTGTGGCATAATGAGATGTCCAGTCATTTGTACAACAGGTTGTGGCTGGGTTTGTCTTTACCCACAGTGTGTGCTCTCAGGTGGCCTGGAAACAGGCTTCAGAATGGTCATTAAGAAAGCATTTTGTCCAACACCCACAGCTGCATTGTAACAGAGACAATATAGTTGAAAAGGAAGAGTTGTTAATTTCCTGAGATTCACCAAGCTGACCAGCACGTGGAGTTAAATCTCCATTGCCCCTCAAAAGGTTACAGTGATGAGAGAAAGATACTGGAATACGTTCCTTCTCAGTCAACTCTTACTTAATCTGAACGGCAAATGCTGGAGAATCTTGGCCTGTGGCAAAACAGGCAAAAAAAAAAAAAAAAAAAAAAAAAAAAAAAAAAGCAGAGGCAGTCTGGCACCTCTGTTGTGCTTTCTTAATTGCCTTCAAGTTTTGGATTTTCTAAAGAGTGTTTGGGAGACTAACAAGTCTCTCCATGCTGGTGTTTTTCCCCAAAGTATTTACATTAGTCTCAATTTTGTGTAATTTTCTGTCTGGGATTTTCCTTCATTTTCTCCCCTATTTAAGCCAGCTAAACACAGAACCCAAAAAGTAGGGAGATCCAAGATCTCCTTAGAACCAAGGGGCAAATCCACAAAGCCCACATAGTTTTAAGGCCACATTCTTGCTGTGGCTTTACCCTTGCCCTGCCCAGCCCAGGGAAGCAAGGCTGTGCTGAACCTGCAGGCTCATGACACTCACCTTAGGCAAAGGCTCCCTCCCTTCTACAGCTGCACTTGTTGGTCAGTTTTTTAGTTCGCATCTGAGATTTTCTGCTTCTGCACACTGACAGGTGAAACCGTGGAGGATAACCTGGTATGCACTCCCTCTGTCCGCTCCTCAGGAGGGTGTATTCGGTTTGCTGCACAGCAAAGTGCCTACACACACCTGGGCAGGGAAGGCAAAGAGGGAGGGAGGGGAGCTGGGAAGGCTGCCAGCTGCAGCCTGAGGCAGCAGATGGAGATGCACTGTTAGGGTTAGAGAAGTGCAGTGAGTGGGAGGCACCAAAGGAGAGCTCAGGCATAGAGAAAGGGTGGAAACAGGGTGCAAAGGAAGAAAAATTCTCTTTGCAACTCTCCATAAGCACCAAGAATCCCAGGGCATTGGGAAGTTGTATTTGGTTTACATGGCAAGGTTCTTGTAATGGGGGCACTACAGAGAAGGCTTCTGTGAGGAGCTGCCAGAAGCCTCTCCCACGTCCAACAGAGCCAATGCCAGATGGTTCCTGGATGGACCCTCTGCTGGCCAAGGCCAAGTCAGAGATGGTAGTAATGACTCTGTTTTCCTCTGAAACAGGAAAAAAGTTCTTGTGAAACATTAACTATGGCCAGAGAAGAGAGGAGTGAGAATATGTGAGAGGAACGACTGTGCAGACATTGAGAGAAGGTGAGGAGAGAGGTCCTCCAGGTGCCAGGACTGACATTCCCCACACTGGAATAAGGGGATGCCTGAGGGGAGGCTGTGACCCCTTGGGAGGCCCCTGCTGGAGCAGGGTCCTGGCAGGGAGCTGCAGACCCATGGAGAGAAGAGCCCCTGCTGGAGCAGGTTTCTAGTAGGACTTGTGACCCTGTGGGAAACCCACAGTGGAGCAGGGGAAGGACTCCTCTCCCTGAGGAGAAAGCAGCATGAGAAATAATGTGTGATGAACTCACCATTAACCCCCACTCCTCAACTCCCTGCACCACTTGGGGGAGGAGATAGAGAATTGGGAATAAAGTTTAGCTTGGGAAGGTAGGAGGGGTAGGGAGAAGGTGTTTTTAGGATTTGTTTTACATATTATCCTGCTCTGATTTTGATTGCTAGTAAATTCAACCCAAGTGAAGTCTGTTTAGCTGGCGATGGTAAGCAGTGAGTGATCTCTCTCTGTTGTTATCTCAGCTCCTGAGCCTTTCCTTATGTTTTCTCTCCCCTGCCCATCTGTGGGGGGAAGTGACAGAGCAGCTTTGGTGGGCACCAGGCATCTAGACAGGGCCAACCTGCCAAGAGGTCCAGCTGTTCCATAAGGAATAGAGTAACAAAGGGGCATGGCTATTCCACTGTAGAGCGCAGGCCATGGATAGCTGGAAACCTTCTCCTGGGGTAAGATCTGCTTAAGGCCTCTCAAACAGACATAATAGTTGCAGCCAAAAACTCATTTCATATTCCTTTCAGGTGGGCCCTGCAGCTCAGGGCCTAGGATGACTGAGCTGTTTGATGTTCTGCTCCCAATGAAAACTGGATCTATTCTATCAGGTCCAAAAGAAAAAACTTTTTTCTTGATCAAAGAAAACAAACACACACAAAAAAGACCAAGAAATAAACAAAGGATGAACATTTGAACCCAGACCTATCTTCCTCAGGTAGTGTGGTGTTCAGAGCTACTGTTGTGCTGGAGGTTACATGATTCTGTGGCATCATGGTGGTGCCAGGTCAGAGCAGAGCAGGAGCCCTTTTAACTCAAAAGTATGGCTCAGAGAGGGGCTGATTCCAGGTACCTCCGCCGATTACTAAAGTCTACAAGGTGATGGTCAGAAATTATATGCTCTGGTTACCCCATTTGTCTTCTCCTGCATCTCCTGGTCTGGGTAACTGGATACCTGAAGAATGAGCTTTGAGACACACCCCAGAACTCAACCATTACAATGCATTACACATAGCAGTCATATCATGGGGCGTTACATGTATCCACAGTACCTTGTGACTGGCCTTTGCAACTTGGAATCTCAGGAATCAGGTCTCCAGCCCTGATTGGCCAGCCCAATTTTCTGGCCACAGGCTGACATCCATCAAATCACCTCCTGGAACTGATGAATCCAACAGTTACAGTCATTAACACGCTACCTACCCTGCAGCTGGGTCTTTCTGGGGCTGACATTTGAGAGTTGCAGCAAGAATGACGACAGCACAAATTTCAGATTTGGCAGAATGGTTCAGAAACATCTGCCCAAGGCTTGTAATTTACACTTCATGACCTAATTTACAGTTGGTAAGGGGAAACCCAGTGCAACTTGCTTGTCATATCTTCCACTTAACTATGTCACACCAGAAAAAGAGAAAACTTAGAAATTACATTAATGCAGCATAGATGAAACAGAAAGTAACCAGCTCACATCAGGACAAGTGAGAGAAGTTCACAGCTTTTTTGTGCCACCTACTATTTGACTTCAGGGAAATGATGAAGCTGTCAGATCTTCCTGAACAGCCTATGCCAAACCTCAGTTACTCTGGCTGAAGGAAAAGAAACAATAGGCTGCAAGAGCTCCCTTAGTCTGGAAGATGTGTGGGGCCCAGGAATAAATTTCGAGTTCCTGTTCTATGTTAGAACTGTGGTTTTGTGCAAGAGTCATATCTGTTTCACTCTTGCAAGGAACCCCAAGACAGAGAGGGAGAAGAAAGGGACATTCTCAGAAGAAAAAGAAAACCTGAACACAATCCTGCAGGTTATTCAACCAGTGTAAAACACCTACTTTTATTCCACACCCTCCAGATAATAAAGCTCAATTAGTCTCAACTATCTCATTCATGAGCACTTCTGAAGGCACCATTCTGGGGCACTCAGAACTAGAGGAACTCAAAGCTTAAAGAGATCAAGTAGACTCGTATACCACATATTCAAAACACTTTTCCTATGCTCTTCAGTTCAAACTGACATAGAAAATTAACAGTACCCTCAAACATCTATCAAAGCATTAAAGGCAGGCACCATTTTGTTATTCTACTTCCCCACTGCAATTAATTTGGAAAGCATGAATATTATTGCAACAGTGCCACAGTGCTTTCTTCCCATGAAGAAATCTGTCTTTAGTGGAAATCTGCAAGGAATGGCCTAACTAGCCTGTGTGAAACACAGCCTGAAGCCATGCACAACGTGGAGATTAAAGCTCCCAGAGCAGTGAATGAGGCACGGTTCACATTTAGATGTCACAGTAATCCTACACCAAATTGATTATGTGGTCATAAACCTAAGTGCCAAGACAAAACAGCTCCAATGACAGTGTGCTTATAGCTTCCTTTCCCTCCCCTCCCCCAGCTTTGTCAGGCCTCTGAAATCCTAGCATTCACATCTTAAACCAGAAAAAAACATTCCCTCTGCTATTCCTTCAGTGCCAGACCTGGGACCCACGCACTCCAGAGACCAGACACGGTCCAGCAGTGTGCTGGCGTGTGAGCTGGCACAGCCGGAGCCACCGGCACTGCCACGCTTCTCAGCTCCCGCTTGGGTTTGGCATCCTCGGAGCACTCTTGGTGGGGCTTGGCACTCACTCTGCCCAGCATCAATCGCTCCAAAGGATGCGTCCGGAAGGCAGCGCTGCCTTCCCAGCCCGGGAAGCACGGAGCTTTCCGCTGGGACCTCAGAAGTGTTCGCAGCACGTGCGGATGTTTACCGAGTAGCTCTCCTTCAGAATATGTCAAGGTGTATCAATGTGCAAAAGAATATTGATCACAGGAAAGAAAAAGAAACTCCTCATTTCAACAGATTTACTCCAGATGTGGTTCAGAACAGGTACATTTGCAAAACGTTTTACTGTCATTGTTCTGTTGAACAACACAAGTCAAGACATGGGTAACTGGAGACCCATCCCACAGTGCTGATGACTCCAGTCAGCTTTTCTTAGCAAGGGCCTGAAATCTGATATCATCAGAGCTGGACTGTTTCTTCTTCTCTTTTGCTCTTTATAAAACCTTAATTTATGTGCTGCAACTGCACTCATATGTATAGGGAATATATACACACACACACACATATATAGGGAAGTTATCCCAAAGAGCAACATTTTTACGAGAAGAAATTAATCTCTCCTTGCACTTCAGTATGACACGGTCAAAGGGAGCAGTGTATCAAGCAAAATTTAAAAGTACTTTTCAAAAAAAGTCCAAATCACTATGCTTTGACTTTTAAATTTCTCAATGAAATAATAAAAAAACACAGCCAAAAATATGAATATAAAGCAATTTTAATTTTCCTCTAGATATTTATATCAAAGAAATAATACTCATGTCCAAGTACTGTACATACAATATCTTCCTTATAAACTCTGTAGTTTAAAACACATGTACAAAATTGCACATTGCAGTTTGCAAAAAATCATAAATACATTTTTGCATGTAAACAATTCCAGCACAAGGATCAATGTTATACATTCCAAAATGTCTAAGTGTCTGCTCACAAACAAAAACAAACAAAAACCCCACTGTGATCTCCATAAAGGTTCTAATGTTACAAATCAATCAATAACAGATTTCTAACTGATATACTACACACAGGGATACATAAATGAGCACAAGGCAAGTCGCCTTTTAGTCATTAAGTTCTTAAGACAGAGGCTTGGAATACAATCCTGCTGCCATTTAAACCCACGGTATCCATCCCACAGTATTTAGTGGTAGCAGCATTGAGTTAATTTTTCCAAGATTGCCAATTGCAGTATGCCTTACTTTCAATTCTCAAACAAGTTGGCTACCACTGAACAGTAGGAATTTTAAAATTATTGTAAACACAGTTATCACTGTTGTATATTCAGAAAGTTACAGTATTCTCCTAAACACATCACTAATTTAAGAAAATGTTTTACATTTAATCAAGTGCAAGATGCCCACTAGTATTGTCCACTTTATCTGAGAAATAAGTATTTTGAATATAATACAGTTAGTAAAAGTAATGTAAAAAATTACAATGGACATAATCCTCAGTTGTTAAGCCCTGTAGCTTGTTTACATTTTAAAAAATCACTGCATCAGAAAAAAGGTCTCAGAAGTGTCCTTTAAAATCTCTCCTGACCAAATCCAGCAAATGAGTAGCTACTCAATTTTGTTTCACTATTATCTACATCTGTGTGCAAAGCCCTTGTCAGCATACCTGTTTGAAGACTTCGCAAAATCAATCAGGTTCATTATATCCATACAGAGTTATTTGTTTTATTGTCTGTTTTAGGTTGCTTTTGTGTGGGTTTTTTTGTTTTTCATTTCTGGTTTGTTTTGTTTTGTTTCATTGGGGTTTTTTGTTTCATTGGGGTTTTTGAATCTATTCACATGCTGCAATTTTATAAAATTCTACCAAAAGCAGGGATTTTTAAAGGGTTTCTCAGAGGCTTCCTCTGTGCCAGCTAATTAAGTAAGGCAGAATAAGAAGGTACACACAAACCCAACCTTTAAAAAAACCCACGAAAGGATGTAGACAGACGCCCACCCACCAACTAGTTGCATGTAAGCTGCTGGGAGAGCAAAGATCAGCTTGAACTGCTCTACTTCCACCTTTGATTTTGAAGAGCTACCCTGAAGGAGAAAGTTTCAGTGCCGTGCCTGAAGGCCTATGAAGAACCAGCTTGGACTGAAGAACTGTAGGAAGCAGCAGTTTGCTCACACCTCTTTTGGACAGAAAGAGAGCTTGGAGATGCTGGTGGTGACACAGCAGGGGGGGATTCTTGCCTTTACAGGAAATCCCTTATTCTGTTAATCAGCATGTTGCATGAATCCCAGTAATACTACCAGCAGCCCAGCCCATGACATTGCAAGGTATTGTGATTATAGTAATGCAGACCATTAAGAGTTTTCTGCATCACAGAAGCTCAGCAAGAACCAGAAACCACCAAGGGCTTGCAAAGCTGGGTCCTATTGCCCAAGACCTGTCCTTTATCTGATGGGAGTTAGTTCCTCTGTTGAACTGACAGAAAGACATACTGCACGAAGAATGATTAATTTAATCTTTCCCAGTCTGCACCTAACTGGAGCTACTCCTTTCTAAGTGGATCTCTTTTAAGTCATACAAGATTAGCCATCACAAGTACCACACAGTGAGGGCACATGTGTGGTTCCCCAAACCTCAGAAAGATTTTTCAGTGCAGGCAGAAACTGCAGGAAAAACAAGCCAACTTTAGATGAGACACTATAGGAAAGAGAAACTGCCCTGGAAGATTGCTACAACTTCACAGTTGTGCTACAACTTCACAGATGGAAAAATGCAGAAAGCTGAAGAGCTACTTCACCAGAAGACTTATTCAGCAATACAGACCCAGCTGCCTTTCCTGGTAAGATGCTGCACTGGGAGTTTAAGAATTACCTTCAGATATCATTAAATAGAGGTAACCTTACAGATTGAATTTTAAGGCCATGGAGGCTCAATTCCCTTCACAGCAAGATACTCCTGGTACTGACACCTCTTTAATCTCTCTACCCTTCTCCCCCTTCTCTCTTGCTGTCCTTAAGAAGCCAGTATTTCTGATTAGGAAGAGTGGGAGTGGCAAAAATCAGTGGCTAAATTTTGGTGTGCAAGACTATGCAGACTTGCCTATCATTTTCTATTTAAAAGTCAGGAATTGCACAATACTATATTGCAACATTTACTCCCTTCCCTTTGTCCTGTACAAAGTAGCAAAGCACAACCAAAGCAAAATCACTGTTGGGAGTGTTTAGATTGATGGCTCACATGTCAGAACTTCACTAAGCATCTCTGTAATTAACAGCACTTTGCAACAAAGCAAAACAATTCTCCAATATATACTTGTGTTGGACCTTTTGTTTCAGGGTTTGGGTTTGATTCTGTTGGTTTTGGTTTGGTTTGGTTTTTTTTTTTTTTTTTCCTTGGGGAGCATGCGGGAGAGTTAACAAATCCTGAATATTTAATCTGTTACACGTGTAGGAATGCTCAAGGGGCTCGCAAGAACTTGTTTTGCTGCACATTGAGCAACACCACATGGCAAAGCCTTGAAATTAGAGCAAATGCTTGAAGACAGGGCGTAGCTGCCTTTTGGAGCTCGTCCTTCATGGGCTGCATTTTATTAGAGAGCAGACCTTTGCATCACCAGTCAGCATGCAGACCTGGGCTTTACTTGATGACATTTCAGCATGGTGGTTGCCATGGCTTTAAATAAATAAGGGTAAGTGTGAAATCACTAGTCATCAGGCCAAACAGGCAGGGGCACAGTTTCTAAAGAAGAGACATTTAGAAGACACTTATGCAGTAATAACAAAACAAAGTAAGTTTAAAAGCATTCTGAAGAGCAGTCCTAATTATCTGCTACTTAAACATAAAACACATACTACCATTAAATACTGTTTCAGAGATAAGTGTTCTTTTTCCCTTTGATTCAGTTTTTTTTCTCCTTCCTGGTGCTGCTAACTTCAACCATCATCTCTAACTACTACAAGGGGGGAAAGGAATAAAGAAGTAAACTTTATTAGACACTATTGGCCTGCTGGGAAACTGGTATCATACCATGTGGACATACCAGTTTGTATGATTATTTCACTTATAGCGTGCACACAAAGACTGTCAAAAATCACAATGATCTACAATACCATTTTAGTAACTGGCACAAAATGGTTTGGATTGATAAAAACACTTTGGCAGCATTTTAGGAATCCCTATTCTGAAGGTGTCATCTTGCAGACCATAAATAGGTGTCCTAGCTACTTATGGCCATAACTTAGGTGACATTAGATATAACAAGAACATTTAACTCCCTAATAGTACTTCCTCACTAATTCTGTCACCCTCCTGTGAAGGATGTTAAAAGACAGAATGGTAAAAGTTGGAAAAATCCAAGAATTCAAACTCTGTCTCTACTTGTGAAGAACAGCAAGTTATATATCAGTATCTTCTACTGCTCTCTTTCATAGCTGTTACTAGGGAAAAAGAAGGAGACTATCCAAAATTAATTCTCTGGAACAGCATACTAACTTTATTTGACATTACTCCATTGCTTGTGTCCTGCTTTACAAGAAAATCTGAGGATTTATGAAACAGAGGTGTGGGAAAGATTGTCAAATTCAGTATGCTATCTTTCAAATTACTCAGCATGTACCAGAAGACTTCAGTTAGTCATTTAGTTTAAAACAGTTAGTTCTTAAAGATCAGTTTTCCCTATGAGGCAGGAGGGACACATCCCTTGGGGCAGTGGGAAGCTCTCTGAAGAGGACAAGAAAATGGTATCAAACAACTCCTAAGAGTTCAAGCTATTGGTCATGATTTTTCACCTCTTCAGACCATTGTTTAAGAACAGGCATGCAGTGAGAAGCCTGACTCTTAACAGCTTCAGCTTTCTTCATCTATGACAGAAGTAATACCACAATTGGACAACCACTGATTTAAACTGAACAGTTGCAAGACACACTTCAAGGTAGTTATTAGAAAGGTTTTCAAATTTATTCAAATAAATTTTGAGATAATAGTAAAACAGGACTCAACCTAAAAAAGTAATTGAACTTGCAAAACCAAAACAGAGACTGCAACCAATGATCTTTCTCTTCCCCTTTGTATGGGATGGGAGTCTGTTACTGATCTCCAGCAAGACAGCTCTCCAAGGCTGCATGGACGCTATTTAGGTGACTTACAATTCCATCCACACTTGGTTCTTAAACAGTAAGTAACAGTAGTAGTAAATTTTATCAGCAGTGTGCTAAATATCAGAATCTAGCAGTGTATTAGTGCACAGTGAACTGGTCATATCTATTATCTCCATGTCAGCAAGGCTTCAAACCCAACCATCACTTCAAAGCATTCCTACAGAAATGGTCATTCTTTAGTCAGAATATTTAACCAGAACATTTACTCCTCAAACTATTGCAGACCCTGTTTGTTACTAGTACTAGAAATTGAAAGCAAAGCTCAATTTACAGCTAGCTATGCTATGGACAGAGACAAAAAAGCAAACATCACGTAAGCCATTATTTAGGGTGACTACTTTAAAACGTTATTTATGATAATCATCATTTAACCTTGTAGTAAACGACTACACATGAACTGCAGCATTTCAGATAACATTAAGGCTAAATGTGACTTCAAAGTAAGTTCTCTTTTTGTGTTAAATTTAGCATTGCAAAGCTTGACAGTCCTCCAATTTGACTGGAAATCTAAAAAATCACCTTGTGATCACACAGGGAAATGCAGCTTAGTCTTCTTCTGGAAGAATCTGACCACAACAAAAGCATATGAAAAACCCCACTGTGTACTGTTGCAGCTAAGGAAATCCCAATTCCTTCCTTTGGCCATCCCCTTCTCTATGCATGATGGTGTCTAGACACAACACCTCAACATGCGTTTCCAGGTATCTGTGCTTCAGAAGAATTAGTTCATAAAGGCTGGATTTGCTGTTTCTTCAGTTAGTCCTCACTGACTTGAGAGGATACCGCACAAGCAGGACTCCAGCACAAGAACTCATGTCCCCTGCAGACACAAGATCAAGATTCAGAGTTTTTACATCGGTAACATACTTTTGTCAAGACTACTCAACTGAAAGTTGCATTTCAATACACAGCACTGGTGTGAAGATACAGATCCTACATTGGTTTCCTTCCTCCCCACCACTGTTTCCCCAGTGGGATGCTTCAAAGACAACTAGAGCAAGGCATTCTGACTGACCATTTGAAGCCAACTGTTTCAACATCCAAGCAGAGATCTGGTTTGTGACTATGGTGATGCAGAAAGTAAGCCTTCAGGTATGCAATAGCTTAGGAAAAAGTGCTTCCAGACTAAGGCAAACAGCAAGGATCAATGCCCGAAGCAAGGCAACAGGATGGTACCTTGGGAAGCTAGTCTCATTATGATTTATGTGAATACATTTCTAGATTCTTAGCAACACACAAACAACAGCAGGTTCTCCACTGTGCACTCACTGTTGCAGCATTTCTCAGAAACCTACATTTAGCTTGTCACACATGACCAGTTCATGGAGAAGTTGCTTCTGTCCCGCCTCCAAGCTACTGAGTCGTTATGAAGAGAGAAGTTTCACAGCAAAACAGCTGCAAGACACTTCAGAGGATAAAAAGAGACAGATCTCTGAAACACTGGAGAGGAGTAATCATGAATTACTAAAACCTCTTGTCCCCCATAATTTACCTTAAAGGCCTGAGTCTCCATATATCCAGATTTAATTCAACATCTTCATAGTAAAGTTGCACCATGTGCGGCAAGATTAACAAGGCTCTTACAAACTTCAGATTCTGCCCTCTGTTACAAGAACATTTATCATTCTTCATCAGATACACTAAACCCTGATTGCAAGTGACTGTGGTGTGAGATGTTAGGATGTTAACTCATCCTTCTCACACCACAGTTTGCAGGATTACTATGCACTGTGAAAGCTTTCTGTCCAAGATTTTTTCTGCTGATACAGGTCTTGCCAAATACTGAAAGAGGTGAATCCCTGACAGACTTTACTGTCCACCTCTGCTGGAAGATGAGCAGTGACTACAGAGTCACTACAGCAGTCACTACTGATCAAAAGAAGTGACCAACAAGCATCAAAACAGGATAAGAACTCTTCAACACTCATTCTTACAGTAAAACTTCAAACAAAAAACTGGGAAAATGGAAGTGATTTTGTACTAATCAAATATGTACACAGATATGTCATACTCCAATTTGTCTACTTGCTAAACATAGAAACTTGGAGAATCAAGTAAGAAAAGAGCAAAATTATCCAGCAGCAGTTACAGCTGCATATATGAATAAATGAAAATGTTACTCATTGCTTTTCCTTTTTTAACTTGCACTCCAGAAGCAGGACACATAAAATGCATCAAAGAATGACCTATGTTACAAGCAGATGGGTTTTTTCCTTTTGCATATTAATCTCAGATATAGGAAAATTTTCTCTAAGAAGCTGCTAGATTCAAACAGTTAAGACTCCAGTTATGGCAACCAAGATGTTTTCTTTCAGCACAACTAGTAATTCAGACCTGGCATGCACCTGTACTTCAGACACTATCAAAAAATACTATTCAGTATTTTGGGAACCATCAATTACTTATATAACTGATTAAAAATTAGTTGCCAAATCAATTTCCACTTTAACAGCCGCAGAATGCCTCAGGGCTTAACCTGGGGAGGTCACTCCTTTGTCGAAGGTGAAACAGAGAGTCAAGCAGATATTTAAAGGAATGAAGGATGCCTCATGACCCTTTCTTCTGTAAAGATACATATACAAACCAAGATGACAGAGAACTGTCATAGAGCCACCCTTGATCTCAAATAGAGCATGATAGTCAGTAGTGACTACTGACATAGTCAAGAGTCAAGATATGTCGAGATATTTACCTTTTGGAAGACCATCAAAGTCTTATAACAGAAAACATGACCATCACCACCAAAATCGCTCCTCACCATGATAAGGACTTGTGTCCAAACACCTATGATTCTCAAAGTATGCAAAGTATTTGCTTTTGGAAAGGCTCTCCAAACACACCAAATGGGCTCAACCTGGAATCACATTAAGTTTTAAGAACAACTCACCAGCTACTTGAACCTGTTTGGAGACCTTGTGATTGCAAGAGACTTCACTACACTGGAGACCAAACCAATTAACTTTCATAGCAATGGCATCATTTGAGTCAGTGTTATCAGAGTGGTTTTCTTGCACTCACACCAAGCAGAGCCAGATCTGATGGGGGCTCCACTCTCTGCCCAAGGAAGGACTGAACGAGTCTTCTCTTACTGAAAACATTCCCCCTCCTATTTCCCAAGACAGAAAAGATCTGATAACAAGTCAAATAAATCATATCCGTACATGAATCGAACCCTTTTGCTGTAGCACCTAAATAAGAAGGCACTTCACATCTAAACAAAGATACTGGTTCAAGTACATTCAAAAATTGCTGGGCAAAAAACAATATGCACAGGAGCAAGCATCCAGCAAACAAAACAGACAAGGGAGGAGACTATTTAGTATCCAGAGCAGATTACATATGGGGCAAAGAAATAAAGAGGGACGTTTGTCATGGGTTCACATCTGGACTGAAAACCAGATTGGAAGGACATGAGGGTAGCCTGCAAATCAAGCCAGGCAGCATGAGTCTTTGCAAAGACTAGAAAATAGCGTGCACAAGTATAATAAAGCATGGTAGTTTTGGAGAATGAAAAAAAATGCTAAAAAGCACTGAGCTAACAGTGAACATAACTTTTATTTTGGGATTTAAATTTTTTTGTTTGCTTTTTTTGAGTTTTGTTTTTGAGGGGTTTTGGTAGTTTTCTTTTTTTTTTTTTTTTCCCTTACAGTAACACACAGCCAGTTTGCTTGGAGTTACTGAAAAGGAGCTACATGAATGCAAATCATATAAACAGTCTGAAAATTTTTTACCCAGTATCTATCTTTTAATGTCTCACAGTGACCAAAGTTTTTGGCAGAAAATCAAAAAACCTAAAAGACACATATGTTTAAAAACAAACTGAAGAAAAAAAGGCAGACAAAATAGAGAAGCCATATTTAAAGGTTTAGGAACACTGCAGGGCTAAAGGCCAGAGTATTGAGATGTTTTAGAAGACAGGAACAATCAAGTCTAACAGCTGCAGCAGATAAGTACTCCTGAGTCTTTATATATTGGTTTAAAGTGTTAGGTGCTTTGGCTTTCCACTCAAATACCTGCAAAAAATGCAGCAACCTCTAGCAGAACCAGTCCAAGCAGGAAAAAAAATCCAACCACCCCAACACTATTCTCAAATTTTGGTCATGTCACTGTTAGATCCTGTTTCTCAGCCTAAATGCCAGATAAAAAAGGCATCTATGAAGGTAACTGATCACTCTACAGAAAACACATTTCTTTTGGACAAATCCACTACAAGAACAGTAGCCTCTGGCAGAGAGCTGGAGCTGCCAGCCTCACTAGTAATCTCTCATCAGTCATCACGGTGTGAGAGATGGCCTGTCACCACTTCTACCACTGAACAGATGTCAGCTACAACAGAAAGCAGGCTATCAAAGAAGTTACCACATGAGGTCTTTGATATGCTGGGTGTGAGACTGCTGTTGCAGAAAGTTCAAACTCAAGTGAGGTAATGTGGGGTGATTTTCAGCTTTAACATTACCATACTGGAAAGGGAGAGCTCATTATAACCCTGCTAGACTATAGCCCACTAGAGCCTTGCCCATGTCTGGGAAGGGGAACTGCAGTGATTTCCCATGCCTTATGGATCCCCCATGTTGCTTGGATATTGCTAATTTATTATGAGCAGAAATTACAAAGTAAGTAAAGAAGTATTGCACGGCTGCATTTATCGTTTTCCTGTGTTCTACCACAAGATCTTTACCTAGCCCTATACTCACACTCATTTAGAAAGACAAGGACCAAAATAGAGGTGCTCACCCAAAAATTCTTATGGTTTTTTTTTCCAGGATTCCCTAAAAAATCCCCACCTCATTACATATGCAGTAAAGTATCTCACACCTACCAGGCAGCTTTACCTTTCTCACTAGGGAAAAGTGTGAAGTGTGGGGGAAAAGATGTTTTTTATCAGTTTCTCCAGACTTGCAGCATCTTTGCAGAAGGATGACTACCAAAGAAAAAAAACATTTTCCACCCAGTTATTATGTAACAGGCAGTGCTACAGACTGTATGCAGTATGGTTCAGAATGCCCCTAAGAAGTCTTTGAACCTGTGTTAAGATCAAAATTTTTTTAATCTGCTCATTAGTAATTCTAACAGCAGAATGTACTGTTACAGGCAATCATTTCAACCACCAAAAAGGCTCTGGTGACATGATCAAACAGTTACACAATGATTAATATGGCTTCTACCTAATTTGCATATGCATTAAGAAAAGAAATATCCTCGGAGCCATCTCAGCTACAGTAACAGCGTAACTACGCATTCTCATATAACTTCATACATGTGCCAGGAAAGACTGCACTAAAAGGAAAAGCTCATACACTTGATTGCTGCAGCTCAACTTTCTGAAGAGATAGCACTCACATATCCCCAATAAAAGCATGAAAAACTGTGAGTCTATCCCATTCTTACTGGATTTCAGCTGTAGCCTTCAGAAGAGGTAAGAGATGTTTACCAGCTCCTGAGAGGCTCTAACAGATCTGTACACAGAGAGATGTCTATGCCCTGTTGGCTCCTCATACGATTACCCCTTTTCACCAGCTGGCACAGACACGTATCCCCATGAAAGATTTGCCTCTGAGTTCAAGCAGAGTTTTTAGCACAGTTTCAGCGAGGGAAGAGGGCCCCACACTGCAGCTGGATCTGCTCAGGAGAAGCCGTGCCCTCCCCCAGCGGCAGGGCCGGCCCGCGGCTCCGCACAGAGGGGCTTCTGGCGAGGTGACCGTCACACTCCCACAGACCCTTCCCACCGCACCATTGCCACAGGGCTCGGCAGCGCTGCGCTAGCGGCTAGGCTCAAAATACACAGGTGCAGCAGAAGCATGGAAGGCAGTGGCACCGAGCAAGGGACCTAAAGCTTTCAAAAACTTATTGAGGATTATGTCTAATCAGAAGAAATAGTTCCTTTGCTATACTCTTCTACTAATAAATTCTCGACAAAGAAATAAATCACACCGAATCCTCCCAACCAGAAAAACACTTCACATTCTAGCATTGACTCTGTCTCTGGAGTATTGCAGGAAGTTTCTTTAGAACAAAGTAGACCAAGAAGCAAGATACACAGATTTCTACTGAAAAATAAATCTAGTTCTCCATAATATTTCTGTGATTTATTCAGACAGAATACAATGGAATTATCACCTTTACAGCTAACCCACCCCAAATCTGAGCCCTTTTCTGTATAGCACTGAATTGTTACTATACTGTGGAAAGAGCACGCACTACTGGAATGTACACAGTGAAGGAAAAAAAAAGTAAAGCTCTTTTTGCCAAAGTAACCATTTTCTCTGCTAACGTGTTATCTAGAAAAATAAGGTCTAGGCAACGTCCAAAAAGTGTTCAAGTTTCAATAAATAACTATCAATGCCCCAAGTTTGCACTGGCACAAGAAATATGGAGCATACAGGTTTAGAAAACTATTTTCCTATGACTGAGTCAGCAACGCATTTCAATCTGCTTTAAGATTTACAACAAAAATCAGTTCCCTCCAGGGTTCGATTTGAAAATCAAAGCCATGTAAGTGCAAGAGCACCCACACAGCTGTCTTAACTCTCAATGGCAAATTAAAGCTCTAGAGAAAGACAGTATTTTAAAAAAGGTTCTTTATCAATACCAAGAAAATATACATAGCCATATTATGTTTTAAATATATATATACACGCACATCTTTTCAAAAGGTACGATTCTGGCTATTTTTCTTTAAGTTTGAAAAGCTTATCCATTGCTATACAGTTCAGTAAGGTGTATTAGGAAACACACGTTTTATATCCCCCATGAAAATAAAGTTGAATCTTTCTGTAAACAGTAATTTTCTTATTTTCGGAAATCTCTACAGACCTCAAGTACTTCACTGAAAAATTAACAACCACCTGCCCCAGAACCACCCACGGAGACCCTCGCTGCTGAATGCGACACGGACAGAACTCGGGAAACGCTTAGCAACACCCGGCTCCCGCAAGAAAACGCCTTCTCCGGGCGCAAATAAATAATAATAATAATAATAATTAATAATAATAAAAATAATAATAATAGCAGAAGGGCGGCAGCAGGCGCGCACCTTGGCCCCGCGGTGCCCCCGGGCGGGCTTGGGGCCGGGGCCGGCGGGGTGTCCCTCCTCAGCAGGCGCTGGTCTCCGGCGCGGCGGCGGCCGCCTCGGGGGGAGTCTCCCGCGGCTGGGCGGCGGCGTGAGGAGGAGGAGGATGCCCGGCGGCGTTGATGTGGCAGCCAGAGGAGAGGTGGCTGCGGACGCGACCCTGCAGCTGGGTGACCTGGGCGCGGAGGAGGTTGGCGGTGGCGGCCAGCTCGGCGTTCTGCCCCTTGAGCGCCTTCACCTTCTCCTCCAGCCGGGCGATGCGCTCCAGCTTCCGCCGGCGGCACTTGGAGGCGGCGATGCGGTTTCGCAGCCGCTTGCGCTCTGCCTTCAGCCGCTCCTGGCTCTCCGCGTCCAGCGGCGACAGCGACGGCGGCGTCGGCGCGCTGCTGCCACCCTCCCCGCCCGCCGACGGCGGGACCTCGGGCACCGTCTGCGGCTCCTCCAGGGACCGCGCCGGCGGCAGCCGGCCGCTCCCCAGACCCGCGGCTCCGAAGGCCAGGCCCGGCGGCGGTGGCGGGGCGGAGGCGGAGGGGTAGGCGCTGCCCGAGGGGCTCAGCGGCCCGGCGGGGTTGAAGCCGCTCAAGTTGGTGTAGACGGCCGGAGGATCGGCGGCGGCAGCGGCGGGGGCTCCCGGTGGCCCCGGGCGGGCGGTGCAGCAGGGTCCCGGCGCGGAGAGCGGCGGCGGCGCCGTCAGGAGCTGGTTCTGCTTGTGCAGGTCAGCCAGGGCCTTGACGAAGCCGTCGGCGAAACCCTCCTGTTCCTGCGTCACCGGCTGCCGGTAGAGGAACGGCCCCGCCGCCGCCGCCCCGCCGCTCCCCGCCCCGGGCGGCGTCGGCCCCGGGCTGCCCGCGCCCAGACCCGCGCCCCCCTGGATCAGCAGCTGCTCCAGGTCGGCGGCCGGTGGCAGCTTCAGCAGCGGCAGGTCCGCAGCCGACCCCAGCGCGGCCTCTGGGCCGCCGCGGGCCGCCGCCGCCCCGCCGCTGCTCCCCGTCTCCGCGGAGCCCGCGGTGGGCGGCGGGGCGGCGGCGGCGGCGGGCGGCGGCGGCAGCAAACGCAGAGCCGCCGCGCTGCCGCGGGCGCCGGCAGGCGGGCGAAGGGCGAAGGGCCCCGGGAGCGGCGCGGGGGCGGCAGCCGGCAGGTCCCGCTTCTTCCCGGCACTCAGCAGCAGCTTCTGCCCCGCCGCCGCATCGGCTCCAGGTCCGCCGGCGGTACCGAAACCCGGCAGCGGCACGAAGTCGGGCAACAGCTCCAGTCCTTCCTCGGGGTAGAACGGCGCCTCCATCTTCACGGCGGATCGCCCGCTACGCCCGCCGCTCATGCTGCCGCCCTCGCCGGCCGGCGGCGGCTCCGGCGCGGGGCGGGCCGGGCTGGGCGGCTGCTCGGCGGGGCCGGCCGCCCTCGGCTGGCAGCGGGGACTGAGCCGCCTCCCGGCGCCGCCGGACCCGCGCCACGCCCCGGGTCCGCTGCCCGCCCCGCCGTCGCCGCCTCCCTGCTGCCGCCGCCGCCGCCGCCGGTCCCCCCCGCCCGCTCCTTCCCCCGCCCGCCGGGCTTGCGCGGAACGGCTTCCCGGTGGGGTGTCCGTGGGGAACCCGCGCTGCTCCTCCCTCTCGGAAACTCGCCCCGCGAGTGCGGTGTGGGAAAGAAGGCAGTGCTGGAGCCTTCGTACGGGAACGGGGGGGTTTTCTCGGGGCCATCACTCCGGCCCGGGGACCGGGAGTCCTCAGGAGGAAAGCGAGCAAGAGCATCGCGTGGCGGCTGCTGGGGCAGGTGTGGTGCGTTCAGTCTGTGATGGATGGGCACAGGATAGTGCAGGTGTCGAGGACTAATGATTCTCGACAACACGGTGCTGGGAAGTCTTACAGGAAGTGCTTGGCCGTCAGGAAACACGCCAAGTAGTCAAACTAAAAGTCACTCAGAAGATGGACACGAATTTGATGTGGCCTTTTTTTCCTGGGGGGAGGAGGAAGTTAAGAAAAAGGATTTGAAACATCCTAGACATATTTCCAATATTTTCAAAATTACTGAAATGTGAATATTTCAGTTTGGGCGTTGTATTTATTTTTTATCTTTAGTCAAGACGATTCCCTCTGCCCTTCTCCAAGTTTGTGAAATTCTTACGGGATGAGGAAATTTCTTTCCATACAGTCTTTTATAAATCCCTTTTGCTTCAGGATACCTATGTGATCCTGACAGAGCTACTGAACACTCTCCTTTAAGTCTTTAAAATCAGCTTGGTGACTGATGGTCGCAGTGACTCATCTACACATTCACCAGATGTCTTCATCTGTGACGGACCCCCTCAGTTAGGTGTCACCTTCTGCAACCTACTCATGCTTTCATGCTTTCTCCCCAGGCATTTACTTCCTATATATCAAGACCATGTGCCTCTTCTCACAGTGTCTAGTGAAGTTGCTGAGTTCTGCTCTTAGCGTCGTGATCTATATGGCCATGCTGTGCCTAGGTTCATTCCAAAACCAGCAGTGGAGGAGGACATGAACAGTGGTATCAAGTGCAGGACTTTGACTCAGAATCCCTCTTCAGGTCCATAGGAGAACTGGAGTCTAGGTGCACTGACTAAGGCCTCGATGACCCTGACTCAAGTACTTTGGGGCCCCTAATTCTCACGTATGGTGCAAGAGTTCCTTTTCAACACAGCCCAGCACCTTCAGTCCCTGCCTGGCTGTGTCACAGGTGTCGCTCTCTTCCGCTCCATCTCCTGGTTGAACCTTGGACCTGTGTTTCCAGTTCTATTACTGGCACCATCGCCTGCTGCTCCTACCTGAATTACCTGGGCGGACCTTGTACCTGGTTCATCACTTCACCTTGTGTGGGTGTGTCCATTAGTGTCTGCCTGGCTCTTGTGCTGCAGGACTCTGTCCAGGCTGATGAGCCTGGGCTTTGGCTCTGGTCACCTCTAGCTCATCTTGCCATGGGATGGCCTAGCCCTTCTGGTCCCTGAAGCTGTGGCAGAATTGCTGCCCAGAAAACTGGCAGCAGGAGGACGTGAGGGAGAAGAAAGTCATTAGGCAAAGGTCAGGGACAGAGGCATTCACATGGAAAGGAGAGGAGTAAGCATGTTTTTCTTGGTGAGGAAGGTAGTGCTAGAAAGAGCTTATTTTGGTTTTCATGTCTCTTGGCTGACCTAGCAAGAGAGGGAGCAGAGCTAACAGCGCTCAGCCAACACTGAGTACTGACAACAGCTCATGCGAGTGGCTTTGTGGAAGTATTGCTGAAGCTGCTGTACAGGCTTTTCTGTCATATTCCTGGACAAGCAAATGGCAGTGACTAGTACCTTCCATCAGCTGGGCAAAGAGAGCTGTCCAGGAAGAGAAGCCATAGCCACCAAGCTAAGGCAAATAAACCTTCTCTTTCCCTCACAAAGAAAGTGTAGAGGGGGAAAGTAGGCTGAGGAGAAAATTATGATCTTTGTGGGGTCAGAGAAAAAGCCATGGACGCTCACTTGGGTCTCACTTGGGATCATTGTCAGTGAATTTCTAGATATAATGTTACACTTGACTGGGGCGACCCTAAGGGTGGGTTACCTTGTCATTCCTATACAAAAACTGTCACTTATGTAGGACGGTTTTAGTTGTTGATCAAATGCAGAGTGAGCCCACAGAATGGGAACATGTCGACACTGCTTGAAATAAACTTATTTGTAACAACACATCGATTTGTTGAGAGATGTATCTACTGTTTGCTGATGTACCTGCAAACTACGTTTAGATGAGTGACACGGAGTTGTTTTACACGTCCTTAATGCAACTGTGTGTTATGGCAATGTGGTCTTCCCATTGTTTTCTTTTGCCTTTCCCCCGCTTCTCATTTATTTTTAATTTTTTTTTTAATTTTTCTCCCCGAAAAAAGTCAGACCCTCCCGCGGGGCTCACAGCGCCAGGTTCTTCCTGTCCCTGTGACAGCCGCGTTGTGCACACTCGTCCGTCCGACCGCACCCTGTCTGCCGGCTGGGACAACCATCCCTGGCCAGGACTTCGGGCATGGCGCGGCCGGAGGAGGCCCTGACGGGCTCCCCTCGGTGAAGGAAGGGCCGTAGCGCAGCCCTCAGTCCCGGGGTCTGAGGCGCTGCCCAGCTGTGGGTGCGGGCCGTGGGCGGCGCTGTGGGTGCGGGGTGTGGGCCGCTGTGCCCAGCTGTGGGTGGGGGGTGTGGAGGGGAGCGGCGGTGCCCAGCTGTGGGTGCGGGGTGTGGGCAGCACTGTGGGCGCGGGCCGTGGGCGGCGGTGCCCAGCTGTGGGTGCGGGGTGTGGAGGGGAGCGGCTCTGCCCAGCTGCGGGTGCGGGCTGTGGGCGGTGCCGCCCAGCTGCGGGTGCGGAGTGTGGGCGGAGCACGGGCCCAGCTGTGGGTGCGGTGTGGGCGGAGCACGGGCCCGAAAAGGGGGTGGAGCAGGGGACAGGAGGCGGCCGGATTGGCGAGCCTGATGAATAAGGCCCCGCCCGCACGCTGCGCGCCGACGCGCCCAATGGGCGGAGCGCGGTGCGCGCCGCTACCGCGAGAGGTTCCGTTGAAGCTGGCGCCGCCATCTTGGAGTTGGGAGAGGCCGCGCGTCCCGTTCCCGTCCCTCTCCGTAGGGCCACGGGCGCGGGGGGGGGCCGCGGGAGGCGGGGGAAGCATGGGCGCCCGGCGGTGAGTTTGCAGCGTCCCGCCAGCTCGTCCGTCCCCACGAAGGCCGCCCCGCGGCGGGCGTGGGGTTGGGCGGGATGGTGCAGTCCTGTTCCGCCTACCGCTGCCGGAACCGATACGACAAAGAGAAGCCCATCTCTTTCCACAAGTAAGCGCGCGCGGGCGCCGGGGCGGGGTCGCGCCGGGGGCGGGGCCAACGCGGGACCGCGCGCCCGAGGTTCGCGGGGAGCCGCGGGGGAGGGAGCGCGTGCGCGGGCGGGTACCGACGTACGGACGGACGGACGGACGGACAGACAGAGGGATGTGTCTGTTCGCCCGCTCCTCCCGGCGTCTCCCTGGGGAAAGTCGAGGGACGGGACCCTCTGAGCCGCCTGTTGCAGAGCGAGAGCGGGCTGAAACCTCATCCCCCCCCCCCACCCCCCATGCGGGTCAGGAAGGTTTTGGCTCCAGTTGTAAAGCTTTCCAGAAAAGCTGAAAGTGCCTCTTGCTTGCAGGTTTCCTCTTACAAGACCCGATCTTTGCAAGAAGTGGGAAGCTGCTGTTAAGAGGAAAAACTTCAAGCCGACCAAGTACAGCAGCATTTGCTCAGAACACTTTACCCCCGATTGCTTTAAGAGGGAATGCAATAACAAGCTCCTAAAAGAGAATGCTGTGCCCACAATTTTCTGTTACACTGAACCCGGTGAAAAGGTAAACCCAAAGCACCCATGGCTGCAGGTGCCATAACGTGTTGTGCATGTCACTGGTTGCAGAGTGGCAGGGCAGTGAGCAGGGAGAGGATGCAGGCTGGGAAGGATGAAGGCCGGCAGGACGCTGAGCCTGTATCCCTCGGGTGACCAGGAGGACTGTGGTGACTCAAAATACCTGCAACAGCTGTGCTGGTTTTGTCTGAGGCTCTCTGAGGCTTTGGAGCACAAAGTGTTGTACAGGCAGGCACTGGCTTTCACCTGCTCATGTGTCTTTAATTCATGTGTCTATTTAATTCAGCATCCATGTGCTGATTAAATGGAATGGCAACAAAGTAAGAAGCTATTACCCTGTCGTTAAACTGTTTCACTGCAATTCTTGCGTATTCAGAGTCTGAGAGAGCCTTCATTAATACTTGCAAATGACACTTAATCTCTTCCCATGGCTGATGGCTACTGCCAGCATTGAAAATGCAGTGGATGTTAACTGTGAAACTTAACTGCCCTCTTTAAGAGAGCTCTGTGTTTTGGCTTTGCAAAGTTAAAATGAGTGGCAGAACCGTACCTGTACCTCTATCTGTCTGTCCTGAGAGCCTCTCTGTCTTGCCTTAACATTGTTTTCAAAAGCCATACTGGTCCCTGACTTCTGATGATAGTCTTCTGAGTGAGGTATTCCCTTCACTGTGCCACTAGAACAATTTACTGTGAGATGCAAGTTACTTATGAGTTCTTACTTCTTGATGTAATAACTTCAAGACAAGAATGGAAAAGACTGATTTTAAACTCCTTTAAAGGATATAAAATATTTGATCTCTTACTACTTTGCTATTGAGAAAGTGGTAAAGGAGAACAGCGGTAGCTAGAGTAGGTCTGGGGGGCAAAAGACTTAAATGGGATGAAGTGCACAGAAGAAAACTCAGACTTTTTCTTGTTCAGTTTTTCTCTTTATATATAATATTGGAGTGCTGCAGAAATAAAAAGGTTACACATTTGAAAAATGAAAAGTGGCTAATAACACAGAAGAGAATATAAACAGAATGCAAACAAGGAGACAGACAAGTTACAGGGAAATATGGTTGTGTTTTTTGTTTGATTACACTTCCTTGCTTATCTGTGAAATACACAGTTTCTTTGTTGTGTGTAAAATACTTGCAAATTTTTTTACAGTCTGAAAACTGAATGGGTGTATAGGGTAGTCTGCAAAAGTACTGTTGGTGCAGCAGGATTAGTAGTGAGCCACGTTCCCAATTTCGCTGTCATACCTGGATCTACAAAAGCACAGAAGAGTGAGTGCCCTTTAATTCTGAAGGATTCAGTTCTATTTTTATTTGTTCCATGGCACTTTTGAATAACTGCCACATATCTTCAAGTAACAACGTAATATCAAAGAATAATTGTGGTTGTTTTGGAGTTGAATCCACATGGATTTTGAAATACAGATTTTTATCTTTCACACTATGTAATTTGTAACTTTTTCTTTACTTATGTCTTAGAAGAAATATTTGTTCACTAGAAGAAATAGTTAGAAGTCATTGATGATGTCACAGAGATACCAAAGATCTGTTCTCTGTGATATGTTGTGACAACAATAATTTGTATATAGAGGTAGCATATGCTCTATAGCTTCAAATAGAAGTCTGTGAATTCAGCAGTCTAGCAGTGATCTGATTTTTGCTTTTGTTTCTAGCAAGAATGAGTTTCTTTTTGCTAGCTCTACCTTTGCCTTGTAGACTTTTTTTAGTAGAACAATTTGATAGTCACAGCTGATAGGGTCAAGCTCTTTACAATATTCATATGTGAATTAGGTATGCTAACAGCAGCAGTTTTTTATAAATGAGAAATAAGATTGGTAGTTGGCTGATTTTGTACTTTCGTGTGATCAGTTATATTTGAGTGCATATTAAACTTCCCTTTAAAGCCAATCTTTTCTTCAATACCAATCACCAAACTGCCTTTTCAGTTACTGTCTGCCAAGTGCTGTAATTTGTGTAGGGGACAGGTAGACACCCACTCATCTATCTTGCTTGTATCTTAAGTCAGTGAAGCTAATGAACAACGTTCAGATCTGATGAGCTTGATATTTTGATGGTGAGGACTGTTGGTTGTTCTTAAAATCAATGGCTGTTCTTAAAACCAATGTTTTCCCAGTGCTTATGCTTTTCTTTGTACTAATAGTGTTGGCAACAGGTGGGTAGGTAGAAAATTTTTTCAGTGCCTCTTTTACTGAGAATGTTTTAAGCTTTCTTTTCAATAGGCAATATGCAAGGTCTTTGGTTTCAACAGTGCTTTTTCAATCAACATGTACACAGAATCGTTTTTGAATTATACTGGATTCTTTTGGGGAAGAAAAAAATCTGATTCTCTGCTCTGGCCTATACTCAAATGAATCTGTGTTGTCCTGACCTGTACAAGTGGACCTATCAAGAGCAATGTGACAAAACCTGCAGTTTTATCTGCAAAAAAACCCTGCAGTGGAGTTGAGCCAATTGATATTTTGCTGCTGCCAAAAGGGAGAACTGTGCTTCTCCCCTGTCCATTCCATCTACCAGCTATGTAGTCCTGTTTCTTAACATTACCTGGCAGTGTGAGCTCACAGCCCAGAAAGCCAAACGTGTCCTGGGCTGCATCCAGAGCAGCGTGGGCAGCAGGGGAGGGAGGGGATTCTGCCCCTCTGCTCTGCTCTGGGGAGAGCCCACCTGGAACCTGCATCCAGCTCTGGGCTCCCAGCACAGGGAGGAGATGGAACTGTTGGAGTGGGTCCAGAGGAGGCCAGGAAGATGACCAGCGGGATGGAGCACCTGTCTTAGAGAAACAGACTGAAAAAGTTGGGGATGTTCAGCCTGGAGAAGAGTAACTGGTGGGGAGACCTCATAGCAACTTTCCAGGATCTAAAGGAGGCGTACAAGAAGTCTGGAAAGGGACCTTTTTATAAGGGCAGGTAGTGACAGGCCAAGAGGGTATGGCCTTAAGCTGCAGGAGGGCATGTTTAGATTAGATATTAGGTAAAAATGCTCCACTGTGAGGCTGGTGAGGCACTGGAACAGGTTTCCCAGAGAAGCTGTGAATGCCCTATCCCCAGAAGTGTTCATTGGTTGCATGGGTAATGTGGTCTAGTGAAAGGTGTCCCTGCCCATGGCAGAGAGATGTTGATACTGGATGATCTTCAGGGTCCCTTCCAACCTAAACCATTCCATAAATGTATGATTTTCACTTTTTCCACATATCAAGGCAGGTGTATGTTGTACCTTTTGTTGCATTGCTTTGACATTTAATAATGGACAGAAAATTTATGCAGTGATAATTTGAGATCAAATAGCTTTCTGTCATTTTAGCAATTATATTTGAGCAAAAAGTAAATACCAAGGATGAGATGGCTGCTTTGCTGTTGAAGAGCTGTTGATTTTGGTTCATGATGTCTCTTTTAACCAAACCCTTACGCTGCAGCCCAAAACCTGTTAGAGTCTCTCCCAGTTGTTGAGAAGACTGGTCTTACTGTGTCTATCTCTCTGCTGTGTCAGCCTGCTCAGTAGTTAGCCCTCATTCTACCTCAGCAGCAGATTGTCCACTTCTGATGTGTTTTTGATTAGATTAGCTGGTAGGTTCAAGTATGTAGTGGTATGATGCAGCAGAAAGGAGGAGGGACAAAGGGGGATGAGATGGCAGCAATGAGTTGCTAGGTCATCTGAACTCTGTTTTATGGAACTGTAGTCTGTGTTCGTGCTTCTTAAGTAATTAAAAAACCTATTTAGACATAAGGGCTTGAGTTTCAAAGAACCCTTAAAATGAAGCTGGTTAAAAATATGTCCACTTGAGAAGCCAGACAGAGCAGGCCCAGAAACATTTGCCAGTTTTGAAAATTGTGTCTTTGAAATTTATTTTATTTGTTTAAATCCTGGTTGTTTAGGTTATTCTGGGGCTGTAATAAGGGAGTTGTGGTGCAAACAATGTTAAGCATGAAAATGTACATTTTTTGCCTTGGTCTTTCTAGTCTGAAGAATTTGCAGAGCAGCCAGAAGATCCACTGCCGCCTCCTCCACTGCCACCACCGCCACCGCCTCCACCACCACCACCACCACCAGCAGCTCCAGTACTACCACAGTCTCCATCAACTCCTTCTTTTCATTTGTCTCAAATAGATGCCAGATTTGTAGATCCTAGTATTGGATTATTGATGCCCCCTCTTCAGACCCCCAGCAATCTTGCTGTTTTTTGCGATCATAACTACACCGTTGAGGATACAGTCCATCAGCGGAAAAGGATTCAACAGCTGGAGGAACAGGTTGAAAAACTGCGCAAGAAGCTCAAGACCGCACAACAGCGGTGCCGGCGTCAGGAAAGACAAATTGAGAAACTAAGAGAGATTGTTCAGTTTCAGAAAGAAAAAGACATATTAGCAGGAAAAGGCTATGTGATTCTGCCTAATGACTATTTTGAAGTCGTAGAAGTACCTGCCTAGGAGTCACGAACATAGTTTTCACTTTGGTAGGCCAAGAAATTTAGTTTAAAAATTAAATTCTTTCTAATTCTGTAAGACTTTCCAGAATTCTAAAACAGTAATTAAGCAGTCATACAAATAAGATAATATTTTTTCTTTATTGTCATTTCAGTTTGATATACTTTTAATATATTGAAGATGCAAGTATCTCAGAATTAGAATATGCAATGAATTTACAAAATATTAATTGCTTCCAGAAGGAAAGGACACAAGATTAAAGACACATAGAAATTTACTTTTTTTACAATGTCTGTCTCATGCTTACAGGGGCTGGGAACTGAATCTGAGTGAGAGTGAAGTTTAGGTGGTTGTACACCTAGTGCTTTGTCAAGACTTCTAATGTTGGCTTTGGTAATCCCCAGTAGGTAGTTTTCACTGATTTTAGAAAGAACAGAATTAGGTCAGCTAACATCTGCAAGTGCTGCAGAAAGATAGCTAAGATGCACATTTCAGTCTGGGAAAACTTCCAACTTCAGTTTGCTATGCATTTGAAGAACTGCAAAAAGTAATTTCTGGATCCCTTTGGGTGAGGTATGTAAATGAACCTCTTCTTTTGGAGTAACTGTTCAGCACATGAGTGTTTTGAGGGTGATGAGGAGAATTCTTTAGCATAGGACCTGTAGAAGCAGCTTTTGTTTTGAGGGCATTTAAAAATAATCCTGAAGTGCAGGGCTGAACTGAACATGTATGTTACTGTTGGCAGGATGATTAAGACTGTTTACAGTGACTGCTTGCAAAAGGACACTGGTAATATACAGTCCCAGTATGTTGTAGGGTCATCTTCCCATTAACACTGTAACTGGTAGAGTATTGTCCTTGGTTTTGAAATTAACTCTGCTGTCAACATGTGTAGCTTCAGGAAATGAAGTAAGTTTGTTCTTCATCCAGGGAGTCAGACTTTTATGGCTTTGCAGTATACAGTGGTTTTATTTCCTTTTTTCACTCCCCAAAGGGCATCCACCAAAGGGCAGATAGGGAACTAGACTTTGGAGTTGCTTGGTGCTAGACTGGTTTATAATATCTCAAATGCTGCTGCCTCTTCTTCAGCCTTATTAAGACTATTTCTAGTAAATTTAGCATGACAAAGTAGTGCAGCAGATTGCACTTAATTTCTAAAAATTTATTTAGTCAACAAACTCATTGAAAATGAGATAAAATGGCTAACCCCAATGCAGGCTTCACAGCTGAAATTCCTTGATGTACAAGACATGAGGAAATTTGCTTTTCTGAGTCTGTGTCAAACTTGTGTGTGGTGAGGGTTCTAGCTCTGATGTTAAACAAGCCTTGTTCATGATGGCTTTAAAAGCTTCCCTTAATATCCTGTTAGCATGACATTTTGAAATATTTCAAACCAGTCTTGATACTTCTGACCTCACTCATGCCATGTGTCTATTTTCCCTACCATTTCATACACTTAAAATGAACAAAAATGCCAATGCTTCCTTTTGTGTACATTTATTATACCTAATTAAAAATTTGAAAAGCAAATGATGTGTTAGATTTTTAATTACTCTCTTTTCTCTTTTTCCAGGATTTTGCCAAAATTGTCTTGACATTTTAAATTTTTATTTTCTACTAATTTCCTTGTTTAGAGTTTGGGCTCCCAAGCCTTGCTGCTGTTACACTTAGTGTTTAAAATTGGTAAAATTCAAAAGTGACAAGGAAAAGACGTTTAAAAAACTGTTGCTATGCTGTTGGCATGTGTGCCAGATAGCAGATTGTGTCTGTTTTCTCTGCAGAAAACCCTCTCTTCTTACTCTGCAGGAATTTCAAGTGTGACTTCCTGAAGCACAGTGCATTACTGCAATACCGCACCCCTGCCACCCAGCTCTGCGCCCCAACACTTGGTTGTGTACTCTCACCACCACCCTTCTTATGTCCTCCAGTTCTCTGGAGGTGACTGAGGTGCTGGCTGCCCCCTTCTGTGTGGCACTTTCAGCTCACTAAAGCAGCAGGTTTGACTTGTAGTGGACAGGCAGCAGAGGCAGCAATAGTACCACACCTGATACTATTTAAAGACAGGGCCAAAAGCAGGGCATGAGGAGAAATAAATCCTCTCCTCTGGATGCAATGAGCATTATGTCAGCTTCTTCTGAAAATACATGGGTAGCTTCCTACTCTGAATGTTCAGCGCCATTTCCTTCCACCTGGGCCATGCTTCCCTGTTTCCCCCCCACCTTATGCTCTGGCTGCTGTGTTTGTTGGGCCCTTCCTTTGGGTGTTTTAACTTGATAAACCTTTAGAGAAGCAGGCGAACAAAACTAAGTCTGCAAGTTAAATTTTAGGTACAGTGGTAGATGGCTGATACGTGGTTGGTGCGCAGAGTCCTTGTGTCTTTAAGCTGTTTGCATTGGTGAAGTTGATTTAACAGCTGACTCAAAAATGTTTCTTCTTTTGAGGGGATTGATTATTCCTTGTCTGGACAGTTTCAGAATTAATATGCTGAAGAGGGGACTGCTGCGACTGCAGTTGTCTTCCTTTCCTCTTAGCAGATGAAATTACTAAGAAGAGATGCAGCCTATTGTGATAACATGCTTGAATTTCTCCTGCAGCAGCTATTTTTTTTTCCTTGCCAAAAAAAAAAGTCGTGTTAACTCCTGATGTAGTCATGTCTGGGCTAAGTGTGGACTTCAGTTGACATATGAGGGCTCTCAGTACCACAGAGCTGTGAAGTGGGGAGAAAAGATTGGTACAGAATCAACTGATTCTCTTTTAGCAATTGACTTTATGCACTGCACCCTGTCCCTCACTCTTTCACAGTCTCTCTTCTGTAGTAGCAGTATAGAAAGAGAAGATGAAGGCTCTCTGCTACTGGTGAGGCTAGGAAAATAATTCTAGCTAATAAGCACAATATGTTCCACTAGCGTGTGTTAAAATTTCCTCTCCTTTTGGGATCTGGTACATCCACACAATCATCTGTTAAAGAGGTCTGCAACAGTTAGTGTTTGCATTGACCACAAGTGGTACCTGCATTAGCACCAATTTCGTAAACACCTCTGAAAAGATGTGATTGGGAGTTAAAAATCAGAGGTTGTAATTGTAGAATGGCATGTGGTTGTTCAAGTGTATGTGAAGTAGCTGACATTTGTTTAAATGCACTTCACTGAAGTCTATTTTACAAACTGAATAATTCAAATGAGTTAGAAAATAGCAAAACTGGCAAAAAATTTCCATCATTAAACTATAGAAATATTTATTTTTAAATGGGCAGATGCTTTAACAGGAATTGGAGTCACTTCTAAACAGAAGTATGGCTGAGTAGCAATTGTATTGAAGGAAAACTGGCGGGAAGAGAAGTGAAGAATAAGAGATAAAGAGGAGAGAGTTTGAAGTCAGTTACATCTAAAGCCAAGAACATGTTTATTAAAATACAGCTACTACAGAGGCAGTGAAGGAGTACCCTACATTTTGACTCAATGCCACTTCGCTTACTTCTCCCTGTTTCCCCAATTCCCCTTTTGCTGCAGCAGGGTATCTGATCTATGTGCAATGTTTGCATTTTTTCTTCTTGCACCTCTGCAAAGTATTAGATTTCCCTGTCTAACTGGGACTTTTCAAGCACAAGAGGTATGTTTTTTAATTAATAGCTAAATACTTGAATCACTTCTTGTCATGCTGAGGGAGTTCTTTGTCACCACTCTGTTTACTCCTGTGTTTCCAGTTACCATCTTGTCTATGTTGTCACTGATGTGGTCTTAAAAACTATGGCAGCAAATTAAGGAAATCAACATGTCCAAGAAATCTTCTGTCTTGCTGACATTTTGTTTTCCTTCAGCTCTGTTAGGACTTAAGGCCTTGGTGTCCTGTGCGAATCGTGAAGGAGTTCTCTTGCAGCTGAAGAAAGTGCAAAGCAAATCCCATTCTGAATGTACGAAGAAGGAAAGGAAGATAGTCGATTGGGTAAAACAAAACCTTAACAGTTTCTGAATGCTTTCCAAGGGACTCCTCCTGTTATTTGCTTTTCTGGATCCAGGCAGTTATTTCTAGTTGCTCCTTTTCTTCCTCCCCTCCCCTCCCCTCCCCTCCCCTCCCTCCCTCCCCTCCCCTCCCCTCCCCTCCCCTCCCCTCCCCTCCCCTCCCCTCCCCTCCCCTCCCCTCCCCTCCCCTCCCCTCCCCTCCCCTCCCCTCCCCTCCCCTCCCCTCCCCTTCTTGTCTTTCTTTCTGTCTTTCTTTCATGAGGTCTGTTTTAGGTTTTACTCTGTAGCTTTATCTGTTTCCTGACAACTTACACCTTCATCAGGTGGCTTTGGCAGGGTGGAATGGGGTGAGCTAGAGTCTAATTTTAACCATCAAAACACAATCTGCTGAAGTATGTTGATGACTGCAAGTTCAGGTATGTAACTCCTGCTGTTTTAAGCACAGCAGTTTATTTACCATATTCTGCCACAATAATGATTTGTTTATAAATGAGAAAGAGAAAAACAGGATATGTGACTCAAAAATATTACAGCAATTGCTCAGAGATTTCCCTTTGCACTTGTTCAGTGCAAATTTTATCTTTATATAGAGATATTTGATAGAACTGCAGCATTTTATTGCACAAAATTGGCAGAAGACCTTACAGTGTTATATAGGCTGAAAGATGTTAAAAGTGGGCAAAAAAATGTGTTGCAAAGTTGCTGTTTAATCCACTATGACTCAGTTGAAACAGTTGCCAAAGAAACTAATCTTAAATATTCCTAAAGAAAGCATTTAAATCAGTTACTGAGAAGGAAAGATTCAAGTACCTCTCTTGAGAATAGTTACATTACACTGTCATAATTAAATTATTAATTAAGTCTGTCCACAGTCTTGCCACTATTAGTTCATTTAACATTGAGTATCAGGCATTTTGTTGTGCAAAATTAGCAATTGATAATCCTGTAGATGCTTCCTCCTATTGTAAAGGAGGCAAATAGATTGTAGAGCCTGGACTCACATATTCCAGAACTTGTAAAAGTGATTGTCCTCTCCTGTTAATTGGTTCCAGGTGTCTTTTACTTAGGGGTGAGTATGGAGAATGCTATCAGACTAGTCATTGTATTGTTTGTTTGTTTGGTTTGATTTTTGTTGTTGTGGTGGTGCTAGGGGTGGTGTTTTTTTCTTTGTTGTGGTTTGTTTTGTTTGTTGGTTTGGTTTGATTTGATTTTTTTAAAATTCATGGATAACTTGAGGAAATCAGGCAGGCTTCCCACTTCCTTTCAGGTTTCACTAAAGATGCAGAGTCTGAGGCTGTACTCATCATCTGTAGAAGAACCAACGCTCCAGTATTTGAGGCTATGAAAGATGTGTGACTTTCTACTGGAAGCTCTTCAATTCAATGACCTGGGACAGGTAATCCAGAAAAAGGAGGAGGTCTTGCCTCCAGTAATTGTGTCGGCTTTTGTGTTAGGCTCATTTAGTAGCCTGCAGCCATAGTCCAATACTCTCTAACCAAGTTCTTACGGCTATATCCAGGGCTTTGATGTAGCAGAATGTTACAGCAATTTACTGGAATTTAAGCACAATCACAATATAGCAGCTGCGATATCAGTGGAATCACAATTCAAATATACTGTTCAAATTCCCATTACTGGTCTCTAAATGCTTGGTGTCATGACACTGTGTCCTCAGAGTTACTGGGAAGAAATATGCATGTTACACTCAGCTCAGGCCAGTTACTGTTTTGCAAGCTGATTTTTTGAGTTATCTATTTTCTCTACTTTATATTGGGCTGAGTCACATAAACACTGCCCTCCCACGCTGGCCTGGTTAGCTCAGGAAAACATTACTCTCAACTAATTTCAGGGAAAGCTGTTTACTGGATCTTAGGACTGAATGATGATGCTGTATTCCTAAAGCAAAATTTTCTCTCCAGTCTCTCTTGCGCTGAGATAATTTCATCTTACTTTATGACAATTCATTGTTTTTCCTTACATTCTTCCTTCAGTGTTCCTCCATTGCACTGGTCAGTCACCCATTCTCATACTTTTCCAGAATCTCGCACATGTATTTTGCAGAAAAAATTGTTGTATTTTTTGTCTTCAGAAAGGAAGACATTTTCAGGGGTGGTACTTTTACTATATTAAGAGGAAGGCTTAAGAAATCTCTAGACTTCCACCTGAACTTACAGGTTTGTGATAATAACCAAGCTGCTCACTCTGAAAGAAGGAAGTTTTGGATGTCTACTTTTACAGCTCAGTCCAAATTTCTTGCCCTTTTTTGGTGTTGGTTGTTTTTTTTTTTCTTCTTTATTTTGTATTGATAGGATCAGACTCTTCATTCATCACTTCAGTGATGCTGATGCTGTCAGGTCCAGAACAATACTGCCTGCACATAAAGAAAATCTAAAGGAAGAGTAATTCCCAAGCTGATTGTGAACTAGCAAGGTGGAGTCTTACAGCTCTCACAGGAGGTCGTGTGAGCTCAGGCCACAGAAAATGGCCCTACTGATAAATGTTTCATTCTAACTATTTTAAGCTTGATCATGCAGGCTAGTCTCATAGGTGTCCTGAGCTGATACAATGTTATATCAAATGATTTTGTAGTAGTGGTTTTAATCTGAGGAATTCTAGGAGTTCCTGTCAGGAGAATATTTGTGGTATTGTATTGGGTGAGTAAAAAATAATTTATTTAACAATAACCTCAAATACTCTTGTATTATATACTTTCAGTTCTTATCTTAATTTTTTTTTCTTTTTAATTTCAGACAGGAAAATATATTTTACTAGTGTTCTTTTTGTTTGCATGACAAGGGACTGAAATTGCTCAGAGTTTATTTATGTGTTCAGCATGGTGAGGAACTGGGCAGGTTCTTCAGTATGGATAATACAACATGGAAATCTCTTGCTTATGTATAATAGGAAGCATCTATTCCCCCAAGTTGAATGCTCATGTAGCTGCTTCATCTTAAAGATGTCATCTTGTTTGGAAATGATCTGTGTCAAACATAGGTATCCATAAACCACAGCTATAGGATCAGTGGAGTTACCTTTCTTTGATACTGTCATCAGCTGACAAACTCAAGAATTCCTCATGGTAAATCTTCATATAACTGAAAAAAACTGTAAATACATATGTAATGAATTTTACACTTAAATGTTCAAGCAAGCTTAACCTAATAATAGTATCACTATGGTGATAACCAGCCTTCCATCAATATTGATATTTACCTCTTGACCTGTCTACTAAGGTTGCTAGAGCTTGGATTTTTTGATTCATATAATAGCCACCAGGTTATTGACATGTATATGACTTCAGTGATAAGATCCAATGAAATTAAATAAATATCTGCAAATGGTGCTTTCTTGTGTTGTTCACAGTGTTGCCTGGATTCCTACACCAAATAAAAGCCTAGCATCCTTCAACATCTTTTACTCCTTCAGACAGAAGAAATCAAAAGTTTACACATACAGGAGATGGCATTGTCCTTGTTTGTTTTCCACAGTAGGATTGCCATAAAATTTTGCTGCCTGGAAAATCCATCTCTGTGATGAGATATGAGTATAGAAGTAAGACTATTCTCCCTGCTAGAAATCTTTTATAATATCGAACTGTATATAATTTTCTCTGACTGTTCCTTGTGTGCCTCGTCTTGCTCATCTACAGCATCGCTCTCCTCTCTTAACAAAAACTCTTTTTTTTTCTACTGTTACTATCAGAATTTAAACATCTGCGTTTTCCAACACATTTTCTGATCTTTTGTGCATGATGAGACACTGAGCTACTCAGTTACAGAGCTTGTCAGCAATTGAACAGGGAATTGAATTCAGAAGGTGAGGCAGTAACCTCTTCTTATGGACTGGTAACTTTTTGCTGATTCATACTATAAAATTACCACAGAGATGAAAATGGAAAAGGATGTTGGAAACAGCATTGGAATGAAAAGCATGTCTCTGAAGACTGCTTCGGGTTAATGGATGAGTTTGGCCTGAGGAAAGAGGATGCTTGCTTAGTATTTTAATGGATTTCACTCTGTGCTTTCAAGCTGAGTTTTGCTTTTATTCTGCTTGCCTCTTAATTCATATATATAAGAGATATAAAAGTGAGCTTAGCAATTCCCAAGGGATTGGGAGAGTTTTCTGAGCAATGTCCTCAACACTGATGTAGCTTTCCCCCTCCACCTCTCAAAGAAAATCAACTGTAAAAGACTTGCTAGTACTGAAATGTTAAAAGCCTAACTGAACATTTTGGGCAAAGCTTTGCTGAAGCCATCATTTCTTCTTTGAATTTCTGAAAACGGTGTTGTATCTTTAGGAAGTCCACCATGGACTTTTCTCAGCTTTGTGCAGAAAAGAGTTTCTGTGGCAGCCTCATTGTCTCAGACAAGACTAAGCAGCATTGTTCTTTTGGAACAAAGTCATGAAGTCATATGTAGCTTCAGCTGCCAAGTGCTTGCTCATGATGTCACAGCGGGAGATGAGCTCACAGTAGTGTCGCAGGCTCTGCTGCTGCTGTCAGATCACAGTAAGGCAAAATCCAGCTACAATGATAAATGGTTATTTACCTGACTGAGTAAGGTGCCTGATAGCATTCCTATGCAAATAGTCATCCCCATTACCCATAAAGGAATTAAACTCTGAATTAAACGCTGCAGTCTTTTTATTTCTCCTCCTGATTTCACTTATTATCATGTTGTTTGCACCTGGTGTTAATGCATGAAGCTCTCTGGGCTCACTGAAAGCCTCAAAAATTTACAAACCATATGAAACCAGGTGTATTAGCTGACTTGCACTGAAAGTGAATGTGAAGAGTTTTCCCCATGCAGCGATGCAAGGATGATAATGTGGAGAAAGAGAACAGCAGCCCAGTTTTGTCTGAGGCGGTTAAAAGGTGGTTTTGAGCCTTTGTGAAGTTTAGTGGAGATAGCATTTGTTCTGTAAGCTCTCTCAGGACCATGCCAAGTTCTCTCCTGGCACTCTACCCCGTCATCTTGCCAGGGACTGGCCCTACACCTACCAGCCTTCTGTTGGAGAACTGGACATCTTCCCAGACCATTTCTCCTGCACTGTGGGAGTAGTCTGCAGAGCATTTTGGCTGTTATCCCCTATGTTCCACTTCCTCCTAATATATACAAATTGTCAGACTCTGCTCCCAGTTCAGGCAGTTATTCCAACCCAGCATCAGTTTACTAACACGTGAAGTTACTTACATACCATTAGGTTAATTCTTCTGACTAGACACAGGCAGGCCATTAAAAGTTAGAGGAAATAGGATATTCTGACATGATAGAAAAGGCAAAACTAGTTTTTGCATGTTTTATAGATAATATCAATTACGCTTTCTAGTAAGGTGAAGATGTAAACATTTGGTTTTGTATTCAGCTTCTCTGGCTTGTTAGAAGCAAAACAAATGACAGATATAAAATATGTCATCCAGTAGAGACAGCGGTTTAAGTATCAAAACCTTCCAGTTTGCTATTTCATAACTTTAATCTATTCGATAAACTTACATTGTTTTAAGATATATGCATGGGTTATACCACTTAATTACAAAATTATATAAAATAATTACAAACCCATTATTAGCAAATAATTACAGGACATTCTACTACCTAACATTACTTTCACATCACTTTTGTTATGATTATATATTACCCAAAGGTTAATTTTTGCAAATTATATGAAAAGCATAGTCTGACTTCATTCAGAAACTGAATGAAGCATCTGGTGAAAGCATCTGGTACGCTATGCTATGTTTAGACTCATGTTTAACATCAATTGTTTCCATAGTTCCAGGCTAGTTGATATTACTGAGAATTGTTCTATTGAGGCTACAGGCTATCTTGCATGCATGCCAAATGCCTTTAATTCTTCTACACTCAGTACTCTCACCCCTGTTTTCCCATGGAGAAGGTGGTATTGTGATACTTTGACAGAGGTGAGGTCTGGTCTGTTGACTGATCTGCTGCCAGAGCAGTTTCAACTTTGTAGCCAGGGATGATCTGAAGTAAAATGCATGCACATCATGGGACCCTGAGTTTTGTGAGGCTGAATATGGCAGAGACAATTAGTGCTGTTGCATTTTCTGTAAAAATAGAACAGCTTCTAACAGCACCTCAACAGCATACAGTAATATAATGAAGAAAGACATAGAGAAGTATTGGCTTCCAAACATTTCTAATGAAACATGATAATTGCTTTCATCTTTTAGACAATCCAGAATTATTACCTCTGTCAAAATACATTTCTAAAGTTAAAAATTACCCCTTATTTGGATTGAATGGACTATGTGGGCCCACAGGACAACCATCTGAGTTGACTCAGCAAATGATCATAAAGAGCAAATGCCCTCAAATGCGGGCAGGAACAGAGCTTGCAGCGTTCATCTAATTTTTGACAAAGCATTTAATTTTGCTATATCTTCAAGGGAGCCCCTTATCCTCCTATGCCAGATGGAGCAGTTCCAAAAAGAAAATTTGTCAGCTACCACCATTCTGGCTGTATAGTGGAGCTGTCACATCCAAAGAGAAGTGTATGAAATGGACAAAGGTGTGCAAGAAGTCATGCAGCTTACTGAGGCCATGGGATGCGGCAAGAATTGCCTTTTAAATTTTATGATTGCCTTGGGGATAAAAAGCCTGTATTCGATCAGAATGAGAAAGCAGAACCTCTTGTAATAGAGCACAGTGTGTGTTGGGATAAAGGCTTCTAGACAGCAGGTGTAACCATTGAAAATGAGAGGCTGAGAGGCTCATGCAGTTAGGTATGAACCAAATTCCTCTGTCGTTCCTGAAGCAGTTGTCATTAAAGCAGATTTTTCTCTGGCATCTTGCAAAGTCTTGATCCTTACTAGTTGTTTGCTTACCTCTGAAATATTCCAAGCCTTGACATCTGAACAGCAAGTCCATGATGCTGCAGATAAAATTTGAGCTGCGAGGAGCATTTATGAAAGCAGAGATGAGCTTGATGAAATGGAAGGAAAAGCTGAGAAACTGTCAGAGCTGAGCCACACCTTTGTTTACAATCATTAACTCAGAACAAGTGGATTTGAAAATTATCATATTCAAAGCTAGTTAGTGTCACAAAAATGCAGGAAGTCACCACAGTGCTGCAAGACACTCCTAAATGAGGCCTCATGGTAAAGTTAGAACTGAAAAAGGAAAACAACGATTCCAATGCAGAAGGCGATGCACCACCTATTAGAAACATTAATGTGCGTGCAGTGATGAAAACACTCTGCACCTCCCCAAGACCCGTGTCCCACTCCGGGTGAAGCACTGGGAGGTTTTTGCAGAGCAATGTGCAGCAGGCAGTTGCATGGACTCTGCAATGTCAGAAGGCACAGAGACTCAGACTTGAGGTCTGTCTCAAGTCTGCATTCACATGCATGTGGTGGAAACGGGAAGGAGGGCAGGGAGGGCTTTCCTCATGGTAGCAAGGTGCCAAGGAAACCAAGACGGAAACGACTCTCGTTCTGCAAAACCTTGTCCCTGTACGTGCACAGCCTGATCACTGCCGAAACAACTGCGTGGGTGCAACTTTTTCGAGTTCAGTTCAGACAGCCGCCTCAAGGGCTCCCCTCAGCCCTTTCTGAGCCTGCTCTGCTGGCTAGTGCGTTCTCCTTGGCTGATACAGAGACAGACGCATACATTTCCATCCATGAGTTCCCAGCACTTCACGTTACCCTGGTCTCCCAAAGAGGGCTCTCGCAGCGTGTCATACTGCAGCAGCCGTGCGCATTCTCTCGGCAGGGCTGCAGGCCCGGGAGCAGCCGGGCCCTGCGGCGCGGCCTGCGCTGCCCGCGGCCGGCCACGGCGGGGAGCTGGGACTGCGGCCACGGCGCCGCGGAAAGGCTGGAGCGGGCCAGGGCACCTCCGCTCGGCCTGAGCGAGGCGGGAAAAGGCGGAGGGCCAGGTGGAGGAGGAGAGTGGCGACTGTGCTGAGGAACTGCGGTAGAAAAGGGTGTGTGGAGGAGGAGGGATGGATTAGAGGGGAAAAGGGCAGCAGGGAGGACTGCTTTGGGGTTTGCTTGGTGGGGCTGTTACGAATAAGAGGCTTGACTAGGCCAATATTCAAGCAGCAATCAATTTATTATTTAATATGGTAAAGTATGAGCAATACAGTGCTGGGTACAGTGGGGGAAGTTTTCCCTCCAACTGCACACCGATAATTGATGGTTACAGATATTTATAGGGGTGCTCATCAGTTTTTTTTTTCAACAGTTTCTATTTCCAATTTTTACTCATCAGCAATTTCCATTCCAAATTATTACATCACAATTCTATGCACTACTGTGATTTTAACTTCTCAGGATGTATCTCAAAGGAGTATCCCCAATGGTGACAGTCCAGTTTCTGAAAGAAGAAAGACGAATCCCATCTGGTGGGGTCCAGTTCCCCAGGCGTGGGTCCACCTTTTAATTGCAGAGACTATAAATCTCATAACAGTGATATCCAGCTTCCCTTTGGTCAAAACCATAAATCTTTGAGGTGATGTTCATCTTCCTTCTCAAACTGTTTTTCTCTGCTTCAACAAGGCGTGAGATAAGCATTTTTCCTTTATATATATTCAAAAGCTCTACTTTCAAGGATACAAGTAATATTCTAAAATTATACTTCAAAAGGTTATTATTACAGAGCTTTTTATGGATTAACTACAAGCAAAAAGCAACATCCTTAAGACCTTAATTCCAGTGCTCCTAAATCAACTAGGGTTAATTGCAAACAAAAGATAGTTTCAAAGGCCTTTTTCCATGCTTTATTTTCCTCAGTTATTATTAGAATTCGCAACTATCCCATTGTCGGTGTCCACACATTTCGCATTCACAAATACACACGTCGCCTGTTTGCACCTGACACGAAGCACAGCTTTGCATCTCACAGGGCCAGTAAGCAAGCCATGAGAAAGAAGGAGGGCGTTTGCAGGGACAGGAAGCTGGAGGAGAGTGGACAGGATGTATGGAGAGGTGGGCTGTTGGCTCCAAACTGTTCCATCTGGCACGTGGAAATGTTTGGTGCTGCAAAAATAACTGGTGAACTGGCTAAAACCAGCTCTGTTCTTGCCCAGTGAAAGCACACATTTTGAAAAGCTGCAAGGTGAAGAGAGGTGTCTGCTGCTGGCAAGAACTGAGATTAGAAAGAATCTGAGAAGTGTCAGGCAAAGATGAGATTCCAGGAATTCTGCCCTTTCCCACCCTATTTTTTCTCCAGATACTCTCCCTCACCTCCTATGGGCAAGTGTTCATGATAATATGGATTCAGTCCTCCCTTGGGAGCTTCCAAGAGCCTGGCTCCATCACAAGTCCTGGCATTTCAGGTTGGCCTTCCTTGGCTTCTGGCATGTCCCCTACATGTACCAGGAAAGGTCAGAGGTGTTTGGGAAGGAGAAGACACGTCCACCTAAAAGGTGTCTCTTCTTCCATAGTGCTATCTTATCTCTCTTTCTCCTGCCTGGAGCTGACAAACCTAGAAGTGCAGCAAACTCTACTTTGGCTCTGGATTTTTGAAACAAAACCTCACAGTTTTGGTTCAGAGCATCTCCCATCTATGTCCTTCCCCTTCACCATCCTTCTCACTTTAGTCCAGGTTTCCCACCCTCTGATTGCCAGACAGCACTGTCACCTTTCCCTGGAATCTGTTTTCCATGCTTAACTGCATGGTGCCTTCAGGTAACATGGCTTAGGACTGTCCATCGTAACCTTGAATTTTCGGTTGCTGCTAGTATTAACCATGTGTGCTCAAAAAGATGGATTTGTGCCTCTAGGTAGATTTCTCTTGGCATTTTTGCTGCCTAGAGAGTGAGGCCCAGCTCCAGTGCTGCTTGTGTCTAGGCTGTGTATGGCTCTTCGCAGCCTGGAATTATTAATACATATTAATTACAAATCCTATGAAACCTGTGGAAAAGCAAAGACATTTCTCTATAGAGAATAGCTGCTTAGCTGCTGCCACAAGCTGAGTCCTGCCCAAGAATTAATTTGCTATTTCAGAATAGATGCACCTTATGCTTCATGGCCCATTTGGCGAAATGGGAGTATTCATGCCTACCTCCCTTTCCAAAATGTTGGAGTGCAGGGCTGCATGAAGACTTGTGAATGGAAAACAACAGGCAAACAGAATTTCTGTCTCTAATACTCTCCTCTGGCAGTCTGGTAACTCTGGAAGCCAATGATCAGGCAAACCTGGTCCTTACCTCTTGTCACTGTCTAGGCAGTGGGTGGGGGCAATGGTAATGCAACCATACTTCATATTTCCCTCTAAGCAACTATCGTCTAGTAGCAAAAAGCCTACTCCTGTAGGCACATAATAAATTAACTCCATTGCCACAAGGCAGCATGTTAAAGCCCTGTGAGAAACAAGTGTCTCTCATATTGCCTAACAGAGCAATGCCTGAATGCAATCTCAGGCAGTAACTACAATCAGAGGTGTCAATAGACAAAGGCTGGGGCTTGCAGTCTTGAGGCTAAAGGATGGATGATCTGAGGGTGCTGAGTCCTGTACATGACAACAAACGTTGGAAAGTATTCGATAATCTGCAGTGAGCATTTTAAAGTGGTAACCTTGTTGCAGAAAAATTTGTATCGGGCAGAATGATTTTTAGACTAAGCTTTGTGGCAGTCTGTGGTGCTGTCTGTCCCCACCACTCCAGCCAAATGACTGCTGTTCTCTTGAAGACAGCATTAAAAAAAAAGGAGCTTTCCTGTGTAGCTCAAGAAGTTGTGTACTTGTGCCTGGTGTTGATCTAATAGGGAAACTGAGAAGTTACAGCAGCTGGTGTTGAAAGTACACTTCATTGAAGATGGTTTTTTGGTTGCACTCTTGCTTTTGCATGGCTTTCTGCATCTGAGATGAGGAAAGATGAGGAAGATGCCAGCTGCTCCTCTAGTCCTGCTGGGTGACCAGGGACAGAACTGTGGAGCTAGGAATCTGCAAGCTAGGAGCTTGCAGATTTCTTGTGTGTAGTAGAGTAGTGGAAAAAGCAAACTCACTGAGTTGCTGCCAGTGGCCTGCCTGAGAGCTGGGGATGCAGCAGGCTGCAAGGTCACAGGAGCATGAAGAAGTTGATAGGACACTAGAACAATGTTACTTGCAGCAGCAATGTGACTTTGAACCACACTTCTATTGCAAATTTTTCACTACAGCAAGATGAATAATCTGGTAAGATTACAGCTGCCAGTTATCAATCCTCTGTGAGGATGTTAGATAAGGCAAATCTGAATCACAAAACCTGTAACTGTACCAAAATCTGGACCACTGCCAGAAGTGTACCCCACGTTGCTGAAAAACCCCCAGGCTTCCTATATAAAAAGCAGCAAGCAATTTAATAGCCAGTAAGAAATAATCAGGAGGAGTTTTGGGAGGAGTTTTGGGTTTGGGGACAAGCTAAAAGACTTTTGAATGCCTCTTCCTTAAACTTGAAAAGTTCAGGAGAAAACCTCCTCTTTCGAGAGATATGCCAAACTAACTCTCATTTGAGAAGAGAACAGAGAAGATCCTGATAATCCTTCAGCAGAGGAGTGTCAGGGGGATGGGAAGAGAGGAACCTGCATCCCTTTTGATTATCAGCAATTTCTGGTGATTGCTTCTAATTTCTGGTGGTTTCTGAAAGGAGCCTTGTGTGAGGTATCACTGGGGGGGGGACTGACAGAGGTCTGACTGCAGAGAATCTGGCTAAATAATCCTCACTCCCATTGCTAAACACAAGACCCCAGCATTCTCTGTTAAGCTGTGCCAGTGGATAGTACTGTGCAAGGACTTCTGTGCTGATGTCTGTGATATTTTGTGTATGAGATATAAATTTAGAAATCAGCATTGTTTTCCCACTTACTTCTTACTGGATGTTTTTTGCCCCCCAAATCCATTTTATAGCTCCAGAACAGCAAACGTAGCATGGAACAAGCTAAGTTAGGTCTGTAGGGAGTCTGCCTCTACGGCCAATACACCTGGAACAGATAATCAGATAATCTTTAAGGCATCTGATTTATCTTTGGGTCTGAACTGCAGTCTGTTTTATTTCTTTTCCCCAGCTGTAATCAGCAGTAGCATAAAAGATATTTTTCCTCCTTAAAAGACTTTCCTCTCACATACTCCTAGACCGCAGTGCTTGTAGCCATGTAAATACTGCCACAAGGAGATCAGTCAGAGTTTAGGACCCAGAGCCCCGTTTAAGGCTTACGGGATGTGACAGCTGACTGAAAATCAATGAAGTGTGATTTACCAAGCGTCATAATGAGGGCAAGATAAGGCTAGGAAGGTGCTGCCCTGCCTTGCCGGCTCAACTGCCTGCTTCGATTTTTAACTAGATTGTTTAAGTCCCCTGCAAAGATGAGACCGATTTGCTAATGAAAACAGAAGATCAGATTTAACGGAAAAGCCACGGTGGTGCCCATGCTTTGCCTAGTGCTCATTGTGCTGTGTCTGAGCCGCTCAGGTAGGTGTGATTTCTTCTTCTCCTTCCAAGCTGAGCTGCAGTTGTTCAAGTTTATTTTTCTGTTGGCCGGTTAGCTACTGCTTTCTGGGATACGGTGAATGCTGGCTTCCCTTGGTCATCCTTTAAACACCGTGTGAGTAGTAGCAGAAGAGGGCTGTATCAGTTGCTGCCTTTGTGTTGCAACCATGGTCAGTTTGACAACTAGGTTTTAATAACTGATGGTGGGGCAATTGCTGTCTAGAAATTAACAAATAATCCTAGGCTTGACTTCTGGCTGCTAAAGGGAATTAAGGGAGAATTTCTGTCACCAAGAGAAAACCTGAAATGCTTCAGGAAAACTGATAAAGGGCTAAGTGTCTTGTCTGTACTTATTGGGGTGTTTTGCACGTTTGTTTAGCAGACTTTCTGCCCCAGAACTCCTGTCCTGCACCCATGGGGAGCTGCTACTTGGACAGATCACAGAGAGAGACAGGAAACTGGGAGAGGGGAGAGATGGAAGACAGTGCTTGAATACTTGAATGCATGTTAACCTGCCAGGGAGCTCCCCAGTTTTTGCCTCTCAGTCCATCATATGGTAGATTCAGGGATATATCTGTCCTATGGCTGCTTCTCTTCTTTTTTTGAAAGGCAGTGCTACTTTGTTCAGTATTTTCTCCGTGGGTTTATCTAGCTTAACCATAAAGTGGGGCTTAGTCAAAGGAACTGTTAGGCAATTTTCCCACATGATATTTCTTATTTCTCATTAATAACTTCTGCTTTTAAACTGTCTTTTTGCAAGTACAGAGGCTGTCTTAAAAAGGCAGCAATCTTCTTCCTTCTGACTTTCTTCCTTTTGAGACTCCTCAAGTATTTTTCACTTTTTTGTGGCTTCCTCAGCAGATGAGATTCAACATATCCAGCCCCGAACCCAGCTTTACCACCTGTCTTCTATACCCCCTTGGAGCATTAGGTGCCTGAACCTTATGTGAGATGGGGGCTGTGAAATGGCGCCGTTTTCTTTTGGGGGGGAGTCATACACACCCACGGACACAGAGGGTGTGTGGCTGCATATATGTGTGCAGGATGTCATACTCAAATGAAAACAGAGCAATGTGTTCTGACAGTAAGACAGAGCTGGTTTTGATCGTGCATATTTTGGGGTTATGGATTTTTCTATTCACAGGCTTTTCTGTTAAATTTCTTGTTTTTAACAACTATATGCCCCTATGAATCTCCTAAAGGGAAAGCAAAATATCTAGGAGATACAGGCTCTGCAAAGACTTTTAGAGTCAAGGGGTTGGACCTCTGAGGCTGTGGGTAGTGAGCGGGGAGAAATGTGTTCTTTCTCTTCCTTTGGTTGCAGATGCAATGCCCATCTGCCATGTTTGGGCAACCAATCTAGTTTCCTAGGACAGATCTGTGGACAGTGAGTCTGCAGACTCTGTCCATTATTTGCTGTGGAGGAGCTAGGGTCAGCTCTGGCATGAGAATAAACTCTGGAACAAGCAGAAGGGACATTTCTGGAAACAGCAGACCTCAAGAGCTTGTGACAAAGTGACAAGACAGAGTGTGGCCCTATAGAGGACTGTTATAAACTGTGCTGACAGCTTCATGAGCTGTGCCTGGCTCTGGGATGGAACTGATAGAAATGAGTGTGAAAGGTCCCTCTGATCAGCCAGCCTCTGCCTGCCCAGGGCTTGATAACCCCACCTCACCTGTATTGCAGATACAGAGGACAAATGCAGCTTGTGCTGGAACATCTGACAGTAAAGTTGTTATTTTGTGAGTGCAAGCACTAGGTTTCAGAGTTTATTGCTGCTTCAAAGAGGAATGGTATATCTTGCTGTGTCTGGAAGTGGGGATGACAGTGTTGCTTGGACCTTGTGCTATCCTGAGAGAATCCAGAGAGCATTAAAGAATGATTTTGTCCCATGGAAAACTCTGTTGTGAGATCAGGTATTTGCTTTGGGCAGTTCTTCATCTGTGTTTCTTGCTGGGAGGTGTAGCCCTGTCTGCAGCCTCAGACAGACCCTGGCCGAGGTGGAGGAGGCTGCACAGCCTGTCATGCTCAGGAGATGGGCAGCAGCTGCTGGGGAAGGGGACATGGGCAGAGATGGTGGTCTGTGGTCACATCCTTTTCTCCATGTAGAAGCAGAGCATGATCCTCTGCCTCCAGTTTTTTCTCTGCAAGGGCTGCTGTGTTTGAATGCCCTTTCTCTCCATGTGCTACAGGGACCCTGTTGGGGGCTGTCTTAACTCTGATCGTTGATGCACATGGTGTGTGAGCATATTGACTGTGCCCTGCAGGGCTCTCCCACTGTCAGATCCTGGCACTGCAGATCCATGGGCCTGCAGACCCCTCCCACTCCTAAAGCTTGGCAATCCACACACAGATGTTCTGCTCATCCTGGGGCTGTCAAGGCACAAGCTGGGCCCTGGACAGTGTCCTGTGAGGTCCTTTTGACTGCTGACACAGCAATATTGGCTGTGATCCCTGTTGTATGGAACCAGTCTTTTTTCCTCCGTGGTGGCTTTGAAGAGAGATAAAATCCTTCTCACCCTTGGTTGCTGTGTTTGTGCACAAGAGAAGAGACGGAGATCATGTCAGAACCTCAACGCCACAGGGAGTGGGCTGAAGTTTGGGAAAGGATGGATGGTCTGCCCTTCCCCATTCATGGTAGCAAGTGCAAGGGGGAGATTGGTGTCGGTGATTGTGGGAGTCACAAGTCATGCAGGTACAGGCCATGATATCTCTGTGCTTGCCTGGCAGATCTAGCTCTGACTGCATCATCCAGCTCCTACTGCTGCCTGATGGGCTCTTTTTGCTTTGGCAAAAAGTTCATAGAAAACATAAACCTGGTACAAAGTCATCACTGCTCTGATGATTTTTTTTTTAATGTGAGTTGGGCTTGGGCTATCTTGCCTTTCTATTCACTTGCCCTGGTTCTGCTGAGAGTTTGTGCATCTGAATTCCTGCAGAATTTGCTGTACAAGACAAGACCTGCCCAGAGGTGAATTTTCCTCACATCATTGCTCTTTTTCAGGTCATGGCATTCTACATGTCTGGTTTCTGGCAATGCCTCCACTCTGTGTTGCTCTCTTCCAGATGTGAATGCCTTCAGTTCAGTTGCTGAAAATGAGGATGCACTCCTCAAGCACTTATTTGAAGGCTATCAGAAATGGGTCCGCCCTGTGGAAAACTCCAACGACACCATCAAAGTCCTTTTTGGGTTAAAGATATCACAGCTTGTGGATGTGGTAAGTGTTGTGTTCTTAAAACACCACTTTTATAGATAGTTATGCCTTCACCTGGGAGGACTGGTAATGTAATTAGCTTTTGCCTCCTGTCACAAGAAATGCACAGTGATGGTTGGGCAGCAAAACACTGAGCATGAAATGCTGCTGGTGATACAACCTTCTCCCCACCCCGTTCCCTCCACCCACAGCATGGACTGTAGGACTCATTTGTTTTGAAGGAAACCTGAAGGTCCTTTTTTCCCTATTGTTCTGGGAATGTTCTGGCCTAATGTCCATAAGGTTTTGATCAAACAACCCATGCCAGACAGTCCTTGACATCTATGTTGCAATTTAATGACAAGACATCTACAGGAGAGGACTGGGGAAGAGTAAGAGCTGGCTGTGTGTTTTTCATTCCAAGCAAGCTAGCATTGATGCCAAAGATAGTTCAAGTCTTAACCCAGCTGGTCACTAAGATAAAACTCTAGAGGCAGCATAGCTAATCCTGTGTTTTTTCCCTTCTGGAAATTTTCCCTTCTCTTTCTGCTGCAGTGCACGGTGGAATTTGCACAATGCCCAGAGGTACCCACACAACAATGTGCTCCTTACATCCGCCAGCCCCACAACCTCCCCTTGTGCTGTGGAAGGCACACTCTAATTTTGTGCTTTATTTACATATTTAGGACAATGTTTCAGCTTGTATCTTCCCAAACTCCCTCCAGGCTGAGCAGTGTGGGGAGATGAGCCATCCTATGAGCCCACAAGCACGTGTGACCTGATTCTACTTGCTGTCTGAGCCCTGGCTGCATCCTGGGTCTTTGGCATATGATTCCTTTGAGCTCCGGAATGCCAGACCTCAGTTTTCCAGCCTCAGGGGCTCCCAGTGATAGCAGGGACAGTACCTAGAAAGTCAGTCACTTTCCCTTAGTGGTGACTGAAGAGCCCAAGCCCATGGGGAAACAGGACCATAGGGATCTCCTCATCTTGGCACAGGGTTGGACTCAGCAGGCACAGGGTCTGTTCCTAATGGCTGCTTTGGTATTACAATCCTCTCTCCCTGTCTCACTCTAGGATGAGAAGAATCAGCTGATGACAACCAACGTGTGGCTGAAACAGGTAAATTAGACCACATCACACCTCCCTTTTCCCCAGGGGAACTGCTGAGCTAAGTAGCCATTTCAGTTTTCTGCCCACTGTGCCATCCATCCCATTTCATGATGCTGAGTGGCCAGCACCAAGATACCTAACTTGAAGTTCTTCTTCACTCTTCTCCCTTCAGCCTATGTACAGAGACAGAAAGGCAGGCAAGTAGGCCTTTAGGACATAGGGTACCCTCTTCTCCTGACCTGCACCCCAGCTGTGAGCTCAAGCCAGTATTTATTTCAGGAAAGCTGGTATTGCAGTGGCTATCCCTGGGATGTTGTATGTGCCCTGAGGGACTATCCTGTCTCATACTTAGAGGTGACACAAGTACTGTCTCCCTTGTCTGAGCCAAGAGTGGTGCCTCGGATAGACTTCTTCATTCCTCAGCATATGTAAAGACAAAGAAGAGGCCAGTACGTTACACACACACACACACACGCACACACACACCCACCACAGACCTTTTCCCATTAAAAGCTGTAGCAAATGAATCAGATCTTTCTATGATAATTGCTTCTGGAACAGATGGTGATTTATACAAATGATGGAAAGGTGCAAGTTGAACTGTTAGGTCTCCTTTCTTCTTCACTCCTGAAGAACACTGTTTTTGGTTTAGGTTACATTGCACCAGTTTATTGACCTTGTGACAATTATTTTAAGTCTCTCAGCCTTGTGAGTATCTGTAAAGATGTCAGCTGATCCTGGGCAGAGGACATAAAAAACAAACCGTACTTGAAATCATGCCATGAGGAAAAGTTCTTGGGGGTCACTGGGCTGGTGGATGAGAAATGTGACTCAATTTTTGTCTCAGTCTGGTTACTGTACTGCTGCAGTGAGTGTGAGATTCTGGCTGGAGCAAGACCCCTAAAACCAATATGGATATTGCGTGTAAAGATGATCTTTCCCTTGAAGAGGGAGAAGCTCAGCCCTTCCCTCACTGTGGGGAAGACAGGATTTTCCCCTTTTGCTGGAGAAATTTCTCTCTGGTCCAAATACAACTGCTGGGAACGTGTCCTGAATTATCTGCAGTATTACGATTTCCCCACCTTTAGCTGCAATTGTAGAGCCCCTTTTGTGCACAAGGCCACATCTTGGCTCCCTTTGGGTACCCACTTGGGCAGACAGCAGAACTCATCTGCCCTCATCTGTCCTCTCCCCTTTCCAACCCTCTCCTGGAACCCATCTTCACCTGCAGGTCCAAGCCCTGTGCACTGTAGACAAACTGATTTCTCTGGAAGCCTTTGGAATCCTCAGATTTTAGCTAGGACAGCTCAGAGAAACTCTGGACTGTGATTTCCCAGAGTTGGGCTCTCTGGAATTGTTACCATTTCTAATACCACTTCTCCATTTAATGAGCTGAGAGCATCAAGACCCAAGGTAATGTACAAGGAGTGGAAAATGAGGAATTGGCTGTGGTTTTCATATGTATAAGTGCCCTCAGGAGCTCAGGCTGAGCACTAAATACCTGTGCCTGACCCAGATGTCCCGCTGTGGATGTTGTGTGTTCATGTAGGCACAGCTCCCTCAGTTTTTCTTTGTAAGAGGGATGATTCAGTCCCCTCATCATCTTTGTTACCCCTGCTAGACTTGTATTGTCCATGTTTTCTCTGTCCTGAGGAGCCTAGGATTGGACACAGAGCTCCAGATCTTTCTCACCAGATGTGCTGAGTAGAACTCCAGATGTGCTGAGCAGAGGAACAGGATCACCTCCCTCAACCTGCTGGCAATGCTCTCCCTAGTGCACCCCAGGGTCCCATTGGCCTTGGCCCCCAGGACACACTGCTGGCTCATGGGCAGCTTGTTGTCCACCAGGACCCGCAGGTGCTTCTCCACAGAGCTGTTTCCCAGCAGGTCACCCCCAGCCTGTGCTGGTGCCTGGGGTTGTTCCTCCCCAGGTGCAGGACCCTGAACTTGCCTCTGTTACATTTCAGATGTTTCTTCTCTTCCCATCCCTCCAACTTGTCAAGGTCCCTCTGAAGGGCTGCACATCCCTCTGGGGTGTTGGCCACTCCTCTGAACTTTGTGTCATGCTGAGAAGGCATCTGTGCCTTGATCCAAGTCATTGGTGAATAAGTTAAACAACACTGGGCCAAGTATGGAACCTTGGGGGACACCACCAGTGACCACCCTGTGGCACCGATTACAAGCTCTTTGGGATCTGCCTTTCTGCCAGGTCTCAACCCACCTCGCTGTTCACTCATCTAGTCCAAACATCCTGAGTTTGCCTACAAGGATGTTCTGAGAGAGACAGTGTTGAAAGCCTTGCTGTAATCAAGGTAGATAATATCCAGTGCTCTTTCTTGACCATCCAGGGAGTTGTTTAATCGTAGAAAGCAATGGGGTTGGTCAAGCATGATTTACTTTTAGTGAATCCATGCTCCTGATCACATTCATAATTTCTCAGCAAGAGCCTTAAATTTCTTGGATAAGCAAACCTAAACCACAAGCATTTTCTTTTCCTTTTTTTGTTAACCTCAAACATCCTGGTGCTCAAGATGGTGGGACTTGATACACAAGGAGGCTGACACACAAGATTCAGAGGAGCCTTTAGTGGTTGCTGAGAAAGGGTCTGGATTCAGGCAAGCTATGACCCCCTGCTAGCAAGGGTCAAGAATCTGAGTCTCGTGGTTTTTGTTCCACTAGCAGTGGGTTAAACTCTTCAATGACAGCACAGAAATGGAAATTTGGTAGAACAGGAGGAAGGAGAGAGCAATTGCAATGTCTGGAGCAGCTTGGAAAAAATGGAGAAGAGAGGAAAGAGCCTTATGCATCTGATGCTATGGTTTGTGTCAGCATAGCCCACAGGGAGATTCCTGTTTTAAACTGCTCATCTTCCAAGTCTGCACTCAGCCTATTTTCTGCTCTAGTAAGAAGAAACAACCATTTGCCTTGCAGACACGAAAGAGCACTTTAGCTGGGAGAGAAATCAATGCAGGGCAGGAAGAAAGTGTGGAGTATTGCAGATGGAGCAAATCGCCCAGGCCAAGAGGCTGCTCCAGTTCAACTCCAGAGGGATGATTCTATCTCCAGGTGGCTCACAGAGTATTTGCTGCTCTTGTGTTACGAGGCTACAAGATGACTGTGTTGGTTGCTGCTTGGCCCTGTCCATCCACTTGCATGATGTGTGTTTCCAGCCTAAGCCTCGTTGTACCTATTACAGGAAGTGTCCAGGACATAGGTGAGACTGTGACCACTTAACAGCCTAGGCTTCTGGAGACATCTGTTAGAAAACCATCTTCAGGAAAAAGGTCATGCTAAAAGTAGTGTACTCTGTCCCTCATTCTGAGACTATGAGCAGCAATGGCCCCTCGTCTCGTTCCACACCTGAACAATATAAAATCTCTCCAGTATAGCTGTGAAAAGCATGTGGATTCAAAGAAATAAGAAGGGAACCATATGGAGAATTAATAGACAATATTGCTTTTTTGGTTCATCCTTAAGTCATGAAGGAAATTACTCAGTGAAGGCTGAGACCTCTGCATCCCTGGAGGTCTCTTAGTGCTGCAGCTTAATGGAAACTGGTTAATCTTCCACTTCTTGGTATTGACCACAGTCTACAGCTCTTGTATGACATTGCTGCTATTTCTGTGGGCAAATGAATATCCTCATCAATAATGAACAAGGATCAGAGAGCTGATTTTCCGTTGCCTTTCTGTGGAAATTTCCAGGTTGTTGGAGCCACTTTGTTGTGACCTCCCTATCTGAAAATAAAAAAAAAAGAGACTAAGTTATTCTAGAGTTCAACAGGATGGAAATGGAGAGGATTCTCCCTGCTTTTATAACCAAATACTTTACAATAACACCATATTATTTTTCCTGCAACAGTCTGCAGGTCTTTCTGATGAAAGACCAATTTTTTTTTTTTTTTTATTCAAGGACAGTGTACAGATATTAGGTATTATATTCCATTTACTGAAAAAAGCCAGGTCTCCACTGAAAAGTGAATTAAGGCCATCTCTTAGTCATTTGAGTGCTAGTACCCGCATCACCTAGGGTCCATGGAGTCTGTGCCAGCCAAACCATCTTGGGCTGGTTCTCAGAGGGAAGGAAAGCTGCTGCACTAAAAGGAAGCGGCTCCTTCATTTTAGACTACTCTCATGTGGGCTGTGCAGGGTGGTGAGTGAAGTGAGAGTCAAGTGCTCTCCAGGAGTGCTGGCTTTGAGGTTGCTAGCCTACGGATGGGTTCTTGGGTCTCACCTGTGTCTGGAGGAGCAGTGCCTGTGGGGATCAACAACTCCCAGCCATGCCTGTCTGGCACCCTCTCTGCAGCTGAGCAGCCTCAGAGCAGGTTCTGCCTGCTGTGCTGTGCTGTGCGTGCAGCTGTTGAGGCACATGCGGGGTTGAGGAAAGAGGTCGCTGCTTATCAGTGGGCAGAGGACTCTGCTGTTTTGTTATAGGAATGGATCGACCACAAGCTCTCCTGGAATCCAGATGAATATGGTGGGATCACTGCTATCCGGGTTCCCTCTGAGTCTCTGTGGCTTCCTGACATCGTTTTGTTTGAAAAGTAAGTAGCATGGCTCCTTGCTCTGGGCTTGGGCCACAGCTTGGGCAAGGCGTGTCAGCTACTGTGAGGCTTGTGTGTGCTGTCAGAAGGCTGCTTCTTTAGGCTGTGTGAATGTTGTGCACCTTGTGCTCCAGGTGAGGGATGGAAAACAGAGCTCAAATGGGGTATGACTGGGGCAAACATAGTCTTGAACTTGGTACTGTTTCTTCCTGTCCAACTCCCAGTGCTGATGGACGTTTTGAGGGATCCTTGATGACCAAAGCCATAGTGAAGTACAATGGAGTGGTGACCTGGACACCACCGGCCAGTTATAAGAGCTCCTGCACAATGGATGTGACCTTCTTCCCCTTCGACAGGCAGAACTGCTCCATGAAGTTTGGGTCGTGGACTTATGATGGCAATATGGTGGACTTGATTTTAGTGGATGAAAATGTAGACAGGAAAGACTTCTTTGATAATGGGGAGTGGGAGATCTTAAACGCCAAAGGTATGAAAGGCAACAGGAAGGATGGGCTGTACTCTTACCCATTTGTCACTTACTCCTTTGTATTGAGGCGCCTTCCATTGTTTTACACTCTTTTCTTAATAATCCCTTGCCTGGGCTTGTCTTTTCTAACTGTCCTGGTGTTTTACCTACCTTCAGATGAAGGTGAAAAGCTTTCATTATCAACGTCAGTTTTAGTCTCCCTCACTGTTTTCCTTTTAGTGATTGAGGAAATAATCCCTTCTTCTTCCAAAGTCATCCCTCTGATCGGTGAGTATCTGCTCTTCATCATGATTTTTGTGACCCTCTCTATCATCGTGACTGTGTTTGTTATCAATGTCCACCACCGATCCTCAGCGACTTACCATCCCATGGCACCCTGGGTCAAAAGGCTCTTTCTCCAGAAGTTGCCTCGTCTGCTCTGCATGAGGGCCCATGTAGATCGCTACTCACTCTCAGAGACTGAAGAAAAGGGAACCACCTCGAAATCAAAGTTTCTGGGGAAGCAGAAATACAAGCAAGCAAAAGACGGAGAAAAAATTGTTATTGCCTTTCTGGAAAAGGCAGCAGACTCCATTCGGTACATTTCCAGGCACGTTAAAAAGGAGCATTTCATCAGACAGGTAGGTGGAGGGAGGGCAAGGAGGGAATTCCTTGGCAGCAATGGCTTCCAAGCACTTTCCTTTTCTTCATACTTCTCCCTTTGCCTCTTCCTCCTGCTCTCCTCTGAGACATATTCTTTCTCAGACTTTGATAAATGTTTTTGGAGACAAACCATAGCTTCAAGGACAAGTGTATTGTTCTGTGAGTCCATGCTCTTTGCAGATATAAGAGACTCTAGGAGCCTCTCCTGAGGAATTCCTGGTTTGGGTTTATTTGAAAAACCTTGTCCTTTGTAAGTTTGGGATACACACAAATCTGGAAGCCTCTAAACTCATATGCTCAAAAATGTAACTTTTACTCTTAAAGGCAAGCTCTATGGCATTTGCCAGGTGTCAGTCCTGGCCTTCTAACACTGCATAGTTGCTCTTTTTTGAGTGAAGGTTTTCTAGATTTTCACTAACACCTGTTTAGATTTTCACTAACACCTGTTTAGATTAGTTTCCAACTACTATCCTTCACCTCTCAATGAGCCTCCTGGCTTTTAAAATAGCAAATTACTGTGTTTGCAAATAATGAATCTCATGCAAGGGTAGGACAGTACAGCAATTGGCATGCATTTGGAAAAACATCTGTTAGCATGCTCCTAGCAAGAGCTAGGGCTTTGTTTAAAGTGTGCTGAGAGGACTACTGCAGAAAGAAGAACAGTAAATCACACATGTAGTATGTGAACACATACTGTCCGTGACTAATACCTGTTTGAAGCTGAAATAATTTTAATAAAAAGGTTCCTTGAATCACCTTAATAAATAGCACTTTTCTGTATGCATAGTTGTGCCAGCACTCACCATTCAAAATTCCCTTCCTGAGTGTAACCAATCTGAGTCAACAAATCACGCAAAAACAAGTAAATCGAACTGCTTGTACTGGAATCAATGCCTGTGTCCAAGTGCTGCGCCAGAGCTTCATCCTGGCATTTACAGGGAGATGCAGATCTCCCTGTAAGAAGTCCAGTTCAGTGGAAAGCCATCCTCAAGGCTAAGTCCGTAAATTTTCCTGTATGCACTTAACTAAAAGCTTTTGTGCAGGCTGAGGAAATCTCATCACCATGTGTGTAGAACCATGGCATTGCTTTGGGGGTTTGAGTGATTTGCAGCTATGAATGCTGAAAATGTGATCTCTGTTAGGCTACCACATACTACAAATGTCTAATTTTAAAACCAGATTTGGGGAGCTGAAATGTATGTAGCAGTATCAACAGAGTACAAGGCACTGTTCCCTTTTACATCTATCCTCCTTCTGTCCTTCCCAGGTTGTACAAGACTGGAAGTTTGTAGCTCAAGTCCTGGATCGCATCTTCCTGTGGTTATTTCTGGTGGTGTCAGTGACGGGTTCAGTCCTCATCTTTACCCCTGCATTACGGATGTGGTTGAACAACACTTTGTAGAAAACACTCCCTCAGTAACATACAACAAGTATGGTGGCAAGGCACAGTGGTGCCTTGGAGCTTGGTCTCTGCTATACAAGAGGGGAAGCAGCAGCAAGAATGAGGGAAAGTGATGGTAACAATGGGCATTTATTAGTAGTGCTTTCAATCTTAATAATAACTATACCAGTTACAGATTTTGTCTGAAATCAGAGAAGAGCTTGGTGCACAGCCAAGGCCTAAAGTGAACTGGGGTTGCACAGCTGAGTTATTATTTTATTGTTAGCTTGGTTGTATTACTATAAAAACCAAAATAATTAGTTAAAATTGGAAATAGAAGGTGTTGCAGAATCATTGTATTTAAAAGGCAGATATGCCAGTTCAAATGCTACATTGTAAAAGAAGTTACAGTAGGAACACAAATCTCTACTCAGTTTATCTGCGTTACCAATTAAAAAGCAGTGTAAGTGTCTACAGATTGCGTTATGTGTCAGAACTGGCAATTGCATAGCATATGCATCAGAAAAAGTATAAATTCTTCTTCGATGGGATGTTCAAAACCTGTTTGGCCTCACCTTGCTGTAGGATCAGCTTGATGGGGCAGAACCTACCACTGCCCACCTGCTACCAGCCTTTATGCCATGCACACTTTTCTCTCACCTCAGCCATCAGGAAGCTACAAGGTATTGCCCACTTTTCAGGATTATTTGCAATTTTGCTTGCTGCTCTGTAGTGTACCAGAAGGCTGACAAAGTGAGGAGTTTTCCCAATGCTCCACATTTAGAAACTATTATTCCTTCACCTGCTTGTTCACAAGTGGAAGATCACCTAAGTGAAGGTGGCTATGCTATTCCATAAGGCGACAGTGATATTCCTGAAATGTTCAGCTGCAGGGAAGCTGCAGATATCTCTTTTGGCAGATGAAAGTTTTGGTTGTTGCACGAGTGTGGTTTCTCTTGAGAGCTATGGGATGGGCTGGTCACCAGGAAGATACATTTTTAGATGTTGGCTTGTTCATGTTTCCTAGGCAATTTGGAATTTCACTCCTTTTATTAATTTATTGTGGGATCCTTTTGCATTATTAGAAACAGCTCTTAAAAGTGTTAAATAAGTGAGATGTCACAGAAAGCCCAGGTGAAACTCCTGAACAATTTTTGCTGGGGCAGTGTTTTCCAACATGGCGTGCTTTAGAAAATCCCATTCAGAACTTGCAAATATTTTCAGGGTTAGCAAGGGATTTGGAGATGAAATTTTTGACAATCTACATCTGTGTTAAAATTTTAGCTAGCCTTGAAACTGTCTCTCTAGACATGGAAGTTGGAAACCGTTAAAAATACATAGAGGTGTTCTTGTGCTTGGATTGTGCATGCATGTCAGACCTCCATGAGTTAATGTAATCCCATCATGTTGTGTCAATGCAGAAACTTGTGTTCAATTGTGCAATTATTATTAATAAAGATGTATTTAGTAAATGATTCCTGGGGTGTCCGTACATTGGGGTTTGCTGTTGATTTGTTGTCAACAAAGCTAGACTGTAGCCCATTTAAAAAGTTTTGTCCCAAATGTATTCAAACAAAGGGATTTTCAGGTTCTTGGAAAGTCCTTATTACTTTTTATATTTCTCTGTGAGTTTGAGCAAGAAGCATTCAGATGTGGTTATTATATTGCTGGAATAAACTCGTTTATTTTGGGAAATATAGAGAGATATCTTAGCATAGGATTTGACCATTAAAACCGTAAAACACATACACATTGACCATTCTATCTGTTGCTCCTCTCTTCTTGCATAAAGTGCCTTTGTTTCTGTAGACAGTACTGTGAAATGTCTGTAGGAAAAGAGCCAGGAGGCTCTTCTTTCCAGTGTTTCCAGACTTTTGAGGTCCAGTAGTGATAGGTATTCCCAATGAGCACTGGGTCCAGGAGGCTGCCTGTTAGCCATGACAGATGACAGCCTCCTCTCCTGGGAATCTGCCTCAGGTGTCCACCTGACAGATGGTCCTGTCTCCACCATGCAGCACTTTGGTTGCCCACCCGCAGGCAACACATGGCTCTGTCTCACACGTCTGTGTCTGATGCCAAGCTGCTTTTTCTGGTTTATGCTGGTGAAGATTAGCAGAGCTCATGTGTTGGAGATGTATGAAAATTGCACAGGTATGGCTTCTGGCCTCGAGTATTCCTAGCATTGCATCTGGTACTGCTACACCTGTAGTGTCACTACTCATTCCCTTGTGCTGCCTGATCCTGAGCTTCTCTAAATCTCTTTGCTGCTGGCCCACAAAAGCATTGAATATGTTCCCCACAAAGGTCTGCCACTAAATACACAATTAGGGAGACAGTCCTCCAGTTGGCTCTTTCCTCTGGTCTACCTACTCTGCCTGTGGATGACAATATTGCAAATGACAAGTCTTAACAAAAAACCATATCCTTCTGCCTTAATACTGTCTCAGCTGTGATGTTGTAGCTGTCATGCTTAAGATACCAATGCAATGCACCTTCAGCCACAATATTTTCATGGTTTGGATGGTCAAAGAGTGTAACCGTGAATGCTGGCAGTCAGATGTCTTTTCTGTGGAAATGAAGTTTTTAGGTTCAGAATTCAACTCTCCTCTTCAAATTTCCTTTCTTTTCCTTCACCTTCTTTCTGATTAAAGAGCCAATAGTAGCATCTATAAACACATTAACAAGAAGAAATCTAAAAAAAAAAACAAACCAAACCACAAATTCTTCAAGGTGTATCTCAGGAGTGACATTTAATTGACAGGCTGACAAAATAAACCATGCTTTTTCATGCATCTGTCTGTCAGTTGCTACGTAATCGAACAACATTCAGGGAGATTACAGAAAATAATAGTTTTCTTCTACTCATTCTTCTACAATAATGACTGGGTGAATTAAGACAGTTATATTCTTGTCATTCTGTCTTTAACATATACACTAATTCATTCCTATTCTCTTTATTATAAAACATCACAAAAGAGTAAAAGGCCAGCCTGTGACTTCAGAAACAGGGAGTTTTACTTTCCAGGGATTGGTGATGTTCAGGGCGGAGACTGATGCATGTCAGACACTGAAAGCACTGCATTGACACTGCACAGTTAAATTTAGAAGTTCTTGTAAGAGACAAGGGCTTTGTATTCTTGGAGCCATTTGGTTTAGTTGAAGTGGTGCTTTTTAAAGAAGAACCTTTCACCACAAAACTTAGAAGAATATAAACAAATGAGGGACTTAAGGGTAAACCACCCACATTTTATAGAAACCACATCAGGAACACATCTACTAACTGTTTCAGGAGGAAGCACACTAGGATTGAGACTTAGTTACAAATCAGCAACCTCAGCCCCAAAGGACATGGCCCTAAATTTCAGGTTTGCACACACAGCACAGACCCATGAGGAGTCAGGAAGCAGAACACTGCTGCACAGCTGTTTGAAACAGGGTGCTCAGCTTTGCAGAGGATTCATGGTATCCATCCTTCTCCTGCTGGGATATGCATAATTTAGGTTGGTCTTGGGCTTTAAAAACACAAAACCTCAGATCAGTCCAGTGCTGTCAAACCAATTCTGTCCATGGCAAGTACCTAGTCAGGAACAAACCCTTCTCTGCTGGATTTATGTCAGAGCCTGAGCAAGCAAGAGTTTTCAGAACAGAACCTGTGGACTAGGACCACTGTTAACTTGGTGGGATAGGTGGCTTAGAAATCCTGCTGAAGCTCATCAAGGTCTTGGTACTTACTATCAGGAGGTAAAGGGGACTCTGGGCCCCTTTTGGTCCCCTTACATGGAAAAGTAAGTGGCAGATCAAACTAATTTTAAAAGATTTTAGAGGCATGAAGTTTTCAAATGTGTATGCCTCACATGGTAACCACATTCTAACTTTAAGTCCATTTGTCTTCAAATATGATTAAATGCTTAAGATCTGTCTGATTTCAAACATAAATGTAAACGCATACTTTATTGTACTGGGAGCTTCTGTGGCTGGGTGCTGATGAGGTGATGAGCAGAGGCATGATGTTAGAGGAGAGAAATAGAAGGTAAATTTCTATGAACCGAAAATGAAACAAGAGCAAAAGTGGATAAAAAGCAATGGATTGAGTTACGTTTCTGCTATTAGTGGCTGGATAAAGAGCCCTACAGTCCCAAACACACACAGGATTATAAATACCCAGAGAAATACTCTGTCTATCACCATAGCTACGTATTTCCAATCATCTTCCACCTGCAAGAGAATAAAAAAAGAGAAGGATAAATACATGTAATGTTACATACAGTTGACATTACGCAGTAGAAATGCCCTTTGTGCTTTTGAATGTAAGGAAGAACACACATGCAAGTCAGGAATGTGCCTGTCATGCTTATAGTTGCTCCGTTTTCACATCTCTTCAGAGGGAGCTGATTTTCTAATGGCATTTTACCACTTTTGGCTGAGAACATATAACACTGTCTGCTAGTCTGCTGAATTGTTCTAAATATTCGACTCTGAGGGCAGCTAATCCATGGCTGTGATGCTGATATTAACAAACAGGACCTGATCATGTGGTGGGTGCAGAGTGGGATGGTTTAACAGCAGGCACAGCACCACAGCTGCACATCACTAAACCCTGTTGAAGGATTTATCCGGACAGCCTACACAAGATGCAGTTTGCTATTCTGGTCTGATTTGAAACACTGTCTCACCAATCAGGCCCCACTGATTTCAGGAAACTGGACACAGGGACATGTGGAATATGGCAAAGCAAGGGTTCCAGCAAACTGCAGTGTTGTGTGCTAAGCAGGACAGAACGGATTTTGCATGGCTGAGAGACAGATCTTAGAACCACATTCAATGAAGCTGCTGTCCTTTAAACTGTACCTTGGAGCTTGTACTGCACAAGAAACACTGCATCAGAAGAACATTCACACATATAAACTAGTGACTAGTTAAGAGCTCTCTGTTGAGAGATCTTCCACTTGTTTTTTCAATTTTATTATATTTGCCTCCAAGAAAATACTGGCTTTAGGATTTTGATCATGTTGAGGGTGAGGAATACAGCAGCAGGTATTGGAGAGTATAAGTAAAATTTAAGTAGGGTAGGTTTGAAGTTGTAGACTCTGATGATGGCAATTCAGCCAGAGAAACAGATAAATAAGGTAAGACTTTTCAAGTTTGTATTTAGTTTAATGCTATCCAACCTCCCAGGGCTACTGAGAGGACAGCTATGATAGTCATTAGTGTTGGGTTGAGTGATAGGGATGTTATGCGAAAAAGAAGTTGGCCATGATAGTAACATGAACATGAATAGAAACAGGCAGGTAGTCAGGGAAGAACCTTGGAGGACTTCTGAAAATCAGACATGGAAGCTGCATTTTGCATGAAAGAGCACTCAGGAAGAACTCCAACAGCTATAAATGTTTCTGCATTTTTTAAAGGGCTTTGATTTATTTAGGACTAGTACATAACACCACCCATTTGTATATCTGGCGGAAGCAGAAGCAGCCTCCCAGTGCTTGCCTGAGAACAAATCTTGGTTTTTCCCTAGAAAGGAGATTTTTTGTAAATGAAAAGTTATGCTTCCCCTCTCTAATATGTTCTAAAAGGTAAGATACAAAGCTGCTCATGAACACACTGGACTAAGAATAAAATTTCATGAGGCAGGAGAGATTTGCAAAATGGAAATCAGCAAAATTAGCAAAAGAAGATTCCCCCTGAGCTGCATAATCAAGACAGTAAGTTATTTGCATGACTGCATGGAAAACTTCTTTTTGGGAGACCATCAGAGAAAGTAGCTGAATCAGTACATAGATATGTTTTGTGCAGCTGGCGTGATAATGAAAGCAGGGCTGAAATTTGTGAGTTAAGCAAAGCACTAAGGCCATAGGTACTAAGCAGGGCTCAGCTCAATCCCCAACCTCCTCTATGGTAAAAGATTCCTGTCTTTTGCTTCAGACTGGCATGTGCTACATTCTCACTATGAATTCAGTCACTGACTTAACTCTACTCCTTTATTCAGAAGTTTATAGATTTTGCTGTCAGATGAAACTTCTTCTGCAGGCCATAAAGAAAGGGGGGAATAAAAGTGATCTTTAGGTTTTACTGAAGTTGTATGAATTTCAACAAAATATTCTGATAGAAATAATGCATATCAACATTTCCCTTATAAAGTTGTTGTGATTTTCCATATAAATACAGCAGTACTTAAATTTAAGATGGATTTTACCATCATAGAGCATCTAAAAAAATTCAAAACCAAAACCAAAAATTCCATGACAGATCAAAGATATATATTGCATTAGTTTCTAAATACTTTTATAAATATCTTGAAGTGTCAGAGAAGTTCTGCTCCTTATGAGTTCCTGGTGTCAGAAAATCCTTTTGCAGCTTCTTTTAGTTTGTGTTTACACAGGAGGATATGGCCCCAGAATCCCTTAAATTACAGTGTGCACCATTTTCTATGATAGTAATCCCAAATAAGAAAAAAATTCATGACCTCACACAAACAACCCATTAGATGGTCTTCTTCCCCAGCAACTCGTCCTACTGCTTCTGTACCTTTAGGATTTCCTTTTTAGACTATGCCCAGCCTTTGTGGACTCCTTTGACGTTTGGGACTCACTCCAAAGGGACTCTCGAAATCAATTTCCTAAACAGGCCAAAGTCTAGCTGCTGGAGATCCAGTTCTGCTGGCACGCCTCACAACTAAACCCCAAACTGAAAACTCTATCATTCTGTGGTCGCTGTGCCCATGGCCTCCAACTGTCACATCTCCCACTAGTCCTTCTCTGTTCACAAACAATGAGTCCAGTGGGGCACCGTCCCTGGTTGGCTTGCTTCCTGTGTCAGGAAATTATCTTCCACACACTTCAGGAACCTCCTAGATTGATTCTTCTCTGCTGTTTCCCTTCCAGCAGCTTCCTGGCAAGCGCAAGTCCCTCAGGAAAGCAAGGGCTGGTGATCATGATACTTCTTCTAACCTCCTCTAGAATACCTGTTCATCCTGCCTGTTCATCCTGCCCAGGAGGTCTGTAACAGACTCCTACCAGGACAAGTGCCCTGCTGACCTAGCCCCTGATTTTACGCACAGGCACTCCACCTTGTCATCACCATTGATTTCAATACAAACAAAACCAGCCCTAAAGGGATGGTTACCTCCCTTACCTCTTTGGTTTCATTTTGAGATCTCATGTTCTCTGCGATGAACTGGACGTTGCTGATGACATCCTTCACTTCTGGAGAGTACTCCATGTGCTCTGCCATCCATCTCAGAGACTGATGGCTCAGCTGTCTTTTGGTGGTACGGAGTTCAGTTGCCTGATCACAGTGACTGCACCGCAGCTCCTTGTGCAATTTGGTGTCTTTGTGTTTGCTGTGCTTTGACTTGCCCAACTTAGTGTCCGATACTTTCTTGGTTTTTCTGGAGGTGGTTTTTTTCTGCTGTTCTAGTGGCCTCTGCATCAACAGGACTTTGGGGAGAAGGTGAAGAAAGACGGTTTTTACCCATTTGGGCATTGTGTGTGTCATTGGAGTCCTGTAATGTATATTGAGGACAAACACTGTGATGACAATTGACAGAGTCACAAATATCATTGTGAAGAGTAAATATTCACCAACTAAGGGAATTACTAAAGAGGTGGATGGGATTGTTTCTGTGATCACCAGTAAAAATACAGTCAAAGAAAGAAGCACTGAGATGCAAAGATTAACTTTCTCACCACAGTCAGATGGCAGGTAAAAAACAAACACAGTCAGGAATGAGATGAAAAGACAGGGAATGATCAGATTTATGGTGTAGAACATTGGCAACCTTCGAATATAAAAAGAATATGTTATGTCTGTGTAGATCTCTTCACAGCAGTTATATTTGATATCATGTTTGTAGCCAGAAGCATCAACTATTTCCCATTCACTATTTTCCCAAAAGTCATTCATATCTACTTTGGATCCAATGATCAAAAGATCAATTTTGGCCTTGTCATAGGTCCATGAGCCAAATTTGAGTGAACAGTTCTGATGATCAAATGGGAAAAAAGTAATATCCATAGGACAGGAGCTTTTAAAAATAGCTGGTGGGGTCCAGGTGATCATTCCATCATAGCGAAGGAGGGCTTTGGTCTTGCCTTCAACTTGAAAATCTCCCACAGCACTGGAAAGACAAATGAGGCAAAACCAAAACAATTACCATGAAAATAAAATGTAATGGGCGTTTTTATAGGAGATGCAAGGAGATATTTTTGAGAGAAAGATTCAAATGAATCAGTAAAATGGGTAAAATGAATCATCATACTTATTATACAAGACAATATCTGGTTTCCAAATTTTATCTGCTGGTACCCGAACAAATTCAATGCCATCATATTGTCTGGGATCCCATCGCAGTTTGTAGTCATTCCAAATCTGAAAGAAGAATGGACAAGGATTATAAAACTTCAAATTATCAACAAATATCTGTTTCTCAGATCTTCCCGTAAAATGACAGACTGTAATGAAGTGTAGCGTGTGAAGAAGGGGACAATGGTCCAAAAAATCATTCCAAGGAAGGCCATGACCTGGAGAAACACTAGACATGTGTGAACACTGCTCTCTTGATTGCTATTCTCTTCTCTGTGACAGGATGGGGTGCCAATTGCTATGAACTGCTGCCATGCTGAGATCTTTCCTCTGTTGTGCGACATCAGTAGAGAGCCTTGTCTGTGAAAGATTCCCTCCCCACTGCCAAGAGACAATAGGACCTTGCTGCAGCACCCCACACGTGAGAGGAGGACAGCGCCAGAGGAGACCAGCACCCCCATGTTTGGTCCACCTGCTCACGAACTGGCAGCTGCTGCCAGAAGACAGTATTTGTTCCACAGGAGTGCTGACATACCAGGTCAGGGCAGTGAGGGATGCACAGCAGCTCTCCTGCATTGCTGCCTATTGCCCTATCATGGGGCCATGCTCCACAGTCTCTCACCTATGGCAAAAAAAAGTATGGTCTCTTTTACAGAAAACTCTGCCTGGACCACAACCAGTGCCTGAAAACAAAGGTGAAAGTTAGCTATATTTTCTCAGCAGTTTAGGTCCCCTAAGAATCCTTATCTTAGTTGCGGTGTGATGTCATAGCCTGTCTCACTTATCCCGGTTCCTTCCCCAGGTGTGCCAATCACCTCTCCCTTCTCCTCCCCTGCCCCCTGCTGAGAGCTGTCCGTCAATCTTGCATTCCAGCAAGGGCATCGTGTGACTGTCGAAGTTCAAAAGATGCCTCTCAGCCCTGGGGACATTAGGTTATCCAGGTGTCACTTGTCCCCTGAGCCTTCCCCCCTCACCTGGTTGGTGGCATACCTACCCCTTCCCTCCCCCTCTCCCTGGAGTTAAAAGCCACACTGACCACGTGGTTCGTGGTTCTGTTGGAGCTGCTGCAACATTCAGAGGTCTGTGTGCCTGGAATAAAGCTCTGGATCAAACCCTCCAGCAGAACTTGATTCCTTTCCTTCCCCTCACCTAAAGCCTTTCCGCCAGAGGTAAAACTGAGTTCCTGCATGCCTGGACTTGTGCCAGGTGCTGAGCTGCAACATCCAGCCAGCCAAAGGTGTCTCTGAGGTGAAACACAACAGCCGCCACCCTTGGTCCAGCAGCAAGGGCCAGACGAGCCCTGGTATGCTCCATCTGGCAATATTGGTATTTAATTCCAATACTTATCTATGTAAAAATACTCAAAGCTATCAGGAACAATGGAGGCGTGCTCCTTCTTCTAATACATATTTTGATGGGGAATACCTAGAGTGGCATATTTAATCACTCTTTAAGGAGTACATCCAGCTCGATTTTCCAGAAGAAAACCAATAATCATGAAGGTGGAGAATATATCCCACAGGAAAGAAAGAAGATATAACTTCTAGGTAAAAAGAATGAAGAAATTACTTTTTCATTGTGGAGCTTCTCATTCATTTTTTAAATCCTTGTTACAAAACAAAAACTTATCGTATAGACATGAATTACAAGTAACACACATTTAATAATTTCAATGCAAAATGCAAGAGAAATGCAACACAGTCACTTACGTGTCTTAGCCACAAATTTGTTTCCATAATCTGATTGACTTCATCCTATAAAGAAACATAGGCATAAACAGTTTTAGTATCCTGAGATGGCCAAAATGTTTGCCCATAAAACTGGAAAACAGAACTTCACATTAACTGATAGCAGATTTTTTCTAGCATCTTTCAAGAGGTTTACACATTGTACATTGTTGTGTGCAACCCTACTGAAAAATGAATAAAACTTTACTGAAAAATCATGCTCCATAAATATCAGGTATACAGAAAGCTGCACTCTTTTGCCAGACATTTGAGTATCTGGAGAGCACACAACCTAGAATTGCTCTGACCTGTACCAAAAGAATGAGATTCTTCTTGTGGCTGTGTATTTTGTTGGATTCAGTGTCTCAAAAACTCTGATTACACAGTACAGAATTGGTTGAGATTCAAGGAAAATGACCTTTGTATCACAGTGTTTTGAATTTCTATGCAAACCTCTAGAGCAGATACACTTGACCAGCACTAAATTAGGTAGCTGCTGTACAGACACCACCTTCTTACGGTCACTTATTGCAATTGCCAATCAGTCACAAATCAGAAAGGTGATGTTTTGTTTCTTCCACATTGGCTCTGTCCTGCCCAGTATGTTTGCCCCACACCCATTTGCATTCCAAAACATGCAACATACATCCCCACCTTCATGCTTTAAAACACCACGCTTCCACTTTCCACACTTTTCCCTTACATCATTTTGAAACACATAGATTGAAAAAAATGAGAAGATTTTTCCCCTCAGGACTGCTGGGAAATGACAGTAGTCCCAAAGGAGAATTGGTCCCATGCTGGGACACACTAGGTGTCTCTGGAGTGGGCTAGCCCTGTGAAGAGAGCGAGCCTGGGCTTGAACATTTAGTGCTTCTGCCCTGGGCTCTGGAGGCTGCTACCTGAAGCAGAGGGGTTTGATTCTATAGAAGTAAGGAAATAAATCTGTGTCATTCAAACCACTTCTTCAAGCAACTGGAACAATTCATCTGACTAAAAGAACAGCAAAGGTTTCAGCAGGTGCAGGTAGAAACACATGAAATGAAAGCTAGGAGAGTTGTAGGTGTGTGCAGCCATCACAATTACATCTCCTGCTTCAGCAATTTGCATGTGTTTACAACCATCCCCAAAGCTCAGCAGTACTGTGGAGTGAGTCTTACCACATTTGTAAGCTGGGTGATGGCCAGTTCAAAATACACAGTGACAGGATCAGACACATTTTCCACGGGCCTAATGAACTGGTTGTACTGGGAGAAGAGTTTGTGAAATAACCGTTCCTCTGATTCGCAGGCTGTGGTATCTGTATTGGTAAAGACAAAGAACAGCTGAGCCAGAAAGAAGAAAAAGGGGAAAAAAGGTGCTGGATAACATACCAGTCTGTGCTATATTTCTGGACCTTGTGCTTGTGATCATGTTTAAAGCTACCAGAGCACAGAGAAGAGAGGCTGCCAGTATGGTGTCAGTTGAAAGCATCCTCCTGCAGAATGTTGGCTACTCCTTGTTTCCTCAAATAGTAAAGTAATGGCTTCAGTGGTTTTGTCTCCTAAGCTGGATTTGGCCTATGAGCCTCCATTTGGCCCACCTTGGTATGACACCAAAGGAAGGTGGTGTGAAATATAAGAAGCAGAAATGTGACAGATTTAATTTTTGTGAATCTTCCCAGTAAAACAGGGTGTTCATGAAAAGCATACCTACTTAGAAATTAAAAGCTTGATGCTGCAACTACTGTATCAAAATCTCTATCAGGTGATTAGATGACTACAATGATGCATCCTAATCTTAAACATTATGACTGAATTTTATCCTCACAATTGATATTTTCACCCTTTAGATAGCACAATTTTTCTTTGCAGAAAGTTCATTTATTAAGTTCTAAGAACAAGAAAAAAGTGAAAATATTAAACATTTCTTATAGAATAGCATGCATCTATGTAATACAGAACTGTTCTTTGGGAACAAGCAGATCACAGCTGTAACCCCTCATTAATGAAGAACATACCAGATGGCTCAGAAGAAGCAAGGTATGTGACAGGCACTGAGCTGACTCACTGCAGAGTTAAGAAGACTGCTCCTAACCTGTTACATATAGTCTAAACAGTTGTTTTCACAGTGTAAAAGGCTATACACTTTCATTTCTAAAGGAAAATATTAAATTTTATTGGCTCTGGCAACAACAGCTTAGAAGAACAATTTTCTTGAGAAACTTTGCTATTACAATTCATTACTGTATTTCAGCACCTAAAATAAAAACATTTTATAAACACAAGATTTAGAATTTCTGTCTCATGCTGTGCACAGCTCTGTTATCAAAGCTATATGATTATCCCAAAGATATTACTGATACAACTGAGGAAAAATTTGTTTTAGGACTCATTGTCATAAGTTTTTTGCATTAGTCGCAGATTTCACTAGAACACATCAGACAAGTAACCATGATAAGCCTTTATGACTGCAAATATTAAACATAGAAGGGGTTTGTACCAGGCAGCATGGTGTCTGGCACATAAATTTGCAATTTACATATCCTTCAAGGGCCTGTGGATGTGCAGATGTCCTGCAGGGAGACATCTGGTCTCAGTATGCTGCATTTTCATGATTAGACTGTCCTTCCCCTGTTCTTGAAAAAGAGATTTCACCTCTAAGGTGATACAAAGCATCCTGAAATTGCAGGGGATTATCACACTGCAAGATGAAATGCTGCCTACTGGTCACTTACATGTACGGAAAATTTTGAAAACGTGATATTTTATTTAATCCTTTCCGCGTCATTCAGAGAAGACACATGAATATGTCATGAAGTTTAGATTCTTTTATGTCATGTATTGTTTCATTCAACAGAGAACTAAAATTTTTCTTTTCAGATTTCATCATCACCACGCATAGCGCTGTGATTAGAAGTACACTACTGTGGGAACATAAAGCAAATGCATCTAAAATCATGTTTCATTTGAAATTTTCCCACTGGCTTCTTAATAGATACATGCTTTAAAATAAAGCAATTAAACCAGACAAGTATTTAGGTTTTATCCTATGGTGCTGCTTTAAAACAGTTTCTTATGCCTTACTAAGACAAGCAGTATATTTGATACACATCTTGGTCATCTGCAGAAGTGAGATTTTCAAAATAAATGTGTCCTAAATGTAAAAATCGTGCTAAACTCCATGAGAGTTGTGAACAGAAATGACTGCAGCACATTTAAAACACAGATCACAAACAATAGTGAACAATAGTTAAAGTTCTCACTTTTGAAAGTGTAAGTACTGACCATGCACATCCATAGCCTGCATTATTAAAGCACTTGCAAATTGAAGCATCAAATGAAACTACTAGGAACCCTAATCCATTTCCATTGTTTTCTAGAAATAGTTCTTCCATTAGTTATCAAACACAAATGAAGAGTTTTACATTGGAAAACTAGCATTGCTTTAGCTCTTTTCAAATACTGTTGAAGTGTGACAGATTTCAGGTTAGAAATAGCTGGTGGAAGCTTTACATTGAATTAATTCAAGAAAACAGAAGCAGAGACAGTAACTAGAAAATATTCTAGAAACTGGTATCAAAGAGAGCCTACCTTTAATCAAGGATGTGAACACGAATGCCCACACACAGAAAGCAGGGCAACACCAGCATAGCCACGTCTTAGGATGCATTGCTAGCAGCAGAACAGAGCTTGCTTTTGAGAAAAGAGGTTTGGCAGAAGGAACAAGAGGCAAGAAGACATATAACCCTCCTGGTGGTAAGCAGGCAGTAGAAGGATGGATTTCTGTTTTGCATCTGCAGCAAACTCAGCAGCCTGCTGAGCAGAGCAAAGCATTGCAGAGTTGCTTTCACTACCACTAGGCAAGGAGAGCTATGCCGCTCAGAGCGAAGGGAGTCAGGCAGCATCCTATCAGGTGACTTCACATTTCCAGTCACCCGCACCCCTGCCCCGGGGAATGTGCAAGAGTGCGGGAGAGAGAGGGAAGGCAAGACACAGGACAGCCATCATGGAGCAGGGGGAGCATTCACTCAGCCCCTCACCAAAGGGTTAAGAATTCTCATCGTGCTGAAGCAGCTGCTTTATAGCTGTTGCCCGATGATCACCTGAGTGAGTCCGTCACAATACGCAGAGGTGAAACAGCTTCATTTTCTTAGCTGAGGACTGATTCTTCAGGTGATAGAAATGGATGTTACATGGTTTTAACATGTCTACCAGAAGCCATACGAACCTTGAAATGCGCACAGCATCAAGTGATAGAATTGCTTGATAGTATTCTCAGTGAATAAATCCAAGGCAAGTAGACTTATTATTGCCATCTGACAGGGGCAACTAAGCATGCTAAATTCATTCCTGACAGTCCAGTCAGCTTACAACATCAATTCTTCTAACTTTTTTTTCCCTCATGTGTGCAGCCTCCTGTGCCAGTATGCTAGTGTGAAAACGGAGGAGCAGATTAAAGACAAAAACCCACCAGGTGCTGTTACAGGCCAAGTTCTCTGCAACAGAGTGTTACTCTTAATCACAGAAGTTAAAAAAAACACTGATCTCACAATCATTTAGAGGTTGATGCATGTTCTCTCCTCAGGTGTTAACTACACGTCCTTGCAACAGGAATGCCTGAAAAGGATCTGTAGGAAAAGGATCTGAGAAACTGAGGATCCTGTTTCTCAGGAAGGGTGAAAGGCACCACAGGTGCCATCCAGCCTCCCAGAAAGCAGCTCAGACATGGAATCTCCTTTATGCGTGCTCAATCCAGCATGATCAAGTCCGAGTGACTGGATGAATGATTTGATAAAAACAGAAAGGCTGCTGCATTTTCAGGCACTTACATTGTTGTATAAGTGTAGAGAGAATTAAAAAAAAAAAAAAAAGCCAGAAAATGAAAAAAAGATCCCCTTCATACTAAAAAATACAGAGGCCAAGCTGCAGTACAGAATAAGAAAGTAGTTTGTAATTTATACAAATTGTTGAAGTATAAATAGAAAAGAAGAGGATTGTCTGGAAGAAAAAGACTTAGGAATGAGTTGACTGAATAAAGAAGACCCCTGAAGTGGACCCATGTGGATCCCTGAAGTGGCTGCCCGTGACAAGGTTTGAGGGATGAAAAAGAAAATCTTTAAAGATTACAGGCACCAGCCTTACTCCAGAGCTCATTAGAGAGAGGGAGCCTTCTGCAGAGAGACGAGAAAGCAAAAAAACAAAACTATGAGTGTTTGGAAGTCTGTGAGTAATTTTGCCCTCTCAAAAGCAACAGTGTGAGTGTAGATCACAAGGCATGGCTATGAGGCATCTCTAAACTGAAGTTAGATATAAATTCTTCATGCAAATAATTTTAAGATGAAAACATGGGTTTCAGTGTGGTGATTTGTCTTTTAAAACATTTTCCTAGGAAAAAAGTAAAAACCACAAAAAATTTCTACTTTATGCCAAATTTTCCCAAGTTGCAATGTTTATTAGAATGGTGGTAATAGTCCAGGTTCATAAACTTGCAGTTTCCTCACCTTAACAAATGAAATTCATAGATTCTTCTTGAATTGATGTGCCTGTGGCTAACAGAATTACACAGCCATGTGGCATCACAGGATGCCTGTGGCTGGCTGTAGCCATGGCATATGCACTCCTGTTAAAGTCCAGTGCTTCTAGAAGGACGACATATGCTAACATAGATACAATTTGAAAACAAATTCACCCCAACTTAAAATGTTTTGACATTTTCAAACTTTTTGCTCTTTCCAAAAATGTAACAGGCCAGGGAATCAGGTGGGAGAAGTTAACAGATCAGCACATGCATGTCTGCAGACTGAAAAGTTTTCAGAGGTGAGGGTAATGAGTGTGCTTTCCCTCCAGAGCGAAGGAGAGCAGTGCAAGGCCAACTGGCAAAGATGATCCCTGCTGCCACACTTGAGGGAAAGAACTGCTTTGTTAGGGGGAGCAAGGGACCAGGGAAGCAGGCTGAATTTGGAGGCAATACCAGCCATTCAGGGAGCAGATGCCAGGGGAGATTGTGCTACTGACACCCTGCTGGAGTGGGTGCTGCCTTTGGGAAAGGCTGAAGAGGAAGGCAAAGTTCAAACCGAGCCATGAGAAGAGGCCGATGAGGCATCCAGATGGAGAATGCAGAGAGACCAGCTGATGCACTGCCTCAGTAGAAGGATGTCAGCTGGAAGCAGAGCAAAAAGTTGTGAATCATTGCTGCTTGGGAGGTATCTAATTTAATCTAATATGAACTGGCCAAAAGAGGTATCAAAATGCCAAGCTCAAACAGAAAGCATATATTGACAAGCTTTCATTTTTCTTCTGCCCTCTAGGTAGGAGGAAGAGCTGATTTAGTCCTTCCATATGTACTTTTACCCCCAAGCATATATTCACTCAGAAAAAAAATCTCTGGTTTCTTCAGTTATGATGGCTCAGGAAAAAGAGGGCAAGCAGCTTGCAGAGATGCACAAAATCTGCACAAAAAGGTTTCTCGGACCTAGATGCACTACTTAACTGGAACTTGATGTTGTAAATGCTGCATGGTATTGACAGTGAAAAAAACAAACAATGAGAAGACCCATTTGCAGGGTTGCCTATGCACCCAGGAGCTGAAGGCATGCTCCCTTGTGCTATTTGCAATCCTAATGACAGACCCATTTGGAGCCAGGCTCAGATTTGAATGTCTGATTTCCTCCTCTAGAGCCAAGCAGTCCTTTGTTGGAGAGCTGTATCTGAGTTGTTTGTAAGGATTTGACAATGCAATGGATTAACCTGCAATGGGACTGTTACAAACAGCTCTGTGACAAAAGTGTTTTCCATCATGAGATACTCATGTCCCGATCATCTGCTGAGAAGCCTCTGCATCCAGTGGAGAAGTTCACAGTCTGTTAACTCTTTGCTAACTACCACCAGCCAAGTTTGTACTAGGGTACAAGCAGTACAGCCTAGTTTGTACTAGGGGCACTTTTCACCCTTTGCTGCTCTGGAAGCTCTATGGGGATCTGAGCCACTTCTCACTGGCTTCTTGCTCATGTCTACCTATACATTTGCTTGTGATACCTCCCCTGAAACAGCTGAGTGGGATCTCAGCACCATTTAATGTTATGTCTACTCTGCAACTTACTGCTTTCACAAGCAGACAGCTTTTAGGGACTCAACCAACTCATCCAGGGTTTGGTCCTCTTTGCATATTCACATACAGCGCTTCCTTGGGCAGGGGACACCGACTGCTAGCAAAAAGGGACGCCAGCAGAAGGAAACTGTAATGGAATAATGAAAGAATCAGTTCAAGTCCTGCCATCTGACTGACAGTTCTGTAATCAGCTTTGGATATCTTATGCATTAGCTAAATTAAGGTAAACGGGAAACTCACTAAAGCTCACAGAGGGGAGATTTCTGAGAAAGGGAGGTACTTAAATTGAGCAGGCAATTGAAGGACTATCTCTAAAGGCTGGAACATGAAGCTTCTTAGGTTCTGAGTGATGAAGGAATTGTTTAGCCTGAAAAGTTTATATGGACTAGTGTTTTTTCCATGTCTGTACTGCATAGGCAATTCATCAGCATGTGAACACTTATATTTTACCTTAAAATGCTCTGTTCTGATTTGTGGCATTTGGATACCATGAAGAGGTATTTCCAGATCTTTTAAGACAGTTGACTGTAGAAATAAAGCAGACTTTTCAACCATTCAAGGCTTTGCAGACATTAGGCAGAGAGGCAGAGGCCACCTGTGACAATACTCTGAGGAAAGTATTTGATCTCAGCAAGCACTGGGCTCAAAGTAGGACTCCCCATGAGGCATTTTTTACAAGTACTTGGGCAAAAAGGGTCACAAAGATTTACACCCGCTGGAGGGAAAACCAGAATATTATTCTTTTGTGTTGTCAGAGTTATCCTTCACTAATAAGCATGCATCTATTACTTATTAAGGCAGAGAAAATCATTGCTCTCTGTTCTCCCATCTGACATCACTCAGACACTTTCTCAGCGGTTTTTCTTGATTACTCCTGCTCTGTTTCTGAAATGCATTCTCCCAGCCCTATCCCTTCTACCCCATTTCAATGACAATTGATTGTCTGGTGGGCTCTTGGTCTGTGTTCCACCTCTCACCTCTCTCACACAGTATAGTTTCCTACAGCTTCATAGAAGCAATATTGACAGCAGTTGTACCTGCCTTATATGTGACAATGCTAGTCTCATAGAGCTAAAAGATTACTATTAATCTGTGTAAACCCTGTGTGCTGTTGGGATCCACTGTTTTGTTTCAACTTCTGGTATTACTACAATAAATCAGAATAATAAAGCATTTATCAGAAGAATATTAGGAATCCAACTTTCACTGCCTTGTTGGAAGTCATTCGACTATCAGAGAAGCCCTTCCAGAACACTAACCTCTGCTAAAGTGTTAGTACAGTCCATTTTGCCAAGTGTTACACCCTGAGTAATATATTCACACCCCGTGCAGCAAGGCAGGATCTCACCCATGTGTAAGTCCTGTCCTTTGGCTTCTCTCATGCTCTAGAACCTCACATGTCAACAGTGTTTGCTCTCTGATCCACCAGACACTGACCAGTGGCTTCCAGTGTGCATCCTTGTGTGCAGGAGATGTGAAGCATGAGTGAAGATGGAGCTTCAATGACTACTGTATGCAGAATAATGTGCTCATGCTTCAGGCATGATCTTTTACACTAAAGCCTTTTTTTTTTTTTTTGGTAGTCAAATTTTAAATAATGTGTGGGAATAGGCCTTGAAGCTTGCGTTGATTAGGGCATTTCCACAAACTTAACACAGGATTTCTTCAGTTCAGTAGCTTGCTTGTGATGAAGTCCTTTCTTAATTTCTCTTTTGTATTGAAGAGATTGAACCACAGCACCTCTATGAGTGTGTCCCTGCTGCCCCAGCTATGAACTGGGCAGTCAGTAAGTCAGGCAGTCAATATGCACTGAGTAGCCAATGACATGAATAGATGCCTATTCTCATGATCCTGTCCACTAAGGAGATGCAGTAACCAGAGTACAGCACGAAGATCCAAGCTAAAGTGTCCCTGATGGCAACATCCCCAAAGCACCTTCCACTGTACTAACAGCATCACTTTCTTTTACCTTCACTGACCTTCAGCTTGGACCTACTCTTCTTGTAACTTGATGGAGATTATATATATATGTATAGGCTGATAAAATCTGATCCATTTCAAGGAACTAAACATCAAACCAATCACAATCACCTCTGTTCAGCTTTTTAAGAATTCTCTACTAAAGCAACAGTTAATGGGAGTAGGTTTTGAACGTGTAATATATATGTTTCTACACTTCCCTTGTGTAAATACCTTTCTTTGCTGCAAGCATATTTTGACTCTTATAGGGAGGGTGCATTGGATATTTCTGCACCCTCTTTTGAGCTCCTCACCAGGGATGTTATTTCTCCTCAATCCCAAAATGGAAATCACATAATGTTTTGAAGCAACTCTAAAGAGCTATAACAGAGAGAGGCCAGCAGAAATCACTAGCTTTTTGTTGTGATAGTTATTAGAAATAACATGCAGACCACACAAGTTTGAATAGGATCTTATGGAAGCAACCAAATTCCATATTGACATATGGATTGCCTCCAGGGATGCTAGTACAGCCAACATTTTATTTCTGAGAAATTTAGCATTTCATAAGTAGGGAAAAAACCAAATCAAGCAGAAGTGTAAATGGGAATGCTCAAAGGGATGCTATGATGTAACTTCCTGAAAATGTTGGATTCAGGGACTGTGGGTAGAGGTCTCCTCATGTCTTTTCCCTGCAGTAGGGATAATGGATATAGAAGCAATATTGTTAGGGAAAATACAATAGCAATGAGTGTGATGAGTGGAAAGGGTAGGGGTCTTTAACAAAAGGGCCAGATTGAGCTAGTGAATGATGGGAATATGCCTGCAATAAAGAGTCCCAGACTGAATGTCTGAAATCACCTAGCCTCAAAGGGATTAAGATGCAAATGCCCAATTTTAGCCCTCACAAATTCATGAAATAATAGACCATTGGAAAAAGCAAGTAACTCAAGCACCATGTGAACAGAGCACATCTAACAGTGCTCTTGTTGATCCAGCAATTCATGGTTGTGGTCATATGCTGGCTGAATAACTACTCTGAGGCTATGACATACTGGATTTCACCCACTGAGATTTGTGGGTATGTTCCAAAGAAATAATAAAATTCATGGAGAACTTGGTGGTTGGGGAAAGAAAGAAAAAAAGAAGAGGTGGGGTGGAAATAGTCTTTAAATTAATCAGTGGGAAAAAATCCCCAACAATTGAAAAAGAAGAACAAAGTTGGCATTAGGGAAATGAGCTACTCAATGAGCTGGAGGAGTGATGGAATCTTATTTTTTGTGTATGCATCTTTTCCCTCCAAACTTCCAGTATCTCAATAGCCATGACCACTCCTCTTGCTCACTTTTAGATCCCCGAGGGGTACAGAGCATCTTGTGTAGAAGCTATGTAGGAGCTATGTGTATGTACGCTGATTAGTGAACTACCATATACGAGCTGACTAACCGTGTAACTTCTCCCAAATGAGATATATAGTCTGTTGTTTCTTCAGATGGAAAAAATCTCATTTGAGTTGTTCCCTTAATGCAGTTTTTGATTCACAACAAATTTACAAAAACTTAATTTTCTTTAAAATTCATTAAAAATTTATTTTTGGAAGGGTCAGTGAGTAGACAGAAAAATGTGTGATGAAAAACTATTGTTTGAGCAGGAAGCAGGAGTGAAATAAAGAACAGGTTTTTTCTTGCTTCAACCATTAGCAACATATGTAGAAAACAAAACCATCAGATGGGAAATAAACTAAGTACCTGTCCTATTTTTCCTCCAAAATCTGGAGTAGAAAGAACATCAGCTTGAAGATGAAGGATAAATCTTGTCATACAAGGTTTATCTCCCGGATTATTTGAGCCCAAACAATCCAAGTGCAGCAGAAATAACAGATGTTTGACTGCATGGTGATGAACACTGCATCCATTTATATAATTAAATGTCAGATTCTACCTGGGATAAAAATGTCAGAAACACACCATGTCTAGACCAGGCAACCTGACACTCCTCTAGCACTAATCTTCTGTCAGAGGACAGAACTTAGGAAAAGCTAGGTAAGGGAAAAGGTTTTGTCAGGTTGGATAATGAAGCAAACCCCTTTGCTTTGCTGATGCTGGAGGAATGGAGGAAAGCCTTAGCAATGTTCTGGTAATGTGAAAGTTGAGCTCAGAGCAAGCACCCCATCCAATTAAAAAAGAAAAAAGGTGCAATTTGAGAGAACTTGTAAATATATGAGGCAAATAACCCATGTCTGTAGGAACTCTGCCATTCACTTCTCAGATTTCCCCTGTAATGAAACTAATCAATGTTCCTTTGAAAATATCTATGGTACCTTGGCCTGAAATCTGAAACACTTTCCCAGGTGATGAAAAAGTTGAAGGACACAGCTTCTACACATATCAAAAAGAGATTGGCGAGCTTTGAAAGTTCTTAAGACTTCAGTCCTTACTCCTTATTTTGGAAATGGTCTATTAATGTTTCTCTTAAAAATTCTTTATGTCCTACTCTCCAACATTTCCCAGGATACTACAACATTTTATGGACACTGCAAAGATGTTTGCACATGGCAAAGAGGGCACAATATGTTCAAGACATACTCAAAATTTTGTCTGGGCACTTGCCTTATTAAATGCAAATGAATGGAAAAAAATCTGAACTGGAGCTGGAAGTTTAAGTAATCCTGGTTGTTTCAGAGTTTGTGAGATGCTTTTATTCTTAGTGTCCTTTAGATTTTGAAGAAACAGTCTTGTTTGGGATTATCTGTGCTTGGTTTTGTGAGCAATTATCCATCCCTTGTGATAGGTGAGAATGTTACTCTTGCTAACTTAGTTTATTCTATTTTTGCTCCTAAAGACCATATCACCACTCTGGAACAACAAAAGTAGTAGTAAAAATGTTTCTGTCTGAGAGAATCCAGCATTTCCTTCTCTGCCTCTTTTCCCAATCCATCACTAAAGGTTTCTGGAATTCCTTAATGCCAGTGGGAAATGAGGATACAGTCATGTAATGCATAGGCAGTCGAATTTCAGTGTCAAAAAGATTTACTTTGCAAGAGTTCTGCACAAACACACTGACAGGTAGACAATCTTCAGAGGTGTCAATTTCTAAACTGGCACAGGAGGCAAGGCAAGGAGGAAAAGGAGGTGCTCAGTGGTCACATGAACAACTGGAACAGCCAAAGCGCTGAGCAATCAAGGGAGTCAACAAAAACTGAATATGAAAATGTTGGCTTCAATGCATTAACCACTAAGACATACTTTCTGGAAAATGAGACATATTCACAATCATAATTTCATCTGAAAATAAGCCTCTTTTGCTCTTTTTCATCAGACTTCACTGGAAATTTGTCAGGAAGAGCCCTTTTGGCAAAAATTATAGATACAAGTTCTTGAAAAATTTTAGAGGAAAATCAACAACAGAAACAGGCAGGAACTTATTCAGACCTCAACAGTCCCGTTAAGATTCCATGCATAACTGAGAAATTGTGTAAATGTTTTTCTATAGACTCCATGAAAACCAGTCAAAACACAAAGATTTAGAGCAGCACTGATGTGCTAACATACAATAAAGCACATTAAGTGTGCTTGGATTTCCCACCAGGTGAGACTTTTGTCAGTATTATTCAGAGAGGACATTCTTCCACTCCAGAAGGAACTGGTACAAGTGTCTGAACAATTCTGATCTCTTTGAAATAGAAACTTGTTATCTTAATGCTAAAATTAAGTCTGCACTGTGCCATAGAACTTGCACTCAGATTGTGCTGACATGCTTAGTAGTGCTGTTTTAAATAGCCCAAACTATTAACCTACAGTTTACCAAAAAATCATGCAGATTCTCAGATGAAATTTTAATTTCCTTTTAGGCAAATTGCAAAAAATGAACTAAAGAAACATTTGGCCAAACTTAAACTTCCCTTCCAGAGCTCCTGGCAAGCAGAAGAATGCTACGACTGCAGTGACATAAAACACTCTCAGAAGAGCAAGCAGCCAAGTCACATCTCTCATGAAATCTCATCATGACGTATCCTCTGCAAAATATTTCAGCTGCCAGTTGATTTATATGAGGGAAAGGGGGAGGACTCTTTTATCCTTAGAAAATGCTGCCATCCTTCTATAAGCAGAACCACTCAGACAAAAATCCATTTTCTTAGCAAAGAATACTTTTAATCCTTTTAAAAACTTAATTCTTTACTTAATTGATGGCTCTCAGTAATAAGGTGTGCTGAGAAAAAGAGTGCTGTGGGACTGACGGAATTTAAATCGGCAGCAGCATAAAGAACGAAGACACCGCAGTGTAAGTGACCGAAGCTACAGAGGTCCTGAGAGTTTTTAACCTTTTTGGTGCTGGCTTAAGTTTGCATCTGGAAGGCGAACACTTCAAGTCAGCCAAAGGAGACTAGCAGCCCGTTCCAGTTAAATGGATAATGAATTAAGATCCAAATCTCCTGTTAATTCAGACATAAAAAAGATAACACCTATCCTCTGTTACGTGAAGAGAAATCCTGCCAAGAAAACAGCCATTTTGTAACTGAAGGCACAAATGGAAGCATTTAGGTGAACAAGAACTAAGTGGCAAGATCCTGTTCTGGGTAGGTCAGTGGACTTGTCCCTCTCTCCTTATGGATAACTTTGTATTAGTCCAGGAGGCAGGAGGCCATCAGCGAAATTGACTCTTCTTTATATAGCAAAGCTTTATTTTTGTTAAATTAATGTTTGACAGCTACAGAGTCCTGTACACTTCATTTAATGCATGGCTCTGTGAACCTCATGCATTCTGACATTTCTAGGACAGGCTGAGCCATCAATACCTCTTATGCCTCTGGGCAAAAAGTCTAAGAGAAAGCCTGATGTCATTATGGTCAGAAACCATCTTTTATTTTGTGCTCTGTTTGAAAAAGCTTTTGGAAGGAATATCAGCAACCTCATAATGGGCGTTGTGAGTGAGAGAGGGAGGAAGTGGAAACATTAATTTAAAACATCATCTCCTTTAGTTACAAAATTATTGCCACTGGCTGCTATCCTAAAAGGCAATGTTTAAAGGGGAAAGGCTTCAAGTTTTGTACACAGCCTTAGGATTAGACCAGGAGTATTCGGTGATCTGTTGCCAGTGCCACAGTCTTTTTGATGAAATTTTAGGTTTGGGCAGTGCTGAGATATTCCTGTCTTTGCTTCAGGCAGAAGTAGATAATCTGATTAACGGGGATTAATTCCATCTAGCTCTAGCTATACAGAAATGAGGCATCCCTTTCAAGGCTTTCTCTGCCATCAGTAGAAGAATGGCCACTGCAGAGACTTTAGACAGAGACATCTCAGTGCTTGTTCTGCAGGGACTAGCTAACTCTGCCTTCTGGGTGGTTTATGTTGGGCTAGCTAGATCCCACCCTTTTACCTCCCATTGTTTCATCTGGCACAATAAGATAACAAAGTTCGCAGCTCAGATCTTCTCTAGACTCTGAGACTGGCACAGAATCCATTCACAGTATGCTTGTACCACTGAACATCCTCTAAAATTTGAAACAAAGACAGTAACAAGGAAGACATTCAGATGGATAATAATCAGGGTAGACTTACATGAATAATGAGAATAATTGCTTGTTTTCATGGACAAAATTGGGTGACAGAAGTGAGGAAAAAAAAGACAATTCCTTTGCAGGCTTCCAGAGGCTGTGCAGCAAGTCCTATATCAACTTTAGATGACAGACACCTTAAGGCATTGTACAAGTAATATTGTACATCTATGGTATTTGAGGACATAACTCATCTATACTAGTATCTAATGAAGTAAAAATTGGTGCAAAACATATGATGGCAATCACCAATAGAGCTGGGCAGCTGAGAGCTGTAACTAAGTATTGTGCTTTGTTTTTTGTCAGAGCATTCAGTATTAAAAGCATCTTAAATCATTCTGCACTACCTGCTTAAGGAGGGATGCCAATATGAAGATATAATCAAAGTCAGAGCATGTGTTGAGATGGAATGTGCATAAAAGGGCAAATTTCAACTGTCATTCATTTATACTACAGAAGACGCAGCAGTTTTGAATCAAAGGTGAAGAAGGTAAATTAAAATTGACTGGATATCCCCTGGATTCAGGGTGGAAATTCAGTTAAAATGTTCCAGGGCCACAAATGCAAACAGTAGGGGGAAGACATGATGAAGAGGAAAAACTGACACACAGTGTCAGCTGGGCAACACAGTGTGTTGGTGCCATGTCAAACATCAGCACCAAGACAAGCAAGAATGTGTCAATGAATGTCTGACATATTTTACATTGTCAGTGAGCTGCAGCTTGACAAGGAAAAGCAAAAGGTGAAATTCCCTGAGCAGACCCATGAGAAGTGAGCAGCAATGAAGCAATAACAGCTAACATCTGCAGGAACTAAAGTGTTGCTGGCTCAGCCAACAGGATCCCTTTGATTAGAGATGGCTAGCGCCTTGTAATTCAGAAAAGGTCGAAGTTTGCAAGAAAGAAAAAATTAAATGAAACATGTTTTTTGCAAAGAGCACCTCATTTTTCTTGGTCACCTCTGTGGCCAGCAGAAATTATTCAGGTAAAATAATTTGTGTTTAAATTCTAATTTGTGAAATTTTTGAAGACAGATCTCTTGAAAAGAAAATGGTTAGTTTTAGGAAGGGTAAACTATTAAAATTCTAAGTCAGTCTCATAAACACCTCTAGATTTTACTGCCTTGCTATACCCACAGAACACTTCATTACTTCTTACATGAGTAGCTATCAAAGATATTTGTCAGTTCCATTTTGTTTCTCTTGCTACTATAATTTGTTTCATCCTTCCACCTTCAACCAAATAAGTCCAACAACTGTAAAGAAATTTTTATCAGTATGGTTGAAGTTTGCAAAATACAAGCCAAAGAAAAAGATCTGGTTTGGAAAATACAAGATTTAGTCAGATGGAAATCTGGGAGCAGCAAAATATGCCCTATGAAGAAAAATTAAGCCACCATGTAGAAAAAGGATAATTTTGGATGTCATCACGCTAAGGAGACCCATTTGTAGACAGTAACCACTGATTGACAAGAAACTGAGAGTTGACTCTCTTGGTAAGAGGAGTACCTATCTGTGTGTTTGTGTCTGTGCATGCATATACATTTTTACTAAACATGTCGATGGATAGGGAAGGATGAGTGCAAGGACTACTTGAAATGGATGCACTGCGTTAATCTCATCCCTCCAATAGTGCTGTTCTGCCCAGATTAGGCTGCACATCAGAATGTAATGGTACAGATGCACATATCCATAAAATCCCAAATGAGTGTGCAATGCTCATATCTGCTGAGCTGCTAAATGCGCTTTGGGCTCTAGAGGAAAGCAGTTATGCTCCAGTTCAATGACTTTAGTAGTCCATTTTCAGAAGGAGGTAAAACTGGGAATTCTAACTTGAGCAGAAGTATTCACATGCTCTGTGTGGGAAGCAGCTGCAAACCCCCGAAGCCGAATGACCTTGTGGTCTCTTTTAATATGTTGTGTGATCTTCAAAACCTGCCCATTTTAACATGCACTATTTTAAGCGTTCTTTTCCCTGAAAAAGAGTACTCGGTTAACTTGAGCACACCCACTCCTCCACTGTGCAAATGAGAAAACCTTACACCACAAGATTTCCCATTCATTTCTACCCACAATTGTAACCAACACCTACTCTTTGAATGGAAACCCGTGGGCAAGCACAGCAACCATCTTTCAAGCCATGCAACAGGTCCATCTTACTTTAGCTTGGGTACCACTGTTCTCACATAATTTCAAGATTACTTGTTTTCTCACTGTGCATCAGGCTAAGCATGGCCATAAGCCTGAGGTGCAAACCCTGGTGTTTTCACATGACAGTGCTGTGCATTTTAGCAGACTCCTGCCATTACAAAAAGCCTGTAGAGAGCACTATATAAAATGGTGAAGCAACTGGGAAGAGGCTGTTTCCCTGAGACTGGTCATTGCTCCTGTGGAAGAATGGGCTTCATGGAGAAGCTGTATGAAAAGCTAACCATTAATATTCTGCACTATCATTTGTAATCACACTGAAATGGGAATGTTATCACAAACTGTCATCATTTATTAATGGCACCTGTGACAACATCAAGACACAAGGTTGTGGGGGCCTGAATATATGTTGTATTGTAAGACCTGTGTGGGTCCGAGTTGCTCCAAACGAGCTGCAGCTGCAGGGTCCTTAGTTGGGCAGCAGCTGTAGCTCATGAAGGTAACTGAAATAAATAGGGGTGGGTCAAGAGCCCAGGAGGAGCCCCTGAGAAGAAAGGAAGGACTGTGTGGCAGAGAATGGAGAAGAGCCCCAGCAGCGAGGCAAGAACAACGCTGCAGCGAAGATTACAACAACTGGTGCCCCGTGTGAGGAAGAACACTGCAACCAAACATTGAAAGAAGGTATGGAATCCCCTGGACAGCCGAGAGCTGTGGCAGCCTGAGAGCTGGGACTAGAGAAGGTATGGAATCCCCTGGACAGCCGAGAGCTGTGGCAGCCTGAGAGCTGGGACTTTGGATTATAATATGGCCTTTGAATTAAGGAGCTGTAGCAGCAGAAAGCTGTAAGAATATGGCCTTTAAGGAAAAGAGTCTTGGAACATCTAAGGACAGCCGAGAGCTGTGGCAGCCAGAGAGCTGGGACTGTATAGGGATATGTATATATTCTATGGTTGTATCTAAAGACAGCCGAGAGCTGTGGCAGCCTGAGAGCTGGGACTTCGGAATATCAGCCAAGAGAGCTGGGACTATAGAAGATAGGACAGCCGAGAGCTGTGGCAGCCTGAGAGCTGGGACTAGAGAAGGTATGGAATCCCCCGGACAGCCGAGAGCTGTGGCAGCCTGAGAGCTGGGACTAGAGAAGGTATGGAATCCCCCGGACAGCCGAGAGCTGTGGCAGCCTGAGAGCTGGGACTGTATAGGGATATGTATATATTCTATGGTTGTATCTAAAGACAGCCGAGAGCTGTGGCAGCCTGAGAGCTGGGACTTTATGTGTATTGTAATTGTATTATTGTTAAAAGAAAAGGGGGAAATGTGGGGGCCTGAATATATGTTGTATTGTGGGATCTGTGTGGGTCCGAGTTGCTCCAAACGAGCTGCAGCTGCAGGGTCCTTAGTTGGGCAGCAGCTGTAGCTCGTGAAGGTAACTGAAATAAATAGGGGTGGGTCAAGAGCCCAGGAGGAGCCCCTGAGAAGAAAGGAAGGACTGTGCTGCAGAGAATGGAGAAGAGCCCCAGCAGAGAGGCGAGAACAACGCTGCAGCGAAGATTACAACAACTGGTGCCCCGTGTGAGGAAGAACACTGCAACCAAACATTGAAAGAAGGTATGGAATCCCCCGGACAGCCGAGAGCTGTGGCAGCCTGAGAGCTGGGACTGTAGAATATAACATGGCCTTTGAATTAAGGAGCTGTAGCAGCAGAAAGCTGGAAGAATATGGCCTTTAAAGAAAAGAGCCTTGGAACATCGAAAGACAGCCGAGAGCTGTGGTAGCCTGAGAGCTGGGACTAGAGAAGGTATGGAATCCCCCGGACAGCTGAGAGCTGTGGCAGCCTGAGAGCTGGGACTAGAGAAGGTATGGAATCCCCCGGACAGCCGAGAGCTGTGGCAGCCTGAGAGCTGGGACTGTATAGGGATATGTATATATTCTATGGTTGTATCTAAAGACAGCCGAGAGCTGTGGCAGCCTGAGAGCTGGGACTGTATAGGGATATGTATATATTCTATGGTTGTATCTAAAGACAGCCGAGAGCTGTGGCAGCCTGAGAGCTGGGACTGTATAGGGATATGTATATATTCTATGGTTGTATCTAAAGACAGCCGAGAGCTGTGGCAGCCTGAGAGCTGGGACTGTATAGGGATATGTATATATTCTATGGTTGTATCTAAAGACAGCCGAGAGCTGTGGCAGCCTGAGAGCTGGGACTGTATGTGTATTGTAACTGTATAATTGTTAAAAGAAAAGGGGGGAAATGTGGGGGCCTGAATATATGTTGTATTGTGGGATCTGTGTGGGTCCGAGTTGCTCCAAACGAGCTGCAGCTGCAGGGTCCTTAGTTGGGCAGCAGCTGTAGCTCATGAAGGTAACTGAAATAAATAGGGGTGGGTCAAGAGCCCAGGAGGAGCCCCTGAGAAGACAGGAAGGACTGTGCTGCAGAGAATGGAGAAGAGCCCCAGCAGAGAGGCGAGAACAACGCTGCAGTGAAGGTTACAACACAAGGTCTGTTATGAGTCTAAGACAGGTAGTGCAGGGGAGGATGTATGTCAAAGACTTATATGTAAGTACCTAACGCAGATAGGTACATACATAACACAGCCATATCACAGACAGCTTGCGATTGCCCAACTCTGGAGGGCTTAGGGCATAGGTTTGTTCTGGTCCTGCAAGGCAATGCACCTGCAGAGTTTCCCAGCAGCTGAAGTTGTTGACATATCTTCCTTCCTCCTCCTGTGCCTTATCAGATGATGCCCAAACACTGGGAGAGCACAGAAAGGCTCTCACCAGCCTTTCACAGTGCACTGCCAAGGCCATGCTAACACAGCAGAGGTATCTGTCACCCCCCTACAGCTGCAGAGAACTGACAATTAGTGTGACTTCTTGATGGAGAGAACTGTGTAAAACCATGAAACAAAAATATTGCAAGTCCTGCACTACTGAAAAGATGTCTCTGAAGCACAGTTCCTCTTCTAATGTACTAGCATTAAACCTTGCAAAACAACTAAAACAACGTAATAAATTATTAGGCAAAGTATTTCCAGTGGCTTTTCTGAGCTTTATTCCTTCAGTTTCTAAGTATCACTTAGTGGCCTGTTACTCTGCTCTGTTCTGCAGTTCATGACTAAAATAGAAAGGCTGCAAAGCTACAGGGAAGATACTGATGGACAGCTCAGCAAATTGTTCCAGCTGAACCATAAAACTGTCAAACAAATGATACATGTTAGTTGTGATGGCCTTGTGCCTCCCAGAAATAAAGTGAATCTTTAATGGAAGACTTTAGTAAGGAATTAAACATTAATTAGGACTTACATGAGATAGCCATAAAAGGGATTAGAGACAAACCATAGGTTTGCTGTAGCACCAGTAGAATGAAAGAGCATTTCTTTTTTAACTTTGGTTAACTGGTTAAAAGCAATGAAGCTGAGAAAGCAGAGGAAAACATCTTTATTCCTTGTTTTGAAAGTGGTAGTGGCTCAGTGCCTTTAGCTTTCTTTACTTGCTTCACAAGCACAGTGCTGTGAGAGTACTTATGTTCTCAGTTATTGGCACGGTTAATAACTGGAAAAGCTTCTAATGGGTTGACTCACAAGCTCACATGATAGCCACAGGAAGTCTAACACAGAAATTACGGCTACACTTGGTGTCGAGGTAGCAAATAGCTTTGTAAAGGAGATATATTTTTAACTGAGTACATCTGGGTTGACTTGTTTAGACAAAAGTGCCAGTGTAAGCTTTCCAGAGGACTCACAGAGTGGCTATTCTGATTTTTCTAGAGGACTCTTTGATTTGTTATTATTTTTGCCTCTGCCTCTCCACAGCCCACACAAAACATCAGTTACAATCCATGTCCTGTGGAACAAACAAGTGAGGATGTGTGTATCCTTCCCTTTCCATTTTGGGGGCAGACTTCCGAATGTATATTTATTAATTGTTGACTTCATCTAACATGAACCTGAAGTTCCATTCGTAAGTCATCTTTTGTACTAGCACAACCAGCATTACAGATTTCCAAAACTTGCTATCACACTTAATACACAGGATTTTAATTCTAATTCACACACACACAAAAAAGTCTCTTGGATTCTGTTTACAGAGCACTATGGCAAATGGTAAGTTAAATGATAAATTAAAACTAACTATATAAATAATAAATATTCCCATCTGGATCAGCTGCAAAATAAAAGCTGCATGACTTGTAGTATTTGGGAGTATGTGGAAACTGTAACCATAGATGCCCAGCTACCACTTGTTTAGTACTGTGAAGTGTAATCCAGTGATGAGAAAGGTCCACTTATTAATATTCTTTGCATGGCAGCACACAGCACTGTCACTGCTGAACTACAGAATTTGAAACTTTCCCTTCTGGTCTTCAGCTATCCCGAAACATGTAGAAGAAAGGTGCTGACAGTGGAAAAAAAATCCACCACCCCTTCTCATCCAGACCCAATGCATAAGGTATCAAAGACTTGCAGTGTTATCTTCTCCTACAACTATACCCTGTATCTTTGAGAAGCCACAGTGGTCAGGAGAGTTGCCTGAGGAAAGAAAATCTCACCAAGTCTTCAAAAAGAGCAAGAATAAGGACCCAGGGAACTACTAGCCACTCAGCCTTACATCAGTCTCTGGAAAGGTGATGGAACACCTCATTCTGAAATAAGGCCATCCACATGGATGACAAGAGGGTGGTCAGGAGCAGTCAGCCTGGATTCACTAAAGGGAAGCCATGCTTGACCAACCTGACCGCCTTCAACAATGAAATAAAGACCAGGATAAACAAGGGAAGAACAGTTGATGTTGTCTACCCTGATTTATTTTCAAATTAGTTTGGCAGAACAAGCTGTGGAAATCAACTCCTCATGCTCTGTCCCCCCTGTTCTAGGAGTAAAGACAGTATCAAAGACTGTTGGGGTTTGAGGGATAAATCTGTTCTTTCCTCCACACTCAGCCTCCCTTCCTCAAAGCAAATGGTGGAACATGCTCTGGCCATAGGTAAATATAGGTAAATCCTCATTCCACCAAGGGGCCTAAAGGATTGTAAAAGAAATGTGGGATGCCACACAAACACATAGTAATTTTTACCCTGAGGAGCTGATGCAGCCAAAAAGGGAACTGAGGAGAAAAGGCGGCTTGTTAGAAGGATGCCAGGCAGTTTATCATCCTCAGCTAACCAGTATAGTGCTGATTCTTTTCTACCTGACTCCAGCCGTAACAGGTGTGACTGCCATTAACATCAATGCCATTCTCTCTGGTAGCTCTACAACACTCTTCCTACATTCTAAAATAAATTTTGGTATGGGCAGAAAGGAATGCAGGTGGAGCTCAGAATTTATTGTTAGTCTAATTAGGGTCTCCACAGTCTAACTAAAATACAGAAGGTCACTAGCTTCGGTTCAGTTATGGTAAAATCAACACTCTGAAAATAAGAGTGAGACTGATACATATTAAATTCCTACTATCTATGCCTCGTCTCTGTCTTTAAGTTTAGCCTGCCATTGTCCTTCCAAGTCCTAAGGCTCAGGGAGGGCACAAGCTCTCCCCAGGCAGTAAGTGGGTATCACACTGAGTCCTTGGCACGCCAATTTCTTCATCAAATGTAGGCTCTTGGTCACTGTAGTGTGCTTGCCATTTGGGGCTATTTTGGATCATTTGCTAATAAAATCTGTTTTGCTCTCAGTAGTTCCCATTTAACTTTGACACTCAGCCATAGTGTTCCTCTTTCCTCAGGGACAGTGGAGCAAATCCAGAATTTTATAACTGGCAGTAAAATATTTCAGATTTATTTCTGCACCAAGTGCAGATGGAATACATACTAGCCTCAGGCCCAACACCCTAATCCTCCTGAAGTGGAGGAACTGGTACTTAACCCAGTAGAGGAAGAGCATCTCTACAGCAGTCCCTTCTATCTATGAGAACTAAATGATGTCACTGTTTGCAACACAACTTTCTCCTTTCAGCCCAGGAGCCCCATTTCAGAGGGGCTTCAACTTACTCAAGCTATCTTGCATGAGTGTTGATCTCAGCACTGCCTACATCAGGCCACAGATCTTTGATCTACACTCTGATTCATAGCCTGACTTCCCAGTTTGGCCCCGAGTTGTCCTGTCATGATACTTGCCTGGTACAATTTAATGACCTGGACTCTAGGCTGATGACATTTGTCGCTCAGCACCCACCTTGCTCCTCTGAACTGAGGAGCACTGCTAAGTGAACAGGGCTGGTGATGAGGTGCCGGTTTCCTCAGGGATAAGCCGGCCCTTGCTGACGCCTGTCACATTTTACCCTGGATGCTATTCACAGAACTAAGCTGAAAAAATGTAGGAAGCAGTCAAACAACTATCAAACTGCTGCTACCACAGCTAAAACAATCTCAGGCCAAGACAAGCCCCGAGACAACACACTGTCAGGCTGATGTGAAGCCCTCAGCCTAAGAGTCATAATGACAGAATTAGATGTACCAGGTTTCATCTGATGACATAACAGTTGTACAGTAGTGAACTGCAGCAAAATAATCCCCTTGAGTCACATTCAATCATGGTGGAATGGAAGGTGACATCTGGATGATAAGGTCCATGTCCTTGGAAAAATGAGAGAGCATTTAAGAAATATCCCTAGGCTATATGCACTGAATGAAATATACTGAGGTATCACAAAGGCAGGAAGATGTCAAATCCTGGCCTTGAATGTAGTCAGCTTTGGGATATTAGAGATATGCACATGGATAGAATTTCAAGCATTCACATAATACTTGTTAAATTTGTTGTAATAAGCAGAGGTGATATCAAGACTTCCTGCCCACCTACATAATGATGAGAAAAGCACTTGTAAAGGGCTGAGAAGTATTTTCATCACTCTGAGTACGTTTGCATCAACTGAGACATTGTATACCAGCAGTTGGTCCCCTAAGGGCACAGAACACCTCCACCTTAGCCATGAAGTCCAGAAACTCCACTGGAAAAGCCATGAAACACTTCTGAAACTTGTCAGAATTGTATCTAGACCAAAAGTGGGAGATGGAAAAAAAATTATAGCATCCCACCAGGAAATAAGCAGAAACTGAAAATGTGAAGCCCTTGGAAGGGGCAGAACATTCCACCCTACAGCAGAGTAATGCACCCTCTTCTCTCCTATACAAATCACCAACCCTCAAAATCCTGTACAACTCTAGCATGATATGTTACAGGCACCTTCCAGCTTCCAGGCTCCCTCAGGAATGCATCCATGTTCCTGCATCAAGCGCAGCTTGTCTGGGGCTGATCACTGCAAGAAAAGCAAGTTCAGCACAGGCAATCACCACCAGGGAGCAGGTACTATGACTGTCTGCAACCTGCACATCCTGTGGCAAAAACTTAGTGCTACAGGTACTGCATGTCTGGAGGCAGCATAGAACTGTCCCACTGAAGGAAAAGGCAACAGAGAGCTGCAGGCCACATCCAGTTCAACTACAACTATGCATCCCAAAAGCTGGAGATAAATTGAGGAAGAAAGAAAGCTGGGGCTCACAAAGCCCACCAGGTCATGGGTAAAAGCTGCAACATTGTCAGAGCTAAGCTTTGTAAACAAGCCACCCATAAGAAAAGCAGAACTAAGATCCACCCTGTGCTGCTGATAAGACTTCTGATGTGAGATATGGATGTCTGATACCTTTAGTATGTTGCAGAGATATTATGAGTGCAGTGCAGTTTGGCGATTGACATGGGCATATAGAGTTGCCACAGTCCTGTAAGAAACAGAATCAGTTCAGAGTTGGATTTTACAAGGCTGACCATGTTATGGAAGCCATGAAGATGCATGAGCTGGAGCACAATTTCATGCTATGCCTTCTCCAGTCTACCAGCAGGCAGTTCAGTCAGGGCTGGTCTCATTCCCTCCTACCTCTGTCCCTGTGCTTCTTCTGTTGTGTACTACCAGCTACACAGTGTCATGTCTCTGCAAAAGAAAACAAGCTGAATCAAAAAAGGAGATGCTTCCCAGGCAGTCAGCTAGATGAATTATCCCCCTTTTACCTTCCTTGATGTTGGACCTGACACATGGGAAACAGGCAAACAGTGGCAGGGAAGAAGAGCAGGACAGAAGTCTTGGTTAGACTGGATTAGATATAATATGAAACTTAAGACTATTCAGCCAAGTCTCTCTGTCCAAACACCAGCTGCCACCATGTGGGAATGTGAAGTTATCCAAGAAGCAAAGGCTGTCATAAACCTTGGAAAGCCTCACCAAGAATTAGTGAATTACAACAGTAGTTAGTTATTACAAAAATATCCAGATAACTCCAGATGATTTTCTAGGCTTCAAGTTCCATATGCTACAGCAAAAGTCTTTTTCCTGCCATGTGGCATGAGATGGCTGTGTGACAAAGCCATCTTGACATTTCCAGGGATGCTCTTTGAAGCCAAGTTTATAATTCAATTAAGTACTAAATTAGCTAGAGGCATCTGAACAGAAAAGCACACACATTCACAGCTCACACAGACACACACACACACCCTCAACACATACAACCAAATTTCCAGCGCATTGTGCAGGTACCTCTTCACAAAGAAAGAAAACGCAGCAGGAAGTTACCAGCTCCTTCATTTGTCTGAAGAAGCCCAGAATGTCTATGTTCTCAGAACATCTGCAGAGATGCTGCCGGGAAAGCTGTTGGGGCTAAATGCCTTAACTACTCTTTCTCAGAAGAATGATTCAGGAGTAAGAGGTTGTACATCTGTCATCTCCCCAGTCTGAGACACTGGAGGATTTTAAGCTGGCCAGACAGCTGGGAAGGGTCAGCCTCAATATACTGGAAAAGGCCAGTGAACAGTGCTGCTCTCCATTCCTCATGCCTTTGTGCCTCCTCAGGAATGCCTCAGCACTGGAAGAGCTCTCACTTGGTCTTTGCAGGGAGATGGGAGAAGGCTGTGGTAAAATCCCCACAAATGTACTTTGGATGGGAGTGACAGCTGTGGGGAATCTCACTGGTAAAACGCTACATAGAAAACTGCTGCTGGGTACTTCCCAGCCCTTGGAGGAGCAGAAAGTCAAAGCAAAAAGGGGAACCTTTTTCACTTGGTCACCTTGACCAAGGTTTTTATCATGACTCTGCCTGATCGTCTCTAGAACCATGCTCACAGAAACCTAAGCATATGGGTTTAGCTATGAATCAGATTTTTAAACCTGGCAAACTGTGTATTGGAGGTAATCTGAGGTAATCTTGGCATTTGTGCTGCCCCTGGAAGAGGACTGGAAGGATTGCAGAACAGGCAAGGGAGTTTCACAGTGTAGCCTGGCATCTGACCTGCAAATGCTGCCAGAACATGTTGATTCAGTCGACTACTGTGATTGGGAAAACACAAGCCATATGCTCCCAGCTGCTCTCCCTGTAGCAGCCCTCAGATGTTTTAGGAACAGAGGTGTATTGGGCTCCTTCGCAGGGTGCAGATAATTCTGACGGATTTTCTTTCCCTGGCAGGAGGCACCAGAGCAGCTGTGGTGAGCAGAAAAGATTTCCTGTGGGCAACTGCAGTTCTTCAAAAGTACCTTACAAAATCTTATTAGCTGCTTTGCTGGACATGGAAGAGAAACTTGTGGGTGATGGAGCCTTTAGCAGGGGTTTTACTTCGCTTCTGTCACCCAAATTCAGGTCTGGTGTGGCCAGTGTGCTACAGGTAACACTTGCCCATGCCTTGGGATAAGTTGTAGAAAACAAGGGGGACATTCTCTTTAGCCCCTACCCCAATCTCTGAGAAGGACCTTCCTGGAAATGCTCTGGAGGTCATGTTCTTGTCAGACTCCCAGGGAACAGAGTTTCCTGGAGCTGTGAGAGAGACTTCTCTAAAAGGTCAACACAGCACTATTTTACACCATGGCTTTGTGGTGTTTCAGGACTTGATATAACATGCCTGAGGACAGCCAAAGTTTCCTGGCCAAAAAGAGCATAGCATTGGTTTGACACCTTGTCTTCCAGATTGGACTTTGAAATCAGCCAAACTGAATGCAACAGTTCTGTTTCAGCAGTCTCTGAGGAAAAGTCAGCTTGGTCTCCAAGGGTCAAGCCTTCCTTATGTCAAAAGGAATGGTCTGTGGTAGAACCTATGGGCTTCAGGGCATTTCTCCCTTGAAAATGACTTTTTGCTAAAATTTTTGTCCAAGTCTTTGACTGGGGATGGAGCTGTTGGTTCCTCGCCATGTCCATCACAACTAGATGCTCAAACTGCTGGCATCTTGTGCTGGCCCCACAATGAACCTTCCCCACTTTCAGAGAGAAAGGGGCAGGGTTGGTGTTAATAAGCAAAAAATCACTGTATGGTGTTTGGTTGTCAGGTGTTAATTTCCTCCAATCTATTCCTCTGAAGGGAAGGCTAACAACAGGGCCAGCTTGGGTGTGTGCAAGGCCCTCCTCTCATGGATCACCCTCTCTGGCAGGCAAAATGCCACCAGCCCTCACTGAAGCCCAGACAGCAGCACTCACCCAAAGGCAGCTGTTGTCCCAGCTCACGGTGCAGCTAGCAGCATAGAGCTGGATTCCTTGCCTGGAAGGCTTGGTAAGATTCCTGAAGGCACAATAGGTAAACGAGAATGATCCTAAAGACAAGAGTACCACCGCATGGAAAACTCCTCAGATATACATGGTAGCAAACGAGCATTTAGAGAATCAAGCTGCAGGCTGTGCATGACAAATCACACTTAAAGCTCTTCATAGAATCATGGAATCATAGAATGTTAAGGGTTGGAAGTGACCTTCAGGATCATCTAGTCCAAACATCCCCCTGCCATGGGCAGGGACACATCCCACTAGACTGGTTTGCTCAAGACCTTGTCCAGCCTGGCTTTGAACAGTGCCAGGGGGCATCCACAACCCCCCTGGGCAACCTGTTCCAGCATCTCACCACCTCCACAGTGAAGAATTTCTTCCTAATAACTGAGCTACACTTCTCGTCTTTCAGTTTGTATCTGATATTCTCTACGACTGAACAGCCACGACTTTCGCAGCCTGTCTGTGTACGGGAAGTTCTTCAGTCTCCTTGAAAACTTCACGGCCCTTTTCTGGACTTGCTCCAACAACTCCACGTCCTTCCTGTAGTGCATGCCAGAGCCGGATGCAGGGTTCCAGGTGGGGGTCTCACCAGAGGGGAGCAAAGGGGCAGAATCCCCCCTCTCGCTCTGCTGCCCACGCTGCTTTGGATTCAGCCCAGATGCAGCTAGCTTTCTGGGCTGAGAGCGCAAGATGCTCTTCGAAATACCGAGATCAATAAATCGGTTTACACGTAGCCAGCGGACACAGCTCCCACCCTGCCCCTACGCTTTTCCGGGGAAGGAGGGCGGTTCCGCTCCCGTCACCGCGGCCTTCCCGGGCCTGGCACAGGGAGCGCGGGCGTGGCGGTGCGCACCGCCCCCGTGTGGGGCGCGGGTGAGCCGCAGCCGCCCCGCGGCGCTGCCCGCGGGAGAGCCCCGGGAACCGGCGGCGCCGCGACTGCGGCCACAGTGCTGCGGCTCGGGAGCGGCGCGGCCGGCAGGAGCCCCCCGGCCGCGGGGCTCGGAGGGCGGGGGCCGCGGGGCCCCTGGGCGTGCCCTGGCGCGTCGGCGGCGGGCGGCGGCGGGGCCCCGCTCCCCGGCCCCGCGGCCCTCGCGGCGCCATGGGGCCGCTGCTGTGGCTGCTGCTGGTGCCGCTGGGCGCGGGCTCCACGGCGTACGAGGTGTACGTGGATGCCCGGCGAGCCGAGCGGCCCCTGCAGCACTTTTGGAGGAGCACTGGCTTCTGGTAAGAGCGCGCCGCCCGGCTTCGGGCCCCAGCCCCGAGCCGCTGGGCAGAGGCCCCTCGGCCCGGCCGCATCCCGCCCTCTCGGTCCCCAGGGCGTGCGGACGCTGCCTTCCAGGAGGAAACGAGGCTCTCCCGGGCTTGCTGCTGTGGGATCAGAGGGCCCTTGCTGCCCCTTATCGCTTATCCTGGTGCTGGACCAGGTCCAGAGTGTAGGGCGGGATGTGGGATGTGGCAGTTAGTGTGAACTGGCCAAAAAATAGGCCTTGTCTCCCCTTCTCTGACTTGCTTACTTGTCCCCTCGAGCATGTAAAGTCCATCTCCTTCCCCAGCACAGTACATGTGTTGATACTCAGAGCTCATTTCCCTTTACTTTTCAGTGTTTCCATTGCCAAGGGCCCCTAAAGGGCCCCAGGAAAAACTTCGGAGAGTTGTAGTACTACCAAACAAAAGACTGATAGTTCTAGGAGTTGGTTCTTCTTGACAGACGTTTTCCAGATGCACCCCCAGATGCAGCCAGTGGGTCAAGTTGACCCAAGTTAGGGGGAAGGCGGTGACCGTGCAGAAATTCCTGTATTCTGGTCGTGCTTAACTTCTCGGAGAAAGTCTGATCTTGCTCAGCTAACTAGGATTGGAACAGCCTTTAAGTTTAGTGAGAGTACCAAAAGCTTCTAGCAGGCGTGAAAGTAAGAGATAGTATATTCCACTGCCGTGCTTGTATTTTACTCTAAAGTGATTATGATCTACTTCATTTAGGCATGCAGTGGGTTAAATAACGCTTATGTGGAAAAGAGTTGCAATGGAGATGGAATGAGTATGTGCTTTGGAAAAAGGACTTTGTGCACTTTTTTTGTATAATGCATAAAGGTTTACTAAAAAAAAACTTAAAAGATTTTTCTTTAGGTTTCCAATGGGGAGGGGAACAGAAGTGGACCTAAAATACATTCTGATAAAGAGAAACGTTTGGGCTTTCAGGATTTTTTCTTCTTTCATTGTTTCTTTTCTTGTTTCTTTTTTTTTTTTGTTTTTGTTTTGTTTTGTTTTAAATTTTTCTTGCAGTATTAGGAAACATTAATGAGAATCTGCCTTTAAAATAGCATGTTTAGCCCATTTAAACTGCAGCCTGTTAAAACACTCATGGTTTTAATTGTGTGAAAAACTTTGGAAAGCTGCAAACATGAAAGACATGTGAAGGAAAGACAGAGTAGCAGTAGCAGAGGCAGAGGCTATCCATGGGTCAGCAGTTACTCTTTTATAATATCTGGCCAATGCTAGTATTTCTGCAAATCCCTTGAAAGCTCATGCAGTGGCACAAGTGAGTTCCAGCTGCTAAAGCTTCTTTTCTGGGCGAGTGCCCAGCTGTGGATCAACAGCTGAGAAAACCTGGGAGCAAGGCTCGAAGTTCTTTTAAATGGGCACTTTGCACTCAGAACAGGAAAGGACAGATGCTGAAAGCACCACTAACAGAACTCACTGTTCTGCCAGCTTTCTTTTGTATTCCATCACAGTTTCTGCAAAATTTCTCTCTTACGGGGTGTGAATTTCAGAATGTTTATTCAACACAGACTAAGCAAAAATAATTGTCTTTGCCACTATTGATTGGAAGCCAGTTTGAATTTCCGAGTAGTAGTAAAGCACTCCATCAGAATCTGATAGTTAATGTTGTCTGTGCTTACTGGAACAATTAAAAAGATCCAAATGGCTGATACATTTTTAGTAAGAATGGAACTGGTAATTTCTCAGTATCACTTGTGTGACTTCAAACTATCTTATGGAGAAGGTTTTTAAGTGCCTTTTATGCTGGTGAGACTGCAGAGAGGGGCTCACGTATACTGGCTGATTTGTAATAAGCATTATAAATGGATGTGGTTTGTGTAAAGAGTTGAACTTTCAGGTAAGTTTGCAGGAGATGGGGTAATAGATCGGCAATATCTCTGTTGTGTCAAGTTCTTGTCCAGGTGGGGTCAGGTGTTTCTTCCTTTGTACACAAACAGTTAGGCAGTAGGAGATTCATTCATCAGTGCCCTTGGTGGCGGGATGATTGTATGGATCAGAGTAGGCAGGGATTACTTAAATAACTCTTCCCAGCAGAGTTACAGTCAGCACAAGTCTGGTAAATATCATGGGAGACAGACTACAACAGGCAAGGTGTAGACTACAACAGTTTTTGACTTAAACAGTTCCTATATAGTGTGTAGTTACAGCACAGGTCATCTCTTGCTGCAGTGTGAAGATACATGGATGTATTTTAACAAGCCTGAGGGAAAGTGTTGTTTTATCCTTCTTGTCATAAAAATGCTTTATCATTCAGAATGTGCACAGTATGAGTAGGCTTGATGAAAGTCCCTAAGGATGCCCAGACCTAGTGAACCATGCAGCATTCTGAGTTGCTGATTTGTGAAGGGTGGGGCTGAGATCTCCATCTTGCAGTATTTATCTGTGGAGATTGGAATAACAGATATTTGCCACAGTGTAATGTTAATTTCAGTGGAATAAGTAGATATCAAAGTCAAGTTGATATGATTGTTGCTGTATAGCCCTGAGCCTGTTAAACTGCTTGCAGAATGAAACATAGAAGCCTCAAGCTGCACACTCCTGTGCTTTCTAGTGCTTAAGGGTTAGCTGAACATGGCTGAAGAATATGAAGGCTCTGAGCGTCTAATTCTGCTTCAAAGAAGTGTAGTAGCATCCACAGCAGAGAAGGAATTGATGTCATTGCATGGGCTTCATCAAGAAGGTCAAGCCCATATTTTTCTTGCATCAGACATCAGCCTGTCTGACTTCCACTGTAAAGCCCTAAAGACAGTGAGCTCCTTTATGGTTGGTTCCTCAGAGACAAGGCAACTGTTACTGTATGGTTTCCTCTGGCCATGTTGCCTGAGATCACTGTCTGTGCAGCCGTGACTGCTGGTGGTTTTCTTTTCAGCATGGCGCTGAGATGCACCCAGGTTGTATTCTTTGCCAAACAATGTGTATAGCCAGTTGGCCCCAAATGACCTGCAACTCCGTTTTGCTTTCGTCTCATGTTAGGCAGTGCTCCTCATGCCATGTAGGAACATGGAGGTGGTGTAGGGATGTAGCATAGGAATCTTTGCATGCCCAATGGAGCTGCTATTTAATATTTCAATGCGCTTCTTTTCTTTTTCTGAAGCCCTCCTTTACCTCATAGCCGTGCTGACCTGTTTGACCTGAGCAACGACCAAGAGCTGAACCTTGCCTACATTTCTTCTGTTCCACATGGTGGCATTGAACAAGTTCGGATCCACTGGTTACTGGAATTAGTTGCTCTTAGGTAAGTATACACCTCAAGTCGAAGTCTAGGAAAATGTGACACATTAAAGGGTCCAACAGGCACTCACTTTGATGTTTATCTTAGCCAAATTGCAAGCTGGGCATATCTTTGCTTCTGTGGAAGTCAGCTAAGTTCCAACAGATGGGAATAATTCTGGAATTTTAAGAAATTAAGAAAGACACAGTTTGTAGAAAACTTGAGAAATTGAGGGATTAGAAAGATGGCTTACTTTTTAGTCCTTTAATATAGGAAGTGTGATACAGTTAAAAAGTCCAGCAAAGGTTGATACAAGCCTAACTTACTGAGAGGTCCAAATGAAAGCTGCCACTAACCCTTCTGCCTATTTTAGAAGTTACTTTTTGCCTCCTGAAGCCGTGTGTGCACTGCATTAATTGACAAGTAGTGAGAATTAAAACAGGCTGGATTTGGGTAATACCAGTTAATACCCTGTCCAAAAGGTTTTATATACAAAATGGCATTTTTAGTTTTAGGGAAGTATATGTCAGACTTTAGGAGAACACTTGGAATTCATTTCAAGTCCCTTTTAACTCAGCTTGAGCAAATTCATATCAAGATGCCTGGTGAGAACAGCTAAATAGCCAGATGCCTAGAGCAGGAGCAATTGGTCTATGAAGAAAGACAAACCATAAAAACCCCATGAAAAATTGTAATAGCTCTTAAAAGTTCTGCCTGGCCCAGACTCTTGCTGAGCTGAGCACATTTACAGTCCACATTATTGTTGCATCTACTGTCCCAGACACAGAAGAATGGGAATTTACTGTTTTGGGGAAGCAACAGGGAAGGAGAGCTCAGATGCTGAAAATGGCATGTGAGCAGAGGAGTAGGGAGTTTCAAAGTGTGCATTAGGAGCAGAATTTTTCTTTCTCAATATTAGAGTGTGCTTGTGTATGTCTGCTTTTTATTAAGGTGGTCATAAGTCCTGCACACAGGTAAGCATTGGATCAGTACCCCAGAGTGGCCTCTGTTTTTTAATTCATCAGTGAACATAGCGGGTAACGGTGCTCCTTGCTCTCTTCTTTCCCTCTTGAAGTTTCCACTAAACACCTTTTCCTGTGTGTGTCTCCCTCTCTCACTGGACTGTGGAATATGTACAATATGTACTCTTGGAGTGAGCCAATGTAAAGGACAACCATCCCTGCTCACTGCTTAAGGAGTCCCTGTCTTAGAGATTTCTTCTGGGAGGTGGATTGAGTCTTTCAGGTTTCTGTAACTAATTCAAGAAAAGAAAATCAATGAGTACCTTTGGAAAGAAAGTAGCCACATCTGCACTTGGAGCTCAGAATCCCTTCTGGCAGGCTCTCTTAGCTATGCCATTGTGTTGAATTGGGTGTTCCACATGACTGAGGGAGAGGAATGCATCTGTCATGGATTCTGCTCAGCCTTTGTGGGGACTGAACCACTGAGCCTTTTAAAAAAAGTAGGATACAATCCTTGACACAATTGAAATTCTAGGACTGTGGAAACATAGCAATCAATCAAGAAGTCCCCAAAAAGGCTTTAGTGTTTCAAAGGTAGGATTCTGCCCTACCAGCATCAATCTTTAGCCCACCTTTGACATGTAGAATCTAGAAACTGCTACTGTTTAGAGCCAAGCTAAAATGTCTCATTTTACAGAAAAATGTTCATTTGTCAAGGACAAGAAGACATGTAAGTTGTGGGACGACAACCAGTGGACTAAATGTCAGTACTTTTGGAGGGGAAAGGGGCATAGAGCCTGTGACAAACATAGGTACTCAAAAAACCAGCAGGAGCAGAAATGCAATTCTGAGCAGAGAAGTTCAGTGCTGATGCCTAATTTTGTGCATGTGTAAATCTTTTTCTGAGCCAGTGATTTCCAGAAGGATGGAAAGAGGCTTTAAGTGCAACCATCTGAGTGCAGAATTGTCTTATGTCATGGGGTTGATGAGTAGAGAACACTCCTTGGAATGTAGATGGGCACTTGACTGAAGAAGAGCCCTTAGGAAAAACAGAGGACCTCTGTGGAACTCTAGCAGATAGAGACTTTGCTTTTCTTCACAGCTGCCACCATCTGTAAAAAAGGTGCCATAAATGTTTCTGCCAAGGAATAGATGTACTTAAATAAAGGACTGCCACCTTCCCCTTCTCACTTCTGTAATGGTCTTTCTCATTATGTTTTTTACTCCCCCAATACCAAGTGCATCCCTTTATTTTAATTTTTTCTAGTACAGCAAGCCCTCCCTCTTCGTATTTGTCTTTATTGGGAGTCAGCCCATTATTTTGTCCCTTGTGAAAGAGTACCACAAGGCAAACTGTTTTCAAATAACTCCTAGTTTTATTTTCCAGCCAGTAGCACACATTTGTCTCTTGGTCTTGGTCTTGTGACACAGGAATATTCATGATTGTGGGGAAATTCAGGATGTCTTTGATGGACTGGACAGTTCCCAGGTTGTTGGTTACCAGTGCCAGTAAATAGAGCTATTTTGACACATTCTGACCATGCTTCACTAGTCAACAAGACAGGACACTTCGAGCTGAAGACTCCGTCTCTTTGCTCAGTTCCAAGGGACACACACACAGTCCACAATAAGAATCCTTTCCCATTTTTATGTAGCAGTACTACAGTCTGTTGGATACATGATATGTAGTAAATCACAAGGCATCACAGTGAACAAAAATACAGTCAACCTACATGAAGCATATAACATTTCTTAAAAGGCATATAACGGTTTTTATTTCAATATTAGTATTAACCTACTTGGAATTACCAGCCTATCCCCAGCTCCTCTCCAAGACATGACAGCTAATTTCTGGTAAATTAGGAGAGAAGAGAATCAGTAGTTTTTGTTAATTTTCAATCTTCATATGTTTAATTTTAGTATAACTCAGTATAGCAAACATAGATGTACCAGAAAAAGGCTTGCTTTTTTTAGTTACCTTTTACATACTCCTTAGAAATAATTCACAGTCTGCCAGAATCCCTACAACATAGCACTGAAGCTGTTTCCATGTTTTGTTTGTCCAACACAGTTGATTGTGAGCCAGCTCTGCCAGTAAAACCAAAACAGGAAATTGTTCTTACAGTTTCTTCTGACCAATAGTTTCTTTCTTCATATATAAATTCTAAAGTTTACCTTTCCTCTTATGTGTAGTGAAGTTTCTTTACTTATGTATCCTTTGGTACCAACTTAAATGTGAAAAAGAGACTTCCCACTCTTACTTTCTTACCCTCTTCATTATTCTCCAGAGACTCTTGCAAGGTTACGCCTTCCACTGGAATTTCTTTTTCTTTTTTTTTTTCATCTTTTAAAATGAGGTTAATCTAGAGTTAAGGGTATATTTGCAATTTTTTTTTGTGTTCTATGTTGGTAGCTGGATCCAGAGAGCTAGAAAAAGTGTAGGTTGGTAGGATGTTTTATTTGAATTCCAATGACAGCTTGTTTTAACGCAGTGTCCTATGAGTGTCTATATTGATACTGTCTGGTAGTAATTCTTATCAACCCATTTGCCCTTTAAGGTCCAAACAGGACGTTAAAAGAGGTATTACCCGATCAAAGAATGGTTACAAACAAGAGCAGGTACTAAGCAGTTTTTTGTCCTTGAGCCCTGCTCACTTCCTTTTAGAACAGAAAGAAGCTAATCATACCAAGTCAGCCATTTAAATAATAATGTGGATTGTTTTGTGACAGGAAAATATTGCTAATGATCAGTCTTTAATCTCACGTCAGATGTTTCTGTCAGGTTTTGCAGCTTTAGCAGTACTAACAGTGTGCAGCTGATAGGCTTCCTACACAATGAGTGTGTGAAAAAGCCAGCATTGAATAACTTGATACTGTGCTAGTCATAGTCCCTGTGAAGATATTTTTGGTCTTTTGGAAGTGCACTGCTTTTCCTCTAAGAAAATACTTGTTTCTGAGAGCCAGGCTCTGGAGCACCTAGAGAACCTCAGTTTGACTGTTCTTTCATTAAGTGACCTAAACAACTGAAATAAGTCATATGATGTCTTGACTTGACTTTTTTTTTAAATGGGATGGCAAAGAAATGGCTTCTCTATATATGGAACCTATTTCTAGAGTCTGTTAGTTTTGAGAGGCACAGCTGTGATAGAATTTCCTTCCATGCTTGGTGGTGTGTGAACCTGACATGAAAAAGGAGAGAGAGTGAGCCCAGCTGTCTTACCTCTTGTGCAGGTAATTATAAACTTGAGTATGAAACAGAATATTCTGCCCGTGCCATGAGCCAGAACACTGCATACTGTCTTACAATCAAAATCCAAAACTATTCTTATTTTTGAAGAGAGAGCATACATATACAACAATACAACTGATGACTAAAGTATAACGAACAACAGTTAATGCAAATTATTATAGAAAGTAACCAGCCTCAGAAAACATGATCTGGTAGACCTCAAATCAAAGATTAATAATATAGGAAAAAAACACCAAGCAAACAAAACCCCCACAATATCTGTAGTATGTACAAACAATGGTGAAAGTTTTTCAACATAAAGGGATACACAAGTTACAAAGCATTGCTCCGTTTACTTGACCCATGTATGTTACTTGTAATACTTCATTAGCATTGCTTCAGAGAAGACCAGCCAGGCAGTTCTGACTGATCCATCAATCCCCTTTAAGAAAACTCACAGATTTACCTTCCCACCCTACCCTTATTGTCTCCTCTTTTTCTTTGAACCCAGGCAGGCATTTGTAGGAAGATAGGGATGTGCTGCATCACAGCTCTGAGGTTTTATGTTTGATGGTCCTTTTGTGTCCCTGAATTATAGTTGCGTCTGCCCACCAGAGGCAACTTATTTTACAGGATGGTACAACTAGCTGGGTAGCTGCCAGTTATAGCCATTCATTTTTCTTAACTCTGTTTATCCTTTTACTAGTTACAAATTTGCACATCGGAGTCATATTTCTTCCAGCATGATTAGGGGTATCACAGCCTTCAGTAACTAATTATGACAGATTTAATCCAGTAGAACAGATGACTTCTGTAACTCCAAAGCCAGCAGTTTTCGAAAATGGTCATTTTGAAAGGAACCTGTGATGGATCATAGTTTCTTCTCCTGTGGCAGATTATGCTGTTAAGTGTGTGTGATCAAGGAGGAGAGATATTCTACATTCCACAATATTTTATGCATTTTATTTTTATGCAAACAGTGGGGACTTGTCTAGGAGTACACCTGGAGTGACTGGAAGGAGTAGGGCCTTGCAAGTCACCATTTAAACAATGATGTATCCAGAATGCTGTATTGATCGCTTTTTGATGAAAGTGGCTTTGCCTTCTTAACACAAACCGGCCATTTAATCACTTGAAGAACAGCACTGAGTAGGCCTTCCACCACAATAGTCCCCTGACATCCATGTTGAGTCACAAAGGATCATGGTAAGATGCAAGTCCATCTCAAACAGCCATTGCCTGGATTTTAAAGTGAAGGTGGTGGTCTAACCTTTCCATGCTTGTCCTGGACTGCGTCCCCAGTGGCTGCCCTTTGTAGCATATGACATAAAGTGGAACTCTTTGGGGGGAATGGCTTTACGCAGCCAACTATGTGTCTGATAGTTGCAAACTACCCCTCTCTGTCTGTCACTTTGTGGCGAATCATCAAGGAGGACACAGGGTTAAACTGGGCAGTCTGCTGGAAGCTTTTGGTCTTTTGCAAACAGCACAGCATTATGTATACTGTAGAACAGCATTTCCTGCATGCATCCAAAATCCTTTCCGAAGTAACCCCCTCTTTTCAGAGAGTCTATCACTGAGGGATTGCAGCAAGCCAGAAGAACAGAAATGTTTAAATTCTTGTAGTCTTTCAGGATTTCCTTCAAAGTATTAACTCCGGTGGTGTCCAAAAATGAGATGGAGGAGCAATCAACAATGAGGGCTTGGAAATCAATTTGCTTAGGAACTAGTTGCAAAGTGGTTTCTCCAATGCCCAGTCCATTAGCAGTTTTGTGATTTCCCTTTTTCAGATGCTGCTTTTCCTTCTTCTCATATTTCTTCCTTCGAGCAGCTTCTAGGTTAGGATCTAAATTGGTCAATCTGTACAGAGACTTTAGGAAGTAGTTTCTATTTGCATAGTAAAGTGGGGCCTCAAAGCGAAATATTTTGACCTTTGGAACAGGAGAGAGATTTTCATATTCTAAGTCATCCTCATAAAAGCTTGTGTCTTGAATCTGACCAAGCAGGGCTGTCCGTGGCCGCTGGGTCCGAACAATGATGCATAACATGGAGAAAACAATGCCAACCAACAGCCCTATTTCTGTGCTGATCAAGGCAGAGGCAGACATGGTAACTACCCAAACAAGTGTGTCCACCTTATTCACACAGTATCTTGCTGGCACATCCCGGAACTTCCTCAGGGCTCCCCGAAGGCTCACAATGATAATACAAGCCAGGACACACTTCTGCAAGGAGTAGAAGAGAGGTGCCAGGAAGAGCAGCACCAGCAAAACCACCATTGCACTAATTACTCCAGAGATTTGAGTTTGGCAGCCTGTAGATGTTTTGACGAGTGTTTTTGCCAAAGCTGCACTGGTTGCAAAAGAGTGGAAGAAGGAAGGAATGATGTTGCAGAACCCCACAGCAAACATTTCCTGATTGGCTCGGATGGTGTAAGCATATTTCTTTGCAAACATTTCGGAAAGGGATACAGTGAAGACAAAGCTGACTATGGCAAGAGGCAAAGCATCTAGAGCAACTCTGAGCATTAAGTTGAACTCTGGTACCGTTGGAGGGATAAATCCTGTTGGAATAGCTCCAGAAACACTGGATGCATACACTTCATTTAACTTACCATAGTGTGACACCAGTGTTGCCACAACAATAACTACCAGCTCTGTGGGAAGAGGAAATTTCAGTTTATGTTTATACCGATCTCCAAGTTCCTTAGCAGTGACCAGCACCACAATACAGATGGCACTTGTGATGACATCACAAATGTTGGCCTGAGAAATGTTCCGGAAAATGTTAATCCAGGTAATAACCAGCATCCCGTGCCCTTGGCTGCGTGGAATTTTTATTCCAATAAGATACTTCACTTGAGCTGTTAAAATGGTTAAGGAAGCACCAGTTGCAAAGCCATCTAGTACGGATTCAGATAGGTACATAGATACAAAACCTAGACGAAAGATCCCCATTAGAACCTGAGGAAACAGAATAAGAAGAAAAAACAAACCATGAGCTGTAACCATTGCTGCAAATAATTAAGTACAGATGGGGGAGAGCTAGCTGGAGGCCAATAGTATTTGGCTATTTCATTCTTGAAACAGGAATTACCCTTTTTTGTTTCCAGTCTGCTTTTAAAATGTGATTCCTTTTACTGTTGTGGAATGCTGCAAACGCAAGAGGTGAATGAGGAGTTTGAGACAGGCTGGTCAATCAAGCATTTGTCTGAAATGACTCCACTGAAGTGGCTTGCCTGATTTTTATTCCCCATGCAAAAGAACAGCGGGTCCAAAATACTTCTGTTATACCAAAGTCAATTTTCCTTTTTTCTGTCTTAAAGCAAATAAAGTTAACATGTATGGCCTTTTCCTTGTAAAAAAAACTTGATTGACAACAAATCAGATCCCCACTTTAGCTTTTTCATTAAACAGCTTTTAATTTTAGCTCTGTGGACAGAAGGGAACATGGAGTGCAGATGGCCCTTGTTGCATGCCTAAGATCAAAGTGTCAGAACAGATCACCAACTCCACGATTCTGTCCTTAACTAGTTGATTCTTCTTAGATGGTTTTGGAAAGTACAACTTCACAAGGGCATTTTTTTGTTCATATATGTGACCTGAAATTTCTTACTACAACCAGAAGATTGCTGGTTCTTTCTGCAATCATATATATATACCGATACATACATACACACACAGAGTTAATTGTGGAGTATGTTCATGATGCTTGTTCTGTGCTCTCTTGATATCCTTGTTGACAAGTGTCAAGGAGTTCAGCACAGCCATTGTCTGAAAAGTGGGTTAGTCAGTGTATTTCTCCTCTTGTTCTTTCTTTGAATTATCTTTTCGGTGCCAGTTTGGTGGAACACAGCACGCCCTACCAAAAAACTGAGCTGCTCATTCTGAACCTGCAGAAGTAGTTGAGTAGGTATACACCTCTATTAAAATATCTAGGGAAAAAGTGATTTCTTCATTTTTAAGTACACAGCTCTCTGGGAATTTCCCGTATCTGTACTGGGCCTCACTATCCCATGAAAGCAACAGGGCCAAGAAGCAGAAGAGTATCAAAATAATGTTGATGGTCTTCCAGAAGACTCTTGTTTTACCTGTGTTTACTAGCAACTAAGAAAACTGCCTCCCTCATGCTGTCTCTGAATTGCCTACCATTAGGCTTCCTGGAGAAAACAGCCCAAGGTACATTTGAATGAACTGATGATGTATCTCATTGAAAGACAGTCAAGCCAAAGCTTAGGTCATGAAAAAAACTTTAGGAAGTTCATACCTTGCCTCTGGGTGTCAGCAACCACTTACCTGATACACTCCAGCCATGAATGTCAAGGCTGTAGCAATGCCAATAGCGTAGCACTCTTTCCCACACTCGGCATTTATCCCCGCAATGGTAAGGTTGAAGGCAGTTGTGTTGGACAGATTATCATTCTGCAGAGAGCCGTCACCTGATGCTGGTGGGGCATCATCATTCAAGTCAAATCCAGCCAAGAGAAGTTCTCGGTCCACAACTTGTCCCACCATTAAGCTTATCAAGCTGAAAATGCCAACTGAGACGTGACGGGATGTGCCCATTAAGAAATAGATGATGTTGGCAAAGAAAGATGTGTAAAGGCTATAAATGGGCTTCAGACCTGCCAGCAGTGAGTATGCAATTGCTTGAGGCACCAAAATTATCCCAATCACTAACCCAGACATAATATCCCCCCAAATGTACTCTTTGCATCGGTACTTGGGAAGCCATCGCAAAACAGGAAAGAAGTCCATAAGAAAGTTCTTCAGCTTCTGTGGTGTGCAGGAGCAGCTCTTTCTCAGCTTAGCTACCATGACTTCTTTCCTGTTAATCTTGACACGAGTCTTTCTTTCCATGAGAAAGCAGGCTGAGGTGTTGTTTTCCATTCTGGTAGCCTCAGGTTGTCTTTCCATTTTCCCAGTGCTTACTTCATCTAATGTGTTCCTGCAAAGTGAAGAAAACCTCTGTCAGGTTGCAATTCGTGAAGGTTTTTTTAACACAGTCACTTAACACTAAAAGTTTGTTGATTTTGCTTTTAAGGAGGCATCATCCCAACAAAAACACTCTCACAGGGCTCCAGTGCCACATAAGGCTAAGAAATAAATATGTCCTTTCTTCCACACATGAAGGAGTATTTTGAATTGAATCCAGTTTGTTCTAATAAAGAAAAATGGGGTTAAATTAGCCATTTTTTGTTATGACAAAGATTTCTATCATCTGTTCTAAATGTTCTATCATAAAGGTCTTTGTGACCAGAAGTAGGACTTGATGGTGTGAAATAAACGTGTGCTAGTGAGGTGGGTCATAGTGTTTCTCTACAGTGAGTACATCTTGTAATCATTGATTAGTAACTCTCATGGGGTATGATCTGTCACTGCAGTTGTTGTTGGTGCAGAAGAGAAAAACATTCCTGGTAGGACCTGTAAAACAAAGTTTTCTGGAGAGCAGAGCAGCAGTTTAGTCTAACACCAAAGATATGTACATAAAGAATTGACAGACTCTTTGTAGCTGCTACATAACATTAACTTGTTGCATGTAGATTTTTTCCGATGTGCAGCTTCTGGTAATAAATGCCTCCTCACAAATACCGCCACATTGGTAACATACGGACCAAGCACCATGACATTACCACATTGGAAGAGTGCTACATGTCATTATTTTCAGGTTTAAACCCATAGTTACCCAACTTTGGTAACTATGCCAGTATGAGATACAACAAATAATTACGTGTACAGCAGAATAAACACAGCAGTGCTACCTATGGTTCTCCTGATTGTTTTCTAGTAATATGTGATGGCTGGGATGATTTGTATTCCCCTGATGGGGGGTTTTGTTGTCTCTTGCCTCAATGGACACAACTGTTTTCACCAATCTTGACTTCTGCATTTTTACTCAATTGTCAAATTAAATTGAAATTAGCTTAGTGCATTGATAAGTAATTTTGGGGCAGGTGGGAACATGGCTAAGAGGCAAAACATGCAAGTGTCCTAACTTACATAGGTAGAAAAATGAACTAGGAACACACAGATGGAAAATGTTAAACAGGCTATGCCAAGTGGCAAATCTTTTCTGGTTAGCAGTAGAGAGAAAGAAGAGACTTCCATGTGAGGATGCCCATGTAAGAGTAGTGGGAAATAAAGAGTGCCTCGTACTGATCTAGATGAAGATAGTATGTCCCAATACAACAGTATGCAGAACTTTGAGGAAAGCAGACCTCTAGGCTCAGCCTCTCCCAGTGTTATTAACAGCCAGGATCTCTGCATCAGAGCTATTTGGTGCCAGAAGTGACATTACCATAGTGTCAAAGCTTGTCTTCACTTAAAAGTGAAAGCTGTTTCTTTCCTCTTTTACTGTTTAGAGACAGACTCTGTACCCATCAGTTTTATAAAACTTGAAGTAAACTTACTGGCACAGTATTCTGTTGGTAAATTTTAGTGGTTTAAACAATTAATACACAGTTTAGATGCTACTGACAGAATTCTCAGTAAATTTAATGGGATTTTTTGCTGTTAACAAGAACATTATGATTTGTTGATGTTAGGTAATAGCCTAAGGTGTAGAATTCTGAATTTAGAAAAAGCATTAATGAGTCCAACTGGAAACATAATAGAAAAGCAAAAGAACAGATTAGCAATTGCCTGTAAGCCTTTGTCTGGAGCAGTCCAAACTGAGACTGGCTTATTAGAAAGTCTTTTGTCTATCCTGCTTAGAAATAGTTTTCAAGATTTTAATAATTATGTTTTGCCATCAGATTGAAAATAATAAGGTGATTATATATCTGTAACTAGAGCAGAAATTTTAAACAAGTTCCCAGGTATTATGATACAGCATAGAGATAAATGATGCAGCATGATTTCCAAGGCTATGCAAAGTTTAACCACAATTCAAAGCAGGATCTTCAGGTATTATAGATAATTTATAACTTGGTAAAAGGCAGAGTAGAGATTCTTGCTAGAAATGTGTGGACTGATTGTCCAAGTTGAAAAGAACCTGCATAGCAGTCTAAACGTATGTTTAAAAATTAGTAGAGTTTTATCCATCCCAATTACATAAACCCATTTTAGCTCCCATTGTATACATTTCTTTGTAAGTTTATTTCCATCATAAGGGAACACTATTTACAATTTAATATAATTATTTATAAAGATCCATGTTCATTCTTTATCAATGCTAAATTTACTTTAGACCCTAATGTACTGCACAGTTATGCTAGCCAAGATCTGCTTTGACAGGAAAATAGGTTGGATCTAGTCTTTGTTAGAATGCAAAGGTGACAGAAAAGATAAATGAAGTTGCAGCACCAGGTGAAGTACTTAAGAGCATATGAATAAAGTTTACCAAATACAGAATGCTAGCAGTTGTAATAAAGACGCTGATTTTTAAAAGGCAAAATCCCAATACTTCCTTCCAGTCTTACCTAAATTAGTTTGGAGAATGACACGCTTGTGCATCAGGACAGCAAGTCCTTATTTAAATGCCACTCACTTCTTACAGCCAAGTGAATTCAGCCAGCCAGGAAATAAGTATTGTGCCCTTGCTTGACATACTTAAAAGCTAGTGGGCAGTTCAATATCCAATGAGTGCTTTTTATAGGCTACATAAAAAAGATTGCATCAGCTTCTGTACACTTGGCTCATATATTTAATTACATAGTTGCTGTCTGCCTTTCTCTAATCTCATACAGTTTACCTGGAAATAATGTGATATTTACAAAAAAACCCCATTACAATTCAGAGGTGTGTATTGTTTGAGCAGCTTCCTGAGGGATAATAGTGATTTTTATTACATAAGATGATTTCAACACAATTTCTTTGGAAATCTATTAAGAGATCTTGTGTTTTAATGATAGTTTATTATTATATATATTAACTATCCTGCTGTACTGGATAATCAGAATAATAGCTTTTTGTAAAAAACAACCAAGCCTCCCCCACCTGTAAAAAAAAAAAAAAAGGTAGGACAGTAAACTATGTCTCTTCTGTTTTCAAGCTGACAGTAAGTTATTTTCTTCAATTTCTTTTTTCTGAAAATAAAGGCATCCTTCCTGTAAGTAGCTGTTTATTCTGTTGTATATGCTTTCAGATTCCGTCTCAAATGAATGCAGTAGCTGTTACGCAGTCAGCTCTCAACCTAGATTGGTATCCAGAAACGGTTAATGTTTAAAGTTTCCTTGTTGCTTTTAGAATGCAGTAAAGCCACACCAAATAAGGTCAGGGGCATTGTTATCAGCAACCCATTTTTCAGCTGTGTAATCCAGTAATTGTCGGGCTATGATACGTATAACTCATTGCTTCACCTGAAGGAAGTGTGATTCCACCACAGATAGGTGCTATACCCTGTACATTTATGCAGCCTAGCGGAGCTTGCAGCTTCCAATGTTCTGGCCCTCCCCAAAGACAGAATGGAGAAGAGGACATCTGTCTGCTGTCGTGCACATGAGCAGACTCCAGCCTTCTGATTCCGGCACTGAGATCCAACACCATTCTTCCAAAGTGGTAATACTTGAGCAGTGTGCAGGAGCCCTAGGGGGGCAGTGAGTGGATTCCTTTACTGGTTCACCAAATGACCCATTTTCATCTTAGTCCACACTAAGAAATGGAAACCCGGTATTCCTCCCTTCCTTCCTCCAGACCTCCAGAGCTCCACAGAACATAATGTTTGCATTTTATTCAAGTCATGATTTGCTGGAAGAGCCATTCTTAACAGGGCTGCACAGATGAAGCAGCACGTAGCATGAAACATGTTAGTTCCTTGCGCTTGACTTCGGTGTTGGAACAATTGTTTAAACAAGTGGAAGCTGATTTGTGTGCATATTCATGTATATGTGCAACATTCATATAATTACAACAGAAAGCAGTCTTGGTTATTTTTAATTGTACTTTATGTTTGGAATCTTCACAGTGAGGTTTTTTCAAGTTTCCCTTGACCATGAGCGAAAAGCAATTGAACAGAGCCTTTTCTGACCCACTCATTCTTTCAGGTTTTAACCTGACTCAATGCATTGACTCAATTTATTTTGTGAAAAATAAAAACAAGAGAAAGAACCATTTAAGCCAAACAAACTGCTAACTTTCCAACTGGCCTTAGTCCCACCTTTATTCCTGTCTTTTCATCATACCTGTGACCTGACAAAATCTCTCTGCAGGGGAAGAAACAATCGTCACAGTATGTTCATGTGGGATTTCTATTTGCAGCTTCTTTGGGAGGCAGTTTCTCCTGCTACATGTATAACCATTCTAAATGGATAAGTTGTTCTTTGTGAAACAGCACAACCCCTAAAAACTTAATTATTTTGCATCCTTTTGCCTCCCCATCTTGGATTGCCTACCAAAAAATCTGAAGCTGTATCTCTATAAAGCTAGGAAGGAGTAGCAACGGTGAGCCTGTCTCCCTGTGCTGAGATACTTTAAATGCTTTATTTGGAACAGAAGTCAGATGGTATCACAGCTCTATATTATAATTGCTCACTTACTGAAATAGTGATTTCAAGTGTAACTTAGGATAGAGCCATTTAAAGAGTTTAAGCCAAGTGATGTTTGTTTTTTCTCCATGTTTGAACTATGAAAAATCCACTAAAAACTAATGTGGTTAGGGTGGGTTTTTAATTTATTTGTTGCATAACTTATTGAAAAACATGAGAGACATCAGTCTAGTTAAACATTTGATTGGAAACACGGGTGTTAAGTTGTTAATGTTCATCTTTCATATCAGAAATCTTTTCTGTCTCATAGAAACCTTTCTTGACTCTAGTGGCTATGATTGCATTACTGTTCTGATTTTGAGCAATGACACGATATTGAAAAAGCTCCTTGGTTGGGCTCATTTATGGTGCATAGATTTAATGTACAGGGATGTGTTATTCTTGCAAACTGGATTTTTTTTTCAGAGGACGGCACCTAGAAACTATGCCCCAGTGCACTTTGACACTTTATGGTGGCATAAAAACCTAAGCCAACAATTGGTGCTTTGGACATACTTGAACAGATGTGAGGAATACATTTAGTTTGTGAGAACTGACTAGTCTGAAATAAAGTCCCCTTAGCTGCATATAATGGAAGACAATACTGCTTTAGCACCTATTGCTTTGATTTATTAATGTTTTGTTCTACAGGGTTGCTTAGATAGGTCAACATAACCTTAAAGTTTTAGAAGTCATCAGGTACTAAACAGAACAAGTGAGAGGAATGTTTCTCTCTGTCTTACATTAGCTATTATATTTTCATCTTTAGAACTAAGATGTACTTGGAAGCAGACTTAAGCAAACTTAAGGTGCCAGCAGTGAAAACCATTTATTTATACTCTGACCCAGCAAGCTGTCAGACTGCAGGCACAGAACATGGCAATGCCTTGTAGGAAAATCATATGAAACTTGTTAGGTTTAGTTAATTTTTTCACTATATAGGGGAAAAATGTTACTGCTTCAAAGCATTTTTGTCTTGAGTTTCAATGTTACACTAATTTAAACATGAAAGAGGAAATAGCATTCCAGTTTAGTGGTCTCTACAAGTCAGGAAAGCCAGATCATGTCCTCTACAAATTAAACTGCTATACTAAGGGAGGTTCTGAGAGTCTTTCAGATTTGTGTATTTCTAATTAAAATCTCCAATTCACAATTTCTGTTTTCAACTGTAAATTGATTTAGGACTTTCCAGGCAAGTTAGGCTCTTTGTTAAGTGTCTGCATTGACCAGCAGCTGTGATTCAAGTCTTATTTTCCCAAGAATTCTCAGTTCCATATCCCAGTGAGTAAGGTGACAGCTGCTGACAGGTAACAATCCCAGAGCTCATGAGAAGGCTAAGTGGAATGGCTGGCCCATCAAGATCATCTCTGGGAGTAATCATTCATGCAGATACATGGTCAAGTAGTTTCACTTGTTCTGCAGAGACAGTTTTTGTGCAAGGATTCCAGAAAATGCTGATCTAACTATTGACATGCTCTTGACGGCAAGACAGCATTTTTCTTCTGGAATGCCCACTAAAAAGGCATTTCCTGTGGATTCAAAAAACATTCCTAAAAATCAGATTTCTTACTTTTGGGAAAGTAGCTGTTTCAAAGTCAAAGTCTGTTATTTAAAATAAAATAAGTCTTTCAAGATAGCTTTTCAAGACCTTGGTCATCATTCATGAAGTTAAATACTAAGCTCTGTGTTCTGCCCTGTGGTTTTGCTGGATATTGTTTAGCCGTACTAAGCTGTCACAGAGAAAACCAAATTGACAGTCCATTCTCATGGTTTTTCCTGTTGTTTTTGGTGGCATCTTGTGTTTACTACAGGCAATAAGGATGTTATTTTGGAAACACTTATTGTACTGAAGCACTAAGAAAATGGTCTCAGTTTCAATATCAATGTACTACTTTGAGAAACAAAGATAAGCCTAGTATATAACATTTTCTTAAATAGAAATAAAAACTAACCAAATGGTTGAACTCTTGGATGAGGGTTGCAGGAAAGATAATTGCTGTGCCTTATAAGCAATATTAATAATAAACAAAAGAAAATCCAACAGCACAAGCAAACTAAATGAAAAGAGGCAGTTTTTCATCTTTGAAAACAGGCAAAGAACAAATTAACCTGAATTCAGAGGCACTGGAAGGGAGACAAATCTCTTACCTGGATAACTTTTTGACGGGAATGTACCAGCTCTGGTTTTGAGCGTTGGAATGAATGGAAGTCTTCAGCCAGATATCACTCTATTTGCATAAAGGATAATTATTAGCTAAATATTCCTCAGGGTAGGAATGGGTATTTATGGAATCTTGAGCTTGGTGTTTGGTAGTGTGTTGTCACTTGTATAACTTTGTAAAGCTGGATATATATGTATCGCTAGCTGAGGATTTGAGTTTAAATAATGCATAAGATTATTAATTAACTAGCACTGATCCAAAAATTGTGCTGAGTTCAAGCTAGCACATCTCTGACCTTTGAAGCTGCTTCCCTTCTGAGATTTAATCTGGTTTATGCATCCTCATGTAGCATTAGCTTTTGATTTTACATGTTCAAGGTATATGAATAGAACTTCTGTCTTGATTGAGATTTGTGTCCTTTGCAGGCTGGAGTAGATCCTGTTCTGCTGAATGCATAGGATGGAAGAACTGGATGTCAGAGTTCTTTTTTTACATGTCAGCACATTCAGATCACAATACTTTTTGCTTCTGTGTAAACCAAAGACTTCATAATGTAAGCAGATCAGAAGGACAAAGATAGACTTCATTCTTGTGAGGTATATAAATGACCAAGTTCCCTGTCAGTTATCTTAAATCTTTGTATAAGTGCAGGCCTATCCAAGTGATAAATAAACATCCATCTCCCCCCCCTTGACAAAGGTGATAGGTAATGTTTAATGGTTACTAGCAGTGCAGATTAACAGGTTGGGCACAAGGCCATGACCTGTAGGGACTGTATTCAGCTGGCTTACAAGCTGAGGGAAGAGCAGATGTGTCTATTTCTCAGCCAAGGAAGAACATGAGCTGGCATGCAGTAAGTATCTGAGATAGAAGTTGAAAGGTCACAAAAAGACTGTGTTGTTGGCACCCAATCATGACTAGAGAGGGCTGAGTTTCAACATTGTCTTTTATCCCTGTGCAAAAAGTTGCTTGCTGCTCTTTAGAAGTAAGAAGGAAACATAAAAATTATGTAAATGAAAAGTCAAAACTTTGGCAAGGGAGGAGTAGAAATAGAACTTCTGTGATGTTAAACTGGTCATGGATTCTTAAAATACTGGCTACTACCAGGAGCTTAGACTTGGTGATAGTAGTTGTGGTGTTCTAAATCCAAAATTTTAAGAAGGTAATTTCACTCTTAGCAAAATCTTGTTGCTTGCTTCTTTGTTATGGAAGGTCTTGCTATAGAAGGTCAACCACTCCTATCACTTTCCCCTTTGCTGAAGTACTTCCTAGAAAAAAGGGGATGCAGTAGTACACCTTATCTGCATAACAAATTTTCATACTGGTCACAAAGATAGTGTGGTTCTTGGTTTTGTGCTCTACAGAATAGAGGATTTCACTGCTTCTATTAATTCAATTTTAGCCTTGAGGTATTTCTTCATTAAAAATAAAGTGACTTAAACTAAAGTCTCTCATATTCATCCTTTCATCCATTTCATTATCTAATTCTTAGAACCAAGAGTTATCTTGTCTAGTGACCTCCTAAAACACGTGTGCCATCTGCTTCAGTACCTAAGTAAACTTTTTCTCCTTTTCAACTCCTGTCCAATATTTAGAATCTCTGCTACTTCTGGTATTTGCAATCTTGGAATTTGCAGAATAATTGGGGTTTGCCCATTTCACAATTTTTTTGACAGAGACCCGTCTGCATTTCTCTCCAACAGCACTTTTCCCAATATCAGGCTCCTAAGAGAAAAGAGGATATTATTCTATCATTATCACTTGGCCCCTTCCATATAAAGTTGGCTATGACTTTGTTTTGCCTCAAGCTAGCCTAAAAATAGCTCTTTTTGAAATCTAAAAGAAAGAAACTTCAAATAATAATTCTGAACTTTTTTTTGGTATAGCACAGTGCCAGTGAGGCTAAATGTATTTGGACAGGACAGTTCCACATAAGAAAAAAATGACAAAATGAAGCAATCTCTCATTCTGTCTGTAGAAATTTTGTTATAGTTTTGACAGAACAGTGTTTTATAATGAACAATTTTGCCTACCATACAAAAGTACTGACAGCAGAATGTTCATTAATGGATTATGCAGATGAGAGTTCATACTCCATTACATGAAGTCAATTATCAGGGTTTCAGTCCAGGAATAATTCTGAGTGAGCTGCTCCTGGCATCCTGGTTGAATTCCACTGACACTAACACTCAGTTCTAAAAGTGCTGTCTTTCCTTGTGAGCTGCTGAGTAGTGAAACAGTGGTAACTGTGGTAACAGTGGCAAAACAGCCAAAAGAGGTACTACAGCAAGACACGTATCTCTAAGTATAGAGACTACAGTAGAAAAGAATGATGATCACTGAGCATTAATTTTGAGATGATTTTTGTTTGTATGACTTACTATTTATCATTATGAACAGATGCACAGTTCAACTGGTTTAAAAACGGTAAAGGGTTAAAAGCAGAATTGAACAAAAGTATTTATGAAATAAATGGATGGAAATACAAAATATATTTGACATTTTGGATACATTTACTTGAGGATTATCAGATGATCTCAGAAAAATTCTTGGCATTGCTACGTACAATTCATATCTAGTAACCTAACAGTTAAAAAAATTAATGCTAAATGAGTCACATATGGACAGTTAATCTCAGAATCATAGTTAAAAGTGTTTGTTTACTGGGTCACGGTCAATAATATAAAATCTTCAAAAGTACATAGTCCAAATGTAATAGCTATGTTTTCCTTCTGTGCAAGTGTTGGAAGTTCAGAAATTCAGTGAATTAAAAAAGCTATTAAGCCTAATGCCTGCATTGTTTAAAATGCTCTCAAGCCTCAAGTACTCTGTAATTTACCTTTATATCATAGCAAGCCAGTGATGTGCCTAAAAACCACGCGTTTGGTTGCCTTTTAATAGGAAAGATGGGCACACTGAAAGTAAGCATCCAATCCCTTCCAATCCACTATGCACTGCACTCTACATTCCTTCTCTAGCTGGGGTAAGTGCCTGGTGCTGCTGAGAATGGTGTATATATGCGGAGAGTTGTGCTATTGATTTTTTTGTAATGAAAAAATCTGTAGTTCCTGTTGTACAGTTTCCAGGAGAAACTGAGATCTGCAAGATTCAATGCAGGTTTGTATATTCAAAATTGAGGAAGCCTATCATTCAGTATGCAGGCCCCTTTCTATTTCCCACTACAAACACACAGCAAATGGATTAGCACTTACCAAAGGCATAAAGTAGCTACAGTAGTTCCACAACCGTTCTTATCATCACCCAGTAGCACCGTACTTCAGGATCACAACTTTCTGTAAGAATAGATTAGAAATTGTATGATGATATAGTGCAGGCCTTTCCAATTGGGTATTGCTGTCATAGTGCTTGCAGTGAGATAATATAAATAAACACTAGCACTTGAAAAATCTTTGTCCTGTAGAGTGTAATCACAGATAAAAGATAAACTTTAGGTCATTACATTACAGAAGCTAGTAACCTCTGACTTCTTACTCATCTCTGCTATTCTGTTGTAATACAGCTGGTTACACTGTGTGGAGTTCAAATAGAATTGCAGTCCTGATAAAGCTTTTTACAGTCTTTTTAACTGGGGTTTTCAGGAGTTTTATATACGAACTTCAGTTGGACAAAAAAATATTTTTAATGTGTTAAATGAGATTATGAAGTATGTGGAACTGTCCTAACACTTGGTGCTTAGTTGTCAATGGTCACTAATCGAGATTTGTCCTTTAAAAAAGCATTTTTATTGAAATAAATCATGAAGGGGGTCTAGCTGATAAATCTTGTCTATATATAGGAAGAATTTACATGCATCAGCTGAATTGAGTGTAAAATGTCTGGGCTTTCCTGCCTTCTAAGAAAAACTCCTGTTGTTTCATCCCCAGATTGCCAGAACTGTAGCACTAGAGCCTGCCTGTTGATGAAGATGAATGTTACTACTGATATTTGTATATCATAGAGCCAGATTTAATGTAGCAAGGTTTGTCTGGACTTTTGAAGCTTGTTCACCCATTCCTTGAAATTGTGTGTAATCTTAACTGGATATTGAAAACCAATTTCTGGGTGCAAAGAAAACATGATTTCTTACTTCATTGTGAAGTAAATTTTCATGTTTCATAAACACAGAATGTAATGCATCTTTATATTGAAAGGAGAGATATTTTTTGTATTAGTGGAAGTTTTTCAGGATGGGGAGGAATGGAGGAAAAAGGGTAATACATTAATGTGAAGATCATAGAATGTAAGACCAGTCCATACTGTATTTAATAATACATCCCTAATCTAAATGGTAATGCCAAACCCAGGTTCAAAATAGTGTTGTCAGATCTGTAGAGTTAGAGACTTTTAAGTTTGTATCTCATATAAAACTATCTATAAATGCAACTAGCTAGTTTTACCTCCTTAATTGTAAGAGGTTTAATATATTGAGGAATGAGGAACAGCCACTGGCATGCCATTTAAAAAGCTGCACTCTCCAGATTGTCTTACAGTGGTCGTTTGTCAGTTCTGAAGTGCTCAGAAACCACTCATCACAAAAATTCTTCAGGATTAAGAATGAGACATGGAAGGCATATTCATTGTGCCTTTTCACCATCAGAAGTTATTAAACACTAGTAAGTTAAAAAATAAACTTGGTATCACTTTGCAAACAAGTGATGTATTCTAGTTAGATATTAAGTGGCCCATGGGAAATCAAGGATTGATAGAGAAAGACACGCCTGAAACTACATCTGATAAGCAAAATAGATCCAGCAGCTGTGGGACTTCATCAGACACTATGTGCTGTCTGTATTTTAGATTGTAAAATAAGTACATCAGCTGAGAAATCTAGCTGCAAACCTTCACACCTTCAGAATTTACCTCCATGTTTGTCTTTTCTTAGACTGTTTGTTTGTTCATTTATGTGCTCCTTGGTACACATCTTGACAAGTGGAAAAAAGTTTTCAGAATGGAAAATGTTAAAATATTGGGTAAAAGTAGTACATTTTGCATTAATGCAAAATTTCAGGTCCAGTTACAGTATGTACATGACCAAGCAAAGTGCTTGCAAAAGCACACTAAGTAAAACACTACTGAATTTGGTTCTTGTTGCATATTTGGCAGCAGGGAGGGCAATAATTCCCTCTCAATGTTATGATTTACACAACAGTAAATAAGCTATTTTCCATGATATAGTGGAAGTCACATACTTTTGGACTGTATTTTCTTGTACAGCTAGCAGGCAAAATAATAGATGGAGCATAAACAGCAAATAAAGATGTGATGATGAAGAGATGATAATAGCAGAGCTGTGAAAGGAAAACAGGAAATCAAATATGTGCCCTGGAGGCTTATTTCAGAAGGTGCAGTATTGTATGTACTTGAATTAGAATGCTGGATGCATACAGAGAACTATTCTGTTACTGCTTGGGAAGAAAAGTTCAGTGACAGCTTTCCCAAGCAGTGGCAAAAGGAGTTATTTGCTTAAAGTAAGCTAGTTTTAGCATTTGATCATGTTTTCTCCTCCTCGTGCATCTTTAGGTTTCAATATTTATTTAGTCTCCCTGTCACCTCATTTCAAAACTTTTGCTTACAGGTGACTTTATTTGGAGTTTGATCATCAAGGGTAGCATCAAACCATAGTGAACATTTTACTGATTAATCAGTTTCATACATCATACTCAATCAGAAACGTATCCTCTAGAAGTCAGCTCACATACAGTGACTGAACCTCTGAACCTTTCAGTCACTTGCAAACCTTTTTAATTTTTAATTTGTAGTGAAAAATCAGCTGAAAAGCATTTTCTGCTATTTCACCTTATTATTTAATAGCTCCCTTTGCAAATGAAAGTGAATATAGCAAACCTGAACAAGGCATCACAAGGTCTCACGACACCGAATTGTCCATGCCTAGGTGATCTGATAGGCTGTGTTCACACGTGTAGAGAGGTCAGATACTAAAACAGCAAATACCTGTGCCTAAATTGTTTCTACGGCCTGTTTTCCCTTTTACATCTGGAATTTGTTTTAAAGGGGAAGAGGGGTGTGGGGGGGGAGAAGAGACACAACAGTCTTAACAATATTTTCCGAGGCTAACTCACCTCGGCACAGGAAGCTCTTGGTGCTTTGTCTGCCTCTCTCTTCCCCCCACACACAGCACGCTGACTGCTGAAAGAAGGCTGAGACTATGCTCACAAAAGCAGGCTGAGTAAGAAATGGAAAATCATAGGCTGTGATTAGCATCAGCTTGAAAACATCCATTGTTTGCTTGCAATCCTGTGCCTGTGAATTTCAGCCAGATCACAGCAAGGATTTTTTGAGTTGCTTTGCAAGGTGAAGCTCAAACACTGCTGATTTCAAAGAGCAGAGATGCTTATTAAGATGCTGTATATATCAAAGTCAATTCTATTTTTATGTTTTTAAAAAAATAGAAAGATTCAGCTGAATGCACAGCTTCGTGGCTGGCTTGTAGAAGAGGCAGTGATTTCCAGTAAATAACAGCTGATGAATTCTCCATTTTTGAAGGGATTTGTTCCTAAGCTACAGGGATTCATACCCATCCTTCTTTTTGCGCATGTACCAACGCTGGTTGGTTGTGTGGATGGATTAACTGTGACAAGCTGTGACATCAGCAAAGGCTGGATGCTGCCTGGCTCTGTGATTTTGTAATGCATCCTCCCGTTCCTGCTGGGCTGACTCATTCCCGTTATAGGAAGGTTTGCCAAGTGTGGGCCAGCACCGACTGAAGTGTTGGGCATTGTGCTTCTGTGCAGGGGCTGTGCCTTAATTGTAAAGCAGGCAGATTTTCCAACCATGCTTACACTAATCATAGAGCTGAGAAGCAAATGCAGAAAAATATTAATACTTATAAATAGACACAGAAGTGGTAAAATATATGGGTTATATTTAGTGTGGGTGTGGTAGTCTTTGAACTTTGAAGAAGCCTCTGATTTAGGTTTTTAGTCAGCAAGGTGTGTGAAAAGAACAGTCTGTGTTTTGCTTGAGGACCACCAGGGAGGGAGAATCAGTGTTCATCAGCCTGAATACTATCAAGTTATCATGGTTATTTTGGATTATGGAGATTTTGTGAACAGGAGCCAATTTACTTTACCTGTAATGATGATAGGACGCGAGAGTAAGTTGAGCAAGAGCAGGGTAGAACCAGTTCTAGTGTGAATGAGTACTATATTGTTAGCTTCCACTCAATTCAGGAGTGGGAAGTGTTTTTAATAACCCAGGAGTGTACTGATTTCTTAGTTATTAACGATCTTGTACTTAAACCTGAAATAACAGACTAGTAGGGTTTTTGGTTGACACTGACTAGACCTGAGGAAAACTGCTGTGAATTCAGCCCCTGGAAAGGTGAATGTTAATGAGGGCTATTCAGCCCTTTGTATAGTCTGAGGTAACATTTCAGTAGTGCTCACATTCCCTTAGGATCTGCTTTTAAGGTCCAGAGGTTTCTTAAGTACTCAGCAGAACAAGAAGCTGATGATGACTGTTGGTGGGTTTGGAGCAAACAAAGTCTTTATAGAAACCTGACCTTTAAATTGGCTTCATTTCATTCCTCATAGCTACAAAAGTAATTAGCAAAACTAAGGAGGCAGGATCCTTTTGTGTTGTAAGAGGCCTTTTGGAGGGCAACAAGTTTCCCCTCCAAAAAAAAATAAACTTGCTGACATTTTCTGTCCAGAGCTTTTGACCTTCATCTTGTAGATGCTCTCCCCTTCAGCTTACATGTTTTCTTGACCATTTAACAGCCTGTTCTGGCTAAAAGCAAGACAGGTACTTCTGAAGACCATTCCTTCTGGAATACCTTGTAGCAGCAAGAATTTGAAATGGCATAGATTACTGTTGTTCGTTCCCCCAACAGTTACTGTTGTGGAAACCCTTAGAAGTTTATTGTTTGCTTGCAGTGAACAGCTTGACTTTGGACACTAATGTCCTTTCCAGGGTAGATGGACTCTTGTGTGTGTTCTGGAGTTTTAGGATCCCTAGAATGGCATCATGGATTTTAGAAAAGTGGTAAGCAATTGCTTGGGACACTATCTACAGACACACCTTATAGTAGTCACTTACTTCAAGAGTTGTTTTCACTTCATTTAGTCTTGAGAGGGGGAATTTAATTATCATGCATATTTACACTCATCAAGAACAACGGTGATGGTGTTACCATTGGTCCACATCCTGGACCTGGGCGGACAAGAGCGTATGATTGCAGGAACTCCCTTACAAGGGTGGGCAAAGATGGTCTGGCACACAGCTAAGGATCTTTATCAGATGAATATGTGGTATGTAATATGATCATTCTCTCATCAGAGGTACTAGATACTGCCATAGCAGGGCGGTTTCTTAGACTGCACTGTTGCTTTTCTAAGATTGTAACACAGAATACCTTCAGTGGAGAAAGGGGTTTTTTAGGTGACTCCTTCATGGAGTCCACTTTCCAGGTGTGAGGTTGGCCAATAGTCTGCTGAGAAATTTTACAGGTGTGAGTTGCATCTTTCCTCTGCTAACATCTTGTGCCAATTTTCTGCTTGTTGACTACATTTGCAACTGAGCAGTCTTTCCAAGTAGAAGCCCCCATTGAGGATGTCAGCAGGCCATGCTGCTGTTGGAGTGGTGTTAGCCAGCCACTATGGCCAATCTGCCCAAAGGGAGGCTGTTCTCAGATGCTTATGAAAGTAAGCCAGATTATGTCAGCTTTTGGTGTGTGTTTGGTAGCTGTGTTTGCCAGAAACACAAAAGGGAGACCACACTTAGCTGAATGAGAATGTCAGGGCGAGGATGAGTGCTATTCTAGTATACTGGTATTTCCCAGCCATCCTTAATCCCAGGCTCTCTTTAACAGAGTATCTCTGTTGATGTTTACCCTACATGGTACATTTTTATTCCTAAATGGGCTGTGACCTTCTGACAGGAGTCAGCCACAAGGTTTCCTATCCCAGGAGATTTAATTCAGTACATTAAAATAAAGTCTGATAAAGTTAGCTTGACGTGTCATCAGAGATTCAGTACTTGACTGAAGATCACCTGGAATGGAAACGCTCCCTGCCTGTGGTTTTTGTTCTCTCTTTTCTGTAGATAAGATATTTGGTCCAATATCTGTGTGTGCACATATTTTCCAGGGCATGCAACTACATTCCTGGACAGGATCAATGCAGGCCAGAAGAGAAGCAACAGATGCTGGACACGGAAGGGAAGCAATAGCTGTAGGCTAACGAGTTGTATCTGAAGCTGTGCTAGCTGTAGCAGATCTGACTTTAATGCAAGGAGTTGACAGCTAGAGCTGTCTTACCTCTGCCTTCCCAAGAGATTAAGTTTGTGAATGAGAGTAGGCTAAAAGTGGCATAGATAAGAAGCGCAATGTGAGTATCTTAAAACACTTGCAAGCTGTCCAGTGCTACCTATGCATCAGAAAAGAATTCCCCTCCATACTTGAAAAAACATTTCAGTAATAAGATGTAGTGGAAAGACGTTAAGATAGGCCTGCAGCCTTTCATTCAGCAAAGAATTGCCCATGAAGCAGACCTTTCCAAGGAAGGGAGCAACCAGATTTTGTGACAGCCAGCAGACACCCCTCTGCACTCATCACTGCTCTTCATATTTACAGAGTGATTGTTGCTCCCAAGAGACAGCATGTGGGTCTGGAATGGAGACCATGATACAGACTGGAAAGGTTCCTCACCAGCAGGACACTACATTCCAGTCTCTGGAATATAGAAGCCTCAGGCCTGGTGCTTCTATGGGCGTTGGTACCAGGATGCCAGTAAATGTGCTTTAGTGTAGTTGTTTATGATGACTGAAGATGAGGAAGGTCTATCTGGCAAGCTTCCTGGAAAAATCCCAGCTGAGAAACAGTTGAAAGCCAGGCACAGACAGGACAGTGATTGCTGCTTGACATTGAAAATACCTGACAGCAGACAATGACCAATCACAGTCTTGCAAGCACTCAGAAGAGATGATGAGTACATGACCTTCTGAGTGCTTGTAAATGATAAATGAAGGCAGTTGTGTCTAGAAGCCATGACAGAAAGATTGGAAGAGAAGGCAAGAAATAGATCGTGAAATTCTGTGAGCTTGCAACCAAGAGCCCAATCATAGGTACATGATGCTACACCAACAGTTTAGATGTAGAAAGATGCTTTGAACAGCTTTGGCCATGGATTTATCCTCCGCCACGGATTAATTCTCGACCACAGATTTACCTTGTCATGTGCATGTAACAGTTTTGATCTGTTCTTCAGTGTCCTAAAATTGTCTTCAGAGCACTCCTGGCAAGGGCCTGGCAGCTGAGCCAATCTTGTCCATGCAGAACATTTGTAAATAGTACCAGTTCCTGTGCTTCCAAGTGCAACAGTCAGCATGGCTTCCAGTCACTACATGCAGGCAACCCTGCAAGCCAGATTCTAGTAGTACTGTGTGTGCTGTAAAAAAATGCATCGATCTCACATCAGGAATGTAGTACAAGTAAGGGTAAGGTCAAAATCTGAGCAAGTGTCAATCCTGTCAGTCAAGTAATCATTTTATTAATGGGATCATATTGTCTGGTTCACTTGGTAGGAAGAAGAGATCCTTATAAAGTGGCAGATCAGCCAAAGAACCTAAGAGGTGCCTCTACACCTACATGCATAACAAAAGATCTTGTGTACCATCTCTCAGTCATGTTTGGCAATGGCATTCTGTTTTAAATGGTGCAATTGGAAAACTGTAAATGTCCTGGGATCTTAAGTGTACAGGCATCAAATAGAAGGTTTTATTTATGGTTATATTTTATATGCTTATTTATGATTCTATTTTCAAATAGTACTGTGTAGACCTTAAACTGAAGCCAGGAAGACCCTATTTTGTTTGCTTTTATCTGTATGGCATTATTAACTTTTAACAAGACAGTGTAGTTAATAATTCTTATGCATACTGACTGTAAGTGTGCATGTAAGCAAATTATTCAATAGAACACAGGGTACAGCTGGAAATAGTTAATGGGTCTGAGGGAGCAGAGCTAGTTTTAGCAAAAAAAAAAGTCTTTGAACTTTGGAAGAGGACTTTTTTTAAAAACTTCTGTCTAAGCAAAAAAAAACCCAGGTTCCAAATGGCCGTTCTTTAGTTCAACAGTGACTTTTAAAATACTTCAAAGAATGCTAAAGCAAATAAATTTCTTTCTACTATTTGCTTCTTTTACAGCTGTGCCATTTGACTTGGGCAGGAACCCTAAGCCCATCAGTGACTGCCTACATGGCAGTTTTTGTCATGGGGGTGGGACATAGTTTTAAAAGAAAAACTCTACTTCAGATCTTTGGTAAAAAGTGTGACCAGGCTGGGGCTAGGATTTTGTGCCATGTTACATAACATGTGGAGCTGGCTTAGTGGATATGGTCTATGTTACACTTACTTTCTCTGCTTTGTCTTCCTCTTCTAGATCCTGGTAAGAGATTTGTCTTCATATTGCGCAGTTCCCTTAATTATCCACTAGGCAATTCTGTCAGCCCTTCTTAATTCTCTGAGAATTTGGAACTGCATTTACATATTCACTAAAACCTTTCCTTGACAAGAAAGCACAGAGAAAGAGCCTCCATCAAAGAGGCTCAGGAGAAGTACAGAAAGCATTGAGAAGTACAGAAAGAAGCAAGTTGTCACTGAGCACAGAGCCCAGCACTGATTTAAGAGCTCTGCTGATGGCCTTCTTCTCATGTGTAATCCCATTTACTTATCATGCTATGCTAGCACTGATCACTTGCAAGAAATGTGATTGTCTCGCCCCCTTCCATCATACCAGCAGCATTGCATCTATAGTTCACTTGTATAGCTTTCCACCCAAGCAAAGGCAAAGTGCCTAGGAAAGCGCTGGAAAGACTTCAGGAGAGGTGGTTAGGCTGCACTGTACCACAGAAATTAGTTGTAGTGCCTTGGCATGGTTGGAGAAATCAGCTTTGAGAGGGGTTGCCAAGGCTTCACTCAGTGCTGCTGTGTGACCAGGGCTGGATTTATGTCAAGGGTGCTTAAAAAGCCTTTTGCTCAGGTTGTACTGAGGCCAGAATTTGGCCACCAGGCCAAGGCTGTTTCTTAGGCCAAACAGCAGTAAGTCACTCTAACAGAAAGTTCTCAACAGAAGTTCATTGTTAATTCTTATTTGGCACTTCATACTGGCAAAAATTCTCCATCCCTTTCAGATTTCAGTTAAATCAGGCCATAAGTTCAGAAATTGTGGAAAATTGACCTGCATAGTACCTTGTATTTGTTTCTACTGGACGCCAGGCAAGAAAAGCCCTTCAGGAATTTAAAGCAAATCTTCTAGTTTATCACATATAAATTGCAAATGCCATTTTTCATCCCCTGGTCCAGTGTTCCCGTCCATGTGCATGTCCACATTTTGGTACCTGTGTTCCTGCAAGATTCCTTGACACAAAGGAATGCATCATAGTGTGCTGAGTCTTTGAATGCATTTATTCAAACCTGGATGAAAGATTTGCAGCCCAAGATCCTGGGAGTACAGGAGAAATATTAAGCAAATGCTTACAATGAGGTAAAAATTACAGACATCTTGTGCATAAATTCAGCATTCTTTCAAAGATGCAAAGTTATTTTTCATCTGGACCTAAATCCATAAGGAGTGCTACTAAGTAATCTATATTATATACTGCAGATTAGGAGTACCTTAAGACAGACTGCATATGAGGCTGTGTGAAAAGAGCTGGCCTAGCAGTGGGTAATCCAATGGAAACTGATGTAAAATATGCTTCAGCAGAGAGTTAAAAATCTAATATTCTTTGAAAAAACATAATTCAGCAAGCAGACCCGTATATTATATTGTTTCTATTGCTGCTGAAATAGGTAAAGGGCATGGATTAGTCAAGAGACATGCTTATGGTGAACACCTGTGATCACTTTAGAGGAAGGAAGTTTGTGTACAATTCCAAGAACCCCAGTCTTACGCAGATTTTGAGAAGAAAGCCATCTGACTTATTATCTACTTATCTAAGTCCTATCTTTGCTATAATATTTACACTTGTGTTTTTTATTGCCTTTTTTCTTCAGAGTGGTAAATGGCAAACTTAACTACAATTTTACTGCCTTGGATAAACTTATGGACCGGCTGTGGGAAAATAAGTTGATTCCAGGTAAGGGCAGTTCCCTGCCTGCACAGCTTGGTATATCTGTTCATTCACATTGAACAATCATTAGAGTATTCTTAGAAAGCTTTTCCAAAGCTAGTTTTGATAAAAGATTTCATTGTTTACCTATTTGCTTTTACATCATGTCCCAGTGTGAGCAAAATGATATTATAGCATTAAAACAACAAAATTGGTTTTACATTGCCTTTGAAGGCAGTTTCAGATGGTTGTACTTGTAAATGAGATCTCATGAAGAGAATATTGTACCCATTGACATATACCTAAAAGGGCCAGAGAAGCAGATACTCTGGGTATAACTTCCCATAAATTTATGCAAACATCCACTGTTTTAAGTTTCCTCTGAGCCCTGCATTTATGTTGACAGCTAATAGCTTTGACTATAGTCACTGACAAGTTACAAGTAAACAACCTCAAATCTGAAATATTTCTGGTGGGAATATGTGGAAACAAAAGAGAAACCATTTAATGATGCTTCTTCATTAACAAGTTTGTTTCAGATGATGTGCTAACCCTTCATTAATAAAAATGAGATAACATTCACAAAAAAAGGAGACCTATTTCTTCTGTCTCTTTTAGGATTTGAATTGATGGGAAATCCATCAGGATATTTTTTAGATTTTGAAGATAAAGAACATGTGGTACAGTGGAGAAACTTAATTACTGTTCTGGCAAGGAGATACATAGGTAAGTTAAAGAAAGAAAAGTGTTGTTATTTGTTCTGTTGTAGTCCTTTCTAGCTACTTCAGAAAGTTCTGTGTTGTAATCAATTTCAAGACCCAGGATTTCAACACAAAACCAGAAAACAAAATGCCAAAACAGACCATGGAGACCATGGAATAATAGTCTCTCTTTTTACTGATCCTTGGCCAACATCCGGAATGAATAGAGTGTTCTGGGTAGCGCATTTGGCCTGCCTCAAAGGACTGATCTTTAACCTTGTTATATTGTTGTGATTGTAAAATACCAGCTTTCACTGGAGCATGATAACCTGAACACTTCTCATATGCCAGCTTCAAATATTTCTAACAAGGCAGAAGGCTCAACCTGAATTAAGAGTAGGTGGGTGCCCTAATCACAAAGCTGTAAGTCTCCCTCTCACCTTGCATCTTTTTCAAATATTGCTGCATTTCATCAAAAATGAGAGATTATTTTGAAACTCACAAATTACATTTACCTCATTATTAAAAATAATGAGGGAAATGATCTACTGATAGGTCTGGGTCCTGAGCCTCACCTGCAGCCTGAACTAATAGTATTGTCTTTGTAAGTCATTTATTGATAGTATTGTCTGGATATGCAGCTCACTGATAAATGAGGCCTCTCCTACAGATAGGTATGGATTGGAGCATGTTGCTAAATGGAATTTTGAGACCTGGAATGAACCAGACCACCATGACTTTGACAATGTGTCTATGACAGTAAAAGGTGAGCATGTTTTGGAGCATTTCTGAGTGTGGTGAAGTGAGACAGGTGTATGGGGTGAGCAGAGGGGTGACAGTGAAATGTAAGGTGTACTGACAAAGAAGTAAGGTAGACAGCAGTGATAAGGAATGTGACAGATACATCAAATCTGTTTTGCTAAGGTCATATTACTGGTCACACTTTATTCCCTACTTGGGTATCAAGGGTTGTGACACAGAAAAAACAAAACAGGAGTTACATTAAGAAGAAGCAGTTCATTAGTTGTATATAAAGTACAGTTAGTAGCACTAAGGGGGAAAAGGGTGGAATAAGAGGAAAACTCCTCACTGAAGCTGTGTGCTTTGGGAACATGCTCCTACAAGACCTTCAGAAGAACGTTGCAGAGGCAGGTGAAGTTTTGATGTCTTCTTGTGTTGTCAGTGCATAGGAAATGGTAGTCCCAATTTGTGAAGCCTTACAAATAAATAAAATAACAAGGTTATAACATCTCCTTGTAGTTTTAGATCCAGTTTCTGTTTTGAGTTATCATCTTTGATATATTCATCTGCTTGGATTTCAGGGTTTCTCAACTATTATGATGCTTGTTCAGAAGGATTAAGAGCAGCCAGTCCTTTTCTAAAATTTGGAGGGCCTGGGGATTCCTTCCATCCCTTACCGAAGTCACCCATGTGCTGGAGTCTTCTGTGTCATTGCTACAATGGGACCAACTTCTTCACAGGGGAGACTGGTGTAAGGCTGGATTACATCTCTCTCCATAAGAAGGTTAGTCCAAGATTTCAGTTTAAAGCCATTTTTTTCAATCAGTTTAATCAAAGTTATGTTTTATTCTGATTTACAAAGTTGATGACGATGATGAGTGTCCAGCCTATAGCAGGAAGCACGGCTACCTATTCTTGCAAAATTTTGAAGGTGTTCAGTTACAAGACTTTAACTCAAAGCAAATTTGTCTTTGCCCAATTCCCAAAGGGAAACAATTCCTCTACTTCTTTTCCATTTTATATTCTAGGAGGAGCTCATGCATGTAGCATGTGCTGTAGTAGATGAAGGAAAAGTACTAGTTTTGTTGGTCCACAGCAGCTTGGTGACCAAGAAGTATGTTTTATGTTTATGACTTTAGGTTATGTCTGTATGTTTACTACCTTTTTCTCATTACCACTAAGTACATATGAAATATTGTTGCAGGGAGGTGGGAATTCTCTCTACATCTTGCAACAAGAAGTAGAAGCAGTTCAACAAATTCAGAAGCTGTTTCCAGGTTTTTCTTCTGTTGCAATATATAATGATGAAGCAGATCCAATGGTTGGATGGTCCATTCCACAGCTCTGGCGAGCTGATGTGACGTATGCAGCGATGGTTGTAAAGGTAACAATTCATTGGTAGTTTTGGCACAGTAGTGTCCCCTGATGTGTTTTTGCCGTTGAAAAAGTAGACTTAACAGTTAATTTTTAAGCAGTTACTCAGACTAATAGATCCTAAAAAAGGAGACCTCCCTACTGGTACAGTTGGGGTTTCCCTGAGTAGTCTAGTTTTAGTAGCTTGATTTAATTTGTAAATTTAATTTAACTTTAGTTTTCTTCATCTTTCTTTAAAAAAAAAAAGCCCAACCCAGAACCAAACTGAGAACTTCACAGAGAAGTGCTAGAGAACTGAGAATGTATACAGTCTCCCAGTTAGATCCATCTGATAAGATCACTCTCACACATGCCCTCTCCATGTAATACTGCTGCTGTGGTGTCTATACTGCTGGCTGTCACCTCTATATGTAAGAATTATTTCCCAGCTCCTTCAGAATTTTATCTCATCAAGAGACATCAGGTATAATAAAGAAGTGCCTTGAGGTCTCAGCATAGTCCATTCTTTGGTTTGGGATACTGGCTGTACACATGATCTTATTAATTACTGCTAGTAATTACTGATGTTGGCCAGAAAAGCAGAAGAAGAGATTGATCAACATTCCCAGCTCTGCAGTAATTGCACCTTGGCCCCAGAGCAAGCTCAGCCCTTCACCTGCAAAGCAATAATTTCTACTGCAGACCTAGTGCTTTGTGAGCCACTACCTTAAACAGCACATAGAGTCCAAGTGCTCCTGTGCAAAGGAATAATTTCCAAATGCGAGAGTATGTATGTCACCCAGAAAAAAAGATGCATCTTATTAGCTGCTCCTGAGGAGACAAAGGCTCCCAGTTCCCTGAGACTGCATATACAAGCTGTCTTTGCTAAGGCAACAAGTCATTGACTGCATCGCAGGCAATTTGCAGGACAAAGTAGCAGTGTTTATAATGATGTGGTGATATGAAGGGCAAAAGAAAGACACATCCAGTGGAAAATTAACACTTGGTTGTATAGAAGATGGAAGCACTGTGTTTCTTCAGAGGCACAGTTGTGAGACTATCCAGTTGCCAGCCTTCTGACTTAATTCTTAAGTTCCGCTTAATTCTTATATTCAGGCACAATCTAATATGCTGAGAACTTGGGAACTTGGATGTTTTTTGGGAGAGCAGCACAGCAACCAGTGAAATACCAGGAGAATTAATTCCAAGTTAGCACCAAGTGGGAAAAGTGACTAATTGAGAAACAGAATCCAGGACCAGCTCACAGACACTGATGTAGTGGGTACAAAGTAATTTCAGATTTGGAGAACTATTTAGATTTAATTCAGGTGGTAAATCCTGATTGCTAATTAAGTATTCAAGACAGAGGGGCATAATTTGTAGTGCAATAGACAAGGAGATGTGTTCATTATCTGTGAAGAGTTCTATTATTAATTATTTCAGAGACTTACTACTTGCAAAACTACGCAGGTGCTTCATATTTTACAGTGATTAATATAGTACCTAAAGTGCAGGTTTTCCAAGACTTATGATAAACAGTTATTTTCTTCAGTCTTTTCTAAAAGGCAGAGGGACAGTTCTTTGCAGAGTTCTGTAAAGATTTTTAAAAAAATACAAGGACTACTGCATGTTTATTAGTTTTTCTCCAAGGTGAAGGTTCGCTTTCTCTATGACTTTGCAGGTAATCATCCAGCACCAAAACCTGCTCATTTCCAAAGCCAACAACACCATCAACTACTCGTTGCTGAGTAATGACAATGCCTTCTTGAGCTACTACCCTCATTACTTCACCCAGCGGACTCTGACAGCACGTTTTCAGATGAACAACACAAAGCCACCTCATGTCCAGATGGTGCGGAAACCAGTGCTGACTGCCATGGGCTTGCTGGCACTGCTAGGTATAGTAAAGAGCATGTCAATAACCCCTCCCACCTAGAAGTCTCCAGCCCAAGAAAGATAGTTCCAGCCGTCTTGCTATTCATAAAAGCAAGAGCTCCCTTCACTGTTTACTAGCTTTGTTAAGAAAATGAAACTTCATTTCCTCAGACAGATTGATAGCTCAGAAAATATTTCTGAGAGTCTGTTACCTGTTTGATTTAACTTACTGCTTTGTTTATATCCTCTGTGTGCCAACCACTCACTTTTTGTTGATTGGTACTTCCCGCTTGTGATGCAAGGGGTACACACCATCAGGCTGCAACTGTCTTTAAGAAATCCCTGTAGCTGGAAGATTCTTGCAGCATGTTACAGGGAGAACTTCATTCACTGTCACCTGTTTACATGTTGTTAGCTAAAATGCTAAGCATAAGAACTGCTGTAATATGTATTTCACAACACTCTACTGTTGTGAAATAAATCTGACTGAAGACTGTAACTGGTAAAATAAGGCAGAACATAGCTCACTTATGCTCAGTCTATTTGCATGAACCTTCTTTGACCCTGCAGTTTCTGACACAGGACTGACTAACAGTGATGCTAACAGTTGTCACGTTTTTTAAAGGAGAAGAGCAGATTTTTGCTGAAGTGAAGATCAGTGGAGATGAAAGCGCTCAAAATAGCACAGTTGGAGTGCTGGCATCTGTGCACACCCCAAGTGAGACACAGCCCTCAGATAGCTGGCAAGCTACAGTACTGATGTATTCAAGTGAGGATAACAGGACTTCATCTAACATCAGCACGGTCACAGTGAATGCCACCCACTTCCCCAAACATAGAGGTAAACAAATACCATGTAGACAGCTCATATTGAGTGATCTTTAACAGGGAATATCAGCTGGAAAACTTCTACTGAACTGCTTTTCATTGGAAGAGTGAATTTAATTTTCTAGCTTCCTCTGTCATCTTTTGTGCACTCCTAGATTTTCTGAGATATAATGGTGCCCTTCTTTGAAAGGTTCATTCCTAATGCCTACACTTTGATCCCATCTTTAATAGCAGCTGCCAAGTGCTGCCTTTCTGGAAAACTACCGATCTCAGTGTACTTGGCTGGATATTGCCAAGTAACAATTCCCTTTATGAGATGACTCCAAGACAGCCAACACGAACACACAATTGCACAGCTGATTGAGTTACCCAACAAATGCATGCAAAAAGAGAATTTTGGTTCTGGTTGTGGAAGTAATAGTTTGAAAGGTAAACTTGGCAAATGTAAATTGTACAGCCTCATGAGAGTCCTAGCTGTGGGACTTCCCAGTGGAAGTTAGGCTCCAAAGTGCTGAAATCAGTTTTGAAAAGGTAGACTTACACACCTGCTAAATACATTCTTGTTAATCTTTAAATCCAAGTAAAGAGTTTACTTCTTTGGTTTGTCTCATCTCCTACAGAGATGGTATATGTGACATATTACATGGATAACAACGAAACCAATCCCTATCTGAAGTGGAAGAACCTAGGAAGCCCTGACTTTCCTTCTCCAGAGCAGTTCCAGCAAATAAGGGATGCTGAGGTATGATTATGTGTTTGCTTGAAGTGTTGTACGAGTAAAGTGCTTGTGAAAAATACAACAAATCAGGCCTCTAACAAAAATTTCCTTAGCCCACAGTCATTCACTTTTTATATACACACAAAAATTCACTTGCAGTCCTGCAGAAAAGTGTAGCTCACGCCTTGGTGTTTGTGTTATACAACCTCTTCACTCTGGGCCTAACCATAAAATAAGGAGGCACAGTTGCTCCTGGGGAAGTTCTGCCTTCTCTCTGAATATTCAGCGGGCTTTGAGGCTCTTTCTGTTCCATCTGCTCAGGTAAGTCACATGGCCCTGTGTATATGACAGAATGGCCAAATTGCTGCATTAGAAGGTTGAAATGAACCCCATAAATAGTAGAAAACAAACACCTCCCTGGGGGGAAAACTGCCCAGTGCAACTTCAGAAAACTGAGGGGCTCACATGGAGATTGACAGTTTTCCCTCATCCTCACTAGTGCTGAATGCACCATAGAGATAATTGAGTCAGTCTTCTCTGAGAAGTCCTCTCCTCCCTATGGATGAAAGCCATGCAGAGATTACTTACTGTATGTGAGCATATGAGAGCAGCCTGTCGCTTCAGCTCCCCCTCCCATAGTTTCCCCAATGCATTCAGATTCCCAGGTTAAAAACAGAGGTCATCTTCATCCCCTTCAGGGCCCACAGACAGTACTCACTTTCTGACTTCAGTACAGAGTACTGTGTCTTCTCTTCCCAGTCACCACAACTGACTATTGCTAAGGCCTGTGGGACATTGTAGGAGATATCAGCTCTTCCTTAAAAAGGGCAGCAGCAAGATTGTACATACTCTTGGCTGTCTGGTACAGCCTCATCCCCAGAGACCAGCCATGTAGCTGTTGTAGCTAGCAGTAGCTTGTTCTGCACACTGGGAAGAGATGGGGCCATGGCTTGTAAAGACCTCTAGCCTGAAAGGCGTCCATGGGAGGTTACAAAAGTGACAGAATGTGCCTAAGGGCATTTGTGGTCAACCCAACTTGTGAGCTGGGCAAACCCTCTGTTTCCTGAGGAGCTGGAAAACAAGTTCTCTGAGTGTGGAGAACTTTGATGCCTGTAAGCATTAGCAGTACCAACTCTATTGGAAATTTAGAGTCCTAAAGTTAATACACAAGCACTTTACACTGGTTTAACAGTTGGTCTTTAGGTGCTGTAATGAAAGACTTTTCACAACACTACTCTTTGGCTCCGCAGGACCCACTGGTAACAGGTCCATTTCCATTTCCTGAAGCTGGCATCCTGACACTGAAGCAAGACTTTCCCGTTCCCTCAGTCTTTCTTATCCACATCTGTGCAAGACCCAGATCAGCTCCTGATCAAGTATGTGTTGTATTCTACCATTAGACACATCAAAACTGAAACTGCTTCCTGCCTTAAATCTTAGAAGAAGACCATCGAATTACTTTATTGTTAAAAGTGTAAGAATTAGTAAATAAACAATTCTTCTCTCTTTTGATGAGAAGGCTCTCAAAGATGTAATTCAAGATAAAGTACTACATAGCAAGTGATAGGAGCCATCACTAAGATGAATGAAAATTCCCATGGTGAGAAATTATTAAAACAGTACTGAAAAGTGCAGTATCTCTTTAAAAATCACATAGTATGCTACAAGGATTGACAAGTTAATTGAGAGCTAAAGCTAAAATGGAATCATGGCCTCCATATTAGACATGTTTCTGCTCATTCAGTCTCACCCATGTTCATAGTGGTACCCAGAGCCTCTGATGGTCCTCTGCAGGGTTGACGAGTGGGAGACATGGACTGCAAAAAGCTACAGAGCAAAGAATTTTGTTTTTACACCTGATCTCAATGGAAAAAAATCAAAGCAAATAATTAGTATGGAAGGATGAACACAGAAATTTGACCTGGCTGATTGGTTTGTACAGTTTTTTTACATGGTCTTGTGTCTTTGGACAGGTGACTGGTGTTCATTTGATCCCTCTCACAAAGGGGCAGGTCATTGTGCTGTGGGATGACGACTGTGTTAAGTCAAAGTAAGTGGCTTTCAAATAAAATTGATACAAATGAGTTACCAACATACTAGTCCCTAACTTTCCACAAGCTCTACAGAGTAAAACAAGGTCAAAAATTAATGAATTGTTGCTCCTTGATAGATGATACAGTGCATTTGTCTGAAAAGTGAACTGTAGGACCTGTGTGCACAAACTGTGAAAAGCAACCCTGCCTAATCTGTGGCCTGATCAAAGGAATCTGCCTGTTGGTCACCAGCATTCAGTGGCTTTTCTGAGGGGATTCTATTCAGCATAGCAGACAGGAAGATTCATGGTAGAGGTTACATTATCAGCAGATGCCTAAGTGGGATCTTAGACATCTCTGTAAGGGATGTGAACTGGAAGAGAAAACCTCCAGTTGCTTTCTTCAGCAGACTCAATTCAACTGGAAACCTTCTATATGTGAGCTGTGAAAGGTGATCCAGTGTACAAATAGATTACCTCAAGAAGATAAAAGGACTTAGGTCCTTTTCAAGCCAGTCTCCCTAGATTCTTCATTCTTGATAACCCTGGTGTCTGAGTGAAAGATGCGTGACATTTTGTGATGCTGCATATACCCAAAGCAGCAAGTCAGTCTAGGTGTTTTTCTGAGGCTGTTGGAGCCCTGGTTCTTCCTAATAGTGCCAATTCATTCCATCCTACATTTGGTAGGAATGAATCAACTGAACATTTCTTATTTTTGTCCTTCTTGTTGAAATAGCCCTGATTTTTCATAGTATTTGAGAATTCATGTATTGTCAGTTGTAATTACAAACCTCTCTGGTTCTCTTTTCTAGGTGTATAAAGACATTTGAAGTGGAATTCTCATCAGATGGAAAAGTGTACCAGCGGATTAATGCCAAAGACACAATATTCACTCTCTGGGTCTACAGTCCAGGTATGGCAAGAATACTCACATTAAGTAATCTGTCATATGATATTGCCACTCATGAGTTTGTGAACCATTGTTTAGTAACTACTGAAGGTAGGTAACTTGCAAGTAACACACAGTCCCTCACAGATAAGAGCGCATCCCCTCCTTTAGGATTGTATTCTCAGTAAGAGACTTATTTTCAAGGACAAACAGAGATCAACAAGTAGTCGTGAGGACATTATTAGTGGTATGTCATGGATAATTCCTTGTCACAAAAGCCAGTCACTGAGCCGCAGGCCTGGCAAGGTCCCTGAAAAGTTAAGTAACAATTTGTAGCTGGTGTAAAAATACGCAAAATGATAACAAAACATCCCACAAAAAACCATGACCAGACCTTGCAATAGAAGTTTACTCAGATGAAACATCCAAGTGAAGGAAGATACTGATGTTTTATTTGGGTATTTTTTTGTTTATCTGAAGGTGGAGGGTGGTGGTTGTTGGTTTTTTGTTTTGTTTTTTAATTTTTTAAGCAAATGCTGTCTAGTCTGCAACATGACCATCCAACAAATATTGATGATAAGCACTGATAAGAGCTGAGTGAACCACAGACAAACCTTGCCTTATAGTGATACTATTTAAAAGCAGTTGAGAGATGTTTTTACCAGAAACAAGGGCTTATCTTACCCTGAGAAAGCCTTAACATCAGCAGTGATGGCATAATAAAAGTTCAGAGCTATTTATGCAATCTTAGGCAAGCAAAGACTTTAAATCTTGGCTATGACAAATCTCTGAAGTTATTATTCATTATTATACTATAATATTATATACCAGTTTTAATAGTTTGTTTCAAAACAAACAGCAACAGAAAAGACTACTTGAAAAAATATCATGTGTCAGTAGTCCTTATTGCTAGGAACTTCCTCCTCACCCATTATTTCTGGCATTCTTTTTTTCCTAAAATAAAAACACTAAAACATATATAAAAATCAATTAATTAGATAAAATACCCCCAAATTTATATTACTTGTGTGTTCAAAGATTCTGCTGGGGAAAGCTGTATTCTTTGAACTGGATCGAGGATAAAAAGCCGCAAAACAGAAGATCAGTTCACATACCTTTAAAGTAAGTGGTGCTGCTTCCTGAGTAGAGCAGAGGGTTTTCAGTCAGCCAGTGTGCTTCTTGTTCTTCTTCTTTTTTGAAACTGTCCCCACATAACCTGTTCCAAAGGCAAAATTCAGGCAGAAAAGTAAGTTGGAAAAAAAGAAAATTAGTAATTGTGTGCTGCAGATGTCACAGCCTCCTTCCAAAGGAGCTGCTGGGATAGCAGTCCTGTAGCTGTACTTGCTAATCCTAGTAAGTAGAGAGGACATCCTTGGTGAAGCAAGATAAAAAAGTCAGTACTTGGCCACAAGGAATTTGTTATCATTTTTAATCAGACAGACACAGACACACTTTTGTAGGATGCAGAACTGATTTCCCCAGCCTGTTCCATGAACCTACATTTTACAGGAGTTGTGCCTGCTTCACATCCTCCCAGTCCCACAGGTGCCAGCGTTTCCCAGTGACCATTTCTAACCTTTTCATTTGCAGGAAGCTCAGTCTCCGGCTTTTACAGAGTGCGTGCCGTTGACTACTGGGGGAAGGCAGGCCTGCCCTCTCTTCCCGTGGGGTACATTGAAGCTTTCAAGTGACGCTGAAGAGTGGTGCCTGGCTTGGTGTCAGAGTGGTGTATGTTCCTTGCTAATGACAACTTCCCAGAAAAATAAACTCCTCCCAGGCTGAGGAGGGTGTATGGTAATGACCTGATGAAGTTAGGAACACAAGTTAGAAGCAATTGCCCCTGTTAACTCTTCACAGCACAAAAGACAGCATTATCAAACAACTGCAACTGCAACTGGTAAGAGGCTACAGTAGGACAGGGATTCAGCCTGGATAACTAGGAATTATGGGAATACATATTTATTATTCCCCCTTTTTCACTGAGCTAACAGTCAGGGCAAGCTAAGATTTTTAGAGGTCACAAACTGTAGCAGGAACAGAACCCTGGCTTCACTGTGTGGGTGAGGATGGTAGCAAAGGCACATGGAGGACCTGAGAGTGACTGCCTGAGCTGCTAGCCAGTCTTGACTTAATGGAAAAGTGCACAGTGACAAGACACATTCAGAGCATGAAGTAAAGGATCCCTTAGTTCCTTTGGCTGGTTAGTCACAGTGGGTTATTTCAGAATGCTTGCCACCTCTTCAGGTGTATGAGGTTTTTCACTCTCTCACAAAGGTGTTTCCACCCAGCTCTCTCTGTATTTGTGGCCATTTCATGGGTGCCAGAGCTGTTTTCTGTAGGCAGAGGCAGGGGTGTCAGCTCATTCTCAGAGGGGAGAAGGTACAGAAAGCCCTAGCCTCCTGCCTTTTCTCCTTTGTGCTTTTGTCCAAGTCACCTGTTTGCACTTTGGCCACCAGCTGATGCCCGTTTGTGGCAGAGGCTCTAAGCCTGAAAGTCCCTCTGTCTCTCTATTGCTGTTGCCTAGCCTGGTGTCCTTCAGCCCTTACAGCTAACACCTCCCCTCACAGACTGTAAGTGGTCACTCAGCTCTGCATAGCCAGGAGCAAGCTGAAACACTAGTTAGAGCCTTTGTGTCTTTGTATGACAGGACAGCACACTCTTGAATGTAGCAGGGCTACTACTTAGGACACTTAGGAAATTAACAAAGAACAGTTTGAGCTCCTGTGCTTTGCAAAGCTTGTGCATGAGCATGTGACAGCCCAAGATCACGGGCTGCAGATCACCACTGGCTGTGCTTGCAGGTGCCAAACACTTTATGTAAACAGCAAATTTCCCTGAAATTGCAGGGGTGCTGCTTTATTCTTCTCTTTTCACAACTGGCACAGTTTGAGCTGTGCCTTTAACAGGCTTGCAGAGAGAAGGATAATGCCAGTGAAAACAGCTGGAGTGTTTTCCATAAGAGGAGTGCCTTTGTCACACAAACAAATCCCCTACTGCTCTCTTTGCTGACATCAGCCACCTCACCAACATAACAACAAAAACTGCATATTTGATGAAACATTCAGGTCTCAGAAAAAGAGAAGTGCCCAAGTTTGCACAGTAGGAGAGAGCTGAACTACCTCAAATACCCTCAACTCTTACAGCACAGAAAAGAAACATGCAAAAAGTCAGTGCATGTGAAAGTGGCCTTGTATCTCCTTACTTGCTGATTATTTGTTCAAGTGCTTTTATTGAAAATTAGCTTTAAAAGACTTACTCTGTCACAGAATTCAGATGAAATATTTCTTGCCTCATTTGAGTTTTAATAAGGGGCACTTATCGCATCCTAGTCCTCCAATTCCTTGTCCGTACAGGCAGAACAGGAAACTGAATTGCATCCTCTAAATTTAAGAAAAGTTATTGAGACATTCTACTTGCATAGAGATAGTAAAAATACATTTTAAACTTGTGATAATTGCCCCTGAGTGAAGAACCATTGTACAGAGTTAAGTAAAATCTAGCGGTTAACACATGTTGTTTTGCTAGCATGATGTGGAACAACAAATAAAATTATTTAGAGAAATACTAAGTATAGGGTCTTGAGAGATTTTAGTGTGTCTGGAGCAGGGGAAGATGTAGGAGCTTGAGTGGACAGTTTAGTGTGTTAAGATGTCCTACCTGAGTAGCCCTTCTGCTTTAAAATTTTCCCACTCTGGCAATCAGAATATAGCAGTCTTTATCAAACCAAGGACTATGTACTAGTTACAGGTGTATTAAAAAAAAAAAAAAAGGAAAAAAAAGAAAAAAAAAAAAAGAAGAAACATAGCTGTAGTGAATAGTATTGATTTTGTTGTGCAGGGATAAAAATATATAGATGTGCAAACCATGAAAAATAGAAGATTTCTTCTGAAAATCTTCTTTGCTGCTATGATATAAACTCATTCCTTTAAGAAATGAGCATGTATTAGCAATTAGAGAGAGAAGAGAAGTTGGTATTTCCAGGTATGAGTTTATTTCTAACAAATTATAAAAGTTTTTGAAATGGCGTTTTCTTTTTTCATCATTTAATGTCTACAGAAAAGCGCTGTTTAGTACTTGAAACTTAAGATTTCTGTAACCATCTGTTGCTAACTCTGGTAGTGTTTCCAAAATTGCATGTTTAACTAATCTCCTCTGTTACATGTAGTGATCAGCCCCCCATTACTCTTTGAGTTTTCAGAAGTGCCAAGTATCCATAGCACCAAGTGTGAATAGCAGGTGCTTAGTAGTTCTGTAGTATCATAACCAAAGCAAGGCTGCAGAGCACTCATATATGTCTTTTGCTGTTCATTAATCCAAATAACAATATGTAACTGCAACATGGAATTTTTTGCCTGTGCTTGAAACAAAAGCTTGTGAGGCTGTATAACCATTTTGCAACTGAAAGAACCTTTCAGCTGAGTATTTTACATTGTCTAATTGTGTATATGCTACATTTGTTACCATCTTTTGTGAGAGCAAATAAAACTGGTTATTAATCATTCACATGAACCATGTAAAAACAAGATCTGATCATTGTGTTGTAGAAACTGCTTACAGCTCTACTTTCAACTTAATCTTTAAAGTAAAGACTGTTCTCAAGGACTGTTATATTTGAACTCCAGCAAGCGACCAGGTACCATGCAGCTGCTCACTGTGACTACCACCACAAGGGGTAAAATAGCTCGACTTGGGGAAATTCCAACATTACATGTAACTGAAACATAAAAAATGTCGAGGCTGAAGTAGAAACCTAAATGCATAGATTGTCTCAGTCACCACAGCCCAGGGAAAACTGGTCTAACTCAAGATGGTATCATAGTCTCTGATCTCAGGATTCACAGTGTCCTTGCTGGGGGAGGTTCACTGGTGTTTGAAGGACAATATCCTTGCAGAGTCCCTCCTGCTGTTGCACAGTCATAGTCTTTCTGCCAGCACTAAAGGACCTTCTGAGGACAAAACAACAGTCCTTTTAATGTATAAACAATTTTTTTATTTTGTCTTGTTAGTGGAAAGTTTGTGCAGGATAGAGATTATGACTTGGGACCTATACACGCTCTTAAAACCCAGGAATAATAGACTGCTTTTCATCAACCAGCTCAAACAGCAGACAGATGTCTGCCTGTAGATGTACCTGAGGTGTTTCATGTTGAACTCAAGAGAATTTCAAGAGTAGTGTAAGTCTCATCAGCATACACTCATGACTGCCTGCCTATCCTACCTTGTCTTTCACATTTCCTGCAGTCATTAGAGACAAATGGATATAATATAGCTCCCATCTGTTCATTAACTTACCACATCATACATTGAGGACTTGCTTGTGGTCCTGATGGAGACATACTCCCCCCCAAGTACAATTACTGGGGCACGTGAACTCAACCATGGTGTATTCAACCAGAATCACCTCTATATTTCTATGATCCTGCAGGCTTTGCCTCGTGTGGCTAAAGAGGAATTGCACTACCTATCTTGTCTGGACAGACTACACCAAGCAGATGCACTGGGTCCTGCATATTGTTTGTATCTTGTTGCTACAACTCTCATCTGCTCTGGTCATACAATTAGTATAACCACAGACATTAAAAAATCCCACTTCTTGTAGTGTTGGTCTGACAGTTTTGGCCAAAGGCCATGCTTCTTCAGCTAAGGGTTAGTGCTGTCTAATCAGTTGTTATACAAGTCCTAAGGTCACAGATTCCACCCCAATACTTCCTGCTGGGAGAAAGGTGGAAGTGGAGAACATTCAATCAATGCACTGACCTTGCACTTAGTCCAGCAGAAAAGGCTGATATTTTTTCAACACTGAGTAGTTCTCTGTCTGTATGGGGTTTTGTTAGCATTGCCTGCTAGTGCTCCTCTGTTTCTGTCCTTATCTTTAGGTGGTAGCTCCCAGTCTTGTTCTCTGTCAGGGTAACTTTCCCTAGACCTGAGGAACAAGGACATGTTTGTTCAAGCGGGTTGAGAGCCTTACCAGTATTGCCAGGAAATCCTGGGAAATACAAGTTTGAGAGACTTCACTGCATCCCTGGGATAATGTCTGTGGTCCTGGAGAGTGTCTCTGCTTTCCATACTCTTTCTGGTTACTGTGGATAAGATTGAGCAAGCATCTTGCAGCTGTTTAACACTGTAGTGTTCTGAGGGTCTTCAGTCAATATCAGCCTTGTTCCACACACCTTTTTGAAGCCTCAGGGGCAGGGGCTGTTCAGCTTGGTCTTACCTCAGTGCTTGGTAATTATGACTTGTAAAACTTTGTGTAGTTGATAAACTGCAGGGTTCAGCAAGATACTGGGGTGTTCTAGACTGGATTTTTATTATTAGGAAACACAAGGTGAATGTGGTTTTACTAAAAGCAGTGGAAAATGCATGTCAATAACACTGACTCAGGTTACCCTTTTTCTACGTGCAGATTTCCAGGTACTCTTCTTTGGCTTTCTCTGTCTGTGAAATTCTTTGCCATAAACCCAGTCCATGCTATATTTTTCAGTTCTATACCTTTCAGATACTGAAAACTGGATAATCAAGGCAGAGAGGAGCAAATTACTGTTAATGCCATTAGAAATGCAAGCACCTGCTCATTTAAAGCATTGTCCACTGTCATTGAAAGTAGCATCTGTTTTATTGCATTTGTGGTTCTCCCGTTGGGAACTTTGCTGCAGGTAGCTCTGCCTCAGATGTGCTCTTTAGTCCTGTTTTTGGATGGAGCTGTCTCAGTGATGTGCCTGCATAGTGCCCTGTGCCTTGCTGCCCTTACTGGCTGGACTTTCTGTGTGAATCCTAGAGTTTACCCTGTCACCATGCTGGTGTCCGACAATCAGCCCTGTCAGGGCTGTCAGGTGCCCCTCTCACCATCCTTGCCCTGCCTGCCCTGTTCAGAGCTGGGGAGTGACACTGCTCCACCTGTGCTGGGAACACCCTTGCTGCTGTCTCACTGCTCCTCAGTGAGCATCCTCAGTGCTTCTCCAACAGACAGGACAACAGGCAATAAAAACCAGTTTCAGACATGCCTTTTTTTCCAAAACATTTATTGACAAATGCCACATTAGGTATTCCCTTGAAAATTCAAATATCACTATTATATTGCACACTGTTTAAAGATCCCCCAATATTTTCATGTGTTTTTCAGAAAAAACACACTATTCCATACTATGATTTTTTAAAATTATTAGTTGAGTGGCAACTTCAAGACCAAGAGGTCTGGTTTCTGTGCTTAAGGATAGGATCAGAAGCATACTTTTAGCAGGCCCCTGGAAAGAAAGAAAAGTAAACTTTAGTCTGTGTAAGTAAATTTGCAAAGGGCTTTAATAGCCATTAAATCTCCACTGAAGCTGTAATTACAACCCTCCTGGGGTACTTCTGAATCACAGTACAAGACTAGGGGGCAGGGTGCAAAAGTTTGCATTTCTCTCTGTCTATTGGCACAGACACAGGCAGCCTTTCCTAGCTAGCCATGGGCTTTTGGCTTTCCTGAGGACCAATCCATGACCCTGCAAACCAGCTGCCTTCCCTCTGCTACAGGGAGCGGTACAGAGCGCTGTGGGGCAGGGAAGCCCAGGCCATGGCCTTGGGTGATGCCAGTACCTGCTCTGTAGTGGAGGACTGGCTGACACAACAATGTGCTGTTCAGGAGGTTTTAGCTGCCATTCCTTGTGCCACAGTGCAGAGCACATGTGCTGTGTGGCTTGGTAAGGGGTCAACTTCTGACCAAGTAGGTGAGGTTGTGAAGAGTGTGAGTCCTCAACTGCCAGCAAAGAAGAATTTCTGCCTTCTGCAGAGCCCTAAAAATGTGTCCGTCTATTTCATGGTCAGCATTTGAACTAGAAGATCAATTCCTGTACCTCCAGAAAAATGTTCCCAAAATGGGCTTTAAACATGGTTTGTTTACATGTATGTGGAGCAGCTGCTGACTCCCACTGCCAGCTGACACAGTCAGAAATGCTGCTCAGAGCCCCTCATCCCTGCTACTCAGACCACACAGGACACAAGTCATGATGGAACTGAGGGTGAGAATGGTCCTTCCTGGAGGCACCTTTTCATCTTTTCCTGAGGGACACTGCATGGACCCATGGTAAGACGCTATTATGCAAGTGGCCAGGACAAGGATTTCCAGGTGCAGAAACCCCGGCTTGTGCATCCATCCCTGTACTGTCTACTACAGTAACAAGGCTGATCTTCATCTGGTGGTGTACCAGGTTCAACACACAGGATTCCGGTAAGTTGCAATCTTAAGGCTGCAGAACTAGCCTGTAGCAGGCTCTTGTTCTTTTATGGATTTCCCTTTGCAGCTCTTTTCCTACTAGATCTAACATGAGGAAAAGGTTACTAAAAAAGAACAGCTGTGTTTGCTGTAGTTCTGTCACATTAACAGCAAATGCAATCACCTACTGTGCAACTCAGTGAGTTTGCTAATTAGGCTGAAGTACCTGACTGGAGCACAGGCTGGAACTGGCCAGACATGCAGATTTCCTCCTGCTTTTGGCGCACAATGCGCTGGATGGCTGGGGGGAGGCCACGGGGGTTGCGCGAGAAGATCAGGGAGTAGCCATCATCACAGGAGCCGTCCTCCTTCAGGCTGCGGCAGGCATAGGTGATGGCATAGTTATCATAGTCAGTGTCAATCACCCAGTAGTTGTCCCCTGAAACAACAACACACAGCTTTGTCACAGTGGGCACAACAGAGCAGAGGTGGATCCTTCAGCAGTGAGGTGGCAAACTCGTGTTAGGGATTGCTTTCCGAAGGATCTATAATCACATCACACATCCAGCTTATCTCCACACCATGAGGGAAAGAACTGGGACAAGCACAGGGTATCTTGAGACCATGATTTTCCCCACGATGCTCAGTGCATTTTCACCTTTTGTTTCTTAGATTAGAGGTATTAGCAGGACTAGGATTTTCTAGGTTTTCAATGAAAAAATACCTCTTTATGTTGCTTGATCAAGCATGGTGGAAGGAAGGACATACATTTCCTATACAGGAGGCCTCAGTAAAACATTCCTCCTGTTTCCTAGCCTTTCTCTACTTAGTTCTTTTTGGTGTGGCTTATCTGCCAGTACTAAGGGAATGTACTTCTTTCTTACACCTTAGAAGTCCTCCCCAACTTCCACAGCTGAGGAACTGCAGCTGTGGGAGGCTTGGGCATGAAGGATGGGCTTTGAAGCGCACGTAAAGTTCAGCATGAGCAGTTTCTAAAGGTACACTTGAGTTAACAGTTCCATTTCTTTGAGTCCAGCTGTGTCTCTCTGAAATGAGTCCTGTTGCTGGGGTGCAGCTGTGGGTCTATGTGTCTCCTATGTTTAGCTATGGGGAGTACAGGGGCAACTGACCTCAGCACTTCCATAATGCCCACAGTGGGCCCCAGGAAGAATGGCTTCCCTAGGCTGAACACCACAATTGGCTGTACAGAACCCATTTTGTGTGGCCCAAAGCCTGTAAGCCTCCTTGTTAAAATATATAGTGTATGAGAAGGATGTGTGGGGAGCCTCTGGATGCTGCCCATTCTGTGGAGATAAAATGCACAACTTGGATAAAGCATGCTCTCCCTGAAAGGATGTTTCAGGGGAGCTTGGAGCAATCCCAGCTGAACTGTTTTTCCTGCTTATATGTGGAAATGCACATCTGGACAGTTGTAATTGACAAAATCCTCAGCAATTGAAAAGTGTCAGGGGGCTGGAGAATTTAACTCACCACCGCTGGAGAGGTAGCTGGCCAGTCCCTGGTAGGTCATATACATTTTTGCTGGAGTGGTTGGGTCAGGTACCGTGTACTGAGCAGCCATGTCAGCACAGATCACCCAGAAACTGCAACGAGATCCATAACATTCAAGGTAAAACCTGGCAGCATGAGAACTTCAAAAGGGTGTCCTCTCAGGGCTTGGGTACAAGTCCCTCAGGCATGGGGCATGGCCTTTCTAAATGCAAAGTCACTAATTAATGTCATTAAGTGATGCAAATCTGTGACACTCCCCAAACACACATCAATCACAGCCAGTGATTGCTGCTGCCCTCTGGTCCCCAGCTGCTGTAAGGCTATGCTGTGGCTGGGGCCTTCAGTTCAGTAAGATTTTTGCCACCCATTTCTGTACAAGCAGACACACACCAAGCACAATAATGAACGTTGTTTCTTGGCTTCCTGCTAGCAGTCTGCAGGGTGAGCTCACCTGCATTTGGAATCTTTTGGGCTCAGTAGATGTGCCCCAGGAAGAGGCAGGGACTTGGCTCTCCCCTGTCTATCCCTTCCTGGCAGTGTGGGCACAGGAATGTCTGTTACAAGTACAGTAATAGTTACAGCTCCTCTGCCAAGCTGGTGAAAAGCTGTCACAGAGCCTTTGAGAACCCTGTGGGTGTCCATTGTTACAATGCCCTTCTCTGTTTGGTATCTCTTTGCTTTGAATGCCATCCGCATTTCAACACTCTTTGTCAAGCATTACCTGGATTAGTGAAACAGTGGAAGAGTCTTCATTCCCTTCCTTGCTCAGGCTGGGCTTCCCCTTATCCTACCTTTACAGAAATAAAATTTGCAGGAGCCTTGAGACCCCATTTGTTTTTTCAAGAGTCCTTTCATGCATCTTCTCCCTTGCACAGTATGGCATGCCTGCAAAACCTCATTTGCCCATTCCCAAAATATCTTGGAGCGCTGCACTGTTAAGATGTACAAGGTTCATAGCCACCTGCTAGTGCTAGCGTATTGGAAGCCACAGATTTTCTCTTTTGCACTCAGAAAGCTATTTAATCTCTTTACATGCCATAATTCCTTGTAGTAATCATGACCAACAGGCAAAACTCTAAGCTTCCTGCCATCTGTCCATTCAGGCATTGCAATTACATCTAAGAGTTAACCACAAGTTTTTATCAGAAATCTTGCATCTTGACAGCCTTCATTAGCTCCTTTACTTGATTGCAATTAATTTATCTAACCATTCCATCAATCAAGATTTGACTTAATAATTAACTTTATGCAGTAGTTTTGTGACAGACCCAAACCTGAGCCAGGCTGTGAACAATCTCAAAAGTGTCTAACCTCTAGCTTCTAATCTGATACTTTGGCTAAATTTCCCTTTTTGATGATGAAAACTCAGCCATGTTGTGTGCTCAGGGTTGATCATCATCCATGTCCCCCTCATCCAGTGCCTCATGTCAGCAGCTAGAGTTGAAAGTTGAGAGCTCACCCAAAAAGCTTCACTCGGCCTTTGGAGGATGCTGTCATTGTGCCGTCTTCCTCCACAGTGTATTCAGCAGAGATGTTGTCCTGAAGGAAAAGGCCTTCTGGATCCTTCTTGGCCAGGGCATACCATTTCCCTGCATACTGTCATGAAAGTGCATTAATATCTGCAATAGCCACCATGGCAAGATTAGCACAAAAACAATTTTGTGAATCAAAGTGCCTTTCTAACTCCCCACTGCATGATAAAAGCCAGTCTGAGTCAGGAGGGAATGTAGCACACAGATGCTGCCGTGCTGCCTGATGAACCCTTGCCTCTGTGCCAGAAGAAGTGGGTCTGGCAGCTCTGCACTGCTCTGTGTGTGTAGTCCTTGTGAAGTGAGACATTCCTGTCACACTGACCCCACACCAAAAGCATCTCTCATCCGAACACATCTTCTGAGAGTCGGACTGGTTCTTCCCTGTTCAAGCCCCTTCTCTTCCATGGAATACCATACCAAGTTCAACAATACCAAATTGCAGGTACAAGGACTGTAGCAAGCTGGCAAGAGACAGTCTTTGTGGCTGCCACGGGCCACAGTCGATCTCTGATGGGGAAAAGGGCCTACCCAGCAAAGCAGAAAATGATGACTATATGCTCAGAACATGGAGAGGGTGTTTTGGGGAGAGTAATGGCAGAGACAAATGGATTGAGATTAAGAGAAAGAATATGTTCATGCAAAAAATTGGTCCTGAAAATGTATAAGAAGTATCTAGTTAAAAGAAAACAAGATCTTAACAGGTGACTGACAGAGAGAGAGACCCTTAAAAGTTAACATTATCAGTAGAAATCCTGAGAAGAGCAGGAGCTGGCTAGGTGTTAAAATTGATTCTGCAGCGAAGCTAATGACATCTGTTAGGCAAGTTATGTGCTTAAGCCAGAAAGGCCATGATTCCCAATACAGGAGCCCGAGCAAAAACTTTGACTTTTTAAACTGGGATATTCCCAAAGCTCTCCCTGGACTTGATTTGTTACCAAAGCAAAGCCAATCTTGTATAGACAAAGGGCTTGCCACATCCCAGATGCCCCTACAGCTGTGGTGTTTGCTGACCATTAGTTAACATAGGTACTGACACATGTCTGAACTTTTCCAACAACAGATTAGCCCTCATTTTCTCCTCAGAAGCACAAATGATGTGTTTAAACAGGAGTCGGTGCTCAGCATAGCAGACTAGGTAAGATTTCCATTTGCTGTGACTCCCAAGAATGACTAGTGATGGGTGCAAGTACCCTAGGGCTTGTGCTTGAGCTTCCTCTCTGATGTAGATCTAAATTGTTCCTTTCGTGGAACTGCCTGAAGCTCAAAATTGTGCCAAGCTAACAGAATATAAGCTCTAGTAACATCCCTGGCTTTCAAGGCCAGTTTTACTGTAGTGTTCAGAAAGTTAAACAGTACTGAGATAACTACAGGAACAGCATCAGCAACACGGAATATGAAAGAAGTTAGCTTTTTGGTTAAGAACCCCTTTAGATGAACAAAGCTCATAATCTGGAAAAGCAGTGTATATGTAAAGCTTCTTCACATGTACTATGAAGTAACCATAATTACCCTTTTTGGATCAAAATTGTCTTTCACAGAGAAAGAATCCACTGCACAGGTCTGAGCTAGGCTATATTCAACAGTGTAGAAGACCGAGGCCAGGAAAACATACTGTGCGTATTTCATTCTGCAAGACAAAAGCAAACATAGGGGTTTATTTCATGCAGTAGATGGAGGTAGATAGTGCTACAGATGCTTTTCCACCATTTAAGACTAGTTTTTTCCCATACTACTATCCATTGATACTGACAACCAGCTCCTCCATTGATACCAAGTAATTGTGGTGCCTAAATTCAGCCAAAACCGAACATCGATGGCAATTACTTTGGAGAAGTATTTTGCTTGCCAGAAATAGTAATGCAATTCATTGTATTTTTGCATTATAAATCAAGCCAGACTATGGATAAGGTCAGTAAGATTTGGTAAAAAATTGAAATGTTTTGAATTTTGTTTTTGCAGCAAGAAAAATGTTCTGATGAGCTCTGGTAAAGCACTGTACATTGTAAAGATGTTGTTTCTAATTATTTCACAGTGAGTGTCCACTTTGCTTTCAAGCCAGCAAAGCCATGTTCTTTATCTCCAGTTCTGCTCACCAAAACAGGCCTCTCCTGGGTGCCTACTCTAATGGCATAACACACCTTGGTATTGGCTGCCCTCTGACCATTCCTTCAACAAACATGACAAATAATATTAATTTTCTAGAGGCTTAATCTGTCATTGCACCACAACCACTAGGTGATCATGGCTGTTTTTCTCCTGGGGTATCCCACCTCATCCATATGCCAGCATATTTGTTTCTCAGACTTCAGGAAGAAAGAACCTTCATTACACATTCTTGCAGAGTATTTGACACTGAATACCTGTCCTAATGCCAAGATAAAACAGTTATCTAACACTTGTCAGCACCATTCAAGCTGAGCTCCCAACCCAGAGCCCAAACATCCATGCAGCAACACTAGGCTGTTCCTAGCTGCTGCCATGCAAGCTGCATTTCCCTGCTGCAAGATATGCCAGTCTCATCCACCTCTGCTGAAGAGAGACCTACCTGCTGAGTGGAGATGTTGGAGATCCTTGAGACTACTCTGCTTCAGTCTTTGGACTGCAGGTAGCAGGAGGGTTTTGTGTCAATTGCCCTCCAGCTCCCTTTAAATAAGGAATCTACAAAGTCACTAATTGGTTATTTTTGCTCGTGTGCCTGAATAAAACACTTAATCTTGGATAATCCATTATGTAAAAACCAACTGTAATCCTCACACTGGTGGGTCTGACTGCTATACTAATACAAACACAGCTTTTACATAATGGGAAAAGCTGCCCAGAAAGCTAATAAATCTGATGATTTGATTGTGCCACTGCTTTGTCTCATTGAAGTCTTTCTGCCTCTAACACATGTGAGGAGAATAAGAACAGAGCATTAATTAGAGAAACACTTGGCCTACACACATGTATCTGCATAGGCACGTGTTTTAACAACTTGCATGGAGCAGGTACATAATTAGCTTTTCTCATACCTGCATCATCAAATTGGTGATCCTTTCAAGAGTAGGAAGACATTATGCATTACCTACATGGGGAAGGGGACAAAAAAGTGCAAAAATACAGTTTAGCCTTCATGTTCATATCAGAATCTTGAGACTCCTCAGTTCTCCTGTGCAGTGAAACATTTTTTTGTGAATTCTTCCTAGCTAATTTTGTCAGCATTTCCAGTTACAGAAATACTACAGCTCTCTCCTTCCCAAAATGTTCCTTCTAGTAGCCTCTCATGGGAATACGATACATCAGAAAAAGACAAGAAGGCAGAGATCACTAGAAGAGTACTTCTGGTAGCAAACCATGCCTACCATTCTCAAGTGCCCACATAACTTCTTTAACTGCAAAGGTTGCTCCTGAACTCTTTCTCCCAGGCTCACCTGGGACGTCTAAGACTTCAGACATTCAAGGAGGAGTTGATGGTACTAGCAGCTATTCCTCACACTGGGTGCTAAGTCCTGGGGAGCCTTGGGCATAACCACTAGGGACAACCCTATAATTCCTATGGAGTCAGCCCAGGAAGTCCTGAAGCTTTTGATTCTGATCCAACAGCCTGGACTTGTAGAGTGAGACCAAAGCCTGCTGGATGTTTTGGGCTTGCTCCAGTGACCACTTACTGCCTCTTGCCCAGGACTTCTTGAGCAGAAGTGCACAACTTTGCCCTGTAGCTTATGTGAACTCTGTTGCTTTCCAGGCAGCTTGTCTAGGGCTGCCCCTTGCCTGGAAAAAGCTGTCCTTGCTTGCTGCCAGGGGCAACTTTGATTTGGCCTCTGTGCAGCTTCCATTTACACTTCAGAGGGAGGCAGTGGTACTTTGCATGTAGAGCAGTGACTGAACCTATCCTGTTCACTGTCCTCAGAGGCAGCCTGGGAAAGCCCACACAGGAACGAGCTCATGGCGACTGGGACTGCTTGGCCACCTAAAGAGTCACATAAAAAGTAACTTCTTAAACTGCACCTCAGGGCTAGATGCCCGGTAGGTTTTAAAGGGACTGACACTGAATATAAAATACACTCTTTCACCCTGACACAGGGATTTGACAGAGAACAAACTGCAGTGTTTTCTGTAAATTAGGAGGCTTTCAAACACTTATCAGTTCATCTGTTTCCAACAAAAGAGATTAGTTTATGTCCATGTGAGACATAGGTGACACTTGAAGCCATGCTTAGATGAACCACTTAATCCCCTGGGGATTAGACACATGCTAATAATAGCTAATCACAGCACAAGATTTTGGTTGGTGAGCATAACATCTGTCACTACATTACTTGCTGTTTAGAGCAAGAAGAAAACAAAATGAAATTTACCTTCATTTCTGCAGTATTATGGCCATTTGTACTGGGCATAGGGGGAAAAAAAATGGAGGAATCAAAGCATTGAAACATATTCCTGGGTTTGTTGAATTTGATGTAACATGAAACAGATTTTATAAAACAAAGATGTGTTTGGCTGTCAAAGAAGATACCCAAGAGCCTATTACAGACTTGCTCACCAAAACCGGCTGGTTTTCAGTAGAAGAGATGGCCTGACTGTTCAGTGTACTGAACTCAGCATAAGGATAGCTTTTAATGGTAGTTTTAATGACATGTAGCAAAATAGGTATGCAAATGAGATGATTAATCTTATCTTCTTCCCTATCCTGTGAAATACATCACCAGCAGTTTCAGATTTCCTGCACCTAGCAGATCCTCCTTTTGCCTTATTATTGGAATAAGCATTGGATAAACTGCTCTGGGAATTGCTGCAATTGCACTGCAATCTCAGATTTAGTAATTTGTGCTGCTAGCTCAGCAGCCGATGCCACAGGATGAGAGCTCTGAACACGCTCCTGCATCAGGCACTAAGTTCCCTGCTGTCCAGCAGGTGATCAAATGGTGGGTTTGTTTGCCAAGGCACTGGAGAACAGCAGGTGCATTCTGAGTTGCCCCTGACAGCTTCTGCAGTGGTTATTGCCCCATGACCTGTGGGAACTTCATCCTCCCGTTTTCCATTTAATTCATGCTGCTGATGCCGGGCTTTTTTTCAGGGGTGTCGCATGGCAGTGCCTGCATTGCTGAGAACGCACATCCCAGTCCCAGGTTTGCCAGGGGCTGGGAGGGCAGTGGTAGTCTGCTCCACTCCTTCGCTGGGGCAGGACACAGGAGAAATAAGGCTTCCCCGCAGTGGGACACCATGTCAAGGCTGCGGACACAGAGGTTTTCTGTTTCTGTGACTTCTGCTCAGAAATGTGGACCTTTTCCAAGGAAGTGAGTGGTGCAATAAAGGTGAAGAGGAAATTGTTTGAAGTTTGTTCTTCTATGGTTCAAGGGTAAGATTTGTGGGTGTGTTATATAATTAGGTTAAAAAGGCATCATAAATCACTGCATTAGGACTTTCAAGTCAATATTCAAATACCTCACAGTTTTAAATGACAGGAACTGAGATACACGTTTCCCTTCTGAAAAATGATAGTGTAATTCTTGCTGAATGTATTGACTGACAATTGGCAGAGCAGGGCCTCACATGCACCTGTGCACACAACACATCTCAGAAAAAGGCACATACTTTTTCACTCTGTTTTTAAGTGAAACAGGGGGGCTGCTCAAAACAAGAGAAGTCAAGAAGCCTCAGCTTCTCTGCCATGATGGGCAGTCAGCTCGGAGGGAATGGTTTTCTTAGAGCCATGACAAGAGCCTGCAAGAAAAATTAAGTTCCAGCCTCTCTTCCAAACCCTTCCATATCTTGCTGCCTTGGTAGAACAGGGTGAAGGCAGAGCTGGCTAAAATCTCTCCTTCAGTGGGATTTCACCACGTAGTGATCTGCTGGCCAAAGAAGCAATTTAAGGTTTTGTGCCATCTGCTGGTTTCCGCACAACTGTGCAGATGGTGGTTGCAGTTTGATCAGTGAGCTGCTGGATTTCCTCCCAAGCCGTGGCAGTTCCCCAAATGGCCTGCTGCTAATCTCTACCAAAAGACAGCTCAGGCCTAAGGCAACCTCATGAAAAAGAGTCTATTTGGGGCCCTCAGATAAAAATAGGAACTTTTTGTTTGTAATTTTCTAGTACTTACTATGAGGCATACTGACATATCTCTATATCTATCTAATACTTACTACTGCTGAACTGATCCATTTCCAGACATTGGCAGGTTTCTTCTCTTTAATTGCAGCATTTGTTTAAAGATACAATGTTTGCCTTTTTCATGCGCGGCTGCCAGGCCCTGGAGGGCAAAGACCAGCTTTTTCAGCCCAAGAGGACTGGAGAGCTTGCCATTTCATCGTGGACAAGGAGGCAGGTGTGGTCATCACAGGGAGGCATCTGCAAAGAGGAAAGGAGCTCAGTTCTCTGGAGATAAGGTCTTTACACTTGAAAACATCTCTGATATACCTCTATGGCCTGATCCTATTCTTCTCTTGGGGGAAGGCAAGGGGAAGGCGAGAGGAAGGAGATTGTTTCCTTCAGACAGGACTAGCCTCTCCCACATTTCAAAATGAGCTAACAGACCTGAGTTAATTTAATTCCTGGTGTTATTCCCAGGATGCCTTCCAAAAAGAAGAAGGAACAGAGGTCATGTGAATATCCCTGAAGGTATAAACCATGTGTGTAGTATTTTCTTTCCTTTTCTGTTCCTGCAACAGAAACAGTTTAACACAAAAAATGGAGGAATAAATCTGTAGGCTCTAACTGGTTGCAAAGCATGATGTAACAAGAGACCACATGTCCACATGTTTCAGATGGTAAATTCTGCCTTCAGATTATTGCATCAGATTACTCCGATGGGATATACACAGCTCTTTCACAGCACGCATCTCAAGGTGGGTTACAAAAGTGATACTCCTGGCACAGAGCTTGAGTAGTTATGGGTAAGCCAGGATGTCCATGCCAGCCCTGATGATGGATTTAAAAGCTAAAACCAGAAGCACAAATTACAAAAGCCAAGGAAATCTGTATGGGCATGCAGTCAAAAGCCATTGGCCGGGCACCTGGCCTTAGTGGGTGTTAGAGGACACAGTTTCCTTGTGCCACAGAAGGTGCAAGGAGGGAAGGTTTAGGTCAGAGCATCTTTCTGCACTCCAAAGGGAGGGCAGCTGTGAACACAAGGCTGATTAGTGAGGCACAGAGCAAAGAGAATAAGCAAAGGCTTTCACATACAACTGCACTTCAGATTTCTACATCTGCTTCTTACTGTAGGAGAAATGGATGGAAATATGGAGCAAGGGGAAAGAGAGGAGTTCTCTAAACTGTCAAAAATGATAGAATGACTTTTTTCATGGAGGATTTGTTTGCTTTATGTTTTCAGCAGCTGATCTTTAAAGCTGAAAGACCTCAGAGAGCCTAAGCCTTCCATGGACATGTTTTCACCATGGCACACTTCTCATCACATTCACACAAAAAATATTTATTTTACAGACAAGCCCAGAAGTTCCAGTCAAATCTCAGAGTCCCACGGTGTTACCACCTCTGTAAATTTACAACTGGAGTACTCAGCCTGAAGACCAAGCTTACATCTGCTTTAGACAGGGTGGTGGTGTTCACAGGGCTCCCAGGAAGAGGGAAGAGATGAGAATGTTGACTTAGTTATTTCAGAAGTCTTGATTTATTATTTTATGATATATTTTATATTAAAACTATACTAAAAGAATAGAAGGAAGGATTTCATCAGAAGGCTAGCTAAGAATAGAAAAGGAATGATAACAAAGGCTTGTGAATGACTGAGACAGTCTGGACAGCTGGACTGCGATTGGCCATTAATTAGAAACAACCACATGAGACCAATCACAGATGCACCTGTTGCATTCCACAGCAGCAGATAATCATTGTTTACATTTTGCTTCTGAGGCCTCTCAGCTTCTCAGGAGAAAAAATCCTAAGGAAAGGATTTTTCATAAAGCATGTCTGTGACAAGACAGAGCAACAAACTGGAAACACTGAAAATTTCAGGGCTGCCTCAAAGAGAGAGGCCCATTAAAAATACCACCACAGCAGCTGCTTCTGCCATAGTGACTGGACACTAAGCATCCCTCTGCCCACAAGAAGAGAAGGAAGAGGGCGCAGGCCACAGTGTGGCCCAACATCACCAAAATCTCTGCAGGTCTCCCTGCAATCCTGTGCCTGGCAGCTTAGCATGGGGAGCCATGGCTGCTCCTGTGAGGGCCAGCGAAGCTCCTGTAGGACCATTCCTGCTGCTGGTCACTGGAATGTGAGCACTTGCTTCCTCTCTGCTGCAGCCTTGAGTCTGCCAGTGCTGAAAACCTCTTTATACTGTTCTGACAGGTGTACGGATATTACACAGACTCTTCCAGCTTCTTCTTGTGATTTTTTGGTTTCAATTCTTCTTACCCATGGTGGCTATGCTTGTTCCCACCCTTCTGGTTTCACAGCTTTTTATAGACTCAGTAGCCTTTTTTAATTCCTCATTACTTGCTCTTCCATTACTCTTGAAGTTAGAGTAATTTTCTGCACTTCCTTCCTTTTCTCCAGACCATCCTGCTGTCTGTCTTTTCCCCCCAATTGTGGCCTTGTTTCCCACAAATAATTTCTCTCATCTGTCATGCTGTCTTCTTGTTCTGCAAACTTCTGCAAATCTTTCCTTAAAGTGTCTTCTCCTTTTTTCATTGCTTCCTCATGAGACTGCATAAGCAAACTTACTTCTGGGTACATCTGAGCACATATTTTGTGTCATTTGTGTTCCTCATAAGAGTTTTCATATGTCCTACACCACTGTGCTTTCCTTAATTCCATGCCCAGATCATTTGGGGAAGAAACTTAAGAAGGAAGTATTTTGTGCACATGGCTTAGTTTGACAAGGGTTTAAAGATGATTTTAGTCCTTCATCTTCATAGTACATTTGATGAATGAAGTAATCTTCTTATTCAAGGTCCAGCGATTTGTGCTAAGAGCTTTGGATACAATCTGTCAATAGAAACACAATAAACTCATGTACACTTAGGGCAGAAATTGCCACTGCTACGGTATTGTTATATTTTTTAACAGAGCCACCTCTCCATCAAATTAAGAATAAGATAATATGTGCATATTTACAGCATGTAGAAGGAGGAGGAAGGCATGAAGGGACATGCAGGCTGTGGTGACTTACAGGCTCAGTAACATTTCCAGTCTTCTGGCAGAGATACATTTCCTCATAAATATCTCTCACAATAGTAACAATCAGACTTGACAAACACCAAACTGACCTGTGTGCTCTCCCGTCCCTTCTACAAGAACCTCCAGATGGAAATCCCTAATTCCTGCAATCCACCAATGTAATACAAAAAGTTGTATGCCACTTTTAAGAGAATTCTCGAAAGGAATTAATAAATTGAGGGCTGATATTCTTTTGTCATGACAAGGTGGAGTCAATATTATTGCGAACATTTCATGCTCTGGCTACAACTCAACTGTCCACTGTCCTGCAAGCAAGGAAATACAGCTCTAGCAAAACCAGCTACTGCTGAACTGCATTTTCTGCAGAGCTAGGGTCTGCTGCTGTGCTCCTGTGTGTGAGTCAGGTTGCTGTGTTTCTGTGTGATAGCCAGATTGCACTACAACAAGTACACCTCAAGCTGTGCTCATGCATGTGCCCCAGCTGACACTTGTTCCCATGGCTGCCAACCTGCACCTCTGGCAGGCTCCAAGCGTCTCCGGGGGCAGCACAGCGGGTGCCTGCCCAGGCTGGAGGAGGTTCCTGTGATGAAGAGTGGCCCCAGTCTCTGCACCCGCAGCCTGGTGCCGTGCCCAGCCTGGTGCTACCCCCACGGCCCAGGTGCACTCTGTCCCGGTCTGGGCCCAGCCAGCTTGGCCATGTGTGTGGGCAGGGAAGCTGAGGCAGTAACCCACCCACTGATGGCGGCACTGCTGGGGCCACAGACCAGGAGTGGGGCCTGGCAGAGTCCAGGGTGAGATCCCAGATGGCAAGGTTGGGCTGTTGTGGCATCTAAAGGTCCCTGGAGAGCCACAGGGGAGAAGGACAGGGGGAGGATGATGAGCAAGAGCCATAAGGTTTTGCATGCCAGTCTTCCATGTTACGGGTGACAATCCATGTGCAGCTGAAGGAGGGGGTCAGACTCTGCGGGGCAGAAGAAGACCCTGGCCCAGGAGGGGCAAGGGAAATGGCTCTGATCCTCACTGGGCTCCCATGGCTGCAGGCAGGAAAGCTTATTCCTGTACAGAAACAGGTGGCTTGAGAATATTATGTGGTAAATCAGATAAGCTGCAATCTCGTTATGCCAACAGATGAGTGAGTCAGGAAGGTTTGAGTATAGCTGTCAATAGAGCATCCTGTAAGGATAATGTTTAATCAAATTAGATTAGACAGTTGCGGCTCCCATCCCCACAGCTCTTTGTTTAGGGGGAAAAACACTGTTCCCATGTAGAAGCAACACAAAGCATCTCAGCAGCCTGAGCACCCTCAGAATGTCCCATGCCTCTTTTTGCTTTCCAGGCAGTGTTTGCCCCCACTGCTTTGGACACAGTCCCATAAATGGCCCTAACCTTGCTGCTTTTCCTGGGCAGTATGTTTTGCAGCACATCAGCCAGATGATTTTACTCCACGAATTTTAAGTAGTTTTCATGCTAGGGAGAGACTGTCATATGAGTTGTTGGGAGGGGAGGAATTTTAGTCCCAGAAACTCCACCTTGTTTTCTGAGCTATCAGGCAAGCCTTTGGGACAGCTTAAACACTTGATATTTCTATTTGGAACACTGTTTCAATGACATCTACCAACATGTGACATAGCAGGGGTTTTATGCCAATTTTGCAATTTGTGTTTAAAGCTATTGGAAAAAAGTCTGTGCAACCACACGTGTTCAGATGTTGTTATGCTGTGTGACAGTCTAATGTAGGTTTCCTAAAATAGCAGCCTCATCCTCCTCCAAAATCCTCCATTGTCTGCCTAAGGCTATTCAAAGAACATTATCCTATTGCAAGCTTAGACTGTATCTACTTCAGTTATCATTGTTGTGCCAGCAATGGCTGTCATGGTGTTCCTTGAATATCCCTAAAAGCCTAGAGAACACTTATACCTGTTTGAGTCATGCTTTTAATTCTGAGTACATGAGCCCACCACAGGGTTGCCCTGGCCCTGCTGGCTCCATTTGCAAAGTTCATTTAGATTTCCACCTGCCATTCCTCCATGGTTTCAATTGCACAGCAATTACATGGCCCTGGCTTGCCTCAAGAAGTCCTGCCTCAGTTTCTCCAACTCTGCAGCTATGAATATCAGTATGTTAGGATCTTCATTCTTCCTCCTTGTTAAGAAGAATTTTCTTGCTAAATTTCAAACCCTGGGTGCAGAAGCAGGAAATGATCTTGGATCTTTCATATTTGGAGCCCAGAGTATCACTGTTGGACACTGTTTTTCTTATGAATGTTTTGAAAAAAAAGCACTTATCTTGAACTGAACATAAACTTTCATACCAAATGAAGTATGAATATCTGGAAGGTTTGGATCCAAAAGAGCGCCAATTTTGATTCAATATAAATAGTTCATGCTTTTGCAATTTTTCAGCTCCCAAATCACAGCCAAAAAGCACATACAACAATTTTCATAACCCTTAGTGCATCCACAAAACCCATTTTTTTTTTGTCAGGAAAGCATTACATATTACCAAGCACAAAGGACCTTCTGTTCAGACACAGGTCATCCTGAGTACATCCTCTTACTGCATAGCTCTGTCTGGTGATATCCACTTCATATCATCCTTGGACATTTGATCATTCCTATGGTTCCTGGACTTCTAATAATTTCTGAGAAAGGAGACTATAAGCTCCCAGGAGACTTTCTCTCCTTTGACAAATTTGACCTGGCACAAGGAGGATCCAACAGATCATAAAAACTGTCAGGCAACAGTATGCTGGACTTTAAGAAGAGCTAAACTTCACTCCAGACTTCCGTCAAAGACCTGGTGAGAGGAAACTTCATTTCTTTGGGATCCAAAATATGTTAGTTCCCTTGAAAGATATTAAATTGGTTTTACTTCAACCTTTTTCCTCCCTGACACCGTGGGATGAAACAAGTCTTGTATTTTACCAAGTATTGGAAGGGCCCAGATTGCTACTGGAGGAGAGACATTGAAAGGCAGAAGGCAGCCTCCAGCTTTCCTTTGTTAGTCATAAATAAAATTGCTCCCAAATGGGAGGTTTGCACCACTGCAAATGAGTTTTTGCTGTTGTACAAGCAATGGTTTCCTTACATATAACTGGCCTGACAGGCCATGGGCAGGAAGGCTGGACCCACAGAAAAATATGTTTCCCTCCAGCTCTAAGTTGTTGTTTGTCTACATCAGTTCCAGCTGGCTGGCCTGCATCTCTTCTGACTAGAAATGCTTCCTGAGAAAAGGGATGATACTCCTATTTCTAAGGGTATCTTGCACAAGGTGAGAACAATCTCTTCCAACTGTTTTGGAAGGCTGTTCTCTGCAGGTCTAAAACCTACTGTCCTATAAGATTGTGGAGAACAGACTGTTCCTTTTTTCTTAGCCGTAGCCTTTTATATAGCTGGGGACTGTTTTGTTAGAAAAGAGATTACTCAAAAATAGACATGAGAAACCTGTCTTTCCTCAAAGGTCACATTTTCCCGGTGTATTTCAGGTGAGACCTCTGTTAGAACACCATGGCATAATCTGTTATGCAAGAGAGGGCTCATCCTAATGGATGTACACCTCCTTCTGCATGGAAGTCTCGACACATTGTGCAGCCTTTGTTAAGCTGAGGTAGTGGCTCATCCCCAGGAATTCACCAGGTGTCTGCTCTCCATGTAAGCAGGACTTTCCATGCCTCCTTGCTGAATTCTAGTCCTCTCATCCTGAATACAAATGTCTTTAGTTTTGAGATGGCGCTCGAACACATTTACAGACACCTGACCATGGCTTACTCACTGGCTTAATATTTTTACACCTATCAATGGAAATACTGATGTGTTCTACATCTGTTAAAGCCTCCACAGAGAATCCTCCCCAAGAAATTATACATTTCATTAGTGAGCTTCTAAAACAAACAATTTGTCTTTCAGATTCATTTGCCACCTCTTTCTCACTGTCTTGTCTAAGCCCTCACTGTAAGACACAAAATATCTATTATGTTATTTCCACATCAGTCAAGAGTTGTGACAGCCATTACTTTCCTTCTGTCCAGATACTCCTGACTCTGCCACAGAAGAAACTATGCTGTATGACACAGTTTGCTCTTAACAAAATCACACCGGCTGTTATTTGTCTCCTCTAGTTATGTAGATAAACAGGTTTGCTTTTGTATTTTCTTAGAAACCAAACTTTCAAAATTATCTATTGTAGAATTCTCCAGTTCTTTATTTTTTCCTATTTTGCTGAAAGCATCATTGCATCTACTTTTCCCCGGACTTCCAAAACCTCAGAAGATCCTCCAGTTGTCAGAAAACGTCATCAAGAGTTTAGAGGTTACTTAACACAATCCTCTAAAAACTCCATTTCTTCAGTACTTTTCTTGATAGTCTTGCTCTTCCTTATATGATAAAACAGAAAATATCCATTGCTTTTTGTGTTTCTAAATTTAACCTCGTGTCTGATCTTGAGTTTTCTGACTTTTTATTTTTACTTGTTCATGGTATTTTTGTACACATCTTCGATAATTTCACCACACTTACACATTTTCTGCCTGTTTTTCTCTTGTTTAAGATTAACAGGAAGACATAATTTACAAAATGGCCTGTTTTTTCCAGTTTGAAACTTTCATTTCATGGTCTCATTCACCTGAGCTGTCTTCCACCTTCATTTCTCTGCTAGTTCTTGCTGTTATCTCCAGTCAAAATCAAAGAAAATTGCCTCTTGCTCTTTCTGCCACTCTTAGTACACAGAAAACTGCTGCCACATGTGAAACCTTACTGAGCTACCTGCAACCTGAAGTGCTGCTGTCCCTGCTGAAATTCCCCGTTGCCACCAAGCCCTGTGCTTGGGACAGTGCTGCCTGTCCCAGAAAGGCTCCATGCCCCCCATGCTGGAGGCCTGGAGCAGGCCCCACCACGCCAGGCCTGAGCAGGCCCTTGTTCCTCTGCTGGAACATTGCTGGGGAAGGCAGTGTGGCCACATCACCTCCTCCGAGCCCTCTTGAGCAAGAATTCTGTTCTAATATCCTGGCTGAGAATTACCACAACAAGCCACCTTCCCCCAGGCTGGATTGGGCCACTCCTGGGAGAAGCGACAACATTCACAGACACAGGCAGCCTGAGCCCTAAGACCCTCACTCCTTGAGCAGGTGAGGGTTGCATATTTTCCAGCAATGTAGTAGATGGGATTCACCCCTGTTCTCCAGTAATGAAACCTCCTGTGTGTTGCTGAATTCTTCTAAATTCCCAGCATCACACTGACCCAAACCTGCTGTTTGCAGTGTTGTGGCTTCATTGATGTGAAACAACTCCTTCTCCTCACAATCATAATTCTCCCCCTTTCTCCACAGATAGTAATGAGGGAAAATTTTCTACCTTCCCAGATTGCTTAGGTTTTGTTTGGTGTTTGGTTTTCATTTTGTCTGCATGGCTGCCCACATTTCCTCAGAGTTGCTTCAATTCAGCAACCCCAAACAGAAGCCCTCCAGGTTCCTTCCCACATGGATGCCATGCATGTTCCCTGTCGTGGCTCTCACTAGAAAGAAGCAAAGACCATAGACCTTGCCAGTTCAGTACAAACGCTGGACTAAAGCATTCAGGATTGGTGCTTCCCTTAGAGAACAACCTTACAGGAGCTGCTATAGAGCTAGGCAATAGTAGAGAGAGTCTTAAAAAAGCAGTGTTAATTTACTATTTTTATTCTGGCCACTGACTTTTGTGAAGAATGCACTTCCTACTATTGCTGGGAGCTGGGAGAGCAGAAATAATAAGATGGTCACCTTGTTAGCCAAGGATTAGGCCCAAGCAGTATATATTTAATTAGACTTTAAAGAGCTTATTTCAATGTTAGGAGATGCACTCCTTCCCTGTTGCTGCTGCCTCAACGGAATTGTTTCAGTAAGTCTTCTGTTTATCAAGAGACAGGAGAGTGTTTTCAGACATTGTGAGCACTCACTTTTTGTTTGCAGTTAGATTAAGAAGCGGAAAGTTGACCCAAAGCTCTTGAAGAGCTCATCTAATCTCTTTGGTTGAGAAGATCTGTCCTCCCACAGACTCACCTTCAGCATTATAAAGGAATACATCTTCCTGATGACAAGCTCTCTTTGCAGGGATACCTCAAACTTGGTTAATCCAGAAGCAGCATCTTCAGTTACAAAATTTTAAGAGACACATGAGAAATTAGAGTGCTGCTTGCACATCTTTTGACTTCCACCTACCCACAAGGTCTAGGGCATTCACAATGAGCATTAGTGAAGACGACGTGGAGAAGTTTCTTGATGGCAACCCTGCTTTTGCCAAGCAGTATTTTGAGAAGAAACTAAAAACGGAGTCCTGGGATAACAATGAGAGTGAAATACTTTTTGAGTTGATCCAAGACATGCAAGAAAGCATCAACATGGAGAAAGTGGTTTTCAAGACCCTGAGAAGAATCAGGTCCCTTATTCACGCTGACCGCTGTAGTCTCTTCATGTACAGGCAGAGAAATGGCACTCCTGAACTGGCAACAAGGCTTTTCAACATCCAGGAGGGAAGTACTCTGGAGGAATGCCTGGTGGCCCCAGACTGCGAGATTGTCTATCCACTGGACATAGGCATTGTGGGCCATGTTGCTCAGACCAAGAAAACCATGAACATCAAGGATGTCCGTGAGGTATGTTTGATTTATTTGTTATCTGGGGAGAAGAGAGGCTCACAGGGGTCAAGAGGCAGCAGCACACCACGGTGCTTGATGAAAGCCCTTGTGGTGTAACTGGAAACGAGCAACAAGTCTGAAAGTTCCTTCCAATTTCATTTATGGGTTGAGGTGAAACTAAGAACACTGATTACACTAGGTCTTAATGCTTGCAAACAGTGCACTGCTGAACCTTGCCTAACTAAAAAAAAAAAAAAAAATCACATCTAGTCCAGCAGAGGAGAGTAGGAGAGTGAAATGAATGCACACAGAATTTTCCATGCAATTTTATATTCTATGAGTAAGTGGCAGAGACAGAAATTCTTTACAGTGAATCCAAAGAGGGTTTTCCACGACAAAAGAACTTGGAAGATATTTGCTGTGATGAAGGTTCAGCTGAGGGCATTTAGAGGCATCACTATCAAACAGAGGGAGTGGACCCCAGAGCAGTTAACTGCAAGCTGTGTACGGGTGATTTCATCAGAAGCAGCAAGAGACAATCTTAGACTAAAAAAACTCTTCCAGCAAAAATTGCAATCTGCATTATCAAGAAGGACCTGAGGGATTTTGTGTTTATGCTTTCATGACAGTATATATTCCCCATACTTCTGGTTCAATCATGTAAACCTGGATGGCAGGAATAACAATCTGCTTGCTCTAATCATAGGTATAAAACTAAAATCCATGTGACCCAAATATGGCATTTGGGATTACTCCATCTATTGTTTGCTAGTTACAAAGAGACCATCTGTTTATTCATTCACATGTTGCTCAGTGCAGGCATATCTCAGCCCTTCAGCAAATCTTTCCTTGTCTTCCACAGAACACACTGAGACACTGTTTTCGTTCTGCAGCCTGGGTTCCTTTTTGCTGGGCATACTGTTGATGTTGGGGGAAGCATCAGAATGTGACTTAAATCTTAAAGTTTTTTAATTTCTGGCATTTCTCCAAATACAGGGGAGGATTTCAGATCTGTGAGCCAAATGCTGTGCTCCAATTCTGGTGCTTTTAGATAATACAATTCCTTGGAAGAAGATCCAGACACTAAATGCTTGGTCTAGCCCATTTGGCAGAAAAGGCCAACAATGGGGAATGTATGGGGAGAAGATTCATTAGGGAGTGATAATTTTTTCTGGTGCAACCTTCTGAATATGATCAGAGTGTGTCTTTTTCTAACCCAAACAGAATGACTTATAGATGACAATTTATTCACCTGAGCTGGGAGAATATCTTTGGTAGCAAGGCCATCCCTGCGCTACCCCATGGCAGGTGATGATGGTACCAATGAGGCCCTGTGTAGGCAAAGTGATTGGCCATCTGCTTGCCCTGGACTACTCTTTCTCCACTTTTTAAGAGAAACTATGGGTAGATGCTGCAGGCTGACAACAAGCTTCATGGTAAAAGTAGAAGAAAAATGAGAGTGTGTGACCTTGCCATTGAGTGCACTGGTTTATACCCTGTTGCTATGTAGTGCTACCTGGCCCTACCCACTCCGCAGTGCCAGCAAGAAGCCAGAGGAAAGGATGGAGGAGGCACCATGAAGAATGCCATTGATCTGAGAATAACCAGTGGAGAGCCCTCTTGTTCTGAGAGAGTTTGACATGTTAAAGCTTATGATTGGCAAGATCTTCGCAGAAAGTTAAAAGTGCATGTGTTGCAGTTAAAAGCCACATCCTCTGCTCTTGATATTAGCTTTGTGATCTGTATGTGGTTTTCTGCTAACTCATTTCTTTTCCTCAGTAATTTTTAAGCAAAACTTTCTTTAGGCAACTTACTTTAAGGGGCTGCGCTTGGACTTGGTTTCAAGACGCATTGTGAAAAATGCTTATTTATAAATTCTCTATTAAACAGTGTGCCCAGTTCAGCCCATTTGTTGATGAGCTCACCGACTACACCACAAAAAACATCCTTGCAACACCCATCTTGAATGGCAAAGACTTGGTTGCTGTCATTGTGGCTATAAATAAGCTGAATGGCCCACACTTCACCAGCTCTGATGAAACAGTAAGTGGTCAGTAGCTGAATTCCTATCAAAAAGCTTTACTTTTGTCGTGTGATAGAAATCCTTTTACCCTAGTGATGCCTGCTTTAGTGAAGCTCCACTGGTGTGAGTTTCCCTTAAGGGCACTCACACACTCATAGAAGAGGCTTATATTGAGAATGTTTATCTCAGATCGTTCAGGGAATGTACAGTGGGATAAGTCTCATGTCATGGCAGTGCAAAGCAAAGCATTTATCCTGGGAAATTACCCTGATGCTTGTAAAGCAGTGCTATGACATACAGTACACATGAATGCTACTGCATTCAATTCAATCTCACAATTTGCCTTTTCAGCTTTTTCTGAAGTATCTGAATTTTGCATCCTTGAACTTGAAAATTTATCACTTGAGTTATCTTCACAACTGTGAGACTCGAAGAGGCCAGGTAAGAGTGAAAATGCAGTTTGGCTATCTCAAAATCAAATTATTTAATTCTTCTGATTTAAAGGGTGAATCTGATTTTCTTCAGAGATTTGTCCCTGAAGAGTAGAAATAAAGAGATGCCCTCAACTGCTTTCAGATACTGCTTCTTTCCCAGAGTCCTGCATTACTCTCTCTCTCTTCTGCTATTGGCAAAACTGCAGGACCTCAGGCAGGGGCACCAGCTTCAGCAGGACTGACCTCAAGGTATTTTGTTTATTTGAGCCTGTGAAGCACTCTTGGATCATTGCAGAGAGCAGCATCAAGGGACTTTCTGAAACACTTAAGAATGTGGTATTTCCCCTCCCCCCCCTATCTGCTCATTAAAAGTGCCACTGAATTTCCTCTTAGAACCAGTAAAATTATTGTCATATCCATGTTGTATTGGCCTCCATCAGTAGAAAAGAACATATATTAGGGGTTTAGGACATTCTGGATTGAAATTCTGGCACCATACTTTCCTATTAGTTGGGTTACAGTAGGACTGTCGGATTTATTGGCATGGATGTGAATCCTTGCAATCACTTTCTGCAGCAGGCAGTAGATGTCACTCAGGAGGACGTGGAATTGCATCTGTGCTTCATGGCAGCCACGCTCTATTCTCCAATGAGATTGCCCTGGAGAGAGAATAAATGCCTATCTCAGCAAAATGGATACAGAATGAAAGTTGATTTTGGAGCTTTTGATGGCACTTATACTTTCTAATTAATTTATTATGCTTTACCTAATTTTTTCATTTATCAAAAACAAGAATGATGGCCCAGTAATACCAGCAATGAAGAACCGTTAACTAAGGTAGACCTAACAAAGGTTTTTTCTGTGGAGAGCTTAGCAGTAGGACGAGTCAGGGTAAGAAATGGGCTAGAAGAGAAAGTGGAGGCCCATAAGGTGAAAGCCTAGTGCTTCTGGTCTGGGACTGGACCCAGGAGTCCTGTGTTCATATATTACTGCTGTCTGAGGGACAAAGGGAGGAAAGCAAGAAGGAGATGCAGGACACACTGCTCTAGTTTTGCCAATAGCTCAATTGTCCAGCCTCTGACTAATACAGGTCTTCAGGGCTGTGTGAAAGTTATTATAGTTCATTGTGCTAGATTTTAAAGCACTGAAGTACAGAGTGAGCAAATTACATTCTCAAAAGTGATCTAGGATTTTAATATTGCAAATCCCAACAGCAAAGACTGGGTGATACTTGGGTAAAATGGCTTGTGCAAAGACAGGTCAGTCTGCTTGTGCTCAGATACTGTGCAAAAGTCCTATTAGAACACCATATAATAATTTTTGACCAACTTCTTTATATCAGTCAGATATATTTCAGCTGTTTCTCTCAGTTCTTCTTATGGGGCTTGTGGCTTTCAGTACTTATTGCATGCTGTAAAGTGCCAAAAGGCGAAACTGCTGCTCATGTTTATCCAATGGTTGGCATGACAACACGACTCTCCTGTTTGAGGGATACTGACACTGATCTCAGACTTCTTACAAGTGGCAGAGTTGTCCCAGTTTATGGACCAGTGCAGCTCAGAATTGTTAAAAAAAATCTACTAGTGCCCAGTGAAGAGGTGAGGTGAGATGCACTTTTTCCAGTTGTGGCCATGTAACAGTATTTCTTGTTCAAAGCCCAGTCTGCTTCAAGTTGCAGCTTCAGTGCTTCAGAAGCATGGCTCCTCATATGTCCTGGGATCAGAGAGCCAGACACACACCTGGGATACAGGCACACATGCATTAACTAAGTTAAGCAAGAGTGTAAATTACGTCCTTACCATTTCAGAGCAGTATTTGTGTAACCTCTGCTTTTACAAATGAAAAAGCCTAATAGCAACAGCTTTCTTGAGGTTGACACATTCTGTAGAATGTACCAGAAGATGGGGAAAAGCATCATAGGCAGTTGCACACATGAAACAGCTGCTCAAATACTTCCAGGGAAGTGTTAACTCAGATATTTCAAACACCAGCCTCTGGAATTTGCAATGGCTTTTGGTGTTTACCGGTTTTGGATGCAACATTTTACTAATGGATATAAAATTTAAGTGGGGACAGCTCTTTGCCTGACACTGCTACTTTTTTAATGCTGTATTGGTAACATTTGACTCCTACACAACACTGTGGTGACCTGGCTCTTTCTCCCTAGTAATTCCCAGTGGGAACAAGCGGGTAGGTTTCCTGCTCCTCTCCAAGAAAGGCTGTGCTTACATTTTCATTATATCCTGCAGGTGCTGTTGTGGTCAGCCAACAAGGTTTTTGAGGAGCTGACAGACATTGAGAGGCAGTTCCACAAGGCTTTTTACACGGTGAGGGCATACCTGAACTGTGACCGATACTCAGTTGGTCTCCTGGACATGACCAAGCAGAAGGTAAGTGTTCACATGTGTGCTGTGCATCCTTCTGCTTGCTGCTATCCACCGAGGGGTGATGCAGGCAGATAAGGTTTACTGAGGCAGTAAAAGTGCTAGCTAACCTTCAGCCACTGTTCCTACTTTGCTCGGCACTTTTTTACTGCGCAAAGATTAAGATAATGGGTTAACGAAATCAGAGGAAAGGGGAAGAGCTTATCACTGAAATGGGAGAGTTGGAGGCTGAGAAGACAGAGGAGGGGAAGAGGCGTCTGACTTTGGCAATCCTGGTCAAAGTCTGCAGCACAAACAAACCCTCACGAAGTCCGTGGGTATCAGAAGTATAGTGAGACACCCATGGAACCATCAGCAAACAAGGGCCTATTTATACACAGCACACCCTTGCCTGGAGTGGCATGAGATCTGGAGAAATCTGAAGTTCCAATATTAGCAGAGAAAAGAGCTAGGCCATATCACAAGGTGACTTGTGACCAAACAGCCACCTTCCTCAAGGACTCATTAATGCTCATGATATCCAGGTTTTCAGATGAAATTTGGCTTCATGAAAACAAGCTGACGGAATTGAAGTTACCTCTGATTTGGTCTGATGGTTTGCACCTTTGGCAAACTTTATGTGGGGGTTACACAGCATCCTTGCTGTGGAAGAGGAACCCTCTTTGTCCCATGGCCAGGCTGTCTTGTTGAGAGAGCTCTTGCAGCATATTGTCTTGTGAAGAGGTATGTTAAAAGATCCTGTGTAAGCTAAAGGCTCTTTGATCAATATTATGATGTAGCATAAGAAAAAACCCCCAAAATAAGTATTTATATTCTTCAAACTGGCAAGTAGTAGGTCAGGCAATAGTCACACTTTGGAAAATTAAGAACAAAAAAACATTGTTGAAGCTGTTTGCTCTGAGTACAGCCAGTGCTCACTCTGTGTATAGGCAGTATATGGTAATATGCAGCCATAGAAATGCACCTGACACTTCCAGATTTGGATATCTGGGTATCATTCTGCTGCCTGGTATTGAATTAGTTTTATTATTTCATGCCTTGTTTACACAATGCCAAAACCAGCATGGTAGAGCAATGCTTGCACTGAGGCTCAAGACAAAATGCAGTTTTCTACTCTAAACATACGTTTTTAATTTTAAAACCAGGAGTTTTTTGACCTATGGCCAGTCCTGTTGGGAGAAGTACCTCCCTACTCAGGACCTCGAACCCCGGATGGCAGGGTACGTGAAGACAAGATTTCTTTTACTCTCCCTTCTCCAGATGGATTGCCTCACCACTCATTTTAACACCACTCTTTTCTCACTTGTAGGAAATAGTCTTTTACAAGGTCATCGATTACATATTACATGGAAAAGAAGACATTAAAGTCATCCCGTAAGTGCCCAGTTCCTGAATGCTAGGTACTGACACGGGGTGTAGCTGAAAACAAGGTTCCCCATGTTTTAAAGACATCCATGAGGAGAAATGTAAAGGACTGATAGAGGATTGAGAGTCAGAATGTAAGTTGGTGCCACAACTCACATTTCTGCAGGATAAAGATCGGGATCCTGACTCAGAAGTTAGGCTCCAAAATTCACTACAACCAGTGATTCTTTTCAGGCGGAGAAATGAGCTGCCTTGATTGCCTGCAGTTTTCTGCTGTCCTTGCCAGGTAGAGGCATCACTCTCCTCCATGCCTTCCCTGTGTCTGGGATTCATCCAGGATGCTCTTGTGCTGAGGTTTCCTTGCTTTTCTCAACTCCTTATATCACTGACCCCATCTTAAGGCTACCTCTGGCCTTTTCTCCCACCCTGACACATTGGGACTCCCTCTTTCTAAGAACTGCTCTCTCTTCTTGCCACTGAATTTTTCAGAGGAGCCTTGGGCAGCTTAGGCAAATCTGACATAAGAGAGGTTTTCCCCAGCTCTGTTAACACCACTTTACTCTAGGGTTTGTGCTGCAGAAAAGGTCCCTATTTCTTGGGTACAGCAGTGTTCAAAGTTCAGGCTGGCAGGCATCCTTAGCCAGGAACCTCCTTTTATTCTTCTTTGTGTTGAAGGTCTGAGGCATGGCCTTCACTTCTAGGAATGAATTTTTATAAAATATCTGCAAACCGATATTTTATCAGTTGTTTCGTTTTGAATCCTTGAAGCGAAAGTATTTACTTATGTGGAAAATTTTTGCTTGTGCATGTGGATCCTTTGAAAGTAACAAAACAAGTTATGAACTGGGGATTTCCAGGCCTAAACCTGGATTATACAATCAACGGAACTCACTTCAGCTCCATGATCTTTTTTCAGTAAATATATACCTTTAATTTCCCTTATACATTTTTCTTTCATTAGAAATCCTACCCCGGATCACTGGGCACTAGTTACTGGACTGCCAACCTATGTGGCTGAAAGTGGATTTGTAAGTACTTAATCTGGGATTCCTCAAGTCTTTCTGACATGAATAATACTCATGCAGCTTTCTCAGCAATTCAGTGCTTTATTTTGGCAGTTAAACTTCTCATTGCCCATACTGTAATACTTTTTCTTTGTGATCCCCTAGATTTGCAACATTATGAATGCTGCTGCAGATGAGATGTTTAACTTTCAGGTATTGTGAAAACTTCCAATTCTATCAAGGATTCAACTTTATTTTTTTGCAAAAAATGTAATGGCGAGTCAATTTTGGGCATATAAATACTTCTTTTGCTTGTAGTCTGAATGTAAAATTGGAGTGCTTGTGTATTTACATGAGCATAATACGTAAAACATATTAAGTTCATGATGTCCCTCTGCTTGTTGTTGCTTCAAGGAAGGTCCTCTAGATGAATCCGGATGGACTATCAAAAACGTTCTCTCCATGCCAATTGTGAATAAAAGGGAAGAAATTGTTGGTGTTGTCACATTTTATAACAGAAAAGATGGGAAACCATTTGACGAACAGGATGAAACCCTCATGGAGGTATAGTTTCTTGCTGAAAGAAATTAATATAATTGAAGAAGTCACTATTTTTCCATGTACATCTGCAAAGCATCCTGAGTGTTATGCAGCTAAATGTATATTTTTGTTGCTTAGAGAGGTGTTATACATCAGCTTGAACATTGTGAAGGCAACGGTTTGACATACTGGGGTAGTTTGGTATGAGAAACCCGACTATATTCTTGTGATTTTTTTCAGCATTCTTGGATTGTACTCCTAGCCATGAGCATCTACTGTGTGCCAACGCAACCATTCTGACCTGTATTCACATACCTACCAGCTGGCTCTCACCGGCTGGGAAAGTCCCATGAAAAATGACACAGAAATTGTCTATACAGCTAGGACAAAAAGAGAGGCCAGCTATTAAATCTACCAACAGTGGCTGTGATTAAAGACCTTTCTCCTTAGAAATGTTCCTATGCTAGTTTCAATGAAATATTTAGCTCTTGGCACCTGTTATCGATCAGGACATTTCCTGAAATCGACTTTTCTTATTAAACAAAAAGACCATGGAGAAAAAAATCAGTTTGAATTGGCCACTGGACAGCAAACAAGTTGAAAGCGAGCACAGGATGTGAGTAAATACATGTGAAAGGTGATGAGGGCCCTGCGCTCTCCTTTGATGCGAGAGCTCCTGATCTGCTATCACACTGTGACAGAAACATTTCCACAGACACCTGCAGAAACACAGAAATAATTTTCTGTACTCTGAACTGGACAGAGGGTCCTTCAACCTGCACAGAATCGATGCTGTCAAGGCCTGGGCAGATTCAACAGCAGAGGAACTGCTTTGCTGAGGAGCATGTCACAATTGGAAGCAAAGATGTGGTTGCTCATTGCTAGAATTTTGGACAAAGTCCAGCTTGTGTTTCTTTAAAAAGCTATCACACAGTGCCGTATTTCTGTGTCTTTGACGAGCAGATGTTATGGCTATATCTCTGTTTCCTTCTCTTCCCCTTACCAAGTCCTTGACACAGTTCCTGGGCTGGTCTGTACTCAACACAGACACGTATGACAAGATGAACAAGTTGGAGAACCGTAAGGACATTGCTCAGGACATGGTGCTCTACCACGTGAAATGTGACAAGGATGAAATCCAGGAAATTCTGGTAATGCCTCACGATGTGGAGCTCACACCCAAGTGTACTGGCCGGGCCCATGACCCGTGGCACAGAGACAGGTCTCCCATTTCACAGAGACACTTCAGCCACCACGATGTGGGGGCAGCATCTGGGCCCTAGTAACTGCACAGGGACAGAATGAGTCTTTTTGTTCTGTGGTCTGCCCTCCTCCTTGGCACACTGTGCCACTGTGCTCTTTCTAACTTCCTCAACAAAGCCAGCCTTGGAGGTGCTGCTCAGGGCAGGGCTGTAGGAGTGGAACTGAAACTGATTTATTCCTCAAAACTTCCTCTGTGCTGAGGATGTGAAGTCAGAGGACCCAGCTGTGACATTGGCTCTAGGGGGACATTTGCAAGTGAGGGGAACACAAAACAAAATCTAGGAGGGGGAGAATACTACCAGGAAAAATGTGTTGAAAGACAAGAAATTGAAGTAAGGTCCAGGAAAGAAGCACAATTTGGATATGAGAGTTGCCCTAGATTGCCCCAAAGCTGCCCAGTGAGAAATCCAAGGGGGTTCAGTTGTCTCCTTAACACACCCATGCTTTTTGCAGCCAACACGAGAAAAGCTGGGGAAGGAGCCATGTGAGTGTGACGAAGAGGAGCTGGCAAGCATTCTGGTAAGAACAATGCACTGCTGGAAAGAACAGCCCTGGCAAGCAAATTCTGCCTGCCTAAATGTAGGGAAGAGTTCCCAGTGTTGGCATGCTGTTACCTGGCAAAGGGTGAAGGCACAGCATACCCTGCCCTCCTTTGCTGCCTGAGTTTGAGATTATCATCAGTATGTGTCAGCACGTGCCTCCCACAGCTCCTGGGGCGTCCCTGCTCTCTGCCTCTTTATCTCAAGGGCTTCAAAGTCCATCTGGAAACACATCAGCCACCTTGGCTGGTTTTTCAGAGTAATTAAGGAGGGCTGTAATTCTTCCTCCATTTTGAGTCTTCAAACTATATAAAATCAAATGCTTAACAGGAAACAAGCAATGTTTCCTGCACAAAACTGCCCTCCCTCTTCCTCCACTAAGGGGTTATCATGAAAAGCTTCATTTCGGTCTATTTATGTGCTGTATTCCAAAAGAAAAACAGTGTCAGACTGATACATTTTTATTCAGCAAAGCTTAGGAATTACATAAGCAGCACAGCAATAAACCAGCCCACCTCTCTTACAGAAAGAAGAGCTCCCGGGGCCCACCAAGTTCGAAATCTATGAGTTCAGGTTCTCTGATTTTGACTGCACTGAGCTGGAGCTGGTGAAGTGTGGCATTCAGATGTACTACGAGCTTGGCGTGGTGAAAAAGTTCCAGATCCCGCAGGAGGTATGAGCTGGCAGAAGCCAGCACATCTCCCGTGTCGGATGTGCTCGCCCAAGCCGCGGCTGGCACTGCGGGCCCCGTGGTGCCCGGCACGGAGCAGCACAGGCCCGGACTCACGGGGCCCGCAGGGAGGGATCGGCCTCCTGAGCCCCTCACCCCGCCGAGGGCAAGAACAGCCTCTCGCATGGCATTGGAGCATATCTTCTGCTCTCTTCTGCTCCTCACTGCCTGCCACAGATGTGGTTTGCCATGAGGTCTGTATGGGTGAGTGGCGGACTCTGCAAAACTCTTCTTGCACGTTGTGTATCCAATGCCGCACACAGCCGCAGTGTGGAAACACAGCTCTCGGGCACACCACGGGAGTGCCTTCCTGTCCGCCCCTTTCCTTTGGCAGAGCATGCAACCTGCAGCTTTCGGCCAAGACACGCTGAAACACACTCTGGCAAGCCCCTTTGTTTCTCATCCCCATGCAAACACGGATGTGCCTTCATTTGGCGCAGCTGGCACCAACCTGTCAACAGGAATGGTGTGACCCCCTGGGAATAAGGACCCCACAAACCCTGACTTGCCAGCTCACGACTTTTGCAGTTCAAAACCCTGTAGGAATTGCGAAACCGGCATTTCAGCAGCCCTGCTGCTCCCGAAGGGATTTCTCTGCTCATCGTGCGAAGTCGATTTCCATCTACTGGGATCTGGGGGTAACTGCAGGAGGAGTTTTCAACCTGGAAAGGCAGGATAGCGATCGGAAGGGAAATAAATGGGAATTACCTCTGTTCTTCTTACACGCAGAATGTCAGTGTCAAAAATATTAATTATACCTACTCTGGAACAACTAACCTCTGGAAGAGGTGTGAATAGCAGTGATTCTTATATTTGAGATTTTAAGAAATGAATACTCATTAATAAATAATTGGCTCTTTAATGAGAAAACTGCATAGCTACAAGAGACAGTACACACGGAGAAGTAGACTGCAGTGGAAAGAACAGTTTTATATTTAATGCCCTATTTTGTAGTTCTTTAGGTGATATAAATATAATTCTCCTCTACATCTATGGATCCATATCTCTTGAAGAGAGACATGAATATTAATAAATCACAAGAAAAAGGGACAAATCTTATAAGTGATAACCTAGATAAACAGAATAAAATCAATACATTCACAAACAGTAAGATGAAATCTCTTTTCCTCCGGGTGGTGCTGAGGCATGTCTGTGTGATTAAATTACCCCAGAGGCATGTCTGTGTGATTAAATTAAAAAAAAAAAAAGAAAAAAAAGAGAGAGAGAAATATTAGAAACCAGCTACATTTTAGTGTCCACTTTTGCTGTCTACTAGGCTTTACTCTATCAGCATTGCCAGGGTAGCTTCATGATATATGAACCTTCTGATCCCTTTCTGAGCCTACCTCTGCAGAGTGGGTTTGAACCTCATCCATGATTTCTGTACATGACCCGTGTTGCAAGATGGGCAGGCAGCAGCTTCATTACCCACACTAACATCCTCTTCCCCACCGGCAGGTTCTGGTAAGGTTTGTGTACTCTGTCAGCAAAGGCTACCGGAAGATAACTTACCACAACTGGCGTCATGGCTTCAATGTGGCACAGACCATGTTCACACTCCTGATGGTAAGGTAGCACCACCCTGCTTAGTTCTGCACCACAGCTTTATTTACAGCAGGTCTTCTGTCACGCCTGAGAAATATGCAGGGCTCCCTTCGAACCCTGGTGCAGGAAAATGTTTTGTCACTCCTGGCGCAGGTCCTGCTAAATGAGGTCTCCATTAGCCTGAAGGGACAGTCACTGCATTGCACATGAAGGAAGCTTTGGTCAATATTGGGCAATGAATGGAGAGCTTTAATTCTCATAGATACAGATATGCATGGTGTTGAATAGATTCCAGATTAAATCCTTCTGCAGAGCAGAGGAGAGAGACTACAGGACTTCCACTCTTCCAGTAGATTCTGACAGTAAGAGCCAGACTGAAGTCAGCTGGTTGGGATGGACACAAACTCATGCTTTCCATTTCCATCCAGAACAAACACAGGTGTGGACAATCTTTTGGATGGTTCAGAAAGATGCAGAGCCCTTTCACAGAGTACTTTGTGTCCAGTGACTGGGAGGGGCGCTTCTGAAAGCCTGGGTGAATCCTGGGGCCAAGGCTTCTATAGCAGCAGGTAGCCAACCCTGCACATAAGCATCAAACACATAAACAGCACAGATGCACCTGCCTGGTCTGAAATATTTTGTTTCCAGCTGATTCCCCATTTTAGCCTAAGTCAGCTGTGTACTGCGTTTCAGTTCACAAATATTTTCAGTTCTCCTGTACTGTCCCAGGACATCCCCAGCACAGAGCAGTCATCGCTCAGTACCTTTTCCTGTCAGAGATGTTAACATATGGAATATAAATTCTCTCCCTCAGACTGGCAAACTGAAGCGTTACTACACCGACCTCGAAGCCCTTGCAATGGTAACTGCGGCTCTGTGCCATGATATTGATCACAGGGGAACCAACAACCTCTACCAAATGAAGTAAGCATTTTCTTACCACTTCAAACCATTTTTTGTTGCTCCTGCTTGGAGTGGAATCAGGCTGTGATCACACCCAACTCCAGTGCAGCTCTGTTTAACACACGAGGGTGACAACCTTCTTGTACAAGACAAAAAGCCTTGCTTTTCAGCTTGCTGCTGTGTTTGGGCTTATGTTTTGGCCAGTGGGGACAATTTGCCATGCGCTCTGGGGCTTTCTCTACCTCCTAGCAAACTTCCCTGAGTTAAAGCAGAACTCTACATTACCATTACAGTGTGGAGCAGGTGCAGAGCAGGCACTCAGTATCCTGAGCATTACAGGAGACTTAGGATGCCAACAGAACCATCCTGGACGTAAGATGATGAATTTTTACTGTATCTATGGAGAAAGCACCATGTTTGGCATTGCCCTCACTACCTACAGAAACAAAGCACCTATGAGAATATTGCTCTCAGTAGGTAGTTATTAGCTACAGATAAACAATAATTTTGCATAATTTTTTTTCCTGTCAAGGCTCTGTTGTTCACTTAAAGGAGACAGATCAGAGCTCTTCTGCAATGCTTGCTGCCTAAATCATCTTATATATCCTGGAGCTTTGGAAAAACATTAAATAAAGTTTTTGATAGAAGAGGGCCTTGCTTTTCAGCAAGGTGTCCAAGGATTGCAGATGTCCTTGCTTTTTAGAAGGTGTCCAAGGATTGCAGGTTTTTCTGTTCCTATTACCAGATATCAATATGTAGTTATTCAGGATTTAAACAAACTTACTAAGCTGAGTAATTACACTGCAGTCATAAAAAATATTTGGAGTGAAATTTGTAGTTGGAATACTATTTTTTCACAGTGTCTAAAGAGTTATAAGCAATGTCACAACTGTCTTTTATTAGACTGAAGTCATTACTTATTAAAAAGTTCAACTCACAAGCCTTTTTTAAAAAATGGAACTTATATTTGTGACAGAAATTAAATACAAAATTAGACATTTCGTTTCAAGTGCTGCACTAATGTCTTCAATTTTTCCTTTATGCAAACAGATCTCAAAATCCTTTAGCTAAACTTCATGGATCCTCTATTTTAGAGAGACATCACCTGGAATTCGGAAAATTCTTGCTCTCTGAGGAGGTTGGTAATGAACTGCAGTATAAGGGCATGAATAATTTCCTTTGACTGAAGTTTTTCGTTAACAACAGAGTTGTCAGTACAAGACCTTTCTCTGGATTGGATGCCGAGAAACTGCATCCTTTCCATCCTTGGATGCCTCATTTCCAAAGGACTCTAAGCCCACCCAGGACTAAAGCACATAGGCTTCCTAAATGCATGTCTTGGTTTCTTCAGTGGCCACATTTTTATCCCTATAGGAACAGGTTAAATACAGCGTTGCTCTCCTGTAGCCCCTCTGATAGGGCCAAGGCTGAAATATTCCCACAGCTAACTTTTGATTTCAGGCGAATTTGCATTTGAGTCAGGAGATGGGGTTTGGGTAGGCGCTGTGTAACAACCTTCCCCTGCTCAGTGAATTAAAGGGGAAACAGCACTAAATGTGGTGTACGGGCTCACACCCCTTGGATGCCAGAGGAGCAAACTGAACCACTGAAAGAAAAAAAAGTGACCATATTTGGGAAAGGAAGGTGGCCAGAACTCATAACAACATAGAGCTTGGATTTTTCAATGCCCTGTCCTTTGCTTTTCAGTCACTGAATATATGTCAGAACCTCAACCGCAGGCAGCATGAGCATGTGATTCACCTGATGGAAATTGCCATTATAGCCACAGACCTGGCACTCTACTTCAAGTAAGTCAGTCACACACACCTTGTGTCAAAGGCAGAAAGCAGCTGGCACTTTACAAAGGCCAGATGTGATGCTTTACTCTGAAAGCCCCCACCAGTGCAGCAGTTATCTTCACAAGCACTGGCTCTGGGAGGCTGCCTTTAATACTCACCTCAGACTCAAATAATTCAAAAGAATTTTGAACTTCTACTCAATTAAATCACATACATTACTTTTTAACCCTCTATTGCCAACAAGGCAGGGCAATTTGATCCCCTGTAGGAAGAAATGTCAGGATTTGGTTTGGTTTACTTACCTAGCATTTCAGATCTGAAAATACTCAGAAATGACAAATGGACTGGCCAGGACTTACTGACTTCTCTGTGACAGCAGAATGACACAAGTAACAAGTAGTTCATTGTAGGTGAATGTCCAGCTCATAGTCTATGCCACACACAAGGGCCTAAAAAGCCAAAATCTTGGAGCAGTGCTTGCTTTCTGGGACATGAGGCTGAAAGTCAATGACATATAACTTCCTAATTAGCAAGGAGCTTTCAAAATGTGCTTTCAAAATACAGTGTCAAGGCCAGAGACTGCTTCTGTGTTTTGCACTGCAGTATAATTACACAAAATTTAAACAGTCCAAAAAAGAAGAATTTGAGGGAAGCTAGAATTCCCAGAACACTTACTGTGGAGATCCAATATCTGTATGGTACCATCATCTGTATGTATCACTTCTTCCTCACCACTTGGGAACAAACTGGTCCTTGCCCTCCTTGGTCCATGAGCTGCAAGCAGAGGCTTGGCTGAGCTAAGACACATGATTACTGATGATAGGACACACACACAAGTCACTTTGTGGTATGGCCTAACTCTTTTCTCTGCTAATATTGAAACCTCAGATTTCTCCTGACCTCATGCCACTCCAGACAAAGGTGTATTGTGTATAAACCATTACTCAGAATTCCCTATATACATTTAGATTATATAAATAAGGTTAACAATGCTTGACTAAGTACATAAAGCCAGGTAGCTTTAAAAATACTCCAGGTAGCTCTAGGCTTCTGCAGTTCGCCTCACATGTAAGGAAAAAGATTTCTTTTACTGCAAACAAAGGTGTAAGCATTTCTCAGCTGACATAACTTGCAGTAGCTTGTATTTTCAAAGACCTGCTCATACCTCGCCACTATACTCATCCTAAAGGCATTTACAACAGTTAAGGGAGCAGATGATGGTGCTTGGTTTTGTTAGGACATAAGAGTCAGGACAGCAACTAATAGGAACCCTTCTGGTGGAGTTAGCAATACCAGGATCAGCCACCTGTTTTTGACATATTTGTTTCCTTGTTTCATAGATTTTCATAGATTTTTCTTTTCTTTTTTTTTTTTTTTTTTTAACCCTTCCTCCCTACCCCCCGAAGAAAGCGAACGATGTTTCAAAAGATCGTTGATGAGTCTAAGACGTACGACAGCGTGACTGCCTGGACTGAGTATCTGTCCCTGGAGACAACAAAGAAAGAGGTTGTCATGTGAGTAACTAGCTCTGGGGAAAGGTTAGTGATGTGGACACCAGGCAAGAGCTCCAGGATATGCTTTGTGCTGCAAAGTCAGCGAGTGATACATTACTGGCTACTCAGATTTGATCTTCTGGAGAAGCAGGGAAAAATACAGGGGAAAAAAAGCTTAAAGTGGTTCTTCATCCAAGTAAGTGTCCTGTTGGTCATATACTCCCATGGAGATGCAGGATCCCTTCTGGCTATACACTCCTACCACATCACTGTGTAGGCCACAAACAGGGGTATCCAATCCATTAGCCGTTCTTCCCAGTGGCAACTAGCCTGAGTTGCATGATGCTGCTGCTGTGACCAGACAGAAACTTTGCAGGATGCCCTGCACTGGTGGTGAAGTGCTCTCACCACCTCACTGCAGACTGCACTGCTACACACCTGTGGGGGAGCCAAAGGTGTTACTCCAAAGTCAAGGAGTTCAGCCCAGCAATCACTAAAGCAGCAAACATTTTAGCTCCAGAAGCAAGTAGTTCTCCATCATAATTCCATTTTAATCAAGAGAGCAGCCTTTGATGAGTGTCCCAGTCAGAACCAAGGCTGTTACAGCAACACATCTATCAGTTTGGAAGGGGCCATGGGTTACCTGATACAGTACTGGTCTCCATTCTCAGCCTGTTGTCTCTGCCTGGTTAGGCTTAGGATGGTCTTGAGGCAGCCCACGCTCCAAAGGACAAAAGCAGTCTTCAGATTTTTGGCTCTTCAACATTGCTTATTAAATCTTATCTACAAAGTTGTCTGCCAGCCTGATAGAGGTCTGCCCAGCAAGACAGCCATGGGCACACTGACCTCCCTCTGGGCGGTCATCTATTTTTATACTAAAAACTATGCATAAGATATTTACCTTTACCTTCCAATACCTTTTACTCTATTAACAAGTGCAGATTTAATGTGAACCAATCCCAAAGTGCCAGCATCACCATCAAAGATGAATGACAAGAAAAAGAGGAGAAGGACAGGGCACGCCCTAATTCCTCCATCTCGTCTCCTAAGAACCCCCTGTACCAAGATCCCAAAACCTGTGTTTTCACCCTGTAAATAATCAATTCCTCCACCACTTATTCCCACGTGATCCTCTTGTCCTCATATAGGTGGCACATCCTGTGCAGGGTCAAAATCCAACCACCAAGCGCTTCTGGCAACATTCCAGGATTTCCAAGCTCTCCAAGGGTTACCTCGGCAACTCTCGACATCAGGAGTGATGTGCTGAGTTCCCACATACTGGGGTATGAGAGTCCTGAGCCTGAAAAAATAGGGAATAAATTAATTTCTTTCCTGTTTTTAGGGCCATGATGATGACTGCCTGTGACTTGTCAGCTATCACAAAGCCTTGGGAAGTCCAGAGTAAGGTAAGGTGCTTGATGTCCTGATGGATTTCTGTAGCTTACACTTCAAAGTAATGCAATTTCTAATCTGCCTAGAAGTTAAATCAAAGTCCTCTACCAAAAAAGGAATAGCTGTAGTTTTGATGTATTAACCAATCTTTCAGACTGTAGTTGTGAATTCTGTACAAAATTCACGTTTACAAAAAAAATCCCAACAAAACAAAAAACAAAACAAATCCGTCAGTTACATAGATTTTTAGGTCACAGTGAGATTTTCTACATGTAACACATGCATTGGCTTTATTATAGCAATACCTACCTGCAGTTTGCTCAGTTGTTTGATTTCCTTTAGGAGTTCATTCCTGAACTGTACTTGAGCCATTGCTAAATAATAAACACTAGATTTTGAAGGAGGGTAAAAGAAATAAAACCTACGTCCTGTTCAGCATGAAGAAAGGACAACAGGAAAAAAAGAAAAATAGATACCCACAAGGTGACCAGTAGGCAAATTCTCACAGGGAATACATTGGAAATGTTTCTCAATAGATGAGCAGTGGCCTAATGAGACGCAGTGCAATATGACTGTTGAGCTGTCACTAGACAGGTGAAATCCTGCTGCCACACCTGCCCTTCCCAGGAAGAGGAATGAGGCTATGGTTGGACAAGAAGAAACAGAAGGATAAGAAGTGAGATTTGATTCAGAATGGAGAAATGAAGTGCATCAAGTTATGGGGATGAAGTTGGTGCTAACTTTTCTTTTTCCCTCTGTGTCAATGTAGGTAGCTCTCCTGGTAGCAGCTGAGTTCTGGGAGCAAGGAGATTTGGAAATAAGCGTCCTTCAGCAACAGCCCATTGTAAGTAACATGTAAGAACCAGGCAGTTCAGTTCAGACAACAAGTCTCAGCACAAGCAGTGCTGCCCTGAGTGCTCTGTGTCTGCCTGAAACCACAGTGCTTGCCAAAATCCTTTAGAAAAGTATGTTTTGAGATAGTGAAGAGCATCCCTGACAGTGACAAGTGCCTCTTGTCCAGATGTCCAGATAGTTAGGTGGGTTCAGTGGCTGTGAAGCATCAAGGGGTGATTCACCCTGGAGATTTTTGTGTAGGTCCCCTACAGAAAAAATTAATAATTAAATAGACAAGTCTCAAAAGAAAGAAGAGTTTCTAATAAAGAGAAAAACTGCAAACACAGACTTCACAGAGTCATAGAATTATTGATAAATGGAAGGGCATTTCTAACATTTTTTTAAATGAATAAATTCTACATTGAAAGAGGCAGGAGTCATTCCTGTAAGCGTACTCCACCTGTGTGGTTTGGGGATTTTTAAAGTAGACTTTCATGCACCCCCTCTACCCACAGTGGCATCACAAATTATATAGTAATCAACAAGATCTTGTAAAAATATAATTTCCACAAGGGAAAAACTTGTTCTCCTCCCCATCCATGGACATTTGAATTACAGTGTAAAATTTCTGCTAAAATGACTATGGAAATGAGCCCTCTTTCTTCCTCTGCAGTTGAGGAGGAGGGCTGTGATGAGTGGTCTTTAGGACAGCATGACAGAACTGCCAGGCTGACACAAGAGGGCAGTTTTGGGGAGAAAATAGAGTTGTGTTTTTCAATTAAGTGTTCTCATAAAGCACAATGAATTTGTGTCCTCCCACAGCCGATGATGGACCGAAGGAAAGCTGCTGAGCTTCCGAAGCTTCAAGTGGGTTTCATTGACTTTGTGTGTACATTTGTCTATAAGGTAAGCAAAGTGCAGCCTCACACACCCCACCCTTATCAACAGGGGTTCAAATCCCAGCTGACTGAGTCCTGGGGCTGCAGCACCAGTCTTGGGGAGAGGGACGGGCACACAAGTGAAAATCTGCCCTTTTCTGAGGCATTGCAACGGGCTGCCTGTTTCTGCCATTGATGCTTTCTGCAAAGCATCAGCTTTGGATGCAAAGTGTCAGGGTCTATCTTGGGGTATGATGGACATGCATTCCCTCTGCACTGCATTGCACTGAAAGATGTGTTTTGATTAGGAGTTTTCCCGTTTCCATGAGGAAATTCAGCCTATGCTTGATGGTCTGCTGAACAACAGAAATGAGTGGAAGACCCGTGCTGATGAGTATGATGCAAAAGTTAAAGCACTGGAGGAAGAGAAGAAAAAAGAGGAAGAGAGAATGGCTGCAAAGAGAGGTCAGAAAAAGTAATTAGCTTTCATTCCTAACTCAAATACATGCTTATGAAACACTCACAGATTACAGCAAGTTTTGCTGACACAGCAGAGTAAGATTGCCTCCACTGGCAAGGCTGAAGGCATCTTGCCTTCAAACTTGACATGATGACAGGTTGTCAAGAAGGCAAACAGTTTAAAATCCCAAACACTATTATCTGAGAAACTACTGAGAACACATTCAGCATGAATTCCCATGCAGCTGGGGAAAGCAAAATGTCATGTACCGTCCCTGGAAAATAGCAGGTACACAGCCCTTTGGCTGACCTGCTGTCTCACAGGTTATAAAGCAGAAGATAAGAAAAGCTTTGTGAAAAGTTAAAAAAAGTTAAAAAGGTCCTAAATATTCCTAGAAGAACATTTAAGAAATAATTGTTTGTCACATCACATTTCTAGCCCAGATTAGGTACTACCTAGTTGCAAAGAGTAGTGACAGTGCCCAGTAGCATTTTATTTTGGTTGAACATGGTTTTCTTCTTCTGTGGGCCCAGCCTGGGCAGTACTGAAAACCACCAGCAGTGGTGGGTACTGGTTGAAAGTTTTTCTGAAAGCCTGAGGATTTGTTTGACTCTCAAAAGGGCAGAAGCAGAAGGTTCTCCTGGCCTATTCCAAATGTCTGATCAAATACCTGCCACAACGGGGTGCCTTCACTCCACAGAGACTGTGTCTGAACTCTTCTTTTGTTCTAAACTGGACCAAAATTCTAGCAGCCTATGGTGTGGACATTGCTCAAATGACACAATTTAGAAATTATTAGAGCTATCTAGATGTTTTGTCTCAGTTTGATTCACAGTAGTTAACTTAAAATAGCAGAAGGAAGTGTTTTAACTACAATCTAGAAAATCTCTGAAGAATTATGTACTGAATAAGTAATTGATATTCAAGCAAGGAAAATTTCCACTAAATCTGCAATGCTCTTTCCAAGCAGCCTTGTATGTACAATCACTTTGCACAGCAGACAGCTCTATATAGGGTGCTATAGGTATATGACCTAAGTTGATCATTGGAGAAAAGTTCTAAAATCTTCTGCAAATGACTGAGAAGGAGATTTATGAATGTGTGTCTAATTCTATGTTTCTTTTTATATGACAGGTGAAATAACCTGTAATGGAGGAACAGCTCCAGCTTCCAAAACCTGTAGCATACTTTAGACCTATTCTCACTGAAATATATGCTACACAAAAGGAGAACACCCAATAAAAACAACAACAACAAACCAAAACTAAACAGCAACAACAACAAAAATGAAAACCCAAAAGCCCCCAAACCCCCCAAAAGCAAAAAAAAACAACCAACAACAACAACAACAACAACAAAAAAATCATGGTGTACAAATACATTCCTGATTGGACTATTCTGATAATTTATTAGGCTTGTGACCAACCAGGGAAGGGCTAGATCTTGTTTGCCTTAATTGCATCTCTTCCTGATGGTAGGGAGCCAGTTCTGTCCTGTCTCCTGTCCTCCATTTAATGTATCTGATGTCAGATGGCATGTGACAAGTCAAGACAGCATTTGGCCCAATAAATCAGGTTGTAAGATTATGGAACAGCATTTTTCCTGCACTGAGAAACTTCTTATCCCAAAGCTGATGGGGATAGTCCTGCTCCGTACAACCTCCTGAGAGTGACAGTGAATGCAACCATAACCTTCAGAGTGGTAAAAATGAAAAAGAGATAAAGTTATCATATCTAAGTCTGTATCTGTCTGGACATCAGAAGGACGCCTGAGGGTAAGGATAAAGCATGAAAACTGACCACAGTAAACCTTTGAACTCTCTAAAAGATTATGATTCCACTTAAATCCAAGAAACGCTCTGACAGATAATACATCTGCATTCACTTCAAGAATCTGGATAGGTTGCTATCCCAAAGCATGGAGCTATTCATGCAACACACAGTAGCTGCCTTCTCTAGGAGCAGGACCCACATTGTATACTAACTGAAGCTTTATTCCTTCATGAATAATTTTAAGAAGACAGTGTTATCATTACCCATCACAGTTCCTCTTACAATTAACCAAGCAACCTGAGTTGTGAGACCTCATAAATTTGTTCTGTTTTGCCTCGTAATGCTGTTACTTAACACAATGGATCAGAACTAACTGTCCTACCTTTCCTCCTCCTGCTCTGAGATGTCTTGTTTTTAGATAACATGCCAGACTTGTAACTCTTATTTCAGATGAAAGTAACTTTTCATGTTTATTCATGCAAAAATAGAACATTCGATTACATTCTTGTAGTAATAGACACAACCCCATGTCCTGCTCCCTCCTCCCACCCCCTTCTTTCTTTTTTAAAATTGTTTGCAGATCAGTTTTGCTGGGGATTTTCTTCTTCTATTACTCCTGTTACCTTCAGGATTCTTACCCTTCAGTATATTGTTTTGCATTACAAAAATACTGCAAGTAAAAGGAAAACTAGAGCTGTGGTGGTACCTGGTGATCATTTACTGGTCTCAATGTAGTAAGCGAGATGTAATCCTCAATCATTATGCAGCAATTCTGTGAGAAGCAATGTGTCTTTCAGGAAAATACAGAAACTTGTCCACTTGCATAAAAGTTAAAACACAACAGGTAGTGACTCCATGTTGTATGTCTCATTTTATTAAGAATCATAGAATGTCAAGGGCTATGTCAGCATCATCTAGTCCCAGCCTCACTGCCATTGGCAGGAACAACTCTCACTAGACCAGATTTCTCAAGGCCTTATCCAGCCTGGCTTTGAACAGTGCCAGAGTCGGGGCACCCACAGCCCCCTGGACAACCTGTTCCAGTGTCTCACCACCCTCACAGTAAAGACATTTGATGTAAACTTCCCTTCTTTCAGTTTGTACCCATTACACCTTGTCCTTTCACTACAGTTGCTGATGAAGAGTCCCTCTCCATCTTCCCTGCAGGACCCTTCAGATACTGCAGGATTGCCAGTAGGTTCCCACACAGCCTTCTCTTTTCCAGGCTGAATAGCCCCAGCTCTCTCAGCTTGTCTGGGGGAGGTGCTCCAGCCCTCTTACCAATGTTGTGGCCTCCTCTGCACTTGATCCAACCGTTCCATGTTTATTGCTTATGTTTAGGGCACTGGAAATAGTCTCAGACTCCAGGTGGGGTCTCACAAGAGCAGAAGACCATGTGGGAGGTTTTATCATACCACAGAAGTCATCAAATAAATTCTGTTCTTTCTTTTCTTTTTTAAGCGGGAAAAATGCCACAGGTTATTGTAATGCACAGTGGTAAGTAGTGGGATTTTGATGATCACCACAAGACACCGTACACTTAAATACTGAGAAAAGCTCCTTATGTTCTCAAATGTTTTCTGGGAAATAAAACCTGGAGGCTAACCTTCCTGCTCCCCGTAACCAGCGTGAGGCACTCAGAGCCCTGCAGGGTGCTCCAGCAGGGCTGCTCACACAAGGAGCACGGTGTGCCAGCCCATCGCCCCCTGTGAGCTCTGGGGGACTGTGCCCTGGCTGCCCGCATACATTTGGAGCACAGCTGGTCCTCACAGCCTCAGGGTGGGCATGCTGCCACATATTTCCAAATGGGAATATGCATGCATGCATGCAGGGGGTGTCCATGGACACTCAAGAGCAGGGTGCCAGTGGAGGAGGCTGTTTCTTAGGGGTGGACCTTTGCCATGGGAGCAGTGAGTGAGGGCCAAGAAACAGATTTCCACTGTTTTCTGTTTTCCACAGAAAACAGATGTCCACTGTTTTCTCAGGTGTGGTGGACTGAACTTTTCTTGGGTGGGCTGGTTGAGCCAGTTTCCACGATAACCTGGGATTGATGTCTTAAACAAAGTGTTTTCACATCAGATAGGGAAAAAAGGCACATCAGAAGCAGATCCTGCAGAGGTAGGGTAATACTTTTTATCATGCCAATCTCCTTCCTTCTGGTGAAGCACAACTGTATCTAACAATGCAAAACTCTCCCTCCAGGGCAAATCTGGGAGCAAACCTCTAAAGGGGTTCCTCTAGAAAGCAGATTCAAGTGGCCCCTCCCCCAGCTGGTTCAGGAAAATATTTACTTGGAGAAAAGTGGAAAAAACTGTTTATTTAACAGGCAAAGTATTCACCAGCACAAAAACAAACAAACAAACAAACAATTATTTAAAAAAATCCCATATTAAACAATAAAACCCCTTGCTGGTCCAAAAGAGATGACAAACTCAGAAAGTCCCTCCCCAGGTTGCAGCTGAGCTCACTCAGTCTCTGATCAGTCCTTCAGGTGCTGGAAATGCCGCGGCCCAGGCCCGGCCGGTGGGCCACAGGTGCAGCTGCCGGTGCTCCCCTGGGTGTTCAGTCCAGAGCAGGTTTAAACAGGTCCAAAGAAAAGGGAAAAAACCCACAGGCCAGGGAACTTCTCTGCCTCAGCTAGCTAAAAGTAACTAAAATAAAAGAGAGCTCTGTCCCGCTGTCTGTGCTGCAGACAGCACAGTCTAGGAGAAGGACGTGGGGGAGCAAGTGCAGTTTCTGGTAACAAACTGCGCACTTCTTCTCTCCCCCTTCACTCTCAGAATCAATCTTAAAGGTGCAAAACTTATTTCTGGGCTAAACACATGAATGGGGATACAAGCATTATAAAGTCACCCCCAGGACAACATGGGAGTGTTGACACATATGCCTGAGGGTATACCTTCTTTCTGATAAAACACAACTGGCAGAACTATGCAGCTGCCAGAGCAGGGCCAAACAGCAGTTGTGCCATTAGAAGGCAACATAAGCCATGAAAGAGAAGTGGGGGCACATACAAGGCCTCTGTGGCTGTCAGAGCTGTGAAGGTCGCAGCTCTGGCGGAAAGGGAGGGAAAAACTGACAGGGAGATTGGAAAATGCCTTCAGCCACCTCCTGTATATCTGAGAGAAATGCCTGCTGTTGTCTTTTCTGAACTGGCCACAGCCTGACTTGAACTAAGCCGGGAAGTGCTCCTCTTCTCCCAGGCAGGAGGAACAGGGACAACCCAACATTCAATCAGTTCTTCAAACAAAGAGATGGTATTGAACACCACAGGGAGGGTATGGATCCCAGCTCCACCTTTCAAGCAGATGGATTGCATGTCTTGGTGCTCTGTAAAGGGGCTTTGTCCCACCAGCGTATCCATATCCTGTACAAGGAAAGCTCAGAGAGTACTAGATCCAAGATTTTAGATTCACTCAGTCTAGGCTGAGTTGTTTCCATCCTCTATCATAAAACTTGCAAGAGGAAGATCTTTTTTCTCTGTACCTCTTCCTCTACTCCTTCTACAAAACTATAGGAATAGAAAAAACATTCATTAGATTCAGTAGGAAACCATTCCATTCCCTTTCACAAAGCAGCAGAGTACTCAGGAGTCACACAAATGTAGTTCCAGCAGAACATGTGGATGTAGTGTTTTCCAGAATACAGAATAAACATGAAAAGTCTTCCCCCTCAAACTCTTTGAAAGGAAAGACTTATCTTCATTGCTTCTTTCCCTTTCTTGGCCTTTTTTTTTTTTCTGCTTGAACCTAGACAGTCATCTATTGTCTAGCCAGAATGGGGTGGCAGAGAACTAATTTAGTCCCTCTGGAATGGCTGTAAAGAGATACACAGTATCTTTCCCACCCCACCTCAGAATTCTTCCCCATCTAAGAGGAATTACAAGGACAGCTTTCTTGCCCACAGCCAGTTCATGGAAAGCGTGTGGAAAGCGTGGCAGACCTCTCTTGCATAATTAAGATGTGTAGCAGGTCACTCCTTATGAAAGAGATACATTACAATTTGTCTGTAACTTAGTTTTGAGGAATTGTACTGTTTAGAATATCTGACTAATGACTCAGCACCAATTCCTCAGGTCACAACATAGCTTGACAAGCCAGAATCAAACCTGAGTGCCACATGAAAGAATTGAGCAATAATTGAGCACTGTGATAACAAAACTGAAAAAAAGATGACATAAATGCAGAATTGTGATTCACTGCTCATTGTCCATGCAGACCAGTGGCAGGTGATATCCCTCTGGGGTCAGTACTGGGGCCAATACTCTTCAACACTTTTGTCAGCAGCATGTACAGTGGGATCAAGGGCACCCTCTGAATGTTTGGCACCAAAACCAAGCGGTGAGGAGCACCATGAGCACTCACAGCCCAGGAAGGCAAAAGGATCCTGGGCTGCATCCAGAGCAGTGTGGGCAGCAGGGCCAGGGAGGGGATTCTGCCCCTCTGCTCTGCTGAGACCCACCTGGAGTACAGAGAACAGCTCTGGTGCCCCTAGCAATAAACATGGAACGGTTGGATCAAGTGCAGAGGAAGCCACAACATTGGTAAGAGAGCTGGAGCACCTCCCCCAGACAAGCTGAGAGAGCTGGGGCTATTCAGCCTGGAAAAGAGAAGGCTGTGTGGGAACCTACTGGCAATCCTGCAGTATCTGAAGGGTCCTGCAGGGAAGATGGAGAGGGACTCTTCATCAGCAACTGTAGTGAAAGGACAAGGTGTAATGGGTACAAACTGAAAGAAGGGAAATTTATATCAAATATTGGGAAGAAATTATTTTCTGGGAGGGTGGCAAGATACTGGAACAGGTTGCTCAGGGAGCTGTGGGTGCTTGCCTTTCTGGGCTGCCTTTCTTTCCCATTGCCTTTCTGGGCTGTGAGTGCTCACAGCTGGCACTGTTCAAAGCCAGGCTGGATAAGGTCTTGAGCAACTTGATGTAGTGAGAGGTGTCTCTGCCCATGGCAGTGAGGCTGGGACTAGATGATGCTGAAGGTCCCTTCCAACCCTTGACATTCTATGACTCTACAAAACTCCCCAGTCAAACCATTTAAGTAACAGATTCAGGCAGTCAGTGCCTTGCCAGTCTCCCCCACCTGCCCATATATATAAAATTTTATGTATTTTCTGATCACAATCATTACCTGTGGATAATGGGGGTAGCAACTGGCTAATGCCGGGGGAATACAATGGAGTATTTCAGTTGCAACAATACCTACATTGTGACAGTTGCTTCCTGTCACATTCTATCCCTATTTTTACTGTTGTTCTGGGCAATTCACTCAAAAAATACCAACTGAAGTGTAGTAAGTATTTTATTGATAGAGTATCACACAGAGTTCAAAAACCATTGGACAGCTCAGAGCCTAGCCATGTACTTCCATGTGCAAAATTCAGATGAAATCTGTTGTTTACTTCAGTATGGAATCTTCACTTGCTAAAAGGGAAGAAAACACAAAGATGGTTAAAGCTCTTAGCCTCGCAGAACAAAAACATGCAAAGCATTAAAAAAAAACAAACATAAAGCCTATCCTTATGTAATTTCCTTCTGGCCAGTATTTATGATTCTCACTTCTGTTTATTCAACAGAATTGTAATTAACAGCTCTGGGATGATGGCAAACTTTTAAGTTTACTCAGCAGTGAAAGACGGTTTTCTGAACTAACAAGTCAAATGAGCTCAGAAAAAGCTACCACTGCAGGTATGTCCATTTTAAGGAACAATCTTGAGCAACTGCATTGCACACAAAGAGAATTTAACAACTTTTTTTTTCTGAAAAAAAACCAGATCAAACCCATTGTTGGGAACAACAGACCTGTCACCTATGTGCCACTTTTAAACAGATTAAACATTCTAAAGCAATAATAATAATGAACATTTCCTTACTAAGTGGCCTGGCAACATTACAGCACAGCCTCCACCTCCATAAATACAGAAAGTTTAATCTAACTAGAGAACATCTTAAAGATCCGGTTTTTTCTTTTAGTCCATGACCAATAGAGATGATGTATTTAAGAAGGCAAAAAGCTTTCTCTCCAGTAAGTCATAGACAAAACATATTTTAATTTCTGTATGTGTAGTTAATTATAGTGTTTTGTTCAACAATAATTTTGTTTAGAACAATGAAAATGTTCTTTTGTACGGGAAGAGTTACAGAGCGTGTATCTGCACGAAGAACAGCCTGAGTTGTTAATCAATTTTCTTAAAATTCTTCTTAGTTTTAAGTCTACCTAAAAACCCTAGGTGAAACAAAGCTAGAGAGTACATTCCTCTGTATGGGAGACGGGAAGAAATCCTCTGTTAGACCCATACAGGGAACAGAAGAAATAATCCTAAGGACAAGGGAAACAATGCTGCAGCAGGAATACTGCAGCTGGAATACTCCGGTGGAAGGGAATGAGAACAAAAGCAGCAGTATTAGCTGCAAATGATGCCCTCCAGCACACCCTCTGCATGAGATACAACAAAAGCAGCTCTAACACTGCAAGCTGACCTCTAGCAATACACGTGTGATGCCACTTAAAAGTCTCAAGTTGCAATTATGTACCATTGCCTATGCCTTATATTTAGTCATATTTGTGAGGTTCCTACACTTCATGGAGCAAAGGGCTTGCACATCCAGATGAAAAAGAGACAAGCCAGCACAGCTGATATATAGATTCAGTTTTCCTCACAGAATAACGAGCATCTTTTCGCAGTCTGTTTTTTGGTGGAGATTCAGCCATTTAGCAAAAGTGTTACGTTCTGCTCTGACAAGCTTTTCAAAATGCAGGCATAATGAGACAGCAGTACTATTTACTTCTCACACGGCCCTAACCCTCGCCTCCAGGGATTAGCTGCAGGCCCCAGTTTCTCTTAAGAGCACTGCGGTGGAACACCAGTCCTGCAGCCTAACGCCTGCAACACAGTGTGGGAGGAATATACTAAATCGAGGAACTACCTTCTGCAAGCTCTTTTGCAATTCGCTCCAGTTCTTCACGTTTCTTTTTCTCCTCCGCCTCTACTCTCCTCTCTTCTTCAGCAATCGGCTTCAGGTAGTCTGCCATCAACACAAGCCCTTTAAAACACAACTTCCCGAACCCCCGGCGGAAAGCTCCGCTCTTGTGGGCTCGATCAAAAAGGAGCAGAAGCCAGTTTTGCTGGCAGAAAAGCACATTTCATAGGGATCTGTGCCTTCACACCAGCAGGGCCGCCCGGCAGGGCCGCGGCCGGGCCGAGGGAGGGAAATGGCGGCCGGGACATTTGAAGGTGCCCTTGCGGGGCGGGCGCGGGGGAGCGGGCAGCGGCCGCCCGGGACGCCGCACTCACCGTATCGCTTCTTGCCGTAGATCATCCCCACGAGCAGCGCCGAGTACCGGGTGAACTGCGGGAACAGAGACAAGGACGCGCCCTTCGCTCAGCCCACAGGCACGACCGGCTCCCGCAGCCCCGCGCCCCGGCCCGCCGGCCCGGGCCGCCCTCCCCGCGCCCCCGGCACAGCCCCGGCAATCCCCCCAGCGCTCTCACCTTGATGAGCGGGGACACCTGCACCGGCGGGATCATCCTGGCGGCGGCTGCGGCGGCGGCCGGAACTGAGCGCGGCGGGAGGAAGGGGTGGGAACAGCCGTGACCGGGAAGCCAAATGCGGCGCCGCCCTCTGCTTCCCGAGCGTCGCGGGTCCCTCCCTCAAAGAGCTCCGGCGGCGGAGGGGCCGCAGCGTCTCCCCTACAAGGAGGGGCTGAGGGAGCTGCTGCGATGCGGCCTGTGAGAAGGATCGAGGGGATCTCATCCATGTTTTTCAATGACAAATGCACACAGACTGAACGGCAGGAAATTCCTTTTAAATGGAACAAAAGATAACCATTCTTTTATTTTTTTAATTTTTAATTATTTTTTTAACTCATAGGGGTAATTGTACATTTTAACCCGTTGAGCACTTTGAAAACATATACTCGAAATATTTATCATTGTCAGGGTAGTCAGGTATTGGTGTAGGTTGGCCAGGGAGGTGGTGCAGTCACCATCCCTGGAGGTGTGCAACAGGCATGAGGATCGGGTGCAGGTGATGTGGTCTAGTGGTCTCGGGGTTACAGTGGCACTGCTGGGTGAACAGCTGCACTGGATGATCTTAAGGTCTCTTACAACCTTAATGATTCTGTCATTAAATGGTTGTGGTGTCTCTGTGCAGATGCTCAGTCCGACTGGACAAAGACCTCTGCAACCAACCCATCTGGCCAACCCTGCTTCAAACTGGAGGGTTGGACTAGATGGTCTTCAGAGGCCCCTTTCAATGACATCGGTTCTGTGGTTCTGGGATTGTAATTACTGCATTTCAGTTTAATTTTCAGAGATACAAAACCCTGTGGTCATTAGCAATGCTATCAAGAACAACTAGTTACAGTTATATTTGGGAATGATCTCCTACTTGAGAATGACAGAATTCAAATGGATGAAGTTTGTTTCTAAAGAACCTGAAATGATGCTAAATGACCTCTCTTTATATAAAGCCTCATATCATGTTTGTCCTTAGGTTTAGGTTCTGACATATTACCAAATTTGGGTTGAATAATGCTATTTTGACTGCAAGCAAAAATAAAACTGTTCTTTCTGCAGAACTGCAGAACAAATTACTTATTTGTAAGTGGGGTAAACAAAAAAATCAGAAACAAACCAACCCAGAAAAACCAAACCAACCAAAATGATGCATACACACACACACACACACAAAAAAGCATTATTGAGCGAGTACAGTGCCTTGTAATATTTATACATGGCTTTATACAAAGCATCCTTATAGACACTGAATGAAACTCCTTGGCTAGTTTTTGGGTTTCATTCTCTTCAGCTACCATGAAAAGTAGAATCAACATTTCTTTACATCACATTAAAAACATTTTGGTATTTTGTTAAAAAAAGTCACAAAACTGCTGAGGTTGGAAGGGACCTTGGTGACCTTGTAGGAAAAACCCACCTAACTTAATTTTAATTACAGACATTGGCCTTAAAGTTCACCTACAGAGAAGAAATAAATGGCTTGAAGTTTTGTTTCTTCACTGATTGCAATTTATTACAAATACACATATTCACTACTATGTGTCTGCTGCACATTAGAAACAAAACCATACAGAACCAAAAGTGCTTATATTAAGTATCAGAAAAACTGCTATACACAACACAATGGAAGTAATTTAACCACGACTAGGTATAAATCCCCTTGAATAGCTGAACATACTCTTCATGAGAAGTATGTAATATTCACAATGACATATTCGGCATCAAGGTGCTTCAAAACAAAAGCACAAGTGCTTTCAAGACTGATCTCAACTGAAACGAGATATTTGTTTTTTACCTGTAATTTCTTCAGGCATATTTTGCCACTTTTTTTTTTCATGATGAACAACAAAATTCCCCAAATGCCTTTAATTATGGCATTAAAGTTGTCAGGCACTAAGATAATTCAAGATACAAATTAATCACTCTGCCAGAAGGAAATGTAATGGCTTCTAAGGCAGCCAGAGTTTAGATGATTTGAAAAGCACAATACTTATCCAGCTCCATGTAAGTGTAAAAAAAAAAAAAATTCAACATTATCATGGACAGGAACTTCTAGGGGTTAGTTTCTTCTGCTGTCTTCCTGAGACTCAGAAATCTGTGGGACCCCTTGTCCACAACTCAGGAGAAAGCTTAACTCCTTTACCTGATGTGGAACTCTCACACATTGCAGTCTCATACTCTCCTTGAATATGACACCATGCCTTCTGAGTAACAGAAGAATGTTCCATTGCCAGACAAAAAACAGACACAAAAAGCCTGAGAAATTAAAACACTTCAGACAAGAAGCTTCTGCAGAACAGAAAAAAACTTACATCTAATCACAGAGCTCTTTTCCCTCAGAAAATATCAAAGCTAGTTGAAACTTGGATGCAAAGCCAGATGATTCCTCATTTGTTACACACTTTTAAAAAAAGAAAAGATATGGCCAAAGAACTTGTGTTCAGATGGTTTGGAAGACTGCTATCACAATTGCAACTCCCATCTAAACTCACACAGAGCCACTCAAACAGTTAGATTTCCAACTGCTATCCCCTGTTTGTGACTACGCAGGACAGACCATTGAAAAAAACCATTAAAAATTTTAACATTGAAAAAAATAATAAAAAAAAATCAGTAACTTGTATGCACACATGTTCTCCTCTGATGTACCATCCAGAAATCCAGATGTCTCTGTGTTTTCCATGCCTCATATTCTCTTACATAGAAACTCAACCAACTTCTGTGTTTGGCTGCCATTTTCCTGGGTATCTGCGCACTTCTTAATTGATCATTGCTGCAGTTACATGTCAAGCAGCATTTTTTTCTATAGGGCAATACTAAAAGAAGGGGAACATGTTTTTCTTTGCATCCCCTCTTTATCCAATATTTTCAATAGCAGATTTTGGTGACAGGGTCTTGAGCACGGCCAGCTTAAACATAAATATGCCCCAGTTGTGGTCAATACAGGCTTTGGTTTACATCAATATAATCCACACACGAATATAATGCGAGTCAGAGGAGCTGAAGCTGATCTCTTAACTTCACATGCACTGTGCAGAAATTTAGGACAGTGTTTCGTTTGGAGACAAACATGCCTCCTCCTCTTCTAACAATACCACCTTCCGTCTGGAGAGAGACATCACAGACTTTATGGCAGTTAAAGAAATTCTAACAAAAATGCGCAAGGCAAGAAAAGCAAACGGGATTACAATCTGCATAAGATGGAAAATTGCAGTGCTAAATTCACTTAACAAGCAAGTTAGAAAGAAGGCCCCCAAGCTTACGCAAGGGTAAAGAGCCAGCTTGGCAAACATGAAGGCATGCTCCTTGCCACCATATCTAGCAAAGGCATGCAAAGTTTCCTCTTCATTGAGAAGGGCTGTAGTCCATATTGCAAACTGAAATATGCTGGCAAAGAAAGTGATCACACAGCTGACCTGAATGGCTTCTATTTCATTATGAGACTTTTCTGCAAATTCACTGGTCAGCTGGTAAGCTAGCGGAAGCCCACCAATGAAAGCCAATGAAAGTATGTTGAGCAGTCCCATTAACCGGGTAGCTTTTGTTACATAAAGGAAAAGAGAGTGATGGACAAACCACAGGAGACCAATTGTAACAAATGAGCCAAAGTAAGCAAGGTAGTTTGGCCCATATTCACTTAAAGCTTCAAGAAGACTGCCATGGAACTTCTCCTCAACTTCTCTGGGGTCAGGAACATTGTCTTCACTGTGGAGAGAAAAATTAATTTACTTTGCATATTCCTGTTATAAAAACACATCTGGAGGAAGACTGAATTATGCTACTTTACTTTGAGAAAGTAGTGAACAACAGGAATCCACCCCGTTCTTCTCTAGTAATTTAGAAACAGTGTTTCAAATAATATATATAAGGAAATCTGAATGCAGGTCGGCATTCCTTCGGGTTATTAAAGTCTATACAGAGACTAAACAGCTTTTATTCACAAAAAGCTTTCATCTGAAAACATAACTAAGCAAAAAAAGGAAGCTTTGTTCTTCAAGACTCTACATCCCAACATGTATTATGCACACAAATCATCATTACTGGAATGTGGATGTTAAAAGTATCTTTGGTTTGTGCTCTGTGTCGTTCCAGAAAATCATACTTTAAAGTAACCACTGCAGATTTTGGAAGTTAAACACAATGTTTGATTAATTTTATTTCCTCAAATGTTACACACGAACAGAAGTTTATATATTTTACAAGACAAAGTGTAAGAACCAGCACAAAGCCTTACCATATATCCAAAATGAGCAGGGTTGCTACAATGGCATAGACTCCATCACTGAATGCTTCTACTCGTTCCTTACTCAGAGGCTCACTGAGGTAAAAAGTGAAGGTTTCTAAGCTATGAGGTTCCTCCTCTTCACCTCTCTGACCTGGAAACAAATCCAGATGCTTAATCATGAAAAGAAGTATAAAATAAGATCGTTCAACAACCTACTGTGACCACCTCTTTTCCCTATCTGCCTAAACTTTTCTTTAGATAAAAGGATGTCAGTCACTCTACTGACAAAAGGATGTCAGTTACTCTACTTTTTTTGGCATATGTGCCTCTCCCTGAAATTTATGTTTCTTTCAAGGCAAGTGCTTCAGGAACAAAAAAAAAAAAAAGCTCTTTCCTTTAAACTGTATGGCAAGCCATTAATAATGACTCAAAGCTGTAATTGAACAAATCAGATGCTGTACTTCAGGAAGGCCTAATGGCTCTAGGGCCACTATAACAGCTTGGAGAACTTGGACTACATGGTAGGAAAAACCTGTCTTGAAAAAAACCATGGGGGCTGAACAAGGATATTGAACACACTTAAAATAATTCAAGCCTTTTGTCAAAAGGTGCAGTTTTTATAGGAAATGTTGAACACATCTCTAAAGAGGGAACTCAGAAGTGCCTAGCTAGCGAAAATACACTGCTTCAGGTATATATATAAAAGGTTAAGGTTCCACAGGAATGCAAAGCAGGTGCATTCACAAGAAATTCAGTAAAGCAGTATTTCAGCCATCTGATAGGGTGAGGTGGATATGTGACCTGACTGCAAACCACACTGGCCCCATCACAATAAGCATGGACAATATTTGTATGTGTTTATTCTAGGCTCTGAGTCTGGCTTCATCCTTTTAGAACATTTCTGCCTGTTATTGCTGCCACATGGGGACTGAAGAGTATGCTCACACTTGCACTGGAAACAGACAGACTTGTACTAGTCTGAACAGCAACAGTAGAAGTACAAAGGTGTTATTCTTCTGCCCCAGCTTGGGAGTGTCAGTAACAAAGACATTATCTCCTCAGTGGTTTTGTGGTCTCTCTCAGAGGGACACTGCACCTTTCAGCTAAGTAGGTTGCATGATATCCCCTGCTCCTTTTATTTTAGCAATGCCAACCTCTTTCTCAGCAGGGTTTAAGGGCAGCTCAGGTTGCCATGGTTGTGCAGTTGTTACTCCTGACACAAGGAGGGCAGAAAGCACATGAGGGAAGGAATCATGAGTTTAGGTTAACTTGAGACGTGTGAAGGCACATCTTTACATTATAGCAGTTAGATTAATGAGTAATTAGTAATACCCTGAACAGTTAACTATTGTGAGAAAGTTTGATTTACAGGTGCAGTTCTTGCCTGTTTGAAAATGTATGACTATTCAGCATTGCGGGGAAGGAAGTGGTAAAGGCACAGAGCTTTCTTCCTTATGTTCTTCCATCTCCATGCTCCCTCTTGAGGAGGGAAAAGGGATAGATGGCCTGCCACTGTCATTCATACGTGTGTCCGCATGCACTAGCACTATCAGGACAAAAAAGAAAGGTTTTGCACTGGAAAAATGATCTTACAATGTGTTGTGCCTTACACAAATCTCATCACATGGGAATGAGGGGAAATTAGGGAGCAAGGGAGACATTGTTTAGAAGCTATTAGAAGAATCAATAAACCCTACTATTAGAAGAAGGGTTTAGGGTATTCACCATTTAGAAGAATCAATAAACCCTAAAATCACTATGTTCCCAGACTGAAAATGAAAGCAGAACTGAAATTACTTCATTCTACGCTGTCTGCATAACATGTTGACAACCTAATCTGAACATATGTCTAGGAATTTTGTTACTTACCAAGAATTTTGTTTTTACACCATGTAATTAATCGACTGAGATGCGGAAAAATGATTACAAGTCCAAGAAGTACATAAGACTGTTGAAGAAGAAAATGAACAGCTTAAATATAGTTATCAAAAATATAAATTACTTTCCAGATTTAGTATGAAACTATAACTCTCAATCTTAGAACTAATAACACTGAGAAAAAGAAATCTTGACTTTCAAAAAGAAAAAGGCTCAGCTGAAATGCTCATTCACTTCCTGAATAATGTATGTGGAACCAAATACTGCTTTTTCCTAGCTAATTTAGTACCAGTAATGAAGCAAACTAAAACAAGGAGGGAAATAATTCTGCTGACAAAAAGTGCAGGAATAACTACTTTGGAAGTTGAAGAATTATCCCACATAATCCTTTATGGGTTCTTCCAATTCATGATACTTTAAGATTCTACTGTTTGTGTCACAAAAACACATTGGTTCAGAGGTTTTGCACAGGTCTAAGCATAGGAGCAACTTGGAGGGTAATTTCACCATTGTTAATATTAAAAACAAAAACCAAACTATGGTTTGGTAGTTTTGAACGGAGTGAGGAAGAAGAGGAAAGCATATTTTCAGACAAAACTAGGCCTTTTCATATTTGGACTTATAACTGCCCCTTTCATCAAGAGCAACCTGATTTCTCACAAACTTGGGGATTATTTAAATACTGCCAATTCCTGTGGAATCTTTCTCAAAATCCATCTTTTCTAAAGAACAAGAGGAATGGAAGCTCAGCATGCATTCAAAAACTAGATTTCAGTAGGGGTTCCAGAAAAGAGTTAAAGCTGTATTAATAAGTAGGAGCAATTCACTGACATCAACTAAAGATGGAAGAGAAAAAGGCTATGTAAAAGCAGTCCTTGAGAGGCAGGTGGCCTAACTGGTCTCCCTTCTCTGTTTGCTCTTACACTCTAAGTTAGTGCAGCAATTGCATTCACTTTTCTTCAGTTTGTGCAATGTGGTGTTCATTTCACATAAATTTCCTCAACTACTTCTGATGCGCAAGATACTAACATAGAGTTTGGAAGATCTGCTAAAAACAAACAAAAAATCAGGCACAGCAAGTAATAATTTAGCAGAATATTCTTTCTACACCATACAAACTCATGGATCAAGTTACAGCTTGATATATGTGATAAAATATATTCAATGCAAAAAACAACACCCTGGAATGTAGCAGATTCCATAGAAGTTGGGAAAGCTCCATGGAGGACTGAGGCTTCACAGTAGGAACCGCTGAGTCATGATGAGACAGCAAAATAAGTTCCTGTCTCTGACCCTCCGCCCCAAAGCTTATCTCTGTAACCCCATGGGTCACTTTTCCCTAACCCCCACTATTGGAGATGTTTGGATCCCCCTTTATGCTATAAAAAGGGGCTGTTTTAGCCCATCAGACAGAAGAAGAGCTGTCACTGGACCCTTCCCAGACTCCCCAATAAACCATTGCTGTGGAACACCACGACTTCTCCTTCTCCTCTCTCGCATCTGCTTCAAGCCTCAGCCAAGGGCACCCTAGCCAGCAAGCAGAGAGCTGAGATCCTAAGAGAGCTGATAATTGCTAAAGAGCTGACAATCACCGGGATTCCTAAGGGAAGCCACGGCTGCGAGCTGCCTGGGCATTTGGGCTCTCTGCCTCCCAGAAGGATGGGGCTCCCAGGCCCTTGCATCGCTCCATAACAAGGCCAAGATCAAGGCTTTATTATACTAGAACTAGCAATGGAGAAAGTGTGCATAATTAACACAGACATCACTCTTTTCATACACAGTCCTAAAGACAGCTAATACAAACTGCTGCATCAAAGTTTTCTGTCAACCGAGACAACTTACCAAAGGAATAAAGAAAAAAGAAAAGATGGCTGCTAAAAAGCATAAAATTGGTCCTCTCAGGATAATCTTTAAGATATGACGTTTATAGAAATTCTGATTTTCAGATTCCTGTATCTGTTGATTCAGTAAGTGTGGGTGATAGAATCCATATGCTACTATCACAGCCTGCAAGGAAAAGAGCATTACTGAACTTATTACATAAAAATATATGAAGGATTTCAAACGTAAGACATAGAACTATAAATCAACACATTTTGAAACACTTCCAAGCTTATTCTTCACTCCCATATGGAAAGTTGGTCCTAGAAACTCTGAGATTTGACAACACACTCAAAGATTTAAGTGAAGATTTTAGTCTCCTCCTTTGATCCTTGATGAAGGGGAATGAAGACCTCTGTAACGAGGAACTGAAAGCAACAAAGCTCTGCACCAGGAGGAAGAATGCTGCTGGACTTCAGACTGAAAACCTGTGTTCCGTCACCCACTGCTGCATCGAAAACTCAACTGTTCTTTCCCGAAGGCATTTTTGCAAAGAGTGGGAAAGGAATTCTGTGAACACTGAGATCAGCTGATTTAGTTGCAAAAAACAGCTTCACAGGACAGGGAACTTTTGTCTTACATACAGGTACTGTATTATCATAATGGGCATAACTTTGAAAAAGAATGCTATACAAATAACATATTTAGCAATTTATGCCACTCACTAAGAAGCTTAATTTCAGTTCTACACAAGAAAGTCTACGTAAAAGTGAAAATGCTAATGGAGAGCTCCAATACCTGTATAAGGCCAATGACAACAGCACAAACACTGAACAGGAAGATGCCAAAAGGTACCCCTGGAAAGGAGGCCATTAAGGAAAACTGGAAAAAAATCAACAAGATCATATATTTAATTAAGAAGCAATGCAGGAATAACAGTAGAGAAACAGAAGCACTCTTCATTCAATATTGAAAATATTCATAAATCTACATAATAATTTGCATTTCATCATAATTCCATTAAATGTTATTTCTAGCCACAAATACATGCAGGCATCCCAACCAAAGGCATCTGGAGAGATGGTTCTGCTCTGACATTGACAGTGCGAAACCTTAGCCATTCTGGCACTGTGCCTCCATAATAAAGAGCCTCCAGAGTGGCTTGTACCTGAGCATAAAGCTTAACTGGTTTTGGTTGACATGACATCATAGCTGTGAAAATTCTTGATATTAGGATACCTTTTTGAATCCTTTATTTTGTCTACCTCCATGGCTCCCTGTTGTATTAATTTTTGCAGCTTCTTTAGAGGAGGATGAAAAAGGAAAAAAAAATTAAAAAAAGGAAAATAAGAAAAGCAGGGTGTAGTGTTAGGTAACATGGACAGCTTTCTAAAAAAAATTCCAGCTTCAAGGCAAAATGAAAAGTACGTTTTCTTGCTGATAAACATTGTCTTAGTGACCACAGCCTCATTTTTTGCAGACTACATATAAGACATACATACCCACATGGAAACAGGTGCCTGTCCTACTTACACATACAACTGTCAAGATGCATTTTAATCAACTGTTTTGTTCGGTTAATATAGTATTCATTTGCAAATATTCTTTTAAGGTCATATGACCAAAAATTGTGCAGATTTTAAACATAAACCCTCAGCTGCCAGAATCAACCTTGCAGAGCAAATCAGAAGTGATACCACAAACTTGGTCTAAATTACAAAAGGAAAATGTCCTGCCATATAAGGTGGAGTTTAAAACACAGTTTTATTTATCTTACCAAAATTCTTATCAGATAACGTGGACCTTCTTCAATACAGCTGCTTTTTTAAAAGAAATCATGGAAATTTTTTACCATGAGGGTGGTAAAACATTGGCACAGTTGCCCAATCCCTGGAGATGTACAAGGTGAGGTTGGATGGGGCTTTGAGAAACTTCATCTTGTTGAAGATGTTCCTGATCTTTGCAGGGGTTGGACTATAGGACCTTCAATGGCCCCTCTCAGCCTGAACTATTCTATGATACTATGACTTCCCATAACTGTAAGTTTTGTTGCTAGAATACCCATTTTCTGCCAGGTCTAGAACATGAAGTATTTGAAGGTTATAAAATAGCTTCATGAATTTTAAAGAAGCAAGAGTTAACGATGACAATGGATTTCCTGCGTTTCTGAATATATAACAACGCTTTCCTGCGTTTCTGAATACTTTGGTAAAGTCTTTCCAAATAAATGAAGAAACAAACAATGTAATTAAACAAATTTCAGATTTTAGAAAATTACTTACTGTATATGGCAAGAAGGTTATGATCATCATACAAGCCTAAAACAGAAAATAAGCATTTTGAAACAGTATGTATTTTCTGGACACATCTTTAATGAGGGCATTGCTAGCTTTGTATTTTACAAGGAGATCAGATGCTTGTGCTGCATAATGAAAAATACCCATATTTCTGAAGTTGCTAAGTTTTGACAGCAAATGGCTGCTTTTGTACACATCTTCCATGTTCTCTAGGCAAATTGTACAAGCTTGTTGTAGAAAACACTACAGTTTCCTGTGTTACCAATACCCCAGGTAAAAGTTTTGCTATGGTTTTTACGAGACTTCTTTCTAAATGCTAAATTTACCACACTCTCTAAACAGTTGTTTCGGATTTGTCAAGAACGTTAATAACTAATCGTAACTATTTCGCATCTAAAAAAGTAAAATCAAAAACCCAACCCAACAAACAAAAGCATAAAGAAACACATTGCTTTGAAAGCTACATTAGGTAAGAATTAGATGCCTTAGGCTGTTCTTCTAAAATAATTTCCTCTAGTTTTATCTCATGGAGCTCCAACAGTGCTTTTATTAACAAAATTAGAATAACTGTGTGATTGCATACTTTCAGAGGACAGAGTTTGAAACAACACTGCAAAATACTCAGTTCCCCCAGATGAACTTCAGACTAACCTGCTGCAGAGCTTCCTTTGGTTTACAGTAAAACATTTGCAAGTTAAAAGCAAGTTATTTATCAATCAGTCACAGTGAAACTAAAGATCTTTGTATTTTCCTGGAAATATGGCAAAGTTATGCTATTTAATGTAGAAACTTTTGGATATTCACAGACACACTTAAGTGACCTGTGTCTGCTTGTTAACCATCCAGCTTCTATGACAACACTCACCAGATTTAGAAGAGCCAGGACATCATCTATATGTTCTATCACCTGAAACAACCTGTCAAGGCAAGGCAAAGTGAACAAGCCAACTCACAAAATATATTCTACAACACTACATATAAATTGTACATTTATGGTAGTATGGGGGAACCCAATTTCCTTCTCTACAGAATTAATACAAGTATTCCAGGTACCACCAAAACTCATGAGGCTCAAATGTGAGAGTAACATTTGTTGGAAAAATCTTAAAAGCGAGATACAGTGAAGTTCAATAATGGAGCAATTATTAAGAACCTGGTTTCTATTTGAATGGCAGAATATTTTCAAAATTTTAAGGTTTAGAATAATTTCTCCTGAAGACACAGCGCACAAAGAAAAAGCTTTCCTTGCATATGTCCCCAGATTTTGTTAATGAGACTCCTCATTCACAAAACTATCACTTAGAATGAACAGGACCCATCACCCTCCACAAAACCCTGAGACTGTACCTCAGCATTTACTTATACAAGCAAAGAAAAGCACTGGACTAAAGGAATGGATGTGGGGATTCAGCTTCAAATACTGAATTACAGTTTCACACCTTTATTGGAATGCAGCCAATCTACTTGCATAGCGACATTTGTAAATTTCAAAATCCAAACAAAAACTGCTGTGGTTCCAGCATGACGCCTGCATGCTAATTTCTTTTTAACCACCAAGACACGGCAGGTGGGAGTGTCCACAGCTCTGTGAAGTACAGAAGCTGCAACATTACAACTGACTTTGCAACAACTACTGCTGAGCACAGATGAGATGAGTTTTAGGCCAGCTGCACTATATCAGTTCCTTTGTTGTGGAGCATGCAAGTTACAAATTCACGTTCTTTTCAGCAGAATTAGAAGTCTAATTCCATCTAGCCTTCAAGGTAAGAAGGAAAATAACTCTAAAAGATATATAATGCTTGTTTTACTCTGTATGAGTATGGCAGTGGGGTAAGAGTAGCTTTTCCCTGCTAAGAGTAGCATTTCTTTACAATGGTTTTCTAATATTATTCAACAAAAGACAATTCAGAAGTCTGGCAGCAAGACAGAAATACATCAGAGACATGGTTATTTCCTGCACTTTCTAGCTTTTAACTTTAGATTTAAACACCATGTTCCTACCTTACATGAGCTGCCCATGCCACTGTGACTATTAAAAAGGTCATCAAGTAAACGGCAATTTTTGCTAGAAGAAGTTGCTGAACACTTTCACCTAATTTCTGAAACAGAAAGTGACACCCAAGGAAACAAAATATAAATGTTATGTTACAAAATTATTACCAACATCTGAAAAAGAGATGTACAACAATATAATGTATTTTTGAAAAGTGCCTCCCAAAAATGCAGTTCCCATTCAACAAACTCATTAGCACATTGCAGAGAAAAGAGTTTATTAGGAACTTGTAAATAGGCTGAAATATGGCATTTGATGTATCAACACATCTCATCAATCTGTAAAAAAGGGCTTCCCAATGCTCTATTCACCTTGTTACTCATTTATGCATTCTCTCATCACTATTACTATAATAAGGCATTTCAGAGGACTGGACACAATATGCCTCTTTTACTTTCACAGCACTGAATTCTGTAGTAGAAGCATTGAAGAGGTTTCATGTGACCATTGTTAAAAAGCAGTAAGGAGAGGGCCTAATCTCAGCAAATTTTCCAAATACGACTACAGTGGCTTAAACAGACTCATACAGTATATTTGCTGCAATACAGATCTTATCTGAGCTTCTTAAACTAAGATTTATGTCTATTTAAGAGTAGAAAAATAAATAGCAACAAAAGAAAAAACCGGTAAATTTCTCAAATTATTGTTTCCTAAAATTCCTGGGTATTCTCAGAATTAATTTCTTTCCTGTAGTCTTCTTTCTCCACCTTTGTTTATTCAAATTACATTTATTATGAACCTGACTTTAAAACTAGCATTCAGATTGTGCTATGTAAGTTTCTCTCAGTGATGGTTTATTACCAAGAAGACCAGATCCTTTTTGAAAGATGTTTTGGCCAAATGGGCAATTCAGGTCTCATAGAAAAGTAATTAATTATAATCTATGGAGAGGATGTTACGTGCTAAACGAGGGTGTTACTTCTACTTGCGAGGACACAAGAAACAACAAACGGCACGTGATACCTGGTCAGGATGTATTTTTGTGTGAGCCACCGGCAAAATCTGAAATAACAAAACGTTTATTAGCACATGACGTTCTTTTCCTTGTTGAGCACTTCCCTAAAACCACACAACCCTCAGGGGCCAGCGGATCGCGTAGCCAGGAGAAGCTCTGGAAGTCACAGCCGCTCCCTGGCCATGGCCCGGCCCGCCGCGGCCGGCACAGCCGACACCTCTCCGGGACGGCCCCGACACATGGCGACAGCGGGCGCGGAGCCGGGCGGGCCGGGCAGGCACGGGCGCCACCCGGAAAGCCGGGACCGGCCGCGGCTGCCCCAGGCTTCCCCCTCCCTGCCTCCCTCCCCGCCTACCGCCGCCGGGCGCTCACCATCACAGTGGCGATGATGGACAGCAGCGCGTCGCTGTAGGCCAGCAGCCGGTGCGATGTCTGCGTGCTGCCGCCCGGCTCCGGCTCCGGCCCCGGGCCCGGGCCGCGCTCCCGCGCCGCAGCCCGCGGAGCCGACATGGCCCCGTGCGCTCGGCGGCGGCGGGGGCGGCGCTTCCCTCGCCCTCAGAGGGGCGGGAGCCGCCCGCCGCCCCTGCGGGGCGGAGGAAGGCTGCTCTCGGAAGCGATGCGGTACATGTCCCTGAGTGGCCGAGCCGCCGCCGGGCGCACAGCGGCTGAAGCAGCAACCCCGCCTTTAAAAGGCGTTCCAGTTCACCTCTCCGTTTTCCATAACAACATCCTGAATCCAGTGACGCTGACAGTGTGTTCTACACAGGACTGGTCAGGAAACATCAACAGAAGAGGCAAAGGAAAGCATCGCTCTCAGAGAAGCAATTTATATTCCTCAAACAAATTCCCTTTTTAAAATGGGAATTTCAGCAATTGAGGGAGGTAATCCTGTCCCTTTCCTCAGGCCTGGTGAGGCACATCTGGAGTGCTGTGTCCCAGTCTGAGCCTCTCGGTACAAGAGAGACATGGAGCTCCCGGAGCACGTACAGCAGAGGGCAACAAAGATGATGAGGTGACTGGAACATCTCTCTCACCAGGAAGAGCTGAAGGAGATGGGCCTGTTCAGCCTTGAGAAGAGGCAACTGAGAAGGGAGCCTCAGGAATGTCTATAAATATCTAAAGGGTTGGTGCCGAGACGATGGACATAGGCTCTTCTGTGTGGTGCCAAGCAATACAGCAAGCAGAAAAGCTGCACCTCAGTATGGGAAGAGCTTCTTTACTGTGTGGGTGATCACAAAGAGGAACAGTGTGCCCAGAGAGATTATTGGATCTCCTTCTGTGAAGATACTCAAGAACCATCTGGATGCAATCTTGTGCCATGGGGTCTAGAATAATCCTGCTTAAGCTGGGAGGTTGGATCAAAATGACCTGCCGAGATTCCTTCCAACTTTAGCCATTTTGTGATTCTGTGATCTTGTGAAATAAGGACCTGTGGAACTACAGGTCAGTCAGTCTCACCTCTGTGCCTCGTGAAATCCCCATGGAAACTATACTAAGGCATATGGAAAATAAGGAGGCGGTTAGTGACAGCCAGTGTGGCTTCATTAAGGGCAAATCATGCCTGCCAAGTGCAATGGCCCTCTGCAATGGGGTTATAGAGGTGATCATTGACGGGAGAGCTGACATCATCTGCATGGTCTTGTGCTAAGCATTTGCACCCAATGGATGGGGTTGGAAGGGACATTAAAGATTGACTGTTCCAGCCCCGGGAACAGGCAGGGACGCCTTTCACTAGACCAATTGCTCAAAGCCACATCCAACCTGGCCTTGAACACTTCAGGCATGGGGCATCCACAGCTTCTGGGCAACCTGTTCCAGTGCCTTACCACCTTTATAGTAAAGAACTTCTTCCTAATACCTAACCTGAACCTACCCCTCCTTTGGCTTAGAGCCATTCACTCCTGACCTGTCACTACATGGTCTTGCCCAAAGTCTCCATCTTTCTTGTAGTCTCTCTTCAGGTGCTGGAAGCCCGTTTTCTCTTTTCCAGGCTGAACCATCCCAATTTTCTCAGCCTTTCCCCATAGGAGAGGTGCTCCATCTCTCTCATCATCTTAGTGGCCCTCCTCTGGACTCACTCCAACAGCTCCATGTCCTCCCTGTGCTGGGAGCCCAGAGCTGGATGCAGGTTCCAGGTGGGCTCTCCCCAGAGCAGAGCAGAGGGGCAGAATCCCCTCCCTGCCCTGCTGCCCACGCTGCTCTGGATGCAGCCCAGGACACATTTGGCTCTCTGGGCTGGGAGTGCCATGGCTGGCCCATGTCCAGCCTCTCATTCACCATAATTGTCCTGATCCAGGTGGAGAACCTTGCACTTGGGATTGTTAAACCTCACAAGATTCCTATGGGCCCAATTCTCCAGTGTGTCCAGGTCCCTCTGGAAGACTTCCAGGTGTGTCAACCACATCACTCACCTGGGTATGATCTGAAAATTTGGTGAGAGTGCACACAATCTCTTCATCTGTATCACTGATGAAGATATTGGATAACACTGGTCCCAGTATGGACCTCAGAGGACACCACTTGTCTCTAATGTCCATCAGGACTCTGAGACATTGACCACTACCTTCTGCTTGGCCAATGGCTCAAAGTCCTGATGGATATCCATGATAACTTCTGACACTATATTTGGACATATGGGAAAAGAATGTATTTCTGTGTGAACCCTTTGTGATCATGTATTTGTAAATAATATTGCCAGAAATAAAATTAATCACTTGAATTCATGCTTGTATTTTTGTTAGAATTGTGTCCTTAATTATCCAGGTCCTGTCACATCTTACAGTTGTTATGACATGATGATTTACAACAACCGTTAAAACAGACTCATGAAAATGGATAAAAGGCTCTGATCACTGTCCATCATAATACAGATGAAATACAACGTGTCTTGGAAGAAGGATGGAGAGTATCAGTGATGGACACCCTTTTCAAATGGTCACTCATTGCTGTGGAAATTTTTAGTAGACTGTTTCCCCCTGTGGTTCTTTAAATATTGACTGCTTTGCTTTAATAATAGGCAGTTATGTAAAATCACGTGTAATGATCCATCAGCTACACATAACATCTGGGTGGATGGAAATGGAATGTGTTCAGGAGAGGGATAAGGAATTTCCCTATAGGGATACCCCAAAAAATTGATTGCGTACAGGTGTGATGGAGGCCCTGAGTTGAAGGTGTGACTGCAGCCATGGCACAAATAATGTAGGAATGAGACCTAAAACCATGAGATCTGATGGGAGATATTCAGTGAAGGGATTATGTGGATGTGATAGCCACCTGATGGGAGTGATAGGTCACAAGGCAGAGACCGGATGACTTTTGTTGCTGGATGACCATTATCACTGCAATCAGCAGTGGAATAAGGAGTGATGCTACTGGTTCTGTTCCATTTTGCTTAAACCCCACAGTTTTTCTCTTTGTAATTGTTAATGTCCTTGATTTATATATTAAGTGTTTGCCCTCCCCCACCATTTAAGACAAAAGCAACAGGATACTTGACTGCAGTCTCACCCCCAGTTCTCCCAAAAGTGGAAATGGGCATTTGAAATCCTCTGCCATGCAGACCAGTCTATGAACTGGCTCTTCTTCCCAAGAAGAACACCTCTTTAGTGAGATATCTGCCTCTAGCTGTATCAGAGCATGCATCCAGGAGCACCTGGAACACTTGTACGTAGCCTATGCACTTGTATTTTCCAAGTCTACTGCCTTTATCCCCAGCAATCTAACAGGAATCTACAACCTGTTTGTTGTGGTCTAGAAATGGTACTCCCTAACTCAGTTTCCCCCTACAGACTCTTCCAAACCACATGCAGTTTGCTTGGCTTCCCCTCCCTTTTACCCCTCTGGGAATGGAGTTGAGAATTAAAGGCACAAAAGGTGAAAATTGGGTTGAGACAAGACTAATTTGCTGGAAACAGCAATGAGATAAGGTATGATAATGAACACTCACAGCAAAAATAGTAAAAACAAAAGTATAAAGAAAAGAGAATAATTTGCATGCAAAAATGCTCACCATGAACTGGGAGAATGAACAATATGTGACAGGTTCCCCACACCACCCTACCTTTTGTTCCTCCAAAAACAGATGCCCTTCCCCCTGGAAGTGAGAAAGTCCCTGTTCCCCACTGCAGGCAGTGACATAAAGTGGTACCAAATAACATGATTCCTGGCCATGCCCCCTCCTGCTGATTTGGGCTGGAACCAGAACACCATTGTTTCTATAAACCACACTATTGGTTCATCTGTGTTTGTGAAAGTTCTTTTTGAGCTCGACCAAACTTCCAGCACTGAATTCATGAACCACACTATTCGTGAATCTGGCACTGCTAGTGTGGCCGGGTTTCTGGTGTAACCCTCGCTATCTCTGCACCTGGGATCTCACTGAGCATGACCAGACCCACAGTGCCTGGTTGTTTACAATCAGAAATGAAGCCCAGATGCACTCAGGCCCTCTGATCTCCCAGGACCAGCTGGAATGCCAGAGGGTTTTTTTTTTTTTTGCTATATTTCTATAATCTTGCTGCAGCACTCAGAAAAATTTACTTTTCTTTGTATGTATTTTTTTCCTTTTACATTCAAGATTGGAATTGCAGATCCATCCATCCATCCATCTATCCATCCAGCTTCCATTTCCTGAGCTTACCGATGAGCCCATCAGAGATTATTGAAATCCTTGCTGAAGTCACGGTAGGAAATATCCGCTGATCTCTTCTGTCCAGGTAGTTGTCCCATTGTAGGAGGCAATCAGGCTGGTCAAGCATGATTTTCCTTTAGTGAATCCTTGCTAAATAGTCCTGATCATCTTCTTGTCATCCATTTGGATAGAGGTATCCTTCAGGATGAGCCATTCCATCACCTCTTCACATGGAACAATGTAAAGCACAAGTATTTTAGAATGCAGCATAACACGAATTCCTGATGGAGGAGACTGAAATCATTCATTTAAATGTTTTCCCATGCTTTGTATGAAGTATTTTATGTCAAGATGTAACTTGAGCTCGCCATGTATTTATTACACAGAATTGAAATATTTCCAGGCACACAAATCTCTGTATAGCTAGTAAAATTTTCTACTGTATCATAATAAATTCTGAAACTAAAGAAAGGCAATGAAATAGCTAGTAGATTTCACAGGGCATTTTTGATAGTTATTAACACAGTTTAAAGTCTTCCTCTATATTGCACTTCTCCACAAACACTTAAGCAACTGTTGTTTTCTGGAAAACTGGTATTTTTTGGTGTTATGTGCTGAAAACTTTTGTTTCTAGGATTTAAAGGAAAAAAAAAGGCAAGACTAAATCAAAAAAGGTGAAGGTGATCTTTTTCCTTCAACTAAGTCCTCTACACATATCACTTTCCAGAGGAGTGGTTTTCCCTGTTAGTGACTGGCCTGTTGCAGCACACTAGCTATCACTTGCATTGCCACAGGCTGTACCTTCTCCAGTCATTGCATCTGAGATATTATTTTGCTTTATTTTTTGAGGGTTGGCTTTGTCTCATTTATTTAAGTGCTCTGCCTTCATTACTGATTTTATTATCTCATGTGCCTCACTACTGGGAAGTCTCCTAAGGTGAAGTCATGCCTCTTCCTAGCATTGAAGACTTCAGAATGAACACACATCTCTTGTGAGATGTTTGCTGGTGGCCTGGTGAGGAATGTAGTTTACTCATGATGGACGGTTGTAAATCCTTCTGTTGTCAGCGAAGTTGCACCTGCGTTTCACTACCACTCTTGCTGCTGTTTAACATGCTTAGGTTTTGGAGCATCATTTTCAGAAGTGGTAAATGATTTAGAGAAGCTGAGCTCACCATGATGTACAGCAGCAGTGTAGGGCTGCTCAGAAGGACAAGGTTTTTTAAGACCAGATACAACTGTTGTTATTCCTAGGCAGCTTTTCGACACTGCTGGGTTCAGGTGTTCCAGTGTGTTGTTGCCCTATGTTCTGAAACAAGCCAAAGCGAAAAAGTGCTTCCAAATAGACTGCACTTCTTTTTTTAGTTTGGATACTTGAGTCTATCTGCTTCCTACTAGTGTGTGTCCATCAAGACAAAAAGTATGAGTCTTTAAAATGAATTGTGAGAGCCTGACCATTAACAAATAAAAAATTGGTTGAGCTAGGGTATAGCTTTCAATTTCAGAATTCAAGGTAATGAACTTGTAATGAACCCACCGTCTTCATCCCTGTTTCTGCAGAGAGTGCTATTTTGTTCCTCTACAGCTCCTGACTTAGCCACAGTATTGTGGAAGAAGAGACCAGTTCTTACACCTGAAGCTGTATTGAACATTTGTTCCCAGATAAAGAGAGATAGATTTCTGCACAGCTCACTGCTGCAGCTGAATAAAAAGTATGGATATTATGCCTAGTTGAAAACATCATTTATTCCTACAAATTCAAATAAAATTTGTGTTCTGTTTTAATATCTTAAAATGCTCTTTAGTTAGCACTTAGAATAAGGAGTTAGAATGGAGGCTCAGGGAAGTCTGCAAGAGCACTGAACTTTGGATTACCTATGTTCACATTTCTTTCATAATGATACATTTCTGCACAATTTCGGAGGTTACCCACACCAAAATCTTGGGAAAGAAGTGTCTGTAGCAGCGCACATAAAAGCCACCTTACAATAAGCCACCTTACAAAAAGCCACCAAACAGTATTGCCTATTGAACCTTTGGGGAATGAACAGGAGGAGCAATGACATCAGCAGTTTGCATTAAGATATTAACCTTTCCACTTCACCTTCTGCCTGTGTTTCTTTTGTAGTCCAGTTGCTTTGATTCTTTCTCATTTGCAGGCCTGGTAAAGATATTGAAACATGTCAAAAAAAAAATAAATGAAAAACTATTTCTTTTTACCTAAGAAACTGTTGCTGAAGGACACTCTGGTAAGTAAAAATGATGATTGTATCTTTGCTTTTATTGATGCTCATAGAGAAGAATGCTGTCTGATGAAAGTTCAGTGGTATCTCCTCCAATGGCGAAAAGAAAAAACAAATTATTTATTTTGAATAGACTTTGGATTAGTGTCTTTGTTTGCTTGACTAGAATTGGTCTTATTTGTTTAGCATGCAATGTAATCTGACATAGGTAGCTGTAAACTTTTGCTCAAGAAAAGCATGGGTCAGTCTACAGGTAGAAAAGGAGCTGCCATGTGTACTTGTGTTCATTTTATTTATTCTGTAATAAAAAAATCACAATAAAAAAGTATTTTATACACAAGTATATTATAGGTGATCTTTGATTCTCTGGAATGTTTGGAATATTAAGCATTAATTCACATCAGAACTGCATTCCAGATACTGTTATAATACTGTGTATGTCTATTTGTCATGTTTTTGGTAACACAAGTTTACAACAAGTTTAGGATGTATAAAACCATTGTATTTTCCAGATCTTGAACTCTTGTTGCTCACTAAATTCAGCTATCTGTCATACAGCTTTGTTTGCAATAATATTTATCTAGAAGTTGTGGTAACTGAGTCACTGAAGGAAGTTTGGGCCTCCAAAACATATGGTAATGACTCAAATTTATAGTAAAGGTAGTGCTTTCAAATTGAGCATTTTAATGTTAAGAGTAAAGCTAACATAACATCCTACTTTTTCCATAGTAGAAGAAATGCAAAATAAAAAAAAAAAAAAAGATAATTAGTGATAAACAGAGAGTGGTATCAAGGTATCAAACACTAAAGGTTTGTGGTGACTTCTTCTTGCGTATCCATATTCTTACTCATTAGAGGGGAATGGTACCATGTGAGACCAGCTTTATTGGGTGGTCTGCCCTGCCCCTGATGAACAGCCTCCCAGCTCTGAGACCTCTGCAGCACATGGCACCATATCTATATCTTGAGCTAGCCCTCGTTTGCTGTAAAACAGCGCAGTGCATGTTGTAATGGTGCACATGGGCAATAAAACTTACCCGTGGTTAAAGGTTTTGCTGTTCCTGCTTGAGCCTTGCACCCTTTGGTGGGAATGAGCTTCTCAGTCTTCAGAACTCAGCTTACCTCAGGGTATCAACCTGGCCAGATGACGTGGCATTCCTGATTTTATGCTTGCTTGCTCAAATGACTTCTGGGTCTGAAGTTATGACTACATGTTGTTTCTGCCTTTCATCTTATGTCCTTGTGTCTTCAAGCAGGGAAGCATTTTTATCAGTGAAGGTGAAATATAACTTATGGAACTGATCAGAATTCTTAACCTTTGAGTAGCAATAAATTCCAGGAAGATAATGCTCTAGGGGGAAATAATGCAGCACAAAGAGCTGAATACAGGATTTACAGCTATCAAGATAGTGGGGTTTTTGTTTTGCTCATTTCCAAGCATCTGAATGGTTGGACTGACTTTGCAAATGTTTAAGAAATGCAGTTTCATGCTTACCATTAACTTTCTTGGGAAAAATGCTAGAAATAAAATGTAAAAAGTACAGAAATTGCTGATTCATGTTGTGAAAATTATGTCAGTGAAGAAGCAACCTGTGCATTTCCATAAGGAAATCCCGTGAGGACATTGAGACCACTGTAGCCTATGTGAATAAAAGGACCTCACTTATTTTTAGCACTCAGGCTTTGCTTCTGGTTATACTTTGTACTTGAGTGTGGTGGTATGTATGGCAAAATGGTTCATCAAAACTACCTGCTAGCATTTCTGCCTTTTCCTTGCTTTTAGATTGTGATGAATGATAATTACCGTTCTCATACTAAACTTCTATTTATACTTAAACCCTGCATTGAATTACAGATCTTTTGGAATGCAGAATAACTCTACTCTTGATTTATAATTTCATCCTGATGTTTGTGTGCTTCCTGGGCCAGATTATCTGTAAAAGTAAATAAGTAGTTTAAAGTGGATACTCAGTTATGCCTCTTCATTAATTTTCTCTGTAGGCCCTCAAGACATGCTATTTTCAACTGGCATGTGTAATAATATGACTGTTACCAACTATGTGGGCATCTGGCTCACTAATACAGAGATCCAGCTGCAGATCCAGCTGTATGCCTGTGTGGCTGAACATATTTTGGATGGCTTTTTTGTAATAATGGTGAGTGAAAATTAATTCATATACCTCATGTTGGTTTTGCAGATATGCTGCCTCTCTCAACTTGTAGTTTTGAAGTAATAACATGGATTGCTTGTTCAGTCATCCTGATGAGACAATCCAAATTTGTCCCCTAAATTGTTAATTAACTTTTAAGAAACCAAATGCATTTGATATACTCAGGTCTCATGTGGAAAATAGGTCATAGGTGCTAAAGATGTATGGGTAAAACCTTAAACCTTTTTTCTCCAGTGTTTTTTTTCCCAAAACAGAAAGACCAGCACTTCAGAAATGTAACTAAAACATGATGAGGGGGCAATGCTTGACCCTGAGAAAGAGTTTGCAGAAGCTTTTCTGAACCGGAACGAGCTAGATAGCATTGCATAATTGCAGGAGCAGACTTCAATATAATGTACCCTTTTGTAGGGATAGCAATTCCTCTTGTCATCCACAAAAACTGACACGTGGTATTTCAGAGGTCCACACTGCAGGTACAGAAGGCATAAACACCTGCAGAAGTGCAGACATCTGACAGTTATAAGATGCAGATGAAAATAGGTAATGCACACCAAAAATGCAACACAAAGTTTAAAATAAAAGTGGAGAAGAATGCAAAACTGCGAAAGAAAGGTCTTAGCTTAAATACTTCTTCGAAAATTACTGCAAGAGTATTTAATTCTCTTGAAATTATCCTGATTATTTCAGATGCCTTTGCAGGTATTTTTCATTGTCCCCTCACCAAGGAGGCTGTTGGCCTGTGCAGGTGATAGTAAAATGTCAGAACTGACTTGAGGCAAGAAATGACAACAGGGTAAGACTTACCTTTCAAGATGTAAGTTGATAAAATTGCTTCTTGGCTGATGTCCAAAAACCAGAAGTCTCTAAATCACAGGAAATTACATTTTGTTAAGAACTTTTTTTTTTTTGATCACAAGAAAGCAATGTGATATCTGTCTTATTCTTATCTTCTAGATGAGTTATTTTATCAGATAAATGATGCTGTTCTAGATGCTCATCTCAGAATTGATCCAGATGACAAGGTTGCCTGTGGTAAGTACAATACAGACAGAAAAACAGATTAATGAAGTACAACATGTAATAAATGTTGATATAATGTTTTTTGTTCCAGAATTCCTCCAATAGCTGACTGCCAGTCAAGACTTTCACAGCCAGTAAAGAACTCAGCTGTGGCACTCTGATTCAGAAGAGAAGGAAAAGGAGGACAAACTGCAAAAAATAAACAGAATAAAGGAAAGACATAGTACTCCAGTGCAAACTAAAAATTATGAAATGTAAGAAGTACACTAGGTGATATCACGGACAAGTAGATTTGTCAGGGTGGATGTTACTCAGGAATCTAAGAAAATCAGGGAAAAAGTGAAGTGTGGAAGGATGTATGCCAAAGCGCATGTCTCCACAGAGTAGCTAGGGCACAGCCCTTTGTTTACAGAGGATAAGATAATTTGAATGTGATTCTGATCGAGGTGGCTTGCTATTTTGTGTGACTTTCCATGAGGACTATGCACGGGTGTTGTCACTTGCAATAGAAGCTATGAACATGTTGCCAAATTGGAATGAGCTGATTGCCAGAGAAAATAAACATAGAAAGGGAATGTACCTAAAGAGCTTTCCAAATGCAGTGATTTTATTTCTAGAACAAGCCACCAAGGCCATAGTTACAGCACAGAGGACTAGCTGCATTTCATGAGCACAATGATCTAATATTTTTCATCTGAAACATCTCATGTTGGTGCACAGATGTGAGAAGCAAGATGTGAGGAGAGGGTTTATCATATGTGTTAGACTTGATGAAGTTTGTATTTCAGTACTTCAGGCAGTTATGCTTCTAAAACTGCTGAAGATGGTAACAGAGGAATGCTGCAAAAATGTCAAGGAAAAAATTGTGTAAGAGATGTGAGAAACAGGTGTGACATGATGACATAGACCTAGTAGATCATATTGTTGTACCATCTTTGTTTGTTATTGTCTGCTATATATTTTTACATAAAACAGAAAGATTTGCACACCAGATGGACTCCTGAAACAAACAACAAAATAAAATATTAAATGATTCTGCACAAATCTCTAATGAAGTTGCATAGCTTCTTCCTCCAGGATCTTGACAAAGCTAAAAGTTTTTGTGGTTGCCAAGGACAACTGGGTGAATTACTGCAATAAAAATATATCAAAGTCTGGTAACACCATCTGTTAATAAATTATGTTCCTTTGGCTTCAGGAAAACACTGAGCTGAAATTCTTGTATTTGGAGAAAAAGCCCTACATACTTGATCTGCTCTTACAGATGTCTGCTTCTGGCCAATGTGAAGATAGGATAATTGGCTATGACAGACCCTGAATGCATGCAGCTTTTAAATGTTCATATCACCTAAAGAGAGGAGTCATTGCACAAAGACCCATAAGTGTGCTGAGGCTTTACTTTGAGTTTTCCCTGTGATTAATCCTTTGTTCCCAGAATAATCTTCAGGATCTCTCTGTAAAATAGCATACATTAAATTCTGAGATTTTACTGACATATTTTCTCCAGAGTGTGTGGCAAAAATTGGAATGATTTGGCTCTGTGGAGGGATCACATCCCAGGCTATAGTAGATTATCAACAAATTGTAAGAAGGACCCTTAAGAGGATAGCATATCATGACTCTTCCAAAGGTGAGTGAGAAGCATGGTGCTGATAATACTAATTGTGGATTAAAATTAGTATTTTAATGGATGGGCCATTCACTTAAGAATTGGACTTAATGATCCTTGCGGGTCACTTCCAACTCAGAATATTCTGTGATTCTCTGTGATTCCCCAATGGGATCCTACATGTGCTCATCCATGGGTCTGTTCTGTATGTGGCCAAAGTATTGTTTTTATGGTCTTCTGTAGAATAAAATGAAATGTGTGTTTAGGCCTGGGAGAAGACTCTCAACTGTTGTTGATATGTATTTCTCACTGATGATATTGATGGAGCTATTTTAAGGTGGCATGTTTGTAGAAGACTTATTCTTGAAAGTGTCAGGGATCTCTTGCTTTTGTGATGCAGAAGAGCTAATGTTTGGCGAAGTGTCAGAAGGTGGTTACATCTGTAGCTTTGTACAATGAAAGCTTTAACACTGACGTTCCTTGTGCTTGGGGTGCACAAGCCTGTGACATTGGAAGTTCACACCAAAGGAATTCTTCATCTATTATTTATATGCATGCTGAAGGAGTTTCCTTCCAGCAGCAGAACTACTTACATCACTACTCCCCTTCAGTCTTCCCTTTTCATGTATGATGTGTACTTTTTCCTCTAATTCAATTGAATTCTACAACATAGTACAAGAAAAACTGAATACCAGTTTCTGGTAACATTTTCCAAACTCCTCTCCCATGTTTAGTAACCAAAGGATTTGAACCCTAGTCAAAATAAGCAATGTCATAACTAACAATAGCATAATAAGCATAACAAGCTTTGGCAGGTATCTTGTAGAATTACATGTATCCTATCAGTTTTAAAAATTCAAGTTTGGCTTAATAGCACTAACCTACCCACACCCTGAAACTGTTAAATAAATGTGCTGATTGCTTCTGTTAGCAATAAAAATGTAGCATAGGAAACTTACATGCATAGAATTTTAAAAGTTTTAGCCAAGATAACAAGATATTACTTAAAAACTTCTCTAGCAATTTGGGAACTCTCAGGAATATATGAGCTAACTTTACTGGACTATAAGACTTGCACAGTTTTAGTGACCCTAGAACAACAGTGTAAAGAAATCAAGAAAGCTGTCTCCCATGGCAAGACTAATGATGACATTTGGAGCAGGGGCACCAGGTAATTCCAGGTACTTACATCTAGTTCAAGCACAAGGAGTTAAAATTGCAATGGAGCTTTTCTTTAAAAACTGCTGTGCAAATTGCAAGGATCAGCAGTTGAGCACTGTGCACTCTCTTAATCACCAGAAGTGTGAACACATCTTTCACCAGTTTCAAGGCAAGTGGCTTTCCCATATTCAATGGCCTTAACAGGATAGAGCTACAATTAAGGTCAGACAGTAAGTTTCTGATCTTTCAGGTCCTTTAGCCTGGCAAAAATTTCTATGTTATTTGTGGGGATAAGACAGAGCAGTCTTGATGAGCTTTATGTTAATGAAGTCTTTGCAGTGGGATCTTACAGATGTGTAAGGCAGAGCCATTCTGGGGAACCAGCCCCTGTTGTGACTGTAATTTTTGCACATAAATGTAATTTTGAGCTGGTTGAATGTGAAAGGTGTTAACTCTGGATATTACTGCTGTGTCTTGCTAAGCTTGGCTGATTCTGAAATACTATGAGACGAAGACAGGTGCAGAATGGAAAGAGAACATGGAAATGGGTGGCTTATTTCCCCATTTTTCCATGCAGTTCCCCAATTTTTAATGCAGAGTTTGATGTTAGGCTATGCCACTGACGAAACTGAGGTAATGTAGGTCTTTAGCAGTCTCCGGGCACACAAATGGATTGCAAGCATAAGGGCTCTGGAATGGAATGGAACATGGGTCAGACCAAATGGGAAAACACAGGTTTGTACCGTATGCATATTACAACTCACGTTGTAAAGGTGAGAAGCAGCAGAAATAATTTACCCTGGCTGCTACTATATTAGAATTTATGTTTGTCAAAAATGGTGGGATCATTCTTGTGTTCCAAGGTGATGTGAGTTTCATAAGGTATGTTTGGATATAGTAGATATGTTTGTTTACTCTATCACTGTCTGAGCAGGTCTCTTCAAAACAATACTTCTATTTTCCTTGTCTTCCCCTGGAGATAAGGAACATTAACAAATTACCAACAATCAGGTTTGGGTTTTTTTCTGAATAATTACCAGCTGCTGACAGCTGTGTTGCTGCACTCAGTGTATTAGTCACTGAGCCTACTGTAAGAGTGATGCACTTCAGCTGTTTCAAAGACAGTAAGTTCTCTGTTTTCTGGGCTGTGAAACCTGCAGGACTGGAAAGGCAAAGCATGCATGTGCTGTTTCCAGAACAGCAAAGTGTTCTACTCCTAATTTCTGTAATTTAATGTGGATTAAGTTCACCAAGTGCACTTAATGTATTGCTGCTGTTGTTGCAATACCACATGGATTATGACCCTGCCTCTTGTTAGGATTGTACAGAACAAGCCAACAGGCATCCACTTAAACTTGTACAAAAAATTTGACACTCTCCATCAAGACACCTTTGTCTCTAAGCTGAAGACATGTGTTTAACAGATGGATTAATCAGTAAGCATTTAAAGAGCTGATTGGATTGTTGCACTCAAATAGTTGTGGTCAACAGCCTGGTGACAAGTGGTGTTCGTCAGAGGTTGATATTGGGCCTGGTGATGTTTAATTGTTAGATTGTTAATGTTTATTTGTTAGATATAGGATATATCTATTCAAGCATGTTTGAAAAATAGGAAAATAGAGGGACCACTTTAGTTTGTAAGAAAACGGGTACTAAGGATGGAGCAATGCCAGTTTATACTTGCATGTGCATAAAAACCATGTAGAAGAGAGGAAAGGGTACAGCCTATCATATGATCTACAGTTGTTCATTTTAGCATGGCTCTCCAAAATTTATTGCTAATTCACACTTTGAAGTTATGTTAACATAGCAAAACAGATTGATTAGCATCAGCTGCTAAAATCAAAGGATTTTGTAGCTTTTGTGTTGTTATTTTACTTCTCTGTGGCAATGCATGCCATACCCTGTAGTTAACCCTTTGGTAGTGTTTTTACTTTCCCACAGTGAGTTTAAGCATTGACAACAATCCATCATTTTTCATCCCATTCCCTTTCATCTGTTTACATTTAGCTGCAGAAAATAACTATGAGGTTCACCTTGCAGAAAGGTGCTTTTGGCCCTGAGTGTTCATTTTGGCCCTGAGTGTTCATTGTCCTTTTTGTTTTTCCTCACTAGGTCCTTCCAAGCGAAAAGTTTGTAGAAGGTGGTCCCAAGGTATGGTACTTTGATAAACAACAGCCTATGCAGACTTGGACTCCACCACATGCTTGTAAGTGCTCTCTTGAAATGTATGACATTAACCAAAAAGTCTTTGCATTTTTAAGGAAGCTTCAGTTATTTCTACTGGAGCTTTCCTACTGGACAGTTGTCACCTAAACTGAAGCTATATCTGCTTGGAGAGCCACATGTACACATTCCTGGATCTTTGCCTTGCTTCCAGAAAGTATTTTAAATAAGGAAAACCCAATTGTTAAGTTATGTGCTAAAGTGGCTGTCTGGCAGTGTCTCTTCACTTCCACAATAACAATCAAAACCAGAAATAACAATCAATCTGATATCTATACTGAAATTACTCACAAAGCTGAATGAATTTCAAGGGATACTTAACATAATAAGTATCAATAGTCACTAGAATTTAACATATGTTCTGCTTTCCAGGTGTTGGCATTAGATAAGAAAGCCACTGCTATGAAATTGTAAAAAGTTACATTACACAAAACTGTTTGTGTAAAGAGTTCAAAAGGATTAAAACTATGAGGTGTGCTTTTAATCACACTGAAATAATGAAGGGATACCACATTAAATGAGAAATAAATGTTGGCTTTGCTCCCATGTTGCTTACTTGGAGTTTTTAAAATAATGGATTAATGACATTTATCCTCTTTCAGGATGGAATTTCTCAGCACTCTGGAGTTAATTTATCAGCATGCAGTTGTCAGCTTAACTAATCTGACAGAGAGGCATTATATTTCTCTTGGTTGAGTAAGTTGGATCAATTCATAAAGTTGTAGGAGGCAGACAAAATCTATGTAAGAATTTGGGACCATTATCAGGGGCACAGGAAGGAAGAAAGAAGAAAGAAGTGCAGTATCACTTGTGTCACCACAGAACCATTAATGTGAACTAAGCTAGAATTTCTCAGTACTCTTGTGCTGAAAACATTGAGCTGCAGTTTCATTAAGCCCCTGCTTCCCATTTAGTATGCGTATCTAGGTGAAGTTTGTTCACCTTCTAGATTGTATGTGATCTGTTTTTGTCTCTCTAAGCTCTTGGCCTTCATCAAAATGTTGCTGAGTGTAGACATTGACCAATAACCCAGAGAGAGCATTTCATCATTGCTGATTTGAAGGGAGCATTCTTTTTGTCATTTTTACAGTTGTGCAGCTTGTTAAAAGTTTTCAAAAGTGACTGCAGCACAGATGACTTAGTACATTTCTGAAGAGTACTCCAGCCACCTAGTGAACTCTTTCATTAAGCAGTTGCATGGGAATGTGAACATTGTGAACAGACTCATATACATGACAAATAGAAAAGAAAGCTGTTATTGAGATTGAGATGAAGTCATCTTCATCCTAAATCTCAATAACCTAGTGTCCAGGTTCAGAGCAAATTTAGGGGAGAATCCCCCAAAGGAGCTCCGGTGGGAAAAGCAGATCCAATCGGCCCCCCCCCAACTGGTCCGGGAGGAAAAAATACCTCCTTGGAGAAAGGTGGAAAAAACCTGTTTATTAAACAATAAGACAAAACAGTATCAAACAATGAGACCCCTTGCCACTCTAAAAGAGATGACAAACAGAAAACCCTGGGTTCAAGCAGCAGCTCACTCAGTCTCTGATCAGTCCCTCAGTGCTGGAATTGTCGCAGGCCAGGCCTGGCCCGGTGGGCCACAGGTGCAGCTGCTGGTGCTCCCCTGGGTGTTCAGTCCAGAGCAGTTTCAAGAGGTCCAAAGAAAAGGAAAAAAAACAGTCCAGGGAACTTCTTTGCCTCAGCTAGCTAACACTAACTAAAAAGCAAAAGAAGAGCTCTCTGCCCCGCTGTCTGTCCGCAGACAACACAGTCAGGAGCAGGAATGTGGAGGAGTGAGTGCAGTGTCTGAAAACAAACTGCTGCTTCTTCTCTCTCCCCCTTCACTCTCTGTAACACTCTTAAAAGTGCAAAACTTATTATTATTCAACATAAACAGAATGAGACGATTGGGGATAAAAGCATCGTATAGTCAACCTAGGACACCTAGTATGGGATTGGATGAGCTGTTTGTCTCGTGAATAAATTTAGTTATTTGTCCATCAGGCTGATGCTGGACTGACTGACCAGAAGCTCATTCTTGATAGGGACGGATGCTGGGAGTCCATGGTGGAGTTGCATTCTCTGGAAAAGATCCCTTCCAAGTTGATAGTTCTGCAGCATATGCAGCCTGCTGGATTGCAAAATCTCTGGACAAAGCTGGTCTCTGTTGAAGAGTATTAACCCAGATAAGAGCAACTGTAAAAGCAATACACCAAAATTCTGAAACACATATTCTGTCTCAGAGTATATATTACCATCACAGCCTCTCTCCAGTTTCAGAAATCTTTTCTCATAATAGAATGAGGCTCCTGGAATTTTTTAGGAGCCTTATGAGTGAAGCCAAAGACATGTTTCAGGATGGTCCTGAAACAAAGATTGTGTTCTCAGTAATGTTCTTTCTCCAACTCATTTGTCATCCCAGGTCCAGGTAGTTCTTTGCATCATCCTTGCATTTTAGCTGTTCTGCACACACCTGCATGTCCAGCATCCCAGCCTGGCTGCACAGCACATTACAGTCATGGGAGAACTTCCTAGATGTAGCTGTTCAACTTGCAGCTTGCAGTATGGTCATATTGGATGTAACTAATCTGTTTTAAGGTGCACTTGCAATTACCTTAATTTGTTCCTAGTATTCTCCTCTGGTACAGGGTGTGACTTCAAAATTCAACTGTTTTAGAGTTTAAGACAAGAACAACTTCCATTAGTCCTATATGCTCAGACAAAAACCAGTGCACTTCCTTGTGCATGAAATTTTTGATAACTAAGTCAAAGAAGTAGAAAGAGATATTTTACTGACACTTTGACACTTTCACATGAACAGAATGTGACTATTAAAGCGACATTTGTCTAGGCAGTTTGCAATACTAGTTTCTATAAATACTTGTTCTGAAGCTGCTGAATCCTGTAGCTGCTATATCCTAAATAAGTAAAATGCAGCAGCAATCTAGCCAATGTTTTGCTGCAGTGGTGTGTTTAAATCTTTTTGCTTTCTCATAACCACTGCATGTGATTATGATCCACAAGGTAGTATCCAGATATTTCAATTAGCAACAAGCCTTCTTGCTTCAGATGTTGTGCATGTGTTTGACACCTGATAGTTTGCAGTTAGTCAATAAAAGGGTAGATTGGGAATAAACCAAGCACAAATGAGTTTTGGTTATCAAATTTTTGACAATTTTTTTTTCCGAGGGAAAGAATGCAAGCTTCTGATCCCTTTGTATACACATTTTGAGAGTAATTTTTCAACACCTACATCACATTTTTGAGATAGATGGGAATGTTGTTATTCCAGTAATTCTCAAAGTATCTCTTTAAATACCTGAACCTGTCTCTAGATAAGAAAAACATGATATTTTTTACAGCAAGTTATGGAGATCTCAGATACCAGCAAAGAAGATAAATGGGAAGACAGGAGACCAAAAAAGCCAATGTCCCTTGAAGTCTTCAAAGGCCAGATTAAAGATTAACAGAAGGAATAATGTGTGAAATGGAAATGTAAAATTGATTTCAGCCCATTACTATTTGTGTGCTACACTGAAACCTTGCCAGCCTTCACTGAGGCTGACAACTAAGCTAGCTGTCCTATGGATGTTATTTCCATGTTAAGCATCTCTCACAACAAAAGAAAAAATTTGATAACAGAGGTAACTGCTGTCTAATTAGATGTTTATTAACACAATATTATTTAGTGTTGCAAAGAATTGTCAGCTTATTTGTTAATGGCAAATGGATGTCGTAATCTCACAATTAGCTAAGGGGAAGATAATCACAATTAGAACAGTTTCTGTAAACCAAAACAAAAGGAAAAAACCAAAACCAAGCCATAAATATTTGTAGAATTCAGAGTCTCCAATCTTTAAGGCATTAAATCCTTGTGTCTAGATGAAACTGAAGGATGAAGAGTGGCAGTAGCTGAGGATGACAGAAAGTCTCTGTTTTGTTTTAAAGGAGTATCACCTATGTCTGATATTTGACCGGGCTGTGTGGAAAACATAATCACCAGGTAAATCTGAAAAAGAACTGCTTGAAATTGTCCATAAAAGCATTGATCTATACCTTGGAGCTATGATAAGGTTTGTGTAATGTTAGTATTTGCTGTATGGAATAATTTTTAATGCTCTCTGTTACAGTTTAGTTATCTGGCTTATAACCTCAAGAAAGTCACCTTCATCATAAATCTCTAATTGATATAATTTTTGCTCTTCCCTCATTCATGCACCCAGTACAACATACAAGAACCAACTGATAAATTGGGTCACAAAGTGCTCTAAGTAACTTAAGTAAGTTAGGACCAGCCTAAATTACACCATGTATATCTACCAGTAACCCTAGTAGTAAGCTGTTGCATTTCATTAGCCAGGTGGTAGTGAGCCTGCTGAAGCAGAATTCAAATTTAACATTAGACATAGTTAGGCTTTCCAGTCTGTTTACAGGGTGTGTAAGGCTCCAAATCTCTGCCTTATATGAAGTGCAACAGAAACACTGGCTCTTGCTGAAAGAAATGTTGGGCTCTGCACCTTTGAAATTCAGGTGGAAACAACTTGTGAGACAGCTGAAAGGCTTTGGTGCTTCGTGTCACAGTTTGGAGTCAACAAAACTTAACTAAAAAGGAATCCATGTTTCTTAAATGCTCTCTTAAGCTCTAGACCACTGTAATGAAACTATTGTAATTGAGCTACTGTATAAATTTAAAAACCAAAACAAGGTCAGCCATGAAATGAATGTTCTTGAAGTCAAAATTCACTGGTGATCAGAAGTTTCAGTGAGGCTACCATACAACAAGACAGAACATGCGATCCCAAACTTATTAACACTGCCTTTTGCAGCCCACCATTTCTGGAATACTTCTGGGCCTGAAATAGCACGTCTTTTAGACAAATACAACCCTCACATTTAAAGTAGCATGGGAATTACTCTTTTCTTTGAGAGAAGAAAGGACTGGAGGCGATGAGCAGATCAGTACCTGTCCTTATCACCAACTTACAATCCAGTGAGCTGTAATTTGACCCTAGAATTTTTCACTATTTTTCTCTCATTTGTAACTAATATATGATTTTTAATGTAAACTTCAAGGCAACAGAACTTCTTGTCTTTTTGTAATATGGCTTCCTGAGACCTAAGGCTACAGGTTCATCTTCTCCATCCTGAGTAACTTCCTAATCTCTTTGCTGATTTTCACTAGACCTGATAGACCTGGACCTCTTAGACATTTTTTGAAATACTTGAGTAATGAAGAGAAACACTATCTCTTTCCACTTTTAAGGGAGCAACCACATAGTGAAAAGTACTTGTATTTGATTTTTAACTTTCCTTACTGTCTCCTTAAAGTTTTAATGCACACAGCTCTGTCTAGGAGATATTCACAATTAAATCAGCTTTGATTGAGTAACGTGAATAATTTAGGCCTTTGACATGATCAGACATTAAAATGGTTGTGGATATTGATGCCATTTCTGTTCTGCCAGGGAAGTCCGCTATTGCTTACTCAATTAACTTCGTACTGAAGTGGATGAAGTGGGTGAGGTACCTTTAGGAGCTCCCTGTGAGAGGAGAGCAGAAATAGCACAAATTGCTGTAATTATTTCAGCCAGAACTTCCATAATGACAGCTTTAGTTAAGGTGCTTCAGTTACATTTAAACAAAGCAGTAGAAACACCCATTTCTGAACATTGGTCATTGTAACCCACATATACCTAGCTCTTATGCAGTGTTATTTGTTTGCTTTGAACATTATAATTTTGTAGTTGTATAATTGAAAATTTATGAACTCCTATGTTGTGAATCTTTTATTCATTTATAGACATTCTCTTAAACTTGAATTTTCCATGAATTGAAATTGGTTACATAAATTTTTAATTAAGTTTATTTTGGCCACTTCTGAATTGTAATAAAATGTAAAAAACACTTGGAGGACATGATTTTCATTTTACTTTTCTGGCTGAATGCTTAAAATGCTGAGAGGGCATTCAAAATCATTTAGCTTCTCTTCAAGGACTAGAGAGGATGAAAATGCTTGAATATCAAAAATAGCAATTCTGGCAAGCAAATTTATAATTTAATTGGTAACTAAGACACAATGTTGGAATGTTATGACTGCTGTAATACCAGGAAATTTTAATAAACAACTAAGCAATATGGATACCTTGCCCCTGTTAACAGAAAGATAAAGGCTCCAGTGGTAAGTCTAATCAAATGCAAGTAGCTGATTATATTCTTAGTCTCAAGCAAGTTTTTAAAAGCTTCTTCCCTTGCAAAAACTGATCAATCTCCTGCTCCCTTGATAGACCAGAGCTGAAGTGAGGTCACCATACATCTGTATCTGCACCTTACCTGTCCTGTAGAGTTAACTTGATCTAGCACAGGAGTGCTGCAGTCAGTCCTTGTGACCTATACATGAGGCACATTTTTCTTTTAGTTTCACAAAATTAATTTCTGTAATTCTTTTGTGGGCAATTTTGCATTTTTTTAAATTTAATTACAAGTTTTGCTTTTCATCACAGGACCCTGGACCCTATAATTGCCTGAAAATAATCTAGTTTATTTTGCATATGACCACATTGGCATAAAAATCTATAATTAACCTTCATTAAAATTTGTTCAAATTGGTATTGCCAAAGAAATCATAGCTTGGTAATTCTGAAATGTCAGAGTAACTTCTACTTTTAGGAATGTAGGGGTACAATGTTTAAATGGCATGGGATTGCAGAAATGACCACACAGTAAAATGACTATAATGACCTTTTGAAAGAGAGTTCAGTAAATGGGCTTATAGTCTCAATTTTACAGCGGTCTCAATTACAGCTAGTATCAATTTTACTGTCGTAATACTTCACCCTTCCAAAGTGAAACAGTGATGCTTTGGTTCTCATACAAAAAGACCATTTTGATAAAACATCTTATGTTAAATTTAATAAATAAATTATTTGTTCAATTGAGATATCTGTTAATCATGGCTTATCATCAAACAATCAAACAAGTAAAGCAACACCACTCAAAAAACCAACAGTGTATTTCAGACAGTAAGAACACATGCCTGAAATACTTCTTTCACTTTCCTTTCTGGCTTCAAAGTTAAAGACCTTTTCTTCAAGGAATTGGATAGACTCCAAATCTTTCTTTCCCTTGTCATTACTTGGTGTTTTAAGAAAGTCAGAAGCACCAACTGCAGAAGAAATCCCTAACTACAGACTGGAACAGGTACAGTGTACATTCAGTCTCCAGAGACCATATCCATAAATTTCAGCGAGTTTTCCAATAACCAGTAAATTAATTTTATTTATACACGGTAGCTAATTTGCCCTATATAAAATTTTCCTAAAGAAAAGCAAAAAGATAAAGATGCCTTGTTTGAAGCCAGCAAACAGAGAAAAGATACATCTGGTTAATTTGTCTATTCCAAAGCTAGAGACAAAACTATTGCTCCACAAAAACAGTGAAGTAATTTTTTTGAATCATTGGCATATTTTCCTGTTATCAGAAAAGAATAACTTGAACTGGAAACTCAGCTATAAAGAAAGGGTTCCCAAATCAATAACAGCAGTTATTTAGTGAAATTAGAATGTAGCATTCATACATAGAGATAAATTGAAATATCTCTATTTCCAAAAGTTTCAAATACTGCTTTATTAACTTCATTACTTTAATATCAGATGAACAGGCTCTTATTTGAAATACGTGGCTAGAGCACATTATAAAAATCTCCCAACATATAGCAGGTGATAATCTGCATAAGAAAAAAAAGTACATCAGAAGAACACAACACTTCATTTGTATTGCAACAAATACAAAAAGTAACATGAACAAAAAATGTGTGCTGCACAAAACTACAGAGGTACTACTGGCTGTTCACTTCCCAAATCTGCTGATTTTTGCTGGATTGTGTGAGGCAGAACTAAGCCTAAATCTTTCAAAAGGGTGCAGTTTCACTCAAACCTAGGCTAGCCAATTAGGAAAGAAAATGGTCAGAAGGGCCAGCTTGGCTTTAAGTGTGCCTTTGGTATATTTGTGATCTGAGAAGACATGGAGGTTCTCTGCATGCAAATCAAAGATATTAAATTAAGAATGGTCAAGCCTCTTGTGTTTGCTTTGTGTGAGGATTAGTTTTATGACTCATTCTTTTGGACCACATCACAAGAGCAATTGCAATAAAAAGTACAAACATTGAGAAGTATTTAATCTTTCTTCTGAGATGTTCTTCTAAAATAGATTTTCAGCTGTGCTGAACCTAATGAACCCTATCTAGATCTACAGAGACCTTATTATGTGTGCTATTTTCTAGTTATATTTTGATTAAGGGTTATATAGAGAAATGTAAAGTAGAATGCTAATTCATTGCTGTTTAATTAATTTAATCCCAAGAAGCTGAAAGCAATTACTGGAATGAAAATTAAAGTGCTATCTTTACTACATGGTAATAGAAAAAAGGAACTTTTCATTTAACAATTCCTGAATTTATGGTTCTGCCCTCCCTTGACCTTATGACACAAGAGGAAATTCCTCCTTACCACCTTCCCCACCCAAGATTTTTGGCCAGAATGATTTGTGGTACTTTCTGGGTGATGCTGTAGAAGAAAGAAGACTGTATGAGAGCTGTAAGGGGAAGTCTTGAGGAGAGCATTTTAATCAGAAGCTCAAGCATCCCACTGGAGGTACAGTGTGGTTGTCAGAACTGGGATGCAGACTAGTAACAGATGGCACAACCTTGTTTTCCTCTGCTTTTCAACAGGAACTGTGCCAACATATAAATGGATAAACCTTACCACCTTTAGCAATTTAAAAAAAAAAAAAACCCATAGGCCTCTCAAGCTGCATAAATAAAAAGAATACCTTTTTCAGACCAAATATTCTTAAAAACTTGGTAGCATTTTATCCCACTTTTGCCTCAGCAATAAATGAAAATGGGGTCAGCTCCCACCACTGCCGAGCCTTCTGGACTCACTGAATGACCTGCTTGACCTCTCCAGTATTATGCTGGGTATTTAAAACCACAGGTCAGTAAAATATTACCCAAGTATTCTTTTAAACTTTTTTAATCCAGAAAAGCTACAATCATATTAAGGCCTTTCTATCTTACTTGCAGTGAGTTGCAGTGACAAATTCATCCTGATTTTCTCAAGTGTAACATTCCTGCTGACTATCCTACATTTTTTCTTATACCTCCTTCATGTTTAACATAGTTACTCCTCATGCAATCTTTCTGAGAATGAGCTCCCACTGTAAGCTATGACTGATCTATCTGAGCAATTTCAAGCAACAATAGGTTGAGCTTTTGTTATCAAACCTTACACTTGGTGCCTACCTGCATATAATTTTTGAACTGGAATTTTGATTATTTCTGTAAAGAATCTTTCCCAACAGTTCATCTCTTGCATAAGCAGGAAAACCATAAAGTTTTAAATATAATCAGTTTTCATGGATGGAATTTTATTTATTAATTTTTATACATTAAAAAGGTACACATTGATAGAGAAACAAGATTCTCAGAAACACATTTTATGGCATTTCAATCAGGCTTGCTGCTGCTGAAACGAAGTCCTGCTGCCATGTCATCCTTATCTGTTTCTTCTGACTTTGGGACATCTCTTCTGAGCTGAGATAAATGTGAGGCTTAGCAGTGGAATAGTCAGGGAATTTTAACATGGCATTAAAGCTGGTAAGCAAAAAAACCCACAAAAACCTAAACATCCAAAAGAGTTATTTTAGCCCAGGTCACTCAGTCTGTTACTGAAGTTACATCAGAAACCTTAGTCTTCATTTCATTTGAACAAATATGAAGCAGTTGCCTCATATTCCATCTACATCAGTGTCTTCCATTTGGGAACAAGAAAGCTACCAAAATAAAACCTAGACCTTCAAAACCAGAAAGATTGCTTCTGTAGTTCCTTACAGAAATTCCTGTCCTTTTTCCAGTGGCCTTTTATTAGTGAGTCTTTGAAGGGGAAGGTGCAGATGAATGATACAAGGGATAGTGAGTAGAACAATATGGTGTATAACTAGCAGTGTGTGATTGTATAAAAAAATAATTACAGCATTTGCCTGAACAAAAATAATCAGGAAAGTCAGAAACCAAAGCAGGACTGAAGGTAAGATGCTCCTGCAAGGAAGTTATGCTGGTGTGAATTACTGTAACAAAAGAAGTTTTTTCACAGGGAGAATTGAAAGAAAAATAGCAGCTGACCTCTGCTGCAGATAGAAGTTCTCTATTATAATATTTGATAATTTTTTTAAAATGAAAGGTATGAAAATGTGGGATCTTCATATAAATCTACTTGCCGTTAAGACCACACTTCTTGACTGATCAAGCATTACAGAACAGTGCGGGAATCACAAGAGGCCACGCCCCTGTAATCTACACAGTGCATGAAGAAGAGCAAGTTCTTAGTTTATGGAAGCTGACTGACAAATATAACTTCAAAAAACTGAACCAGTCATCTGTGCAGGAGAAAGTAGCCATGGCCACCAGAAATCTTACAGATTTGGAGATGTCTGGGATTGTCTCAAAAGGATGGCTGCTGGCAAGGTGGAGTGAGTACAGACTAAACTTCTGAAAGAGAATCTTGACGATTGGTGTTATTTCTGAAGCATAAGGTTTGGAGGCAAGCCTTTTTTCTAGTGATCTGCTGTCTCGGGTCATAGGTAGTATTCTGGAAATGGACTGAATAGTTTGGGATCTGCCAAACACACAAGGAATCACCCTGTCCTGTAAAAAACACATGCTGACACTGTCTGTGGATATGGCTATATGGATATTCCCATTCGTGTGTGTGTTGGTTTTGCATGGCCTGGTCTTTGGTGGCAGCAGGGGGCATGGAGATGACTTCTGTGAGAAGCTTCTAGAACCTTCCACCATATCTGGCAGAGCCAGTCCCTGATGGCTCTGAAGATGGATATGCTGCTGGACAAGGCTGAGCCAACTAGAGATGATGGTAATGCCTCTGTGATAACATATTTAAGAAGACATTAAAAGTAGGGGCGCAGTTTTAATTCTAGACAGGGAAAAAGATGAGGTGGGAACATATGAGGCACCAAGGTCAGTGGAGAAGGAGGGGCAGGAGCTGCTCCAGGCACTGGAGCCGAGATTCTCCTGCAGGCCGTGGGGAGACCACAGTGAAGCAGCTGTGCCCCTGCAGCCCATAAGGATCCACGAGGGATGCACAGATCCACCCACAGCCATGGGAGATGCCGATACCAGAATGGTTGGATCCCTGGAGGAGGCTGAGGGAGACCCAGTGGAGAGAGGGGTCCCTGATTCCAGGCTGGAGCAGCCTGTCCTTGAAGAACTGCACCTGATGGAAGAGTGACCCACGCCACAGCAGTTCTGGGAGGACTGCGTGCCCGTGGGAGCACGCAGGTTCAGCAGCTTTGGGAGGACTGCTGCTCCTGAGATTCGGAGCCATGCTGCAGAAGTTCATGGAGAACTGTCTCCCGTGGGAAGGGACCCCATGGTCTCACAGGGGAAGGATTCCTCTCCCTGTGCAGCAGAACAAAACCTCTGGTGATGAACAGACCAAAACCCCCGTGCCCGGTCTCCCTGCTGTCAGTGGAGAGGAGGGAGGGGTTGGGGGAAGGAAGGGACTTATTTTTAAGGGCTTATTTTACTTCTCATTATCCTCCTCTGATTTTGTTAGTAATAAACTCACTTTGTATCTCTAAGTTGAGCCTGTTTTGCCCTTGGATCATGAACCCTACGTTAAATTTTTCTCTCCTCTACCCAGCCGTAGCAGAGGAGGGTGAGTGAGCGGCTCTGGTGAGCGCCTGGCACTTGGCACCCACGGTGTTAAACCACGACAGTGCGACACACGGAGAGCGCTCCCCACCGTTCCCCCACCGGTGCCGGCAGTGGGGGTGCAGGGAGGGCGGCGGAGGGCCCGCCACGGGGGTGCGGGGAAAAGCGACAGGCGTGGGGAGATCCCGAGGGCAGACGGAACAGGGAAAGGATGGCAGCAATGCTCTGCAAGAAAAGCGCAGGTGCTGCCCAAGAGCCGGCGGTGCCGGCGGACAGGAGAACATTTATCTCTCGCCGGCTGCCAACCAAAGTGTTAAACTGTGGAAACATAGCGCTGTTTGGGGAATGGCGACCCTTCCAGGGGGAAAGCGCCGCGCGTCCCCCCCGGCCAGCAGGAGCGGGAGCACGGGCGAGAGCGAAAGTCGGTGAAGGGACGCTGCTGGAGCGCATCCAGGCGGGAGCCGGGAGCAGGAGTCGGTGAAGGGACGCTGCAGGAGCGGAGCCGGGCGGGAGCCGGGAGCAGGAGTCGGTCGGTGAAGGGACGCTGCTGGAGCGCATCCAGGCGGGAGCCGGGAGCAGGAGTCGGTGAAGGGACGCTGCAGGAGCGGAGCCGGGCGGGAGCCGGGAGCAGGAGTCGGTCGGTGAAGGGACGCTGCAGGAGCGGAGCCGGGCGGGAGCCGGAGCTCCTCCCGCGGGGCGGGGCCGCGGCCGGCCGGGCTGCGGCGGGCGGGCCGCGCCGGGAGCGCGTAAGTGACGCAGCGTTCCCGGAAGCTACCCGGAGTTGAGGGAAGAGCTGCTGAGCAGACGGTAGGGGAGGCAGGCGGGCTTTCGCCGCGGCTGTCGGAGGCTCGGCGGAGCCCACCAGCTCCGTCCCGCTCTGCTTCCATCCCTTCCCGTCCCAATCAATTGCATTGGTTGTTGGGAGCCATGTCGCTCTTCCAGTCCGCCCTGGACTTCCTGGCGGGCCCCGGCTCGCTGGGAGCCGCCAGCCGTGACCAGAACGATTTCGTGGGGCAGACGGTGGAGATGGGCGACATGAAGCTGCGCATCAAGCGGGTCATCGCCGAGGGTAAGAGCGGGCGGCAGGGCCGGGCCGTGCGGGGCGGACCCCGGCGCTGCGGGGCTGGGATTGGCTTCCCCGCGGGCCTCCCGCTCCCGTTTTCCCCGTCTCCTATTCCGACACCGGGAGGGTTTCCTCCTTGGCAGGCCGCGCCCGGGTGGGGGCGGGCGGGCGGCGGCCGGGGCGGCGGTTCCGGCCTCTGGAGAAGGGCTGGCGGTGCCCGTGCCGCCCGCTCCGCGACGAGCCGAGACCGTGTCCCCAGGCCCGAGGGTCGCAGCTGTGCTTGGTGTTACTGTCCCGCCCCAGGAATAGCCAGGGAGTGCCGCTGTGCTGTGTGGACGTTTGTTCGCTTGCTTCGTGATTTACAATGCCTTCACCACATATCAGAACTCAGAGGAGTTTGTTGTCTGTCACGGTCCGGTCTTTATAACCTACCAAGGACCTCATGAAAATTCTGGTTTGCGGGGTTCTTTTTTGTTTGTTGGGTTTTTTCTTTCTTTCTTTAAGTGATAATGTATAATATTATGCCAAATATGCAAGGTTGTCTCTGTTGTTTGGGGTTGATTGGAAGACTAAGGAATGCAGGAAATGTGTGTGCATCAAACACGTGTGTCAGGAGGCTGGTGTTGCTGTGCACATAGACTTTGGAAGAGTACAGGGAATTAAATATCGGTGCAGTTTCTAGTTTCAGTAAACCTTTGAGTAGGTAGCCTGGCAAACGGCTTGTTAATCTGTTTTAGAAAATACATGTTTGATATATGCAAATTACTTAGATATTAGAAGAAATTTGGATTGTCTTAATGCTTGTGATCAGAGAAAATACTTTATTCCTCCAGTAGAAGAACCATTGAAGGCTACTCTCAGAAGACTAAAATGTGGACTTTTCTATACTATTGCGGTTAAATGTTCTGATAGCTTTGTAGAGATGCTATTTATGTTAAATACTTCAAAACTCTATTTAGAACTCCTTTTGATTCTTGGAGTTTCTTTCTGTACTTTCTTGTCGTAATTATCTAATACTAAGTAGTTTTCTGTTGAGATCTCGCTGATCAGCATAGAAGAAAAATTTGGTTAAAATTAGCTAATTCAAAACAAAACTACTACTTATAAAATTTTTGAACTGTAAAACAACAACAACTAGGTCTTCACTGCTTTATCTTTTTAAGGGTAATAATTTGTTACTTGAAATCTCAAGCACTTTCAGTGTATGATCTTAGAGAAAACCTGGCAGTTTCTTATGTCGTAAGTTACATTTTAAACAGTAGTAGATGTCATGTCCTCCTGTTCTGCTTCCAGCCTTGACTTACAGCTTCTTTATGGTCAGTGTTGTGACTGAAATGTAAGCACTGAGTCAATGCTAAAAGAACTGTCTGTGCTGCTGATAGTGTAAAATTCTTGCCAGCAGTGACCACAGCAGTTACTGAAGGACAAAACAAAGTTAGGGCAGGAAGCTATTTTTGAGGCATATATACTATTTGGTTCTTGGTTCTGGAGCAGGTATTTTAATGCTTTACTTTGACAGCAGCCTACTGTTTTCCAGAATATGAGACAGGCAATGTAAAATGTCAGGGGAAAGATGCCAAGTTAGATGACTTAAAGCAAATGGAGACATGTTTTAACTCTACAGTTCTTTACAATTTCTCTGTAACCATTGCTTTGTGCTCCATGTTGATCTCAGTGTTATGGTTTTATTTTATGGTGTTTTCTTTCCTTATTTTGCTTACTGAAGTTGGGCTAGCTGCTTGCTTTTTCTGGAAAATAGAATTTTCTAGCCAATGTAGCCCATCTAAAAGAGCCCCTGCAGTGTATTGAGTATAAAGGTAAAATAGATGTGAAATATAGAAATCCCAGCCTCTCCTGCAGTCTTCAGACTTGAATTTGTCTGTAGTCTATAGTTTATTTTGCTGCTCAAATTGCATTTATCTTTCAACTCTGGACATGTTGTGATACCTTCTGATACATAGATCCACAACTGTGGCTTACATGTATACCCTTCCATGGTTACAAATATGGGATCTGTTTTTCTTCTAGATCAGTTCTTTCATGCCAGATTCCCTTCTGGAAAGTCAAGTGCTGCTTTCTGAGTCTGGATTTCAAATCCATAGTGAGCTGTGTGTCGTCGGCCAGTGCAGTCTTTTCTGTGGGCTCGTGCGCTCGGCTTTGTAGCTGGAGTGAACAGTGCCTGTGGTTTAACATTGCACGCTGTCATGTGGTACCACAGGTTCAGTTGTTCTCCCAGCCCACAGCTCCTTCCATCTCTGTAGTGCGTGCCAGTGCTGGTGCAGATCCATGTTTGGCTGTGCTCTAGGCTGAGACTTGTTGCACAGGTTGCTTGGATGCAGTTTCCTGGTTGTTTCACAGAGGTGTCGTGCTGGGGTAGGACTGGGCTGATTGATAATATAGTGTGCTGCTGCAGGAGGCTGACAGCAACCACTGGGGCATGAGCTGGTGATGATCTCTTTGGCTGATACTACCTCTAAATGCAAGAACAGACCAAGTGTGTCACAGACTGGACTGAGCACTTCTGGAATATGGTATCCTGTTTTTTTCTCTGCTTTGACGTTTTAGTAGCTCATGCAGATAAGATTTTAGAGGATTTTGGTGGGGGCCTTTGCATATAATACATACTTGCTCTTGTTATGATGGTGGCTTCAGGTGTCATGGCTCTCTTGGATCCTCCTCTTAAGTGCACAGACCCCCACACAATTTTACTTCAATAAAATAGTCACAGATTTCCTTCCTAATACTGTTGCTTCTTTTGTATATGAGACCGAACAATTTACAATAAACCAGACTGTGTGGAAAAACTGGGAACAAGCAAGTTCTGTAGCACACGTTTAACAGCCATTCTTCACATGTACTGAAATCTTATGCTTCCTTTGAGTAACAAACATTGACAAAAAGGCGCACAAGAAGAGGAACATGATGACAAAAAGAATGCATTATTCAGTCTGTTTGATCTAAATCTAAAGCTCTTAAAATAATGAAAAAATAATTCCTTAGTCAGAAAGATAGCAATAGGCTAGAGACTTAAATGGGTGCAGACATTAGTATTTTTTTGACTTTAAAAATAGATGTCATAGCTTGAAGCTGCATAGGTCAGTGACTTGTTACAAGCTGTTTTCTGTCAAGGTGAAACTTCTGCAATTAAAGCAACTTTTTCTTTTCTTTGCTTTAGGGCTTCTTCAGTATTTTGAGTGTGAACAAACAGCATTACAGTTTGCTAAACTTATAGGAACAAGTCTATTGTTTCTGCAGCTACTGAATTCAAAGGGTAATGATAACCTAATTAAGTCCAGGTTTTTGGGTGGATTTATTTTGTAAACATCTAGGAGCAGAGGCCTACTGAATGCTTAATGCCAAGTTTCTGTGAGCATTGTTAGTTTTATTTGCTGACAGATAGGGGAAAAAAGATGATTCCTAAAGAACAACTAAACCACCTGACCTAGTGGCTGTCCAGCTTCCATTCTCTTTATTGTAAACATAGACAATGTTTTCAACGTGGTGCAGAACAGTTCTGTTTTGTGAAGCTGTTGTTTCTTGGCTGTAGCAATTCCTGCTTGCAGGGGAGCTCTCCAAGTTTGAAGACATTATACCTCTCTGCTTCTCAAGGGTGTGGGAAAATGTACAGATCTTTTAGTTTGGGCCATCCTTCATTCTTGAGGCAATTTCAGCATGTTACTAGGACTTGCAGTGGACAGAAATACATGACTGGACTTCAAAAAAAACCAAAAAAACAACCTTGCGAATCAATGCTTGGCAATAATTAACAGAGCATCTTTTCTGTTTTGGTACTCTGATAGAAAAGCTTTCAGTTAAAATGCAATGTAACTTACATTCCAGGCTAGAATTATACTGTTTCAATCAAACTATGGTTGAAACATAAACCACTGAAAGTTGCTGTGGAAACGAATTTGGTCAGTATTTGGGAGGGGAGTAGGCAAGTCTTATCAAATAGTTACAAACAGGAAGCTACTCACACCCTCACTTTCTCATGACTAGTTTATAGTGAGTGAATTACAGTAGCAAGCACTCTTATGATGTGCTTAATGTCTCTTATTTTGATGCTTCTCTAGCTGTCATTTTACTGAAGCTGCTTATCTGAAAAAATAATTTGTGAAGATGTGAAAAACAGGGATATGATAAAAAAGCAGTTTAAAATCCAACTTGTTGTGTAAATACAGTGAAGTTCTTCAGTATTATGTGATCCCTACGTTTGAGTTGAGGGTGAATCCAGATCTCTTGGTTGGAAAAGCAAGTGTCTTCAAATCTCTGTAAGAGAGTGATGAAGTACTGACAGGAGCACTGCCTGAGGCCTGTGGTGGTGCAAGGATAAGTTTAGAGTGCTTGCTAATAAATAAAGCAAATGAGGTAGAGTTAGTTCCTGATTTTCGTGAGATGGTGTGGTGCTCTGTAGTGAGCCTTGATGTGTGAGAGCTTGTGTCTGTAGAAAAGAAGTAAACCCAGTTTTCTTCTGCTGCAATTTCTGAACTTGAAAATACTACCTGAGATGACCTTGGAGGGCTTGGGCTGTCTTCTGAGAATGGGGCTCTGGAATGCCTCTGCAATGCAAAACCTGTCTCACTGGGCAATAACTGGGATGGGTGTCTACATATCTCTACACTAGTGATCAGTATGGGGGAATACTAAGATGATTTCGCTGATACAGGAATCCTCAGAAAACTGTCTTAAAAACATGTACAAGCATTTACATGAGTTTAAAAAAATGAGTGAAAGCACCCCAATACATTCTTTAGACACCCCTAGAAGTTGTTCTTCACTTAACTTCCATTTTACCATTTGCCTCAGTTAAATCTGCTGTATGGGTGTTTGTTGAAAGTGCTTTTGAAATTATTTTTTCTGAATGTTTGCCGAATATTATGTTTGGGTGGCTTGGAGTAAACTGTTAGAGCAGAGAAGTTTTGCCAGTAAACTTGGCCCTACTGAGGGTATATTAAAACTGCTTTAATACTTTTAATAAAACTTTTTCAAGGGAGCCAGCATCAAACTGTAAATGAAACTACTTTTAAGAATGACACAGTAGGACTAGTTTTACTTTTTGTTTAAGAATTGTTTTCAATAACAGCAGATGGCTTAAAAAAAGTTAGAAGTACCTTTACAACATGCTCTAACTCCTTTGGTATCCCAGAAAACCCATGGAATTAAACATGGTTTCTGCTATGGAGCTGTAGTAGTAGTAAACTAAACACTATATGTAATGATCTGAGTTGTATGGAGCTGAAATGTGTTCAGGTGAAAAAATGAAAATGACAGAATGGGAAACTTACTGGAAGCTGATGTTTTGAGAGGGACATGGTTATAAAAGGGGAGCTTGTAGGCCACAGCAGTTGGATTCTCTGTGAGGCAGGTGCAATGAAGTAGGAATTAACCAGGCATGATACCATCTGGCTTTTCTCTGAAGATCTGGAAAGTTTAATGAACTCTGTTCTGTTTAGCATTTCAGTACTTGATAAGGCGCAATCACTGAAGTAGAAATGCATATTTTAAGCTAGTTATTTACTCTCAAACTTCTGCTATCTCTATGAGGTCTGCACAGTGCTCTTGAGCAAAGGGAAGTGGTTGGGAAAATAGCTTTACAAAAGGAGTTGGAAGGGAAATATTTTATGAAATAATATGTTGCAATTTGGTAATAATATTACCATTATTTTTATGTGTGCTTCAGTGCTTGAAAATGCTTTCTAATATGGCAGTTATCTTAAAAACAGGAGGTGTATGTTTAGCAGTTATCTTCCTTAGTTATTGTTGTTTTTTAGACAAAGTGTTAGCAGTGTAATACCAAAACATTTTATTGAATTCATCAGGTAATATTTGCTGTACTGCATTTTGGTTTTATAAGAACCTTTAAAAAAAAATGGCTTCATGAGAAATCTGCATAGGCAGACTTAACAAAATACAGGAAAGTAACAAAGTCAGTGTGCTCTTTGCTTATGTACAAGAAAGGAATAGAATATCTGACCTCTTGCTGAATATCAGCAGTCTTGACCAGATGCTGAAAAATGTGTGCTTGGTACATTTAGGAAGGTATCTAAATTCATGTATTGATTATCTTAGACTAAAAAGAATGGTGTACCTGAATATTGAAATTAAAACTGATGTATTGTGCCTTCTTCTTGTAGGGGGTTTTGCTTTTGTCTATGAAGCTCAAGATCTTGGAAGTGGCAAAGATTATGCTTTGAAGGTAATATTAATTATTAGTGGTGTTTGTAGCCCACTATATAGAATGGTTATTCCAGTTAGAACCCTACACTTCATACTTAGGTGACAAACAGGGAAATTGGTCTTTTAGGTGCTGCTGGTCTTTGTTTTTTTATTTGGTGTAGAGAATCATGATCCAGTCCAAAACATTTTGATGCATGGGTAAAAAGAATATTTCATAGTTACCTGAAGTGGAGTACAGGAATCTTTTTCACTCGTCAGAAGCAGATTTAGCCTATCTTCTTACTTTAAGAGTAAATTTCCTTAGTATTAAAAACAATGTTTTATAGTAGGAGTCCTAGTAAAATATATGTATTGTATAAGTGGTCTTGCCCTGATCCTAGTTGTTTTAAATGGGCTGCAGCTGTGATGTCCTTAATTGGGCAGCAGCTGTGGCTGATGAAGATAACTGGCATAAAAGGGGTTGGGTTGGGCAGTCAGGGAGAGCCTTGACGTAGAAGCAGGAACAACACTGCTCTGAAGAGTTGTGTATGAGAAGACCACTCAGAAGGTATGGGACTCTAGAAATATGATAGCAACTATATGAATACAACAATGTTCCACACTTTGACTCATTGTTTAAAAATTTGGCCTGGTACTTCTTAGAGACGCTTCTCTGCATTCTTGGTTTCTAGAGGCTTCTAGTAATCAGCTGTAAGCAGGGTATTTGTAGGAGGGGTGGGAGAGGTAAGTTGGCATTATACCACCAGTAATAACTTTGGCTTTTTCCATTTAATTCCACATCCTACAGTAACAAAATATGTGACTAAAGCCGTATACTATATGTGTTCAAAAGGTCCTCTAGAAATAGCCCCATGAAAAAATAACAGGTGAAAGGTGAACCATTACTATACTTCCTCTGTTCTGTAAAACTGGTACTTTTGTAGAGAAGGCTCAGGCTGCTTGTAGTCAAATGTTGACTGCAAATCCAGGTAATACTGGAAACAGTAATGCTTATTTTGTTACTGATTATACAAGTACTATTGAAAAGGCCTGGCTACATAATCTGAAGGAGTTAGTCTAGAATGAGTTGAAGGTTGTTGCTGAATATTTCAGACAGAAGGTGAATCTTTCCTTGTTAGGCCACAATGCTGCAGCCAGGAGACTTTAGTGCTTTATATATCACAACTATCGGAACAGTTACTTTAAAGTGTGTCAAAAGTTACAGCTGCTCAATTATCACTAAACCTGAATAGTCCAGGTAACTGGAAAACTGGGTATTATGACAGAATGTCAAAACATACAATAAGCCAGTTTTGTGTAGTGCCTCATTACAGTTCCTTAGTTTTTGAGTATAGTTTATCCTTCATATTCTGTGAAAAAAAAAAAATCTATGCATTGTTATTCTGTAAGTCTCAGTAACTATATCTTCTCAATTGTTTTGGTTCTTTTAACAGCGATTGTTGTCTAATGAAGAGGAGAAGAACAAAGCCATCATTCAGGAAGTTTGTTTTATGGTATCCTTTTCTGTAACATGTTTAACTGCCTGAGATTTCTGAGTGACAAAAGATTGCTGAATCTGAAAAACAGATTCTGTTTTTCTTCATACACTGCCATACGCTACCTCGGAGGACTGACATTCTGCAGGCCTGGGTTCGTGGTTTGTCATGAATTGGTATCATGAATCACGCAGAAAGTTCAGTTCTTCAAAACTTACAGTAATACAGTGTGTGCAAATAATTTTTGTAGCTAGTGTAGAATTTGCCATGTACTTCTAGCAAGAAGTGAGATTGTTACTTGGGCTTTCTTGCAGTCTGTGAATGTCATCAAGAGACCTTTTGATTTCCCATGATACTTAGATTTTAAATAGAACTCCACATGCACTGGATTTATTGCTCTTCACTTTTACTCTCAATGTTTAATAATTTCTGCTTTGGATGCATCTGGCTCTAAGAAGTAGTGTTAGCTTTTAAGGAAGACATTTGAGTAGACTACGTGCAACAAGCAGATGTTTCTCAGTGTCCTTGCCGTCCTCTTTATTTTCAGTGATGTCAGATAGTAGGGTATACTGTAATCTCTTTAAATCCTTGATTTTAGTAAATTCAATATTTTCTCCCTGGCCTGGCTTGTGTTGAACCCTCAGTTTGTTTCAAGAGTCAGCTATTCGGCAGTGGTATGCTGATGTGTTCCCTTCTGAGTGTTCAGCCTCATTTTGAATTAGCAGGCAAACCCACTGAACCTAATTTAAGCTACCCAAACATTTCTTTTTATGATTGCTGATATGTTTGGCAAAATCTTAGCCTAAACACCACTTATGAGAAGTACACTTCCAAGACAGAGTACCATAGCACCATACATTTCCTATCTACTCTGGCATTATCTTGCCAAGAGTAAAGAGATCAAAGTTTTTTTGGATGGTTTTCACAGCTTAGGGTCACTAACATGGTTTGTAATGTACAACATGATGAAGGGTTACTTGTTGCTAACTTTCTGAGATAAGACTGTGAAATGCCATTAATTCCTGCACCTTTGAATAGAGGGTTGTGGAGAGATGCATAAGATCTGATTAATGTGAATTGTGTGGATCCAATTCCCCTTTTTAATAGCTTTGTTCTACTTACAAAGTCTTTGCTTTTCTCTCTTCAGACTTGGTGAATGAATCCTGTAAATAGATTCTCACAGGCACAAGTCTCAGTGTATGCACAGACAGACATAATGCAGCCTAACTTCCACTGGCAGGAGCTGGGATCACTTACACTGCGCTCCCCTTTACATAGCTCAAAAATGATACCTCAACTTTTTGAACTGAGAGTGAAACATGATAAAGGTTTTAGCATGAAAAATTTTTACTAATGGTGGGAGTTCCTTGCCCTTTTAGACCTCTAATTGTTTTGAACTTAATTACTGAAAATTGAAGCATGACATACTTAATACTTCTTTGGGAAAGATATGTGAGGATACAATATTCCTTTCTTGATTACCCATCTAGAGAAGCAGCTGATAATTAGAAGATGTCCCTGCTACTCCTGCTAAGCAGTCATTGTCAAAAGACAAAAAGAACTAGCCTTGTTACTGAGTCCAGTTTCTTCTGAACCATAATCATAAGGATTTCTAAATTTTTTTTATTACATTACCTTAGATTCTTTTCTCAGATTTCTTACAACTGAGGCATGTATTTCCCTGTGTTACTTAGGGTATTGATTGCAGCTACTATGCTTTCTGTGGTTTTAATCTAATATTTCAAATGAACTACTGGAGACAATAATATCAATGAACTTGGGAGTCATCTTCCTTGAATGAGTTATCTCCAGAAAAAACTTTCAGGTCATCCCAACATTGTCCAGTTTTGCTCTGCAGCATCTATAGGAAAAGAAGAATCAGACACAGGGCAGGGAGAGTTTCTTCTGCTTACAGAGCTGTGTAAAGGTAAACTTTATTTCTTTTCCGACTAGTGCACACTCCTTCTGGCAGCTGTTTTGCGCAGGTTGCTCGTTAACTTAAAAGCTTGAAATGATTGTAGTAGGTAGCATGGTTCAGTGGAGCTAGAGTTCAAACTTATCTTTTCTAGGATAAAGATCATGGTTTTTTAGACTACAGTTTAACCTTGTATTAAATGTAGGTAATGATTAAGTTTTTTGTGTTTGAGACTAATCAGAGAAGGAAAGAGTGTAGGAGTAGTTCCTTAGAGCACTTTCTTTTGTCATTGCAGTCAGTGTGGACTTGCAATTTTCAGAAAATCTATTTAATACAACTCAAGATTGGAAGCCTTTTTTGAGAAGGGTCTATTTGTGTCAAGCTTTCAGAATTTGCAGTGTTCTCTGTGTGCTTATGTGAATTTCTCTCACTTCCTGCAGGACAACTGGTGGAATTCTTAAAGAAAGTAGAATCCAAAGGACCTATCTCTTGTGACACAGTTTTGAAGATCTTTTATCAGACCTGCAGAGCAGTGCAGCATATGCATAAGCAGAAGCCTCCTATTATTCATAGAGACTTAAAGGTGTGTTACAATATTTAAATAAGGGCTGAACTTCTGAACAGCAGAGGAGCCTGTTGGGATGGATCAATGTTAAAAACAATTCTTGAGCATAGTGCTTAGATCTATTGCCTTGCCATAAGTATTGAGTGTGAAGGTCATCACTGAAATACTTACACCTCTTCAAACAACTTCTTCTACTTGTGCTTGCTGTTTAGAAACTGCTTGTAGTCTATCTGAAACAAGCTGGCAGAAAAGTAGTGTATCATGTTTTGCTTATTGAGTTAGCCTAAGTGTTTTGTTTTTGATAAAATCTTCAGTTACAACTAATGAAGTGCAGTTCTGGGTTAAGTAGGTGCCTTAATAGAATAGGTAAAGCTTTGAAGGAGAAAAATTTTGAATTATTTGTGAGGGATTACATTGCCATTGAGAATGTGTAGTAACCTGTTAGTTTTAGAATTGGTAACTTGCATTGTACTTTAGTGCTTGTTTTTAATTTGAATTGTAAAATTTGGTAGGCATAATTCAGGTTAGATTTTGTTTATTAGGGGATTGTTTGGTTGGGTGTTGTGGTTTTTTTTTTTGTTTTCTTTTTTTTTTTTTTTTTTAATTAGCCTTTACCTGGAATCTATAGGCTTATGCTGTAGAAAGTGTTCTACCTTTAGGAGCTTTGGAGGTTTGAAAAGTTACCTGGGTTTGAATTTTGTATTGGGAAGACAGGGATTCACCTTTACCTGCCCAATATGCCTTAGATGAAGAAGCCCTCATCATCAGTGAGATTCTGCTATGCTATGAATATATTTGAATTTTCCTTAGCATAAAAAAAATAAGACAGAGGAGATTCTTATTCTTGGAATAGTGTCTAAATTTCACATATGTCTATCCAGCCTGATGTGATTTAATTTGATATAAAAATAGGAAAATTTTTTCATGTACTCAATTACTTTGGGGAAAGGAAAATAAGACCGCTTCTAGAAGTAAGTGTGTTAATTGTTTTCAACACTCTTGATGAACTCTTTGATGTTAGCTATTAGTATAGTTCATAAATATAAACCTAGCTTTGGTGACAACACTCCCTTTCTGTTTTTTTCACTTGGTACCATTGAACAGGCTTTTAGGTTCTGTCAAAGACGTGTTAACCATTCTTCACTGAAATTTCTATATGCCAGCCCCTAGCTTTTGTAGAAAATCTCTCTTCTGAAAAAAAAATTTAAAAAACCTATTTACAAATAAATACACAATTTCTTTCATAGCCAGCTGCATAGACATTGAGCTGATGCTGTAGTTCAGAGCCACTTTTTTTATTCTCAAGGAATGTATCTTCCTGACAGAGCTAAAACATGGGAAAAGACAGGAATTTGGTTTCTGCTGGTCTTATGTTGCAGAGGCTGAAGAACAAGATTAAATGATTGTTGTGCTGCAGGAGGCAGCGGCCTTACTACAGCCAGGAGCCAAGTAGGGATCATTTAACTGTGCTACCCTTTTTAGCAGTCTAAGCTAAGGTCAGCAGCATAGCAAACTGTAAGTCATAGTTTTGGGCCAATTAACTTTGACACCTTTTTGTAACTTTATACAGAGGTACCAATTTTATTTTTCAGTCCTTTTGTGATTAAGACTCCAAGTACATCTTCCCAATACTGCTACTCTTTTCTCAAGTTTCTTCCACATTTCAATTAACAATATAGGACAGTTGGAATTTATGAAGAAGAAAAAGGCAGGGATAGTGGATGATGAGCTATCCAGGGAGCACATGTTTCTCAAATAGCTGTTTTCTGTCTCTGCACAGGGTCACAGCTGCTTCTTTATGGGTTTCTCCTGGCAGCCTCCTTCTCTACTAGAACCTCATTGTTTTTGCCTGTAGGAGTCCTAGCCTTCATCCCACTGCAGCTGAGCTAACAGTACTTGGTTTTATGCCTGAAAATGTTTGGATTCTAAGACACCGTTTCTACAAGTCCTCATCTGAAAAACTGGCCTTTTCTTAGGCTCTAATGAAACTACTTGGTTTTTTTCCCCTGGGGTTTATTTTTTGATCTCTGGAATGTTTCTTGTTCACGGTGTGCTTGGTGCTTCCTTTCAAAACTTGACTATATTGCTACCATATAAAACTACAGTAATGTCTGAAATCTTTGTTTTTCTGTAACCGATTTTGTTGGGCTGAAGTGATTAGTTTTTATATGTACGCACAAGTAAGATGATATGTATAAAAGCATGTGTGTTAGGGCAAAAAAGAAATGTATTTTAATCTATTTCTCTGCATCTTTTTGAAGGTGGAAAATTTGCTTATTAGTAATCAGGGGACAATTAAACTTTGTGACTTTGGTAGTGCTACAACTATAGCTTACTATCCTGACTACAACTGGTCTGCACAGAAGAGAGCAGTGGTTGAAGAAGAGGTGAGACTATTTTAATGTGATTTAATTCTAATATCAACAGTGGAATAACTTAACTGTTACTATTATCTAGTATCAATTCATGAGACATCTAAGACAACTGAAGATTTTTTCAGTTAGAGTGTTTTTATAAAGTTTTGGTTTTGTATTTGTTTTGCCAGAGTTCAAAAGCCCTCTGCAGTTACAGTCATAGCTTGTGTTCAGTAGCTACATATGAAAACACTTCAGCACAGTCAGTGCCCATTCTGCAATCTGCTGTGAAAATTAAAATGGTTGCTAGGGCTTCTTCTAATGGCACTGGACAAGCAACTGGTTGTGCCACACTGATGTCCATCTTCTGATCTGTTTTTCCTCAGTTGAATGATCTGTAAATGAGAGGCAAGTCTGCTCTGCAGAATAGGAATGGGCAGTATTGCAGTGCCTTGGACTACAGTAACCAAATCTAGCATGCAATGTGCTTTTGCAAAGTGCACTTGTTGTTAGTTTAGACTTGAGAGTAATGCTAGTAAATCTGGTGTAGTATGTCAGCGGGAGAAATGCACTTAAGTTACATATGTACAGCTTCTGACATCACAAGCCCCTGTTTTGCAATTTGGTATTCTTGGAAAGCATTGCACTGATGAAATGATGATGTCGTACCACTGTCTTGTGTAGTTTGTGCAAAAAGATGGTAGAAAAGGTCTTCCCAGATATTCTTATGACCAGAGTTTCTCTTTGGATGTGTCTGCACTGTGATTAAGTGTGCTGAGAAAGTGAGAAAGATGCACTGGACTGTGAATTCACTTATTGACTTATTGTTATTTTTGGCATTAGTGTTCCTGTCCATTTTTGCCTCATGTAGAACAGTCACTCTATGTGCTTTGCTGTTTGGAAGAACTCTTGATGATTGCGATGTTATTTGAATCCTACTCTTCATGTGACCTTATGTCAAAGCTGTTGTGGCTATTGCGGGATTCAATTGATGGCTTTTTCCGTGGCAAGTGTTTCTGAAATGAATTTTAAAAATGAGTGTACTGTCCATTCTACATGGAGAGATGTTTCCTTGGTTGAATGCTGTTAAAGCTCATTGTTCAATATTGTTTCAATAAATTCTGTCTTCTCCAGATCACAAGGAATACAACACCAATGTATAGGACACCAGAAATGATAGACTTGTATTCAAATTTCCCAATTGGTGAAAAGCAGGACATTTGGGTAAGAAGTCTTTTTTCTTGCTTCATCATAGTTGCTCATGTTACAGTGAAACTGATTTTGCAGGCATTGTGTTAGTTTGTTAGATCAAAATAAATTTTAGTATGGATTCTGTATCTAAGTGTTAAATGAATGAGGTGTACTGTGCAAGGATTTTTCCCAGATCAAACTTGACTTCTATTTGAGAGACAATGCTGAACTCTCTAACATTTGGTAAAACTGTTGCCTAGTTGGAGCTTGCCAGCATAAATCCAGAATACTTAGAGTCCTTAGATTCAAATTGCCTTTTGTGCCCTGCCATGCATATAATCCTGGGACAGCCTATGGCTGAGTTCAAAATGGTTATGTCCAGGTATGGAATGTAGCTAAAATACTGACAGATATCAAGAATGAGAACAATCATCCATTCTGCAGAAAGCACCATTCATGCTTTCTGCAGAATGGATGATAAGCTGTTCACATTCACTAAAAAATCTGTTGTGAGAATTAAAGGTAAATATTAAATCCTCAGCTGCATAATGTTGCAGTACTGAAGTACTCCCCAGTAGTGCAGTGCTTAACAACTCAGTTTGCAGAGGCTGATGTCAAGCTGTTCAGTTCTTACCTGTATTAGCAATGTATCAAAAGACATACTGAGAAAATGTAATTCTTGTGCTTTAAAAAAAAATTATGGAATCTTGGAACTTCATTCAGTATATTAAATTGGTTGCAAGATGTTGTGGAAACTCTTGTTCAGTTTCTACAGCTGTTGGTGATGTCCTTGTGGCATGTGAAGAAACACAAATAAAACACATTTTTTCTGACTGTTTGGTCTCTTAACGTGCATTAAGTACTGTCAGCCTGAGCCAGGATTACAGAATCACTAGGCTGGAAGAGACCTTCAAGATCATCAAAACTAACCCATGCCCTAACACCTCAACTAAACCATGGCACTGAGTGCCACATCCAGTTTTTTTTAAACACATCCAGGGATCATGACTGCACCACCTCCCTGGGCAGACAATTTCTGCACTTGTTACAGCTTTCCCTTGGTGCAGCTTGAGACTGTGTCCTCTGATTCTGTCAGCTGCTGCCTGGAGAAAGACACCAACTCCCACCTGACCACAGCCACTTTTCGGGGAGTTGTAGAGAAGTTGTAAGGTCATCTCTGAGTCTCCTTTTCTCCAGATGAAATAACCCCAGCTCCCTCAGCCATTCCTCATAGGCATTGTGCTCCAAGCCCCTCACCAGCCTCGTTGCCTCCTCTGGACATGCTCAAGTGTCTCAAGGTCCTTCCCAAACTGAGGGCCCAGAACTGGACACAGCACTTGAGGTGAGGCCTCACCAGTGCCAGTACAGGGGCAGAATGACCTCCCTGCTCCTGCTGGCCACACTATTCCTGACACAGGCCAGGGTGCCCTTGGCCTTCTTGGCCCCCAGGGCACACTGCTGGCTCATGTCCAGCCGGCTGTGGACCAGCACCCCCAGGTCCCTTTCTGCCTGGGCCCTGTCCAGCCACACCATCCCCAGCCTGTGTGCTGCAGGGGGTTGTTTTGGCCAAAGTGCAGGACTGGGCACTTGGACTTTTTAAACTTCATGTTATTGGACTCTGCCCATCCATCCAACTGTTCCAGGTCTCTCTGCAGAGCCCTCCTACCTTCCAACAGATCAACACACACTCCCAGCTTAGTGTCATCTGCAAATTTGCTAATGAAAGACTCAACACTCTCATCCATGTCATCAGTAAAAATATTGAACAGAACTGGCCCCAGCACAGACCCCTGAGGGACACCCCTGGTGACTGGCCCCAGCTGGATGCAGCACCATTCACCAGCACTCTCTGGGCCCGGCCATCCAGCCAGTTCCCAATCCAGCAAGGAGTGCTCCCGTCCAAGCCCTGGGCTGCCAGCTTTCCCAGGAGTGTGCTGTGGGAGACAGTTTCAAAGGCCTTGCTGAAATCCAAATAAACAACATCTACAGCCTTTCCTGCATCCACCAGGCGGGTCACCTGGTCATAAAAGGAGACCAGGTTGGTCAAACGTGACCCCTCCATGTGGCTGGGTCTGATACCCTGGCCATCCTGTAAGGGCTGTGTGATGACATTCAGTATAAACGGTTCCATTACCTTGCCAGGTACTGAGGTCAGGCTAACTGGCCTATAATTACCAGGACCCTCCTTCCCACCCTTTTTTGTGATTGGGCATCACACTGGCCAGCTTCCAGCCATCTGGAACCTCCCCAGTGAGCCAGGCCTGTTGATAAATGATGGAGAGAGGCTTTGCAAGCTCATCTGCCAGCTCCCTCCTCACCCTGGGATGGCCCATCCGGGCCCATGGATTTATGAACATCAGTGGCTCAGCAGTTCTCTCATGGTGTCCTCCTGGACAACAGGGGGACCATTCTGCTCCCTAGCACCATCTGCCAACCCAGGGGGACAGTTGTCCTGAGGACAAGCCATCTTCCCTGTAAAGATGGAAGCAAGGAGGGTGTTAAGCACTTCCACCTTCTCCTCATCTGCAGTTACTGAGTTCCCTCCCACATCCAGTAGATAACAAAGGCTGGTCTTACCCTTCCTTTTGCCATTAATATATTTATAAAAACATTTTTTATTGTCCTTTGTAGTGGTTGCCAAACTAATTTCGAACTGAACTTTTCCCCCCCTAACTTTTTTTCTACATGCTCTAGCAACCCCCTGAAATACTTGCTGAGAGACCTGACCCTCCTTCCAAAGATGATACATCCTCTTTTCATTCATAAGTTCCTTCCAAACCTTGTTGTCCATTCAGGTTTGTCTTATTAATGTCCAGTCAAAAACAAAACTAGAAATGTGTTTAATAAAAGCCTCACTCAAAAGGGTAATTGCAGTTTATTTTTTGTTTAAAATAACTCTGTATATGTTAGTGTTATCATGGTGGTCTCCTGTTTTGGCAAGACCTGTTTCATTTACCATACCTGAGTTGGAACGTACTGTTCTGTATTTTTTCCTTTATGCTTTGGATTCAATAAAAATATAAAAGTATTTGGCAGTAGAATATGGTCCTGTCTCTGGAAGCATAAATGATTTGTATTTTGTGCTTAGGATAAGAAAGCCAATTTTTCAAAGAAAGCAAGTAGAGTGATTAACACTCTTGAGTCTGTGTGTTTATCACTGCGTGAGCTTAAAAACAAAGGAAGTAATGCTGTCTTAAAACAGCAGCACTGATGAAAAGTTATTATCAACCACATTGACTCCACAATGGGAATGTGATTAGGTGTCATTATAAGTCCGGAGTTTCTTAGACTTGGCTGAGTGGTTTCTGTACATTTCCCACCTAAGTCTAAAGATCAGAAAATAAACACTAAATCCAAATGTTTTAGCTACTTGTTTTCAAAATTAATGTGAATTCCTAAACTCAAATTCAACTAAGTGACAGGCTGTTCCTTGTCAAGTGATTTTTCTCCATGCTTGAAGGCCCTTCATACCCTCTCACTCTCAAAGATTTCTGAAAAAGCAAAGGAGTGGACTTTGGAAATGTTTGTTAAGGAGCAAAATTTCAAAGCTGGGTTCTCCTAACCAATATCTAATTAAAAATTTTTAATGGTCAATGCGAGACATCCTGCAGCTTTTAATTCAATGTGAGCTGAACAATCTCTTCAGGTTTCATTTAGTTTAATTTGACTTAATTTTACTTTGGTCTAATATCTGTGTCATCCTGCAGCTGTACTGTAGAACTTTAGTGTGCTGCTTGTTGCCTGAAGCTAGTCAGGGTAAAAATAACAATATTTTCATTTGTTCCAAACAATCCCACCCCTTCCTTGTCCCCTCAATCCCCAAACACTATCTGAAATTTTTTAAAACCCCACTCTCACCTTAAGGAAGATTTAAATTAGTTTCTGGTAAAGGACCAGTAGCAGGTAAAAAAATTACTCCTAGCTATTTTTGATTGCTTTCTTGTTCTGCTTTTTTACCTTCTGGCATATGAGTGTTCAGATGGATCTGGGTAACTTCTGTAGAAGGACTATGCAGCTTTGGGACAGCGTTCCAAGGGAATGGGCTCTTAAGTCAAGTGTAGCAGTGCTGAGGCTGTGTGGATGATGTTGGCTTTGAGGACTTGTCATGCTGTAACTGAGATTACCTTCTATCCACATTGAATGACAGTGTTTAAAACAGCCAAAATTTATCACAGTTACAATCCTAAGTTACGGGTAGAACAGAGGAAATGAAAAACATTCTCCAGCAATTGAAGCAAAAATCAAATCTGAGTGGCCTGTCTGTTTCCTGTGTGTTCAGCTGGTTGCCTTGGAGCTTTTCTCTCCCGTGTGGCTGTGGGTGCTCTCTCCTGATGCGCAGAGTGTCTTCGACTGTACAGGGAGTAGTTTCATTCCTCTACCTGAATGATGATCTACTTTGTGAGCAAGTGTTTTGTGGAAGAGTAGATGGTATGTTCTGTACTGCCCTGCTCGATTAGTTAGTGTGGACTGTATGATGCTACACATTACAGAGTCTTTTTCCACAGCCTGACAGAAATGCGCAAGAATATACAGAATTAACATATGTACTTTATTTCTGGTCATGGTCCTCAAAGTATTTTGGATTAACTAAATCCCTACACCTCCAAGACTTCAATAACTTTCAGACCTTAGAAGCTGTTGGGATAAATTGAGAACCAAAGGCAGTTGGAGATGGTGCGCACAGAGGGCTAGAGGCACTGGGCAGTTTTCTTAGGGAACATCTTCAATGGATTGCTTCATTTGTGAGGGCTATAAAGGCTCAAATGCTTTCAAAACTATTCATACTGGGGTTCAGAAGAAACTTAGAGGAGGAATTTTTCAACTCATTGTGCCAACAGTTACGTGGAGGCATTGGGCACTTTATAATCAAACTTTTATAGGTCAAATGGAACATGTTTCTGTTACGATATTACAATTCTGCCAGCATATTTAATATCTTAATTGATTTGAAAACACATGTATCAATTTACACTTACTTCAGTAACAGATTCAGTTACGCTAGCCAATTCTTAACTCCTGGATTTTTCAGAGATTAGAATTCAGAACTGACTTCTGTCTTTGTTAGTTGTTGTCTTCTCAGGTTACAAAAAAAATCTCAAGTTGGACACAGGAAGGAACTTGGAAGTCCCCAGGATGTAGTAGTCCAGGTTTTGTGATTTTTGAGGCTTAAATAAACTTGTCATAAAATGATCTTAAATTTTATTTGTTCCAAGAGTTGAATAGCCATCTGACTGTAGGGAATAAAGGGACTGTCATTTTGGCTTATTTTCCTCAGACCTTTATCAGAAGATGCGTTTTAAAGAGAGTGTTGTGTGTCTCCCTAGAGTTATTTAAGCAATTTGCGTAACACTTACATAATCATCTAGCTTTTTTACATCTGGCTGTATTGCATAACAACATATCTAAGTTAGAGTAAATTCTGTCTTGACAAATAAAACGTGCCTCCTTGCAGCACAGGATGGAGATAGGAAATAAAACTGGTGAAACTTTTTTTGAAAGAATAATCCTGCTCTTGAACTTGTTCATTATGGCAAGACTACTCATTTTGGTATGCTTTGAAATTCATAAAATGAATTTCTTGTAATGATTTCTAAATGATTTTTTAAAAATTGACAAGAATAGTTTTCCCAAATGACAAGTGATAGGACAAGAGGAAATGGCCTCAAGTTGCAAAGGGGATGTTGAGGTCGGATGTTAGAAAAGATTTCTTCACTGTAAGGGTGATTGTGCACTGGAAGAGGCTGTCCAGTGCAGTGGTTGAGTGGTTGAGTTGCCATCCATGGAGGCATTTAAAAGACGTGTGGATATAGTACTGAGGGACATGGTTCAGTGGTGGATTTGGCAGTGCTGAGTTAGCCTCTGAAATTGAGGATTGTAAAGATCTCCAGCCTAAAGGTCCCCATGATCCTATGCAGTATTTCTGTTTACCTCTGTAGGCTCTGGGCTGTATCCTGTACTTGCTGTGCTTTAGGCAACACCCATTTGAAGATGGAGCTAAACTTCGCATAGTCAATGGGAAATATGTCATCCCTCAAAATGACACCCGCTACTCTGTGTTTCATGATCTCATTCGTAAGTTTACAGTGTTATTTTATTCGTTGTCTTTGTGGATACATGTTGTTATTAACAGTTGTTTTACTGATAGTTAAATGTTACTGGTATGTGAAGATGAAAAAGGTAAACTGCATCAACTTCTTATTTTACTAATAATCCTAATTGATTATAGAAAAATTATGAAATTTTATGTGAAAGTTACTTTTTTAGTTTCCTTTAAGTGTCTTGCCTGATATCTGAATTAGTCTATTGAAACAACTGGTGTTTTGATTTGGTTTCTTTGAACTTGATTAGAAAATTGTTTACTTCAGGTTTCAGATAGGTTACTGGAAATATTAATTATTGTTCCAGAAATGTATCTGACTGCAATAGTATTAGACACAAAGTTACCTCTGATGTTCTTTATTAACTGATCCCAAGGTGTATTCTTTGAAATATTATTGATTCTATGTAGTGTTGTTTTTTCTCATGAATACTATTATGAGAAATACATTTGGATATTGATTTGGTAGTTTCTCCACTCTGTTCAGGTGTTTGCTTATTGCACTGGAATGTATTGAAAATTATTATCAGCTGGGAGAAAAGCTTTTAAGGGTTTGATACATTGTCTGGATCTCCTGTTTTTTTAGGCTCTACTTTGAAAGTGAACCCAGAGGAGAGATTGTCAATCACTGAACTTGTGAACCAACTGCAGGAGATTGCAGCAGCTAGGAATGTCAATCCTAAATCCCCCATCACAGAGGTAAAATGTCTAAGGAGTATAATTGATTAGGCTTCCTTTCTGTCCTCTGCAGGGTATGTGCATTTAGTAAAAGATTTCAGAGCAGGTCCTCTGTTTGTTCATATTTTGAAAATTTTGCACTGATTTATTTTGAAGTTCAGTTGAATTGGTCAGTATCACTCGTAGGATCTTTGAAAATATGCCCTTTAAAGAACAGAGACCTTAAAAGAAACTTAGTATTTCTTACTGCTTTTTGAAAATATTTTCATACTCTTGGTTTAATCTTTAGTACGCTAGCCTTCTGTTTGACATGCTGTGTTCTATCATAATTAACTTGCACAGAAAAGTTTTGCATATGAGGGCTCTTCTTACACTAACTTGAAACCACTTAGGCCTCTCCTTTAATGCTTAATTTGCATTAATTAGTGTATCTTAACTTTCTTTGGCTTTGTCCTGAGGTTTAGTTTGCTTGTTCTCACCAAGGAGCAGTAATTTGCCAAGGATAGCAAGATGGCTAAATTAGCAAGAAAATTCTCATCTGGAGTGTTATTCTCCTCAGCTCCTGGAGCAGAATGGAGGCTATGGAAACAATGCTCAGCCTCGGACATCTGTGACATCTGTTTCGCAGAGCTCCAAGCCTGCAGGGCAGCTCAACAATATGTACAATGCAGGTATGTTCAAAAAGAGATGTCATTTTAGTGTAAAGACAATTGCATATCTTCCATGGGGGAAAAAAGTAATTTGGGGATTTTAGATATTTTGCTCTAGTTCTAGCTATTTGGTATTTATATCATTGCTTCTAGCCTTGTATTTTTTTTTCAAGGTTTGATTTTATGTTGATATGCAAGTATGAATTTCTCAAGTTCATTGCTGTGCAAGATAAAAATTATGTTTCCTATGGAAAATAATTTAAAGTGCACTATTGAGCAGTAGAGGCAGGAGTGTTGACATAAGCGAACTAAAACTTGATGAAAGTGTGGTTAGGAGAAGCAGTAATGATCTACAAATAAGAGCTGTAGAGGAAGTCTTCAGGTTATGACAAACAGGTGAAAATAGCTTATTTTATACCCTGAATTTTTTTCATTAAATGAGGTAAAGATATTTGAAAGTGCATTCTCTAAAGAGCCACGTTTAATAGGAGTTTGAATTTAAACTGTTAAAAATCCTTTGGTTCTGTATTTTAATTGAAATGTTGTTACCTTGTGGCAGAAGGTACTGAAATCAGGACATAGCCTGAGTTTGTGTTTTACACTGAATTTCTGAGGTGAAAAAAGTGACAGTTGCCTCTGCTTTTCAAGAGGAACTATTTAACATCAGATGTGTTATAACATAAAAAGATAGCAGCTATTTGCGGTGTGTTCTTATCACTTTATGTTAAAATGGGCTTAATGTCTGGCTGAATACAGAGAGCTTAATAAAGAAATGCAGAAGAAATTGTAGGGATATTCTGGCTATGGACCATAGTAGTTCAGTAATGCTTGGAACTTGCTGACCCCATATGTCTTTATTTTAGGCTGCAAAAAGCCTGTATGAGGAAGAAATACTTCCGTAAGCACCTGGGTCTACCTGTCTTGTTTTCTCTCCTGCCCAAAAAGACCTTGAAGCCCCCATGATATTTTGAAGTACATCTGACAGTGACAGTAGTCTAAAGCTGTTTAGTTTTTCACTTCCAGAAGAACCATGTATGACAGCCTCAAAGGAAAAAGGCAGCATTTAGTCTAATGGGTATCCAGTCAGTACTTTCAGGAACAGCTGTAGCTGGTGCTGCCTTGCATCCAGCTAATTATGGAAATATTATCCAGGCCAGACTTCAGGAGAGGGTTGCACTGTAGGATGTCATTGGTGAAGAGGAAGAGATGGGGTTCCATCTGAGAAAAACGGTTGTTGGATTAGCATAACTAAATGGAATCAAAAAAAGGTCTCCAAAATGACACAATTCAAAGCTGACATACTTAGTCTGTAGAAATAGGTAATCGAGAGTATGTTCAGTTGAAAATACTTAATATAGTAAAGAAAATAAGCTTAATAGTCTTATTTAGATCTGGTTTTGTACTATTCTTTCTGCACCCGTATTAACTATTATATCTGAATATGGAGCACTTCAATTAGTGTAGAAGATATCAAGGAACTATATTGTATTCAGTTTTCCTTCTAGCTTGATATTTCTTTCTTGATATTAATTATGATGAACTGTCAATGAGACAAAGGATATTAATTTTCCAGGGGAAATGTTAAAATTGGGTAGCATTTATTGCACTAGTAACATGTATATCAATTTCTGGGATAGAATCCAACATCCTAATACAATTAAAATCAGAAGTCTGTCTGGTCATCTGTTTTGTGCAAGAATGCCTACTGTTTGCTGTATACAATCATATTAATAGGTATATTGTGCTGTGATATTGTGCTATCTGGGATGCTGTCTGGGATGTTATGCTTAAAACTTAAGCTTAACTATGCTTATCTACTGCTTCTGAAGCCCTGGATTAAAATGTGTCTACTGGAGATGATTAAGTAGATCTGCTTATGATAAGCTGCACTTTAGAAACTGGTACTAAAGAAAGGCAATGTTTGCATTGACGCTATGAAACATATGCCTTACTTCCAGAATTTTCTACCTTGTTTTCTCATAACTACAGACAGCAAATTAAGCAATGTGTTAGGTATATCACTGGTACTTCCTGACTGCTGGAAGTACTATCTTTTTGCATAAGTCATAGTTAAGGAGAACTTTAGAACTGCGAGCCTTACAGCAAGGTGTAGCCTGTATGTGCATTCACTTCCTCCCAGCTTTATAGGCAACATACTTTAAGTCATATCCTGAAATGGCTCCATAATAAAGTACAATTATTTTTATTCAACTACTCTAGGCCTGACCGTTGCGGAATGTGACCAGACTTATGGAGGGTTCTTTGATATTCTGAGGGGTGGAACAGAGCGATTTTTCACTAATATTAAGGATACATCTTCTAAAGTTATCCAGTCTGTGGCCAAGTGAGTAAAAAAAAAAATACAAAAAATAAAAAATTGTGCTGATAAGAGTTCTAAATGAAGGCACGGAGTTTACTCCAGAAATGGTATATTCAGCATATTTGTCCAAGTTTGAGCTGTTATAACTGATAGCTACCCCCTGAGATTTTATGTATGATATTAATACAAAAGTTACTTCAACAGTCATGTACTAGAATTGAGAATGTTGCAGTAAAGAACCTGTCTGTAAGTACTACTTGCCCTACTGTAAATACTGAAAACTTTTGAGACATGAGCAGGTGGGGGCTGAAGCAGCATGGAGAATTGAATTATTAGATAGGGCCTTCATGAATAAAAGAGGAATTAAAAAGATGGAATGGTGAAATGTACAAATCAAGAGAATAGATGTGAGAAGGGGAAAATACCTGCAGGGAAATAAGCTCATCAGTTTGGTTTCCAGGTGGAATTCTATGTCTTCAAGACTGTGTGAGAGGCACTCTCTGTCTCCTGTGCCCTGTATTGCATGTATGAATACTCTCATGTTTAGAGGTATATGTTTTCAGATTCGTATTGTGTGATTTTTTTTTTCTGATCAGGTTATCAGTCCCATTTCAAATAATTCTATTACCTCCTTATGACCAATATTAACCAGTCTGTACAATTTATACATTTTAGCTCATAATGAAATTCTATGCAGTGTTAAAGAGTTTTCTTAGTTCTAAGGAACTAAGAGCTAAGTTTTCTTAGTTTTAAGAAACTAAGAGTTCTAAGTAAGAGCAGGTAAGTCACTACTGAATACTTTGAATTAGACCCTCCAAAAGAATACTGAACTCTAAGTCTAACTGTAGGCTTTGTATTCCTTTAGATATTGTGTTACAGCTTGTGAAATATGTTTCTTCATATATTATTCATTGTTCATATGATTACATATGTAGGTTTTTTTCAGAATTCAAGTGTTACTTGTGCATAGTACTGCTCTAAAGTATTTATAATGGTCAGATAAGTTAGATTTGTAGATACTGCACCTCTGTATCCACTTCAAGTGTGTTTTTAGCTGTTGGCTCTTATGCTTAGTCTGTTAAAACTTCTAAATATGGCTTAGAAAGGCCAGGTCCTCTGTTTTTTAAAAGTTGCAAAAGCTGCACTGCTTTGGTTTGTCCTTAAGCATTCTATAGAAGTAACTGGGACAGTGGCATTAAACTTTTCTCCCTGGAAAAACCACATGGACAGACACAGGGCAGGGAGGTGTACAAGGAGAACAAGCTGTTGCATGATGAAAAGCAGTTTTGACAAAGTTGCAAGCCTTACTTTCCCATGGCTGTCTGTTAGATCTTACTATGTTTTGATTGTACACTACATCCATCTAAAGTACTACTACACTTCATTTCTTATTCTCTTGCCTCCACATGACTTTCTGGGTGCACCTTCATCACTTAGTTATGTTTGAAGCAGTTTTCTCTTCCTGCTCTTGCAAGTGGTTTCTTCCTTAAAGGCTGTAAGTTTAGTCACTTTTTTGAATTTCATCTTGTGCAGTTTTTCCCTTTTCTAGCAATGGATTAGGACTGTCTAAAATTGTCTCTTTAATGTGGAGTGGCTTATGCTGTGCCTACACCTTATTTTTATTTCTCTTACCTTACAGATGTGTGTAGCTTTTTGCTTTGTGTGATTTCCTTTGCTTCCATAGTAAGTGTAGTGGGCAAGGAATAAAAACAGTAACTGTACATCCAGCCACATCTGCAGAGCTCATCTAGCAACTTCTGAAGTACTGGACAGTGAGTACTTGCTGTCTGTAAAGATTCTGTTCAGTTCTCATGCTCTTCTCTACAACTGTTTGTTTAGATTATGGTGACTGCCCAAAATAAGTCTTGCATCTGTCTTATTGTTGAGACTTAGTATGCCTCTTCTCAGTTGCTAGCTAGTGTTCTGTGGCTGAACACAACAGCTTACTGCATGGCTTGTGGAACTTACTAAGTATTAGTGAAAGGAGAACGCACTACTTTTACCTCATTTGTTGAAATTACAGTAAGTCACATATGGACAATTACTAGAACTGAGTATCTTGAAAATGTAATTGTTTGATCTCATACTAGTTTGTAGCTTTTAATGGGAGGGTACATACCCTTTTGTCATATCCAAAGAAGATCAATTAGCCAGAGACCTTTTCAAACTACTGAGGAATACACATTTTTCGTGGACTATGGTGGGTTGACAGAGGGCTGTCAGACAGCGTATGCTATGTCCCAAGATTGACCATGAGGAGGTCAGTCCCTCTCAGATGTTTTGGACTCAGTTGGTTGAATAAGGGTTTTGTTTAGGTGACTATTGACCATCACCTTTGACACAATATGTGAAGCGGTCAAATTTTTGTTTAAGTTCTGTACTATCATAAGCAAATCTTGGTTTTGTGGAGCACCCTCTGTCTCCATACAACTCGGTTCTTTTCCTGTGTTATCTGAGTGGATTTAGTCATTGGGCTGAGGTATGGGAAGAAAAGAGGAAATGCTCCAAGCATGTAGTTCGGTAGTGAGAATCAGTTACTTTAATACTTATTTTTCCGGTGAGTGAAAGACAAACTCTCTCCACTTGTAATTTACCAATATTATTTAACAGCCTTGAGTTGTGTAGTTTTCCTTCTTTGTATTGCCTTTTATTTTGAATCCTTGCTGTATTTAACAGTGAAATGGTAAAATATGAACTAACATGACCAATACTTACTGTTCTGTAGAGTCTAAGGTAGACTTAAGTCCTTTAGTATCTTAACATTGCTAGCATTTGACATTCACTGTTCTACTGAGAGTCCCACCACTGGGCTTGTGCATTTTTAAACTGTGTTTTAATCAAGCTGAATTGTTAATTCTTTGTTTGCATCTGCTATAGGGCATGTCTGTTTCTGTCATATTCATTCTCTGCCTTCACAAACTTGTGTTGCGGATATAGCTGATACAATCGGCGATGTGAGAATACCTCTTCTGCTGTTGCATCTTTGACTGCCTTTCCAAAACTCTTCAACCAACATAAGGAGCAGGCATTCTGGAAAAATTAAAATGTCTCTTCTTTGTCATGCATTTTCCTCAGCCCACTTAATCACTTTTGGATTCTATCATTTCATTAGGTAGGCTCTCTCCTTCCTACTTATCATTGCTTGTTTGAATTACAGGGTTACTTCCTTTGTCTGCAGACAGACTTCTATCTTGCTGAATCCAAACTACAGTGTAAGATTTAAGTATTTTGTTGGTGTGATAAAAAAACTTATTTTTTTCTTTTCTCTAGCTGTCTTTAGCTTGATTCTGATTTTGGTCTCTTATTAGTCCTAATAAATGATAAAATCTGAGAACTGAAACACATTACAGGGTGCTTGAAACAGGAGAGTAAATAAGGACTATCTTCACTGTCCCATAGTCCACCTCAGTTGCAAGTGTCACAACCTCTGTTGCAGGCTCAGATCAGGCAGGTGCAGCAGCTTACAGATACATGTGAGAGGACAAAGAGCAACGGAGGTTCAGCCCTCTTGTTACAAACTGCCTTAAAAGCAAGTACCAGGGTGGAGATGGAGAAGATATGCATTGCTTTGTGAAGTGGCAGCATCTGCACAGACAGGAGCCTCGATCCAGCTGATGTGCCCATATGTGCCTGAAAGCTCAGCCTGCAGCTGTGCAGCCACAGCATTTCTCTGTTAAGCTCAGAGAGCTTTTTTTCCTCACTTGTGGAGCTTCTGTGCTCTTTTTTTGGGTACCAGTTTTTATGCTTATTGGGGTCTGCATCCATACAGGTTACAAAAAATACAGCTAAATGTTTTAAGGATCAAATCTTCACTGGTATTGAAAATAGCAGGCAAAACTTGTGATCAGTATTCATTTGCTTTGTCAGAACAATCTCTTTTGCTGAAAAGATTATAATGTAGTAATCTAGGAACAATTAGCTGCCTTTTATGCTTGCTTTCTTGGCTTTTAAGGTGATTTTGTTTCTTGTTTAATATTTTATTTTATGGATATTTGCATTGCACTAGGTAGTTGCATGATTAATTCAGTTTCATGAAGGAAAACCAAGTGGGAACAGATTGATGTGAATTTTATTGCTGTTTTTCTTCCTGGATTTTAAAAAATAAAGTAAAAAAAATATGGATAGATATTTTTTTCCAATCTTGTAAGAGTAGAGATGTCTGGAGGAAGATTGCTTAGTGTTAGGACAGTATTTTATTTAATGGTTTATATGCTCACATTGTAGCTGTGCTGGTTAGTCTGTCATTCTTAGTTCTTTATCATTTTCAGTTGTTAGTAAAGAGATGGTAGTATTGTAGAATTTTTTGTTGTATGTTATCTAGTTTATTTTGTGAGTTTAGTTGTTAATTTATTTCCATTGTTTTTAATTTGTTGGAATGGTCTTTTGTTTATTACTTATGGTCTTTAGGTGCATCTAGTCTCTGGCAAGAATGATAATGCCAACCATTTACACAGTGAGGAGAAGTTTCTAACATGTGGTTAGAACTTCTTATTTTTGCTTTGATATTTATTCTGCAAAATCAGAATTCATGTCTTACTTGCTTCATTTCATAGAATCAAACAGTAGTTTTGAGTGAAAGCAGCATCTGATTCTAACCCCTGAGCAGTGGGGAAGCACACCTTCAACTAGACCAGACTAGTATCCATCTGCTCTCTTTCAGTTTAATGCCATTCCTTCATATCCTGCTGTCATTACATGCCCTTGCAAAAAGTCCCTCTCCAGCTTTCTTGGAGGCCTCCATCAGATATTGTAAGGAAATAACCCCCTGCCTCCATACAGAGACTAGACTAGTCTAGTCGTGTCCCACAGTGAAGTAAACCCAGTTTTGAAGAAGTCTGTATTATCAGATAAGTACTAAATGTTGGAGTCATATCATACTTTTTTTTTTGAGTTTAATTAGACCCTTAAAAACACATAGAGTTTTCCCATGTTGAACCACAGGCTGAAAACACTTCATGTATGTCTATGTTTGCATGCTTTTCTTCTGTTATAACCTGCCAGCAAAACCGCTATCTAAATGAAATTTTTGCTGTTAAGGATATGAAAGGAAAGACCTTATTTGTGATTTTTAGTCAGAGAATTTTATCTTCAAATGCAGAGGAGTGTTTAAATAATGTGAAGAATACATGCTTTTTTCACCTTCTTACTGTTTAAAGAAATGTCAGTTACCATTCTGACATACAACACTCTGCTGAAAACAGAGTACCTTGTGTTCAGGTCTTACCACTGAAATAGCTGTGAAATCTTCAGAATAAAGTTCAGTGAATTCAAGGATATAGTGATTTTTTTGAGACTTGTGTTAATTTTACAGTTAAGAAGCTTCATTTTAATTAAAATTATGCAGAAATTCTGAAGCTTTTTCAGTGTAATATTCACATACTTGGAATACTCCTGCTAAATATAGAGCTTAAGTTGACTATGCTGTGCTCTGTTGTTGACATACTAAATTGCACTCTTACATCTATGTGTGTATGATGAGATCTATGCTCCTAATGTTGCTTTTTAATTTAGACAAATGTAAAAACCAAAGCTCAGTTGAGTGGTGTTGATAGTAAGAAGTATTATCTGAAAGTCTTCCCAAGGGAATGGGTGTGAGTACTGTTGGTTTTTTGCTCTTAATAATTTTGTGCCAATGTTACAAGTTGCTGCTTAACCTTGGTGTTACTGTGTTGAAGGGATAATGGTTCTGTGTTCTACAGCTGCGGTATTAGTTGGCCCTTTACCTTGATACCAAAAAAAAATTAATATTAGAATGATTACATATTTTCTTACTTAAAACTGTTGGATGTAATCCAGAGATAGCATTTGACTCTTCTCATCTCTGTAAAGGGCTACAGCCATCACAAATTTTAGTAAGCAATCGTTATTAGCTCTGAATGTAAATTTCTACCTTAATTGGTTTGGCTGCAGCAGGATTACCACCTGAGCTTACATGATGAAATATGTCCTTCCAAAGGTACAAAAAATTTTGAAATTGTGCCCATTTGTCTACGTCCTTATGCAAGGTTTCTCAAGGCTGAGGGTTCTGTTGATATTTTTTTTTTTTTTAGTGCTATGTCTAGTGAGACTCAAACTCCTTTGTGGTTTTAGTTTGAGACAGTGAGTCATTATCATTGCTAGGACACTGATTATGCCATTCTGCATAAATACTGTTAAATGGCATTGCATACAGAAGATTTTTCTTCTCCAATCTCAAAATCCTCCTTACAATCCTTGAATATTAAATATACATTTATATATACAATATATATTTTTAATCAGTCCCTCTAACCTCCACTGTTACTAACAAGCAGTACAGAATCAAAACTTTGTGTTCTTTCTTGATATTTCAAAATTTGAGTGTAGTATCCTAGGTTTACTCTTCTAAGCAGTGTCTCGAAATACTGTTGTGATACAGAAGTTTTGTTTTGCCTCTGAATTAATTAAATATGCATCACAGTGTTTTAATGACATTTTAAAATTCTGGAGTTAATAGGCTACTGAGATATTTAAGGTAATGTAAATCAAATTCACCCATTAGTCTAAATCAAATCCTGTTGATGAGTTTTGTTCTTTTTTTTTCCAGTCCAGGAGTGCGGACTTGTGTAGTTATACTCGAGGTTGTTGGCCTACACTGACTCTCTTCAGTTTTTTTCTCTTGCTATTTCATTCTGCTACATAGCAGATACCATGGAAACAAATGTAATAGTGGTCTTAAATTAGTTAATTGTTGACATAGTGTGGATGATTAGGTAAAGGTGCAGGGAATTGACCTAAGTATTACTGGGAGGTTTTTTTTGAAAAGCCTGCACTTTTAAACGGTGCACAGTTGTATGAGAGAGAGATGAGTAATGACTAATGCCTTTCTCACTTATGGGAGCTCTGGAAGTGAATTTTTATAAGAATTATTTAAACAAGGGAAGAGATTCTGGTACTCTTTGTGTTGGGTGCAGGTAGTTCAGGGTGCAGCTCAGTGGGAGCTGCAGGTTGAGCTCTGGCTGGGAGCCTGCGGCAAGAGGTCAGGAATTGCCAATGTTTGGAAAGCAAAGGACACAGGGGCCTGTGACAGCCAGGTGATGGGACACTGAGGCACTGCAGGAGCCAAGGACTCAGCAGGAAGAGCCCAGACTTTGGCACCCATAAACTGTGAGAGTATGAAAGCTCACCATTTCCTTTCTTGGGAGTTCCTCCTGGGAGGCAGCAGCTCCAGCTCTTACTCTGTTGCTGCAGGAGGATTAAATTACTTTAAGCAGCCATAGGTCTGGGACTCTGCTATGGGAAGCCTGGGGTCCGACTGGTAAGGAGACCTGGTCTGCCTATGAGTGCGGGGTGTGCAGGGAGTCCAGCGGGACACCCATTGGCTCTTCAGCTGCAAAGGGGCTTCAGTCCTGGCAGTGACAGGACTGGTGGTGGCTCAAGTGTGACTGCCAGAGTCCTTCCTGCATGGCTAGACAGGGAAGTGTTCTTAACACTGCCCTTATGCAATTTGGATATTGGGCAGCATGACCATCTGTGATAGATAGTAACATGCCAGACTTACGTAATTTAAACTTAGATGTTCAGCTAGTAGTCTTTCTTTTAAGCATTGAGATATTCTTCATTAAAGATATTAATGTATCATTAGGTTTTCAAACTGACACCCTTCAGTGCGTTTTTGTCAGTGAGAGCAGGGGCTATAGGAGTGAGTTAAAGATTAAGGGTATCTGTACAAAAACCCGCAGATGGTTTTGGTGCCACTAATTTAAAGGAGCAACTGCTTAAACACAGTATCTGTTCTGAAAGATCTGTTTTGAAACTCTAGAATTGTGAATGTAAGGAGCCTCAGATGGAAGAATTGAAACATTGTTCATAGTGGTGGGTGCCACTGGAGAGCTCTAGCTTTTAGACTTACTGCTTGAATGGTTATATGTCCCAGTATTAAAACCAATGTGTTTTCTTTCAGTTACGCAAAAGGAGACTTGGATATATCATATATCACTTCCAGAATTGCTGGTATGATATCTATATCTTTGTTAAACATAATTTTTCGTTGCTCTTAATACATGAAAAAATTCATTTGCTGTTTGTTCTGTCTTCAGTGATGTCCTTTCCAGCTGAAGGTGTGGAATCTGCCATCAAAAATAATATAGAAGATGTGCGGTTGTGTCTGGACTCTAAACATCCTGGCCATTATGCTGTGTACAATCTCTCTCCAAGAACATACAGGCATTCAAGATTCCATAACAGGGTTTGTATAGTTCTAGTGTATTTCTCTAAAAGGCCTTGAAACATAATGTTTTCATTATACCTTTAGATTTTTATTGTAAAATAGGTTAAAGTAGGTTAATCAAAAAGATGACAAAAGAGTAAGTACTAACACAAGGTCAAAGAGTTACCTATGTTTTCCTTGTCCTTGCTTTAAAACCAAACTTAACTGGTAGCAGACTAATCTTTAATCTTAAAAAATCTTACTAATCTTAAACAGACTAAAGTCTGTTTTTTCTAGGATAGTAATATCTTTGAAAACATGCCTCATGTACATTATGTGTTTCACATTTAAGTACTTTAAGTAGAGAATACTTAAAGTAATGAAAGTCTTACTAAAATTTCAATCTCTCCTATCTTCTACCATTTTCCTCTATCAAGGACATAGTGATTTGCATGACCTGTTCACTGGAGTTTCTCTTTCCGCCATTACATACTATTTGACTCCCATATGACTCAGCCATAGCTGACTGATTATTCCCACCATCCTCAGTATTGTTGTAATTTAGCTGAGCCTCCATTGTCCTTCCTGGCAATTTCTCTGATACTAATGTGAAGGCATTTGCCTCATTCAGCAACAAGGTATTGAGAACATCTTGTTTGGCGCCAAGATACTGGGCTTCAGTGTTTGCCCCTAAGTAAAACTTGACTGTCCTGGCTCAACTGTTGGGACTGTTACTGTGTAGGGAGTTGTCCAGTGCCTTAACAGTCTGTAGTGATCATGCCCCTTCCACACAATACTGTCTGCCAAGAAGAGAGTCTAGAACCATTATTAGTTACAGAGTAATAAAGCTTTTTGGGCCTTATTATACAGAGCCATCCTTAGCATTATTTCAGTTACCAGAGTTGACTTAAAATGTTGGGGTGAGGTATATTTAAAGTATTCTTCCTAGTGCTATCACTTTCTTTTGTTTCCTTGTAAACAAGATGAAGTATTGTCACACCTGAAAGAAACCATTACTGCCTCTTTATATGAATGCAATCAACTTCTTTATGTGTATCTGGTTCAATATGAAGTTCAGGCAGAGGCTATTCAAGATGAAAGGCAAAAAAGCTTGATTACACAGGAAATGTACTGCATGATTTTTTGTAGCAGGTACCTCAAAGCAAAATGTTCAGCAATTCTTTTTAGCACTAGATTGCTGGAAAGTCAGAGACTGGTATGGTGAACTGATTTATTCCACATCCTGCAAAGTGATCAGTCTCTGCTTGTGGAATGATAAATTCTGTGACTGGGAATTTGCTTACCAATGGATTTTTTTAGTTATGCAAGTCTGAGATGTCTGTACACCTGGTATTTCTGATGTGTTGATACTAAGAATGGTAATATGATCTTGGTTTTGTTCAAAAGTCATAGTAGGTCATAATTAGTTGAAACATTACAGGTTCATGATCACTTTATTGTCTAGGAGTACTTAGGAAGGCAGTTATTTTACTTGGAAACAAACTCTTAATTGTATTTGGAACTCTTACCTGCCTATTGAAATCGAGATGTTTAGCAGTGCTGACTAACTTAATTGTTCAATGCTGGATGATAGCAGCCATGTAGGAACCTAAAAAAGCTTAGGTTTACTTTAATGCTGGCAAAAGATGATTGTGGCAAGCCTTTAAATGTAATCAGAGGAGAGCAGCTTCTAAAATTCTTAATTATGACACTTTGCTTAGAAGGTATTTATGAAATTACATATTACTAGTTTCTTGCTGTTTTCTATCTGTATGGATTTTCTACAAATTTCTTTAATCTTGGTTAAAATAATTGGTAGTTTTGAAACTAGCGTCTCTGCTAGTTTTGAGTCCTTTTTGGAATGGATTGCTCTGAGAGTTTGGGCACTATCCATAATTCTGCTAATTGTCAGGACATTTAGAGCTGTAAACACAGCTAAGAAACAGAAGGTAATGTTGTTTTTGTTACATCTTGTAGGAAACCTAGTGTTTGAGTGGAAAGTAAATGGTAGATTAAAAGGAAAATGTCAGTACTTTTTGCATTTTTGAATACACTTATTTTAGGCTGTGTTCTGGTCTGAAGCTGCAACACTTCAATTTGATTCTTTTGCAGTGTTGTGATTTAACTTGAGCCAGCAACCAAGCTGCTTGCTTATTCCTCCCTGGTAGAAATGGGGAGGGAATCACAAGGTGAAAGTAAGAACTCATGGGTTGAAATAAAAGCAGTTTAATAAGTAAAGCAAAACCCACAGGTACAAGCAAAGCAAAACAAGGAATTTATCCACCTTTTCCAATGGGCAGGCAGGTGTACAGGAACACAGGGCTCCATCATGCATTATAATTCCTTCGGAAGACAAATGCCATCGCTCTGAATGTTTCCCCTTCCATTCTTTTTCCCACAGATTTATGGGTTGAGCATGATGTCCTATGTTATGGAGTATTCCTTTGGTTAGCTGGGGTCACTTGTCCTGGCTGTGTCCCCTCCCTCTTGTGCATCTCGAGCCTGCTTGTTGGTGAGCTGATGTGAGAGGCAGACAAGACATTAGCTCTATCTAAGCTGTGCTTATCATTAAAAAAAAAATCCCTGTGTTATCAACACTAGGTTCTGTCACAAATACAAATTGATTCCCTCGCAAAACACAGCCTCATTTAGTTGCTGTGGAGAAAATTACTCCAGCTGAAACCAGAACACACTGCTGTTGTAATATTTGAGATGTACTGAAGCCCACATTGAATCCTGTGGTGAAGAGGGATATAAGGGACTTTTTGCCTTAGCTTTTCTTTGTTTACTGGTGACTTTGCATAAGCTTGCACTAAAAAAGGAATGAGCAATTTAAATCAGTTGCAAAGGGATTCTTTCTGAAATGGCCTTATTTTTAAATTAAAATACAAGAGTACAATAAAGAGACTTACACTGTTTATTTCAGTCTTTTTTCCTGTGCTTGGCACAAACACAGATTTTTGTGATAATCAGTACAGGTAATTTATATCAGAATAACCCTTGAACTCTTTATCTAGATAGGAAGACATACTGCTGATAGGGAAACTTGATCTTCAATATCTGGCAATTGCAGTTGAGACTAAAAACAAATACAAAAAGCTTCATTTGTAACTTGCTTTTCAATTCTTAATATATCTAACTCTTTAGGTGTTTCAAGTGCCCCAAAAATCAAGTTTCATATCCTGTATCCTTACTGGACAGTTGGTTTTAAGGATATAGATTCATAGCAGTGAAGCTGATTTTTTGTTTGTGTTTTGAAGCAGTAATTGTAAATGAAATATTAATGAACCGCTCAAGCTCTTTGAACAAAGGACAAATATTGAAAGAAGCCTAATCTTTCTGTTGTTGGGTTTTTTTTGGTTTTTGGTGGGTTTTTTTTGTTTTGTTTTGTTTTGTGGGTTTTTTTTTTTTTTGGCTTTTTTTTTTTTTTGGTCGGTTGGTTGGTTGTTTGTTTTTGCTTTTTATTTGCTTAAGTGTATATGCACAAATTAAGTTGAAAGCTGTTTTATTTTACTCCTTGCTCTGAGAATATTTCAGGTAGTAATCTGAGTTCTTTATACTTTTTGTGCAGCAGATTTGTAGACAGAACTGAAGTTTTATTGCACTTCTTTGTGATGTTTACACTGTGTAACACTGCTTTTCTTGAGTGTCTTTCTTAATTTCATCATGAAGGTGGCATTCAAGTGTAAAATTGCCTTGTAGACATTTGCATAACCCAGGTTGTGTATATGTGTCAATATTATACTGTTTCTCACATCTCTTGTCTCTCTCACTGCAGGTTTCTGAATGTGGCTGGCCAGCAAGACGAGCACCAAATCTTCAGAATCTCTATAGCATATGCAAGAACATGCATTTATGGCTGAAACAAGACCAGAAAAATGTTTGCATTGTGCATTGCCTTGTAAGAAATTGGTTTATGTCTGAAGTGCTTTATTCAATAGAGCTTTAAATTGTGAAGAAGGATGCTGGTATTCATTCAGTTTGTGGTTGCTACTGGCTTTCTTTACTGGATGCCCCAGGGTCAACTCCTTCCTGCTGTGTTCGTAGGGAAGTTACTTGCCTCAATTTTCTCCTTAGGGAAATTGGTATGTTAATGTAGCCATTGCTTACTTGCATTTAGTGTGGAAGGCAGTATACAGGCAGTATTAAGGGAAAGTATCCTTTGGAAGAAAAAAAAAAATCCACTCTAGTGTTTCAGTATTTGCTCCATTTTTTGTTTTCTGTGTGATAGATGGGTGTACACTGCATATCCCGTTATTGTCCATTTAGAATGTAATCTGTACCTACAGAATTTCAGAAACTGACTGTAAGACTTCTGGTCTACCTGCTTTTGCTGGCAGCAGATTGCTCTGTAGATTTCACTATTCTCCAAAGTATTATTAATTTTGATATAACTAAAAAAAGCAATAAAATTGTCTATAGAGCCACCTCATGTTAAACATGGTGGGGGGAGGAATAAATTTAAAGAATACTTTGCTCAGAATTTGAAAATTAAGTCACTCTTGCATTTGTTTAAGAGAATTGCAGGTGAAATTTTGACCTTCTTCTTTTGCTGCAGAGTAAAAAACAAAATATGGCTATGTGACAATACTTGCAGTGCTGCTGGAAAGCATTCAAAACCTGTCTGGCTGGATGGCCGGGCCCAGAGAGTGCTGGTGAATGGTGCTGCATCCTTCTGGGCCAGTCACCAGGGGTGTCCCTCAGGGGTCTGTGCTGGGGCCAGTTCTGTTTGATATTTTTATTGATGACATGGATGAGGGTTTAGAGTCTTTCTTAGCAAGTTTGCAGATGACACTGAGTTGGGAGTGTGTGTTGATCTGTTGGAGGGACGGAGGGCTTTGCAGAGAGACTTGGAATGGTTGGATGGATGGGCAGAATCTAATGGGATGAAGTTTAATAAGTCCAAGTGCCCAGTCCTGCACTTTGGCCACCATAACCCCCTGCAGCACACAGGCTGGGGATGGTGTGGTTGGACAGGGCCCAGGCAGAAAGGGACCTGGGGGTGCTGGTCCACAGCCGGCTGGACATGAGCCAGTAGTGTGCCCTGGGGGCCAAGAAGGCCAAGGGCATCCTGGCCTGTGTCAGGAATAGTGTGGCCAGCAGGAGCAGGGAGGTCATTCTGCCCCTGTACTGGCACTGGTGAGGGCACACCTCGAGTGCTGTGTCCAGTTCTGGGCCCCTCACTTTAGGAGGGACGTTGATTTACTTGAGCGTGTCCAAAGGAGAGCAACGAGGCTGGTGAGGGGCTTGGAGCACAAGCTGTATGAGGAACTACTGAGGGAGCTGGGGTTGGTCAGCCTGGAGAAAAGGAGACTCAGGGGTGACCTTATCACTCTCTTCAACTTCCTGAAGGGTGGCTGTGGTGAGCTGAGGGTCGGTCTCTTTCTCCGGGCAACAACAGACAGAACAGCAAGAGGACACAGTCTCAAGCTGCGCCAAGGGAGATAGAGGCTAGAAGTAACGAGGAAGTTTTTCCCAGAAAGAGTGGCCAAATACTGGAATCATCTACCCAGGGAGTGGTGGATGTGGCACTTGGAGCCATGATCTAGTTGAGGTGTCAGAACATGGGTTGGACTCAATGATCCTGAAGGTCTCTGCCAACCTAGAAATTCTGTGATTCTGTATAGCCATCAATAGGGAATATCACTATCAGAGTCAAACCCGGGATTTGTTAATCTGACAAACCATATTTGTGAGTTTTCTAGTGTTTTGAAAGTAAAAAGCCAGTTGATGTCAGCTCCTGAAAGCCAGTATAATTTTCAGTGGTGCTGTGAGGTTAGGCATCTAATTCTATATTAATGTGATACTACCTCGGTGTCACACGATTGCTGGTCGAGTAGGTAAGAAGAAGATGTGATGATTTAGCACCAGTTTCTGTAACATCTTTCCCTTGAGTTGTTTTGTTCAAGGTACTTAACTCATTTCTTTTCCTCACATGTGAGGCAAACTTTTATATATATACATGGCTTTGTGCCAGATGTGATGTAAAGTGTACACCAGAACTTTAAGAAATTAATTATAAAAATTCTGGTCCATGATGCTAGCCAACGAACCTGGAGAAGGCCTCTTCTGTCAACCATTATCTCTTCCAAAAATCTTCTGCCTTTTATAATACAGGGATGTATCTGGGATATGTGTGTAGCGGGGATTCCTGCAGAAAGAAGCTAGTTTTAATCTCTTTCTCTTTGTTTCTTAACAGTTTTAGACAGCAGTCTAAAGAGTTTAGTGTGGTTTAGTTCTTCTGAGCCTTTGTACTTTTCTTGTAGCAGTAGTCCATGGCTATCAGTCAAAAATAGCAGTGTTCTGGGATTTCAGATAGCAGCCGGGAAACAAACCTATAAAATGGGTATTAGTGACAGTAAGGTAAAGAATATAAACTGAAAATTTCAAATAGTGTTAAGCTAAAGTAGTTACTCACATTTGAACAAGAAAGTATTATGTAATATCTTTTGTATGGTGTGGAATTTAAATTAAAACCTTTCACACTCAGCTACAAACTTCAAATCAAATAACAGCACTAGACTTTGTACATCATGACATTAAATAATGATAGGATATGGGATACATAATGGGATGTTCTTCAGTAGCTTGGATAATGCTTTTTCCACTAGATTTACTAACAAAGCTACTTTTTTTTTTTTTTTTTACTAGGATGGAAGAGCAGCATCTGCTGTTGTAGTCTGTTCTTTTCTGTGTTTTTGTCGTCTCTTCACTACTGCTGAAGCTGCTGTTTATATGTTCAGTATGAAACGCTGTCCACCTGGCATTTGGCCTTCTCATAAAAGGTACTGTAAGAGACTCATGAAGCAAGTAGTTATTCAATTCTGAATATGGTATAGGATGTCTTTAGAAAGATAAATTATTTCAATAATGTCTGTGTTCAAACGTGTTTCCAAGTACTTTGCTGTATTGTGAATTAAAGGGAGTTCTGAATTTTCTGAACCTGTAAGTACCCATCAGAAATAGGTCAAATATACCCTTTGGAGAAGAAATGTTAAGAGTGAAAACAAGGGTGTGCAGAGCTTTTGAATGCTTTCTTAATTATAAAATCCTCTTCCACATGTGTAAGACTTATTTCATGTTTCCTAGTTTATTACAATAGGTTTTATTATGTCACAGCACTGCAAGCTCTGAGGGAATACCAGAAATTATTTTTGTCAATGCAGTAAAAATGCCTTGTGTGCCTTTATTTTGGGAGTGCATGCAGAGGTGACTTGCACATACTTTGGCAAACGTTTTAAACTGTTTATTTGACTTAATTTGATAGATCTTATAACTGTAAAGTATGAATAACAAGTGACAGTGGTAGTAAGGTTGTTTCCTAAAAAAACAATTAGATTTTGAAGGATGGGAAATAAAGTATTAATTCAGTATAAAGGACAGCTTATGTTTTTGTACACATTTACTTAATGTATACTTAAGGGGTTCTCCACAAAATAAGATATAATAATCAGGACAAATTTAAACACTTTAGGGAGATTTAAGTGATCCGTTATGTACAAGATACAAAATAAATAGTTCTCCTAGATTAGCATTTTAAGACCTTTTGAAATAGTGACTAGTTTATTTTACAAGTCATTATATGTAAAGCTACAGAACCTTTTTCAGATTTGAAAATCCGTTTGCTGGAGGTGGTGGTGAATGTTCCCACTGTTTCACTGTTAATAATGCATAGTGACTGAGTAAGATGTAACTTGCTTATGTGTTCACCCATTTCTTAGAATTTTGTGCTCTGACTAAATGAGTATCCTCTGGTTTTGGCAGATACATTGAGTACATGTGTGACATGATGGCTGAAGAACCCATTATTCCTCACAGCAAGCCCATCCTGGTCAGATCAATTGTCATGACTCCCGTGCCGCTTTTCAGTAAGCAGCGTAATGGCTGCAGGCCTTTTTGTGAGGTTTATGTGGGAGATGAGAGAGTAGCCACTACCTCCCAGGAATATGACAAAATGAAGTAAGTACAGATTATGACTTGCTCTGAAACAGCAAGTTATGTTTTTCTGGATTCTAGCATTTACGTGTTTCTAGATTCCTGTGTACCCTTTTAGCTGGTCTCGAAAGTGAATCATGACTGTGCTTGTTAGAGCAGCTGGTCTTGCAGAACAGTGGGGCTGATGCTGGGGTGGCACACTGGGCACTGCAAGGCACTGAGCCAGACTCTCTTCTCACTCCATGTGATGCAAGACTGGGAACATTGATCCGTAATGTACTTGTGCTGAGCATGACATCATGTCTCAGTCATGGAAACTTTAAGGATCCCCCAGGCATGTCAGCTGCAAGGTGACTGCTTATAAGCCCTTGTACAGCTCTGGTGTCTGCACAATTGTAAATTGTACTAACACTGCTGGATGTGGGTAATCACAGACAAGAAAAATGAGAGAATACTGAAGTCCTTGTAGCTTTCCAGCTCCTGAAGGCCTTGGAGAAAGCAGACTAAATCTAAAGCAATACACTATTTAATCTCTTTTTAAACTAATTGGCTATGATTATGTTTTCTTTCTCCTTTAGGGAGTTTAAAATTGAAGATGGGAAAGCGGTAATCCCATTGGGTATAACAGTCCAAGGAGATGTTCTCATTGTGATCTATCACGCCCGGTCAACTCTAGGAGGACGACTACAAGCCAAGGTAATGATGAATTTAAGAGCCTGAATGGAAGATGTGGGGTTTTTTGGTTGCAGTTTTGTAACCTACTAGTTATCTACTGAATACTTTGCTTTATTTACTATTCTTTGTTTAGAGAAATGTTTGAGGTTTTCATTCACTTGTGAATTCAACCTTTTCAAGCTTTCTGAGACTGTCCACTCCCAATGCTGTACATGTAGATGCTTTTATAAGCATTTCCGGAAAGTACTTCAATACTGATAATTGTTATATTTCTAGGGAAACTCCCCAGCCAGTTTTTTTTGAGCCAGCAATTATTATCTGTTAAGTTGCACAACAAGCCAGAACTTTTTAATTCTGTGCACACAAACTGCAAACAAAGGAAATATACCACTCAGCAGAAAAGTGGGATTCCAGAGATTGACGGTACAGAACAGGCCAGAAAAATCCATGTGGTTTTATAGGCTATTTCTAAAGTCAGGTTCCATTTTTGTAGCTGATTTTCTTACTTGTCTTTGTTCTACTAGGGAGAATGCATATTTCCTTTTTTAATTCAACTATGGATGCAACTGTATTGCAAGATCACAAAAAACTTGTTAATGAAGCCTGTCTTCATTTTTTTTTAAAAGACAGGCATGTTCTTTTTTTTCCAGATAAGTAACCCAGTTAAACTTAGAAATCCATGTAAAAGATAAGGACAGATAGCACAAAGTTTAGAGCTTGAAGGTTTCTGGAAATTGACAAGACAATTTTTCAGCCAGTTTTGGTACATGTGGGACATACATGTGTATTCATACCTAGTTAGTGTTTACTGAAATTGGTTTCCTCCTGGTTTTTTTTTTCTGATTTGTGAGTAGGAAGGTATCGAATCTTGTCATGTTCAACAAGATCTTCCAGAATACCTTAAAACTAAAATGAAATGATTATTAATGACTTTAACTGACTTAAAATCAGTGAAATGATTCCTTAATGCGCAAAAATAACTACTGTATTGTTCAAGGTCATCAGGAGAAAGGCATAAACCTGACCAAATTTAGCCAAGGCTAGGTTATACTTCTTGTACCATCTCACTTCTATTCATGATAGAGTTTCTTTGATGTGGTTTCTCTGGCATTTTTTCGCTGATAGAAAAGACTAGAATTTTCTCAGCTGTCAGCTGTAACAAATGATGCATCAACAGTGTGTGAGATGATCTGGGTTTGGAGGTTTGATGGAACAATATTCAATGTGTCCTTAGTTTTATGTGCTGTAAGTTGCCCCCTAAAGTTCTCTGCAGATCTCTTACAGAGATTAACCACCACATTTCAAGATTTCTACTATATTTACAGTTGGGTGTTATGAATGTCTTCTACTTTCTCACAGCTAATTAGAGAGAGAGAGTTCAGTTTAACTTCTGGGAAAGTGATGGTAGAGATGGATGAATCAGAGGAGCTCCCTCCAGTATGTCCATGTCTCTCCTGTACTAAGGAGCCCAGAACTGGGCATTGCAATTACAGCTGAGGCTTCACTGGTGCTGAATAGAGGGAAAGAATCATCGCCCTTAATCTGTGGCAATGCTTTTTCTATTATTTGGTTTCTGGTTATGATGTTCAGGAAATACTCATTTACGAGGAAAGCTTTCATAATTCAGTATTGTTATAACATTTTCTGGACTACTACTGCGTGACTTCTTTGTAAGGACTGGCAATACTGTATCACAGATGTTGCAACTAATGCTAGGAAACAAATACAGGCTGCATTGATCAGTGAGCTGTAATTTGGATTTGTGCAAGCTCAGGAGCTACCTGAATATTCTATAGTAGCATATTTCTGGACACTCATATTCCCATCAGGCATGGGAAAGTAGTTTATCTGTAAACAGTTGAGTGATTAAAATGAGTCAGTTGACAAAAGCCCTACAATTCTCTCTGGAATGAATGACTGACTTGAAGTTGTACAAAAAAAACTCCTTGAATGCCTTCTGAAGTGTCCTTTTAAATGTGGTACATTTAAAACTGTTTTAAAGCCATTCCTTTGTATGTGATGTACATGTATTTCTTGGCTGGCATATTGCACAATGGATTTTCCTGAGCATATGCTGTTCAGAAAAGGAACAAGGGTTATGCAGTTTTAGCCTCCACAACAGGATCTGTAAATGCTTTAGACTTTGATAGTCTGTTTTGAGGTTAGTGATGAGACATACCTGACTGAAGGTCTTTTGGTTTGTTAATGCTGGTAATAGATCTATTTATGTTCTATCTCAAATGCATTTAAATCTTTCAAGATAAAGTATACTTGTAATTAAATGGAATTTTCTGTAGCAAAGCAAGTACTTCAAAATATTTTAATATTGATAATACTTTGCATTATGTTAAAGGCAGAACACTGTACATACTGTTCGTGTGGATTTATACAGTTTCCTGTTTCTTGTTTTCAACAGATGGCTTCAATGAAGATGTTTCAGATTCAATTCCATACAGGCTTTGTGCCCCGAAATGCCACTACAGTGAAATTTGCCAAGTATGTTGACACCTCTTTGTAGAAGACTGGAAGAAGTTGTCTTTGAAACTGCTTAACCTGCCAAACATCAACATATACTGGGAGAGGAAATATAGTCAGTTCAGGAAGTAGATGACTTTGATTGCAATAAGAGTCTATTTTTACTCACCTTAAGGAAACGAGATGTATTGTTCATTGTACAAACAATGTACAAAAATACCACCTGTTTAGGATGGGAAAAGTAAACAAATACAGCATTTTTAATGTCTTATATTAATTGCTTTGGAGTTTTGTTTTGGACTGTAGTAGATCTAATCCAGTTAGCCATCAGTATCAAGAAACTTCTTGTCTGTGTCTTTACAGATATGATCTGGATGCCTGTGACATACAAGAGAAATACCCTGATTTGTTTCAAGTCAATCTGGAAGTAGAGGTGGAGCCCAGAGATAGGCCCAGCTGTGAACAGCCACCTTGGGATAACATGAATATAAAAGGACTGAATCCCAAGATCCTCTTCTCCACCCGAGAGGAACAGCAAGAGATTTTATCAAAATTTGGTAATGAATCCATTGAAAAACTAGAGAATGTGAGAAGGTTTTCAATGTACTTAGTGTTTGAAGCTTTTGTTTAATTTTTGATGTTCCATTAATTGAAAGAAATTGGAAAGGGTTTTTTTTTGTAAATATCAGTTAAAAATATGCATTGTATGGAGGAGCTTAAGTTATCCTCCAGTAATAAGGATTGTAATTACGCTTGTCTTAATTCTACTGTGCTTACATGTGCTTGGTTTCATAGCTTACAGAGCTATGAATAGGCCATTTGCAGGAGGGACTTCTAGCAAATGGAATTGTAACAGTCAGTATTTGTAGCCACAATGTCTTGAAGAGGGTTTATTTGGCTAAACTGGCACCAGTATCATTTCACTTAAAATTACGTGAGCATTCCTCAGAAATGGTTTTAGGTAAGAATGTTTTTATCAACATTCTTATGCATAGCCATGTAATGTTGTAATTAGTTTCCTGCACTTTTCCTAATATGTTCCAGCAGACACTCTTTTATTATCTGTATTTGTCTTTATCTGTAGATGCCTGCATTAGTTGCAGTTAATGCTGTTCAGTATCTTTCTTCTTCTCCTGGTATCAGTGATTAGCTTTGACATTTTCATTCAGGCTCTTAAGCCTTCTCTGTGTTTTGAGGATAAAGAAGCATGACGAAGATTACTGTGGTGATTTTAGTGATACGAGATCTCACCCTGTGCTGTTAATATGGTACATCTCAAGTACATTTTTTTCATACAAGATAGTTGCTGCTGGCCTTTATTTCTTTCAAGCAGGATATGTGTTGTTTGTATTATGATTTAGGCAGTTTTCTATTTAACTTAGCTTAATCCTACTGTGAACACAATTATCAGATCTCTAAAGCTAAGGTGTTTAACTTTACATCGTCATTGATGATGGGGTTCTGTAAAAGTTACTCTTATTTTCTTAAGTCGCTTCCATTTTCTGATTGATACAGGAAATGTAAGGATTTCAAATTACACTGAAAGTATTTCTTAAGATTGGTGGAAAGGGAATAGGACAAAAGTAAGTGCTGTGAACTGATTTTAAATATACTTGCCATTAAAATTGAATTTACTCTTCCATTAGTTATGATCTTTCATATATGTTTTCAGCATCTCTAAGCTACTGCTGAGAATGTGGAAGGAGAGTGAAAAAGTGCTCTCCCAGTTGTGTATTTAAATTTAGACAAATAGGTTTATCCCAGCTGTCCATCCATTTTTTTCAAACAGTGGATGAATATTAACTAATTTAGGAAGTCTTCTTCATTTGTCTTGAAGAAACTTGGGTTTTTTAGAGGTCGTACAGCAGTAGGTAACAGCACAACTGAATATTACGCAAGAATCACTTGATACCTGATTTCAGTAAAATAAGAAATATAAGAAGCAGTTAATAGCATCATACAGTGTACCACCCCTTTTTTATCCATGTTCTTCTTTAGTCGTCTTTAGTCCATGTTCTTCACTGACTTTGCATATTCTGGGTTTTTCCATAGCTGCATTTGTGTTTTTCTGTCTCTTATTGCAGATACTGTTCATAGCTCTTGAATGTTTTAGGGGATGCTTGGTACAAGTGAGGTGTTAAGTACATTTTCCTACAAATGTAAATAGAATGCTTGAGATTTACTTTATGATTCTGATTTGTTGTCCTAGTTCAAAACTGGGTTTTACCAGTTTTTGCAGCTGAAAAGAAGTTAATGCTAATTTCAGAGATGGTGGGGGCAGGAATTTGCAATTGCAGAGCAATAGATTGGAGATAATTGTCTTCCTACAGCAGTCAGCTTGAAAGACAAGTATCAGCTGCCATGTGGAGGATTGAGAAGTTTCTCTCTATGGGCTCTGCCTTAAATTCTGTTTTATAGGGAAACCAGAGTTGCCTAGACAGCCAGGTTCAACTGCACAGTATGAAGCAGAGGCATCCCAGTTGGAGCAGTCTTCAGAGAGTGCGCCTACTGATACAGAATCCCCTCGCAGCGGTAGTACTGATGCAAACAACTTCTTTCACTCTCTGGACTGGAAAGGTACAGGTTTTCCTCTGAAGTACTGTGTGGTTTATATTTGTCTTGTATGCCTTCCAGTGAATGCTTAAGCCTTCTTAGGCAGTAAAAGTCTCTAATTCACTAACCACGAGGAGAGCTATTTAAAGAGTGAGCTCTATAGAATAACAAGCGGTTATTCTCCTTCATTTGGATAAACACCAAGTAAAGGGGTTTGGTGTTGAGTATAACTTAAATGGTGAGCTAAAGTTTTCTTTTAATGTAAAAATCTTAACCTTAAAGATCTGCAAGCTTTTCACTCACACAGCTCCACTTTGGCTGAGGAACAGAGGAAACAAAGTAGATTAGCCAGTGGGGTCCCTATCAGTAAGTGGGACTAAGAAAATGTAATTTTATCGCACACGTGTAACTCTCTTTTCTGGTTGCTGCTTTGTTGTTAAAAATGTCAGCAGCTCCTTATGCTTTTATTGAGTACAGCAGTTACTGAGAAATCTTGTCAGCTCTAAGAGACATAGTGATCTGAGGTGAATGTCCAAGTCAGTCTTTTTTTGAAAAAATTTGTAATACCTATCTGTGGAGTGTCAAATATGGTAGTCAGCTGCTCCTTTGTCTGTCCTGTACAAAGAGGTAGCAGGCAACATGTAGTTCCTTTTTCATCAGTTCTTATATGAGTTTTGGTTAGTTAGGAATTAACTTCGTATACTGTCACCGTGGAAGTTTCTCTTACCCGAGTCAAAAGAATAATGCTGGTTATTTAAAGATGTTACTCTTTTTTTTTTTCCTATTCAAGAAGGAAAAACTCCAGAAAGTGGAATAGAAGACAGCTCATCTAAAAATGATTGTGTTCAGCTGTCTGATGACAGGGAAGAGAGTGATCCTTCAGATGAGGAGTTCCCAACATTTCCAGATGAAGGAAGTGCAGTTGATGAGAAAGACTCTACTCCAGAAGGAGAGTTGCTTTTTGAAGCTGGTTTTGAATCTCCATCTGCACCATTACAAAAATCTCTTCCTGAAGAGAATGTGGACTTGCTGGGACTAGACTCTGATATTTCAGCAGAACAGAAACAACCTATCTCAGAAATAAACTCTTCATCAAGTAATGCTGACTTGTTGAACAATCTGTTTGTGAGCAGTGTGTCACAGGTTTCAGATGAGCCCACTGGAGATCTTCTTGGACAAGGAACAGATTTCTTTTTCAGCAGTCAGCGTCCAGCTGCTACTCAGGGTTCATCTTCAGCAGCAGCTGTGTCTTCAGGTATGTGAGTTTAATATCAGCACTTGTCACATGGGCAACACATGAAAACTGCTGCTTGCATTGTGCTTAGAAAATAAATACTGTGTTTCAAGATGGTGAATGGTGAAGACATGTCAGTCTGTAGCAAGACTATGAATAGAACAGGTGTTACTTCTGCATGAAGACGTTCCTGTACCTTACCCAGATATTCTGTTATGTTGCCAGTATCCTGTTAACTTTAAACTTTTGTAAATGGAAAAGTAACGAATTTTCCATTTCAAAGGAACTAAATATCTTAAGGAATTCTTAGCTTTCCCATATGAATGTTGCATGCTCGATCCTTTTCTAAATCCATAACTTCCTTTGCTAAGGCATAGACTTGTCATAACTTGAACTTTATGTAAAGCAATGGCATTAGATGTACAGAACTGTGCTGCTTAGGTCAAATGTCTGTGTGGGATTTTTAAGTGTTAATCACATGAGACTGCTGAGCAACTGTAAATCCTGTAGATTATTGTTCAAATCAGTAGGATAATGATACTGCTAAAAGATGTTTTCTTGCTGGTTTTAATGATGTTGGCAAGTCTGTATCCTTAAAGAGAATGCTATGCAGTGCTGTCTATTTGGTATTTAAGCAGGGTGCTTTAGTTCAGAGATTCTGTTCCTCTTACCAGTGGATGCTCATCTCTTTGTCACTTTTTGGGAATAGCAATTCTCTGCCTAAAGTTAATGGTGAGATTTCTGGGAATATTACTCCCATAATCTAGGAAACCATTACAAGGTTTTGTTTGTTTGCACAAAGATAATTCATAGGTACTAAAAGCTTTAATCTATAGACAACTAGAAGTATTTTTCACAGAGCATTTAGATGGTTTAAGATGTTTCTTTATTTTGAGGCACTTCACTATTGAACTTTGTTACTGTGGTCAGGGAAGAATAATGTAATTTACCATTTTTACATAGGTAGAATTCTATCAAACGAAACCTTGATTACGTTATCTTTCTTTAGCCATGGGTGTTGTGTGAAACATTTTATCAGTAGTCATGTGTATATCGCATTCTTGTAGTCATTCTCATTCAGTGTATTTCATTGAATTGTATTAAGAGAGATAGTTGCAGAAGTGAGAATATTTGGCCACTGTTGTATTTTGGCTTGCTCAACAAACTTGAGGTTTTGTTTATGTATGATGCTGTTGTAAATTTGCTTGAAATGTTGTTGAGTCCTGTACAGTGTGGTCATTACCTGAGAATGTGTTGGGGTATTACAGCAGGATTATTCCTTCTCTTCAACTTCTCAGTGAATCTGGCAGGACTCCCTGGGCTCTTCAGGGGTTTTGACCCTAGAGGGCAGCAGAAACAGGAATATCTAAAGCCCTGATTCCAGCTGACTGTCACATGTTACTCCATGCTGACTATAAATACTCTTCCAGTTAGTTTTTTCTTCACTGGCATCACTAGAGACCTGCGGAAGTCTTACTTCTATTGGTTTTCATTCTTGGGTTGATGTGTTTTCTGCCCCAGAATCGCCAATGCCTTCAAGTCTGAATGGTAGTATGAACATTTTACTTCATATTCTTTTTAATAGTGTAATAGTCCGTTTTCTTCAAACCTAGTTGCAGATTTGGCATTACAGAGTATTTAATGAATGTAATTCTTCTGTGTGTCAGATGGTTACACAAACTTAAGATGTGTCTTAAATGGATGAAATTAACAATGTTGTTGAATTGTATGGAGTCTTGATGCTTTAGAAGACGTAGCTGTTCATATTATGTATGGCTGAGGGACCCTTTTTGTACCATGTGAAAGTTCATTTGTCTAGAGAAAGGAATGGGTGGTTAGTCTTTGCCACACAAAATTGACTGAAGGCTGCTGCAGTTACTAGCATGAGCTTTGCTTCTTGTCTGTGCCATCTGAGGAGTAAGGCTTTTTCAACTTCATCTATTCTACAGTTTGTCATGAGATAATTTTGTTTTCTGCTTATTTTTTAGCCGATCCATTTGATCCATTCACCATGTCATCAAGCTCAGAGAATCAAGCCCTGTCTGGTCCAGACCTCTTTGGGGACTTCCTTCATCCAACCTCAACATCTACAGCTAATACAGTTCCTTCCACACAAAGTTCACTTCCACCTTCTTCCAGCTCAGATTTCTTAAATTTAGGTAAGTGTGCTTCTGGTGTTCTGTTTCTCAACAGTTTCTTCTCTTCTGTGCATTTGTCTTTCAGCTTAGTGGATTAGTGTCTTGATAGATCCACTTGTTGTGATTGCTGTTTTAATTAGCTTTGTACTCTGGAAGTACAGATGTAAATGCACCAAGAAGCAAGTGTTTCCTGTATAATGTCATGCTATTATTTATGATGTGACAGGATTTCTAGAATTGCTAACCATATGTTAGGAGTTGGAGTGTCCTCTCAATGATCTAATAACTGAGGATACCCAAATATCTGGAAACTTAATTTGTAGAGGATAGTGTGCTGTGTTGACTGTATTTAGGTTTTAAAGATTTTCTGGAAACCTTGGAAGACAAATGAGCAAGTCAAGTTGTAATATAGCCAGTTCTAAAGTGCAGGCTGAGGCTAACGTGCACCTTCCTGACCTGAATGTATTCTGCTAATATACTTACAAAGTACATTATGTAATACTCTAATCTTATTTGTTTCATTTCTCTGATATATTCTTGGCGAAGCCTTTTCCTCATGCATTTATTTTAAAATCTGTTAATCTTTAAACAAAAATCTTTGTGATATATTCAGTGTTCCCATCATTCTTTAAGGAGAAACAGACATTTGCAGAAATGGTGGAGTGGTAGAGCTACTAGTGTTTAAGTTTTTAAAAATATGACTTTTAAAGAAAAGTGTGGATTCTCTCCATAGAGGTATGGGTTGTGATCAGTCTGTGAGGGCTCTTCTCTGCTGTACTCTCAGTCCCTCTTTCTGTATAGGTGCTTCCCATAGCATGCAGTCTTTTAAGAGCACAGCTCTGTGTAGGATGCAGTCCTTTAGGAAGAGATTGCTATAGGGATATGGTTCTCCCAGGCACTGCAGGTCCTGCCAGGAACCTGCTGCTGTGTGGGCTACTCTCCATGGTTGTGGCTTCATCGAGGACATACCCCACCTGTGTGGGGTATTCCACAGGCTGCAGTGTGAATATTTGTTCTTCTGTGGTTTTTTGTATGTGTTGCAGGGCAATCTCTGCTCTGGCATCTGGAGCACCTCTTCCCCCTCCTTCTCCACCTACCTTAACGTCTGCAGAGCTGTTTCTGTCATATCTGTCCCTTCTCTTACAGCTGCTGTGCAATATTTTTTGGGAAAACATGTTTTCCCAAAGATGTCTAGTTTGGGAAGCTCAGCTGTGGCTTGTGGTCAGTCTGTTGGAGCTAGCTGTGTCCCACAGAAAAGTCCAGGTCTCTTCTCATGCAGACACCTACTTACAACGTGCAAGTAGCTAGGAATGGTGGTATCACACACCTTTTCCTGAATCTAGTGATTTCTTCCCAGGGCTTATTGCGTGCAGCTTTGACTTGCCCCTCTTTGTTTAGCAGTTGCTCTAGTTGACCCTGCATCTGAGTGACGCAGTCTGAGTGTTAGATACAGATAAACTATACAGAAAAAAAATGCATCATTTGTCTGACTGAGAGAAGGGCTTCCTCTTTGAAGTAAAAGGCTACTCAGCTGCTTGCCCTCTCTATCATATTATTAATCATTATATTCCAGCTGTGATTGATTCTGCTGAGAAGATTTCACTTGCTGCCTCCTTTGCAATGTTTTTGTTCTTTCCTGTAGATAGAAAGAGCCATGTGTTTCAGTTGTGTACTTGTATAGTGTCAGCTTTATGCCACTATTGCTGTCCCTGTGTAAGGTTACCAAAGATAAATATTTTGCTCAAAAGAAGATTTGATCAATGCTGATCTGTGGAGCATTATTTCCACCAGATTCTGCACCTGGGATGGGGAAAACTGGATGCAGGCAGACTGGGGAATGAAATGCTGGGGAGGAGCACCATGGAAAGGGACCTGGGGGTTCTGGTTAATGGCAGTCTGAATGAATCAGCAGTGCCCTGGCAGCCAGGAGGGCCAAGCATGTCCTTAGGTGCATCAGGCACAGCATCAGCAGCCAGGCTAGAGAGGGGATTGTCCCACTCTGCTCTGTGCTGGGGCTGCCTCACCTCGAGTGCTGGGGCCAGTTTTGGGTGCCCCAATATAAAAATAGACACTAAGCCACTAGAGACTGTCCAAAGAAGGGCCATGAGTATGGTGAAGAGCCTTAAGGGGAAGGCTAATGAGGAGCAGCTGAGGTCACTTGGTCTGTTTCTCCTGGAGAAGAAGAAACTGTGGGCAAACCTCATTGCAGTCATCAATTTCCTTGTGAGGGAAAGAGGAGGGGTCTGCAATGATCTGATCTCTGTGGTGACCAGTGACAGGACCCAAGGGAATGGCCTGTAGTTGTGTTAGGGAACATTTAGGTTGGATATTAGGAAAAGGTTTTTCTCCCAGAGGCTGGCTGAGCACTGGAGCAGTGGGAAGTGTTCACAGCACCAGCCTGACAAGAGTTCCAGAAATGTTTGAAAAACACACTCAGGCACATGGTGTGATTCTTGGAGCTGTCCTGTGCAGAGCCAGAAGCTAGACACTGTGATCCTTGTCGTTCCCTGGTAGCTCAGCATATTTTATGACCTTAGCCAAAATCTGCCTCACTAGAGGGGCAGGACCTCTCAAGAGGAGATTCTCTAGCTGATATGCTCAAAGCAGGGTCATGTAGAGTGGGCTGTTCAGGACTGTGTCATGTCCTTTCTGGTTTTTAGCATTTCCAACACTATAGACTCCACAGCTGGGCAACCTGTGCCAGGTTTGGGGAGATCTTAGAGGAAAGAAAGTATTTTTAATGGAGTTTCCTGTGTTTAAGTTTGTGCCCTATTGCCTCTTGTCCTTCTGGTGGGCAGCACAGAGAAGAGTGTGTCTCAGTCTTTTTTTGTTTCTTCACATTAAATATTTTTACATATTTATAAGAATGTTCCTGGTTCTTTTCTCCAAGTTGAATAGTACCAGACCCTATTATCAGAGAGGACACAGAAAAACCTTTTATGAATTAAATTAAAGTGGGAAAAATAAAATATGGATTTCTGTTCACTAAATGTTTATCTGCAACCTTAAGGAGATCACCATCAATAGTCAGCTGTTAATAACATTTGAGCAAGTAGAGGAAAAAAAGGAATATTTTTACATCTGACTTCAATGCTTATTGTTTTGTGCTTACTCCTAATTTTATTTGATAACTTGTAGCCTGGTAAGTGTATTAGGATACCTGCTGTTTTAATGTAATTTCTGAAGCTTTCTGTCAACATAGGAAAAGATAATTAAAATGTACCCATTTTCTCTTCAGCCTGCTCTTTTACGTTGATTTCCCAATATTTCTCTTTTGAAATGCAGTCTTTAAAAACTGTATGGAAGTGGAGGAGCTGGGGTAACATTTCGTACTCCTTTACATTTATCTTTCAAATGAGAGCTGCTATGTGTGTTTAGCTGAAGGGTGTATGTATTTGAGCATTTAGCATTCTATCCAGTACAGGTATCAATTTTATCAAGTAAGTAAGGCATATTAATGATTATGTTGCACTTAATGTGATTTTTTGAGTACTGAAAGGACAGGATCACTAGTAACTGGAGAAAAAAGGAAAAATAAGAACATGTTCTCAACTGACATATTCAGAAGAACTGTGTTAAGTGAGCAGAAGTGATCTTATGTGAAAACATAAGATCGTTAAAAGGGAGAAAATTTTTAAACTAAAAATAAATTAGTAGTAATGGCAGTGGCCATTCAAAATAAGCTGCAGTAATGAAATTTGATGACTCTACTGTTGGAGCACTTGTAAGTGTCTAGAATCAAATTTTAGTGATGGATAAGCTTTATTTGTCAGTAAATGATTACTAAACTGCTATAGGTACCAGGAGAAAAGATGTTTCAGTGAACACAAATTCAAGATGTGGAACTTTAACCTTGTATTTCTCAGATGTTGACTTAAAATTTAAAATCATAGCAGTTTTGAAAAAGTGAAAGATAGTTCTTACACAGTATCTGGTCTTTTAAGTCATTCTATCCTGTAATAGGAAAATGTTGTGCTGTTGCTGCTATACAGCTGTGTTTTAACGACGTAACTTAATTTTCTTCTGTATTTTTTAAGTAACAGATCATCTTTAATGCAGGCTGAGTCAAGATATACTTCCCTCAAAGATAGCAGGAGATTTGGAAGGTGGTCAAAAGAAACCTGAGTGATCAGTGTAGTTTTCTCCTGAGGAGAGGTTAGTTTCTGTGAACTTGAGTTCTCAGACAGACTTTAGATAAGGTTAATAAAACCTTGCATCATACTAAACCAGCCTTTTGGTTCACAGAAAATCCTGTTGTCTGTGATTAAAGGATTTCCTGTAGACATGACAAGTTAAATAAAGAAGACCTTATGTGAAGTTGTGTGGAGTAAAATGCAGGTCTCTTATTTTGGGAAGTTGGAAAGTGTGATCTGATTACCACGAACTTATTCTTGCATCCTGGCTTGGTTTGAGCAGTGCTAGTAAAGGACAGCGCTCTTTGCCGAGACCTCCAGTGGTTCATTGCTGTATGGCTAGGGATTTTCAATATGAGACAACCCGGTTTGGGTCTGCATGTTCATCATCTTAATTGCTTCCATTTTTGGAATATTGAGCTATAGTTCATGTTTTACCATTTCTTTAGGAATTCTGCTCCTTTCTCTTAGTGTGCTTGTATGAATTGCAGTGTGTCAGCTACAAAAATAGAGATTCAGCATGGTTTCATCATACCTTTTCAGAATATGTAGAAGTCAAAATATCAAAGTCAAAAAGTTGATAACACTTTTTCTTGATGTTAAAATCCGACAAAATGACCACATTGTAGAATTGAAAAGAAGATAGCATAAGAACAGTTTCAGGAGGAATGAGTTATCTGTTCAGTATATTGTACATTGCATTGTTTCAGATTTTTCTGTTAAGTGTAGTGGTTGTATATGAGCTTTTACTATTAATAGTGAATTTACCGCTGTATGTAGCAGTAGGCTACTTCCTGCTTAGTTCAGCGTGGGGGAGGCAATGAACTTGACTTCTCTTAAGCCAACTGTTATAAAACAGCTCATTCCCATAGCATGTTCTCAATCCTTCAAATGCATTCACCTGTAATTTAATTTGTTCTTGTTTCTCTCAATTTGTTTTCGTAGTAGTTAATTTCATATAATAGTGTTAATTTTATTATGCTCCTGAAAAAGGCCTTTAATAGCAGAGACTGTAGAACAAAATAATTTCTGGCCTAAAAATCAATATTAGTAGTAATTGAAGGCCTGCTTAACTTTTGGGAGTGGAATATAATACAATAAAGTTCTAAGCCGATGAACAGGTGCTGATTTGTAGCCAGCGACACTGTGGTTTAGCGGATAGCTGGGGTCCCGAGTATTGACACCAATATGTATTGTTTTTTCCATGGTTTCAGAGGCAGGGAAATGAAGCTTGGGTGTGGAGAAAGGGCTGGAAGTGGTGGGTACTTCTTGTGTTTTATTCTGATGTTTTCCCTCTCATGCAGCAGAGAGTACTGCTGTAATACAGGCTTTCGGCAGATATTTGTTGCACAGTATTTGATGTGCTCACTTTGCAGCTGTAAGATCTAATTATAAATTATATTAGTAGCTTGAGGTACTATAGGGGTGTTTAATTTGCTTCTAATGATCTCCTTAATTAAGAGGATTTGATACTAATATTTAGAATGTAAAGCTGAGGTGCTGAGACAAGTGAAAGGCTGTCCTGTAGTAGCTGAGACTTTCAAAGCCTCAGAATGTTACTGCTTTTGTAAGGATGGCTGGGCTGACCCTATGTCTGTGAAATGTCTTAGAACACCACTAAATATGCTTTACTGAAATATCCCCTCTCCCTGTTGCACTGACAGTTGTTACAGCATTAAAGTATTTACATTCAAAAGCTGTCCTGCTTCACTATGAGTATCCTCAAGCTCTGCTAAGGAGAATGCTCCGAGTTGGCATGCAGTTTTGAGTGTTCCATACATAGCATTTCTCATTCTGAGGATGGCTCACCTCATAGTTTGTGTGAGTGTGTAAGTGGGGAATAATTTGGAAGTGTCAGGGATGGCAGTTATAATACCTTTAAATGGGATATGACATTTTCCAGGAGTTGGTGGCAGCACTCTTGCATGCTTTTAAATACGACAATTTCATTTAAATGTCATGGTGTATAGAAAAGTGGTTTTTAGAAAAGTGGTTTTTATCCATGCAGCTAGAGATTCTTAACCTCTTCCCAGAAAAAAATCACTCTTCTTATATCCTGCTCTTCGATTGTGTGCATTAATTTGTGTGTTACACCTCAAAGAGCGTATTAGTTGGCCAAGAGGCCCCTTTGTCACAAGCAGGCTGAGTTAGGTAAACTTGCATTTTGAAGTGACCTGGCTTCACCTGTGTAACACCCAGACTGCTGAGTGATAAAGAGCACTATTCATGGAGCACTGCTGCTTTCTGCTTACCAGCTGTGTTGTCAGGAACAGCAGTATGCCTTAGATCTGTACCTGAGCTAGTCCTTTTGGTCAGGAGACCTAAGCTGTTAAATTCATAGCATTGCCTGTGCATGAAAATACCTTATCTATGCAATGCGTGGGATGTTTTAAAATAGAAATGGAGGAATTCCAGTGGTACAACCCTTCTGAGTCCTGTTTGAGATTGTTGCCAAGAGATTTAAGCAAGCTGTGTAGCTGACAATGTGATACACATTCTGTTGGTATTGGCAAATATATATACTATTATTATGGTTTTCTTAAACATGAAAACATTTCTTTTTTCTTCTGTAGGCAATTTGACACCAGAACCACCTAAAATATCATCATCTACAAGCCACCCAGATCTCTTAAGTGGGTGGGATTCTTGGGCAGATTCCTCAACAGCCAGCAGTGTAGCATCACCACAGCTGAAGCCTGTTTGTGAAGGTATTATGATATTAAATTTTTCCATTAAAGGAATACTCCAGACTGGGTCAGTTTAATCACCTGAAACTGCTGAACGTGTCTTCATGCATTTTTGCTTTGCTGCTTAAGTGCTCCTTTAGTAAGACACTTGCGTAGTTTTTCAGATTAAAGTTCAAGACACAGGAATTAAATTGTTTCAGTTCTCTACAGTAATGGTGATTCTTGTAATGGGAAAAGATGTTGTGAAGTAGAATTTTGGGGAAGTTTGCATGAGGTCTTGTGTCGACACTATTCTTATTCTTTCACTCAATTTCCAAACAGACTAGGTATGTGATGTGTCTTCTTATTATACAGGCCAAGCTTTTACCACCGGAAGCCAGTCCAGTGTGTCTTCAGGCTTGTCTTTTAGCCAGGCGAAAGCTCAGAACTTTGATCCTTTTGCTGATCTTGCCAATCTGGGATCTGGTCTTCCAGGTAAGATCTTACTTTTGATAGGCTATATTTTTTAGGGCCTCTACTGTTTGATTTGCTTCTTGTACCTATAAATGGTTTTGACAGCCTATCAAAGGAAGTGTTTCTTTTTAATTGTCAACATCTAGCTTGAGATATTTGCTGAGAGCTGGTGAGTAACAAGAAAACATTGAATCTTCCAGATATTTTTAAACATCCAGAGTAGTATTTCAGAAGATAACTACAGCTGTGATATAAAAACAGTAAAAGTAATTAATGCTTGAGAATAGAGTTGAGATGGTAAGAGAAACCAGGAGTCTCTGATTTAGTAACCGAGCATGAGGTTTCTTACCTAGCATTGATTAATACTGTTCTTGAAGGATTTAAAATGAAAGCAGGGTTGAATTAGTTAATTATTTTTAATTCCAAAGTAACAGTTAATTCAGAACTTTCCTTTGAATTCAGTAGACTTTCATAGCTCTGCTACTCACATCTACCCTGTTTGTAAGATAAGCACAAATCAAGGGCCATACTTTGCAAACCAGTACCAAAAACACTATAAATGCTTGCATTCAGTTTGCAGTGAGGGGCACAAGGAGTTCTGGAAGATAAGAAACATTGCAGAATAACTTTTGTTCCCAGGTGTTTTATTGGCCTGAAACTCAGGAATTTAGTCATGTAGCACTCACAAAAGAGCTGCAGTCCTCGCATTTCAGAACCCACACTGCCATAACAAATGCGACCAGCTGCCCAGAGTACACAGAATGATTCAGAGCAGCCTAGTGTCACTGAATTGAGCAAACCTGCTTTTCCCTTAGCTTGGAGCTGATGGAGGTTTTAACCTGTTGCCTTGGCAGTTAGCCCTGTGTATTGAATTGAGTGGAATTCTTGCAGAAACACCAGGTAGCATGCAATGTTTGATTTCTTGATGTTGCTTGGGCATAAGCATGGCAAAATTCTGGTGTTGAAGCAGTACCAATAAGGCTGCTTTGATGTAAAAAAATGTTAAAAATTTTCTAGTTTAATATTTCAGGTTAACACAGATTATTAAATGCACAGATAATGTGACAGTAAAAAAAGTCACTTTATTCTTGACTTGAAGATGTAGGTATAGCCCACACTGAATCAGATGAAAGAAATCAAACTAATTTTAGCAGTACTTGGGTCAATTAATTACTCTTTCAGTTAGCTTTCAATAGGAAAAATGACTGCATTAAGAAGTAGCCAGATGTCACTGTCCTAGTTAATGTTCCCAGGCTTGAAATGAATTTTCAAGGCATCACAAGAACTGGAATTCAGTTCTGGAATACAACTGGAATATCACATTCTGTTGTCTTTTTCATTGGAGTTTTTTGGCTTTCACATACAAGATGCTGTTCTGAAAGAAAATTTATGAGAGTGCAAGCTGCTTAAATATGAATGCTATATAAACCTCAAAAAATAGCAGCTAAAGTAATGCATACTGGTGTATTAGCATACTGGTAGGATACCAATGGTTTTCTGTGCTGGTTGGTGTTATCACACTCTTCTTTAGGAGTGGTCTTCTGTCAGAAAGTAGGAGTGTGGTGTTGAAAAGTTTTTGTGAGCAGTGAGGAATTGACTTGTCCTACAGGAAGAATTTGTTGGCCTTGAAAACTGCAATAGTAAACGTAGAATGCTTTGAAAGAATAGGTGAAAGAGATAATTTTTCAATATGCAGATTTGCTATGACTAGTAACAATTTTTTTTCTGTAAATTTCACAAGTTGTCAATGACTGAAAACTGAGTTGACTGCAGTTGAGTGATTTAATGAAAAAGCAGTGCATTCCTAGATTTTACTGGGTGTTATATTGCATTACTGGGTTTTATCAGGTGCAATATTTCAAGATATAGTATGGTATCCTGTCATAGCCCTGGGGAGACATCCTCTTGTGCGAATTAGAGGTCTGAGGAGCCACTTCCAAAGAGAGGCATCAGGAGAGCTGAAGTGTGAGGAGCCATTTTTGAAAGAGCAAATCAAGTTTGCATTGCTATGTTTACCCAGACAGGCTTGGCCTGTGCCACAGGAGGCTGATTGCAGGATCTCCTGCAGGCTGCAGTGCTTCTCTTAGTCATGTGCAGTATATTCCCTGGTAATGCTTCTATGGATTAATGGTCTCCTCATCTTCCTTAAACAGTAGTGCAAGGAACCACTAGAGACTTTGAAAGCATTCATTGGAAAATCTTCTCAGTCTATTACCATTTTTTGTAATTAGTTGTTTATTATGCACTGCATATTAGCAGAAGTGGGAAGCAGAGCTACTGTCACAGCCATATTATCTCCTAGCCTGACACGTGCCTGACCCTTCAGATAAGGGTGCATGTTTTTGCTAAAACTGACATTTGAAACCTTGAGTTGTAAGAAAAGACTTTCAGTAAAGCCTCCAGCTCCTGCTATCCAAGTTACTTCTTAATGAGACTCTTAACTTCATTTTACCCACGCTTTCCTGTTACACTGTGAGCTTTGTGGTTATATGTCAAGACCAAACTGTCTTACTTGTATTAAACAGGTGACAGGTGCTTAACTGAACAACTGAGTATTTTTTTTTGTTAGGTTCATCCGCTGGTGGACTCTTGGGTAGTGGATTTAGTCAGAAGACTGCTCCATCTCAGAAGATAGGAAATCAGTGGCAGAAATCCTCCAAACCACAAACTCCTTCATGGCAGTCCCAGACTAAGTCCAGCACAGCAGCTAAGCCCAACTACACAGTAAACTTCAGTGTTATTGGGGGACGAGAAGAAAGAGGAGTCAGAGCCCCAAGCTTTGGTAAGTTTTTTCAATGTCTATTACTTATAATGTCCCATGTGAAGTTAGTTGGGTGTGCTGTTACCCGCAGAAGCTCTTCTATCTTCATATTTTTCTTTACATTTAAGATGTGTCTGGTTGAAAACAGAAAAACACTTGCCAAATCTGGTATCCTGCCTTTCCAAACCTATCCCAGTACATAACAGACAAGCTGATGATAGCAAAGGTGTACACGAGTTTGGGCATAAAGTCTCAAGGCTATAATTACTCACCCACATGGGAACTGGTTTAGTATCAGTGAGTTTAGAAAGGTAAATTTGATCCATCTGAGGACAGATGGTTGATAATGTTGCTTCATGTTAGTCTGTTTGTGATGCAAAGATAAAGGGATACACTGTTTTTCATAGCTGAAGAAGAGTAGCTTGTCTTGAGAAAGACAAGGTAAAATTACTGAAAATTCTTGTGCTTGAAAGAGACATGGGGACCGGACCAGGTGGCATCATACAGTTCTTTAATGTATTCCAACTGAGTAGGCAAACCTGGAGTTATAGGGTTAGGCTTGGCCTCTTCTGTATGAGCTTTCTTGGAAAATTTTATTTTCTGGTTTGTTGATATTAGGATTGTTCTTCCCTTAAACTGACATATAAGTGAACAGCAGGTACTTTTTTAAGTTGGAATTATTCTGTTGGTCCATATCTGGAAAAAGGTGTCAGGATGCAGAGGCAATGAGTGTAGGTTGCAGCACAGGAAAATCTGTAGAACAAGGCAAAAAAATCAATTGGCGTGATGAAATGCTGAAACAGGTTGTTGTAATTCCTCTCCCTTAAAAACAGATGGACTTCAGCTGGACAAAGGCCTAACAAATGTACTTGGTTGTCCCTGCTTTGAGTGGGGATTGGACTAGACAACATCCAGAGGCTTCTTCAGAGTTCTCTGAAATTTGTTGGTTATGTAATGAATATTCATGTTGGTATTTTATCAGTTCATTATTCTGGATAAGTTTCAACGTGCTTAGGTGTTGACTATGTGCTTTCAATGATACTGTTGAGTATATGGTTACTTGAAAAACTGCTGCGTGGCATTTGAAACTAACTTACAATGGAAAAATGGAGTCATTTCCAAAATTGTAGATAGATGTGCGTTCCCTCAAATCTGCTCCATTTTTCTAAAAAGGATGACATGCAAGTATTAGGCAGAGGTTAGCGTGTTAGGTTGTCTGCTCTGTTGGACTGAAAGTTTGTTAATGATACCTTTTATTTTTTTCCTTTTTAGTTTTGTGGCTTTTGGTGTCACTGAAGGATATTTATCATGGCAGTGACAAATGCCATCCAGGTGTATCTAAGGGCAATACATTTCCCCTGTTAATGTATTCTCCAGTGAGACTTCTCATTTAATGTTTTTTCTCTTTTCATAGGTCAAAAGCCAAAAGTTTCAGAAAATGACTTTGAGGATCTCTTATCTAATCAAGGATTTTCAGCAAAATCTGATAAAAAGGGACCAAAGACAATTGCTGAGATGAGAAAACAAGAGATGGCTAAAGATATGGACCCCTTGAAACTCAAGGTTTGTTTAACAGTGATTTTAATTCAAGTGAAGATCTGATCTTATGCTTAGAACTGCTGTTAACAGAGCAGAAGGATACAATGACCAACAGAGAAACTAAAGGCTCATGGTTTAGAAAATATGAATGTAGCTGATAATACAAAAATATGCGTTAAAAATTAATAGCTGTCTTCAGGGTGATCATGTACTTTCATTTTCTGATTAACAAGGGCTGCTGCTGTCCTAAGACATTACTAGAAGGTGCAGTTCCATAGACAGGATGTATAACTAGTCTGGGATGTGTTCCTTGTTGTTCAGGTTTTTGACCTGTTAGTCATTGATAACTTCACATATTAATACACTTCCAGATTTTTAGTCTTCATGGTGCTTCAGAAAAGTTAGTAAATGAGCTTTGAAGGAATGCTGAAATTTGTTTTCACAAAGTGTCCTTTCTGAAGAGAGAGTGCATGGGCACATTTTAACAGAAATTACCACAAATTGAAACAAGTATAGATATTTAGTTACCATTCTCACTGGTAATAGTAAGGGTTCAATGGGAACACTGTATCCGTATGTTATGGCTTGAATATTTCTGTTAAAGTCTGAGCAACATTACTCCGATTGACTTTGGGGACATCTCAAAGAGCACTTTTGTCCGTGCACTTCTGCAGGTTGCTGAAGTAAACGTGAATTACTATTAGACACTATCTGTTGTACAAAGCTTGTAATGGAAGTTTTAAAATATGTTTACGCTTTTGTACAAATCAAATAATAATTTGTCTGTGGGCCCTGACAGGGATAAGATTAATATAACATATGTTTTTAACCATTTCTCTTGCAATGACTGAATTTCTGCAGTAAACTAGTAACAATGAGCTAGTCTCCAGTGACAGATGCAAAGTATCCCTTTTTGAGTGGCTAAGGCAGTTGAATTTGGAGACTGAGTGCAGTAGGACAACTGCACTTGAGTCATGATTATATGGTCTTGCAGAGAGTGAAGATTATGTCTCTGGAGGCTGAGAATGCTTACAGTGCTGCATTCAGTTCTATGTATTCTGATTTTCCCAGATTCTTGAATGGATTGAAGGAAAAGAGAGAAATATCAGAGCATTAATATCCACTCTACATACAGTGCTTTGGGAAGGGGAAAATAAGTGGAAACCAGTCAGCATGGCAGATTTAGTAACTCCTGAACAAGTAAAGAAGTACTACAGGAAAGCAGTGCTTGTGGTTCATCCTGATAAGGTGAGTGTTTTCCTCTGATCTTCTTTATTATAGGAGGAATGCAAACTGCTTTTACCATACCATACAGGTTACTGGCAAATGCCTTGCTTCACAATCAGCACCCTAGATGTTCTTCACTGTGCTTCCATTGTCTTCTGGATATGGTCCTACTGCATTCAGGTGGTACAGGGTTATTCTTGTTGTCCTGACACAGCAGAGAATTCAACAGAGAAGGGTTAACAAATGAAAGATCCAGTGAGGGCTGTACTGAGCACCAGAGTCAGTCATGCTGGGTTCTGACTGACAGATGGCAGATTTAATGCTGATTAGTGGAATCTGTTTAATTTCTGTGAGCTGGTACTTCAAGTCTTTTAGAACTAATGTGGAGACTCAGAGGCTGCCACAGCAAAACTGGTAGGAAAAACCTGCTGTACCATTTACTAAACCATTTACTAAACCATTTTAACTAAAAAAAGAAAACTTAGTAGAATAAACAAGTTATCAGATGAAAAATATGTAATGAGTATTACATTGCATCTGTCTTTTTTAAAATGCTTATTGCATCCCAATGTATCAAGATAACTTCTTGTTCTGAGCTCTTGTATTAGATAGAAAGAGAAGCTGGATATACCTGGTTTGAATTTTCAGGTTTGCATTCTCTGGTGGTTAGGGAGCAAGTCTAAATCCTATGTTGTCTTGTGTCCATAACAAACATGACAATTTTTGGTTTTTTAGTTCCCCCTCTCCTTCAGAGTTCTTTGGTATGTGACTTCTTCCACCTTTGTGGTGGTTTTTTAGGTGTTATCTGTAAGGCCCGTAATGCATCAGTGTCAGAACACAGCTCTGTTTAGGGCATATTTGTCTTCCTTGTTCTTTCATTTTGCCACTTACCTGTTATGCGTTGATAAAGTACTGCAGGTGCCAAAAGCTAAGCAGCAGGAGAAGGGGAAGAATCCTGGAGGGGGCTCTGAGGCTTCTCTTTTTTATTGGAGAGAACCATCTTTTGGGACTGGATGTTTATTAACCACAAGGGTTGGATTGTGTTGGCCCAGAGTCAGGGCAGCTGTGAAATGGGCAGGGATTCAGGAGTATCCTTGAGTGTGGAAGTAAACACATAGGAAGAGCTATGCCAGTCATGCTGAGTCTTAGTGCCATTCACAACCAGCAACAGATTTTTTTCCAGGGAATTTCATTCAAAAGAAGTTGTCTTAAAGAGGACTCAGATTTTATCCCTGTAGACTACTGCAAGATCTTTCAGGAAGCAATTCCAAAAATGACTTAATTTTATCCGTAAATAATAATACGTGAAACTATTTATGAAAAGAACAGCTTTGAAAATTGTTTTTAGCTGAATTTTAATTACTTATGAATTGAACTGAAAGCTTGAAAGTAACACAAGGAAACCAAGGATTTGGATTTATTTAAAAAATGCGCATGGATAAGGTTAGAGAGAGTTCTCTGTAAAATTATACTCACAGAGCAGTCTGTAGCTGTTGAATAAGACAGCAAATATAAAAGGGATGGGATCTTTTCTAAAGACCTAATTTCTAATGCTTTTATGCTTATGATGCATTCTCTTTGTTTCCAGGCCACAGGACAGCCCTATGAGCAATATGCCAAAATGATCTTCATGGAATTGAATGATGCATGGTCAGAGTTTGAAAACCAGGGATCAAAGTCCCTTTTCTGAAACTTCACCTTTCACAGAACTGCTTCCAGGAACTGGAGCTGATCATTGTTATGACTTTATTGCGCCTGAGATTTATGAAGCGCTTTTCCACGATTTCAGCACAGTTTCTAGTTATGCACTTAAATGTGGGGATGTATTTTGTAAGATGTAGAGTACAAAGCATTACATAGATGCATTAAGAAAAAAGCTGCTGAAGAAATCACAGTCTATTGAAGAAATCACAGGGAGTAAAGATTCTCTTCAGTTTTGTATAAGAAAAATAGAATTTGAATGAAGCTAAGTAATAAGTGATAGGCTTGTATTAGTTATAAATCATTCCAACTTAAATGATCTTTGCTGTACCTCTACCGTCCCAAATTTGTCTGTTACTTTGAGTAGTTTTGTGATTCAATTTTGTTATTTGGTGCCTGTCGCCTTCTTCAAAGTGCTTTAGTTAGCAGCAGTGAATTTGCTTGGCTTATCTCAAACCTAAGGGTGTATATTTTCTTCTGTATTTTATATAATCAATCTGATAATCATTCTGTAAATAATGTTTTCTGGTAATATCTTTACAATAGAGTAACAGTTGTTTAGCCAAAAAGACAGCACATGTGAGAAAGTCAGACAGGGTTGTTCTTGATTTTTTTTCTTTTTTTTGCCTTTTTTTTTTTAACATATCATGAATCTAAAAAGAAATTTTGACTCTGAGGTCTGCATATTCCTGCTGTTTTGTTTATTTATTGCAGTAGTCTGAGCTGTGCTTATTTTCCTAGTTCTTTAAATGGTGTCTTTTGTTTCTGAATTCAGTGGAATGTTCCTTTCATTGCACTTCAAATACTCTGATAGAAACAATTTTACTCTGAAACTTGAAGCGTAAACACAAACCTTTTACTGTAATTTGATTTGTCTGAGTATTAAATCACTCATTTTCATCTGGTGAGCTTTTAAAGTGCTTTAACAAACATTTTGTTGCGTGTTTGAGCTTGTGTATTTTTGAGATATGCATGGCATCAGTGCATGTGAAAACTTGGTGCGTCTTGGTATACTGCTGACTTTCTGCTCACCTATTTCCGTGCACTGCTTAGTGCAAGATGAGTAGAGACACAGCTTGGTAGCATAACTTACCATGTTTTCTCATTCCCTGTTCAGAAGGCACTAGTGCTGGGGTGGATGATGCAAACAACTAATGACTGTTATACTCTGTGTAATAACAAAAAATGCAATTTTCATATCAAGTTTGAAAATGTTGAAAATTAGCTATTAAATCTTCAGCAGCAGTCTCCTGAAACCGGACAGTTGGGCATTCAAGGGGATATTTTGACCACTTGCCTTTTTATACATTTTGCATGCTTAACTGAGAGGGAAGCCGTATTATTAGCAGAGGTAACTGTTCAGCTGAGCAACATCTGAACAGGAAACATGACATTCTAATGCCACCTGAAAGGTGCATTGGATGAGATTTTCCACTGCTGCACCAGCCCGAGAGCTGGTGGGTTAGAGACTGCTGAGCACTTGCAATGTCTAGTCTCTAGCTCTGATATAACACAGTTACTTATTAACCTCTGATCAAAGGTTTTGTTTGTGTATATTTGCATATATATTTAGCTGCTGTGATTTTTTTTTTTTAAGGTGAAGCTGGGATCAGTTATGAATCAGGAAGGTTATATATTATTCATAGCTGCTGTTGTATTTCAGTTACTGCTTTGAAGCAGTCTTAAATCTCAGTAGATTTCTTTATAAATGTATGTAACTTGCTGTCTGATTTAAAGTAAGAGTTAATCTTTTTTCCTTTGGATACTTCATTCCTTGTGTATGTGTTCTGCAACCATGGAAATTAAAGGCTTCTGCTGGTAGGATAGGTTTGTGGGAGACCTTTTTACAGTTCTAGGGCAAATGTTGTCTAGGAATAGGTTTCAAAAGACAAACAGATATATATGACTTTGACTGTAGTGCTATATACAATTGAGAGATAAAGCATTTCTAAGGGGGCTGCTTAGAATAAGGAAGGACGACTTTAAAAACCCATGTTCATTCAGCATGTATAGGCAACTTATTTTAAAGCATACATTTTTAATTGCTCTTTTCTCAAAATGTGTGTTTAAAAATTAAAACATCAAAGTTGGGAGGAAAATATCTTCCTCTGCTTTGTGTATTTGGTAGCATTTTCTGGATGATGTCTACATTAAGCTTTTTAAAACTTCTCTACTCTTGCTTGCAAAATTTTCTTGGAACACCAGAGAAGAACCTTAGATGTGATTTTAAGTTAGCAGGGAAAACATGAGTGCAAGTATTTTACCTGGAACTGAAGATCTCTTGGAATTAGCTCTCTCTTTTAAAAATTATGGAAATTCAAGAAGTTTGGCTGTGGATTCTTCCAAGAGCCATTACATAATTCCTGAAACTTTAGTTGGGTTGACAGAGCTGCTCAGCTTATTTTATGGCTTAGTCAGCTCTGTTTCTGTGGGGGAACTGGCTGATTTATCTGCCCTGCTCCTTTCTATGTAATTCAGTTTTGCTGCTAAGAATTTGGGAGAAGCTTGGTTTGGGAAACTGATAAATCTTGACAATGAAACTATTTTGGGTGGGATGTTTTGATTTTGGTTTTGTTTTTTGTAATTGTGTCATTTCTCTGTGTTACGTACAAGAAAGTTCAAACAATGGGGATTTCATTAAGATTCTGTAAGCAAACTGTTATTTGGGAATTAAAAAAAGTTCAAGTGGTGAATATGAACATAATAAATGGAAGTTTTGTTTTCTGTGCAACACAAAGCAGCATGATGACCACCAAAGATGTTTCTTAGTGTAAGGTGTTTATATTAAGTACAAGAACTGGGAAGAGAGAAGTTAAAGTATATTTCATATAAATGTGATTGAGTATTAATGTTGCTTTTATATGAGATGGTAATTTGGAAGAAAAAAGTCCACCACTTTTATGAATTCATCTTAAAACAGTAATAAAGAATGGTAGTCTGGGAATTAGGGCTTTTTAACCTTTTGATTTGTACTTGGTCGTTAATTGTCTGTCTGCTGTATGAACTAGGAGTGCACTCAAATGAGAACACACGTATTTCACTGTAGTTGTATTCTTAGTGTCCACAAATTGGAAAGCTTTTATAGAGCAGGCTTCAGAAAAAAATTGTTAATCAGAGACTTAGCTGGATTCTCTCTTTGCTTAAAATGTTTATTTTCCATTCATGTTAATTGTTCATTGCACAGTTAAGTTTTGAAGTGTTGAAGCCACAACCTGAAAGCTGGATTTTATATCTGCTTCTGCTGGCTGTGAAGCTTGAAGGTGAGGTCACCGGGTGTTACCTGCAGGTTGATACTCTGTATGCATGTGCTCCCAGGATATGCATGAGGCACTTGAGGTTCTCTTACGAAGCACCTCCTTAACTCTTGCAGCAAGTCATGGCGCCTGCTGGCCTGTGTTGGTTGTTCCTCTCTCTGGTAGCGCCATCTGACTAACATGTATTGTTTGCAGCCTACCAGGGCTCACTTTACAAAACTAAGTAGGCTGAGATGGTTAGTGCAAGAAAAAGAAAACAGCACAAGATAGATTAAAGGAAGAGTAGAGAAAAACACCAGGGCTCTAAAGTACATCTGAAATTCTGAAATATTGTTTTCTAATTCTCTCTCCACTGTCCTATTGCTACCTACCTCTGCTAAAAACAGGTGTAGACTAGCAGAGAGAATCTGGTTTGCAGCCTCCTTTCCATCCCTTTTAGAACACTGCTGACTGACTGTAACAAGTTGGAGTACCAAGTCCTTAACGTCCCCCCACGCCCCCCCGCCAAAGCAGATTTTAAAAATGTTTGGGCAGGTTTACACTAGTTTTTTTTTTAAAGTACAAATTACTTGTGTTACATTGCTGTTGGATCTGGAATCCAGCAAAATAACTTTTGAAACAGAGATCTATGAAGGAGAATTGATGTTAAGAGTGTGTGGCTGGAGTCTGCCTAATAGAAGCAAGTGATGTATTTTAACTGGAGGAAATCAGTTGGTGTCTTCAACCTGAGGCTTGCCTTTTTGGTGTTTCCTAGTGCTGTCAGAGTTCCTTAGGAGCAGCAAAGAGTGCTTGTGGTTAATTAGACATAAAGTCTGGAAGGAAAACTTCCTCAGCATTGTTAGTTGGGTCAAGTTCAGCTATTTTGCTAATTAGTGGTAGCTTCTCCGTCAAGTACAGAACAGAAAACCTCCAAAAGTGCTGATGAAGTACATTTTCTTGGAACGGTGGCAGAGTCCTTGGTGTTGTACTTGTGAGGGTAATTAGTGCTCATGAAAAATGCCTCGTTTACCTTCATTGGTAGTTCTGGACAATTCCTCCCATTTTGTCTTGCCAAGCACAGAGCAGCAGTTAGTTTGTGAAAGCTACATGCACAAGGTCAATTTTTTGCACAAACCAAAGCAAAGGAGTTTGAGCATTACAGAAATCTCATCAGGCCTTTGGGGCTGCTGAGTTCTGTGCACCATTCCACTTCCCGAGGCCAGACTGTGGTTTTCCCAGCAGTGGCAGTGTGTTTGCATACTTGCTGGCCTCTGCACTCACTGTTGCTCACAGAGGTGTTTTCAGGAATAACATAAATGTGGAAACCGTTTTGCTCCTTAGCTGTGTCCTTAATTGTCTAACAATTGCAATGTAACAGCTGCTTTGTAAATAAGTTCAAATTAATCTTGTATGACTCAGTTGACATTTTCTGTCAAGAACTTGCAGGTGATAGACCTGCGAAAGCTGTAAAAGGAATGTATCATTTCCCACCCTTTGAGCCTGTCCCTGGTGCAGAGCAGCTCTCGCACCCAGAAGCTCAATGATGAGGAGCTGAGCTCTGGTTCTGAACTTGATGAATCTTGCAATGCTTGCTTACTCTCTCTTTGGGTGAGCTTATTGTGGACTGCAGCTTAGACTGCATTAAGCTTCCAACATATGCTCCAAAAATACGAATTCAGTACTTTTTATGAAGGATACGTGTTGTCATAGAAGCTTTTATTACCAAAAGGGGATTAAGAGGCATTGTGGGAACTTCCAAAACTCTAGTGGAATGTACTGTATATTTGCAATGTAGATTTCTAGAAGTGATTGTCATCTCTCATAAGGTCTTGGCTTGCTCTGAGGTCCTTATTGTATCTACCTGTAGTTGTGATTGTACTTTCAATATCTGTGTTTTTTTTCTAAAAAAAATTTGGAGTGTGTGGAAGGACAGAATAGACACTCAATTCCTGGTTTTGCCATCTTTCAGGAAATGCAATGTAATGTGTAATTCTGCTACTAGTGAAATGAAACTTATACCTGTATGTATATAAGGTAAAATAGTCAAATTGAGCCTTGTTTAAAAGTAGATTTAATGTTTAGTACAATGTCCTTGAACAGAATATTTTGCTTTGAAATGTATTACAATTTAACCAGTGATCAATTAAAACAAACAAAATAACTTTGTCTATCTCCTTCTTTACCAAGAGAGAAATGGCCTGAACACCTGAAGTATTTCCACTGTGTCTTCCAGAACAGTATGCAAATGTTAGAGAAGTGGTTCTCATTGTGTTCGGGTTGACTGGACGTGTTAGGAGCTGAGTGGCTCTTGAGAAGTGTCTCTTCTGTTGGAGAGGGTCGCTGCACTGTGCCCTGGGCTTGGGCAGCTGCATTTTCCAAGTGCAGTGTTGGGTTGAGGGGGTTCTTGCACAGGAGCTGCTGCAGTGCTTTTCCATTGCCCAAGGGAAGCGCTGGCCTAAGTGTGTAGCAGTGGTCAGAAGGGAAGAGAACAGGAGCACATGGACACGACTGAGGCAGGAGAGGGGAATATGAGCAGCCTGTAGGGATGGTGGAGGGACACATCTGGTAATGAAGAACTGCAATGGCAGGAATCTGAGGGAATGTGGCACGGCAAAGGGTGAGCTTCTGCTGGGAGCATACTGACAAGGTGCCCAGAAGCATCTTGACTCCATACTCTGCAACAAGAATGGGCCAGCAGGATCTTTCATAGGTGGGAACAAGCCACTCGGTGACATTGAGAAAGTTTCTTTAAAAGTTAAAACCATAAAAGTATAGGAATTCTATTGGTGCTCCCAAGGTAAGGGTAAAGGGTAAACACTGGAGGAAATAAGAGAATGGACAGGCATGGCCATTCTCTTATTTCCTCTTAGGCAGAGGCCATTGCTACTGGATAACGTTTTTCATATTCTGCTTACTACTTTGAATAATCTGATGGGTGTACAAAACTTAGAGATAGATTACTCAGTGCCAAGATGCTTAAAGACCTTTCTCCTTGTATCACATACAAAACATGCTACAACTTCTGCTGCTAATCAGTTTATTCCAAACATGCAAAGTTGCTGAAAAATGTATTGATACCTACTTCTGGTCCTTCACCTCTGCAACAAAGGAGGATAATGTTAGTCAAGTGCATCTTTCTATGCCGTATGCAAGGCTTCTGGCTACTCTGATGTGAGTTTAGAAAGACTGGAGTTGGGAGAACACAGCAAATAGAAATCCTGAAGGGTCAACCTACCAAGCATCAGTAATTACACCAAGTAAGCAGAATGCATTACAAAGAGTTAGCATGGCCATAAATTCAATATCAAGCAAAGCACACAAAAGAAAGTGAATGAGGATTGGAAGAAGAAAGCAGAAACGCTCTGTGAACTGTAGTGTGCAGAGCAGCCTGTAGCAATCAAAGCCTTCCAAGTCCGCAATTGTAGACACCTGACCTGGTTACTGTAATGCTGGAGAGGATATGATTTGCCCTGCCTCAGCACTGCCTCTCTTATGAGGTAAGAGAAAGCCTTCTGGTAGATTTTTGGGCAAAACCACTGAAAACGGGAAAATGAAGCATGTAGGAAGGTGAAGACTTGATCTAGAAGGATCCCTTCTAGTACAAACTTACAAGGAACTCCTCATCCTTAATCGGTAAAGCTGCTGGCTGCTCTCCTGGAGTGGCTTCAGCTCCTAGTCAAAGCTCTGGACACACACACAAAATAGTGGCTGCGAAGTTTTCTGGGATAAAATGGTGCTGGCAGACCCAGCCATTATTAACTGGTGAACTGCAATGCTTGTTTCTTTGTGCATGGCTCTGGTGAGGAGCAGGACAGCACAACTGCTCCTCTGGAGATGGGATTGTCAGTGCACTGCAGCTCTGATCACATGCAATGTGTCCAGCGTGCTTCTAACGTGCCAGAAGAAATGTGAAGAAAGCTCATCCAGCTTGCTCAGGAAGCTGATTTAAAGTACAAGCCTTGGTTTGCACTGCAGGGATGTTGCTGTGTGTGCTGTGAAGCGCTGAGTGTTCCATAAGGGTTGAGTTTGATACTCCTGCTGGGTCTGCTCCTCTCCTGATCCCTGCTGGCCTAGTACTGTCAGTCTCATTATGAAGTTCCAAAATACTGCTGACAGCATTCCTAGAAGCTGTTAGAGAAAGAAGAACACTTCTCTCTTGTTGACAGCTCCAAGATTTCATCTTTCTGGAGTTTCTAAAGCAATGGATTCACTAGACTTCATGTGGAAACTGGCCTCCAGCAAAGCAGAGCCAGAAACTGTTCTATAACTAGAAACCAGACCTGCAGCAGTTAGCTCTCCCTTCTTGCTCCATCCTCATCCTTGTGGTGGCTCACTGTAGAGGCAGATGAGGTGCCAGGTTCTGTTCTAGGGATGCATGAACTACAATAACTGGATCCCTACATGATTTTTCAATTGATTGAATTAAGGCTGTTGAACCCAGTGTATATTCTATCTCATTTCACACTGAGATATTTTTATATACTGTGGCAAAATTTGCCTCTCATGCCTTTACTGACTCATCATGGAACCAGGGATGAATACAAGGTTTTTTTCGTTTTCATTTTATTACCAATATTTGGGGTTTTTTTGGCAGCTATCTTCAGTATGGGAGCTGCCCTCCCTTTTTCTCCCCTCACTCACTTCTCACTAGGCTTTTCTGCTGCTACTACCACCATGAGCCTAACACCTATTAGACCTGGAAATTCCTCACCTGCTTCTGTGCACACGCTGCAGCTGCTACCCCACGTGTGCAAGGTATGAGCCTCTGTCAGATCTCTGTTTCTTTTTCCATGTGTGGGACTTCATGAAGACTACATCTCCTGTGGAGGGTTGAAGTGGAATTGCTTACCATCTCCAGATGTATAAAAGGATGTTTGGGGGTTTCTTATAAAATCTTTCTAGGAACTAATGCAAGGGGGAGAGGCAGAAGGGACATAATTCTCTGCCAGGTACCCCCTTGTGGTGGGTGGCAGCTGCATTGCTCCCCTGAGTAAAATGCACCTGATTTCATGTGGAATTATTTACCACCAGTAATCATGTTTCTTTATTTTGATTGCCATCTGCTGGCAGAATGATGTGTTAATCCCCATTTCACACTCATGTCACACAGAGGTTTTTAATACTAAGCATTTTGAATGTGTTTGTGTAGTTTGCGCATGTTGCAATAAAGAGCTGCTTTTGGATGTCTGAATTCACAGGCTGACAATGCCGGAGGCAGAGCTCGCAACCCATGAGAGCAGATGCTCCACTAAGTGGACAGAAGCAAGTAATCCATGCTGGAGAATGATGAAGAGGAGACATGCACCACAGGAGTCTTGGAACTTCAGGTGGGGATGGACACACAGACTGGAAGCAGCGTAGGAGAGCAAGGGGCTGGGCAGCATCCAGGTAGATCCCGGGGCTGTGCCCTGCATGTGCTCAGCCTCTGGTGGGTGGGTGTGACCTCAGCACAGACACACAGTATTTCAGAGTGCAGGTACTCAGACAGCTGCAATGGGAGGAGGAAGAACCCAAAGATTCCAGACAGTGCAAACAGCTGTACTGTCCTAACACCTGCTCTGAGTAAAGGAGGCTCTAAAATGAGGCCCTGACAGTTCCCAGGCTGCTTCCCCCGTGAGGAGGTTGTTGAGGTGGCTGGGTGTGAGGTTCCCAGGTGACTCAAAGGGTACCTGCCTGCAGGGCCCAGCACCAGACCAGGGTTAGCACCCTTAACAAGTGCTCTCATAGAAAGGCCATCTCTCACCAGTGTTCCTGTGCCCCACCATGAATGCCACAAAATTCATCTGGTCAGCATCTTGAATACTCAAACTCAGCTCCTGAATCAAGTTCTGTCCTGGAATATTTCCTGTCTGACAAAAAATGTCCACAGCTTCAAAGGAATATTTATGTGCATTTATTAATCCCAGTGCAGGATGGTATAAAACTCAGCCCAAATGACAGCAATTCAATAGGATTTAATACCAACAAGACCTCAAAAACAAAGTTTGAGTTTTATCTGGATGAATGACTGGAAATTGCATCTTTAATATGATCAAGCATCTTGTGTAAGGTAAATAAAATCAGATGAGTTTCAACTTTTAATTCCATTGCTGTGAAGTGTAATGTGTCTGCTTCAAATGAAAAATTATAAATGCTGTTCTTTAATTTCAGTGCTATGCAAATAGTATTAGAAGATTACTCCAGATGCTGGAAGATCACAATCTGCTGAATTTTTCAGCAGATCTTTAGCACAGACTGGAATTCCTGCTGCTGTGACCCAGCCACAGGAATTCCAGTCTGTGCTAAAGACCTGCTGAAGCAGCAACATGGTGGTATTTAATACTTCATATCCTTTTCCAGAGACAGACAGAAATGCAAATACATTTCCCAAAGACATGTCTCCTGGCAGTGTTTGCAGTTTCTGCAGAAGCATCCACAGAAGGAGATGTTAGAAGACTACACTCTTATCCAGAATTGTGAGATGCAGCTCCAGCTCTGCAGAGCGGGGCTGTACCTCTGTGTTCCCTAACAGGAAAAAGGCTGCATCAGTTTTAATGTCCACCACTGGACAATGCACAGGAGAAGGCACACACCTGCCTACTGTGCCAGCTTTGTCCTCCAGACCCACCCTGCATTTTCTTCCAGGAAGTCACTTGAGTTCAAGGTAAAGAAAATCAAGCAAGTTTTCCTTACCTTTTGAGTTTTCCTCCTATAGTGCTCTCCTGGGATGGTGCCTGTAGAACTGAGTCCATCTCTGTAGCCCTCAGCATAAGGATATGGACCTGTGGGAGTGAATTCCAAGGAGGCCACAGAGATGATCAGAGGGCTGAAGCAGCTCTCCTTTGAAGAACTGGGATTACTCAGCATGAAAAGAGAATGAGGTGACCTCATTGTGGCCTTACAGCGCCTAAAGGGGGCTCATAAAAAGGAGGAAAAGAGGCTTGTGGAAAGAGCATATAGTGATCGGACAAGGAGCAGGAATTTTCTTAGAGCTGAAGAACATGGACATACTCTGGCTTTATCTTGGGCACAGCATTGCTCCTGAGCTGGTTTCTCCAACATAAGGTAAAGAGCAAAAATTTTGTCCTAAAAAGTACAATGCTCCGCTTATAGCACTGGTTACTTCATCAATATCTTGCCTTATCCCTTCCTGTACACTGTTCATTGACATTTCACAGCATTTTCCTGGAAAATGTTTTGTGGATAATGGTTGCTATTTTTCTTCTTGTTCTTGGGTATTTTTATGGAGACCTTTGTATACATCAACCTTGCACATACTGGTAGGTTACACGTTCTTGTCTGCTCTGGGTCCAGAGGGTAATTATACCATGATTATTATACCAATGATTATTCAGGTCTGCTGTTTCTTTGTAAAAGGCACAATTTCTTAGGAAGGAAGAACAACACAATTAGCACAAGCTAAACAAAACTTACACTAAAAGGCATTTGAGGCAATATCTCAAAAAAAATAAAGCCCTAAGCCACAGGACAAGAGCAGGCACTGACCATCAGACAATTTTGCTGTTTCAGCTAGGACTAGCTAGGCAATAAGTGTCTAAGGTAAATTGCAAGTGATGTATCTCAACGTCCATTTTGCACGGATGGCCAAAATCAAGCAAAGATAGATTTAAGGCCTGACAACTTGAGGTCTAGTAAAGCAATGTTTTGAAGCTCAAGATCTGCTGTTAGTGTGGCTGAACTACAAGGTTACAATTTCTAGGTGAGAAAAGGCAAATCCAAGGCCTCTTAGATATGAAAGGTATGAAACATCAGAAATTCTGTTTTCAGTGATTTGTTTGTGGAGAGCAAACATACGCTTTATTCTATAAGGAATTTCCAAGAGTTATGAGGAGATAAGTCCTTGAAACAACCTATGGTACTGTGGACTTTGCAATGGGAGGTCAGTACTTCTGATAACTTAGGCAGCTTCTAAAAAATCCAAGGTTTTCAAATTTTAGTACCTTTTAGTACAGGTGCTACGGGCCTATGTATTTCATATTTCCTGATATTTGACTGTGTCTGAAGTAATGTTTGCCCTTGTTTTACACATCCAGTTATTGATGCTGAAGCAATTTATTTTGGGAGCAGTGAGCATGAACAAGAAAGCAGCCTGGCACTCTAGGCAAATGTGCGCTGAGGCAGAGCTTTGTTTTCAGGTATGTGGCTTTTGTAGAATTATCTGCTTACCTATCTCTGCAACTCCAATGTCAGAGTAATCCAAAATAGTGCTGATTTATCTATTTTTCTCTCTATAGAATTGTTGGAATTCTGAAGGTGCTCCCCTGGCATTAAGTACTGCTGCAGTCATGCCTCCACTTATCTCTTTAGCTTTAACTCAGGTTTCCACAGCAGTGACTGGCCAGTGCTGTGGGATCCCTGGTGTGGGCAGAGGTGTCTCTGGGGACATGTGGACAGTGTGTTGCTGGGGCCGCCTGGGCTCTGCTCCCAAGCCAGGCCCAGGAGTGGGTCTGCATGGGGCCACAAGCCTTCACGGAGGACACAGAGGATTTCTGTGGCATTAGCAAAGTGCAGCCTTCCCAGCAGGAGAGTTTAGTAAGAAAATTATGCTTTCCATTTCTGCTTCTTGCTAAAGGGCAGAATAAATATTGATGTGCTAGTAAGGTCCAGCTGAGCTGTCTGAATAATCCTCTAATAAATTGTACAATAAAGAAGTGAATTCAGTAGGAGATCAGCTGTTTACACTGATGTGTAATTGATCTCTAGCAAATAACACATGCAGTTAGAATCTTTCTTTCTTTTAATATGGGCATTTCAGCCCTGGGGACATGGAGGATGAGATGGCTTGTGCCATCTCATTCCCTGCTCCTCGACTTGTAGTATCATAGTTTGCAAAGCCACCAGGACCAGGAGCAGTGAGAGCCCCTGCTGGCCAGTTGTACCCTGAGGCTCTGCATGGGCAGCATGCAGCTACCCAGGCCAGGGACTGATATCTGGCAGAAATCCCTCGCTAGGCAGAACTGGTTCTGCTCCTGCTGCTGCAGCCTCAACACCAGGAGTTGACAAGGGAGCTGGCTCTGCATTGCTGCAAGGGAACTGTGTGCAGGAGCTTCATCCAGGGCTAACAGAGGCTGCTGCAGGAAGAAGGGCAGCTCTGGGGTTCTGGAAACCCCTGCTGTGGTCTTGGACCTCTGACTTCAGAGCAAATCTTTTGGAAACAAAGCACACGATAGCTGGGAATCTGCACACTGCTTCCTCAGGGATCCTGAAAGAGATCCACCCTCCCTCATATGGTCTAGACCCCTGGAAGTCAGTCTTTGAACGGTTATTCTTTTGGCTCCAGGGCTATCATATCCTGGGTTTTCTGGAAAGCTTCATACAGTGTCTGTGGTGTTGGGAGCCTGAAGCATTGGAACAGCTGACCATGAAAATGGAGGTCTAATAGTTCAGCATCAGAGAGGGTATCTGTCCTTCTGCAGGGACTGGTGTCATGCTAACAAACCCTTTTGTACCATGGGACAATGAACTGAATAAAAGGAGCTGGATGCCTTCAACCAGCCCTCTATGCTCTCCCACCGTTTCCCCCTGACATACCTCATGCTTGGCCAGGAGGCAAAGGAACCTGCCTTTCCAGTCCTGGACAGGAAATCCTGTCCAAATGCCTTGGAGAGGCCTGCCCCTGCTCTTCTTTCTGTCACAGCAGCTACAAGGCAAGGGACACAATGTTCTCCTTATAGTCCAAAGTTGCACTTCTCAAGTCTTCTACACACCTTTTGCAACAGACCCACCTCTGTGTCAAATAACAGCACAAGAGGTCCTGCTGCTCACCCTGGTTTTTCCTTGGTACCACAGAGGGACAGGCACTTCCCACAGGCTTCCCTCCTGCTGCCTAGCCTGTGACAGCCATGCTGAGCTGCAGGGCATCACACCTCTCACAGCTTCTCACCCTCTGCAGAGGAGTGGCCCTGGCGCTGGGCTTTGGCCGCAGGGTTTGTGCCTGGCAGTGAGCGCTGGCTGTGCTTTGGCCCCAGGACAGGTTTGGCGTGTGTTCTCGGGGTCCCGGAGCGCGTCTGTGTGCAAGGCTCGCCGGGCTGCAGGCGGTGCCGCTGCCAGGGGAGGCGAGGGCCGCAGCCTGTCCTGTCCTGCCATCGCTCAGCGCGGTGCTCTGCCTCCTCCAGAGGGCACGGCCCCAGCCTGCCGGAGAGCAGCGGAAAGCCTTGGGGATGCAGAGCACGTTGCCATACGCATGGCCAGCTTCAGCGCAGGAAGGCTTTATTTAGAGCCTGTGAAATGAGATAAGCCAGACAGCGTTGTGTTGGTATCAGTGGACAAAAGAACTGAAAGTAAGGGCTCTGCATAACAGCAACAACAAAAAAAAAGATGTATCGAGTCTGATGTTAGATGATTCATAAAATAATTAGCGTTTCCAAGTGTGTCCTAATTTCAGACAAAAATGAAAATACAACAAGATGAGCAGAAAATGACGGGTTATGCTTTTAGAACAAGGCACTTTAATTGAGCCAGATGGGCCCAGATGTTTCCTCACACTCTGACTGAAATGATCACCTATTCAGAGAGATATGTTGTGGGAGAAACTGTAACAAAGATGCAAGAGGAAATTTTCCACAAGCAATGAATACATTAAGGAGACTTGAGGCAGCTCTTACTGCTCTAGTGAGGCTAATTGTGTATGAAAATAGGAACATTTCATACTGACTTAAAGAGGTGCTTGCTGCTGCTAACGTTTCAGCTTGTATTTTGATCCAAGAAAGACTTAATAATCACTCTCCTCTCTCATCAACTAGTTTTGACTCTCCTTTTGGTCATCTGCTTTTTCTGTTCCTGGTTAATGCAAGCTAATCTCCCCTCTCTGTTCTTCAGCTTTCCTGATGAGGTTGATAACAGTGGCTGCTTGTCTTTGAACCTGCTTTTAGAGTATCAGTTTGAAGTTTCACCTGAGACAAATGGTTTTAAATGGTTGCAACATTTGACATAATCAACCTAACCAGAGATCTCTAAAGAGTGTGTGGCCACTGTGAAGGCCTTCCTTCTTCCCTGCAGATGCATTTGAAGCTGCCAAGGGATTCTGTGTTTGTGGGGAGGTGTAAAGCATGTGTGCACTTCTGCAGATGTGCCCACACAAGAAAATGGAAATTCAAGATGATAAAACTAGGAGTTTATTTGGTATTAGGAAGATATTGAGGCCATAAGATCTGGAATAGGTCTGGTGATGCTTGTTCTGTCTGTCCTGAGGGCTCCCTTGCTCCCTGCACTCCACCTCACCCTCTTGGCTGCAGTCAGTCACAGTGGTATGAGAGAGAAGGCTTGGTTTATTTTTCTGCTCAGGTTTGCTTTATGTTTCGGCTGTGGTGCTTAGGTGCACAGCTGTGTGGAAGCTGTCCTTGGACAGCCCTGACTGCATAGCTCAGTATCCTGTTACTTGATCCTCTGCTTTGCTGTCCTTGTCCTTCCCTTTCACAGCTCAATCCCCTCTCAGATAAACAGAACGTACAAAAATGACACAACAGGGAGGTGGCTGGGAAAGTGAGGAAACCAAGTTCATCACTGTGAGAGTCTTTAATCGAAAACTCACCAGTCTGGGAGCCAAATCTCTTCTTCTAAATGCTCTCAGAGCGATGAAAGGGGGTCTCTCACCTGGCCTAGTCTTCAAAGTGCTCCTCTGTCAGCCTCTGCATTGGATTTGTGGCTCTTAGAGCCCCACCACAGACATAGAAGGAGCTGATGGGCCTTGGATGACTTGGGGTAGGGCCTCTATCTCTTCAGAGAGGCTTCACTGGGAGCTGTGTACCCCTTCTCCATCAGCTGTATCTCAGTCTAGCTCAGCTGGAAAGGAAGACAGGGTATAATTTTTTAGTATTCTGCTAATTAACATTACAGAACAATGTTTCTCTCTCAAGCACACCTGACCCAGCTCCTGCACTGTTAGGAACTAGTTTCTGCTCAGTCTGCAGAGCAAAAACCTCCAATGAGATCTAGTGATTCCTTCTCTTCCTTGTATGATGAAAGGTTAGTCCCAGGGACCTGGGTTTGCTTTACAGCCAAACAGGAGACTGCTCCCTGTGACTAACTTAGGGCAGCAGGCTTCTCTCCATATGCCTCAAAAGCTGTTGCAGAATGGCAGAGGACCTACACAAACACAGCATCTGAGATGGTGCTTGAGGCATGAGAAGCTGCTGCATCCATCAAACACAACCCGGTTCTTCTTGGGAAGGGATTCCTATAAGGAGGGCAGTGGAGAGCTGGACAGCAGTACCAACAAACATTGAGGCTTGTCCCTCCTCAGCTTGGCCCATTTCCTCTGAGCCCCCAGTGTGCACAATTGGTGTTCTGATGCTTGCTGTGGAGGTCTGTTTGCATGTCTCAAATTGTCTAGAGCTGTACCAGTAGCATAGTAGCCCCTGAGGTGAATTTTCTTATAGGTTCTATTCTTCATATACGAAAAGCCTAAAGTCATTCTTCAAATCTTTAGCAGCGCTCTGGATCCCTGTATTGTGGATTAACCACTGAGAGTCCCAGTGGGCAGAGCTCATACACATGTTCGATTGTTTCAAGCAATGCCACAAGCACACATCTGTTAAAAGAATAATCGTATGCAAGTAGTAACTCCTTACCATCCCCTCACACCTGTTACTTAGCTTACAAAATCTCCTTTCTACTGATGGGAATATAGAGCATTTGTTTTTCCCCCTTTTCAGCAGGTTTCTGGGTAGGAGTTAGTTGTGCAGAAACAAAAATTACACAATTTCCTGGCCTGATTTTGGTGTAGGAGGCAGTACCCGCCCCACGCTCTCCCTGGGCAGCTGCAGCACAGAGTGGCTCAGCAAAATGCAGCTGGGAGGAGGGAAGGAGGGAGGGAAGGAGGGAGGGAGGGAGGTGTAAAGGCTCCCTGGGCATCCTCAGGCACTATAGCTGCACAGAGACACAAACCTGCCTTGAAACGTGCCTTGGTAGATGTTTACCCTCAGCTGTTGCTACCACTGGACCTCAGAAATGAGGGATATTCATTTAGGAAACAGGCTTCTTAGGGTAACCACCAATCCTTCCTTAAGCTGCTCTGTTAATGTACAGAAGTGCCTGAACCACAGCTCCCAAATGCAGAGTGCTTTTTGCATGAACCCTGGGATGTGGGAACATCATTCCCTCAGCTTTGGCAACCCAAATGCAACCTTACTGATGATCTGGATAACCTCTCCCTTGTGACTGCATCACAAGCCTTCCTTGGTTTTGTTTTTTTTCCCTTGGAAGTAGAGGGCAGTGAGAAGATGAGATAAAGACAAATTGCAGTGCTATGAGACACAGTGGTTCCTCAGTAGATTCACAGAAACTCTCCCAGGAGTGCAAAAGCTATTCTCAGATCTCTGGTTTATGTTGGTGTTTGAGCACTTAGCGTATGTGATACTGCAAGAGTCACTGAATCCTAATCAAAGTGACTTGCAGAAAGAGAGAAGCTGCTTGACAATGAATCTGGACACCAGGGGTTCAGGCATTTTGAATCCTGGCATTCGGCAGCTGTTACCTGGAGGGACTCCTCTAGGGGATCTGGTATTTCAGAGAACTCCTTTCAAAGCAAGAGTCAGTTGTTAAACCAGACGTGGGGGAGTCTGAATATTTATTCAACCTTAGCTCTGCCCCTTTGAGTGTGACACTGCAGCTCCCTATTGTGAAAATCCACCTGCTGTCAAATTACCTGCTGCAGCTTGGACAGGGAGTTGTGTTCACAGAAGTCCTAGGAAGCATGATGAAAACACTGCATTCTGCTTCCTGGAAGCACAGAAACAGGCAAGAATGTATTCAGGCATTCTAGTTTCTTTCAAATATATGTACATCCCACCATTGCTGCTAAAGGAATTGGGTTGCCTCACTGGGTATAAACACAGGTTCTTGGGTGTTACAGAGCTTGCAAGGGTCTTCAGGGTGAAGAGAGAGATGAGAATGTTGACCTCATGTTCAGAAGGCTTGATTTATTAGTTTATGATATATTTTACATTATAACTACACTAAAAAGAAATAGAAGGAAAGTTCTCAGAAGGCTAGCTAAGCTAAGAATAGAAAAGGAATGAATAACAAAGGTCTGTGTCTCAGCAGAAAGCAAGAACAGCTCTGCCCTGAGTGGTCAGTAAATCCAAACATCCGCAGGAGATCAATCACGGATCCACCTGTTGCATTCCACAGCAGCAGGTAACCATTGTTTACATTTGCTGCTGAGGCCACAGCTTCTTGGAAGGGAGAAAAATCCTAAAGAAAGGATTTTTATGAAAAGATGTCTGTGACACTTGGGGTTTTTTGGAGCAAGGCTATGCACTCTCTGGCCTGGAGATGAGGCAACCCCCTGAGACAAAGTGTACATGTCCCCCTCCCACTGTCCCACCGTCACAGGGACTTTCAGCATCTGGAAGGAAAATGCGCCTGAGCACCTCTACCAGAAACACATTCCCCTGAGGAGAGACCCCCTCTGATTTGGGTCAATGCTGCTATCTGCATCTTGCAAACAACTATTGTAAGGATGTGACTTATTTGTGTGTACCACCTGAAACAAGTCAAGCGCCCTCCAAAACATCAGAGAAACCTTTGCCATCCTGTATTATCTGTGCAAGCAAACCCCAACAGATCCTGCTTTAACAAGTGCACCCTGTCTTCCTCCTTTTTCTCAGGTAGTGTCAGGTCTAACAGTTAGTAGGAATGGGAGTTCTTCTGTCTCAACAATATGATAATCATTCTCTCTCTGCCCTACTTCTAGGTTTCTGGCATTCAGAAAGGTCAACAGTTCAATTCCTAAAGGAGCTGAATACATACTTCTTTTGTATCTGAAGAACTGAATAAAACAGAGGGTGATTTTTTCTTGAGACTGTATATTGGGGACAATCTAAAACTTTCTTGTTATTCTAGTTCCCCTGGCATAGCTGCAAAGAAGTTCTACCAGCAAAAAACACCTTTTGCCAACTGGTGTACAGCATCTGTTTTGTCCATGGTTAACACACTTTTTAAACAACACTCCTTTGTGAAAAGGAGGATGTAGCATCACTGTGCTGGAGGGGAGGGGTGTCAAACTGTCCAAGGAGTTGGTGAAAGAAGGAGGAGCAGTGGGGAGTGCAAGAGGGCTCAAGCATGGGCTTGAGAGCCCCTGTGAACATACCCACAGCTGTGCCGTAGAAAGGATGCTGAGTGAAACCTTCTTAAGGACCTTTGGAAACTCTGGCTGAGGCTGAATGGAGTTAGTGCTGGTATGACATGTGTGCCATGGAACTAACTATCCTGCCTGGAAACTGCTACAAGCTGGAGGGAATTCATTTACTATGCCTTGATTTCTGTTAATCTGATTATGAGTTTCCTCCAGAGCAGGTTGTTCAGTGCCTGTTCTGACAAAAATCTGTCCCCAGCGTGGTCCATGGTATCTTCACACACCATAGCGAGTGTAGCCACAACAGAGAGATGGTCAAAACATCACTTATGTTTGTTCAGGCTGAGCAGGAAGGTGAAAAAATGCGGGTCACTCCACCCTAGTGGCTGGATGACTTGCTCTGCTTCCCTTGCATAGGTAAGAAGGAGAGAGGTTAGTGCCTACTGCTCCCACTCCAGTCTCAGCAGGCTAAATATCAACATGGTGGTGACCCTATATGTCAGGCAGTTTCATGAGGATGCAGATCATGTGCTGCTGTTTTAGCAGATTTCCCAGGCACTGGTCTCTGGATAAGAACTGAGTTCCAGGGGTTAGCTCAAGAGAAGGCAGACGTTGCAAAGAAACTGAACTTAGAAACTATGTATTAAAAATGAACTGTGCATTGCAGCAGGTGAACTGAAATGAATGCATTATAAATAATAAATAGAATAAATAGCATGTGATTTAAATCCTATAAATATAACAGAAGGGAATACTTGTGTACTGAACATTTTGAAATCTTGAAAATGTTAAAATACCACAGATGGGTAGCCAAACATTGCAGAGACTTCTGATAAAGCTCAATTTTTTTACTTTGGTTTTACAAGTGCTAGTCTGGATTGTAGGCAGTTTGAGGGCAAAAACAAAAAAAAAGGGCTGCATTACTTCCATAGCTTCTTACTGAAGACCACATTCTCTGGTTCCTCTTTCCTCTTTGATCCAGCTTAAACTGAAGGTCTTAACATAATACTCATAATCCTTCAAAGAAATCTAAGACTCTGAAAGAAATGCAAAAATTTATTGCCTTTGCTACTTTCCTACTTCCCTTTTGTATATGCAGCTTGGGATTAAAAGCAGCTGCTCTTGGTTTTTGTTTGCACAACACCCAAATCAGCAGATTTGGTCCATCTCTGGGTTTTCTATATTCTGCTGAAAAGCCTCATTTTCTAGGCAACCATCAAGCTTGCATTCCTGCAGGAGCCCAGACTGAATCTGCCTGCCTGAAGGCAGCAGCAGGTGCTTTGTTCTTGCAGCCTACTTTCCCTCATGCCACTTCTGAAATGACACAGCTGTCCTTACAAGAGATCTCTGCTTCCATTTGCATCATCTGCACCAGCCTGGAAAGCCATAAATATTCCCACTGCTTGTACAAACAGCTATATGGTAGTGCTTATTGTATCCCATGGCAGTCGTGGAGCCAGATGATCTTTCTGGTCTCTTTCGATCCAAACCATTCCGATGAAATGATTCTGTGTTTTTACTTCAGTCCTTAAGCAAAATCTCAGGCACTCGTGTGAAAAGATCTGCCTTAAATGGGGGATCACTGCCCTGGAGGCTTTGTGAAATAAACTTCAGTTGTATAACATAGTAAAACAAGAAGCTCTGAAAGCATTTCCCTATTGGTGCTACATCATATTGTCCTTTCCTTGATTTCCACGTAGTCTCCTGTTTCCTACAAACTTCAAATTAAGAATTTTTTTCTATCAAGAACATACTGCTGCTGCTGCTGCATACAAGCTGCTGCTTGACCACAGCTCTTGAATTTAGAGATGTGTTGGTGTTCTTTTCCTCAAGCAGTCCTGACTTAATAGAGCATTGTGTGCCACTCAGTGCCTGACCCCAAGACTGGCCCCGTGCAAATAATCAGAACTTCCCACAGAATAAAGTTCTGCTCATTCTGAGTGAAAAAGCAGGTCCTTCATTAACTTTACTGCCTTTTACTCATGCTATTCTTATGAGAGTAGTCCCCAGATGGCACTGTTTGGCCATTTAATATGATTATTTCTTGTCTGCTTTTTATAAAGTTCATATGCAATGTAGTCTTTGAAGAAATGCTACAGATTCTCTCCATACAGAAGGAAGGGACTGCTTCCTAGGAACCATGGCTTGATGATGGGATTATTTATTTCTTCTTGCTTTTACAGTCTCCCCCTCAGAAATGGCTTCATTCTTTTTGAATGTCAGTGTTCCACAATTCTCTGCTCTCCAGGAGCCCCTTCTTCCTACGACAGATCTCCTCTCTTGCCTTAGAATGTTCTTCAAGTATTGCAGGCAGCCAGAAGCTGACAGCAAGGCCCTGCTCTACTTGGCTAGGTGGCATATCCTAAAGCATCATACTCATAGCCTGCCATCCTTCTTTGCAGCTCCAGATTCCCATACTTATACTGTCAAGGGTGTTTATGTTTTCTTCCTTTTTTAATGTCTTTTTTTATGATTGCTTCCATTGTTAAGTCACACTTCAACTACTTACAGGAAAACCAAGGTGACTTTGATACATTTTTCTCCAGACAGAATTTCAAGCTGGTGAGGGACTTTTAAACTGTTAATAACTACTAAGATTGTTACTGCTATGGTTTGACAAAAAGCCAAAGAATAATTTTTCTTATTGCATTCAGTGCTCAGGAACGGGATCCAGAACCAGATAAAAACAGGGTAGCACAATGGGCAGAAATATCTGGGGAAGGATGACACGCATAGTGGCAGTGAGACCTTTTCTTGGGTGGAAAGAATTAAGTTCCTCATTTACTAACGAAAATGATGAGCGTCAGAAGCAAAGAATGTGTCTATTCAGTAAAGTCATGTTAAAAACAACAAAATGAGGGAGACAGATTTACAGGTACTCCTCTTGGGATTCTGAGGAATAGCTGATTAATAGAAGTCAGGGGTGGTAGGTGCTGACTGCAATAGCCCATTTAGAGACAGGACTGATCTGTGCTGTCCTGTGGATGGTAACTTGTTTACATTTTTACTAGTGATTTTTGGCACAAGAATTAGAACTGGATCATTTAAGGAGATGAGAGCAATGCTACAACAAGAGCTTCAGTAATCCCAAGTGATAAGATTATGGTCCTGAGAACCAGCAGTTAGAATCTTTGTGTTCAGCTGGAAATACATCAGAGGTCATGTGGTGGAACAAAATGCATGACAGCATGCCAGTCACAAAATGATCAGAGAACTGGTGGGGCACAGCTGGGAGAAGATCTTCAGATATATCATGGCCACTGCCAGCAGAGAGGAAAGAGACTCTCAGGGTCACTTGGGACCTACTGAGGCCTTCTCCAAACATTGTGGGCAGTGCTGGCCACTTGCAACATTGAAATGAGGGCCAGTGAGAGAAACTATAACCTAGGTGGGTGCAGCACAGCCAAAAAGGGTCAAAGTGTGGTGTCAGTTTTCTCGACAAAGTTACCAGTGCAGGGAGATGAAAAACCTGCTGAGAGTGAGAGGAGATAAACTGGATGACATGACATTCTGGCATGTGAACAAGGGATCCTCAATATGCTGACAGCGGAAATTCACATCTTCCCAGTAATTGTAATTCATCCTCTTGGACAACCTAAGAAGCCCAAATAACAACAACATAGATTGTGACTGGTTTAAGGAAGCCAGCATGTAAGACGATACGAAAATGATGAGATGTGGCCCCTTCATCTATTTCCCTGTGCCATTTTCTTGAAAAAAAGAGATGTGATTTTTCATTCTTCATTCTTTCTTGTAGGGTTTTTGGGACTCAGCTTAATCACTGTTACAAGCAAAATAATACAAAAAGACCCCTCCAAAAACAAACCAGAAGGGGAAAAAAAAAAAAACCCAAAAAATCTAGACCTGGTATTGTACCTATTACACTGTGTGGTTTTGGTGTTCTGCCTATGTTGATAATTAAACTCACAGCAGAGTCTGCAGTTTAAAAGAGAGTGTGTAAGGAGGACTCCTACTTCAATAAAAGAGGATACGCAGATACCTGTCCTAATAACACAAGCATTCAAGGAATGGAAAACCTTTCTTACTAGGGGCTGAATAGAAAGAAATCTCATCTACTTGACAGTTTTTGATTCTTGGTTATAGTAATTCTTGTGCTCATTGAAAGCTTTCAAAATTTATTAAAATGGACACAAAACTACTGGGTTTTTTTCTTTTTCTACTGTCAGGAGCCCTGGTTATCTTTGAACATCTTTCAAAAGCTCAGCTGGTTCCAGTGTTGCTGAGACCCAAGTCTCATTCTCCATCTACATTTTGAGAACACAGGCACTGAGAACAGCCTGAGTAAGAAAGAAATCCTGCTTAAGCTTTGTCTCATTTGATGGATATGCCAGAAGCTGTCTTGGAAATGGAAAAAAAAAGCTCATACAAGGAAACTTTTTCAGTTTACTAGCACAGATAAGGTTAACAGCCTGCAATTAGATGTAAGGAGTTCTTGACTTATTTCCTCTAGAAATAGAATTTACAGGCTTATAATGTCTCTGTGCGGCACTGTCAGTCCATCTTAACACTTTATTCCCCTTATCAAGTACAAAGAAACATGCAGAGAGGCAAAAATGTTGCATGAGTTGTGGAGACAGGTGGCTGAGTAAGGCAGAGAGGACCTATGAAAGGCTGGAAGTGATATTGAGACCCTCAAGATTTGGACGTCTCAAGAGCTGAGTCAAATGTCACAATTTTTTGTTGTTGTTGTCAATCAGTAGATGTAGATCATAACTAGACAGCTATGATTAAGCAATTGCATTGTGAACATTATATGCTTGGCTAGTGCCTCTTTTAGGGAGAAGGAAAGGCAATCCCAAGATGAATGGCCTGTCTGGATGAGAGCCACCAGGAGTAAGGTCGGGACTGAGCAGTAACTGGGGGAGAGGAAATTCCAGCAGTGGCCACCAACTCAGTGACCACCTACTCCAACCAGACCCCAGAGTCAGACAGAGGGAAGAACTGCACCGGCAGACTAATTAGCATGGCAAATAGGGAGTTGAGTACTAATTAATGAAAGTCACGTAATCTGTAAGCATGAATGCTGATGTTTGTTTGTTAAAATGTACAAATCCTGCAAAGTTTTGATGACTGGGGAGCCAGTCTTTTGTGGGCTACCACTCTGCTCCCTCCTTTGCACAAACCAGAATAAGAGGTAGAAATACCTCGCCTGGGTGTGTGAGAAGGTGCTACGCAACACAGAAGGAGACCACAGTTGGCATAAGAGAAACACTAAAGCAAAATTCTGTCCTATTAGACCTTAGAAATCCATGAGACATCGTAATTGGCTCAGTTGGGTGGGGGAAGCAAGAGATCCAGCCATGTAAACAAAGGAAACTCTGGAAAACCTAGATGGTTCAGTTTTTCTGTCTGGCACTGTTTTCGTGGCCTGGCTGCAGTGGTCAGGTGTGAACACAGGTAATTGCAATATGGTAATGCAGATAGTCTGTCCCAGGATCTTACTTCCCTTGAGTGACACTGCACCAGGCTTGGCCTCCTGTGACCATTCAGGCAGGTCAAGTTCCCTCTGATCTTCTTTGCTCCTTCACAGGGCAGGCAACAGCTGACAGCTTCCCTCCCCAGAAAACACACCACTCTGCCATTGCAGAAGCAAGCTGGGAAAACCCCAAAATCAATGCTCTTGAAGAGCTAGTTGATTTAGGGCATGGAGGAGAGAGGGTCCAGGTGTGATGACTCTAATCCATGAAGGAGCAGCTAGACTTTTTCCACAGGGGAGGAAATGGGTACATCTGTATGGCAGGCTGTTACTCTGTGGCAAAGCTATCAGATCAAGACATTCTAGGTGTACAGCACTGGAAGAGATTTATGCTGAAACTATAAACACTTGAAAACCTTTTTCAGAATTTGCTGATGCCAGGGCTTGATGAGGCTGATTAATTACCCTAGGTGACTAAAGACAGCTAAGCTGCTGTTTCTTCCCCCCTCACAGACACTTTTGCTTTGGATAATTTAGCAGCTGACAGTGTCTTGTTTTCCTGACCTCCCTGCAGCCACTAACACATCTTATTAAGGCCCCTTGGATAGTTTCAGCTTTCCCCTTGGCGATGACTTGGCTATCCAGCGTGAAATTTGACAAAGTGCACACTTCAGCTAGCAAGCACACCCTCAACGCCTGCCAGCCTCCCTCACTCTCTGCTTTCTTAGCTCAGACAGTTGAAGAGCGTCGGAGCATTAAGATGAGCAGGCTTGTGATGCTGGCTTGGTACAGCACAGCAATTCCCTACAGTGAAAAGCAACACATAAAGATCTCTCTCCTGGAAACAACTGCAAGACGAAGTGCCAGAGAAGAAGATGGTTTCTGAAACAAGAAGTGCTTATGTTATGTTTTGGTATTTTTTAACACAGTGTAGTGTTTAGCTAGTAAAAAATACCTAGGCCTAACGTAAATAAAGGTAGTATCATTGAACATCTGGCACCTGCAGGTAAATCACTTAAAAATGAAGGTTTTGGCTTAGAGAAGGGAAAGATGTGAGGCAAGAAGTCTATGAAGATAAAAAAATGCTTTACTAGGATATTTTAGGAATGTTATTTTAGTAAAGTCATGTGTCATGGAAGAATGCAGCTACATTTCCTACTTCATGGTTGTAATTTTTTATCACCATTGCTTGCAGGGACACAGGAAGAGAGGATTTCTGCAGCCTGAGAAATTCTCAGTCGGATAAAGACAATGTGAATAAAGAAAGCCCTATAGCACTAGGCATATCAGGCAAGCAAGGAGGATTGGAGGGAGTTGAATTCATCACCTGCATGCTGAGTATAATGTATTAATGTCATGGAGAAGCAGTAGCTAAGCAGGAAAAGGGACAGTCCGATTTCTTGTAGTAGCAGGGAGGAAGTGCTGGATTCCCTGGTAACCAAGATGCAAACATTTGGTTGTTTTGCACATGTTTCTGGATGGGATGCTTTGGCACCTGATAGGGAGTCAGCTTACACAACAGGCAGTTTCCTTGATAGGGGCACTGACAATGTCTGTTTACTGCTCCAGTCATCATTAAATCAGGAAAAACCTAGTATCACTGGGTTCCCTGTTCATTACCTCTTCAAAAAATAGCTAAGGCTGTCAGGAAGAGCAGGAGAGAGATAAGAAAGAAAGTGGGATTGAAGGAGGGTAAAAGATAAGTAAGATTAGTGGGTAAAATTGTAAGGATGAGAGATTATGGCTAGTTTTCATCATGCAAAGATGTTGCTTCAGTTGAGCCCTGATGTGGTTCCATCTCTCAGCGCCTGCTCTGAAGGCTAGATGACTGGCATTACTCTAACTTGTGGAGTCTGCTGACATTTGGAGGAAGTTTCAGACACTAATACTATCAGAATCAGTCCATCTGCTTAAGTGGTTTTGGAAGTTTTCCTTGAGGTTTTATTTGTTTTCATTCACATTTTAACCAGTTCATTTCGACTGAATGAAAAACTTACTTTGGGTCAGTATCCCATGATGTGTTCTAATCAGCAGCACATATGGGGTTCATGCTCAGTGACCCCAGTTTATGGCTGCAGCTCTGAAAGAACCTGCCTGGATAAGTGCACAAACACAGCTCTAAAGTCAGGGCTTTCTCAAGTAGGAATAACTAGTTACATCTCTGTACAACCCTGTGAAGAGAAAGAGGGATGCAGATACTGCTACTAAACAGCGCAAGCTTTGAGTGCAAGGCTCTGGGGGAAACTAACAAGCAGCTTCTTTCTCCAATTAATTCTTGCTCTGCAGCTTTGCTTTCCCTTCAAAAGCAAGTAATCTCATACTGCAGCAAGTAACAAGTCTGCAGTCCACAGAAACAAACCAGGCTTTGGCTCCCGACAGCTCACCAGCTGTCGGGTTATCTTCTTCAGTGATCCCTGGTTGCCTCAATCTCAAATCCCATAAGCTCTGCAAGCAGGGTTTCCAAAACAGCTAAATCTGAAGGCAGACTTCTGTGCATGTGTGCATGTGTGCACACGTGCGTGTATGCACAAAGATAGACAATCAATTATTTGATGTGGATAAAGTTATTGAATTATTTCTTAACATTTTTTTTCCTATGTGAAGAAATTTCAGAAGTTGGGTTTACAATGCAGTGCTTTTGCTTTGTCTTTTGCCTCAGCAACTACAAATCTCTGGAGGCTTTGCAGTGCACTAGAATGGAGGAGGGAGAGTCACACTTCAGCAGACAGTCTTTTATAACCTTTTCTGATGTTTTACTGTGTCTTAAATACAGCAGAGACCTGACATACATTCAAATTGCCATGTACTGAAGAATGGAGAAAGGATAGGAGAGAAAAAAATTACTGTGTGTCCTTCTGAATTTCTAACTACATCACGGTGCTTTCAGAGTGTCAGATCACCTTGGGAAGTCTCATTTTTTATTACAGTTTCACTTAATTTTGAATTAATTCTTCCTCACACCCCTTGCATGTAAAAATGATTGCTTTTGCTTATACACACTAATTTTGCCACTGTCCATATTCTTGCTCCACTTGTGTTTTCCCCAATACAATATTAAATGTATTAGGGACAAGTTTAAGAGTTATCAGTCCTTACAGAAAAGAGATGCTTGTTTAAACCATTGGCATGAGGTGCTCACATACTGTCAATGCTCACATTGTCAGTGTCAGAAGAGATGTGCAGGTTTCACATAAACACACATATTCAGATGTGAAATCCTGTTAAATTAGGCCCAGAGAGGAGAATAACTGAGGCAGTTCAAAAAGCAAGGTAGCAAGCAAGATACCCAGAACTTATCAACAGCAGGTAAACAGGCCTGAGAGCAAAACTACAAGGGAATTATTCAAAATAAAGCTAAGTAAGAGAATGGAAAAATTGAAAAAAAAAAAAAAACCCTGAGGAAACTGACTGCATATCATCTGTATTTGAAACTAGAGGAGAAGGGAAGATAGGGCCTGTTTTTCTAGTCAAATTGTGATGCATAAGAAGTAAAAGAATCAGGAGAGAAGGAGCTGGGGAAGTAGACATGCTGAGTGCTGACTAATGGGCAGCGTTTCATTAAGGGGTGGCAGAGGACACAGAGACTGTTGGAAGTGGGTGTGCTCCTCCCTCGCAGGACACGCCAATTTTTTACTGGTTGACTCGGCAGAGAAAAGCTGAGGGATGCTGGAGCGACTAACAGATCACCTGGCTGCTTTGAATGCTGGTGGCAATCACTCTCACCAAAAATGTGTTCCTACTGGTTCCTATATTTACCTGTTGAGGACAAGGCTTGGTTGGCTTTCAGTCTGCTGATTTCTCAGCAGATGTGGGAAAATGCCTCTAGAGAGGGCTCTGCACAGAGCACTAAATTCCTTCTCCCTCAATACACAGAAATGTAAATTTGCTTGAGTGGCTCTGCACAACAGCAGTAGTAGCAACATGCTCTCCTATAGAGAAAGATGCAAATTCATCTCCCACAGGGATGGGTTGCACCATGCTCTAAAATGTTTGCTGGCTCTGATAAAACAAAAGCCTTCTGAATCACATGAAGTGCACTGTATTGCACCTTTCCAGACATTCTGGCATGAACCTTTAACCTTCCAAAGACTATTTAAGTCAGCCAGTACCCATTGACACGAATTGGTGCACGCAGCACTTTCTGTGCACTTACAAACTGGCAAGCACACAAACACTTCCTCTGAATGCTCATGAAATCACCAGCTCTCAGGGCGTAAATGCGTTACGCACAACAGAGGGGCTTATACCCAAGAGCTTGTAAAACGGCCACAGCAGCGCACAGCAGTGACTGTCAATACATTATGTTGCAACATGCTTGTAGGCTCACAGACAGGCAGATTTAAAGTGTGGTACAACGCTAAGGATTCTCTCTGTGTCTGACCCCTGCAGTTAAGTGCTACAGTAATGGACTTGAAAGCATGTTGCTGCAAGAACTTGCCAAATGGCGATGGCACCCAGTAAATGCCCAGTGATAGGTCCCAGGGAGTGCGAATCACATGCTAGATACTGTTTTTTATGTCTGTAGAGAAATTCTTTTTTCCTGAACACAGAAATTCTGATCTTCTGTGGGAATCTGAAGGTTTGAATGACAGGAGAAAGATGTGGTTTGGCGAATTTCCACTTACTGAAAGGGAAAGTAAGCTTTACACATGAATTAAAAAAAAGACAGACATTTCTTAGATGTTGTTTTGTGTTGCATAAACATTTCCTACATTAGGTTGCTTTATATTTGTTAGGCAACCTTTCCTAGCTTCCGGTTGGAGAGTCTCACGAATTCAAGGTTTAAAGGAGAGGAAAAACACCCATAAAAAAGCAACCAATACAGCTTCTCTTGGATGCACAAATAACGTAACTTTAAGGCATACTACCTAAAGTAATTTTAAAGTTTAAATACAATGGCCCAATACATGGCTTTTTGCCATGTATTACTGTTTCAAGCAACATTCCTTGCATGGTTTTTTATTCTGAATTTGATTGCACAGCACATAATCAGCTGAAGTTAATTACTGAATACTGACTTTCATGGGCCTTCAGAGTTGTGCTTCTGCAAAAAAACAAGTGAATAGTGTCTGCAGAAATGCAATTTCTTTTAAAAATAATGGGTTTCGATCATCTCAAGAAGTGGAAACGCTATCAGTATTCAAGGCAGAATCATGAAGTGGTAAAAGGTAGCCTAAAAGTAGCACAGTGCTCAGGGATGCTCATACCTAAAGAGCATGAAAACACAGGACTCAGGCTCCTTGATTTTTTTTCTTTGTATTTGGAGACCCTATGAAAGGCCAAACCCAAAGCTTTTATCCTCAACCCACTCACACATGCTTCTCACATCACAGCAGCTTTGCCTTGTGACAGGTATTGCAAATCCCAGAATTAACAGCTGGCCAGGGTAACTGGCAGTAAAACCACAAACTGACCAACTGCAGCAGGGAAACATTTCTCAAAGCACAGTACAACGCATTTGGCTTAGGTTTACACAAAACAGATAATACATTATGCTGAGGGAAAAGACCCAGTGGGAAAACCACCCTGGTGTCTGCTCTCGTGGCTCTTGCAGGGTCGCACGGGAGCACAGGCACACAGCTGTGGGTGGTGGCTGCAAACTGGCGCCACGCCAGCAGCAGACTGTGGCAGGGCAGCTTTGTCACTCGGGAGTGACAAAGGAGACAAGGAGACACGTCCAGGTGTAAGTGGAAATGCAGCTGGCAGGGTGCTGTGCTTGTTAGATCAGGGAAAACGTGCCACTTACAGGTAAAGCCAAGGACTGTGCCCACTGCAGAAACATGAGCCACATCTTTCAAGCACAGCCGTACAAAAACTTCCTGTGTAGGAATAGGAGCAGTTTTCTCTGGGAGAATGAAATTTTGAGGCTATCTTCCTATTTCAGTATACATAGCAAGACCAGTATAAACTCTGCTTCACTTTGCAGAGATTTGGTTTCCTTTTTCAGAAAATGTAAGTTTAAAACTTACTTCCCCTCATCTTCTGATACGATCTGCCTACCGTGGTCCATTTCCATTCCAACGGAAAGATTAAGAGATACCACTATCCAGTTTTATCAAGAGGTGTGTGTTTGCGCGGCGAAAGACTCTGCTTGCCAATCACCCGCCGCAGCCACAGTCCAGGCATGACTCCTTCCTGCCCCGTCAAGCACTCTTTGCTGCAGCAATTCCACAAACCTGCTTTCCGCTCCCGCCGGGGAACGCGGGGTCGGGACGAGGAGTGGGATGAGGGGTCGGGACGCGGGGTACGATGTGGAGTTGGGTCGCAGGTGTGGGACGCGCGACCGGGATGCGGGAGGGGCAAGCGGCGGCCGGAACGCAGAGACCGAAAGCGCAATGGGACGCGAGCCCCGGCGGCGAATTGCAGAGGTGCAACGAGGATCCAGGAGGCGGGTCCGGAGGCGGGCCCGGAGGCGGGACGCGGGTCCGTGAGGCGGGCTGTGGGGGCGGAACGAGCGGCTGTACTTCCGGTTCGGTGTTGCTGTTACGCGCTCGCGGAGGGGCTGCCGGGCCGCTGGCCAATAGCGAGGCTTGGCGGAAGAGCGCGCTGGTCGCTGGTTGGCCGGTGGCGGGCCGGAGGCGGGGCCAGGCGGGCGGGGCCAGGCGGGCGGGGCGGGCACGCCGCAGGTACCGCCCCGTAGAGCCGGCGGAGCGCCGGCCGTGCCGGGTCGGGTCAGGTCGGTGCTGCTGTAGCTGGTGCCGAACCAGGATGCGGCTGCGCTCCGGGGTGTTCGCCTCCTCCTGCCTCCTCGTGCAGGCCTTGGGCGTTGCGCTATTCCTCCGCGGCTTCTTCCCGGTGCCCGTCAGGTCCGTGCCCCGCAGAGAGGCCCGCGCGGACCCTCCCGCCGAGCCGGCCCCGCCCGGCCCAGGTAACGCGAGCAGCTGCCGGGCGCGCCCGTCGCGGGGTATCGCGGAACATCTTTCTGTAGCGCCCTCGTGTTTCCAGACCAGTTTCCCGAGTAGTTTAGAACTTAACTGGTTTTCACGTAGTTATGGATCACAGGCAGGTGTACTTGCAGTCGAAAAGCCTCAAGCGTCAGCTGTCACTTTCTTGAAAGGTGTGTTTTCCTGTCGTTTTGTTTCCCTCTCCCTGACTCTGATGGAGCTGTGATACCCGGGCCTGTTCAATGGCACTTTTTTGCATTAAACGATGCCACCTCAGCTAAAACGCCACACGCTTTTCCTGTGATCATTCGCTGGCTGTGTTGTGCCCGAGAGTCATTGTTCATTGATGTTTCTGTGGTGTGTGTGTGTCTTAATGCCACCTCAACGAGACCTCAGTAGTGACAGAGCAACTGTAGTAATGCAGGTTGCAATATGTACACTCTTGCCATCCATCACTGTTTCTGTGAAATCGCTGTCTTTACAGGTCATACTCTGTTCCAGAGCTGAATTTGTGAAAGCAGAATTTTCAAAAATCTTTTTAAGGAGCCTATAGAGGATGTGCTAAAAAAGTAGTTGTCTCATATGTTCAATCACAAATTGTATTAAAGTAATGTGAAGAGGACTGTGTACTTGAGGGACTGTTTTTCACCAGTTTGGAGCTTGTGGGGTGAAACTTCAGTTTCACTTGGCAGCTAGATCAAGTTGTATTTTGCTTATACAAAGTTCTTGATTGGAACACCAAGTTATGGTTAACTTATTGGAGCAGGACTCTAAGTGCCAAACTGGGTCTTTAGCTGCTTGATATTTACTGTTAATTCTTCTGAAGTGTGTGACGTTGTGCCTGTAGGGACAGGCTTACTTAAATTGCACAACACAGTGGAGAGAACAGAAGGCTGTGTGGTTTAGAGTGTGGTGTGCTGGTATTGGTTAAGCAGGAACACAAAGAATCTAGTCTGGTAACAGACTGAGTGGTTTCTGCTGAAAGGCAGGTTGATTTTTAGCTGGAGTTTACCACGACTATCACAGAAACTTGAAAGGCTGCTGTGAGTGAAATATTGCATTCACATGTGATTATTAGCAGAAGACTTAATGTAGAAGGAGATTGTTCGGGTGGGAAGGAGATGTCAGACAATTTGGTTTTGGAAAGAGTGGTTTGTGTTGAAGAGTGGAAATGTGTGCCACAGGGCTCTACAAGCAGTTTAAATTTAGGCATGTCACATGCAAGTCTAGGTGTAGTAGGCAAAAATGGAGTGACAGTAGAAGAATGCTTACTTTCTGTAGTACCTGGTTACACTATGCTTGCAGAGTGATGTCTGGATGATATTGTCTAAAGGCAGGGTATTGCTTACTAAACCATTGTGCAGAAGGCTTTCAACCTACTTTAGACCTATTCAGAAAACAATATTTCTCCAGTGCTTCTTTAATTCCTGAATGTTTCACTTTGTGAGTCCTGACTGCTGTTGAGTGCATGCTGTCGTAGCTGTAAGAAGGCTTGATGCTGAATGCTTGCAGCACGTTATTGTAGTAAGTTCTTGGTAGAGAACCTGTGGTTTTCTTCACAGGGTTCAGGTTCATTTAGAGTAACAGTTTTCTAAGTAACCCTGGCAGAGATAAATAGGCATGCTGCATGGCAAGACTTGGACAATGTGTTGCTTTAGCTGTCTTACAGTAAGTATTTTCACATGGCTTGTAAATGACTCCAAATTCATTTGAACTTCTCAACACTTTGACTTTCTGATAAATCACACTGCAGGAGGAATTTAGGAGTAGGGCATATGTGTCTGTGATCTGAACATTTTTGGTGTCCAGCAAGCTTTCTTTCACTAAGCAGTGGATAGGGAAAAGATGTAACTAACAGAACATCTGGTGATGCCTTCTTGTTTTTCATAGAGAGCCAAAGCATGCCTGAGAAGTTGATAATTCAAGTCCTGAAAAAAACCCAAATTATCAGTTTAATTAGGATTGCTTGCAGTCAGCATTTTGTTGTTGTTGAGATTTCCTTCTTCTCCCTGCTGTGTCCTCCTCCTCTATTTTCTGATCTGGAAGAATCACTAGCAGTAACTAGTCTGTGAATGTCAGTTGGTTGATGCTTCTCTGTGTAACCCCAAAATAAAATTTCTGAGGTTGTTTTTGATGTTGCTGTGTTAGACACACCATTATCTGCAACCTGTCCAAACTGTCAACCATTTTGCAGAAAAAACCTTTACTCTGAAGGACTGTAAAACCCCTAACTTTATATAACACATTTACAGAGCGGTCAATTCATCACAATGGTGTCTGGGTAGAGGCCTGTGTGTAGGATTCTGCTTCCATTTTGCCCTTCTGTGTTTTTTCCTGATAGAGAAATGAGACGTGTAGTCGTTGGAGCAAAAATGTTGCTGTAAGACCTGAATGTCACCCTGTGGACCAAGTTCAATGCAGATGAAGAGTTGCTGTGGCCAGAATTAAATCCATGCAAGAGAAAAAGGTGGCATTGAAGGCATGACATTGCCTACTGCTTGATGCACAGCACCATTTTTCTGTACCCACCTGTATGTTCAGGGAATTCTGGAATTGGATTTTGGCCCTGCAGCTGCCATCACTGAAGTAGCCTGTCATACAGTCTTCTACCTTGAAGGGAGTGAATGTACATAAATCTGTTTGATTCAAGTTTCAGTGAAATTGTCTCTTTGTTTGTAATCTTCCTGTTATCTTATAGTGAAATTTCATGCAGAGGCATTGTTTATGTTGTGATGTGAAAAACTGGGTATTAGCACTGGTTAATGCTATGTCTTTTTTGTAACAGAAGTTGTCTGTCGTATACAATTAGTTCAGCTTTACTGAAGTAAAAAGAGAGAAGGTAGCAACTGTTACTTTGAATGCTCTCCATTACAAAGCTTTTCCTTAGTTTTCTCAATTTCATGTCACACATTCCTTTCACATCGTATTTTACTTCCTAAAGGTGATATTGGAGTTGTTGTGTTATTCCTGTTCTGGATGGCTTGAAAACTCTTCTTCAGATTACTTCTCAGGTTTGCTGTGTGCAGCTTCTTGTTTCTGGGTGTAGAATTAATAAAGAAGTTGAAAGCACTCATTTATATGGCCAAGTTGTCCTTTAACTTCTGTCTTGTCTTTGGTGAAATTTTTGGTGACTTTTATATGCCCTGTTTTTGTTGGTTAGGAATGATTTCTAACTGGACCAAGATTCCTCCACCGCTTTTCAAAAAAGTTGTCATTGTGCTGATAGATGCTTTGAGAGATGATTTTGTGTTTGGACCCAAAGGTAAACAGTTCATGCCGTATACTACTCAGGTTGTTGAAAAAGGGACTTCCTACAGCTTCATTGCTGAAGCCAAGCCACCCACTGTGACTATGCCTCGAATTAAGGTAAGTGGAATTTTTTTCTATCATTTCATTGGAGAAGCTTTTGAAGTATGAGGTGTTTCATATGCTTGGAGTTGGCATAAAGGACATGTGTGTGGTGTTAGTGCAATCTATGGCTGAATGTCTCTGTGCTGTAGTAGTGCATGTGATAGACTCCTGATTTGCCATGGGCAAGAGGTTAAGGACACGTAAGGCCCTAGTCCAGGCTTAAGTGATCGATGTAGCCTTTTTATTTGTAATCATGGGAAGGCAGTAGCCTCTTCGTTATCCAGTTTTCCAGAAACATTTTTATTGTATTTATCTAGAAACATTTTTATTGTATTTCTCTGTGTTCTTGTAACTTCTGAGAGAAAATCCAGTTAAGTATAAAATTTTTTTGTCATAGTAATGTTTCTGAAGAGCTTAAAAAGGAAATTCTGCCAAGTTCCAGATAAATAAAAGATGAATTGTGTTGGTGTCATCAAAATACTAGATCATCCAGGCTTATCAGTGGTAGATCTGAGTAGCACCTCTGCACTGAAGAGGCCAAGGCAGTGATCAATGGTAGGCTAACTAGCAGGAGAATGAAGGAGAGACAGTCTGGTAACTCTTTATAGGTGCACTTCAGTGCTTCTTCTAGAAGTTTCTTACTTAGTGTTTTGAAGGTACTGTTGTTGTTAATGTTGAGTCAGTTTACTTACACCTAAATTGTCTTTTGATGGTTTAATGACCAGCAAACATCAACTTTTTCAACTGTTTCTTTGATGAAAAGACTGAAAGTCTTTTTTCTGTCCATTAATTGAGATAGTAATATTTTTACTTTCTGTAAAACAGTAATCATGTACATCAACTAGCAGATGAGGTTATGTGGCAAGACAGCTTGTGTTCTTTTACTTCATTATATTTCCTTCCCAAAAATGTGATTTGTCTACCATCTGGCTTATTCCTTCCATAGCTACTGTCTTCTGAGCACTGGAAGTTTCCTGTTTAATGTGTCTCTTTTCTTTCATTAGGCTTTGATGACAGGTACCATACCTGGTTTCATCGATGTTGTTGTGAACCTCAATTCTCCTGCTCTCTTGGATGACAATCTGATATGGCAGGCAAAAACAGCTGGGAAAAGAATCATATTTTATGGTGATGATACTTGGGTCAAATTGTTCCCAAAGCACTTCGTGGAATATGATGGAACAACATCATTTTTTGTGTCAGACTTCACAGAGGTGAGAGGTTCTGTATGATCTCAAGTTAAATGAAGTGAGTACAAACAGACAGTGTCAGTTTTTGAGAATGAGTAAATAAAGCTACCCTTGTTCTGAGATATTCGCCTTGCAATTAAATAGAAATTGAATTTCTATGTCATTTTGATGTGGGTGCTGTAAAGCTAAGCATTTGAATCCCTCATGCATCTGCTGTAAAAAGTGTTGGGATGATACAGTAATCATCAATTTATCACTCTATAATTTAACTAAGCATGCCGTTTTTTCACAAAACTTGTTCTGGTTGGAAGTTAGACTAATTGCTTTGTTTAAAAATTCTGCTAACCACATTTTCATTTTGCTATCAGATATTTTTAATTAGTGCAATCTTTAAGAGGTCCATTAATATATTAACTTGGTGTCTTAAAGGTGTACTTTTATAGTATTGCATCACTTTTGTAATTGCAATGGAAGCAGTGTTTCTTTATGTTGTAAAAGAAGGAGCATAGAAAGTAAGTGAAACAAATGCTGATAATTTTTACTCCGGGCACATTGGAAGAGTAAATGATTTGACAAATTTACTTCATTTTTGAACCTTTATGATTTTTAAAACCTCAAGTCATTGACCTGCTGCTACTGACTGAAGTATTTTATTATTTAAGAAAGTTAAAAAGGTCTAATGTGAATTGGAAGACATGTTTAATTATTTATATTGTTGAGAGTTGCAAAAGCTTCTACCTGGAGTAAAAAGTACCAGTGTTCTACTATGTGGCTCTCAAACTCTTTATTGCAGTCCTTATGCTGTCAATGTAGTGTATTAAACACAGCTTTTTACAGTTCTTTTGGTAGTTATATACAGACTCAACACAGTAGTATCACATGGAAAATATTGTAGGGATTTTTAATAACTGAAGAGAATACATGCAACTAAAAATGTATTGTCAATCAGAGCAGGAAAAGTTAAGTTAGTTGACTTAGTTTGAATAGTACTTTTCAGTTTTTCTTTCTCACTATGTTGTCAGTTATTTTACTTATAGCAAGTTCCACCTTCTTGTATTTGCGCACTAGCAAAAATGGAGCTGAGAAATTAGGGTTTGTTGTACCCCCAAGCTTCCCATCATTAAACTGAGATTTTGTTTGTGCTTGTGATATGATGTATCACATGTGAAGTGATTAGCTGGAATGTGCAGGGTGAAAGTGACTGTAAAGTTCTTGGGACAGTTTTTAAAAGTTTCTGTGGAAGCTTTGCAATCAGATTGCCTTGTCTGCACGTAACCTGGTGTGTCCTTACCAAAAAAGATTAAATGGGGTGAAGAATCTATTTTGTTAGACAAATATATTTGAGTGCCTGACATTGAACTAATCAATTTTTTTTCTTGTTAACATTGCCCATGTAAGCTCATCAACTTCTATGAAATTTTCATGGGTAGTATATGGTTAATTTTTCTGTGCTTTTTAAAAGAGGGAAGGTTTTTTTTACCTTATAGTTGTTTGCCTTTTCTTTGAGGTTGATGATAATGTTACCAGGCATTTGGATAGAGTGCTAAAGAGAGAAGACTGGGATCTCCTAATACTGCACTATCTGGGCTTGGACCATATTGGTCATATGACTGGGCCAAACAGCCCATTAGTGGGACCAAAACTTCGTGAAATGGATAACATACTGAAGAAGATTCATATTTCCCTTATTTCAAAGGTAATACAGCTTCTGGGGTCAGTGTCTGTTAGCTGTGGACTGACATTAAAATGCTTGCTGGTTGTTGTTGTTAGCTTCTTTATTCATAGATTAAAGCGTGTATTCTGTTCTTTGGTTTCCTGGGCTATTTCCCAGTGTAGTATTTGTAAGGATTTGGTGGCTGACCTTAATAACATCTGCTAACAGCCTTTTCTGGGCAGCTGTGGGAAATAACATCCCCTTGATGTGCAGGAAGAGGAGAGGAATGCCTGCCAAAGTTCTCTCATCACTTGTGAATTAAAATGGTTGTTGATGTTCTTTCAAGTAATGAAATTGTGCAGAAGGAGGAATGGACATGTGTAGCTAATGGCTCTGATGTCCAGAATTATGAAGGCATACGTAATTCTTAGATAGCTGATACATTCAAATGGAAGTGGTGGTCTTAATCTGCATTTTTTTATGGTAAATGTAGCACATCTGAATCTGTTTTTTAGATTTGTAAATATTAGTTGTCACTTACCTAAGCAGTCTGGATACTGAAATACCAAGTCCTAGTTCCAGGAGGCCTGAAGCTCTTTTTATTGTTTGTTTTTGGCTACTGCAATTCAGAATAGCTGATCATGAAATTTTAATAATATTTTTAGTCAAGTGGGTACTATAACATGAAAAAAGGGTTAAATCCTCTGTGTGGAAGTTCCAGGAATGTTACAGTTTTCTGCTTTTTAGTGTCTTTGCTTTTGCCATTTATATTCAAGCCTTTATCTCTGTTTTAGAATACAGACCTAGTAATAGCACTTTATTTTTTGGATAGCGTGTGTACTGGTGATAACTAGAGATGATACAAAAGTACTTTGTTGTTGAATGACTGTCAATTTTCTGCCACTTTGATTTGTTAGCTCAAAATTCTTGGACAGGCCTCACTTAACTTTCTGTTTCTCTTTATTCAGAAACATACACCTCATTCAACATCATTCTTCAACAATCATTATCAATTAGTCTTCATTGACTGTTAGATTTAAATCCCAAATCAGTCAGATTTCCATCCCTAAAGCCCTTGGGAAACTATCAACCATTAGAAACAGGATTATTTTTTAATAATGAATTAATATTATGTTAGTATTCACAATATTAGTAATTTGGCATTTATATTAAAACTTAGTGAAGCCGAGGGAATGAAGAGGGGGATTATTTCTGTGTTAATGATGCTCTTCTGGGATGCCTGATTTTCTTTTCATGGTGATAGCCTTTATTTAATCTTCCAGAGAGTTTCTTGTAACTCTATAAATTCAAGGTGTTTTAAAATAGGTTTTTTGTGCCTTTTGTTTTTTTGCTAAGATACTGGCAAACATGTTAGATATGAATATGCCTTAACTTTTAAAAATTACTATTACTGAGTTACACTTAATTGCAGTGATTTCTTATTATCTGTCCCAGGGTGAGCAAGTTTCAAAACTGAAGTTAATTTTGAGACATATTCGTGTTTGAAAATGATGAAGATAGTGAAATGAATATAAATGAATTGTGTTTGTATGGTAATGTAGATTTTTTTTCTGTGATTTGCAGGAGGAAGCTTCTCTTCCCAATTTGTTAGTTGTTTGTGGGGATCATGGAATGTCTGAAACAGGCAGCCATGGTGGTTCTTCAGAAGGAGAAGTGCACACACCCCTTCTGTTTATCAGCTCTGCTTTTGGGAAGAGAAGTGGTAAGGATCAAAGACGCATGACGTTTTTTAGAACTGTCTTAGTTTCAGATGGAATAGAGTTAGTTTTCCACTTAGTGGCTTGTACAGGACTGTTTTCTGGATTCAGTATGAGAATAATGTTGATAACAGACTGGTGTTTTGGTGTTTACTCTGAATCAAGGACTTTCCTGTTTGCCATGCTCTGCCATTGAGCAGGTGCAAGAGGAGCCATTAAGGAGCATAGCAAGGACATCTGACCTGAACTGGCCAAAGGGATATTTCATGCCATGGAACATCATTCCTAGTATATAAACTGGGGCTCCCAGTCACTGCTTGGGGATGGACTGGACATTGGTCAGCAGGGGGTGACAAATTTTATTGTGAATCACTTGTTTCTCTTGGGTTTTATTCTTCCCCCGTCTTCTTTTCATTACTATTATTGGTATAATATTTAATTTTGTTTCAATTCTTAAAATGTTCTAGTCTCGACCCATGAGGTTTACCTTTTCTTTCTCCTCCCCACCAGGATGTGGGGTGTGAGTGAGTGGCTGCATGGTGCTTGGTGTAAGGCTCCAGTAGATACCAGTGCATAGTGTACTCTAATAGGGTGGAAACACTACTACTGTATATAGCTGTAACAAGAATAGCAATAATAATTATGTATAGATTATAGTACTTATTATTGTAAGGGAAAGGGGGGAGAAAGAGGAAAAAAACCCAAGAGAAACATGTGATGCACAATGCAGTTGCTCACCACCTGCTGATTGGTGCCCAGCCCACCTTCAAGCAACAATCGACAGCCCCCAGTCAGCTCCCTCCAGTTTGTATACTGGCTGCGATGTGCTATGGCTTGGACTATTCCTTAAAGCAGTTCAGGTCAGCTGCTCCTACTGTGTTCCCTCCCAGCTTCTCTTGCTCGCTGGCAGAGCACAGGACATGAAAAGTTCTTGATTTAGCATAAACCCTTCTTACCAACAGCTAAAACATCAGTGTGGTATCAACATTATTCTCATACTGAATCCAAAACATAGCCCCTGTATCAGATACTAGGAGCAAAATCAACTCTGTTTCAATTGAAACCAGGACAAGAACACACTGGCAACTCTTAATTTATATTATGCTAGAATTCTTTTTGAAAAGTGCTTTGGTTTGTTTTACAGTTACTTTGGAAGCCCATTCTGTGTGGTCCAAAACTCTGGTTTCAACTAAAGTTAGCATCTCTATCTCGGTGAATCATGAATGAAGCTTTGTAACCAGTGAGAGAATTGTGTATTTCTGAGATGATAATCTTTTACAGCACTGTCCTATCCAAATGTTGAGCGCTAATGAGATGTTTTGTCAGAATATTGAGCTAATGGTAAATGAATAGGTATATATCCAAAATCCTATTTGAAGTAGGTTGAAACTGTGTCTTTCATGGCCAGAATATTTCCTTGGCCTCTATTCTTCTCTCTCAGGCAGCTAGGATAGAAGAATGAAAATTTCTCACACAGAGTCCCCCAGAAGGAGGAAGAAAGCCCTTGGGATACTAGAGACTATTGGAAGTAGGATTATTTGATTATTTTTTAACATTAAATTGATCTGACCCTTGTGAAACGGTGAGAGGTGATGACACTGATAACATAACTATTGATTGCTAAGTCTTAAGGATAGAATATGGACCGTGTTTACAGTAAACCATTTGTTTACTGTACAGGCTGCTTAATTTTATATAACTGATGTGAGTTCACATGGTTCTAAAGCTGATTTTCTACTTGTAGGTAATGACAAAAACCAAAAACCAGACAGTTAAAGGCAAGAGGCAATAAAGAAATGGGGTGATAGAGAATCTTTAGTCTACTTTGTAGAGTTTGCTTAAACAAACTTCTTGACTGAGTGGGTAGGTAGAATGCAGTTATACCAGGAGTGAATATTTCCCTCAAAATAATACTCCCTTCTGCCTTTCATTCTGCTGCTTGTTAATTTCCATGTGATTTCTTTTCTTCTAAAACCTGTGTGCAGAAACTTGATTTACTTATCTTGCTGGAAGTTCCTGCAGCACGGTGGAGGTAGATTGTCCTGTAAAGTTGTTATCCAGCTGCAGTAGAAAGCACTGCTTGAGTAGTCCTTGACCTCTTCTCAGGTCTGTAAACAAAACAAAGTCAAGAGTGGATCAAAACTCTTGGCTAAATTTTTATTTTATGAATTTCACTAGCATGTGTTGACAGCCAGGCCACAAGAGTATAGGTTCTGTAAATGCAGTCTCCTGTTCCTTGGAATTAGTTTCTGTGAGGTTTAACCTGAATGAGCAGTTCTTACAATTCAGTGAAATGTATCTATTTACCTGTCTTTTGGGACAGCATTTGTGATTTCTAATGCCTTTGTAAATATCCAGCAGTTTACTTTTCATTGGTACAGTAATCAGGATTCTAGCGACTGCTCCTTATGATCCTACTATAAACAAAATGTACTGTGGTTAATTTGGTAGACCTCAAAATAGTTATCCTGTGGGCTTTTTACATTTAGTATGCTGTCAGAGTATTACTTGTATAGCCTTCTACAGAGATGTGTCACCCATGATTGGCTAAATGTGTTTGGGTAGTTTGGCTTTTTTTTTACCAGTTAAAAACTTGCCTTTAAAGATAAAATCTGAAAACTGCTGACATACAGGCACTCATGCAAAGAGGCTTTACGGATTATAGATGGCATTCTGTACAAGTATGGGATTAATCAGAGCTCAATGAGAAATGAGGCAAATTTTAATGCTCTTAAAAGCAGCCTTGAGAGGAATAAAGACTATATAGAATTCTTTCTATACTGCGTTTAAGTCAAAACACTTAATGCTTGAAGTTACAAAGAGGACGAAATAAAAGCATATAGAAAACCAATGTTACCTAACTAGTTTAGCATGAAAAGAAACAGCTGGCAAAACAAACAGAAGGTTCATTATGTTCATAAAATCATTCATGTCTGTAGATTTCTGTGGGACTGAAGGCTAATCCTGATAACTGCAGTAAGTTAATGGAATCTTACACAGGACCCTTAAAAAATCACTAGGTTTTCCTGCAGGTAGCCATGGATTTGGAGCCTCAACATTCTTTACCTGATGTCTAGTTCTGTTTCCCTAGCAACCTGATATTAATTAAATCTTGAGCTGTTGTCATATCAAGATGCTTCTGGAATGCTGTCAGCATTATTTTAGGTTCTCATTCTTTGTTCATATATTAAATTGACCTACTGTTGTGTTTTCTATTATTTCTAATGTAAAAGTTATGAAACCCTCTTAGGATGTAGGCTGCAATTTGATACTAAGGTGATGTCCCGGACCATCTGTTTTCTTACTGCTACTTGTATAACATTTATTTTATGTTTACAGTAGTTATTAGCATTAAAGAGTGGCACTGGCTAAGAATTTAATAAATATTGGATTTACAGCAGCAGAGGATGGCAGCTGAGAAAGATCAGTCAGCTCTCTGTAGACCACTTAAAATAGCTGATCTAACACCAGTGAAACAATTTTGAATCTAAAAAGGTGCCAGCTGTCTCTGGAGAAATAGAATGGGCTTGTTATTGAAACACTTCTTTTCCTCTCTCTTTTTCTTTCTCTTTTTTTTTTGGTCATTCTAGCTCCTCCAGCCCAGCCTGAACATGTGCAGCAAACAGATTTAGCTAGCACACTGGCAATAGGTCTTGGCCTACCAATTTCAAGAAACAGTGTTGGGAACCTTATATTGCCAGTTGTTGGAGGCAAGACAATGAGAGAACAGCTACGTTTTGTGCACTTGAATGGGTTCCAGCTTAGCAGATTGCTGCAAGAGAATACGCCTGCATATGAAAAAGGTAAATTAGCTAAAAAGATGTTACAGATATACTAAAAGGAGATTGTTTATAAAACAGTTTGGACTTTTAAATTCAATAGTATGGCATTGCACTGCAAGTTAGCTATTCTTTTGAGAGCAGGATTCAGAACAGTTGTACTGAATTCAATCTTTACTGCAACCTACTTTATACTGCTTCTGAATACAATTTTTTTAATGACTACTAATATTCCTAGTTGGCAAAAGAGCAAAAATAATGATGGAGTAAGATTAAAGTAAAACTGCCTGTGTAGTTAAATCTCAGTGGTTTCATAACTGCTCTTTGTGAGGTGTTCTATATAGGGCACACTGACTCTGAGCTATTTGGAGAATTAACACAATGGACTGAATTTTCTAGTTTAAATAAAAAGATGCTTCAAGTAAAGCTGGGAGATAATTTAGGGTAAGTTATCTTTTTATTTCATTTTTATGTATTTACTTGAAATGAGAACCTAGAGAACTGCTTATTAAAAATGCACATGTGTGTGTGTGTGTGTGTTTATTTGGAGGAAAGAATAAAAAACAAGTAGAAAAAATAAACCAAACCTAGCAAAATGTTGTATTTCATTAGGAAGCATGATACAAACTGCAGTATAAATAATGAAGTTAATATGATAATTTTGTTAAAAAAATTGAGTCAGAGGGTGAAGGAGAATGTTTTACCATTGACATTAGAAGATGTTGTCTTAAAGTGATTCTGAAGCTTGTCAGTTGATTTGTAATCTGTTGAATTATTAAAATAACTAGATGAGAATGCAGAGCTGTTGTATTGCTAGGAATAATTAAAGTGAATACCAATGTAGATTTAGCAAAATGATTGTTCTAGGTCAAGAATCAATTATCTTTCAACATCATGGCTTCAAATCATAATTAAACCTTGTCCAGGAATCGCAACAGAACAAATTCTGCTTGTAGCAGCAACATGCCTATAGCAGGACCCATGCTTGCTTGTGACTGCAAACTTATTAAAGGGGCTACCATACTGGAAAGAGTTTGGGCGGCAAAGCACCCACAATGGCTTTCTCTCCTTTCAGTAATGGAAAGTCTCAATAACATGGTGCAAATTAAGCTTTTTTTATAGAATCTTAATGTCAATTTCCCCTGTTTCTGTTGACTTCTTAGAGGGGGTCTTGTTTTTCTTAGAGTGTCATAGATGTGCAAGGCTTTGGTCTGTTCAGTTAAGACTGGCAGGGAAACAATATGTTCTGTTTCTTTAGTGTTTGATTGATGTGGATACTTCAGGCCTAGTACTACTAAAGACAATGTCACTAACTCAGTGACGTACATATGTAACTCAAGAGCTGCATGGATGGCCATTTGTTTTGCATAGCCTTTAAGTGGAGATAAATGCCATCCCACTATCCCACTACAGAAACATGGACATCTCTCCGGATTCCCCTAGTGGGAGGTTACCTTGCAGAGAAGTTACTATATTCAGTAGTCTCATTCATGTTCAAGAAGGTTGCCTGCTCTTTAAAAAAGGTAAAAAGGCTTCTGGGAACTGCTTAACCAGTCAGCCTTACCTCTGTACTTGTTAAGATCACAAAACAGATCTTCCTGGAAGACATATTAAAACATGTGGAAGACAGAAAGGTTGTTGGAAATTATTGATACTACTTTGCCATGGGAAAATTGAGCCTGGCTAATTTAGTGTCCCTCTATGATGGAGTAAATGCATCAATGGACAAAAGATGTGTCATCTACTTAGACTTTTTTAAGGCCTTTGCTAAGGCCTCCCTAAACATTCAGCTAAATCCTACAGCTGGGAAGAAGTAATCCAAATGTTTCATAGCAGATTGGGTTTTGGCTGATTGGAGACAGCTGGAAGAAGCACCATGGGATGACAGGGGATACCAAGTTGAATATCAGGCAGCAGAACACCCTTGTAGAAGGAAGGGCAATAGGAGGCATCCAAGGTGGCATTAGGAGGACAGTCATCAGCTGGTCAGTCCTGCCTCTTCTATCAGCTGTGGTGAGCGGGCATCAGGAGTCTTGGGTCTGGTGCTGGGCTTCTCAGTACCATAATTTAGTGGATGTAATGTAGTAAGTGTAGTGCGTGGTCATGAAGGTGATGAAGGGATTGGAATGTCTGTCATATGAGGAGGGGCTGAGGGTGCTAGGACTGTTTAGGAGGGGTCTTATCAATGTAGGTAATATATGATGGGAGGCAATAAACAAGATGGGACCAGGGTCTAATTGGTGATCCTCACAAAAAATTTGGAGGAAACCTTTTTAGGTAAGATTTGTCAAACACTGGAATGAGTTGGCAAGACAGGTTGTAGAGGCTTCATACCTGTAAACATTCAAGACCTGACGGGACACAGGTCAGAGCAATCTTCTTTAACTCACCCTACTCAGAGCCTTTTAATCTGTATTTATGGAGCATCTGAGCACTCAGCAGAGTTGTGCTGACAGCTCTTGAGCCCTATAAATTCTGAATTCCACAGACAAGGTCTTCTGCCAGGTTTTTTGGAGTAATAGAAACCCCAAAAGATAGTTGGATTCAGCTGGACATCACTCCCATTTGCTTTGTTGGACATCACTCATATTGAAACTGCTGCTGCAGTTTCAAGCTTTCCAGTGCGGATTCTCCTCTAGTAACAACTAGTGGATCAAAATATTTCCATTTCAATGCTAAGAGAAATGCCTGTACTTGCAAGGATAGCATAAGCCTTGGTGCTTTAAAAAAAAAAAAAATATTTTTGAATCTTGAAGTCCTGTCCAGTGCTGTAATTTACAGCATAGAGATTAGAGCACCAGCTGTTGGGACCATGAGGATGATGACAGAGTGAGGAAAAGACTCACCCATTTTAAGCTATATCATAAAATGTACATTCATTTTTGGTGGAATATTGGTTTCCTTCTTAACACAGTGATATGAAGTCAGCTGTCAGTTGAGTTGAATTGCTGTCAGATGGGAAGGCAGAATGATTTTAACAAGCTGTTTCATAAAGAAGCCATGGGTTTCCCTGAATTCAACTGCTCCAATGTTAAGAGCAAACTGTAACAGTACACAAAAATTTAATCTTCAAGTATGTTTTAAATATATCTGTTAAAATAAATAAAGAGCAGAATGAAGGCGGGTCAGTAACTTCCCCCCCCCCCCATGTTTGTTTGCATAAACATGCATTTTCAAACAAAAATGTTGCACAACATTTAATGGGACTTGGGCTTTGCTTTATTGAGGTTCAAAAGAATCCTCACACTTATATCATCAAGTAAATGAAATTTTACACGGGAAAGTTGGAGATTGACTAAAGGCTTTATTATTTAAAACATATATTTTTGAAACATGCTAATAAATTGTGATGTGAGGCATGAGATTTTCTTTTGATAGGTGTGGATACATGCAGCTAAAGAAAAAGTCTGAAAAAGGAGAATAAAAATAGCTAGCAAAAATTAAAAAGCTGAAAGAAGAATTATCTAAAAGCACACTTTGGGTTTTTGAGCAAGTTTATACCTCAGTGTAAGATAGGCAGTCCTAGGTATCTAGCAATGCTTCCCTTATGTTCTGAACTTCTGAACATGTAGTTGAATGATAAATTAGGACCTCGTCTTTGAAAGACATTTTACAGTGGAATGAAGAGCCATTCTGCAGAGCAAGTTGGCTGGTGTTATTAAAATGAGTGCAAGCTTTTCAATTTGGGACTGATCCTGAACTGGTGGTAGATTGAAATAATTTGACTTTTACTGGGACAAGTATATGTTGAAACTGGAGAAGTCACTTTTACATTATTCATTCTTTCATATAACTCTTTTTAAATTATTGTTGCCTGTGACTGGAACTAATTGAAATTATTGTCAAACATGCTTGCAAAGCTTATCCATTTGGTTGTGATAAGATGGTAGTGAGGCTGAAGCAGAAATTACTAATGTAATAATATGCAGGTAAAACATTGCCAGTGCTTTGTGAAATATGCAGCTGGGCAAGCTTTCTTTGGATTTTGCTTCAATTTTGACTTGTTTTATAAGTATCTTGTATGAGAGTGACTTCCCAATATTACCTATCTGTTACCAAAATGCTTCTCCAACAACTTAATGCCCATGACCCGTATTATTTTATGCCTTCTGCATATAAATGTGCCACTTAACCAATATAGCTGGAGTTCTCCAATGAAATTTGGCAACCATGGTCTTCTATTCCTGTCTGAAAGATCTTTAAATAATTCATTCATGAGAGTTTGGCTAAAAGTCATCTTTCATAGCAGGGACACCATAGTTTTGGTGGGCAGTTAGCATGGAAAGGAATAGATGAGAATGAAATAAAAATGCTGAAGGGGCTGAAGAGGGAGACTAGTCAAGAAGCATGAAAAGGGAGCAGAAGATGTGGAGAGAATTTATTTATGTTTCAAAATATAGCTTGAACTCATTTCAATCTTCTTTATAATGAAAAAGTGTCGTGTCAAATCTCAGTTTGATTAAAGCTCATTTGAGATGATCCTTTATGGATGTCCTCAAACGTATGAATATTTAACTCTTATTTCAAATATACTGAATGAGAAACTTTACAGGGAAGTTAAAAGAATTACAGGAAGGAAATAAAATTGTCTGTGAGCACTGGCAGCTATCTTGATAAACAGGTGTTTGCTGCTGGCTGGATTGTGCTTTCTGGCAGATTCCTGCAAGTCCCCTGAATAGCAGGGTCAGCATGCCTTGGTGTCTGCTAGAAGTCTTAGGAAAACAAACTGCACATTTTGAGTTAAACACTGCCTTTTAAAATTCTCACCTTGAATTCAGCCCACAGTAAATGATGAAATGTCTTGTATGGTAAGAGACATGAAAATAGTAAGCACAATTCTTTCATGACTATATGATTTGAGAATAGAAATACTTCATTTAGCTTCATTCACTTGAAATAAAATTTAAAATATTTCTAGATTTAATAATGCACTTTTGTTGAAAAGGCTTAAAAAAATAAAGGTTTTTTTTTTTTCCAAGTAGAATACATTGATCATCTACAAGGAGTGAAAAAGAACTGCAACTTAAGTCTTTGTGACAGCAAAGTTATTTCACTCATTGTTTTAACCTTTCTTGTCTGAAACTGTACAGCAAATGTTTCACCCTACTTAAAGCTAAAGAGGGAAGAACTGCGCATTATATAAAATTTCCAAATTGACTTTTTCTACTTAAGTTATCATTACCTCTCAAATCAAATTGCAGGGAAATAGCAAGTACTATTAGTGTGAAGTGAAATTAAACATATATTTTTCAGAAAAAATGCAGATAAATGTGAATATTCATGCATAACATAAGTTCCAGTGAGCTGTGATGTTCTGAAAATTATGTTCTTGCTTTCCATGTGTTATCAACTGAATTTGTATTGTGAATGCATACTGTATTAAATGATCAGTATTTGAAAAGCAGAGTCACAGACTAGGTAAAATAGGACTGGATCACTGCAGGTTATTTAGTCCAACTGCCCTGCTTGAGCAGGATCCCCTACAGCACATTGCTCAGGAATGTGTCAGACAACTTTTGCATATCTCGAGAAAGGGGCTCTGCAAACTTTCCATGCAACCTGTTCCAGTGCTCAGCCACCCACAGAATAAAAAAGTTCTTCCTCATGTTTAGGTAGAACTTCCTGTGCTCCTGTTGCCTCTTGTCAGCAAGCAAATTTCTGCCTGTTGCTGGGCACTGTGGAGAAGAACCTGGCTCCTTCCTCTTGGAACCCTCCTTTCAGATACTTACAGACATTGATGAAGTCCCCTCTCATCCATCTCTTCTTGAAGATGAACAGGCCCAGCTCCTTCAGCCTTTCTTTGTCGAAGAGATGCTTCAGTCCCTCATCATCTTTGTTGCTCTCCACTGGACCTGCTCCAGGAGCTCCATGTCTCTCTTGTCCTGAGGAGCCCAGAACTCCAGATGTCCCTCTGCTCACCAGGGCTGAGCAGAGGGACAGGATCACCTCCCTCAACCTGCTGGCAATGCTCTCCCTAATGCACCCCAGGATCCCATTGGCCTTGGCCCCCAGGACACACTGCTGGCTCATGGACAGCTTGTTGTCCACCAGGACCCCCAGGTGCTTCTCCACAGAGCTGTTTCCCAGCAGGTCACCCCCAGCCTGTGCTGGTGCCTGGGGTTGTTTCTCCCCAGGTACACGAGGATTACCCTGCTCTCGCCTCTGTTGAATTTCAGATGTTTCTTTTCCTGTCCCTCTAGCTTGGCATGGTATTTTTGAAGGGCTGCACATCCCTCTGGGGTGTTGGCCACCCCCTCAGCTTTGTGTCGTTAGGGAACTTGTGCATGGGTGGCCTCTGTACCTTCATCCAAGTCGTTGGTGAATAAATTAAACTTCTTTGGACCCAGTGTTGATTCTTAGGGGATGCTGCTACTAACAGGCCTCCAGCTAGATAGACTTTACACTGCTGATTAAAAACCTCTGAGCTCTGCCTTTCTTTTAGTTCTCAGTCCACCTTCACCATCCACTCGTCCAACCCGTACTACCAGCTGATGTGACGTGTGTCATTTGGTGTTTTCCCTAGACATCAGCTATTTGATAATTTCCTACTTAGCTTGTACAATGTGTTCCGGTCGACAGCATTGCTTTCTTCCCCCTCCAGTATCTGAAGCATTTAAATTGTTTGTCCTGGAAACATTTTGTGAAAATGAATGGTTATTCTAATAAGTTTGTCAATTGTTAGAGGTCTTGACAGTTTATTAGGTTAGAATTAATTGCTTTTATTCCAAGTAGCTGGTATTGCTGCAGAAAGATAGTGTAATTTTGTACCCATGAAAAACTTCTCAACTGCCATACCAGTTATATGTTTTTATACATTTTACAAGCAAATATAAAAATATGATCACATCTCCAAGTAATCTTTGTTCATGGACCCTCTTTCTTCTTTTCTTATCTCTCTTTCTCTCCAGATCCTGGGTATGAACATTTTAAGATAGCAGAAAAATCCCATGGTAATTGGATCAAACTGTATTTAGAGGGGAATAATTCAGAAATACTCTTAAATCTTGGCAAGAAGGTCCTGAAGCAATACTTAGAGGCCCTCAAGACTTTGAGTTCTTCATTAAGCAGACAAGTGGCGCAATATGACATGTATTCAATGATGGTGGGGACTGTGATCATCATGGAGGTATGAAAATCTTTTCTGTGTAAAAGTTAAGTGCACAAAAGTAAAGTATCTTGGTGTTGGATATGTAATGTATACACTTACTATTCTTTAAAATTACTGAATGTGGGTTCTTAGGGTTGACTGACATTCTTCTTGCGTGATCAATACTCCTTTTAAAGTACAATCTGGCCTTTAAAATTATTCACGAGTGCTTTTGATATGAATTACTTACATTTTAGTGTATCTAGTTACCGTAGATATGCAGATGTGCTGCAACTTTAATTACTCCCATATTAGTTAGCCTCCTATTTTTGAGTGACTTTACTGCATTAGGAAAAAGAAAAAGAGTCTGGCAAGTAAATCCCTAGCTGTTCCTCTTTATCTAATATTGAGTATAGCTGCTCCAAACAGGCAATACCTTATATGGAAAATTCTCACAGTTCCAGGAATTGTTCCTTGTACTGATAGATTTAGAGCCCTGAAATAAATACTTGCTGTAGGGTTACCTCTTCATATCTCCTGTAGTTACAAGGATAAGATATACCAAATCTTTAATTTTAAGTGGATCTCTCCAAGTGATGTTTTGGGGAAAATTCAAGTACTGGGTCTCCTTTGTCCTGGCAGGGCTCTGTGCCTTGTCTCCCATGCACTGCTCTCTGCATACAGAGAGCTTCTGAAATGGCTTTCTGGTAGAGTGCTCAGTGGAGTTAGTCACTCTGCTGATCACTTCCCAGGAATGAGTTCCATGGTGCCCTTTGTTGAATGTTACTTTAGATATTTTTTTTTTTGGACTGCAGTTGTAGATGCTTACTATTTCTTGAAAACAAATCTTAGGTGTAATACACAATCAGTCTTCATCAAAGAAATATGCAGCTACTAACCACAGAAATTTTTGTTGAGAAGTGTATGCTTAGCGTAGCTGTAAGACTCCAGCAAAATGGCTGGAGTTGTTTATTTTCTCCAGTGCAACACTAAAGAAACTGCCTTGCTCTCCAAAATGTTTTTGCCTTGATATTGATTTTCCACCTTCACTGAATAAATAAGAGTAGAGGAACTCAGATGTCTCTTCAAACTACATTATGCTATAAATGCCATTTATCCTGTACTTCGGATGAGGAGAATACCTCTGAGATGTGAACTGGTAACAGTGCATTTGTTCAAAAGACCTAAATTTAGTTTGGTAGATACCTACAGTTTCAGCATTTTCCTGCCATGAGTGCTGTTTTGGTTTTAAGTGATGGGCTGAAATGTAAGACTTAAGCCATAACTGCATATTTTCATAACCAAATGAAATATGCAGTAGAATATGAAGAAACAGCAGACTGTTGCAAAGCTTTTTTTTTGTCTACTTTACTATGTCTCACTGTAGTGTGGGAAAAATTTTAGGCATAGGTCTTCACAAGTGACAGTGAAAGATTACAGGTTGACAGTGGTCTGATATAGTTATTTTTGTTTGGATTTCTTTTAATCTTGCTCTAGCACCAACTGATTGAGGTCAGTGTAGTCCTAGCTCCATCTCTGCAGCTTGCAAACATTTCAGCGTGTGGCTGAAATTTCCCACTTTTTGATAAAGATTTGTATACGAATTGCAGAAAGTTTCTTTGTGTTGATCATCTCTGCTGCCACAGTTATGTAAGAGAAAACTTGGAGTTCTGCTTGATCTGTGTGCAGGTCAGAGCAAAGTGAAAGTAAAACCTATAAATTCAGCTAAGATCAGGAGAGATAAAAGAAGTACTGGGAGAATTCATAAACTAGAAATTCAGCATACACTTGTGTGATGGTATGAGAACTTCCCCTCATCCGGGAAGCTATTTAGCTCAGCAGGATCTCATACATATGTATTTCTCATACAGGAAATAAATTGCCTTTGACAGAGTGTATTAACTTCAGGCATTTACAGGTGACAAACAATGGGTCAAATTTGCTTGCTTAGGAGCTATTTTGATACTGGGAGTTCAAGATCTTTTACAGGGAATGAAGGTCATACATATGATTGGTTGCCACAGGTGAGGAGGCAAATTATGATTTATTAAACTTGGTAACTTGTGTGTTTAAGCCCTTAATAAATGAAAAGACAATATGGGGTTCTCCCATTTATATGGTAATATCTTACTGGGGGAAAAGAATTCCAACATAATTCTTCATAGCTTTTTTTACAAAGTATGCATATTAGCATAGGGACATGGATGACAGCAGCATGATTTTTTATGTGAATTCTTAGTGTATGCTTTAGCTAACCCCAATTTTCAAAGTATTAATTCTCCTTTTTTTTCTAGGTTCTGATACTGCTTTTGCTCAGCGTTCCAAAAGCCTTGAGCAAGCGGGCAGAATTTGAAGTGCCCCTCTCCCCTCCACTGTTCTCTCTGCTGTTTTACTTGATGTGTCTGATGCTGTGTGCTGTTCATGTCATTGTATGCACATCAGCAGAAAGTTTGTGCTATTTCTGCAGTATGTCCTGGTTAACAGCAGTTGGAGTGATGATGCTGATTTCTGCACTCATGTGTGGTATTTTATCTGCTGTTGCAAAGATCTTAGAGAATTACAGACTTCCACCGAAGGTGAGAGCGTGCATTAATTGTGTTTCAAAATATTTTATCTTTCATGTACTGTCTTCTGTCTTCCATAATATTGTCAGTTAAAATTGTGTTTTCTCTGCGTGTGCTTAAAGAAATTCTTATTTGTAATGTAATATGAATATGTATTATTATTTAAAATTGTAATTGAAATGTGTTGTTGTCACTGTGGCATGATACTGACCTGATGAAGATCTAAGAAGTGCTTTTTTTGACATGATTTGAAGAATTTTTTTAAAATATTGTACAGTATTTTCTGGTTGACTTTATGAGATTGGAAACAGTTATGCATTGTACAAATCCTATGCTTTTACATAGTTAGGTTTCACAATTGCAATTAAAGCAAGATGTAAAATGCTTTACAACAATATGAACAAAGGAAAAGTGATGATACAACAGAGAGTAATGCTGTAAGTATACCTTGTATTTGTGTTACTAATGTTTGGGGTTTTTTAAATAGTTTTGAAAATGCAGCAGAGAGAGACAATTTAATCTGTCTTTTCTACTTTTTAAGCTTAAGAAACAGAGTTTGTTAAAATCTTTGGAGTTCTTGAAGTATTCTCAGTGCGAGGAGTTACCTTCTCTATGTTACTTGATGAGTTTTATTGTTTGTGTTCAGTAGAATACAGGTAATTCAAAGGAAAGAGAATTTGCAATGCCTTTTCTTGCACTGTGAAACTTAGTGTGCTAAGAGCTGTCTGTCAGATCATAAAATACGCTTCTAGCTGTTTTTCTACTGCTTGTTAGTCATATTTTTCAAAGGTCTCTAATGTTCAATAGCTTCACTGCTCACAGTACTCCATTTGATGGTGCAGCCTCTATGCAGTACAGTCCTTCATCAATCTGTTTCATAGAATCAAGCTTGGGGGTTTAGTACCTTTTTTTAGTGTCTGACAAAATATGGCAAGTACATTGCTTTTATGATATGACAACATGCTCTATCAAAGAAAAGAGCAAACTTTCCAACTTGAAGAAACATTTTGTAACAGCTATATTTCTTACAATTCAGAAAATTCAGAATTCCTCTGTAAAGATTTATTTTGCTGTCTGTGCAGATATGTGCTATAACTCCTGAGTGTAGATTTAAATTCTTATAAGTAGGGTTGCTAATATATTTTATTCAAACTATGCCAGATTATATTTTTGTTTCCATAATTTCTAAGTGGTTTTTTTTCTTAGAAAAAGAAGAAAAATATAATCTTGAAATAAGTAGAAGTACAGCTTCACTGTAGAAATCTCACATGTACTTGGTGTGCAATGACAAACACAACTACAAAAGATTAACTTGTTTTTCATCTTGTTACTAGGTTTTCTACTTTTAGTAAACAGTAGAAATCTAAATACGATGCATTTTGTGGACCTCCATAAAATTTACGTACATACCACTTCAGTAGCATGGAAAGCAATTGCAAGAGATGATACATTTCTTCTCCAGGGGGATAGTCTGAAAGAATCATGATAGATCACAGAATGATATCACAGAATCACAGAATGATAGAATGGTCTGGGTTGGAAGGGATACAAAAGATCATCTGGTTCCATATCCCTTCCATGGACAGGGACACCTTCCGCTGGACCAGGTGCTCAGAGCTCTGTCTAGCCTGACCCTATTGGGGCATCCACAGCTTCACTGGGCAACCTGTTCTAGTGTCTCACTACCCTCAGACCATCTGCTTCAAGTTGATAATACACAAATGAGATTTTCAGCAATGTTTTCCAGGTTTGTTATGTGTTTGTTTTTCCAGGTCTGGGGCAGATAGAAATTAAAAATATTGGATTCTCCATCCCAGGCTGTTCTTGTGATTTTATTCCTACCTGAGATATATCTGAAAAGGGGGAAGCTTAAGTAAATCTTATGAAGTTTAGGCAATAGTAATTGTGGTTGGGCAGACATGACTTTATATTCAGACCAGTAGAAATACATTTTTGTCATCCTGTCTTCACTCCTATTCCATAGGTGACTGAATTACTGGATGTATCTCATCACATCAGTCAGGGAGGCTTTGTTGTGTCTGTTCAAGTTCCAAACACAGCTTGAAATATTTCTTGGGTTTAGTTGGTATGTGCCTGCATTCCAGATATGTGTAAAAACAGTGACTTGGTTCTGAATAACATTTTTACCAGTCTCAAGACTGTTGTAGAATGATGTGGTGGGGTTTTTTTGGGTCTGCTTAGACAAATACAGAGTCTGGAGAAGGTGAAAGGAGCAGTGTATAAATCTGGCGCTGCTTGTCATGAAGATGTGTTCCAAATGTTCATCTACATCTTTCATGCCCTTTCCAGTAGAATGCCTAGGTTTCAGGGAGAAATGGGTTGTTTTCATATGCTGTGTGTTGATCTCAAGGGGCCTTCTGTGTGAGTTGTGAGTATCACTTATGCTAAAATATCTCTGAATCCAAGTGTTTTGCGACCGGTGCATCTCCATATTGTGAATCTGCCTGTGGAGTCCACTTCGGACAGAATTCTGAAGCTCTCACCTTCTGATGGTGGGAATAGAATCCTGAATCTTGGCCTTTCTGGTTAAAAAAAAAAGCTAAAAAGCCTTTTCTAAGCTCAAGCTATACGATAAAATGCAGGTATTCTAAAAGTAATTAAGATAAGCTCTCCTGTTAATAGCTTCAGAGCTTTTTTCCTTCAAATTGTTTCCGTTCTCTTCTAAAGATTTCTCTGAAGTGCTTCTCATTTGTAATGCTTTTTTTTCCCCACTGTGGCTGAATATAGAAACTGATTACCAAGTTCATGAATTTTCTGAAGACCAGTGCAGGGAGTGTTAGCATCTGCTTCCTGATGGTTATTTATAGATTCTGATTGCTGTGTTTCTAGCAGAACCAGTCCCTTCTTTTAGTGATACTTCAGGCTTTAAATAGTTCTGCAGCCCTTTATGAATTCCAGAAAATTGTTAAAAATTTTAACTTCTTGTTCATAGTTTCACTGTAAGTGCTTGGTAGTTGATATAAGCATGGTATTTACTACTACTAATTGTGGTTTTTTTCCCTGTTTCTGTTAGAAATAAAAACTAACCATTTTTTTGAACTAGAATACAGAAGTTAAGGCTTGTCAAGTAGAGATTTTGAGAATTTTCATTATGCAGAATTATAGTGGGTTTTTATCATATATACAAAATGTCTTTCTTTCAGTTTATTTTAAAGCACCTGTTCATATAACAGTACTTTTGATTTTCCTCCTTTTTTTGATATTCTTGATGAATTGAACAATGTTACATTTTTTTGCATTTGCACCTAAAATACTTTTCTCATTTTCTGGTCTGGGGAGAAAAAAGCTCATTGGGTAGTGTCTTTACCAGGTAGTGTTCAAAAATTATCCCAAACTGCTGTGAAAATGTAGGAGCAAGTGTGATCTGTAGTACTTTGTCATGGAAAAGTTACCATCATAGATAATCATGGGTTCAGGGAGTGCAAGTATCAGAAGGGAACATAATGATAAGTGTTTAAATTGTGAGTGATGGTGAGCATGAAAAATAAAATGTTTCTCCTCTGAAAAGTAGTAGCAGAATTTCTCAGGCATTAGCTGTAGATGGTTAATCACAAAAAAAAAAAAAAGGTAACTGGAATAAGACTTAGAGTGCAGGAGGCTTTATTTCAAAGTGAAGAAGTTTCAAAATTTAATGATCAAAGGTGCATGTACTCTGTCATTTATGTACTGACACTTTTGCAAGCTGGCAAGGTATGTTCAAAGATGGGGCAGAGAGGTCAGTTTCCATGTTGCTTAAATATTAGTGCTGATACATCGGTTGTTGAAGTTGCCTTGTCTTAGGAGATGATATGTTTACATCATTTGAAGCCTGGCATTTAAAGATTTCTAAGCAAAAGCTTTTGTTTGAAGTTTTTTTGCCAAGATACCAAACAAACTGAGAGTAATACTGTTTTTTTAGTGTCTGGAGTGTCTGCTGAGTTCCTGAGGGCTGGAAATGTTCAGCAGCTGGAAAAACAGAGCTGTGAATATCAGAGTAAGACCTACATTTCAATGCCTTTAAATCAAATCTAAAAAATAGGTACAATCTTAAAAATCGAAGGTTAGACTGTGTATGACACCATACTCATGGCATTCATAATAAGGCACAGTTAATACATAAAGAATTAGAAGTAAATGTAGAAAACCTTGATGAAGACATTTCTAGAGTTTCTGAATATCAGGGCTCGGGAGATTACAATTTGCATCATAATTTTCAATTTTGCATAGTGATTTAACTCTGATCTGAGATGTGGTTTATCAGTAAATGTCGTTGGATTTTAATCCTTTGATGTAAATATAGGAGTAATTTTTTTCTCTTTTCACTGAAGTTAGGAGAGACAAGCAGGCAAGAAATACAGATTTCTGATCCTGGGACATTTCACATTAATGCCATCATTTTAATGAGGTTTTTGTATGTTCCCCATTGATAATGCATCACTTCTTCAGTTTTCATGTCGGTTGCTGACAGAAACCAGATACAAGAGACCGGTCCTTCGATGGATTTTATGTTATGTCTTACAAAGAAGACAAATTATATCATGGACTTTTTCATTCTCATTTATTTAGGATCTCAGATTTCTTTGTCTCTGCAAGCTGATGGTGCTTACATGCTCGTTTATTTAGTTAGCCAAGATCTTTAAGGTCAGCATGATAGAATTATTGGGATTTAAACTTGCTGAAGATCCATCATGTACTGTTCTTGTCTCAGCTTTGTGAATTTCATGCTCTTTGGTCTTTGCAGAGACTACCTTGTCCTTTTGTTCCAAATACCAGCTTATGGTATTTGCTTTTCAGAACAGAATACTAAATAAACCTGAGTTTGTTCTTCCACCAAAGAAATTTCAAATGCTAGTAAATTTAGATTGAACCTGGGCTTTTTTTTCTGATTATTGGCATTTTTCTCTCCATTATTGTTGTGTGTAACCTCATGAAGACTTTTTTGGTTGTGTGGGGTTTTGTTTGTATGTTTGTTTGTCTTGTTGTGTTGTGTTGGTTTTTGTTTTAAGTTAAATGAGTTTAATGTAATGTATTCTTTAAGAACACAAAAAATGAAGAAGATTTGAATAGGTCATAATTGTAGTTATAGCTCCTGCATTCTTTCACATACATCTCATTAAATTTCAATTTTGCAAAAGTTTTTTTTTTTCCTAAAGCAAAACTTTTTCCTAAAAAATTTTTTTTTCCTAATAACATTAACTATCTTCTTGCATCATGTGTTTGTTGTCCTCTCGGTGGTACATTGTCTTGCTTATTGACAAAAATACATATGCTGCTGTCAGTAAGTCATAAACACAAGTGATACTTGCATTTAAGATGCTCAGAGCTACTTGTATTTTTTATACTTGCTTACTTATTATTGGCTCAAAGGTCAGTTTGGTTTGATTTTCTATTAACATGACTTAAACTGTGTACTGTACTATTATACACTGTGCCTCTTTTAATTTAGTAGTTTCTCTGTGAAATTTATCCCTGTGAATATTCAAGATTTTTAAAAAAGTTTTTTCATAGGTCAGATGTAGGAGGATGATGTAGTTAAAATACGCAGTTAAAGAAATGAATGTGAAAGTAGTTTCAGATATCTTTGTTCTGAAGTAAAAATGGCATGCAGTAATTTCAGTCTGGCTTCTAAATTTTTGATTCACTAGGTGCTTCAAATACATTATAAGAGATTCTGCATAATATTCTGTAATAGTGCAAAATTAGATAAAATAAAATAGTAATGTGTGACAGTGTATTGACAATGTCTTTCCCAAAATTCTTCAGAAGCATGTATGCTAGCCTATTCATTAAGGTATTGTTAGGAAGCTCCTGGTGGTTCCACTGTCCTCTGGTTCTTGCTTTTACTTTTTCTGGTCTCAAGTTTTGACATACAGGCTTGTCCCCAGCTACTCGCAGTTGCATCTTGAAACACCCACAGGTGGGACAGGGAATGGGGTTGAACAGAATATAGGAGAGGATTTGGTAAGAGAGGATAGACCACAGTGACCGGGCACACGGCTCAGTCTGAGATGTGCACTGGCTCCTGCTTTTATGTAACTGAATCCTTTCTCCTTTCCCCTCTTACTTTGCCCCTGCTTCCAGCATGTTCCTCACCACCCCCTCTTCCCCACCCTTGACATTCTTGAAGCTCTCCTTAATGATTTGATACAGATCCACAGGCGCTCAGATATCTGTAACGCCCAGGTGCTGTCACTTCTCCCTTATCTGTTACAGAGTCCAGACTGATGCTCTTCAGAGCTGTGCCTGTGATTTCTTACTGGCCTGTCAGTTAATGGCTGAAGAGTTTTGGTCATCTTTATGATCTTCCTTAGTGCATACTTACCATGGTTGTGTCTCTCTGTGGTCTTTTTATGGCTTTGTTTATGTGCTGAAATGGTTCTTTACTTGATAACAGCAATAAACTGGGTACTCTCAACTTCCTCATGCCCTTAGGATTTCTCTTTAGCCCTACCATTGGAGGTAGTAATAGTAAGGCAATTCCAATTAGCTGCTGAGAACAGGAAATTGAGCTAATGAAGCTAATGAAGGCATTAGACAAAAAATATTGTGGTTTTAGACAAGCACAGTTTGTAAAGTAAGTAATAGATGGTTTAAAGTAGATTTTATGATGAAAGACGCATTTCAAGCTAATCAAGGTCATGGGGATGCCATCAGGCAGCAACTTTGTTAGCTTGAGTAGTGAAGGCTGTCACTGCATTGAGTTGAAGATATCACAGATTTCAACTACTAGAGAATTACCTATTATCTATATCTCAAGATTTCTGCTGGATTTCTATTTTTACTTCTACAAATATGCAACAGGGCATGAACTTCTTTTGAACCTTCTGTTACAGAGTGGTAGGGAATCTTAATCTGTAAAGTTGTGATGATTATTCATAGAGAAGTTTTATTCCTTAAACAGAATGCAGTTTTAAAAATCATTACTACGTTGTAGTGCTGAGTATGCTTCACTGAAATTTTGAATTTCTGAAGATAGATATAAGTTATCCTGCTATTTATTTTGTTTTCATTGGTGAATACATACAAGTGAAAGTTTTACATACTTTTTCACCACTGCTTTTTTTGTGTTTTGTTTTTTTTTCTTTCAGAATCCTGTTGCTTCCAGTTATAGCTGGTCAGAAATAGATGTCCTGATTCTGGCTGGAACTATTGGCCATGTTTTGAGTTTGGGGGCAAGCAGTTTTATAGAAGAGGAACATCAAACCTGGTATTTTCTTATCAATACACTTTGTTTGGTGCTGTGTCAGGAACTTTGTAGAAATAATTTTCTTCTGAAAGAATGTGACCCTCAACATGGCACCAACGTGAAACAAAATTTTGATAGTATTGAGGAATCCTCTGAGTGCAAGAATATAGACATTCCAGCAGCAAGTGGAAAATTGGGCAAGGCTACCTCTTCCTCTGAATTCCTGAAAGGATCAGATAAGTGGATAAGCTTAGCAACTCCATGGATCATCCTTATTTGCTGTCGGCTGCTTCGATCCTTGAATCAGACAGGTGTTCAGTGGGCTCATCGGCCAGACTTTGGACACTGGTTGACAAGGTTGGTATCTGATTTATTGTCACACTTTCTGCCTTATTTAAAAATTAATGTGTGTTGAATTTGGTGGAATATGTATTTTTCTATATGGTCTCTGATCAGGAAGTGCTGCAAACAAGCAGATAAATGGTGAAGTGACATAAGGAATTTTTTCACTTCTATTTCATGCAGGAGTAATTCCTTGTGTACTATCAATAGTTTATAATCTTTGCCCTGCACCATGACATACCTAATTAATGCCAATTATACATGATAGGTTTATCAGAAGCAAAAAGTAAATATTTTCCATGTGTAAGTCAACAGCGTCTGGTTTGAGAAATTAAAAACTGCTTAATAGAATTAAACTTTTGAAATGCAGGCTGGAAGGTTCTGCATAATTCCAAACTTTCTGAAGTCACAGGAGAAGATGCTGCACATAGAAATCTTCCTTGTCTATCACATGCTTGTAATGTGTGGGTGAAAAGCTGAAGGAATTTATTGAGTGTAATATGATAAACATGAAAGGGATTTTTTATAACTGAAAGGACAGCAGAGAAAGGCTTCTGCTTTTTCTAATGCCTTTCAGTATTTTTAAGGACTAAAGTTACTATTCAGTGATACTTGAACTGTCTCATGTACTTCAGTTAGTGGATAGAGATGCAATACTTTTTGACTATCTAGTCAATGTTTTGCAAACAGCAGATGAAGAGGCTCTGCTGTGTAAGATAAATAGATTTCTTGCCAGTATTTTACAACACATGGATGAAATGTCATTCATCATTCATTAAAAATGACATGAGGAAATGGACTAATATGAGACTTGTTATTTATTGGCAGCCTCACAGATGAAATGCTAATTGCAGTGACAGGCATAAGTGCTGAAAGACATGAGTTATGAGGGAATTTATTGCATTATAGCAGTTGTTCTATACCAGAGTGTCGCAGACATCTTTTATGAAAAATGCTTTCCTTAGGATTTTTCCTCCTGAGAATCTGAGAGGCCTCAGGAACAAAATGTAAACATTGATTGATTATCTGCTGCTGTAGAGTGCAACAGGTAGATCTTTGATTGGCCCATGTTAGATGGTTGTAATTAATGGCCAATCACAGCCCAGCTGGCTTGGACAGAGAGCCGAGCCACGAACCTTTGTTATCGTTCTTTGCTAGCCTTCTGATGAAACCTTTTCTTCTATTCTTTTAGTATAGTTTTAATGTAATATATATCATAAAATAATAAATCAAGCCTTCTGAAACATGGAGTCAGATCCTCATCTCTTCCTTCATCCTAGGACCCCTGTGAACACCGTCACACCAGAGCTTTCAGCATGCATTTCTGCTCTTGAGGTCAGGAAATGAGGAAAAAATGTCATATTTCCTATATCAAGTCCATATGATAGATAACTCACTTCTTCAGTATGAACTAAGCCAATGTGTGAGCAGGATGAGGTATGATTTGGTGTGACTGTGAGAATTTTTACAATTAATCCTGAGCATCTGTGGAAGATTTATTTGTCCAGTTATGTCCCGAGCCAGATATTTTTATTCAGACAGTCCTTTTCTTTGGAGTGTGCTGGTGCCACAAGGCCATGAAACAAGGACCTGATACTCCTGCAGCTGAAAAGTTTGTTTTGTTCTAGATACATGCTTTTACTCATGTGGTCTGCCAGAGATGTTTATTTACTCTTGGAAATGTTACCAGACTTATAAAAATTGTGTGTGTGTGTATGGACTTAACTTTCGAAGATCTCTCTTGCTTTAATATGCTCCCACCTCTGATTTCTTGGTGCTAAGTATGCCTGGAAAGCAGCTAAACTTTTTGTAGCTTTGGCCTGTAGGGATCTCAGGGGGATAACACAGATGGAGTGTAGGCTGCAGATAGAGCAGGTGCTTCCTAATTTATAACAAAAGTGGGAAATCCTGTATGCCCAGCTCTTAACACTAGTTGCCTGTCAGGAACTTTCAAGCAACCTATTCAGGTAAACCGAAAGCTTTTTACATATTTTTGGTTTACTATGGTGTTTTCTGTGCCTTTTTTTTTTTGTATTTTTTGGTGCTGTTTTGTTTGTTTGGAGTTTTTTTTGTGTGTGCGTGTCTGTGGGGTTTTTTTTGTTTCTTTTTGGTTTTTTTTTTTTTGTTATTGTTGCTGTTGCGGAAGGAGAGGGGAGAAGGGGGAGAGGATTCTATTTTTGTGTTTGGTTTTTGTCCCTGGGAATTGGAAATCATGTCAATTTGAATATGTCCATATCTTTCTCTGCACTGGGTCACCCCTAACTGGAGCTATGATTGAACCCAGGGTGAGAAATAACCTTTGTCTGTCTTTGAGTAGGGTTCTGCATGTGCAGCTCCACATGCTATTGGTTGTCTTGGTTACAAGGGCATATGGCATGCTGATTGTTGAGTCAGGGTCCACTCAGGCATTTAGAGTCACCTCTGAGAAGATGGCCAGCCCCCAGTCTGTCCTGATATGTGTAGCTGTTCCTTCCGAGGTGCAGGACATTCCTCTCGCACTCATTGAACTTCATAAGATCAATGGTGGGTAATTTCTCCAGGCTGTCAAGGGGCCTTTAAATGTCATCAGACCCACCTACTGTACCAACCACCCCTCCCAGCTGTGTATTGTGTGCAGACTTGCTGAAGGGGCACTGCCCCGTGCCCCATGTCTGTAGTGGAGACCTTAAGCAGTATTGGCCCCAGTGGGGGCCAATGCCCAAATCCTAGGGTTGACAGGTACTGACTGCCCTCCACGTGGACTTTGTGCTGCTAACGGCAACTCTGTGAATCCAGCATTTGAGTATTTTTCAGTTTGCCTGACTGTCCACTTATCTAGCATGAGATTGCCTATGGGAATGTTATGGGAGCTGTTATGGGAGCTGGTGATCAAGGTTAAAAACCTTGTTAAGGCACAGATAAACAACAATGTGGGGTTTTTTGTGGTTTTTTTTTTTTTTTTTGTGCTCTTCCACTGAGCTTGTCTCATCACAAAAATCTGTCAGGTTGATAAACTATTCTCCTTCCTAAAGCCATCACAACCCTATTATTAAAACTGTCTGCCTCCCCCTTCAGTAAGGCTGAAGAATAGCAATTAGACATCAAAACAAAACCACCAGAATTTTACAGATTAATTTCTTCCTCTGTTCTCTGTCAAATTATGGCCTCACATTGAGTATATTTGCTTAGGTCTTGAAGTAAGTAGAAGAGAAAAAATTCTATGTCTGTAGTCTTAGGCTATGACTGATTGTTTGGCTAAAATGCTATATTTTGCCATACAAGGCAAGGAACTTTATTTCTCCTCACCTCACTGGCCTGTATTTTACTTGTTCCTGTGTCAGTATGGTGAACCACTACGTGACTGCATAGACGTGTCTGGAAAAATAACTCAAGATGGTATGGGAAACTCTTGGCTTTCAGTTGGACTTTCACTTTTCACTCTAATTTACCATCAGTCTTGGCAGGCAATGGGGCTGACTTAGTAACAGGAATGCAGGATGGGAAATGTATACAAGTCAGCACTGCTGTTGTTGGAATTACTGTAAGAAGAGAATGTGGAAGTGTCTGCATCTTTTGAAGTGCTCCAGACAAACAGTTTTTTCTTTCTGCTGTTGTGAAGCATTCCTTACAAAACTCACTTGCCTTTCAAATCTAATTGAGAAAGAAGCAATGATTCCCTGCCTTGTACTCTGGGAGGCTTAAAAAGCTTATGCAACAGTTCAGAGTGTTGTGCCATGGCAAGCTAAGAGGATGTATGATTAGGACTGTCACTGTCACAGTTCTGCCTTCTCCCTTTCACTGGTGCAACTACTTCTTCTGTGTTTAGAGACCAAATGAAAGAACTGAGCCCTGGCAGCCCTGGCACATGTTCGCTCAGGCTGCTGTGGGACTACATATTGGCTAAAACAACGGAGTAATTTTCAGCCTAACAGGAGAATATTATGTAGGTGTCCATGGTGACATAAACTTCGGTTGCAATATGGAGTTAAAAGATTAGTAATATTTGAAGTATGACAATTTTTGAACTTGAATGATGGGATGTAGTTGAGTGTATGACTCTTTTGAGTTGTGGCTCACTGAACAAGCTTTGGAAAGGTTAGTCAATGATGCAGCTAAATCTTTACACATCCTGTGGTCTGTAAAGTGTCTGGGAATTCCTATTTGGCTAGCATGCTTGCATTTTCTTCGGTCAGGGGTTTTAACATCTTTGTTTCTTCTCCTTCACATGATATTAGGGTTGTAGAGATGTCTGTTTCCCTAGTGATTTGATCAGTATTGAGATGAATAGCATGAATTAAAAGTTGGTGATAAACTGAGTTGCATAAAGCATTTACTCTTCTTCCCAAAACACATTGCTAATCTATAAGGTTGATTGTTATTCTATTTTTAGTATTAGTTTAATTGGTGTAGTTATGTCTTAATAGCATGTTTTTTTACTAGTAAGAATTAGGAACCTTACTTAGATCATGTGTGCTGTTGTTAGTTTGAGTTTGTGCTACTCAGACTTTTTCTAGCCAGCCTTCTGTTTTGTCTCTAAGATAAACTAATGAACAAACAGCCCTCTTTTTTTGTTCCTCTGTATTTATTTTCTGGACATCTGTGCTCATGCTCAGACTAGGATTTTGCTTAACTAGACAGTGCTAAAGGGGCTCAGCATTTAAAACAGAGAGACTGTTGTCTAGATTTTCCTGTTTCATGTAAGCATCAAAACACAGAAAATCAATCTATCTATAGTGTGTTGAATTTGGCTACTAGGAAAGCATTCAGCAGTGCTGAAATAAGGAAAATGTTCTTTGTTACTTGCAGACAGTGAAACCCGAAAAATACTTTGATGGGACAAAAAGCAAAAGAAAATCAGACAGTAGATGAAATGAAAGAAAACATGCAATCTAAATCTTGGCTGGAAGTCAAGTTTTCGTTTTGATTGGTTGGTATTCAGTTAGCTTTATTTGGCTGTTAATCTTGGTCAGCGCTGATACTTGAAAGTATCTTCCATGTACTTCCTCCATGGAAGTGTCAGCTTGAAGAGAAGTGACAAGAAGCATCAGCATGGGAAGATGATAACATTTTCTTTAAACAATATATTAACCACCCCCAAATGCCCTTCCCCTCAAAGCTAGCACACCTTGTGACTTTTGTGTATTTGGTTGTAAAATGAAAAAAACAATTTAAAAAGACCACGTCCACTTAAGTTTTTAATCATGCACATTTACAATTTGTTTCACTCTACTTGTATTTGCAGTAATGAGGTGAGGTACAAACAGTGGAAGAAAATGTCTTCAACCTTCCTTTTATTAGCAGAAGTATGAGTGTAGACCTAACAAGCTGTTACAGTAGGAAGATAGAGCCAAAGTGCTCTTTTTTCCTTCCCTTCTCACCAGATTTTCTTCTCAGGGGGCTATTGGTTCTTCACTTTCACTATTGTGATTTGTCCAAAACCCAGGACAGGGCAGCTGAGATCAGAATAGTTGTTTGTGCTTGTATTTCTGACAAGACTATCAAAACCATGTAGAACTTTCCATTATCTTTCAAAATATACGCTAATTGCATGTGCTTTTAACTGCCTAACTGTAAGAACCTTGACTGGAAAAACCTTAAAACACTAGGTGATTTGTGCTGACCTGACTTGGCTGTCTGTAAATCCTTTCCTTGTTTCGTCAGCAAATGCTATGAAGCATGCGGGTAGGGTTTTTTCCAGCAGATTTATATGATTCAAAAAAATTCCAAACAAGATCACAGGAGACTGTTACAAGAAGACCTGGACATGAGATGTGTGTTAATCCCTGTGCTAGCAGTTAAGAATGTAAACTCAATGTGTATTGAGTTTTTTAGATAAAGAGACAAAGATGATGATGAGGTTGTGCTGTTATTTGTCCCTAATTTGTCTTGCTCTCACACAATGACTAGCCAAGGAGAATATAACCAGAATGGTTAGAGTTTTCTGTAAGTGCTCATTTGAAAAGTGGCTACTAAATTAGTTAGTTACATTTTGATCATAAAGAAGGTGGTGCTTGTGTTACCTTCATAGGTTGCTGCAGGAGTCCACTGTTTCTGCTCTCTCCATGTGTAGAGGAAGAATAATTGGGAGGAGAAACATCAAGACTACATTTTCTGTTTCATAGTATTCTAGATTTTGTGCCTCTCACTTTTCTCCACTGGGTTTCAGAGAATAGTTCATCTCTTGGGAATTTTGTTAAGGTGTACAAGCTACTTGACTGGGTTCTGCATGCAGAACTACCAGGACAATTTATCTGCCCTACAACCTTTCCTCCATGACTTTTCAAGCACCACACTTGGAACAGCTATTGATCAAGCTCCTGATAAAGTGTATACTGGGGAACAGGAAAGTAAACTTGTTTTTGAAGTACATTAATTTTTATTAAATCAGAGATAAAACTGAAGTTTCATAAGTGATTGAATTCAATGGAGCTAACAGCCCAGGCACACTGTTGATTTCTTGAAGTTAGTGATCTTTTATCATGGTATTTTGAGTTGTGGAAAACAGAAGATGGAGCCCTTAGCTGTATGGGCTATGGAAAATCTACATGTTGTTCATAACTGAAGGCAGATTTAACAAAATTAGTGGTTTTATATTATTTGGGATACTGGGAATATTTTCTGGCATGGGTTGGCAGTTCTTGGACTACAGCAGGCTTTCTGAAGCTACATGTTAAGGAGTGGGTGCAGATCTTTGCCTTACCCTATTACATTTTGCATTGCTGGCTCCTACTACTGAAGATTTAAATATATATCACTGGCAGCATGCTCAGTGGAATGCCCTTGTTTCTGGAATGAGTGTTACCTATTTAAGATGCAGAGGAACAAACAAACAAGCTGTATCTGTGATCTTCTCTGCCAGTGATGCAAATTTTCTGTCTGTCTCTTGAATGTATTGACAGAATACAATGTTCTGCAGTTGCTTAAAGGAATCATATTGTGCTAACGAGTCTGTGTGTGTGTGTTTGTGTCTGTTTTAAACTATGTAAGTATATTTTTGGTCATTTTGGGTAGATAATGTGCTCTATAGGTGGTATGGTAGGTAATGTGTCTAAAATGAAGCAAATACATATGTAGTTATTTCAAAAGACAGTTCTAATCCTGTAGTGCAGAAATATTTGTATAGTGCTAGAAAATAAAATACTGTAGTATAAGAAAAACACACCATTTCAAAATGTATAAGTTACAAAACTGTAGTTTAAAAGCAGTAGACCCTTTTCCATTATGCAATATGCAGCTCAGTTTTATATAATTAACAGAATAACTAGCATATGGTGGAACACAATAATTACACTTTTAATATGCATGCTTGAATAGCAAACCTCATTAATAAAACTGCTTTTCTAAAAATACTAAAATATTTTACCATACCTCTTGGAAAGTTCATAACAGACACCATTGCAGTGATTAATTTGGTGCTGCATTAATTAATACAGTTTGTTTAATACAGTGCTGTAGTTAAGGCTTTATCAAATGTGTTTAGCACTAATTACTGGTTTTAAAGGGTTTTTTTTTGTTTGGTTTTTTTTCCTAGCTCTGAACATAAATCTGAACTCTCCTTCTTGGCTGCAGTCTCCCTTCTTATGATCTTCGTTCTGGTTCAAAGAAGATGCTCCCTGGTTTCAAAAATTGCTATGGCACTTGGGCTCCTGGGAGTCTACAGTTACCGGGCAGCTATTGGAAATGTCACATTTCCATGGCAACATGGTGGCAAAGATATTTCAAAGTAAGTTCATCAGCAGATAAGTATCTGTTTCTAACAAGATGTTGAACACTGCTTGTCAGGGGATGAGGTGGATGGGATGTTCTAGGTTGGAATTACATTCTTAGGAATAGAATTGTAAGTTGTAGGTAACCAGCATTGAATTTTTGTGATGCGTGCTTAATTTTAAGCCACATGAAGTGTCTTTTCACTGTGACACATGAGAAGCCAGTCAGATAAACATTAATATGAGGGAAATATAGTAGGTATACTCTATATTTTTTGCTACTAAAACCTCCAAATGGACCTTCTCTTGTTTTTAGTTGGAATTGCTACATCTAGCAGAGCACAAGCCAAGCTCATTTAGCTACTTCTTAGTTTCAGAAGTGCTTAGTAGTTCAGAGAGCTGCTTTTCCATACCTTACTTTTGCAGTTGAGTATTCTATTACATGGGCTTTCAATAAAGGTAAGTCATGCTTGACCAGCCTGACTGTCTTCTGCTATGAAACAACTATAGGGATGAACAGGGGGAGAGCAGTGGATGTTGTTTACCCTGATTTCAGCAAGGATTTCAACACTTTTTCTGACATTTCAACCCTTATAGACAAGCTCAAGTAGTGTGGACTGGATGAGTGGACACTTAGATCTTGGCAGCCCTCAACAGGCTGGAGAGTTGGTCAGAGAAAGAGGGGTGACCTGCTGAGAGGCAGCCCTGTGCAGAAACACCTGTGGGTCCTGGTGGACAACAAGCTGTCCATGAGCCAGCAGTGTGTCCTGGGGGCCAAGAAGGCCAATGGGACCCTGGGGTGCATTAGGGAGAGCATTGCCAACAGGTTGAGGGAGGTGATCCTGTCCCTCTGCTCAGCCCTGGTGAGGCACATCTGGAGTGCTGTGTCCAGTTCTGAGCTCCTCAGGACAAGAGAGACGTAGAGGTCCTAGAGTGAGTTCGTGGCTGGACTCTGAAAGTGGTTAGGGGACTGGAGCATCTCTTGAATGAGGAAAAGCTTAGGGAGCTGGGCCTGTGTAGCCATGAGAAGAGAATGATTGAGAGACAACCTCAGCAATGTCTCTGAAAGAAAGGTGTCAGAGAACCACCAGGCTCTTCTTGGTGGTGCCAAGCAAAAGGGCAAGAGACAATGGGCAGAAACTGATGCGCAGGAAGTTCAATTTGAATATGAAGAAGTTGTTCCTTACTGTGAGGGTGACCAGACACTGGAACAGATTGTGTGGAAATGTTGTGAAGTCTCCCTCACAGGAGATATTCAGGAACTATCTGGAAACAATCCTGTGCAACATGCTCTAGTTTGTGCAGTGTGCCCTGTTTGAAGCTTGAGCAGGAAGGTTGGATCAGATGACTTGCTGTAGTTTCTTTTAGTCTTAGTTTCTCAGACCTTGCACTTCTAGAATATAAGGTTACAGTTTGTAAGCTTACTGATCCTCCTTCTTGTCAGCTTTTTTGAACAGCATGCTGTGTTTCCATCAGAAGCTGGCTTTCACTGGAAATTAAGAGGCAAATGAATTTATAAGTGGTTTGAAGATAATGTAAGTGCTAATTACACTTACAAGTTAAAACGTACATTTTTTTGTAATGGAATTGCTTAGGGATTTCAAAAATACTACCCTTGGATTTAACCTGTTTGGCAGAATTGGTTGGTCTTGACCTCTCTTGAAAGGTTCTGAAGTAAGTATTAGTAAGTAACTAATCTTTCTGGTATATTTACTTATTAACTTTTTTTCAATTTTATTTTTTCTTTAGGGGGATTACTGAAGCTCGTTTTGTTTATGTCTTTGTTCTTGGCATAGTCTTCACTGGCACTAAAGATTTACTAAAGTCACAGGTTATTTCTGCAGACTCCAGCACGAAGAGCACAGGATTATGGGAAGTATATAGTGGATTGGTTCTACTGGCAGCTCTTCTATTTAGACCTCACAATTTACCAGTCTTGGTATTTTGTCTGCTGATTCAGACAATGATGACAAAATATATTTGGATACCATTGAAATTTGATGCAGCACAGATTACTATCATGCACTACTGGTTTGGCCAAGCTTTCTTCTATTTTCAGGTAAGCTGAATACTCTCTCCGCTGCAGAGGTGGGAGATGGAGTAGTTTTTCAGAGAAATATTGCCCATTGTAAATAAAATGCTAACTAAATATTACAGTGGAAGACTTTACTGAGTTCTCAGAATGATTTAGTTGCTAAATGCTTTAATAATGTTTAATTTTCAAAATCGGGGAAAGATGCATTCATTAGTGTCTTATCCTCATTGTAGATTTCCAAAAGTGTTAAAAAGATCAGAGAGCTGCACCCAGATGATTTTGGTCTGTTAATGGGCCTCTTAAGTATTTTTCAGATGATAATTACTTTAAAAATGTCATCTGAGTTGATTAATACCAGTAAAAGACAAGTGGCTTTTGTCGCTGGTTATTGAGAATTACGATAGGTCTATATACTGTTTAAGACTGAAAGAAAGTGCTGTAGTTTGTAATACCTCTTATGAGAACCAGAACTACTTTTCTTTCTTACTACATCAAATGATACCTTCTTTCCTGGGGAGCCTTACTAACTTCAATAACCTAGTCTCTGCATTGCAAATAAGGTTGCAGTTCCACAAAAACTTTGCTTTGCACTGAAGCTGGAGAGGATCTTTCTACGTCTAGTATTGTTGGAACCTTAGCGTAACAGGCTGTCTAAAGAGAGCATTTGTTAACCTGGGAATCAGGTTTAAAAGGTGGGGTTTGCAAAATTTCAATGTGGGACTTCCATTGTCTACCTCTGGGCCATGGCTGGGGATGTGGAAACTCTGGTCAAGCTTAGGCTACTATGACTGCAGATTGAGGGTTGGCTTGATTGAGAGTAGTGTATGTCCAGTTAGGGGACTGCTGATGCGGGTAAGATCATCATGATTCATCCCTTTGTCCCCACTTTTCCTGTTCAGAGGGCCTAGCATGTCTTGCTTGAGTGGCTTTTGCATGTTTTGAATGTTACTATTCAGGCAGTCAGTTTTGATTACAGTCTTCTGAGAGCACCCCTTAGTGCAGCTGGCAAAATGCTGAAGACAGAGCTGTCTCTGTACTGAGGTACCAACCCATAAGAGCTACCGAAAATTTAATGGTGGGGAGGCTGGCACGAAAATCGTAGTGGAAAAGAGACTAAAAAAGAATGGTTTCGATTTTTTCATAAAGCGGCAAATGGTTCATGTTTCCAGTGATGCTGAGTTCTTGATATACTTTGCTGAGAATTTCACAGTACCATGAAATTACAGGAGAGTTGAAGCTGGAAGATGCCTCTGGAGATCAGTTAGTCCAGTCTGACCCTGACATGAATCAGCAGATCAAACAGACCAGGTTGGTCTGAACTATGTCCATCCCTATTACAAATGCCTGAAAGGATGAAGACTCTGCAAGCTCCCTGGGTAGTTGGTCCAGGGCTTGACCACCCTAGCTAGTAAAAAAAGCTTTTTCTGATTTTAATCAGAACTTCTTCCATTTCTGTTTCTGTGTATTGCTTCTCATTCCTTTGCTAGTCACTATTGGGTGAGTGAGAAAAGTCAGTCTGGCTACATTTTCTGTATTTCCTCTCATCAGGTATTTATACAAATTGTTATGATCCTTGCTGAGCTTTCTCCTCTTGGGAGTAAAAAGATCCAGGGAGTTGCTTGTATGACATGTGTTTTATTCCTGCTGTCATCTGTGGTGCTTCCGTGGACTTCTTCTGGCACACCCTTGGCTTTTCCATGGTGGCAAGCCCAGAACTGTACCCAGGCACCCAAATGTGCTTATTAGAGAGAATAGAGATATCCCTTATATAGCTTAATGGAGTCCTGGATGCTGTTGGTCTTTGTGCAAAAAGGACAATGGCTGGCTGATCTCTTCCAAACTGCTTTCCATATGGTTAGTTCCCAGTGTCACCAAAGGCATGATTTTATTCCTCCCCAGGTGCTAGATTTGATATTTCCCTTTGGTGAACTTGCTGAATTTCTTGTAATTTCATTCCTTCAGTCTGTTGAGGTGCCTCTGATGGCACTTCTGATGGCAGCCGACCCATGAGCTGTATCTGCCACTCTCCCAGTTGTGTATTGTGTGCAGACTTCCTGAGAGAACCCTCTGCCCACTGCCCAGGTCATTGGTAAAGATGTTAAACAGTTATCAGCCCCATCGTCAGTCCTTGTGGCTGATCACTAGTGATTGGCCTCCAGATGGACTTCAAGCTGCTGACGGCAGCCCTGTGAACTCAACATTTTAGCAGTTTCCAGTCCACATGACTGTCCAGCTTCCTAGCCTGGACTGCATCCATTTGTTTGCCTAAGCAGATACTTAAAAGTACTTGTGAGGTGAATGTGCCTTGGATAAATGTAGCCCATGTATCTTCAACCAGTACTGCATGATGGAAAGGAAAACAAAAGCTTCCTAAAGTAATAGTTTTGTTTTGGAAGTTTAATGTGGCAGATGAAATGTTGTGTCTTTTCTGCTCTGAACGATATGCAAAAAACTTTGGACTAACTTTTCTGGAAGAATTTACATCAACTTTGAAGCAGCTATAAACATCTTCCAGAAATGAGCTATTAGAGCTATGAAGAGCTTGAGACATCTTTCTGTTTTACTGTGCTGTGTCAAGGGTTTTTTTTCTATACCAGTAAAAACATATTTATGCAAGACCAATAGAAGATAACATGATCTAGTAACATCTGTTTCAGCTTTCTAGTGGTCTTAAACTGGTGTTAGGGGGAAGACTGCTCTTTTTCGTTATGAATGTTTTGCAGTTTTAACTACCCTTGCGATTGAGGAATTTTTGCATTTTTAGAAGATTGGAAGTGATTTCCATTTTACGTGACTGCAGATTGTGTTACTGCACATCCTGCAGTTTCAGAGCATCTGCCTAGGTTCTATCACTCTGCTGGCAAGTTTGACATTTCTTCTAAAAGTGTTTCCTTTGGAAGTGATAATTTCAAGTATGATACAGATTTCAGCAAACTTCAGGATATTTGAAAAATTAGATCTGACAGGGGAGTTTCTTCCACATAGACATGTTGCTGAGTCACAGCATCCAAATCTCATAAATGAGAAATTCTCCATTGCTCTATTATGAGCCAGATTTCAGATGAGTCTTTGTGCATCTCCCGTCACTGTAAGATCTGGAAAATTATGTGATCTGGGTGATACTTACCTATCAGAACTTCTGTTAGAAGCACAGCAAAGCTCTTCCCCCATGTTGCTTCTCCTGCTGCTGTGTATGAAATAGAACAGGCCCAGATAAGAAGCTGCCTTTTTCTGTCCCATCACAGCTTTGAAAATATTATTTTGAATAGCAATGGCTTAGCAAAAGTTTTGAGAAATTCTTTAGCACAGTACCCTTTAAAAAAGTATCAATTTCAGAAGAACATGCTAACAGTCTTCTAGAATTTTTTTGTGTGTTGGTTCACAAAAACCAAGGTGCATGCCTATTCATGAGGCCCAAGGCTGATTAAAATGAAAAATGAATTGTAATAGAACAGGATGGATTTCCTCTATTGTTTCTCTTTATTTCTCTTTTTGTATTTCTATTTTCAGAACATCTTAGAAATGTTTCAGAAATAGAGAAATCAAATCTTCTGATGAAAAAACAACAGCTTTTAAGGGTCAAGTCAGATGGAATTTTCTTCCCCCCCCCACCCCCTTAGAAAAGAAGTTTTTGGTTCTCTTTTAGAAATGTTGTAAGTACATTTATATTAGATGCCTTTTTAGGGTGGAGATTAAGAGTTTGACCAAAATACCCATCTTTAGATGTTGGCTTGTTCTTTCATTCTCTGATGAAAAAACTGTTCTGAAGGTATGGAAAGAAGCAAATTAATTCATACAGGGGTAAGAGGGACCTTTTTTTTGCATTTCACAATTGAAAAAAAGTTATCTGATATGCAGAATATTAGCATAGAAAAGTAGAATGGTTGAGCTGGTAGTTCATAAATGACAGAGGCTACAAAGGTGCTTCAAAATCTAATTAATGCTCTCTCTTAAATTTGTAAATTTTTCTCAGTTTATGCTGAGAATAGTTTTTCCAGTCTGGGTCCATATTTCCAAGGACGGAAGGAACTTCTTCCAAAAATGATGTGTAATTTCATGCCTCTTTTATGTTGTTTTGTGGCATTCTGATCTGCATTATCTGGGAAAATCAAAAAGCTGGCGACATACAAAACCAAATTCTTCATTATTAGTTTTTTTAAAAATGTATTTGAATGTCTTCTTCTCTTTCCTTTGAGTTCTGTCTAGAGATTAATGACTTCTTGCAAAGGGAAAAGTGCTCACTCTGTACAGCTGAAAATCAGAATTGAAATGTTTCTTTAGTTTATTTGTGACACATAATTAACTGGCAACTTTATACTGATAATGAACTGCCAGTCACTGGACTATAGATGCAGGTTCCATACCAGATATACAACAGGTGAGCTTTTACCAATATTTATGCTATTTTGTGTTTTTTGGAAAAAAAATCTGAAAAATCCCCTGCCCTGGGACGCCAGGCTCCCAAACACATGGAGGTAACCTCTTCCTGTTTACTCACACCTCCTTTGACAAATACAGGCACTCAAACTTTCTTCATGTGTCTTGAGAGTACTATAGGCAAGTGACTCAGATGAAGCTAGAGATGATTCTCCATGGTTTTGTACATTCTCCAGCTCTTGCTTAAGTGAGTGATGGAGGCTGGAGGTCTGGATGTACCCATACAGGTTCAGTAACAAATTTTACTTGTTTGAATAAGCCATTTGATCTTTTTTCTTTATTTGTGGGAAAACCAGGAGGATCTTTGCTTAGTGACAAGCAGATTCAGATGCCCACCTTACTTCTGTGCCTCCCCATGGAGTGACCGTGTTCTTACTGAGTACAGTTCAGGTGTCCCAGGTTTAGGATCTACCTGTCCTGTCCATGACCATCAGTGCTGAGTTCATACATTTGGACTGAGTTAGGACAGGGTTGTCTTTCAGACTGAGCATGTATGGTTTGTTCTCAGACACTGAATAAACATAAAGGAAATACAGCTGGGCTGTTTCTGAAGGGAGGAGTCCATCAAATTCTCCCTTTCAGTATTGACCTCTGCTCAGCTTGCTCTTGGTAACAGTCATTTGTTTACTGCCTCAGGAGCAAGCAATACTTATGCTAGAATTCTAGGGGAGAGATGTAAAGGAAGCACAACTGTATTATTAGGTGTGATATGTACTGCTGGTGTAGATTTAAATGTCTTCCTTTATTTCTCCAAGTTTTGTGGTCACTAGAGCTTCAGTATGAAGCTTACTGAGTTCAGAGTGATGCTAAGGTTTTAATTTCCAGACAGACATAAAGATGTAATGCAGCATACAAAAAAATAGCAGGCTTATGGTTGAAATACAAAAACTGAATACCACTGAAATTCACTGGTGATGTAGATCACATTGAATGCTAAATTTATACTGTGCTGGCTAAATGAGGCAGGAGAAGCAAAAAATAAATGAGATATGGAATGCTTCCATCTGGAAGTAGGAGAGAGGTTTGGAGAACTACTTTTTGCACATGTCTTGGTGTGATTGTGAAGTAAATGAGAGTTGCCCATGTTGCTGAGTCTTTATTAAGTCTTGGTAGACGATATGTTACATAATGACTAAAGGAGTAGCTCTGTCTTGCTGAGTGTGGATTGTAAGTGATGGCCTTTTGAATGTGATAGTAAAAATAGCCTTGTTCAGGATAGCATATTTAATGAATGAGGCACTGTTCTTTCAAAAAAGTATTGTAGAGTCCTTCAAGACTTCATGGAAGTAGATCTGCAAAAATCCCAAGTGTACAGAATAAGCAAGGCTGACAGGAACAGATACTACTTTTTATTAATCAGTTGCTATAACTGAAGAACATGGGGGGAAAAATGAAGTGCCTGGGTGTGGAAGTTAACTTTTTAATTTTGAATGTAATAGGAAAAAAATTAAGGATGGGTTGAAGACAAATACCTTGATATTACACTTGGTTTTACATTCTGCATTTCGTCTGTGTCTGAGCCCTGAGTGCATCTTTTGTCTCAGTTTAGTTAGCAGACTTCAGGGTCATGTCCTTGATTGAGAGAGGAGCTGATGTAGAAAAGCAGCAGGAAAGGCCTGGCTCTTCTTTCCATTCTGGTTCTGCTTTAATCTGATGCTTTACCACCTGTGTTTTGTTCCAGCTGTGTAAGCAGGTATGTGTGTGCCTGTCTTAAACTTTCTCGATCCTGACCTGGACCTGGACCTGATGGCTGGGCTTTCTGGCCTAATCTTGAACTTGCCTTGTCACTACAGACTTGCAATCCCTGGGCTACATCTAGCCCTGATCATTATTTCTGGATCCAGGTCTGATGTGGTCATGCCACTGAAGAGTCCTGACTTACTGCTCTCACCTGCCTTGTTTTCACACTCTTTTCCCAGCTTATCTTCATTTGCAGAACCAAAGTCCCTTTCTGCTTTCTTGCAGTTTGGATCTAAAAGGCAAATCTGTTGAACAGTTGTAAATTAAATGGGAAGGCTATGTGTAAATGTCATTTTTCCAGCATTTTAGTAAGATTTTTGTGAATATTAAGCAGAGGAAAAGGTTGCTCACATAGGTTGTGTAGTCTTCATGCTTGGAGGTTTCTAGAGATTGTCTGGATAAAGTGTTGTCTTATTAATGTGGAGCTGGGTAAACCCAATTTGTTTTCTAGTCTTGTTTTAGTAATTAAGGACTTGGTTTATCACTTTGTGTGAATTGATGAAGTGAAGGAAAGTTTAAAATATTCCAGTATTGTCAAAAATAGATGAAGTTAATAGATTTAGTCAGAATACTGCTTATTTATCAGGATATTATTGCAAGATTGAGAGTCTCTTGATGAATTTTGCAATCAGCTTGAATAATTGATTGTTTTCTCCTAACTTGTGTACATCTCATAACTCAGCAGTCATTTCCCAAAAGTATGTTGTATCTTTGTCGTTACTATTTGTCCTTAAAATACAGTAAGAATAGAAATAAATTACTTGGGTTTTTTTTCTCTTTAATAGCCCAGCTCATAAAAAACTTATTTTGCTGTAAATATTGCTAAAAATATTGTTGTTTCCTTGTGTGAATGCTCATAAATGAACAAAAATTCGATGTATTTATTTATTAGTCTTATGGAGTTTTGTTGCCATGCTTGCAGCAGTATATCTGCAGAATTGGAGAAAGAAAATACAATTCCAGTTTCTGGTGTTTCTTAATCACTAGAAGAAACCAAAATAGGTTTGTATATTTAGAATTATTTGGATCTAATTCGACTTGCCTTTAAGTAAAGAGATGGACTGAGTGACTATTAAAGTGATTTTAACTTTTTCTTGTTATGATTTGAAAGCATTGTAGGATAATTTATGTTGGAAAGGACTCACAGTTCAGTCCCATTTTCAGAACAGTGTCAACTGTGAGGTCAAACGAGATGGCTCAGGGTCTTGAAACCTCTAAGGTCTGTCTGGAGACAGCAGAACCTTTCTGGCCAATCTTTTCTGAAATACTAGAGTGGTATGTTAAAATAAAAGGAGGCACTCTGAATTGTCAATTATTTATTATTGTGTGGCATATTAGAATTTATAGCTTTGAAAATTTAGTGTAAATACATGAATTTGTCTTAGAGAAAGGTATTTAATGTGAAGAAAAAAATACTTCTTCCTACTCACTGGGACTCTTCCAGTAGAACAGTGGCAGTAGTATCCATGAGACTCAGATTCACAGTAGGAATAAGATGTTTGGACACTTCGCAGTGTGATTGGAGCTGTGTGTGGATCCAAATGTGTGCGTCCTTGTTCTACAGCTATGTCACTTTAAACAAAGTCAAAGACAGATGGAGTGAGCCCTGTGGTGAGGGGACTCAGGGAGCTGAGGAGAAGGAGAACCTGTTCCTTCCTCCAACTTCCTTGCTTGCCTTGACTACCTTCCATAGGGAAGTACGTATTTTTGCCTGCACCAGGTCTGTAGGACCAGTGACATGCGCTGCAGAGCAGCATTTATTCTTGCTTCTTCGCATATACAGTGACATGGGGAGTTGCCCCAAGATGCCGAAGACCAACCATGTGCGTGAGGATTAAGCAGTGTAAAGAGACTTTTCAGCTCCTCATGACATAAGCAGGAAGGATCTCCTAATATCTCAGCTTTTCTACTCTGTATGCATCATGCAGTGAAGGGCAATGAAAAATAAGTAGATGAGGTGGGCAAAAGACCTGCTGCTGTTGACAGGGACTGGAGGAAAATAAAGCAGGTTCCTTCCCTACCTGTCCCTCTCAGACTGTAGCTTATTGAGAAGCAGCACCTTGCTCAGCACTCAGAGTACTTACCTTATCTTCATGGTGAGATTGATGGAGATGGTGGCTACTCATAATGGGCTGTGAATGGTTCCATCAACACAGATGCCTTTTTTCTCTTAGGTTTTAGAGCTGTCTCAGGAATAGGGTTTTTTGCTGATGCCTCGTTAGTTATGTACCTAAAAGAGCTGCCTATCTTTTATGCTTCCCTGTGTGCTCTGGGCTTTGTGACAGAAATGTGTATTTGATGATAGCACTTCCTTGCTGGGTTAACTTGCAGTTCAAGAGGACTGCAGTCACTCAGGTGACCTGAGGTCAGGTTTGAGGGAAATGGAGAGCTACCACTCCTCATATGCTCTGTGGGGATTGAGTCCAAGGCTATTGATGGTGACAGCTGTCCTTACATTAATGTTGTTCTGGGATTCTGTAGGTGGAAGAAGAGGGTTTGATGGCTGTTAGAAGATCAGTGCTGTAGAAACTGATCAGTTTCTCAGGATACAGCAAGAATATCTGAGAGCTTTCTCACTAGTCTGAGGAAACCTATCTGTGACCTTTTAATTTAAGAAATATTCTGCCTTAATCATAGGGTGTGTTTGTTATTTTAGGTATTTGGGTAAAGTTAAGTACTTTTGGATTTTCAATGGAAAATACTTCCTTCAATTTTACATTGTTTCTTGTTGTTTAGTGGTCCTGGTCACTGGAAAAGAAAACTAGGTAAAACATGCCAGATTTTGACAGCTCTTGGTACTTTAATTGCTGTATGTTCCTTCTGTTTTTCTCTTGGTAGTTTTAAATGCCTCTTATTGATGATTCAGGCTATATAGACTGACTTCTGGTCTATTTCAATGCAATCTTATGTGGTACAGGGAATTGAGAAGGTGAAGCCTCTCTAAATTTGCCTGTCTTAATCTGTTTACAGGCAGGAACTTGTGCTGTGAGGCAGGCAGGTGGGCGATGTAATGTTCCATTACAGCTCTAATTTAGAGTCCTGCTGTCTCTAAGGGCAAGAAATATTTATTCCTGGTGTAATTTTAGGCAGCAGACCTAAAATTTTGTGTTCTAACCTTGTGTGACAAAAATAATGCATCTTTTTCATTGATGTGTCTGAAATCAGCAAATGGAGCTGTTTATTTAAAATTCTTTATTTTTTTAATGTAATTTATTAAACAATAAGCATGTTAATTTGCAGAAAAAATAAGACTGACAAAGTAGCATGTTGTTTATGCCTTTGTTAATCTGTAAATTTTAGTTAAAAGCACTTGTTTGGTAAGCTATATTATTGAAAGTCAGATGTAAAGAATATGGCTGTACTGTAAAGCAATTCAAAGAGTAAGCCCTTAATGGGGGCAATAATTACTATTATTCTAATGTATTTAAAATGTATCTTTGTAGGTATTTGGATATTTACTATTTTATCCCTATTTTCAGGGAAATTCAAATGGCATTGCTACTGTGGACATTTCAGCAGGTTTTGTGGGACTAGACAGCTATGTGGAGATACCAGCTATCTTCCTCACAGCATTTGCCACATACGCGGGACCTTTCCTTTGGGCCGTCCATCTGCTCTGCTACTTGAGTTCTGAAGTTAGGAGGTAATAATTTTTGAACTAAAGTAATGCTACTCTATGCATGCTACTCTATGCACTGCAGTTATAAACACCATCTATAAAGTGTATATGTTTGCAAAGAAATTTTTGTTCACATAGTCTTTTTCCCTGAAAGTTAGTTTTGTATTAAAAAAATGCATGTTAATTTTTTTTAGTATAAGTTCACCTAACTTAACAACCAGTTCCATTTTATCTGCAGAAGCTTTGCTTTGGGAATATACATGCATGTTTTCCTAATTGTGTTTCTTAATGAGTTCTCAGTTTGCTGTGCTAAATTACTTAATTTTTGTTTTCTTTTTATGACAGCATGTTCTGCCTAAAAACATTTTTTCTTGAAACCTTTTGAGACCTGAGAAGGGCTTTTTAAAGTATTAGAATAGAATTCAAACTTAACTAACATGATGTTCTTTGAATGTCCTAGGACATAGTGACATGCCAAGTTTTATAAATAAAACACATAAATATTATTGTGTGTTAGGTTATTGCAGTCATTTGTAGCTAAAATATTTGTACTTCTTTCGGTATCTTGTGTAGTGGATGACTTAAAGTAAAATGAATTATTGCATTGGAATTAGAATTTTAAGACGGTTGTAAAAAGCTAATGTAATTTAGGAGTGTGCATATAACATCTGATTGGACTCTCTAAAATTGCTTTTAACTCATCATTCAGGGTATTTAAACTGTGTGGTACAATATGTTTAAATAGGGGAGTTATTGTATCATATCAATGTACAAATGCCAAAACTTCATGAATTTTCACAGAATTGACATTTGACAGTGATAAAATTCTTACCATCTCAAAGTCTTTTCTCTTTTATCTACTTTCTTTTAGTGATTGTAAAAATATTACGGTAGGCTCAGTAGGTGGGATTTTAGGCAGTATTTAGTTTATCACAAATTTTTACCTTACTTGTCAACATCTATAAACCTCTGACTCCCTTTTAGCTACACAGTGTCATTGGTCTCACTCTGTCAGTGATTTTTTGTTTTCTGGATTCTCTCTCCTCCTTTTGCTTCTCTGTTTTGTGCTACACCTACACTGTGTACTTGTGTTGGCTCGTTAAAGGTGTAGGGAGATGGGATCACCAGCTGACAAAACTGCACAGACCAGTGGAGGTTTTTGAGCCCGGAGGGACCTGTTGTACCAGACTAAATTTGTGCCCAGTCACTGTGTCCATTTTTCTGGATTAACAGGCCCCTAAGAGGTATTCAGAATTATTAACCTTTGTTCACTGATTTGCCTGTCTGCTACATGTCTCTGTAAAGATGTCTAGCAGTCTCTTGTTGCTGTGGATTTATGCGGACCAGTGCTGGGCCATTGTACTGATCTACTCATGCACTTCTTAGTGTAAGTTGAGACTCACTGTAGAACCTTACCTCTTAGGCTGAGGCCAGCTACCCTGAAGTTGTCTTTGGTCTTAAATAGGTTGATACTTTGGTCTAAGTACTAGTGTTTGAATATAATACTTCTGAAAGCCAGGCTTTTCTCTGTTCATTCACCCTGTTCATTTTTTTGCTTCAGCAAGAGTATATGTGGAGTACACTAAATATTGTTGTTTTGATTTGCGTAACCTTAGAAAGCCCTTTTCTGAATTTTCCTTACTGCCTGCTGACTTGACACCAGACTGAGTTATAACTCTATTTCTAATGCTCCCCAGTTTAGCTTTAGTTACTGCTTTGCTCAATCAATACATTTTTCCAGTGTCCAAACTCTTCAAGTGTTCTCCATTCTTTCACTCTATTTTACAAAACAGTGAACCTGTACATATAGAAAGTGTTGCCACTTGTCTTCTGATAAATGTTACCCATGAATCTGGGTATTGCTTGCATTCTTTCAATGTCCTGATTTTCCCAATTTCTTTATACCTCTAGTGTGATTTGTTAAAATAGCTCTGTGCTGTTTTGAGAGTTCACATCTGTGTTTCTGCCATGTTGAATTTTTTTCTTGTAGTCTAACTCTCCATTCTTCGTCGTGGTACTGTAGGTGCTTTTGAACTGGCACTTTTGGTTTGAGCTTGGAGGATTTCAAGCAGAGTAGAGAGCACTGCCTTGGTGGCATTCTCTGGGGAAGGAGGAGAAAAAAATTTAGCTTCTGTAATTTAAAGAACTGCAGTTTTATTGTTTAAAACCTAGACTGCAGACTGTGATGAACACTAACATACAATGAAGAGAAAATTATAACATACAGCATGTTTTGGAAAGCCCTTCTAACAAAATAACAAAAAACTTTAGGTGACAAAATCTTTGAGTGTCTGTACTTGTTTAATATTGCTTCAAATAATGTGCCTCTACAGTAGTGTTTCTTGTTGTTCTGATATTTTCCTGGTTGAATCTTTGCAGATTAAATCTCAGCTAGTAGTGTTGCCAGGTACAGAGCTGGCTTAACCTGCTCTCAAGCGGGTAGCTACGGCCAGTAACTCCCACATCACTTATGTAAGTAGATTCCATCAAGCAGCTTGTGTCTCTACCCATTCTAAGGTTAATTTCCTTCAACTGGTAAGATTGTTTCCTCAATGAAACAGTCCATAAATATGGACTGGAACCTCTAGCTGCTGGGACTTGCTTAAATTGATATGTTAATCTGCTCGGAACTTGGTCTATAGGCTTTTTGTTTTTTATTCTTGTGCGTTGCCATTGCTGTCCAAATGGTTCTTATTACTTGCTTGTTACTCCTGGGAACCAAAACTGAAATTGAAGAAGAAGGCAGGGGGTTGGCTACTTCATGTGCTTTCTTAAGTGTATGGGACACTGAACTTTTTTTAAAAAATTGCTAGATGCTTTAGGGTGTTCTTTATAAAAGCTTCTTACTAACTGCTTTATAGCAATATGCTTTGGTCAGTGGAATTCAAACCTCTGCTTTTTGATTGTGGTTCTGAGAGCAAGATTAAGATGTGCCCAGAACCACTCTAGGAGTATCATTCTTAGCAAAGAGCCTTGCATTCTGCAGCCTGTTTAACAGCTGTTGCATCTGAGGAGGTTGGCCTGGATAGAAAAGCCTGATTCCAGGGCTGTCTTTGTTAATTTCAACCACTCTAGTAGAGTCCATGTAATTAACAGCTGCATCAGTTGAGTTGGCTTACCAGACCTTCTTGCACTGGGCATCCCTGCATAGGTGCAAGTACACATACATTCATTTCCCTCTCTTGGCACTTTGCATTTATGAAGTCACAGAATACTTGAGTCTGGAGTCCAGCCCTCCTGCTTAAAGGAGGGTCAGTCAGAGCAGGCAGAGATATTCCAGGGTCTTCTTGAACAACCTGTTCCAGGAGCTAAACAGTTGTTCACTGGTGTTGAAGGGCAATTTGTTGTGTATCATTCATCCTTTCACTGAGCACCAGTCTGAGTACATCTTCTTGTGCCCATGAGACATTTATGAACGTTGGTGAGAACCCTGCCAAACTTTGTCTGCTCAAGGTTAAACAGTCCCAGCTTTCTCAGCCTCTCACTTTGTCAGATGCTCCAGTCTCTGAAACATATTTGTGAGCTTTCAGTGCATTCTCTCCAGTAGACCCATGTCTGTCTTGTACTGGAGACCGCAAAACTGGATCCAGAACCCTAGTGTGATCTCACAACTACTTAACAGAGAGGGAAGATCACCTTCTTCAACCTGCTGGTTCCACTTTTTGCACTATGGCCTTGGGTTGGTTCATGGGAACATTGCTTGCTTATGCTCAACTTGTTGTCCAGCAGGAATGGCATACGTCCTTCTCTACCTAGCTGCTTTCCAGATGGTCAGCCCCAAGCCTGTTCTGGTGTGTGGTGCAGAATTTGGCATCTCCCTTTGTTAAACATCTTGAGTTTCTTGTCAGTCCATTTCTCCAGCCTGTCAAGATGCCCCTGAGTAGTAGCAGACCATCTGCTGAGGCAGCTCCCGCACAAACTACTCCTCCCAGTTGTGTATTGTGCAGACCTGCTGAGGGGGCACTGCCCCATCACCTACTTCATTAGTGAAGTCATTAAGCAGTACTGGCCCCTGTGTGACATCCTGTGGTTGACCACTGGTGACAGGCCCTCGGATGGAATTTCGACAGCATCTCAATAGTTTATCAGTTCACCTAAATGTCCACTTTTCCTAGTCTGGACTAGGCTAGGAAAATATCAGAAAATACCAGTTTGCTTATGGAGATGTGATAAAACATTAGGAACCTACTTGTGAGATGAAAGTGCATTAGATACATGTAGCCCATGTATCATACCAGTATTTTGCTGGTATGATAAGGTGGAATAGAAGATAAGGATGTTTTCAGATAGTACATTTGCTGTGGAAATGTAGTTGGAAGTCCTTAAACAATTTGCTCTCATCTGAATAAACTCGTGAAACTATAAGATATTCTCCTCATATGGAAAGGTAAATGTGCTTCTAAAATAATTAAGTGGCATGTGATAGACACTAACATGGATATTACTGCCACTTTTAATCGTTCAGCCTCTCCTGAGAAACTTGGCAGAATAAATGTGAAGGGATTTTCACAGACAGAAATAGAAAGAACTCTTTAGGTTCAATCTCCATGGAAACTGTACAATAACTCTTGAAACTATTTTTGAGATGGGGAGTACTGATTAAACTGATGCCTGAACTTAACCAAGTGTTCTGTGTGTGACTTGCATAAATTCCTGTGAGTATCTGGTTCTTATAAACGGTAGTTTTTACAGTGACCACTCCATTGCTCTGATCTGGATTAGAACTTTGGGGTTTTCGCTCCTTAAAACTGGAAAGGGGCTGTGTTGTTGGATAATTTAACCTCTATTATATGACCTCACTGTGCAGTACACTCCATATGGATTCAGTTTCCGAGCTCCTACCCAAACAAAATTGTCATGTGGGTGATGTTCACAGTGTTGTGTAATTACCACTCTTCAGTTAGGCATCGTGATAGTTTTCAGATTACCAGCACATTGAAATCTGTGTTTAGTTGGTTTAGTTAGTTAGGTGTCAGGGTGAACTGGTGGGTGTTTCCTAGCACTAGAAGCCTGCATGCCTATTAGTTTTTGTTCCTCAGATATCAAAAGTTGTAACAGTGCTTTCACATTAGCAAATGGCTTTCAGGTAGCAAAAATGGATGTATGCCCAACAGGAGGGTGTTAATAGTTGCATAACTTTAATGTTATGCCTTGACTCTGTTAATGTAGAGCACTGGCACACCAAACTTAAATTTTGCTCTGAATTCTTTTATGATGCTGATCTAAACAGAATTAGGAAGGTGTTCTAGCTGAAGGAATTTCAGCAGTTCTTATCAGCTTTTGCTATCTTCAGCCTAATGTGTTTGATTGATTGAGTCCCCCTTCTTGGTTTGAAAATACAGGTGTCTGTTAAGGAGGGCAGGAGCCTCTCTTAAAATGGAAAATGTAAACTCCCTCCCTCTGAATTATTAGAATTCTGAAATTAAGGGGCTCTCAGGCAAGATATGGGAGTAGGAATAACTGTTCTTTATCAGGAAAAATAAAAATGCAGTAATACAAACCAACATTGGCAGAGTCAGAATACAACCTGACACCCCGTGGATCAGGGTGTTGGTAGCAGTCTGATTGAATGGTGGCTGCAGTCCTCCTGCAGTGACAGGGGTGGATCTGTTGGAGCAGGGATCCTGTAGAAAGGCATGATTTTCCTCTGAAGGTCCAGTGGTGGTGTAGATGGGCCTGGTCTTCCTCTGGGAATCCAGTGGAGAAGAAAGCTGCTCCTGTGGGAATCCAGTGGGAAGAGGCTGCCTGTTGTGTTCCGTATCTCAGATTATATTTTGGAAGGAATGCTTGGCTCCTCCCCCTGAACGAAGCATCTCACAATGGGATGATAGCACTTTATCAGTCATGCAGGGAGACTCAGTGGCCCATTAACAGAATTTATCTCCTGGAGGGAGGATGGGTCATGGAAAAGATAAAGGAAACTGCCTAATTAAGAGAAGATAACTGCCCCACCTCTAAGAGATGGCAATAGAATAGACAACCCCATTTGCAATCTAAGACGCGCCCCATTCACTACCCACGTTAATGCATTAAAACTTTTCCTTCTGACATAAGGTGGACATGCAGTGAGTGTTTCAATACCTTTTTTTTGAGTCCTAGGTAGAAAGTGTCTCCTTAAAGACAAAGGACAGTCCAAACATTTTCCACTGAACCCTTTGATATTTTATACAAACAGTTTTTAATTCTTCTGTTTAAATTCATTCTGTCTTACTTAGATTAGCTGAACAAGGTGTAAGCTGAAAAAATGTTGGCATCTATGAGTATATGCTGCTGCATTCTCTAAAATTGTAATATTTGTTATCTGTTATACTGTAGCAGTCTCATTCTCTAAATAAATAAAAAGAAATACAGAGGTCATCTACTTCTTTGTTGATAATGCATGGAAATCTGGAAGTGGTTGGCTAAAACTGGGCTGGGGGTTTTATTGCCATGAGCTAGAGGAGTATTCTGCTCACATGTTTTTCCTGAAATGCTGTCATTGTAGAGATGGCTGAAGATTTCTCTTGGACTTTGTTACTACTCTGTGATGGATACCTCTTCAGTCATTCCTTTTTCATGTTGTTGAGACACTGATTTTTCCTATGAGGCTTCCTCCAGGCATCCGTGACTTTCAGTGTTGAAAAGTATTTTCTAATTGGAAAGTGATTGAGCAAAGTAGGGTTGCTTCTGTTATAAACAAATAACAAGTTACCTCCAAGCCATTTGCAAAATGAATATCATCCTTTTGCTCCATTAATCAGTTTTAGGAGCTGAAGCACTTTCTATGTAAGTATTAAGGAAACTTGTATGCACAGATTTTATGAGTAAACAGATTGGGGGTAGGTTAGGTTATTTTTGCTTTCTGTAGATAAAATTAAGTGTCTGAATAGATTTAGAACTTAAAAAATTAAAATCTAATTTTTGGTGGAGTTAGCATATCCAACATGAGGTTTGCTTTCCAGTAATGACTGTTGACCCTAATTGAGAACTTGTCCTCCAGTGTGCTAGCTACTGCCCAAATCATTGAGACTTACTCACTTGGCTTTAAATGGTCTTATTGATGCTGTTTATTGCAATTGCTATGAGATTTGTTCTCATCAGCAGAACTGCAGTCTTAGGTAGAGACCACTTTGAGTAATATCAGCTACACTTTTAAATTGAAATGGTCTATCACTTTTTCTTTGTGGGTAATACTGAATTGAAAAGGTTCTGAAAATCTTTTTTATTTCTGCCCAAGCTCTGGTTTGAGGTTGTCATGGTTACATTGTCTTCTTCCTCTTGTTCTTCTGGTTTTCATGTGACTTTTGCTCGAGCACATAGCTGAGTTGATAGTTCTCATTGCATCTTTAGACTGCAACTACCTACAGTGCAAGTATGTAGTAGCACTTTGCTGTACAAAAAGTATTTGTTCTTTATTTTTGTTTGGAACCTCTGTGTTGTGAGACAGCATTTTTCTGCCATCCTGTATGGTTAGATTTCCCAAAGTTGCTTGCACAAAAGAGTTCATTAAATGTTAATACATGCAAAGCCTATTGAATATATTAAGACAATCAGTATTAACTGTGTTAGACCTGAGTAGCCTAGGGGAAGTTTTGTGTTCCAGTGGTAAGCATGTAGAATATCCTCAGAGAATAATGACAGTGTAGTCAGAAACTGTTAGCAGGATTCTAAAAGGACCTGAAAAGATAGTAATGAAAGGTTGGATAAGTTTTGTGTCTGTAAATAAACTTATAGCAGTCCTTCCTATTGTTACTGAACTGTGCTTACTGGAACTTAACAGAGGAAAACTAAAACAACCACATAATTCTGCAATAGGAGGAATTTTAGTAAGTTTGTATGGAGAAGGCATCAGATTTTTCTACACTACCATGTAAGAAAATTTTGATTAGTCAGCCCAGCTGATAGCAGATGAAGAGCTGTGAAGCTTGGTGCTGCTAAAAAATGAAGATTTCATTTTCCCGTGTGCTTTCCTGCTGTCTCTGACTCACTGTCCTTCTCTATATCTTGCCTGCTGTCTCTTGTCTCATTCTTCTGTATCTTTTTCTTTAGCTTATTTGGTATCTTCCGTATCCCTCTCTTGTTATCCGCTTGCCAGCAGCACCCCACCCCAAACTTCTCTTCTTTCTTGGACACACTTTGCACCTGTTTTTCATACTTTTTCTCGCTTGCATGTGCAACACATCTCTCCCTCTCACACTTCATTCGAGACAAGACCGCTGCATGCAGACTGAGACAGACCAAGATGGAAAGCATAGAATTACAGGAGTAAACATTTTTTTATGTATATGAAGTGTCCCAGTAAAACGGAGGCACCTGGATGTGGTTTGACACCTCTGTTCATTCTCTTCTCTCTCACTGTGTCAGTCTCTCTCTGTCTATGGTGCTACACCTGTCTTCTCTCCACCCCCCTCCCTCCTGCTTTCCTATCCTGTCAGACACTTACCCTTCTTGTGCACATTGCCTGTCTCTCATGGCTGTGCTTTCATCATCCCTTGTGTTTGGGTTTCCTGCCTCTTTTACATGCAGACTTTTCCTACTTGCCACATGTGTTTGATTTGTGCCTCTCGTGCTTCCTGTCCTGGCTATGCTTGCCTCTCTCTCTTGGGCTTCCCCACTCTCGTGCTCTCCTCCTCAGTGCCCTCCTGTCACTCTCATGGTTCTGCACCTCACAAGCAGGCTTCTTCCTGTTTCATGCTTCTGCATGAGCTTTCCTCCTCACACACTTCCTCACTCACACTTCCCCATCCAGGCTTTTCCCCTTCTTTCTTCCTCACTTTTTCCATCTCTCAGTCATGCTTGCTCCTTCTCATGTATGTGTTCCTCCTGCATTATGTGCTCTTTACATCTTCTCTCACACACTTCTCCCCTTCTCTCACACACATTTCTCCCTCTCTCTCGCCTTTTTCCCTCACCTTTATGCTCTTCTCCTGATTGGCACACTTCTCTCCTCTTTTGAGTGTTCCCGTTTTGCATCTCCCCCCTTGTATGCTTCCCCCTCTCACGCATGCAACTCTCATTGCTCATGCACTTTCTCCCTCTTGCAAGCATGCAAATGCTCTCCCTCTGTCATTTGAATGTGCTTTGTTTTTCTCTTGCTTTCTTGTGCATTTTTGGTCTCTTGTTTCTTTCTCTTGTGCATCCTTATGTATCTTGTTTATCCTTTTTGTGTCTTCCTTTCCCTTTTGCAGCTTTTCTCCTCTGTTGCATGCCTTCCCATGCCTCACAAATTTTCCAGGTTTCACATGCACACAGATACTTTCAAATCCAAACTACTTGCACTGTCCTTCTCTGCCCCTTGTTAAATCTTTTACCTGGCTCCTCATCTTCTCCCTCACCCTTCTTCTTTCACATGCCTTTTTCTCTAGGACTTCCCTCCCTCATTCTATGTCCCTTTATCTTTTACTTTCTCCTTTGTATGTATTCTCTTGACAGACATACTTTTCTTGCATGCACTATGCCTCCTTAAACTTGCAATGTCTCACTTGTGCTTTCTTCTTCTCACTCGTTCTCTATCCTTTCCACCTATATAGTTTTTCTTCTAAATCTGTAGAGCTTGCCCCAGCCATACCCTGCTTTGGCTTATCTTGAACCTGCTTTTCCTCCCTCTTAGATTTGCATTTCCTCTTTCTTGGGGATTTCCTATCTGTATTTCAAGCATTTTTGAGAGTCCTTCCCAAAGCAGAGTGGCTTCCCTTCCTCTCTCCCCTCTGTCATTATCTCCAGTTGTTCTTCCTCCTCTCTGTTGTTCCTTTCCCGCATCTCTTCCCCCTCTCACTGTGAAGCTTCTTCTCTCTCTATGTCTGCACCCACATTTCCCTCTCTCTCTCTGATAGGTTTTGCCTTTTTCTCATGTGCTTTGCTTTGCCTGCCCCTCATCTGTATCTTTATCAGTGATCTGTACAAGGGGATTAAGTCGCAACACCAAGTTAGGTAGAAGTGTTGTCTACTGGAGGACAGGAAGACCCTGAAGAAGGATCTGGACAGGCTGGATTGATGGGCTTAGGCCAGTGGTATGATACTGAAAAAGGCCAAGTTCCAGGTTCCTACCCTTGGATCACAACAACCTACAGGCTGGGAGCAGAATGGCTGGAAAGCTTCCTGGTGGGAAAGGACTGGGAGGGGGGTACTCATAGAACATCAAAGGCCCAGGTGGGTCTCAATGGCCAATGGCATCCTGGCCTGTGTCAGCAATAGTGTGGCCAGCAGGAGCAGGGCAGTGATTGTCCCTCTGTACTTGGCACCGGTGAGGGCACACCTTGAGTGCTTTGTCCAGTTCTGGGCCCCTCACTACTGGAAGGATATTGAGGGACTGGAGCATATCCAGAGAGGACAGTGGAGCTGGTGAAGGGTCTGGAGCACAAGTCCTATGAGGAGCAGCTTAGAGAATGGGATTATTTAGCCTGGAGAAAAGGAGGCTCTCTACCAGAAAGGAAGTTACGGCTAGGTGGGGGTCAGTCTCTACTGCCAAGCAGCAAGTCATAGGACAAAAGGAAGTGACCTCAAGCTGGGGTAGCGGAGGTTTAGATAGGATGTTAAGGAAAAGTTTCTTCACTGAAATGATTGTCAGGCACTGGAACAGGCTACCCAGGGAAGTAGCTGGGTCATCATCCCTAGAGGTACTTAGATGTGCAGATGTGGCACTTAGGGACATGGTTTGGGGTGGACTTGACCTGGGTTCATGGTTATACTCAAAGATCTTAAGAGTCTTTTCCAGCCTAAATGACTCTGTATGTTTTTTGCATGTACATTCCCTCTCATGCTTTCCCTGCTATCCAGTGCTTGCTTTCTTCTGCGTGCTTTGCCTCTCCTGCCTTTCGCCTGAATATTGTGCTGTGCCTCTCTCATGTGCCTTTTTTTCCCTTGTAACTCTGAACTTCCCTTTCTTATTCTGTCACTTTGTTCTTGTGCTTTGACCTTTGCTTCCACTTCTGTGTTTCTTCTTGCATGCATTTTCCCTCCTTTGTACACTTCATCTCATATGTATCTTTCATTCCCTTCTGCATGTTGTCATCTTTACACACATGTTGCCTTCTCTCTCACATACTCTCTGTCTTTCATGTGGGCTTTATCTGTCACATGCTTTGCTGTTCCCTCATTTGTCCCTTTTTGTCCCTTGTGTCATGTGCTTCACCTCTCTTTCTCTCTTTCTCTCTTTCTCTCTTTCTCTCTTTCTCTCTTTCTCTCTTTCTCTCTTTCTCTCTTTCTCTCTTTCTCTCTTTCTCTCTTTCTCTCTTTCTCTCTTTCTCTCTTTCTCTCTTTCTCTCTTTCTCTCCTTCTCTCCTTCTCTCCTTCTCTCCTTCTCTCTTTCTCTCCTTCTCTCCTTCTCTCCTTCTCTCCTTCTCTCTTTCTCTTCCTCCCTTCCTCCCTTCCTTCCTTCCACCACTTCCTTCTGCCACTTCCTCTTTCTCTCTCTCTCCTCAGTGTTTTGCACTCATGCTTTGTCTCTTGTGCGTGTGCACTTCGACTCTTGTGTGTGTGCTTTGCCACTCTGTCTCCCACAAATGCATTTTGCGGCTTTGTCTTTTGTGCTTTGCAGTCATTGTGTCGATTTAGGCATTTTACTCTCCTAGTCTCTCTTCTTATAGTGTCTTTCCATCTTTCAGTTTTTCTCTCCTTGGACTTTGTCTCATGACAGCTTTCTGTCTCCCACTATCCCCTTTGTGTCACTTGCTGTCTCATTCTTTGCCTCACTGTACTTCTCTCTCCTGCTCACTCACTATCCCTTCTTCTCAGTCACACCCCCAACCATTCCTCTCCCTCCTCAACTTTCCATCTCACTCTACATCTCTTTTTGCCTCCCTCTTCCCCATCAATCTGTGTCTCTTTGACCTCTGTCCTTCTCTTTCTTCATCTCTTCTGCTGTCTCCTGTCTTTCCCTTCCATGAGATGGGCTTTTCCTCTCTCATTTGTATCTCTGCCCTGCAGCTTTTCTTATCTTCCAGACATATTTTGCCTCTCACTCACTTCACTTGCATGATGTTTTTTCCCGTGTTTGCCTTTTTACATTCTTCCTTGCTTTGCCTTTTTCACTTTCTCCATTCCTCATGTGCGTTCCCAGCTCTTTGACACATTCTTGCATGCACTTTCCCTTTATGCTTTCATTTCCTTGCTTGTGCTTTCCCTACACTGCTTACTATTTCTTGCTCTTGGCATTCCACTGCCTTCCTTTCTCTATCCATCTGTCTCTTGGGCTTTTTCTTTGTCTTAGATGTGTTTTCTCTCCCTCCCCTCCTCACAAATTACCTCTCAGTCTCACTCTTTTCTTCCCTTTGTGTAGCTTCTGCTTTTGTCTTTTTTTGTCTTAGGCTTTCTCTGGACTCCTCTTTGCATTCCACTAGTCTCTATCCTTCCCTGTTTTCCCTCTTAGCAGTGTGCTTTTTTCAGTCAATTCCCTCTTGCCTCTCAGCCTTTGCCTCCCTCTTGGCCATGTTGTCCTCTTCCCAAAGAAACTGTCTCCTTCTTGTAGAGGTGCTTTCTCTTCCATTCTGATCAGCCTTCTCTTTTACAGACCTTGTCCTCCTGTTTAAGGTTGTAAACTTAAACACATCTGCTTTCTCTCACATACATAACATCTCAAACACATGTTGCTTCTCTCTTGGTTTGCTTTTTCCTTATGTTTTTGTGAATGTTCGTGCTTTTATATGTTTCTTTTCTGTTTTTCTGTGTTCCTCACTTTTTCCTCCCTGCTGTCATCCTGTTGGCTTCTCTTTTTCTTTTTTTCACTTTCCCTGTGTATTTTTCTCTCTTCTGTCTCCAAATACCCACCCTCCCTCCCTCCCTCCCTCCTTTGATCTTCCCATTTCCCCACTCTCTTTACCCTCCTTTTACTCTATCTCAGATGTTTTCCCTTTCACATTCACTCTTGCATATGGTCTTCCCTATTTACTTTCTTCACCACTCTCACTCTGCTTCTGACATGCCATTTGTCCCTCTCTCACATGCTTTGACTCTCTTGAGTGTTGTTACTTTGTTTTGCACTTCCCTCTTCTCACTCTTTCTTCTCTCTGCCATTCTTTCCTCCCCTTTGGTTGCTTTTCCATGTCAGACACATTTTTCTACTTTGATGTGCTCACTTTCCCTCTTGCTCATGCTTGCCATCTCTTGCTTGTACTTTCCCTACCCCTGATCTCTTCTCATTCCCATGCCATTCAGGCGCGCTTTTCCTCCCTGATGTGCTCATTCTCCCCTTTCCTCACAGATTTCTCTCAAAGGGAGCTGAGCAGGTGGTCTTCTTCCTCTCAGCAGCCATTCAGGCACAGGGAGGTGCAGAGGTGCTATCAAAAGAAGGCTCTAAGGAGCATGGTGAACAGGGTGTGGCCTGTGTTTGAGGGAGCAGCGTGGCAGTTTGTGCAGGCAGGGTGGCAGTCATCCTCCTAGTGGAGTTTTTATTTTGTGTTGAGGGTTGGTTGGTTGGTTGGTTGGTTGGTTGGTTAGTTTTGGGGTGTTTTCAGCAATGGTCTCTAAACGATGCCATAGCTAATAAAAGTGTGCCAACCCAAACAGAACCCCCCAACACATCTGTCCAGACCCTTTCCTGTAAGGAGTGTTTGAGCCTGTGAGAAGTACCAAAGGATGGATGATGCCTGCCTGCGGTGTGAACAGCTGAATGATCTCCCCTGTCTGGTGGTCAAGCTAAGGAGGAAGTCGAAAGACTAAGGAGTTTAGGGAAAGTGAAAGGGAAGTATTGTGGAGTTTCACCCTTCCATCTGTGAGAGAAGCCCACCAGGAGCCAGAGGACTCCTGTGCCTCCTACAATCAGGCAGAAGGAGGAGACCTAGTAGATGGAGGAGGATGGAAATGGGTTCCTTCTTGGGGACTTAATAAAAAATTTTTTCTGACCCTCATTACCTGCCCAGGTGCCACTTCAGAATAGGTATGAGGCCTGGATCCAGAGGGTCAGCCAGATGATATTGAAGAAAATAATCTGCCTGGAGAGCCTCCAGATTACATTTCATCTGTCAGATGGATCACTAGCATTAAAAAGAAAAGTAGTCATAGTAGGTGACTCCCTTCTGAGGGGAGTAGAGGACCCTGTATATTGACCAAACCCATCCTACAGGGAGGTCTGCTGCCTCCTTGGGGCCTGGGTATGGGATATCACCAGGAGACTCCCTGGGCAGATTCAGCCCTCTGATCACCCTCTGCTGATACTCCAGGCTGGCAGTGATCAGACTGAAAAGAGGAGTGTCAGGGCAGTTAAAAGGAACTTCATCACTCTGGGTCAAGTGGTTGGTGGGGTAGAGTGATGTTCTGCTCAGTCCTTTCAGTGGCGGGGCAAATGATGAAAGGAACATGAGAACCCACATTTTCACCAAGCAGGCTGGTGCCATCAGCAGAATTTTGGGTTTTTTGATCATGGGGCTGCTTTTACACCACATGGCTTGCTGGAGTCAGATGGGCTTCATCTATCTATTAAGGGCAGAAGGTTTCTAGCCCATGAATTGACAGGACTTATTTAGAGGGCTTTCAACTATGTTCAAAGGGGGTAGTAGATGCAACTAAGCTCTCCACAAACAAACCCATGCGTGGTAAGCCTGAGTCAGGGGTGAAATCAGCAGCCCAGTTGAAGTGCATGTACACTAATGTGTGCAGCGAGGGTAACAAACAAGAGGAGCTGGAAGCCATGGTACAGCAGGAAAGCTGTGACTTTGTTGCCATTACAGAAATGTGGTGGGATCGACTTGCATAACTGGAGCGCTGCAATGGATGGCTACAACATCTTAAGAAGGGACAGAAAAGGGAGAAGAGGTGGAAGGGGATAGCCCTGTATGTTAGGGGGGCTCTTTACACCACAGAACTTGAGATTAATGATGATATGGTTGAGTGCCTATGGTTAAGAACCAAGGGAAAGGCCAACAAGGCTGACATCCTGGTGGAAATCTGTTATACACCACCCAACTAGGATTAAGAGGTGGATGATATTTTCTATAGACATCTGGAAAATGTTTCACAATCACCAGCCCTTGTTCTTGTAGGTGCCTTTAACCTTCTGGGAACTCAACACAACAGAGAAGAGGCAGTCTAGGAGGGTCTTAGAGCGTGTGGAGGACAACTTCTTGTCGCAGCTGGTGAGCGAGCCTACCAGCAGCTAGACCTGCTGTTTGCAAACAGAGAAGGGCTGGTGGGAGATGTGGTGGTTGGAGGCCACCCAGTGCACAGTGATCATGGAAATTACAGTTTTCAGTATTTGGTGAAACAAGGAGCGGGGGGTCAAGTCCACACTGGACTTCCAGAGAGCAGACATTGGCCTATTCAAGAGACTTACTCAGAGAATTCCTTGGGAAGCAGCCCTTAAAAACAAAGGGGTCCAGGATGGATGGGCATGCTTCAAAACAGAAATCATGAGGGCACAGCAGCAGGCTGTCCCCTATGTGCCAAAAGATGAGCCATCGGGGAAGGTAACCAGCCTGGGTGAGCAAAGAACTTGTGAAGGAGCTAAGGAAAAGAAAGAGGGTGTATCACCTTTGGAAGGAGAGTCAGGTGTCTCAGGAAATGTTTAAGGGAAATGTTGCTTATTTGGTCATGTAGAAAAAAAATTAGAGAGCCAAAAGCCCAGTGGGAACTCAATCTGGCCACTTCTGTGAAGGAAAATAAAAAATGTTATTTTTAATACATTAATGGCAAAAGGAGATGCAAGGATAACCTCCATTCTCTATTAGATGTGGGAGGGAATTTAGTAACTAAAGATGATGAAGAGGCAGAGATACTTAACACCTTCTTTGCCTCAATTTTTAACAAAAAGGCAGGTTGTCCTCAGGACAGCTGCCCTCCTGGGCTGGTGGATGGGGACGGGGAGCAGAATGGTCCCCCTGTTATCCAGCAGGAGGCACTCAGAGACCTGCGGAGCCACTTAGATGCTCACAAGTCTATGGGCCCCGGTGGCCATCCCAGGGGCAGGAGGGAGCTGGCAGATGAGCTTGTGAGCCTCTCTCCATCATTTACCTCCCCAGCTCACTGGGGAGGTCCCAGATGACTGGAAGCTGGTCAGTGATGTCCATCCACACAAAGGGCAGGAAGGAAGATCCAGGACACTGCAGACCTGTCAGCCTGACCTCTGTGCCTGGCAGGAGAATGGCACAGATCATCCCAAGTGTGGTCACGTGGCACCTCCAGGATGGACCAGGGCTCAGATGCAGCCAACATGGATTTAGGAGGGGTAGGTCCTGCCTGACCAACTTGATCTCCTTTTTTAACCAGGTGACCCACCTGGATGAGGGGAAGGCTGTGGATGTTCTCCATCTGACCTTCAGCAAGGCCTTTGACACCATCTCTCCACAGGACTTCCACTCCTGGAAAAAGCTGGCAGCCCATGGCTTGGACAGGAGCACTCTTTGCTGGGTTAGGAACTGGCTGGATGGCCGGGCCCAGAGAGTGGAGGTGAATTGTGTCACATCCAGTGGGTGGGCAGTCACCATGGTGTCCCTCAGGGGTCTGTGCTGGGGTCAGTCCTGTTTCATATCTTCATTGATGATCAGGACAAGGGGATTGAGTTCACCATCAGTAAATTTGCAGATGACATCAAGCTGGGAGCAATTATTTATCTGTTAGAGGGTAGGAGGGCTCTGCAGAGAGACCTGGACAGGCTGGATAGATGGGCCGAGTCCAAGGATATGAGGTTTAACAAGTCCAAGTTCCAGGTCCCAGACCTGAGTCACAACAACCCCCTGCAGCACACAGGCTGGGGATGGTGTGGCTGGACAGGGCCCAGGCAGAAAGGGACCTGGGGGTGCTGGTCCACAGCCGGCTGGACATGAGCCAGCAGTGTGCCCTGGGGGCCAAGAAGGCCAAGGGCATCCTGGCCTGTGTCAGGAATAGAGCGGCCAGCAGGAGCAGGGAGGTCATTCTGCCCCTGTACTGGCACTGGTGAGGGCACACCCTGAGTGCTGTGTCCAGTTCTGGGCCCTCAGTTTAGGGAGAATGTTGAGATGCTTGAATGTGTCTAGAGGGAGGCAATGAGGCTGGTGAATGGTCTGGGACACAGGTCCTGTGAGGAATGGTGGAGGAGCTGGGTTTGTTTAGCCTGGAAAAAAGGAGGCTTAGGGAAGACCTTACCTCTCTCTACAGCTGCCTGAAAGGTGTTTGTAACCAGATGGGGTCAGTCTCTTCTCCCCAGCAACAACTGACAGAACGAGAGGACACAGTCTTAAGCTGCGCATGGGGAAGATAAGATTAGCTGTCAGAAAAAAAAATTCACTGAAAGAGTGATTGGGCACTGGAACTATCTGCCCAGGAGGTTGGTGAATGCAACATGTCCTTAGACATGTTTAAAGAAAGACTGGATGTGGCGCTCAGTGCCATGGTTTAGTTGATGAGGTGGTGTTAGTTCATAGGTTGGACTTGATGACCTCAAAGGTCTTTTCCAACCTAGTTAATTCTGTGATTCTCCCTAAGTATCCCTCTCTTTTCCCTTTGTTATCCCTTTCCCTTTGGCTCTGTCATTTGCCTCTTCTACTTTTGTTCCGTCACACTTGCCCTTTCACAGGCTTCCCACACCCTTTTCCTCTCTGTGTGTCTTTTACCCATGTGTGGTGCACCTATCTGTCTCAACAGCTTCCCTCTCAGATGCATCCTCCTCACTCTCATGTGTTTCCTCTCTCGCATAAATTCTGCCTGTCATGCTTACATTATCTCCCATGTATGCTTTTTCTTGCTTGCTGTTCTCATTCTCTGGCACTGCCCTCTCTTACGTGTATTGCTATTCTCCATTTTTGTCTTCCTTCCTCTCTTGTGTGCTTTCTGTCTCATAAAATTACCCTTCCTGTTTGCACTTTCAATGCCACTTGTGCTTTCTGTCTTGTCTAGTGTCATTGTTCCCTGTCTCGCTGTCACTATACCTTTGTCTTGTTCCTTCTCTTTTTCTCTAGCTTTCTCTCTCTCCTCATTTCCCTCTTTCTTATTGTCCTCAGTTCCCCCTTACTTCTCTCTTTCTTCAACTTCCACCCTCTGTCACTTGCCTCGTCTTTCTCACACACTTTCCCAGCAGTATATGATTAGCAAATCCTTCTCACCTGCCGTGCCTCTCTGTCATGTGCTTCCCCATAACTTTTCATGATTTATTGATGTCATGTTCTGTTCACCTTGCACTTTCTCACACCTCTTCCCCATCTTCACCTCGTCCATATTCCCTCTGTCACACACATCTTCCCGCATGCACTCATTCAGTTTTATTGTCTGTCTGGTATGTGATTTTTGTCTTGGACGTGCACTTTGTGCTCACTCTCTAATGCTTTGCTTTCCTTGCATGCTTTTTCTTCCCCTTGTGCTATACTGTTTCCTTTTTTTATCTTGTGTTAAGTCTTTCTCTTTCACTAACCTCCTCTCTCACACATTCTCACCTTTCTCACATTTTTCCTCTTGGATTTCCCTTTTGCTTATCCTTCCAGCCTCTGGCTAATGCTTTCCCCCCCCAGCTTGCTACCTCCCTCTCTATTGCTCTCTGGCCTTGTCCCACTTGCTGCCCTTCACACTTCCTCTAGCTTTACATTTCTCACAGTATGTTTCTCTCTCTGTCATATGCCCTTACTGCTGTCCTCAGTGTTCATGTCCTCTCTCTTGAGTGTGCATTTTCTCTGTCTTGGATGCTCTTTGACCCCTTCGCTTGCATGTCTTCACTCATTTGTGTGTATCATCTTTCTCTTGCACACCGTTGCCCTCTGTCCCTTTGCTCTTCTGCTGCCCCCCTTTCTTGCATTGCTATACAAAGCACACAGTTCTCCTCTCCTCTGCTTGTACTTCTCTTACTCCTACTGTCAATTTCCTGTGCCCCTTTCCTCCCTCTCTCTCATGCTACCCCTTTTCATCTTTTATTATCCCTTTTGCTTTCCCTTCTCCCGTCTTTCTCTTTCTCTTTCTCTTGTTTTGCTTCCCTCTTGCATGATTTCTTGTTTGTCTCCATCTTCCCCACACTTTTCCCTCTATCATGGGCTCTCTCACTTTGCCACCTTGTAGTTTTCTCCCTTGCATGCTTCATGTCACTCCCTTGCACTTCAGCCCCTGCACATGCTATCACTTTTGGTTGTGCTTCTTGTGTGTCTCTCACTCAGTAGCACTTCTCTCACTGTCTACTTGCTAGTTCCCTCTCTCTGCATTTCTCTCTTCCATAATTTAATTCATCTTGCTGCCCCCTCACTTACCCTCCAAAATTCACCCTAACACTCCTTCTCTTGCTTCCTTACTCTTGCCTCTCACACACCTTGGCACTCACTGGCATACACAGGTTCTGTCACTCCCACATGCTCCTTACCCATCAGTCTGTCTCTCCTGGAGTCTTTCCCTCTCCCTTCACCCCTCTCTGGACATCCCTTCCCTCCCACCCACTGTACCTTTGGCTCCCCCTATCAGACATCTTTCACCTTCTTACCCTCTTTTACTTTTTCACACACTCTATCACTTTCTTCCTTGCTTTCTCACACTTGCCTCACAGAGCTTCTTCCCTTTCTACCATGCTTGTCTTGCCTCCTGCTCTTCTGCATATGCCTTTCCCTATCCCTATGGCACTCCTTACATGTTTTTTTCCTTTCCTTGTGGGTTGTCTCACATATTTTGTTTCTCTTTTGTACTTCATTGCCTTTATTGCTTTCTCTTGACCACATTTAGTTTCAGTTGAGCAGTATCCCAGTCTCTCTTGCTTGTACTTTTCTAATTACTTGCACACTGCCTTTTCTTACCCATGTCTTCACTTGCTCTTTCACTTCCCCTCTTCTCTTTTGCTCATGCTTTCTGTCTCACTTTCACACATTCCATCCCTCTTTCACACATTCTATCCCTGTTTGTTTTTATGCTTTCCTTTTAGTTAATGCTTTCAATTCCTAGAATTCTGTATCATGGCTTTACCTTGTTGCATGTGCTTTTCCTTTGGTCTGCTGCAGTTTTCCTTGCTTGCTCTTGTACACTTTGCTCCCTTGTGTATGCTACCCTGCCCTCTCTGCCTCATACTCTGTTGTTGATTTACTCATTTTTTAAGTTTCTACTGCCTTGCATGCATGCTTTCCTTCTCTCTCTATAGTGTGTCCCCCTTTTTCTGCATGTGTTTTTCCTCTCTGGTACACTTTCCCCATCTCACAGTCTTACGCTTCCTCTCTATTGCTTTTACTTTCCCTCTCCTGGGCACGCTTTCCTTCCCTTATGCAGCCATTTTCCTCCTTTCCAGTGCTGACTTGGAAACCTTCCATCTCATTTGTGCACTTTCCTGCTCTGTCACATGCTTGTGATTCCACATGTGTATTCCTAATAAAATTATCTTCTATGTAAATTCTCTCTCATTTTTTCATCCATTTTCCCATGCCTGTCCCCTCTCTGACACCTTTCCATTCTTTCTGTTACACCTTTCCTCTCTCTTGTGCACATACTTTCTCATCTTTTCTCTGGCGTCCCCATATGCTCACACCCACAGACACATTCAGTGTGTTCCTGGTATGCTTTCCCTCCTTTACCCTGTTGTTTTTCATCTTTCTCCCATACTTCTCTCATGTACTTCTTTTCCTCAGTTTCTTGCTCTATTGTGTGTATTCGCTCTCTGACAGGCTCTTTCACTTTCCCATACACACTTTACCTCTGATTTGCTCAAGTGTCCCTTGTCTCTACTGTGGATGTTTATCACTTTTACACTCTCTTGGTCTTTTTCAGTCAACATATGTTCCCCACTTCTTCCTTCCTTCCTTCCTTCCTTCCTTCCTTCCTTCCTTCCTTCCTTCCTTCCTTCCTTCCTTCCTTCCTTCCTTCCTTCCTTCCTTCCTTCCTTCCTTCCTTCCTTCCTTCCTTCCTTCCTTCCTTCCTTCCTTCCTTCCTTCCTTCCTTCCTTCCTTCCTTCCTTCCTTCCTTCCTTCCTTCCTTCCTTCCTTCCTTCCTTCCTTCCGCCACTTCCGCCACTTCCGCCACTTCCGCCACTTCCGCCACTTCCGCCACTTCCGCCACTTCCGCCACTTCCGCCACTTCCTTCCTTCCGCCACTTCCTTCCTTCCGCCACTTCCTTCCTTCCGCCACTTCCTTCCGCCACTTCCTTCCTTCCGCCACTTCCTTCCTTCCGCCACTTCCGCCACTTCCGCCACTTCCGCCACTTCCTTCCTCCCTCCCTCCCTCCCTCCCTTCCTCCCTTCCTCCCTTCCTCCCTCCCTTCCTCCCTCCCGCCACTTCCTTCATTCCACCACTTTCTCCCTCCTCCTTTCCCTTCTGCAAATTAACAACTGCAATCTTCTGAAAGTTGTGTTCTGTCTGTTTACATTTTCTGTCTCAGAGCCATTACAATTACAGTATCACCAAAACTAGGGCATGAAAAATCCTGTTCTGATTTGTCTGTCTTCTCAGCTGGGGTCCAAAGAGGAGGAGGGTCTGCAGCTACTAATCAAGGTATCTTCATAAAACATCAGATTAATCTTGCAATTAATTACATTTTGTTCAGTGTTCCTTCTGCACTTAATGATATTAGCAGTGTTTCATCTTTTCCATCCTTGCAGAGGTCTTAGGTCTACAGATCATGCTGTAATCCATTTTGCTTCCCAGAGGAGGTATGTGGGGCTCTGCAGTCTTTATCCCAATGCTGAGCATTGCTCTTAAAAGTAATTTGGACAAAGCTGAATTACTAAGAAGTCCAACACTCCTATAAACTTGCCTAAGTAAAAAGTGTGTATAACACTTGGGCTTAGTAAGAATATCCCTGTGTAATCCCAGAAGGCATCTCATTGCACAAGAAGGAATAAAAAGTCTCTGAGGATGAATATGCTGTGCATTGTGCTAGAAAAAGCTGTGAAGAAAGTTGGGAGCAGTATTCTGATACAATGCATGAATGCACAGTTCACTGAAGAAATTATTCCATTGCCCCTTTCTCTTCAGTATTTTGCATATTCCTCCCTATTTATTCTGAAACAGATTAGAGCATAGTACCAACTTTGTTTCCTCTCTTAAATCAGCAAGAGCTGCGTGATGATGTTGGACTCTGAGTTGTTTATTGCTGCTACTCAAGCACAAGCAGAGTCATTCAGAAGAGCGCAGCTGGAAAGAGAGGGTCATACTTGCAGAGCTTTGCTTATATACCTCTCTATTGTCCCTATTATACCTCTTTACCTCTATACCTCTAATACCTATTTATTGTAGCAATGTTTCTAGATATAGCCTGTACTTTTGCTGGTATTGGCCTAGTCCTACTATTCTTACAAGTTTTTTTCCTTTTTCTCCATTACTTTACTGTTCTCCTCTGTTCCATGACCAACATAACTTCTTGGTTCTGGTAGCTATGGATAGGACTGTGTATGACATACTGTCATTCTGCATTTATCTAGGATTTTTCTATCTTCTTTTCTCACACCTTTTCTTGAAGTTAACAAATTCTTATTGAATGTGTGTATTACTGGGATGGCAGGAGTAATTTGAGGAGAGAACTGTTATTTTATTTAAGTCGTAAGTTTAAAAATAGTTACTGTAGTGGAAAAACACAAGAAAGAATTGAGTCTGCCCTCAGTGCAGAAGAGTGAGAATTACTTCACAGAACCACAAGACACCCCAGGTTGGAGATGCCCTTAAAAGATCATCTGGTCCAACCTTTTCTGGGAAGAGGAGCGTCCATGAGATTATCTAGCATGCTGTCCAGTCTTGTCTTGAGAATTTGCAGTGAGGGGAACTCTACCAGATCCCTGGCAAGATTGTATCTGTGAGTGATAGTTCTCACTATAGAATGTATCTTTTTCATACTGAGATGAAACCTCTCCCAGTGCTGCTTGTACCCGTTGCCCTATATTTTCTCCACCTGGTGAGGAAGGCATCTCCATCCTTTGTTGCCATCTTGAAATAATAAAGTACAGGAATGCTGTGATGAAGTCTCCCTGAGCCTTCTCCATGAACAAGAGACTTAACTTCTAATGTCTTATGTTGTACAATTCTTTCATGCTCTCGAGTCCTTCTTTAGAGCCCCTCCAGCCTGTCCATGTCTTTTTGGAAGGGTGGGGAACAGAACTGAACAGGTATGGCCTGACAAGCACTCAGTAGAGTTGGGATAACCACATCTCTCCCTGCTAGTAGTGCCCTCGAGAATGCAGCCCAGACCGTAATTTGCCTGTTGCTGCAGCAGTGCTCTGCTGACTTGTGTTTAGCTTGTTTTCCCTGGTACCCCCAGGTCCCTTTTGGCAGCGCTATTTCCCAGTCACATGCATCCTAGCCCACAGCCCGGGTGCAGGACTTTGTGAAACTTCATAGAGGTCTTGATCAGATCTCTCTGTGAGACAGCTCTCCCTTCTGTCCACTTCAACACCCAGTTTAGTGCCCAGCAGCACATTAGCAGAGGTGTTTTCAAGTCTTACCCTCTAGACATAATTAATCCAGAATTAATCATGTATTTATGAAAATGTTCAGCCATTTGGGGCTCAGTAGCATTCACTGTGATACCTTACTTGTGACTGACTGCCACAGTGAGTAAAAAACACAGATTACCACCTCTTCTGGCCTTGCTGGCCAGTTTCCTATCCACGCTTAAATAAATCGTGCTTTACCTTTCTAGAAGTGCCTTGTGTCACTGTCAATATGTCTTGTTATACTGGTATATTTTAACATGTTACATTTGAATTTAATTGAATAACTTGGACACTAACAGTCTGTGTTAAATTTCTTCAGATCCCATCTGTCAATAACAATTGTCGGATGCAATTTTTCTTTACACCTTTAGCTAAGGTCATGAAGAATAACTGTTTGTTTACAAAGATGGGCAGGAAATTGTGCAGATGCACCTTAATAGAAAATCAACCTGTGAATTTCCTTGTTTTTCCTTGCATGTATGACGCCGTTGTAAAATGCTTCAGGTTTTTTTCCTACTGGAAACTTTATGAAGTGGTCAGTGAATTTTGGAAGAATCATCACAGAAAATTGACTGATGCTGGGCTTTGAAATATTTAGGGTTTGTGTTTTGCTTGTTAGGGTAGTTTGGTTATACCTTGCTGCAGTAAAATCTGGGACAGTGTCAAAGGAGTAGACTGACTTGGTTTAGTGTTTTTTTTTGTTTTTGTCTTTTTTGTTTTGTTTTGGTTTTTGTGGGTTTTTTTGTTTTATTTTGTTTTTTGGTTTGGTTTGGTTTTTTCAGAGTTTTTTCAGTTCTTTTTTTTGTGTGTGTATGTTTTTGTCTTGGGTTCTTTGTGTGTGTATGTGGTTTTTTAGTTTTGTTTTGTTGGGTTTTTTTTTTTGCTTATTTTGCTGACATGAAGCTCACAGCACAACTGATTATGCCAACAGTGAGAACCAGAAAAAACATTGATACAATTCTACTTTTCATACTCTTGATGCTAGAATCAAGAGAATTGAAGTTTTAAGTCCTAATAGCTTTTTACAGCTAAGTCTGTGTGAGAACCTGCTGAATGCTGTACTACAATCCACATGTCCTACAGTCCCCTGTAACTTACTGCCACAGACATGATCTTGCTCAGGTAGTTGTGCCTTCTCTGCCTTTCTTACTGGGAAAAAAATGCAGAGGGCAGAGAAAAATCAGTTCTCCCCAAGTTCCTCATTTCCATGTCAGCAGAATACACTTTACAGCCCTTTTATCTTGCTGGCAAGCACCATTTTTGACATCTATCCGTTGATAGGGTGTGGTGACAAAAATCGTGACTTCATAGCATTAAAACTGTGGTTCTGATTGGTAGTTTCTACCAGAATTAATCATGTAAATTTCCAGAGGACTCTTGGTTCCTTTGGAACTGCTAAATATATAAAGTGTTTTTCCATGAAAACATGGGATTGTGTTCTATAATCTAAAATAGTGTTGTAGAATTATACTAAGTGAGAATGGGACATGTGGGAGAGATACAGCAAATTTGTTCTTGCTGCTGAACTGATTGATACTTGCTTAGATCAGAGAAATTGCAGATACACATTGCAGATACACTAAGATGATGGAGAAATTTGGAATGCTACGCAGCTTGTTTCTGAGTGCAACCCTTCATTAGTATGTATGGGGCAGATGAACAAAATCCTGAGTATTTTTCAGAGGGCACTAAACAGGGAGATCTTTGAAACTGCAGAATGCCTAGAAAGAGAAGTGCCACTTAATACTGTAGAAGATGTTAATACAGTAAAAATTGCCTTCAAATAGTCAAATTCAGGATCTCCAGTAGGAGATAACTTAGGCAGTGATGTTCAACTAGAAAAGGGGGGGTGGAAGGGCAGAAATGCTAGAGGGTAACTTGCATTGAAAGGACTCAGCACATTCACAGTGAAACCCTTCAGAGTGACCCTCCTCTTCCAGCCCCAGAAGAGCGACAATACTAGGGTATTCCACCTGCATATGCCTGCATGTTTCTATGCTGTTTATTTGGTATGGTGTGTTGGAAAAAGGGTTGGAACACTGTAAACACTGTAAAGATTGTTTTAAAATTCCTTGTGGATGCATTTGTAGGACTGTTAGTGGAGATGTTTTTCTTGATTTTTAAGCTACAAAACTTGTTGCCACCAGCTGCCAAGTATTCTGTACAACTATGAGACATGTTTTCACAAGAAAATAGTGGTTTGGGTTATTTTGTTTTGTGGGGGTTTTTCAGAGTGGATTTTTTTTTTTTTTACATTGTAGTTTTTTTTCTTTTTGCAAGACTTGTATTACTGAGTGGCACCTTAGAGATGGATTGAGAGGTGAAAAATTTGTTGATGGAACATCTACTATTAGGGTTCAGGATATCAAAAGAAGTGGTAAACCTATTAATATAACAGTTTCTTGGGCATATTTTACTACACATTAAATATTTTCTGTTAAGAGACAGTTTTTGCTGAAAGCCAATATTTTCTAGACCATACTTAATGTTTGCATTCTAATTGCAGCACGTCTAGTGATTTTAATCTGTAGTGTTCTTTGCTTCAGAACTCTCCAAAAACATTTTTTCCGGGATCTCACATGAGGTTTGGATATGCTTTGTCATCTGTAACACATATGGATCTCTCTTTCAAGTCCCCATAAGCTGACTTTCTAGATGAGATGATTATTAGAAGCTGAGTATTCCTTTTTGTTACTCCTGCATTGTGCAGAGGCCTTAATAGTGGGCTGTTTTTGTCATAACATGGAGGTAGTTTATACCTGTCTGTACTCTACTCCTTTAAATAATGAAAGGTATTAATTGCTGAAGAACGACTCAGTGTGGATTAGTTACAGTTTGATACTTTAGATGTGTCCTGTAGTCTTCCATTATTTTAATTGAAACAGCACTGAGAATTTGCAAGGTTATTCATTACTGGCTGGTCCAGATCATAAACATGAGCATACATGGGTGGCATCCCACAGACAGCTTTCTCTGTTCTTCTGGTGAATTAGTTTGGAGTAACTCAGAAACTGGTGGAACTAGTGGGTTGTCATGGTCATGTTATCAGTAGCTGCCTAATCCATGGATGCTGCCTTCCTTGTGGCCTAGAGATGCTGTGTGCACTGTGTCTGTAGAATGAGAAGAAGGAGCCCACAAAGGACATTGCAAATTTTGTCCCTGGCCAAAGTAAGAGAAAAGGATTATGATGTGCTAAGTTGTTGCCTTAGGATCAGGCCAGGTAGGTGTCACTGCTTCTGCTCAGTCACTCCAGTGCTCTGTCCGCAACGATGCGTGTGTGAACGCTTTCACCAGCTCTGAGATAAACCCAGTTATTCTGCTGCTGAACCCCACTAACAGTTTAACTTTGTGGATACAGTGTGCTTTTGCTGCCTTCTCTAAATTGCACCACTGAGTTATACAGCAAAACTGTCCAAGTTTTCCCTCTAAAGGTATGTGTCAGTGTTATCTTGAGAAGTGAAGTGAGTGCTGAGAGCTTTTCTAAGTAGAGGTATCCTGTAAGTAGAAAACAGTTAGCTGTTTTTATGATATCAGAATACAGAAAGAATTGGATCATTGACCTGGAGGTTCATCTATATGATCTATCAAGTGCATTTTTTAACTCTAGAAAATATTTTTAAAAATGCGTGTTTGTCTGACTGGAAAGCCATTTCCTCTGTTTATTCAGTGGTCATCTGACTATTACAAATACTATTTTACTACAAATACTGTTTTAACTCATATCAGCATCAAAACAGCTAAGACTGAGTGAACTGAACTTTGTTTAATCTTTGTGAATAAAATCAGTTATTAAATCTAAAGTTGGTTATTTACACAAGCTCACTGAAGATTAAGATAGTTATGCAGAAGCAAGGAGCAGTCTAATTCACTCACAAGTCTCAGTTTTCTTGGCTAAGCAGCAATGGCAATAGTTTTCTGTGAACGGAATATATGTTTTTCAGTCATTCATGCCTGCTGTTCTTGATTTTAAAACTCTGCTTTCATTACCTGTTCTTCCTTCTACTGAAAGCCTTGGGAATTTAGATCTTGACTTCACTTGAAAACACGGCTGTATCCAAGTTATTTTTATTTTAAAAATAAGAAGTTTAATGGTTTATGTAAAATACTGCGTTCTGTAGCTTACTTAGTCATAAGTAACTAATTAACATCTTGCAGAAGTGCTATAGCCATGTTAAATTTTTATTACTTGGAACAAGATTAGAATTAAAAACTGGGAGGAGCAGAACAGATTCTCAGATCAGGATTTCGCTGTAAAACATATCCACTCTTTGCCAGTGTGTTCTTTTGGGAACTGCTTATGTAAAATATTTTGATGGGGAGAGGAAAATGTTCGCTTATTATTCCAGTGAAATAGTTTTTTCCTTCCTTTTGTCTGAAGGGGTAAACATCTGAATTTAGTGTGAATTAATCTCAGCAGATGTATTTTGGGGAAATTGGACAGGGGCCAACCCAGCATTGCTTTGAGTTAGTGCCTCAGGAGAGAGAGGACAATCAAAGTGCAGAAAACCTCACTTCCATTTTCATCTGACTCTTGTCACCCACCAAAATAATCAATGTGGCAAATATGGTCCATGTAAGTTACATGGGGCAGACATTTCTTGGGATGCAGTGGACCCAGCTGAGCTAAGCACCTGTGACAGGAATGCAGTGTATCACTCTTGTGAGCCTTAGAATATGGTATTTGGAGAATGTTATGTTAGTTAGCTTTGTGAAGCTTTCCAATAGCACGGTTTTTATGTTGTTCTGTACAATGTTGCTGGCTACAGGGGCAGTGGTGCACTCTGACAAGTTTAATGCCCTTTATGAGGGGGCTGCATGCTCCATCTGATTGTCTGTTGAACTGGTTAGAAGCTTGTGAGAAGTACTGTTGTCCTCTCTTCCTCCTACCATTCAGGTTTGGTGGAATGGCACTATAAATCCAACCGGAGACAAAGCGGTCTTGAAACTGCTTAATGGAAACTTTGACAATTAGAATAAAATGCATTAAAGTACAAAACAATCTAAGGTTGAAGTGAACTACTGGGCACCTTTATTGTAATCTATGCTTACATCTGATGTACACGTTATAGGATATATAGAGGTGACAAGAACAAATTTTATTGCTTCATCATTGCATTAACAATCAGTTTTCTAAAACAAAGTGGAGATCTCTGAATACTCCTTGTGCTGTGAAGTAATGCTGAAGAGGGGAGGAACTCAGGTGTCTTTTCTGAGTTTGCCTGAGAATGACGTCCTGTGTTTTGTTCCCAGGAACTCTGCAGCAGTGGGTCACGGCTGTTTCTGCTACGCTCTGATGCGTTCCATCCCTGTTGCCATCTACGTTGTTTTGGTGACAGGTCTGCGCTACCACCTGTTCATATGGAGCGTCTTCTCGCCAAAGCTCCTCTACGAGGGAGTGCATGTGTTCATCACAGCTGCTGTCTGCCTGTTCTTCACAGCAATGGATCAGAACCACTCCTACAAAGTGCAAGACTGAAAATGGGTGTGTGGTGTGTGGTTTTGCATCGCAATGTCCACTGTGCCACTGGATTGGAAGAAGGAAAATACTGGCTTTAAATTGTTGTGGAGATTTTGAAGAGTAAATTGTTAAAAGAGTTGTTTATTTTAGTCAAGATCAGTCTTGTGTTAAAACTGAGCTTGCTATAGAAATGTTGAATTGAAATAAACTGTCTTTTCAAGGATACCTTTTGTTCTATAGCTGTCATTATAGCACTTTCCAAATAACAGAATGGTGATATTACATGTTTTGAATTTGAAAATGTACATCTTGATATAAATACAGACCAGTGCCTCGTAGGCACAGAAGAAATCCTGTGTGCATATAATTTTTTTACTTTCTTAGACTACAGAATCCTAAAAATGTGCAGGATTTCTAGGTGCTGTTCAAAAGATCCTGAATCCATTAGCTTCAGGGGATTTTTGTGTTTGTTTTCTTTCTAGAGGATGCATTGAAACTTTTATTGTACAGACATCCCAGGTAAGAGGTTTTGTTTTGCATAAGCAGCAAGTATTTCTGTTTAAAAGCAGCATTTTTCTTTGTAGGATGAGTGCCATCATTGTTTGTAATGGATTTCGATTTGCACTTCAGACACTGAATAAGAAACACTTATGGTCTAACAAAGTAATGAATCTTTTATGGAGTCCATTCACGGCTAAAATGTTGTTTCTTCTTATCAATGTATAAATGATAAATCAGGTTGGTGCTGCTATGCTGAACATTTGATCATGTTTTCCACACATGGGTACAGAGTTTTGGGCAGTAAACAGGAAAACAGTTTAATGGATTAAGTTAGCAGCAGAATAAAATGTGTAAAAGGTGTGTTTGCAGTTTGCATCACCACCCCCCTAGTGACCTGTCTAGCCATCTCACTTGAATTAATTTCTGTAATTTCTGTAATTGCTGTAATTAATTTCTAACAATGTTGTTTTTCCTTGGTTCTGTAAAGAAGATACATGTAAACGACTATACTGACTGTCAGTATTCATGTGGGGTCTTTTTACTTCTTAGTTTTGTCCATGTTTTGTCCATCGAGTTACTCTATATTTGAGGTATATCAGAATAGAAGCAGATGTTTTAACTTTTGTTACAAATATGGAAAAATAAAGCTTTCAAGACCGATATAGCTGACAGCACAGTTACTTTTTGTCTCATGTTACAGATAATGCAGATCTCAAAATGTAGGCCTTTAGTTTTTATACATTAATACTAGGCCATCTTGATTACTCATAATGAAATATTTTTTCAGGCTAGAAAACGACTAAAATTTTCAATATACTGCCAGCATATTGCTCATTACCTGAAGGAGAGAATACTCCATCTTAATGTCCTTTACTGTGACCTGCTGGAAGATTGAAAATTAAATACTTCTAATAAATCAAATTTTACTGGCAATTATGGTTATTTGAAGCAGTTTGTATTTGTGAAAGTGCATCTACCATTTTCCCAATTCTCAATTTTTTTTTTTGGTTACCTGCTGGCTAGCTGCCATTTTGGCATTATCAACATATTCTCTGTTTACTTACATTGTTAATTTGTAAGCATTCCTCCCTAAAATTCATACAGATTATGTTTATAAGACATTTAAATCAGTGGAAGAGGTTGCTAATAAAGAGATGGAAGGCATAGAGCAGAGCTTCTGGTGAAAGAGTCCTAAAACAATGTGGGATGACATTTACAAGGTATTTTATTGCTTCCTTCTGGGTTTGTGTTTTTTTGGTTTGTTTTTTTTTTTTTTTTTTTTTGTTGCTTTTTTGTTGTTTGGATTTTTTGTTTGGGTTTTTTTAGAGTTTTTTTTGGTTGGTTGGTTGGTTGGTTTCTTTTGTTTGGGTGGGGTTTTTTGTTTGTTTTTTTTGTGGTTTTTTTTTTTGCTTCTAGTATATCTCTTTTATCAAATAGTGGAATCTAAACTATTGTGTGTGTATTAAGATTGAATTTTTTTCAGATTACTTAGTTAAATGATCAGTGTCCCCCTTCTCCTCTGAAGTTGAAAGATGTCCAGATTGGATATAGGATTAAATGGCTTGGGAAAGCTGTTACTTAGGTCTTCAAGACCAGGAAAGGGGGGAGGAAGGAGAAGAGACTGCATCTCTGTCTCAAGTCAGCTCATGAGTTTGCATGATATATGAAAGAAACATGGTGCTCTCAGCTTCAGAATCGACATTTCAATTCTTTTTCACCCTTTCCCTTTGGATGTAGGCAAATGAAATAATGCTTCATGAGCTTGTGGGCTGTAGCAATGCAAATCTTAGGCAGTGAAGGAATGAATTAGTTCCTGCTGCAGGCAACCAAGCTTTAACTGAGGGATTATGTTACAATAATTTTATTTTTAATCAACATGAAGCAAATGCCTGAATACAAATTCTTATCTCACTAGTTAGTTGTTGCACCTCACTTCTTGTCATGTTCAGCATGTTTTAAACCCGCAGACAAGGAGACAAGTGATGTGGGAAGCAGGAATGCTACTGGGGATATTTTTTGCCATTCTGAGCATATCAGTTTCTTCTGTCCATGTCACCTGTAGTCCCTGCTCCAGTGTGGGATCAGACTGGAATTCCTTGGTAGTGCCCTGTGCATAGGCATAGACTCCTCCTTTAAATACCTTCTGAGCAGGGATGTTTTCTCTGTTTGGATAAAATTTTGCCATGTTAAATATTTCTGCTCAGCACCTTTACAGACAGTGCAGCCAGTTACTGTGGGTTACTGCCTGCTCTGTTAGATTTCACTAGGTCACCACCAGCCAGCACAACTCAAAGCTCCTAGCTGATGTCTGGTCTGGTCCCATGGATTTGCAATGGTGAAGCTTGAGCTTCATTCTTGTAAATGAATTCAGGTTTAAGAAAAAATATTAAATCTATTTGTCTTTCAGGTACTGCATAGATGTATTTCTGCTCTCTAGGAAAAGAAGCCTCCATTTTCCCTGCTTCTATATAAGCCAGCACAAAATCCGCAGTGAGAGCCCCAGCCTTTCCAGTAGGCAGGACACCTGTGTTAGGCCACTGTTCCTCTGTGGTTCTCTCTGTAAGGGTCAGGGCAGTTTCTGGAATCTCTCACATCAGGCATTTGCAAACTAAAGATCCAAGATTTAGCTCCACAATTGCACAGTTGCAGAGGAGAGGCCACAGTTGCAAGATACCATGAAAGACTTCCTCTGAAAGACCAAAGTTTTCCTGAGTGCTTCACCAGCAGAAGTAGGGGAAGGGAGCTGTCATCCCACTGGTCAGTGGGGCAGGAGAAGGAGCTGGCTGATGTCATTAGAGGCATCCCACTCTCCTGACTGTGAAAGACTGTGTTCAGGTGATGTTTGTGAGGCTGGCATTGCACCATCTAACAGAAGTATGGAAAGTCTGGGAAATAGCCTCTCTTCAGTCCACAGGCGGATAATACAGAGGGACACTCTTTGCCAAGAGCTAGATGGAGGGAAAATGACTGAGAGGGAGTTTGCCCAATGTGTTTGGCCCATTGGTACTTGATTTCTTCTTTTAAGAGTTGACAGACTCTGTGGAGAAGGGAAGACCGTGGATGTTGAACAACTTGAGCAAGGCCTTTAGCAGGGTGTACTTGGGAGCCACATGTTGAGTTAATAGATGAGTAGGCTTGAAGGATGGACTGGATCTTTGGGCTCAATGTCTGAGTCACTCTGTCTCAGCCTTGTTTGTCAGAGAAGAAGTGATGTGATATTAGGGCAAGGCACTTTAGGATTGTTCTTAAGCTGGATGAGGGGAGAGACCAGAGCAAATCTGGAGATGGTACCAAGTAGGGGGACTGGTGTATATGCCAAAGGGAGAACCACCCTTTGGAGAGAGCTTGGCACACTGCTGACAGCCTGCGGTACGGCCTGGCACATGTCCCTGGCTGGTGATGGTGCAGGATGGTGCCCACAGGCTGCTGAGCAGCCCTGACAGCCTGATCCTGTTCCCCAGCTCATCACTGTTCAAGGAGCAGGCGCACGCACGTCTGCATGGACGGACAGTGTATTCAGTACCTGGCCTAGATCCCAGTGGCCTGCCTTGCTGCTGTCAGTCAGACAAGGGAACCCCAGGTTTCCTGCTTCTGTTGCTGGTATACAGACCTTTTCTCTTACGAGTGAGCCCAGCTTGAAGTTTACTGCTTGCTTGTTCATAAACATCTATCAAGATTAGAGGATGCACTCAAAAGAAGTAGGATTTAATGAGAGTAGGGAACACTCAGCAGTGGTGAAGTGAAGGACACACACAGAAATACGCATACTAGAGGCCTGTTTATACAGAGTCAGCACTTTTTCTCTACATTTTCCTCTGCTTTTCCATGTTTATTCTTTTCTGAGCCATCTTGGTCCTTCCTTTTCTTGTCCTTTTGTCTCTTCCCTAAGTATTACATAATGACTTGCATGTTCTATCAATCCCGTTAAACACACATCATAAATTTTACTGAATCCTGAAGTGCTTTTCCCTGTGGATCCCATGAGTTGTGTGCTCCTCCAGGCAATAAATTCCTTGAGTCTGCAAGGTCTTCAGGAGGAGACGTTTCTTTTTTTTATTAATCCTGGTGTACTTCACACCAGGGATAATTGTCCAGCTGCTTACTAAGTGATTATATTGTCATCTAAATAAATTAGTATAAATTGCTGATTGAGCAATTAGGATAGCTGAGATCCTCAGCAAGTCCTTGCCCATCTGACCTTTGTGCAATCATGACCAGTCTGTTATCACCTAACTTCACAGTGATTGGTGCCTTGTTTCAGCCTGGGCATGAGGATGCATCAGAGACCTTTTGGCTACCATCAGCTCCAAAGAGGGAAGGCACAGAAGTGAATTTTTCTCAGAGGAGGAGAGGAAGAGCTTCAAAGACAGCAGGCACAAGCTGGAGTACAGGATATTTCCAGGAGTTCAGGGGACTCTTTTCTTACCTGTGTGTTTACTGTGGGGATGAGCCCCAGGTGTCCACCCTGGGAGATCTTCCAGCACTGAGGCAACCTCATTTAGTTACCCCCACTGTGTGTTGGAAGTTGTACTGTGTGTGCTCTGAAGTTCTCTTCCAGCCAACATTCAGCAAGGATTCTGTGTTTTTATTGTGCTTGAAGCCGTCTCTGCAATTTCTTACTGACCATTTCACAGGTTACATCCTGAAGTCAAAAACTTTGTAATTGATTTCATAATTAAAAAAACCAACAAAAAAGAAAATGTCTGTGTCATTTAAAAAAAAAAATAGATAAACCTCACAGTTGAAAATTGTTACTAGTTTCTGTAGCCATGCATTTACAGCCTAGTTGTAATGTCACCTGCCCGCCAGTGCCTCTGTAGCTTGAGTATTTCCAGACTTGATTGCAAAAGGTTCTTCATTCTGTATTGTCTCTGTTATGATTCAGATGGTTCCCCAAAGTGTTCAACTTGCCTATCGGGCCTGAAGTGACACTTGTGGCCTGACTGTGATTTCTGCAGGCCCATGTTGAGTATGTTTGGTAGGACACACATAGGCTACTAATTTACTATTTTCAGATTGAGAAATAGGCCTGTGGACATTAATTCCTTTTGTTTTCCTGATGGGGGACAGAGGGTCATCCCAAAGAACTTGTTACCTGTCCCTCAACATTTGGTGAAAAGCTTGGGTTGCCATGAGGAATAGCCCTGTTCCTTCAGCTGTCTCTCCTACTCAGTATAACACTGTTGTCCTCCCCACCTGCAGGGTGCTGAGGACACATTTTCCGTGTGATACAGTGGTTAAGGTGTAACTCAGTGAAAAGTTCAATCTGTTGCTCAAAGCACCACTGTTTTTGCATAACATCATTGTCATTTGAAGAACTAAGGATGCCAGCCACTATACATGGGCCTTAAGCATGGTACTTAGTCTCAAGATGAGCTATACATGGCAAAACTTTAACCACCTAAGCCTTTTTTTGACCTCTGACATTTCCACTGCAGTGTGTTGTATTTGCTGATGTCTGCTGCAAAGGCTACCTGTGATGCAGAACCTGACACAGTCCCATTCAAATGGGACCCAGCAAATATGCACCCAGTGCTGCGTGTTGGTGTGTCAGTCACCAGCAGGAAGACTTGAGGTCCCAAACACTCAGAAGACCCTGCACCTGTTACCCTGAGGGCTGATTCTATCTGTGTAGGTAGGAAGACTTGAGGTCAGCTTTACCTAATAGAAAAAAGCCCCGAAAAGCTGATGTCTTTGGAGGCAGAAGGAGTTCCCAAAATAGCCCTTCTTGGTGTTAGGCTTTTGCTGACCTGCAGAGTCTGTTAGTATGGTTAGTTAGAGGTCCCTGGGGAAGCTGAGTCTGTGGTTACAGGGACAGTACTGGAGAGCCATGTAGTGTCTGGCTTGCTGGTTTGGCAAGTTTTTGTTTGTACTGTGCGTAGCTTTTTGTTTTGGATAAATGTTTAAAAGAGTAGCATGGCTGGAGTCAACCCCCATAGCAGTGAGTGGCTTAGGAGTGGATGAACTGCTTCTTAGATTTTGCTTGCACATGAACAGTCAGTGCTTGCTTGCACATCAGTGGTCAGGCACTTTTGGCAGTGGCAATGAAAGCCTAGTTCTTCCACAAAAGCCCTGCTGGAGGGGCCTTGTCAGTGGAGTAAGGTTCCCTGATCCTTTCCTTTCACAACTGGAACACAAGACAACTGCTGAGAAAAGACAGAGGCCTGTTAGAGAGGATTTTCACAGCTGGAGGTGCTGTGTTACGACTGGAGATTTGTTGTCCACAGCTCTGACAAAGACGTGCTTCTGGGAGCGTGAACATCTCCTTTCTGCTCTGTGAGGCAGAAACTCTCCAACGTTGCGTGTTTAATGTTGCTCAACAGTGTGCCACAGCACATAAGTAGCGGCTTCCCTCCTGCTTTGCCATAAGCGTGAGGGCAGCCCTGTGGAGATCCACGATGGGAGGGAAAGGGTGGCACTGCCTCAGAGACCCCAGCACAGCACAGCACAGCACAGCACAGCACAGCACAGCACAGCACAGCACTTTGTGTGGTCACTTGCACTGAGGTGCCTGCAGTGATAAATCCTTTGGTGATCAGCAGCATGGGGCACAGCTTTGGTTTACAAGGCGCGGTCTGATGTGTGCAGCGTGTGAAAGATGGATATGCGGAGAGCCATTCTCAGCTGTGTGTGATTAGGATCTCCATGCCTGGCAGGTCTGGGTGCACAGAGGGCAACCCAGGGAACCCCTTTAAGGGAACTGGAGTCATTTGTGAGGCTCACAGTGGCAGACTGAGAGGATTCCCTGGTGGGATGTGAAGAACATTTAAGGGAAAGTAGAGCTGTGGTAAGGGATGTGCAAGGATGAAACAAAATGGTAGTTTTTGAGAGCAATGATGTTGAACTTTTCTGTTGAGGGGTAGTTTTTGCAGGGTGGGCTGTGTTGTCAATGCCATCTGCCTTAAACACATGAAGCAACACATGAATGCCATGCCTTTCAACACATGTAGCATTTCTGAGTGAGCAAAAATAAATCCCTTTTATGAAAACACCAGAATTTTAAAAAAGGGAAAAACCAACTAAGCAAACCAAACCCCAAACCACATCAAACCAAATGAAACGAAATGAAACCAAATGAAACCAAACCAAACGCAAACTAGAAAAACCCAATCACAATAATCAAGACAGTTGTCTGCTTGGAACCAATAGTTTAGCTACATATAAATTCACAACAGCTGATTTCCAATAGGCTTTGATTTCAACATCCTACTCAAAAAGTTTTGCTAGTGGAGAGAAAGAGGAACAGAAGGAAATAAAAAGTATGCGAGTGACTGTATCTGTCCTGCTGACCTGTTTAAATCAAACCTGGAGAAAAACAGAGTTTGCAGGATATTCTGAGTTTCCATATCCCTTGGCTAAACATCCACAATGTCTAATGTAGAAAGTTCCCAGGATAGGCCTCTGCTACTACCCTGACTTCAGCAAGGCTTTTTACACTGTCTCACATACATCCTGGTAGGTAAACTCAGGAAATGTGGGTTAAATGAACAGACAGTGAGTAGTTCTTATAAATGCTTCTTATAAATTCAGTGGATCAAGAACTGGATGAAATGGCAGAGCTTGGAGGGTTGTGACCAGCAGAGTAGAATCCAGTTGAACACCTCTAGTGGTGGCATTCCCCAGGGATCAATACTGGGTCCAGTCTTAATCAGCTTGTCTATCAACACCTTGAATGAAGGGATAGAATGAACCCTAAGCCAGTTTGCAGATGATGCAGAACTGGGGGGAGTGGCTGGCACACCTGAAGGCTTTGCTGCCCCTCAGAGGGACATTCATGGGCAGGGGAGCTGGGCACAGAGACACCTAATGGGGCTCAACAGGGGCAGGTTTAGAGTCCTGCACTGGGGAGGAACAGCCCCAGGCACCAGCACAGGCTGGGGGTGACCTGCTGGAGGGCAACTCTGTGCAGAAGGAGCTGGGGGTCCTGGTGGACAGCAAGCTGACCATGAGCCAGCAGTGCCCTGGTAGCCAGGAGGGCCAGTGGGATCAGGAAGGGCCTGGGGACATCAGGAAGAGTGTGGCCAGCAGGTCAGGGGAGGTGATTGTGCCCCTCTTCTCCAGTCTAGTGAGGCACATCTGGAGTGCTGTGTCCAGTTCTGGGCTCCTCAGTGCAATAAAGACAAGGAGCTACTGGAGAGGGTCCTGTGGAGAGCTGCCAAGATGATTTGGGGCCTGGAGCATCTCTCTTATGAGAAATGAGAAACTGTGAGAGCTGGACCTGTTTAGTCTGGGGAAGAGAAGAGAAGACTGAGAGATTTGTAATTGCACACAAATATCTCCAAGGCACATGCCCAGAGAATGCTGCCAGAGTCTTCTCAGCAGTGCCAGAAACAGAACAACGGTTAATGGCCATAACCATGACACAAAAAATTCCACCTCAACACAAGGAGGAATTTCTTTACATTGAGGGTGGCAGAGCACTGGAACAGACTGTCCAGGGAGGCCATGAGGTCTCCCTCTCTGGAGGTGTTCAAAACCCACCTGGGCATGTTCCTGTGCACCGCTCAGATTGACCCTGCTTTGGCAGCAGGGCTGGACTGGGTGATCTTCTGAGGTCCCTTCCAATCCTAAAAATTCAGTGATTCTGGGCAGTCAGAACTTAGGTAGTGTCCATTCCACATAACAGCAGCCTGACCAGTCCATGCACATAGGCTTTGGACAAAGAACAGCTGTTGGAACCTGGCCTTGCTACTTCCCCTGGTCCTGGAACAACCTTATTTAAATGCAAAGTGAAGAAGCTCCTACAAGTTCCTCCTTACTCACTAAAGAGACAGTCATCTGACAAATGTGCCTCAGTAACAGAATTTTGCTGGGTTTTTGATGAAGGCTCTTATCCACAACCATGGCCAACACCTGCACCTCTGCCTTAGCATCCTTGTGGTGGAGTCTGGACAGCTGCTGCCTGTTTTGATTCCTGAGTACAAGTGCAGGATCAAAATGAGTCGCACTTTCCATCTTTCCCCCACACTGCTGCACTGTCAGGGTATGTGACACTGTCTGCACTGCATTCCCACCTCAGCAGAAAGGGAGCCAGGAATGTCACACAGCCTGCCTGAGACTTGGACAGTGAGCAGGGAATGAACGCTTTTTCCTCCTCATTGAATGCTGTAGGGCCGTGTCTGGGGGCTGTCTGCCACCCGAGGAGACACACAACACTGTCCTAGCTCACAGATCAGCACAGACAGACAAAGGTCTGACTTTCCTTCTGCCTTTTTGGGATCATTTGTGTGAACCCGCTTGCTTGCCCTAGGGTGAATTTTGCACAGCAAAAATCATGATGCCAAAAGTATACCACGTGCTATATACCACAGCCAGCAGACAGGTATAGACAAACAAGATATTTAAAGCCTGAAACTCAGATGATAAAATACTAGATGATTAGCAAAGTAATTTTACTCCATTTGTAACAAATGTGCTCATTTGCATGAGGAGTGCAATGAACGTAGATTAGATGAAACAAAAGCACAGAGATTGGGCAGTTTTCCTCTTTTATGCAAAGACTATAATTAGTCTGTATTTTGATATGTGATGGTTTGAAAATATCTTAGCTGCATACAGAGCAAGTGTAACTTCCCTGGAAGTGTTTTTCACCTGCTGTTAGATGCTTAAATCGAATTGCTGGTTTTTTTTTCATCAGACCAATTACATTATTTTACATTGTTACATGTGACGTGCCTCCCCCCCCACCCCCCACCCCAACTCCACTAAACATACTGTTTCCCTGGAATGGGCTTTTTAATTGAGCCTTACTTATTCCCACTGAAATCAGCAGTGCTTTTCTCACAATGCCAAGAGAGCCCTAACTTGCAAATAATTTCCAGTTGCCATCACTGAAATCTCTTACTTGCCTGATGCTGTATTGCTTGAGATGTATGAAGTACTCTTAGAAAATAAAGATCGAATCAGTTTAATTCTTCATTTGAAATGTTAGTGCCATGCTGCTTTTATGTAGGCAAATGCATATTGAGTCCTATTTTCTGAGTGTAATTGCCTTAAGTGCTGTTGATCTTGCAAAGAGAATGGTGCATTCTCTAATTCAAGGACATCAAAGATCCTGATCCTGAAAATGCTTAAGCATGTGGAGAAGGCCTTCCCAAGGGATGACACAAACATCCAGCTACTCTTGTGCTCAAGGCTGGGTCTGCATTTGCCAGACTGATACAGGAGAGGCACTCTCCATCTTACCCCTGAGCAGGGCCGGTCGTTGGAGGGAGAGACTTGACAGGAGAGGAGAAGTGGTGAGAACAGTTGCAGGCAGGAAAAGAGCAGTGTGGATAGAGTGTTTGGAATCAGATGGAAGTAGCCAGATAGGACATAAAAAACACCAGGAAGGCAAATGAACAGAGGCAAAAGAGGAAGACTGAAATATGTGAATCCAGTGTCAGAGAGTGATCCTTCAACTTATTGGTGGCAATGTGAAAAAGCTGGGTTGAAATCTGTTTTCAAGGTGTTTCTTGAGGGCTTGTGATTAACTTCAATCCACTCTATTTGTGAATTGAAATACAAAAAAAACTAAAGGGGGCTTAAGAACATAGTCTGGACAAAATGACTAACGGTGGAAAACTAAGTTAATTTGAAGACCAGTAGCATTTATAAGAACTACCAATTTAAACTCTCTGCTCTTACTGAGAACTCTCCCTCTCCATCTCAGGGAACGTTCATTCTGTTCCACACTGGATGATTTCTCATGACCAGCATCCCACAGTACAATATCTGAGTGCTGGCCAGGCTCACTGTGTGTAACCTGGCTTGCTGACTAGCAAGCCCTTCATGGGATCCTGTCATGATCCCCCTCTGTGCAGCTTCAGACCTGCACAGAGCAATGTGCCTTGATGTAGTGCAGGTAGAAAAACAGCACAACAGAGACATTGACCTGAGCAGGTCCACCTAGCGGATCCAGAGAAGAGCCACAAGAACGAGGGCTGGAGCACTTCTCCTAGGGGGACAGGATGAGAGAGTTCAGGCTGTTCAACCGGGAGAAGAAAAACATCCTAGAAGACTTACAGCACCATCCAGTACTTGATGGGACTTTATAACAAAGATGGAGACAAACAATTTATTAGAATCTGCAGCAATCATTTTAAATTAAAAGAAGATTTAGAATTAAGAAAAAATTCTTTACTGTGAGGGTAGTGCTCGGAGAAGCTGTGGATGCCCCATTCCTGGCAGCAATCAAGGCCAGGCTGGGTTGAGCTCTGAGCAACCTGGGCTAGTGAAATGTGTCCTGGCCCATGGCGAGGGGGCTGGAGCCAGATGACCTTTGAGGTCCCTTCTACATCAAACCACTTTATGATTCTAGGATTCTATGAAATTTAGACTAGATGTAAAGAAGAAATATTTCATTATAAGGGTAATGAAACACTGGCACAGGTTTCCCAGGGAGGTCATGGATGCACCATTATTGGAAATGTTAAAGGCCAGGTTGGACAGGTCTCTGAGCTACCTGATAGAGTTGAAGGTGTCCCTGCTTATTGCAGGGGTCTTGGGCTACAGGATCTTCAAAGATCCCTTGCAAGCCAAATCTTTCTACGATGCTATGGAAAGCAGGAATAGAGTGGGAAAGCTGTAAATGTAATGTACAAATATCCATAGACATTGCACCCTGAGCATTGCTGGAATTGATAGTACAGAGCAATTTCCTTTTTCATGCATGAATGTTGTACAAAACACTCATTTTATGGCTCCCACTTCACAGAGCTGCTTCCTCCCTCAAGGTAACATCTCAAGAAAGGTCCTGTCCCTGCTTGTGAATGAAGGAGGGAAGCTTGTTTTAAGGAGGATGAAGTTAGAAAGTGATTGAGAATTTTCATTGCTTTAAAGAGAGAGAGTTTTACTGGTGAAAGAAGAACACAGCAAGTCCATGAATAGATATGTATCTAGAAATCCCTTATTTTCTGAGCACAGCCTCTTACAGGAATACACAAAACCACTCCAAGTGGAACTCAGCATCTGTATTTGCTTGTTTTGCTTGTTTCTGTGTCGTGGCTTCTAGCTTTCAGGAAACTTCTAGCCTCTCTTGCTTTAACTGCTGAGTCCTTGCACTACTCAGCTGCACACAAACCAGCTTGTGGGAGCAGCACTGCCACGTGCCTCTTTCAGGGTGCATCTCACAACTTCATGCATGCCTTTCTGTATATGTGTTTGTCCCTCTGCTCCATCTCACAGAGGTATGTTGAGAGAAACAACTATGTTTCAAGAGGGAGAAGAGCTAGTTTAGATCAGCAGTGCTGTGCCCCTACTTTCACAGGGCCATTACTGCCTTGTTGGCATGTAGACAAAAGGGGTAGGGGGAAGTTTCTGGGATTCTGCTCCTTTTGATGAAAAATTAAATTTTTTCCCAAATTAAATGGCACAGATCAAACACATCCTCTTCTGCATGCTTCTCCATAACTGCTGTCTGTTGTGTAAAACAACACAAAACCATGAGTATTTCAGTCTGCTGACTGATGAGGCTGGCAGCATGCTATGGCTGGAAACTGCAGCTGGTCTAGCTCTGATCTTGCAGGAGGAGGAATGAGGAAGGCAAAGGGAAACACTTAGCCTATCCTTTCTTCTGCTGTGTAACGTATTTACAGGAAAATGAGCTTCTACCCATGCTCAGCTTCCTCAGTCCAGGCTGAATTCACAGCATTGATTTCATGCTTAGAGATGGGTCGCAAAATGGGAGAGAAAACTGGCAGAGGCAGGTTTTTCTCCAGAGCCCTCTGATTAGAGCTGCAGTATGGCCAAGACAAGGAGACAGTTCTCTGGGTCCCTCCAGTTCTAGGCAGCCAGGAGCTTTAACTGCAGTGTGCTTTTACTCTTGAAGTGGTTTGACCCTGGCTGGATGCCAGGCACCCACCACAGACACGCTCTCACTCCTCTCCAACAGTGCACAGGGGAGACAAAATAGAACAAAAGTGTTCACGAGGCGAGATCAGGACTGGGAGAGATCACTCACCAAATACCATCATGAGCAAAACTGACTGCACTTGAGGATTTTAATTGAATTTATTGGCAGAAAAATCAGAGGAGGATAATGAGAAATAAAAAAAGTATTACAAACCATCTTGCCCTCCTCTCCCCCTGCCCCTCCCCAGATCTACCTCCTTCCCCAGAGGAGCAGGGAGACAGGGAAAGGGGTTCAGTTCATCACACATTGTTTCTGCTGCTGCTCAGGGGCAGGAGTTGTTCCCCTGCTCCAGTGTGGCATCCCTCTCACTGGAGGCAATTCTCCATGAACTGCTGCAACACGGGTCCTTCTTACACAGGGTGCAGTCCTTCAGGCACAGTCTGCTCCAGCATGGGTCCCTCACAGGGTCACAAGTCTTACCAGGAAATCTGCTCCAGCTCCTCTCTCCATAGGTCTGTCAGGAGCCAGTTCCTCCCAGAGGGTCACAGCCTCCTCTCAGGCATCCACCTACTCCAGCGCAGGGCTCCTCCATGGGCTGCAGGTGGATCTCTGCATCCTGGTGATCCTTCATGGGCTGCAGGGGCACAGCTGCTCACCATGGGCTGCACCAGGGGCTGCAGGAGAATCCCAGCTCTGGCGCCTGGAGCAGCTCCTGCCCCTCCTTCCCCACTGACCTTGGTGTCTACAGAGTTGTTCCTCTCTCATATTCTCATCCCAGTCTTCTCTGGCTGCAATTGCATCTGCACAGGAACATTTTTTTCCCTCCTAAAATATGTTACCACAGAGGCATTACTATAATTCTTGGCTGTCTCAGCCCTGACCTGTGGCAGGTCCATCCCAGAGCCATTTGGCATTGGCTCTGTTTGACATGTGTCACCATTGAGTCAGGACTGGGAAGGATAGGTGACACATACTCTGTACATGATCAGAGGCTAATAATAATTTTATTAGGAAACCCATTCTTTTTATACATGGTTTTATACAGGTGGACCTGATTGGTCCTTTAATCAACACACCATCACCATTGGCTAGCTAAGAAATCACCCTCCGTTAAACATCTTCCCATAACACATTCCATATGTTCACAAACACCAGGTGCAGAAATGTAAGAATTGTTAAATTCTTTTCTCTGACCTTCTCACAGCCTTTCCCAGAACAATTCCTGGGAAATTTTCTCTCTCTGACCAGGCTGTCGATATCCACAGACATGTGACCACTCTTGTAGTGCCCCCACCACCAAATCCAAACAAACCTAGTACAACCCCCTCCTGCTGATTCTCTTTTCCTTTGTATGAAGCAGCTGAATGTCCATCAGAGCTGAGGTCCCTCCCTCAGACAATGAGCTGTTTTCCTCTGTGCTGTGAATATTTACACTACTTACACAAGCTGAAGGACTGAGAGGGAAAGCAAGGAGCCCTGCCCTCAGCACAGCTTGCAGTGTGACCTGCAGGGAACCCGGAGAGATATCCCTGTGCACAAGGCCAGGTCAGATCTTCTAGAAATGACTTGATTTCTTGCAGAGGCAAGGCATGGAGGGTAGAGAATAAATTTTATTAGCTAAGGCAAAAATCAGGCAAGTTCTTGTATGAATGTCTACACAAAGAATATGCATGTGAGGGAAATATCAGTGATAAAAAGTCAGAAAGCCAAAGGAAAACATGTGCTAGCTCCCAGAAATCCCAACTAACAACATTCCTTGATATGGCCATCCACAAGGGCTTGTGGAAGAAGCCAGCTTACTACACTGCAGCATCTCACTACCAGCAGGAAGGAAGAGCTTGGTAATTCCTGCAGCTCTGTGGGAAGCTTTCAGCTGGTGCTCTTAGAGACTGATGTCCTTTAAACTAGTACTGAGCAGTCCCACTCATACTTGTGAATGTCCATGTTCATGTAAGTATCTAAACAGAAATGATTTCTCTGGGGAGTCTGCTCCTCTGGTGTGTGAGAATAACATTTCAGTGGTTCCTTCCAACTGTGGTTCCTTCCAGCTGGAGACTTCACTGACCTGAAAACAACTGTTTTCCAGACCTCAAAGATAATATGTGAAGAAAAGGCAAAAACTTTCTTAAACTGCACAAAGTGAGCAGGGCCATCTTGACCAGACAAAAAGCCTGAAAGAAAAGCAACACAGAGTTTCAAGAGGCTTGTGTACTGCCAAGAATAGAGTTATCTGAAGGTGTACATGGATTTCCAGTCTAATCTAAGAGGGGAGCAGTTTTCTGGGCGTGTTGCTCTCTCAGGTGCACCCAGAAAAAGCAAGAAGCTGGTTGATGAGTTGCTGACAGGTGAGGGTGGAGCTCCTTGAGGACATTGCTTCAAGGAGCTAAGGGCTGCCAGAGGATGAGGCTCCCAAATGAAATGGAAGATGGGGAGCTCTTAATTTCTGTGCTTTACAGAAAGCCACCACCATTTTCCCAAGTGTGCACACGCTCATTTAGGAGATTTGATTTTCAGTGTGTGAAGTTCTGGCACAGATGGGTTATGAGGGAAGACAGAGCCCCATATCCATGACGTGGGCACTAGCCCTGCCTGGAGTTAACTTGTTGCCTCTGTCTTAAGAGGATCTACCTCGAGGGTCTGACACAGGCAGAACGTGGCAGGAAGGGAATTTAGTGTGAGATCCTTGGTGAGGAGGCCACCCTCTGCAGACAGGGATGGGCCAGGGCAGGTGGTTCAGGGCTTGTGCTGAGGCAGTGGCACTGGGACTGTATGAAGGTGAGCAACTCCACTGGCTGCTGGGGCAAGGTGTAAACTCAGCCCTGGTCCTCCATAGGCTGATTTTAGGGTGTTTTCAACATGTCCTTGAAAGCAGATGCATGCCCACACAGATTGTGGAGCCCCAGCCCCTGGCCTCCTGTCTCACAAATGCTGCGTGGGGGCAGAGCAGCTGGAGCTCCCTGCACGGATCTGTGCTGTGATGTCTTCTGGAGAGCTGAGCAACAAGGCAAAAGCCAGCCCTTACATTCAGTTGTCTGCTATGTGCTGCCATTAATCCACTTCAGTTTATTTGGCAGCAGAGATCAGAATGAATTAATTTGGGATTTTCAGGCTGTTGAATGTTTTTCCTCAGGCAGATTTGTGTTGAATTCTGGGCTCTGGGAATTAGCTGCTATTTAAAGCAGCAGTGTGTGAACTTTCCTGATGGCTTGTGCTCTCTCTGTCCAACTGAGACAGAGGAAGAAGTGATGCGTGTGGGTGCTAGTCAGTGCTCTGCCTTGGCTCCTCCATCCCCAGTGGGATTGATCTTGTTGAGTTTCTAGGAGGTAGGCTTTCAAATCTTCCTGAGTGCTGGGGTCTGCTCTGTGGCAGCGAATGTCATACTAGAGACACCTGTATAGTCCCCATCTCTCCAGGAAGGGAAGGGGCTTGGCATCCACTTCTTTAGGGCTAAAGAAGACGGGTTTTTGCTGTTTGCTTCTTGATGCAGACAATCCCATCTGCTGATTCTACTTACAGAGCTGCCCCAGGGGACCTGTCTTTGGTGTTGGAAGTAAAGCAGCTAAATAGAAAGATTGAGCTATGAAAAGGCAGCCGGGGAGGTTGGGGAGTGGTGCAGGGACATGAGGAGCTGCTGTGGGAGAGAAAATGTCTCCAAGCTGTTCAGATTAGAAGCAGGAGCCTGTGTCCAGGGACCTGAATGTGCCAAGCAGGGGCTGCCCTCTGCCCAGCCCAGCCCCAGCCTGGGCAGGAGGGTTCACAGCAGCAGCACATGTTGAAAAGGATGAGCCATGTTTACCTGCCTGCCTGAGCATTCAAGCACACCCTTCATACCTTTGGTACCTCCTCGTAAGAGATTCTTTGACTTGGGTGCACTCAGTAAGGGTCACAGGAGTCTGTGAGAAGAGCCTGGAGTCTGGAAATTGCTTGCTGAAAGGCTTAAAATCTCACATAGAGGCTGAGATCTGCAGCCTGACCTTCAGATGTGCAGAGAACATACCAAAGGCTTTAACATTTGGAAACAAAATGACAGAGCTACCCAATAGCTTCGCGTGACTGACACCTGGTTTTCACCTCCTCTTTATGTTCAGCTCCAGTTTTCCCCCTTTTTGTATCATAAAGTAGCTTTTGCTTTGCTCTGCAGTGAGAATTTAAAGGGGGAGCGGGGATGAAAAATAGAATAGGTGCAGTGGGTCTGGTCTTGATCTTGCAAATCACTTGTCTGGGATGCTGCAACACAAGGTCTCTGAGATCCACACAGCAGGCTGTGGGCCACAACTGGCCCAAACTTGCACTGGCCAGAACCTGACCATCAATCCTGTGTTCAGAAGCCATAGCTCCATTTCCTCCAGTAGCTGCAGGAGCAAGCCTTGTTCTAACCCCTGGACAGACTTATCCTTTGACCTCACCTGTAATCTCACCTGTGGTTTAGAAACATGAATCTGTTTTTTGAAACATTTAGAAAAATCAGTGCTCATCTCACACCTTTCTACTTTCAAACTAGGAATTTTTAACTATAGGTCTGTGACAAAAAAGACAGCAGCTAGAACTGTCCTGGTGACTGATTTTGTATTTGCAAGTTACTATAGAAAACTTTTCAATCCAGAAATATTTTAGCTGGCACTTGTTTAAATTGGATTCTCTGAAAATAGCATGAGTTATTTTGGAAATCTTTTCTGCCTTGCGCTTCTTAGTACCTATTAGGAAATTTTAAGTGTGCATTCACTATGCTAAAAGAATAATGGAGAACTCAGAGCAACCAGTTCTGTGTGGGATGCTTAAGGCATTAACATATTTTGAAAAGATTATTTCCAAATTAAGATACCTAAAGTTGGAACTGATCGTAATGTGAAATTCCTGCCGTTGAAAGATACAGAGTGGGAAACGTAGAGACATGGAGCCATGTATGTGTTCTGGATTAGGATTAAGTGCTTGTGTGTGCACTCTTCCAGCCTACTGCTATAGCATTACTAATATCCATTCATACATAACAGATTTAAAAGCTATTCACTATAAGAGACAGTTTTTGTGGTCTGAGAACTTCACATGGAGATACTAAACTAAGTTCTGAGAACTCAAACAATATTATTTGTTATTATATAGGTGGTCTTATTGTTTCTCTTTTTGTACCTAGGAGGAAATTTTCCTTTCAGAGGGGAAATTACCACTGCTTCCACAGCAAGGAGAATACCCTTTTGCCTGTGCCTTTATTCTGGAAGGAGGAGTTAGTGCTGGAGGAAGCCACATGATACTGGATGGAGATGCAGAGGGGTGAGACTCTGTCAGATATGGTTTTGGCCACCCTGCTGCCTCCTAGGAAACCTGTGACTTTGGAAATGTTAATATTTGCTTCTCTCTGAAAACCTGAGATGTCTTCAGGATCCCCTGAAGGATCCTGAAGGAGTCCTGGGAGGAAGGGAGTGGGATATTTGTATTACAGGCTGGAATATCTGCAATGTGCAGGAGTACTCTTGTAAGCTTCTGGGAGCTATTCTGAAAATAAGGAAGAACTGCAAGGTAGGGACAATCTGTAGGGATGATAAAACTAATGCCTCTTTTCTCTTTTAAGTCACAGGACCACACGTGAAGCTCTCCTCACAGCATCCAAATGCACCTTCCTCTATTTATGCAATCATATGGACCCCATTTATGGGCCTTTTCCTGTAATGTGTGCTTGTAAAGCGCTAAATCCCTCCAAAACCTCAACATGCATGACAAAATGTTTGGCATAAGAAAGCCATATGCTCTTCCTCCTTGCTTGTCCTGCTGCTTGAAGCCACCAATTTAGGCATAGCTATGTGAATGCTCACTCCTGAGGGGCAGAGATTTCTGTCCACTGCTTGGACTTCTGCATCTCTTTCTTGGCACACCTCCTTACAGAGTTCACTGCTGCTCAGTCAATGAATTCACTGCAAACACACACACACACACACAAACACACCCCTACACACAGTTTCATAGCTCTGCATGGCTCGTCATCCAACACCCAAAAATGAAACATGTCTGATCTGCATTTATTCTAAAAAGTTATCCATAGTCTACTGAGTTAATTTCTTTTCCTTCAGTAATGAACTGACAAACCTGCTCTTAGAAACAAAGGATAATGTCTGCATTTGAGGTTTTCTCCTTACACAAAATTAACTCAGCCCTCAAGCTCCTTTGTGTTGTGTTCACTGCATTGCAACAGTGCCTCCATGCTTATCAAAGGAAATGTGAGCTTTTTGAGAGTGTCTTGAGTAATAGTCAAGCCAAACAGCTACTGGTGGGTATTAAAATACTTTACTAGTTAAAAAGTTCATACAGCAAACATTTGTTAATGTACAAGAGTTCTGGAAGGGCAGTCAAATGAATCCAAATCAAATTGAAACTTATTATGGTCATGTCTCACCTGGCCCACATTAAATGAATCTTGAGAGAGTGTTTGAATACAGCCCTGTGGAACATGTCATCAGAATGCCTTCTAATGAAAAGGCATTAAAAAATTATTTGGCTAAAAAAATGTTTTCCAGTGCCCTTCATGCCCCAATGCCTTGGAGTGTTTTGGGCTCACAGCATTGCTAAGCAAGATCTTTAAATTTGTGGTAAATAAGTACCCTGGAGAAAACACATAATGAAGAAGAAAAGCCCTGGTTGTCTCTGTGCAGTGGTTCTTCTTTTCTAACACTCTCTGATGACAGGCTGGGTGACTTAGGTCAGCTTTCCAAGCACATCTTCCCTTTCACAGCAGTTGGAGGCATCCTCTTGTTCCTTTGGATAGGATGCAATCATGGAGCAGAACTGGGACAGACTCTTCCATGCATTAAACTCTCTCTCAAACAGCTGGAAATACCTTCAAGTTTTTTTCTAGCAGCTGGGCACAGACAGACAATGTTGATGCATCTTCTTTTCCTTGCAAGGGGCCACCCTGAACTTTATAGCAGTGATTGTGACACTGCTGCAGACGCATGCTGGATGAAGGAATGACACAGGCTTGGAGACCAGCAGCCTGCCACCTCGGTCAAACCCTGCTTGCCCCAGGAAAGATTCAAGGAATACACACTGGCCATGATGCAGGAATATAAAATGAGGTGGGATCTGGGAGACAATCTTCCTTCACATGATGATGTGAAGTTGCTGAGCTGTGTCACTGCTCTGGGAATGGCTGCAGCCTGGCCCAGCAGACATGGCAAGGGGACAGGAGCGTGGATCCTCCCTGTAGTGCTGCTGTTCTGTGGTGAAGAGGCCATGGCCACAGAACCACTTCCCTCCTTCCTTGCTCTTGGCTTTTGCTACACAAGGTACAGAGCTTGGGGCTGAATCCCACTCTATGCTGGAGAAACTCTCTTCCAGGAGCTTCTTCTGGCTGGTTTGGCATGTTGCAGTCAACTATGACAAGGGTGTGCTGGTGGCACGCACTGACAGCTAGGGGGACAAAACTGCTGGCATGGCCTGGGATGTATGCCAACATATCCATTGATAGGTAAATATGTCTTTCTGCCTAGGAGGAGAAGGAATTTTCCTGTCCACTTTAAGGGGACAGCTAACAGTGGGATGTGGTGCTGGATTGGATCAAGGCATCAGGGGGCATAAAAGAAATTACAATACTAAGGTTGTAATAAACACAGATTAGAAAATAATTACTGAGATATGTCACTACTCTATAAAAGAACCTGGAACCATGTGAGCTGGGTGCTCACAGACCATTAGGACAAAGATCTTGTCAATGAAGAAGGCAGCCCATATTCAGCATGACAGATCTTAGGCTGGTATTCACCCAGAGGATTATCCTAGAGAGAGTCTGGGATGAAAAGAGCACCACTGGGATAGCAGTGGAGCAACAGCGTCACCACTGTGCACACTACTGGGGTGACTGCGGCAGAAATGCTGTGTCCAGCCCTGAGACTGCAGCTCAGAAACATGCTGCTAATTTGAAGGAGGCTCTGAGAGGAGGGAGAAAAACAAGTAGGATACCAGGAAAGTTGCTTTTGTAATGAAACAGTTGGGAGTTCAATTTATTTGACTAATCACCCAGGAGGCCACTGGCTGACTTGATCCAAATCTGTAAGTACCTTCTGGAAACAGAGATGTGATGACAGAGGGCTCTTCAGTAAAGCAGGCAGACAGATAACAAGGCCCAGTTGCTGTGGATTAAAACAAAACAAATTCAAAGCTGAAATGAAGGGTTGTTTCTCCCATCTGGCTTAATTGAGGGCTGTGATGGAGTCGCAATCTTCCAGAGATTGCCCTTGAACCTCAGCACTCCTGCCACATGCATCTAGCAGAGCAGCAATGCCTGCCTTGCTGCTCGCCTGGGGAGGTCTGGCAGGGCCCTGTGGGCTTGCCTTAACGCCCACTGTGGCTCAGTCCTCTTCCCCAGAGTGACTTGCAGGTGTTGCATCCTTCAAAAGTGGAGGAATCACATAGGAATGCAGCAGCAATGCATCAACCCCCTGGCTCATCTCAGGGCTTGCTTTACTGCTCTCTGGAGGCACGGGGCAGGCAGGACAACCTGCATGGTGCTGGTGCTGCAGGAAGCCCTGCCCTGGCGTGGGTTGCTTGGCCAGGGGTCTGAGCGGAAGGCACTGCCTCTCTGGGGATAGCTCCCAGGGTACCCAGACACTTGAATATTAGAGAGGGGACTGCCTGCAGATTCAGGGATCTCACCCCATGCCCCTTCCCTCCTTTATCTCAGCATAACCCTTTGCTCCCCCAGCCCCTCCTGGGCCCCAAACCTGGCTGATCAAGTGCAAGGCCAGTCTGTCCTGCTCGAGCGCAAGGGAGAGAGGGAAGAATCGGGAGAGAAGGGCCGCAGCTGGATGCCAGATCAGCCTTTCCTCTGTGCTACTTCAGGAACAGAAAGACTATACAGAAACTTCTTCCTTGGCCTAGACAAGGAAGGCCAAGGACAGAAGAAGAATTGGCAAGACACACGGAATTACAAGCATGAAGTTAAAGCATGTACATTTGGGCTGTCCATGTTGCCATGACTCTGCATGGCCTGAAGAAGACAAACATAATCTTAGGCTGAGACTTATCTCTCTCCTGCTTGTGGGAACTAGCATGTCCCCATTTCATGGTAGACAAACTCTCAGGTGTTCTGTTTTCCATGCTCTGTTGTCTGCACCATGAAACAGAGAAACCTTTAGGAGTGCAGGTCTATTAGATGATCATGATGGAGACAATAATGGAAAAAATATCTTGTCAGCTATGCATTTTTCCTCCAAGAGGGAGTTAAATAAAATGAAATCTTTGCTATCAATCTGGGATCAGAGTCTGGGAGTGAAACAGATGGAGCCTGGACCTGGGCTGTTGACATGGCTTTGTCTATGGCTGTATTGAACCTTACTGCTGCTCCTGCTATTGGATATACTAAAGTTTTATTAGTTGCACAAAAGTTCAGGGATGGTTTCCTTGATAGCTGAATGGCCAAATTCTCACTGGTAGCTCAATGGCCAAATTTTCACTGCTATGCCGAGGACTAATTCTAATGTTCAGGCAGCTATGCAAAGTTCTATCCTAGCAATGGAAGCAGCTATGAAAATAGGAGATACTGTCTCTGAGACATTGTATGACCTTTTGAATCAAAAGGGAAAAAGAGATTTTCTGTGAGCCGTTCTGCTCTACTAGGCAGTAACACTCTGCATTTGTTAATAGCAAACTGCTGCTCCCTAGCAAAGGATTTTCTGCTCTTTGTGAAATATGCACTGCAACACTGAAGTACTCTAAAGAGGAAAATTTTGTTTGCCAGGAAGAAGATTGTAAGAGTCATTTGGGTGCAGCCTTTCTTCCCTTGGAGGAAGGTAAGAAGGCTACTACAGGCATGATAGAAGTTGCTTTTATACCTACATTTTTATCTAGTTTTAACACATTCCACAGACATGATAACAGGAAGTGACTATCTGTTACCCAAAGCTATAATGTTCTTCTGACCAGAGGTCTAATGCTGGTTCTTCCTCTGTCATAAACATTTCAGTTTAGAAGCTGTAGACCCAAGTGATGCGCCCTCTGCATGTGCATCTCCAGAGGCCCCACAGCTGTGTATGCCAAATTCATGCTTTGGAGGAAAACATGTTTTTTGGTTGTCCAGGTTTCCCCTGGTTTTTGGTCTGTGGGGAGACTGGCTGCAACTCCTGGGATTTTCTTTCTCTCTCTTTACTTATAGTGCTTCCCATGGTGGCAGCCTTGTTTCTCCATTGTTCTGCTCATGTCTGTGCTGCTTCACAAGGCAGGTAGGAGACAGCAAGTGCTGGGACACAGTGATCTTCGGGAGACACTTGCAGCTTCCTTTTATTAACTCCAGAGGCCTCTCTTGAGTTTGCAATCTAAATGGCTTTGGACTGGATAAAGGCAAACCCTTCCCTGACAAACTCTCTGGAGACTGCACGTGTGCTCAGGGCTTGAATCAGCAGAAAAACTTCCAGTGACTCCTTATGCTCTGAATAAGGCATGGAAAGTCAGGCCAGTAGTGACAGCATGGAAAACCAGAGAATTAGTACCTGAGAAGCACAGGGAGAATAGAAAGAGAGATGGGATGGTTCTTCTAGGTCTTTGATAAAAAATTCTGTAAAAAAAAAAAAAAGCCAAAAATACTTGCTTTCTGTTGTGAAAAAAAGCTGATTTTATAATGAGTGAGTAGGAGATTTCAGTTCTGGCAGGATTGGCTGGCTCTGGGCTGATAAAACTGTTATGCTTCCAGCTCTTTCACATATACCATCTCTGCTGAAAATGATGTTTGGTTGAAATCTGCCATATTTGGATGTTTGCCTGTAATTCCAGATGTTCAATGTCCTGATCAGAGTTGTTATGCAGAAATTTCAAGCTGGAGCACTGCAGAGGAGCTGGTTTGTTCTATGCAAGTGCAGTATTTGCTACACACTGAAATGGGTGTGTTAAACCGTCAGTACACAATGCAGAGGAAGTCACTCAGGATCCCAGGGGTCCATTGCACAGTCTCGTCTGTGACGGGACTTGTTCTGTGCAGGGAGCTGGACACAGAATCACAGAATCACTTCTATTTGAATGGGGTGGGTTGGAAGGGATCTTAAACATTACCCAGCTCCAAATCCCTCACCATGGGCAGGGACACCTTCCACTAGATCACATGATTCAAAGCCCCATCCTACGTGACTGTGAACACTTCCAGGGATGGGGCATCCACAGCCTCCCTGGGCAACCTCTTCTAGTGCCTTAGCAGTCTCACAGGGAAGAATTTCTTTCTAATAACTAATCTAAATTCTCATCTTTTAATTTTAAACCATTCCCCCTTATCCTATCTCTGCATGTCCTTATAAAAACTTTCTCTCCATGCATGGACATGATTTCTGTCCTAGAAAACCCTCCATGAGGAGAAACATGGCAGGCCTATTTGGGGGGAATATGTATGATACTGAATGATTAAAGTGTTTTCATGATTAACAGGATATTGAAAATCTCTGCTTCAGAAGATAAGAGAGATTATTTTCCCCCTGAGACTAGGATCTCCCCTTTTTCTGGAGAAGTCTATAAATGAAATGGAGGAAATGCTTGACTGAGACCAGAGACTACGAATCACCCAGCTCCAGTATCCAGACTTGGACAATGTCTAGCGACAAATGTTCTTCTGGTCAAGGATAATATGGGAGATAATATTTGGAGACAATTTGGCAATTCACCTAAAATCCTTTTCTTGATACCTCTGACAGCTGAGTTTTGTTGACAAAAATCTTTTTCCCATTCTGTGTTTAGGCTGTTGCAGAGTTCAGTGATGGGTCCTGTTCTGTGGTGTGGGATTTCTGTGATTTCTGCCACTCCAGGAGTGCCCTCACCCCCCAGCTGTCCCTCTCCAGGGACATTGTGCCACCTGTTGTCACACAGGGCCTTTGTCCTTTCCCTGGCCCCCTGCCTGCCTCTGGCCGTGCTGCCCGGCAGCACCAGGCAGCACGTCACCTTGTGTGAGCACCAGCACTCCCCACTCTTTCCCATCTCTTAATCACTGATCCTCAGAGCACATCACCTCAAGCATCTTCTTCTTCCAGTCACAGCCATCTTTGCTGACCTTTGGGAAGCAAGCTTGCAAAATGTCTCTTATTTGCTGTGGGCTAGAGAGGGGGAAAATTTTAATTACTCTCTGAAACCAGTGGGTTGGACAACCTCTCCCTGCAGCCCCTAAGCACTGTGCATTCTCTTCTGTAAATCAGGTGCTTTATTAGATCCACTGTAGCAGAAAATGAAATGTAAAACTGAGTGTAGACTTATTTTAGACACAGTAGTAGCAGAATTAAGAAGGGAAATATGTTTGAATTACTGGGGGAAGTAATTTAGGAAGAAATTGGAATGGTTAATTAGAGAAAATTATCTCTATCTAATTCTCAAAGGCTAATTGAAATGCTCCAGTCTTTTTCTTGAAAGGAAAAATCTATTTTAATAGCTTAGATTATTATCAAGGAATGTAACTTTGGTGGTAGCAAAAAAATTTTCATAAATTTTCCAAGAAAAAATACTGTTGAAGTGGCATCTGAGTATTATGACAGAGATGCAAAATCATAGTGGGCCTCTTTTCTTTTATTGATATTTTATTCCTGGGGGCCTGGAAGGTTGGGGAAAGGAAGAAGACAGGGAAAGGGATTTATGAAGCTTTCCACATTTCCATGTATACCATAAGTGGTAGAAACTTTGAGACCAAAATCTGTATCTGTATGATTCCTGAATCTTAAACCGAATAACAAAATAAACACTTAACCTCTTGATAAAATCCCAGGATTTGTAAGGATGTTAGTAAAAATACTTATTTTGTACAGGAGGTATGATATTGCAAGTTCCCAATGTTGTTTTGATTTGTTTCAGCTAAAGAAAAGTCTAGTGTTGATTAACTACCCTTCTTCAATTTAATCTTTTACTCAGGGTTTCAGTTGTTAAAATAAGAGCTTGGAAGTAATGCTTGACAACTTTCCCAAAGCAGAATTGTGTCTTTCACCTGGGGTTTTGCAGATCGTGCTGTCTCTGAGGTGGTTGCAGATGATCATCTTGCAACTGCAGAGTAGCTGCAAAGGCCATAGCAATGAACACCCTTGTTGCACCACCAGTAGGTTCCAGTCTCCTTTGCCTTGGCTGGGGTTCTTTTTGGTCTCATCTCTAATGCAGTAGTTCTCTTCTAGCTGAAGAGAATTCTCTCCCCAGAGAGAAGTCCTGGTACCTGATCCCTTGTGGAAGCTCCAGTTGCTTGAGAGAAGCCTCAGCTGCATTTTATCAATTTTCCAGTTGGAAGAGGACATTACTCCTTTTCAGTGTGACTAGTTTCCTGTCCTGCCCAGGCTGTCCCACCTGTTGCAAAGGACGTAGTGTGTTAGAGAAATCTGATGAAACAGGACCTGGACATGGTCTGTGACTGCCACTATCACTGTGAATGTGCTGCACCAGAATTTGTTGCTGTTGGCACCGTACCTTTTCTGGAACAATACAAAGCATTTGGACACCAAATTTAGTTCTTACTTTCATTTGCCTTCATTCTCACAAGAACTAAAAGGAAGCCAACAGCTCTTCTTTCAGAAAACCCTTTTCCTTCCAAAATCAGTAAAAACCTGCTGCATAGTTACATGTTTAGCATGAGTCCAGGCACCAGCCTGTGTATGATCATCAGGCATGAGGGAGAGATTGTATGGGAGACTCCAGGAAATTGTGTTTGGAAGTCAGCAATACAGACCACACAAGAATAGCCTTTAGTTTTCTCCTGAGATGAGGTAAACCTATTCAGTTACCTTTGGGAAGGATGAATGACATTTAGTCACTGGGTAGATAACTCACGTCTCATGACAATATCTGCAATTACCTAATGAGAAGTTGTAGGTTATTTTTTTCCTCTGGGAAATAAATTTTCTGTGTAGTTGTGCATCTTCTGCACCAGGGATGCTTTGCATCTAGTGTAAATTCTGCTTTTCACTGAAATTTTTGCAAAGAAGTGGGACAGATTCTGGCATTTTGGTCTAAAATAAATATGCAGTAATTTATATTTTCGGTAGAATAATTCCATTCTGCCAATGTTACTATAGTAAACTTGCCTTTATTTATTTGTTTGTTTGTTTGTTCGTTTTATAATCCAGTTCTGACAATATTGTGCTTGGAAAAACATTAGAAGTGTGGACTACTTTCCATAAAAGTGGTCAGTAGTCTACGTCTTACATAAGTATGATGTGGCAGCTTTGATACCAGGATACTGACTAGTGAAGTTATCTTTCTACCTTACAAGCCTTAATGTTAGGTACTTTAGTGACAGTGAAATTCCATGATGACTCCTTTGTGCCAAAGTTGGTGAGCAGGGCATGTACTGTTCTGTTGATTTCTTTCCAGGGCATGTACTGTTCTGTTGATTTCTTTCCCAACTGTTTATTAGCATCTAGCCCACAACTTTTGTAATCAGGATCAAAACCAGTACTCTGCTTAAATTATAAAAAAGGAGTTAAAGGAAAGCAATCAGCACATTCAGTCCTATGTTTTCAGGCAGAGATTATCCTTTAGCTTCATTGGAAGCTGGAAAGAAACAACCTACAAGCAGCTTACTTGGTAATAACTTAATGCCAAAGAGTTTTGTGTCTTTCCATGGAGCAGTAGATGCTGGCCAAAGGATTTTAGTCGGGTACACCACCGGAGTTTTCTATTATCACAGACACTGTGTTTACAAGTGTAATTAAATACTTTCAGAAGGGATTATGTAATAACACGTGGAGCACATGAAAAGTAAAGCCAGATTCTGCTCTCATTTGGACTATCTTTTATGTGGAGGAAATGCAAGAATTTAAACAAAGATAGCTCATATACAGCTACTGTACAGTCCGAGTCTCAGTTTCTCCAAGCTGCCACATGCCTCAGTCCATCCCTCAGCCTTCCTCCCAGTGCTCAGGCAGCTGCTAACCCAATGCTGTTGTGCTGTCACAGCAGGGTGGATGCTGTGTGAAGGATCAGGCTAATGTTTCTTGGAATTTGGTTTGCTCTCTGGCTATGCAGAACCTCGAGTCCACCAGCCCAGGTGCCTGAAGCAGATGATGACTCCTGCCAGCTGTCACCATCAGAGGGCAAGGCAGCAATGTGGCTGTGCTCAAAATGATGGTTTCATATGCCTTCTACTTGCATCTGTGATGCCCTAAACATGACAGTACAATAGTGATGGGAAAAGGGAACTTGGAGGGGTAGGATGCAGCTGCAAAAACAGAAGGAGACAGAAAAGTATGAAGTGGCATGGCAGAAAAGAGGTGGGAAGTCTGGGTATGAAATGTAGGGGCAGAGAATATCAGACCTGTGAAAGGCTAGAGAAAGAAAGAGGCAGACAACAGTTAAAGTGGCTGAAATCAGTGTGGAGAGCTTTCACTGAACAGGCCAAAGGGAGAAAGGGAAGTCTCTCCTTCTATTTTTAGCCAAGCAGCTGAATTACTCCACTTCCCTGCCCGCGGGGGTCAGGTAGTAATGGAAACCACCCTCTGAGCAGCCACTGAGCAGGATCAGGGCTGTGCTTTGCCTGCTGGTAGGGCTCATCTCCAGGCGCTGTGTGATGGCATGTGCTGCAGCACAGCCCTCCCCTGAGCTGGAGCTCAGGAAAATGGCAGTGCTAAGGGAGCTGTCCAAGTTTCGGCACCTGCTGGCCATCCCAGGGGACGGGGGCATCAAGGGCTGCAAGTGGCCTCCCCTCTTGACTTCATCCATGCCTGAGCATGTGGTGTGTTCCAGCCCATGGGTGTGCCCCCATCAGCCTCATGCAGTGCAGCCAGTCTCCATTTCTGCACTCAGTGCAGTCCCTGTGCCTGTGAGCTTCTGTGCCACATCATTTTGGGCATATTTGGTAAATCCTCAACTCTCTAGAGAGATTATCTTCCTGATTTGTCATCAAGCACCTTGTTCTTTTTCAGAGGGCAATTCAGTGCAGCTAAATTAGGTTCCTGTCTTGCTTTGTGTTTTTTCTCTGTCTAATGACTGCAGAGTACATGCTTCCAGCTCACATGCTTAAGATAGTTATGCTGTGTATGTACTACCGGTTATTCCTGGCCTTGTGAGGTGGCATCATCTCAGAAATACAGATCAAGGATGTGCCTAGCTGAGAAAATAGGATGGGAGATGATATATAAGGCTGAGGGTGACAAAGAAAGAGAGAAAATCAGAGCAGTCCTGACATGAGTGTTAATAACACTTACAAAGGCTTGGGTTTCCTTCTCTGCAGGGAGTTCTTGGAGTTGTATTCTCAGGAGCCATTGTCGTCAATGGTGGCCTGTGGGGAAGTATAAAAATCAGTTCATTATACAGATATTTTGGTTAACAGTTTTTTTAAACTTCAATTTTTTTCTTTCATCACAGCCCTGAAGCTGGTGTTTGCAGAAGAAATGGATGAACCAACGTCACCTTTTTGTCATTTAAAGGCCTATGAAGAGAAGAGGAGGTGAAATGTAGCAGTTAATTCACCATTGCCAGTTCCACACCTTTTATGCAGAACATAGCCATCAGGTTTAATTTTTGGTTTTGCATTTTTGAGTTATTATCCACAAAGGGTGGGCACAAGGGGGCCACAAAGGATGAGGGTTTCATGTCTCTATTGAGGTAATCCCTTGCAGTTGGACTTGCGGCCTGTGAAGAGCCAGGCTTTGCCGGGCCTGTGTGGCCCTGTACTTTGTTAGGTCTCCCTGCAGAGCCTCTCTGCCTTTGACGGGATCAAGACTTCCTCCTAATATCTCCCCTGGCTTTTGAATAACTATTGAGCTGAATTTGGGCAATTTATCCCAGCTGCTGCTCTGGGTCTTTCAACTGGTGAATGCACTGAATGCACTGAGGCAGACCTGAGGGCAGCAGGTCTCCTGATGAGCTCAGAGCTGCTGTCTGCCTGCTGGCCCTGAGCAGGAGGGCTATCACCCCACACACCCTGCTGAGCTTGGCTGCAATGCCATCTTGCTGTAGCAGCCACTTTCTATGGCTGAGAGACAGGACTGGCTGTCAGGATCTCTGACTTGGCACTCCCTTCCTTCTGCACCTCTGGTGCACCAGTGGGAGCTTAGTGGTGCTGTGACCAGCAGGTAATAATAATCTGGGCAAACAACCTTCTGCTGTATCCCACTTCTGCTCCAGGGTCTGGGCTCTGCGTGCCAGTGCAGTCCCAAGGTGGGGACTGATGTCATTCTTCTGCAGGGCAAGTAGCTGCAAAAGGAGAAACATAGGAACTCCTCTCACAGGTGAAGGAAAAGCATAGGAAAAGCATATGAAAAGCACAGGGAAACAAATGCCTGAATATCAGCCACTCAGCATCTCTGTCCTGATTTAGAAAAATGCATAGAATAACAGGTCACACTACCTTGGTCCTCACCTATCTTCTGGCTGATCTCAGGGACTCCAAGGTTCACTTTTCCTTGAAGGGAGACAGGAAATTAATTTTCACTGGGGATGCCAGTAGAAGTACCTGCTGAGTATGGGCAGTATTTCTCTCACTGAAAGGCAGGAGATGGTCTTATCTGCCTTCACCAAAGGGCTGTAGATGGCCCTAGTAACAATGGATGATTATTGAGGAGGTTTTGGAGGTGGCTGGTAGAATAATTTTAATATTGCTGGGATTTTATTATACCTGAGATGTGTTAGGCCACTGACAGCCTTGGGCAGACTTTTTTTATTATTGCTTAAGCTGACATGATGCATCACTGTTGGTTCCTGCTGTCAGCTAGATCTGATACAGTGACTATCTGTTCCTGCTGTTCTGGTTGTGAAGTTTTTTCAATCATGCAGATTCTGCAGATAGGATCTGTGCTGTGATTTGAATATGAAATATTTTGGGTATAGAGAAACAATGAGATTTTTAGGAAGCTGAAAGGTACATGAACAAGACTTCAGTGATGCTGCATGTTTGGATCTTGACTCATTTGGAAATCCAACAGATGAAACCATCTTCTTCAAATTTTACTGGCAGATGTATGAATGGAGCACTTCTCCCTTTCTGACTTCACTTCACGATTCCAGACAATCTGACATTTCTTCTTCTGCTTCAGACCTGCTGTTCCCCAGCCTGCACCCTCACAGGCAGCACATGGGTCACAGTGGTTTACAAAGAAGGTATTTATGTCTTTGGCTTCAACTCAGAATCTAATTTGCCATATGCATTTTGAGGTGCACATAAGCAGACACCTCAGGCAAGCTAGGAGAGTGACTAAGAGGCAAGGAGGTGCTGTGGATGCACCCTGGAAGTGCTGCTGTGTTATGTAACGAGGACCTGGCTCGACGTAAGCATTAGGTCACAGCCTTGAACACATCCCTGCCTCTTCCAGCAGGTTCAGACAAAGCTGCTGACATGAACAGCAGCTTCAGTGCTGCTTCTGTGTTGCTTCAGCGTCTGCACAATAAGCAAGGCTGAATGTATGTCGTTTCATTGCTCTCTTGCCTATGCCAAACCAGCCATAGGCAGTACCTTGGTTTTGGGGACAAATGAGGGTTAAAACAAACAAGGAAAAAAAAATTAGAGAAAACAAGAGAAACTGTTGGTAGCAGTTACCGTTCAGTTCAGACAGATGACAGCATTTTATTATCTCTTGCATGGTATCCAGGGGAACCTCAGGAGCTCCCTAGCAACAATATAGCAAGAAAAGGAAGTGTCTTAATCCCTGGAGCTAATGTGTTTGTGCAGAGCTATGGCCTGTTGGCTCTATCTGTCCTGGTTGTAATGGTATGGAGAGCTGCTACCTCCTCCCACAATACTGCCAGGCAGCAAAAATGGCAAATGCAGCAATTTCTGGAACTGAGATAGAGGAAAAGGAGCATACATAGTCTAAGGAACCACGTGGTCAACCCATGAGAAAGAAAAGACTTCTCCAGTCGTTAACTGAGATGCATGCCAGTCTGTGTATTTTGTAGAATACAGCTTTTGTGATCTATGTTACCCCTGCTCTCCTAAAAATCCAACTTTTCTCCTTTCCTCCTCTCCTATCTCCATTTAATTATCCCTTTATCCATATCAAATGTTTCCTTGTTTCTGAAGATGACATTTGTGATCCTGCAATTGTTCCCCTTACTGCTCTGCTGTAAGCGGATCATGACAAAAAGGGAAATCTTTGTTCCCTCAGGACTGGCTTTATAAAGGATCCCAAATTTCCTTGATGGTAAGGCTTTCCAAGGCTTTCAAAGGCCTAATGTCTAGGAACTGAGAGACCACTAACACTGGAGGCAAATGGCTCCATGTCAAAATGTCACCTTACAAAACTGATTGTAGATTTTTAATTTTGAAATTGTGTTTAGAGATGTCTCCCCTTTATCATATATGGCATCAGTGCTCCCTAATTTCCTCTGCACTTGGGACTTGTACAGCTGTTCCTATTTCCCTGAAGGGCACCAAGACAAAGCAAATTTTGTACGAGTTCAACTTTGGCAAAAGGCAGTACCTGAGGGTTGGTGTGTCCCTCCACTTCTTCCAGCAATCTGCTTTGTTCCACTTGGTTAAGCTGATGCATAAATCTCTGTAACCAAAACTGAGCTGTTAAAAAAAAAACAAAACAACTCCCTCGCTCTCTCATAATAAAATCTTGGAAAAACTACTGTGTTGCTCTGTTATCTCCACATGTAAGTTTTGTTCTTGGCAGGCACAGGTGCATCTTTTTACAGAGATGGGATCACTAGGAAAAAGTTCATGGTTGGTCTCAGGTGTCCATGGGACTGGTAGCTCCCTTCTGTTGCTCACCAGGGTGCAATTTCCAGGCACCATGTTAAGGTAAGTGCTGCAGACACCTGGAACAGAGTGTGCCTTTCTGGCTGGGAATGTATGAAGCATTTTGTCTAAAACATTGTGTTATTTCCCTAGATTGTTTGGGTGATTGGAAAGGGATGGAGTGTTCTTTCTCTGTGGCATACGTTGCTTTCCCCTGCCTTGACATGAAAAGTTTTCCTCACTAAAGAAAACACGGACACAGCTGTGCAATTTTGCTGTGCTCTAGAGTACTCTGACTAGAGGGGAATAACATTTGCTTCACCACTGATGCACATTGCACTGCAGACACCTTGTCATGGTGTATCTCTCCTCTCTTCAGCTCTGCCATGGATACCTGTATATTATGACACTTTCAACATCAGCAAGGTATAATTTTGCCACTTTCATAGCCATGCACTATCTCCTCTGCTTGGTCATTTGGAGATGAATCTGTGTCCCCCCACCCAGTGTGGTGCTATTGCAGCATTTCTAGCCATGATGAGCTGAGCACAACTTGGGCTGATGATTCATTACTGGTAGAGTGCTGAGCATACAAATGAGAGGGTACAATCAGCAGTGAGGCTTGCTTTGCATATTTCTGCTCTGCTTTGCTTCACCAGTAGGAACATTTCTCAGACCAGCCTGCAATCCTCTGCAGCCATGGCAGCCTCTCTAGTGATGTAGCGCTGTAGAAACTGCTCTGACAGGCACAGGCAGTGAAAGGAACCCTGTACTTACTGAATGTGAAGTGCTGCTGGCATGCCCCTGTGCTAAGCTCCTCCTTTCCTGGTGGCCTCTATCAGTGTGTTTTATTAGTCAGGCAATGAGGAGTTCAAACAAAGACTGAAAGAAAAATAATGGATATATGCATGTCACTGCCTGCCTAATATAAATCAGTGTGCAATGATGAACCATTATTATTTGTGTGCTTCTAGCTACTTGTAGATGGCCACAATCCAGATTAGATGCTCTCTGTGCCAGTACATCTGATTGTCAATAAGAAGCAGCTGGACTCAGCTGAAGCAAAAGCTTTTTCCTGCATATGAGAGAAGAGTGTTGCTAAAGTTGGCTGACTCCCGGGCTGTGTAGGATATATTCCAACAATAGTGTTGTGGGATTTTTTTTGCTAAACACTTTCCAGCTTTTTTTTGAAGAAGTGTACTCAGAATTTCCCATAATGCATTTTGCAAAGCTGACAGTCAGCACTTTATATGTTCTTTTCTCCTTCTTGTGATATGAGGTAGGTTTTTTTTGTGTAATTCTATTGACTGTAGTGATTTTATTTCCATTTGTCCACATCAAAGAGGTCAGAATCAGGACCTGACACTTATTCACTGGTGTCTGAAAGGCAGGTGGAGGTAGAAAGGTATAAACATCAGTAAAGAACACGAAAGGATTAAGATGCCAGCCCTGTTGCAGAAAAATCTCCTGTTAATGCCTTGGTGGCCAGCAGAAATTCGTAGTTCACTGAAACCAGCAAGTGGTGGTGTGGTAGACTAAGAGCTCACCCATTTCCATGCATGCATTTGAGTACAGGAACCCTGCATCCAGCTCTGGGGTCCCAGCGCAGAAAGAATTTGACCTGCTGAAGCAAGTCCAGAGGAGGCCACCAAGATGACCAGAGGAATGAAGCACCTCTCCTATGAGGAAAGGCTGAGAGAATTGGGATTTTTCAGCCTGGAGAAGAGGCAGCTTCAGGGCGATTTAATTTGCCCTTTCAGTAACTGAAGGGAGCCTAAAAGAAAGAAGAGGAGAGATGTTTCCAGGAAGATGTAGTGACAGGGCAAGGAGAAATTACTTCTAACTGAAAAAGAGTAGGTTTGGATTAGATACAAGGAAAAAATTCTTTACTGTAAGGGTACTGAGGCACTGAAACAGAGAAGCTGTGGCTGCCAGATGCCCCAAAGTGTTCAAGGCCAGGTTGGATGGAGCTCTGAGCATCCTGGTCTAGTGAAAGGTCTCCCTGTCCATGGCAGGGGTGTTGGAAGTAGTTGGTCTTTAAGGTCTCTTCCAACCCAGGCCATTCCATGATTCTGTGATTCTCTGACTTATGATCCCTCAGGGAAGCAGAGAAACTGGACTGTTATGCTACCTCCCAGCTGCCAAAATGGCCTGTTGTGTCTTTGCATTAGTTAGTTGTATTGAGGTTGTAGTGGTATTCCTAGGTTGAAGTGGGTAAATGTTTGTTCTGATGATGCACTCTGATGCCCATCTCCTCTGAGCAATACAGTTATTCATAGAAGCGAGGAAATTTAGCATGCAATAGTTCAGGAAACTCACTCTTTCCTATTTGGAGCCCTAATTAGACCAATTAATCACTGCTGCTTCTGCCATCTAAGCTCTCAGGCTAGAATATATTGTCCTCTCTTGTCAGAGCAGAAATGTAAAAATGGCTTCCCTTTACCTGACACTTTGCCAGTACAGCCTTTATCAGTGTCTGTCTCCCACCAGCTTCTATCTTTCCTGAGAGCTGGAGCTGAAAATGCAAAGAACAAAATGATGTGGCTGTTCCAAAAGGAGCTGAAAATGCAAAGAACAAAATGATGTGGCTGTTCCAAAAGAAAGAAGAGGTGTGACATTTTAAGAGATCATCTTCTACTCTGTTTACATGGCTTTTAGCTGGATGCCTCCATTTGCATTACCTCTCCTGGGAATTTCTTTTGGGTTTCCACATTGCTGTAACAAGGTGACCATTTTAGGGGGGGAATACCCTGACATTTCCACTGTAAACAGGGATTTTCTTTCCACTTGATGCAACTAAAACTTCCCCTCACAAAATCTCTATTCATTGAAGTTCTCCAGGTATGTGCCCAATCCTCATCCTGCCCAGGAGAGGGCAGGATGAGGATTAGGTTGTCTGTGTCTGTTTCAACTCCATATTTACCCCTTGTCTGGTCCATCAGTACTCAATTTAACTGGTTTAATGTGATTGTCATTCTGCTCTTCCTGCTTCCCCATGTATCAATGTGCATCAGGTGACAAACTGTAGGGCTGGAGATCACAGGACAGCACCCTGGCCCTTTCTATCTCAAAGTACATAATTCTGCAAGTTAGGGAGATCTGTGCTTTGGTCTCTCTTCTCTCTGTTCTTGTTGTTCTTGTGACAGCGACTCCTCCTCCAGGAAAGAAAGGCATTTCCTTTGGCACCTGATCTGGTGAGGTGCACCCCTGAGTGCACTGAGGGTGGGCCTATGCTGAGGATCTCTGAGGATGTCAGGGGTCTCAGTATAAAGTGAGAAGCTGAAGATTTGATCAGTACCCTGCTTTCCTTTTTCTCCTGAGAAAAACTAGGGTGGAATCTTTCTGTCCACAGACCTGCAGATTCCACTGGATTCCATGGAGTGTGATGGGGAAGAGTCAGGTGTGGCTCCATGATGCTGGCAGTGCCTGCACTTCTGCTGAGATTCAGTGCCTGAGCGGGGCTGCTCTGATGTTCTGCTGCAAAGCTGAACAGAATGGATGAGCTTGGCTCTGCAGTGGCAGTAGGCAAGATGAAGATGGCCATCTGTCCACAGCCAGCATACACATTTTTCTCTTACACACACACACACACACACACACACACACACACACACACACACGCCTGAAAAGTCCCAACATGTAGCTATGAACAAAGAAAGTACTGGACTGGAAGTCTAGTCTAGTCATGTATAGAAGTTTTTGAATATTGTCTAGAGACTTGCAGCATTTCCAGCTGCATGTATAAGGGAAGTTGAAATTAATGGTCTTGTTAGCCTTTGCTAACATTATGAATGGTCTGACAGTAGCATTGTGAAATATCAATTTTCTTTTGGTGTACTTTCTGCTGCTTCCTTATCAGTCAGCTTCAATGCCTCTTACAATGAAGCAATTCTCTGAATCTGAGATGTTAACACTAATGTTTGTCTTTTTGCTGCCCTTGATGAAAAATTAATGAACCATGAATGAATCAACACTTCTTCCCTGTTTGTGCTTTCTTCCTTTTCATGCTTGGATGCCAAGATGCATTTACTGAAACACGGGAACAGTTGCTTTTTGACTTCTCAGACAAATCCATCCAGGAAAACTTGCAACAGGGATTCCTCATTCTTGGACCTCTAGATCATGCAGACCTTAAGCAGATAAGAATTGCCACAGCCCTTCAGTAAAGGACAGCCCAGAGCAGCTCATAGCTGTTGTAATGTGCCAAATATAATTTGTTGCTCATTTCTACTTATTGCCCCACCAGCTGATTGAGTAATTCAGTACACCATTTGCAGGCTCTCCCCATAAGCAAAGAGGCAACAGACAGTGTGCACTTGGCATTCTTGAGCTGATCCTCTGGAGAAGTTGCTAGAGGAAGTAGAGGATAAATACTAAACCCAAAACACAACACCTCTGTTGTGAACATCTGCAATTGGATCACTCACTGTTTTTGGAGGGGGAGAGAGAGGGTACCAATAAAGACATTTAGTTCTTTTCCCATTCCCCTTGACTTTAACAACTTTCTTTAGCAGAAATGATCCAGAAGCAGCTCCCCAAATGCAGCCAAGCTCCGGCTGCCCCCAAGACCACTGCACAACAAGTTTGGCACTGTGACAGCAATCTGCTTTCCTCCTTGCTGTTGCACAGAACAGCATTTCACCTGGGCTGCTCCTCACCCACCATCACGCGCCCACAGCATGGTGCCACAGCACTCTGACTCTCAGGGCCACGAGCTCCCCACACGTATCCAGGGGCTGGATTAGTGCGGCACAAGGGACAGATGCTTGCTCCCGCAGACAAGACAAGCTCCATTGCTTAGGGAAAAATGAAGCTCAATGCAGTAGACAATGATCCAGGTAAACCCAGATGATGGTGGTGCCTTTCAATACATTTCTAGTAGCTCTCTAAGGACTTCACTGATAAGGAAGTCTCTGTGCTAGCCAAATGCATTTCTGTGCAGCTATCATCTCCCAGTTTGTGGAGAGAAGCACCCTTATGTTCCATTCAGAATAACAAACCATATTTCTTAGCAACAGTTAGGACAAGAGCTGTATCAGAATTTCTTTCTTTTTGATTTAGAGCAAAAGATGAATCAGAAAGCAGAATATGATTTTTTTTTTCCAATCTTTCAGTCTTATTTTGAAGATAGCAATTTTTTCAGTTCTAGTAATTTTCAGTGCCCAGGTCAAGAGGATAAGCTACTGGAATTAGCATATTTGATTACACATCAAAAGGTTTTACTACAGATTAAGTAGTTTTCAACACTTACATTTCCTTTTCCTAGGAGTCTAATTTAGACAATCTGCATACACTAGTAGCTTCTGTGTCATTCAGGAAATTGTACATATTCCAAAATGTAAGGAAATAGAAATTCTCAGTGGCTCTTTCCTTTCTAGTGCAAGTATGAGCTTCTTTTGGTTGGACTTCTCCATGTTTCTAGGAGCTATTGGACCTAGACTTGTCAAGATCTGCCCCTACTCAGATCCACCACTGACAATCCCTTAGACATACATTTTAATAATGAATGGATCTTGAGACTATACATATCTCATCCAAAATCCATAACTGTCTGATTGCCTATAACTTCCTTTTTTTGTAGCACAACTTTATGCTGTTGCCTCCTTCATTTGTGAGGAAATGTCAGAATTTGAATGTTGGCAAGTAAGGCCTCATTTGCACCATGTGTCAAATTCCTTACATGACCTCTACAGGAATTGATGGCACTCAGTAGTTTGTAGGACAGCTCTACTTCATCTCCCTAAATTTAATAATTTAAATGTCTGGAGATTTCACTGAGTATTTTTGTGAGATGAGTTTTCATTTAAAATGTAGAACCTGGGAGAAAAAGCAAATTTTGAAAGATACTTCTCTAAATCTAAGTATTAGGTTTCCAAAAATATAAACCCTGAAAAATAATCCTTTTAGATATTATAGGTATTCTTCCATTTTCAAATCTTTATATAAAACCAATGAATGCTTTGGAACGTTTAGTCCTCTGAACCCATTAAGAGGATCATGATAAGCTTTCTCTCCTCCCACACTTCACTTTATCCTCTGCTAACAATGGCCACAGAGGAGACAAACTGGTAAGGATGCTTGAGGTGTTTAAATCCTACCTGCTGAAGTGAAACAAATGATTCATTTGCAAACACCATGAAATGAATTTCCCCATCAGACACACCTGTGCCAGAAGTAATCTATAACTGAAACCCTGGGAACTTCTGCTAAGTTGTATTGCTATGGGAATACATCTGCTCTTGACTTTTCTGTGTTCTGGTGATGAGTCAGTACGTGTTTTTCACTAGAAGTGTTTCCTTCCACAAAGCTTAAGGAGGTCTTCCAGATATCTAAAATTCCACAACCAAAGTAGTGGCAAACTGTAATGTCATCTCCACCCCTGCCTCAAGGTAAATTCACTGAAGTTTAAGGCATTTGGGTCTGAAAAAGCACTGAAACAGGAGAGCAGGACTTCCACCTGTAAAGGAAATACACCTGAGATAGTCTTATGGCTTCTTAGAAGAACTGATCTTCAGTTACAGACTATCTAGGCTGACATCAGGGAGACGTAGCCATAAACTGCAGCTGAGCTTCCCCGTGGTGCCCGAACACTGGCTGGATAGCACATTGCACACCTGGCCAATAGAAAGCCAGGCAGTTACTTAAATCATATTTTTAGAAGATCAATTTGAGGATTTCAATCTTCAAAAGCCATGCAAGGGAAGAATTTCAGAACTGGTAGTGTAAGAATGAGAACACAATGTACTCAACTTAAAAGCTCAGATTTCTTCTAGTTATTTTGTTTGGGCAGTGCCTCCTTTGGAGCAGGAAACACTGTATGCTGAATTGTTGCAACAGGTAATTGAAGGTCTTTTCCCCTGAAGTCCATTAGCCTGTGGATTTCCTGAAGTCCATCTGTTATCTGCTAAACTGTTACTAGATGAGCGGCTGCTGATTCTGGAACATAACCCTAGTCCCATGCCATTAACTACTGAGAGATAATAATTAAGAAATTTAAAAACTGGACAGTGATCATGACAAATTTGAGTCTTACCCTTGTGCATTTTAATTGGAAATATGTGCCTGTATTAAGGAGAGGTAACTCTAGAACATGTATAGAGTGCCATCATACAAAATGAACAGATTTTTACCAGCAGAATTTATCTGAAATATTTGAACATCTTGTAACTGAGAAATACCTGACTTATGGAAACAGACTCAACTTCATGGTAATACCTGAAATTTTATACTGTGGTTCCATTTGTACCAGTTGTAAGCATCTGAAAACCAAGTTTTTGTAATTGAAATTGTAATTAAATACTAGTTTCAGTTATTATTACTATTAGACATCCACCTAAGACAATAAAGAATATGAAATGAAGAGCATTAGGCTTTTCTTATAGGATATGCTGTGCTTTAAAACTTATTTTATTGATCCTAAAGTTACAAGATCAATTACTGACATTTTCTTGAGGATCAATCTTGGATTAAATGGCAAAATGAAGAAAAGGTTTTCATATGTACTATATCCAAAAGCAGAAACAGATTGCCATTCTCATGAGAACATCCAGAAACCTTTTCTGATTAATTAACAGTATGTCTGAAATATATCTAGGTTATACCAGCCGCCATAGCACTTTTTGGTGAACCAAAGAAGTCCTACAGTGAAATCAAACTTTGAGTAAAATCTGTACTACTTTAATACAGTTTCCCTCTAACATAATTTTTTCCTGTTTTTAGATTAATGTATATTCTGTCTGTCAATTACAATGCAAAGTATAAGTAAGATTTAAGCAAGGATGTTGGAGTGTGAAAATAATTCATGTGAATTGCTAATAGGCTGGTGGGAATAAATTATTTCCACATGAAGGCAAATCCTGTCTCATCAAAGACAGCAGACTTGATTTTCCACTGTTTCAGACCTTGACTAGCCACTATTACCTGCAGAAGGAACACGAATGCTGAGAGCTGAAAGCTACAAAATCAGTATTTCACTGTGACCAAAACAGTAGTATTGAACCTATTCTTCCCTCCCTTTGAACAGATGTGAGTACAGCTGGAAGCAAATTAAAACAACAAGCCATAAGGCAAAAAGAAGTCATTACTTCAGGTAGGCAAAATGGAGATTTGATAGCACATACATGTTTCTTTTCCCTTCTGCATGGTTTTGCCAGTTAAGGCAGAAGCCTTGCAGTTATCACCTTTCAGTGACAGGAATTGATCAGGTTTGTGTTCACCTTGACAATCCTATGATGGAGAATGGGAAATAAAGGGACAGTATGAGTCCTCTCAGGTAATTAACCTAAGCTCCAATGCTTCCCACACCAGCCTATTTTCAATTTTGGCACAGTATAGTTCATACACTCTAACATTATTGCTCAGAAGATAGAATGATGACTCAGGTTTACTAAAAACAGCTTCACAATACTGCAATCATGCCTGTGAAGCTTCATCTCTTATCCTGTATTTGTAAGTTTCTTCTCACTGAGAAATAAATTTGTGCGGTGTTTTGTATTTTGTCAGAAAAGTTAGTCACCAGACACCTGAAACACTGATATACCATCTTTAATAAAACATGGCTTATTTGGTCAATTTGCCTGCCAATTCATTTTCCTGCTTTTAAAAACATGTCTAAAACACCACAGCTGACCTCTGTTAATACTGCTGTCCATAGAAATCACAAATAACTGAGAAATTATATGCCACTGCTGCATCCTGTCATGCCAGAAGATCGAGATTACTTTGAAGATTATTTAGAGTAGGTGTTACATATAATTTGTGCCCAGATCCACTGAAGTCAATGAAACAACGCCTACTGGCTTCCGTGGGAGTCTGACTTGGACATTATTCTGGCAATCTGTCCACCACTAAATTAAACTATTCCAGGGATAAAAGCCCAAATGGAGAAAAGTAGAAATTTAAGAACTAAAACTGAGCTGCAAATAAATATTCAATGGCATCCTGAAAAGACTTAAATAAAACACAAACACACTTACACAGGCATGTACACACATATACATACAAAAAAAAGTTATGACTTTAACAATCTTAAAAATCCATAGTCTAAAATTGTTTACATTTAAACAATTGAGCATAATAGGTAGCTTTCTTGACTTTCCATTTATTTCCCTGAGCACTGATCTTTGGAACATCTGGAGTTTCAGAATTGTCTAGTTCATAATTCCTAAAATAACTATCTTAAGTAAAATGCTGTCTTTTTATGACAAAAAATCCATTCCTTAAGTAAAACTAGGATATAACTTCCATGAACTACAATGTATGTAGCCAATTTTTAAAAAACCAACAACTATTATCACGCATCTGCATCTGTGTTTAGGCACCTAGCTGGTTTGTCTGTTTTTCAAAATCACTCTGCAGTCTAGCAGTTCCCATTTAATTCAGTATCAGGTACTATGCTGTCTCATAAACTCATTCAATTGGAGACCTACATAAGAATTTAGTTTCTCTGCTTTACTCATTTTGCAAAATCTCGTTTGTATGAGCAATAAAGTATGCTATGGAATTGGTCTTGTGCCTAAATCAATATTACAGGCAAAGATTACTGGACTTCTTACTTTCCCATAAGGGGTTAAGAATGTGCATCTGCAGAGAGGCAGCATAAAACCAATCTTCAGTACTAAAATGGGACCTAGCTAGGGCATATGTTTTAGACTGGCATTCCACACCAGGAAATCTGCTGGCCAAAAGGAGCTCTATTTTAAATTTCTGCTATTTAGAACTACTCGAAAAATTGGCAAATGCTGCTTTTCACTCTCTTCTCTAGACTAGAGCTTTAAATGTGAGCTTCACAGACATCAGTTTGCAACTTTAAGACTTTTCAGGCATCCTGCATTTTAGATTATACAAAGTGTGCAAGTCAAAACATTTTAGAAAACAACAGTGCAGAGGTTTTTTGACTATTTTAGAATCAAATCTCTCTCTCTCCAGTTCTAGGGCTGCAAATTACGTCAGCCTCTCTGCAACTAAAAAGTTCAAAATAATTTTCCATGAACCACAGAAATAGACTGTAACTTTGCATACTCTTAACTCTCTCTCCACTCTGTCTCCCCTCCTCTTCCACCTTCCCCCCACCCCCCCCAGCCCCTGGGTAGCTGATACACTGGCATTATGCAGCAGGCTCCAAACAAAGGATTAACAAAAAGGTTATTTTGTAATACTTCATTTCAATATACCTTAAGTTGAGTTATATACCTTAACTGGGGTGTTGAACCAAATGCAACCAAGAGAGTTGCTATTTGGTTTTGCATGCAACATGAAATCAAGCCTGTGTCTGTTCTCAAATGATGTAATAAAATATGCCGCATCTGATTCTCTTTCATTAGCACTTTTTTTATGCTATCTGGTACTGGCATTCCACAGCAGAATCCAAAAAGAAGGATTTAGCACTTCTTCTCTTTCCAGAAACCCTTTTTAATACTTCAAAGTTCACTAAGAGTTAACAGCATACGATCCCATCACTTTCCCCCTCCCCCTTTTCAGAAATTAGACTGGCCTTTCTTTAAATAAACAAACAAAACAAACAAACAAACAAAATCCTTGCTCTAAAATAGGAGTATAAATACTGTTTTGAAAACACATTTGGAAGATGTCTTCCAGGATGATTTATATATATATATATATTTTATCCTTTAAAACTGTGACTACTGCACCAGTTAAGGCTGTTTACAATATATATATTTTTCAAATAAAACTTTTAATATTCAAGCTTACCAGATTGATGAATTGTAACAGGTAAAATGGAACTCTTTACAAGGTAAACCATGTAGTTGTACAAAATAGAATTATACCCTTCACCTGTGCAAAACAAAAAGAAATCCTGCCTTGCATTAAAAACACAGAACCTGTTTACAAAAAGGAATGTGTACTACATTTGGACTTCCTTTTTAACTGCCATATCCTAGCAACATCTCAGTTATTTTAGTAAAGGAACTAATCATCAATTTTAAACTGCAGTGAATTTACCAAACATTTTCACTATAGACTTCTGAAAGCTTTTACAGTAAGAAGTTATCAACAAAAGCAGGCACGTTAGTGTACAAAAACGTTGTTGAATTTTTTCCTGTTTCTTTTTCAAAGTGCAGGTTTTTCTCAATGTGCATCTTACAAGACCAACGAATGTTTTAACTCACTAAATCTTAAAACAGAACTCAATTCTCCCAAGGAGTAGTGTAAACGTTAAAGATCCCCAATACACCTCTAGTAAACGTGACACAAATGTCTCTGCGTTGTTTAGAAATTTAGCTCTTTTGAGAGGTAAAGAAGCTTCATGACACCTTTTCCTTACACTGGCTGGTTATCATAAATGGGTAACTCTGGACTGCTAAAGCTGGAGACTGATGAATCACTCGAAGGGAACTAAACTTGGCTACAGAGGAGAGGCGACGGGAGGAACCAACCCTTAGGCGTTTCTTGCGCAGCCTTCGGAAAATTCAGCCGCCGGCGGACGAAGGGTCGGTGTGGGGGAGGGCAGGGGGGGAGAGAAGAGGAGAGCAGGGAGGGAGGGAGGAGAAGCTTCCGCAGAGCCAGAGGCACGGCGGCACGCCGCCCGTGTCCCGCTGCGCCCGCGACGGCGGGACCATGCCGTCTGTGGTGCGATAAGTGTCCCCGAGCCCCGCGGCTGCGGAGCGCTGGCGGGCCCGCTCCCGGCCGTCACGGCGATCCGGGGGCCGGGCGGGGAGCCGGGCGTCCCGGCGGCGGCGGAGGCAGGCGCTAGGTGCCGTGAGCGCAGGGCTCCCCGGGGTAGATCTCCTCGTAGGCGGGGGGCTGCTCGCTGGGCAGAGGGTAGCAGTAGGGATAGGAGGCGTTGAGCTCGGGGTCCATGGGCGAGTAGCCGGGCAGCTCGACGGAGGGATGTCCGCCACAGTGCACCTCCACGCCGGCCTCGTCGAAGACGTGGAAGACGCCCACGTTGATGTAGGAGACGGCCTGGAAGGGGCAATCCCCGGGGCTGAGCTCGGGCTCGCCGCCGGAGAAGAGGGAGCCCTGGCTGTGGCGCGGCGCCCGCCGCCCACCGCCGCCGCCCCTCCGCCGCCGCCGCCGCCCGCCCGCCGCCGCCGCGGCCGGGGCCGCTCGCCGCCGCCGCCGCCTCCGTCCGCGCTGCTGCGCGGCCTTGTAGTTCTTGACAAGAAGCAGGTTAAGCAGGCCCAGGAGGCACTCCAGCGCGTTGAAAACGGTGGAGAGCACCAAGCCTTGCTGGTAGTCCCGCAGCTTCTGGCAGCGGAGCGCCGCGGCGGTGCCGTCGGGGGCCGCGGGTCCGCTCCGCGGGCGGGCCGCGCCGCCGGGCTGCAGCAGGCAATAGTGCGAGTACTTCCTCTCCACCAGCGACACGGTGTCGCCGTCGATGACGGCGCCGGCGAAGGCGCTCAGCACGCCCAGCATGAACACCAGCACCCCCAGAAGCAGGAAGTTCTGCCGCCCCCCGGGCGACGCCTTCTCCACCGGCCCCGACGGCGCGGCCGCCGCCTCCGCCCCGCCGGGGCCGCCGCTGGCCGGGTCCGGGTCCCCGGCGGGGGCCAAAGCAGAGGCCGGTGCCGGCGCTGGGGCCGGTGCCGGAGCCGGCGCCACGGGCGCCTCGTCGGGCGGGCGACAGCAGAGCAGCGCAGCGGCGAGCAGCGAGAGGCCGGCGGCCAGCAGCAGCCCCGAGTAGAAGGCGCCGGCGGCGGTGCCCAAGCGGAAGGGCTCGCCCTTGAGCTCGGAGCCCAGCGAGAAGCACTTGAGGCCCACGGCGGCGGCGCTGAGGGCGCAGGCGAGCAGGAGGCAGCTGGAGAGCGCGGCGCAGGCTCCCCGCACGCTCCACTTCATCCTCCGCGCCGCCGCCGCCGCCGCCGCCCCGCCGTCCGCCTCATCCTCCTCCCGCGGCCCCCCCCGGCCCCGCGGCGGCGGCGGCGCGGCGCGGCGCGGCCATGCGAGCGCGGCGCTCCCCGACGGGGCGGCTGCGCTCCGCTCCGCTCCGCACGGCAGGCAGCTGCCGGCCGCAGTGAGCCGGGCGCGGCGAGCGCGCAACGCTCCCCCCACCGCCTCCCGGTCGCCGCCGCCTCCTCGTCCCCGCCCGCCCTCTCTTATCGCGGCGGCTGCGGGGAGGCGATTAATTATGGATGGAAGCCGCGGCGGGCGGGAGGACGGAGGGGGCGGCCCACCGGGCCGTCGCGGGTGGCGGGGGGAGAGTGCGACCCCCGGTGAGGCCGGGGGCGGTGGAGCTGCCCAGCCCGCCCTCCCACCCGCGATGCGCGGGAGGGGCCGCTCGTCGCTCTCCGGCCGGCCCCGCACCGCGGAGCGCGGCTCGGGACGCGCGGCTGGGCAGGGGTGGCGGGGGTTTGAACACCCCCGCGGGTTCCGTTGCCGAGGGCTGCTGCTTGGCTCAGTGTTCCTGCCTTCTCTCCCTCTCTTAATTTTATTTATTTATTTCTTAGCTCCTGCGGTCGGCAGGAGGCCGGCGAGCCGCCGTGCATCGCTGTGACCGCGCTGCGGTCTGTCGGCCGCTGTGATGCAGCGAGCGAGCGGACCGAGCCCCCCACGCCGCGCTGCCCGGCGCAGTGCTCCGTGCAGGCGGGGTCGGCGGTCCCCAGCAGCCCTCTTTGTTCCGGGCACCGCCGGTGAGCCCCGGTGGGGTTGCACCCCGTGGGCGGCGGGGCTCGAGGGACGGACGGACGGCCACAGCAGCACCCTCGGGACGCCCCGTCCGGGAGCGCCTGCAGCGCTGCCGGGCGTGGAGCTTTTTCGGGGGGTGGGTGCCGCTAGCTGCCCCGGTAAATGGTGGCCCGGCGACTCCTCGGGGAGCGCCTGCAGTGGCCTTGTGAAGGAGAGGCTGGAACCTCAGCCTTGGAGGGGCGAGTCTGGCAAGGAGCTCTTGAGGAAGGCTCTTCTTCGCCAGTCCTTTTTTCTTCCGGGAAGCTGTAGCCTTTCAGCTCCCCCATTTTCCCTATCTGCCGTGCGCACGCCAGCCTTGCTGGGTATTTTTAGCCGGCGCCGCTGATTAGCATTCAGGGGAGCAAGCGAGAGAGAAAAAGCAGTTTTCCAAATCGTTTTCTCTTCCAGCAGCGCAGGTGCACCTGTTGGTGGCAGGAGGGGCGTGTGTGGCGTTTTATCCGGTGTTTAGCTTTCTGCAGAGATGTGACATTGCTCCCTCTGTCTCGTCGGGGTAGGCCCTCTTGGCACGTCCCTGAGGACAGCAGCACCCAGCTGTAATCTCCCTGGGCAGAGGAGCGCTGGTCTCCTTTGCAGCGGGTGCTCCTTCCCGAGACAGGTTTCTGGGCCCTGTGTGGGGCAGTGATGCTCCCAGGGACGCTTGGTGGGAGGCTGTCCTGCCTGGCGTCCAGCTCTCTAAAGGTTACAGTATCCAGAAGTATCATTGGCTCAGTATCCAAAAGCTAATATCCAAAAGGGATGCGCCATCCTGCCCCGCAGGACCACGCAGCCAAGGGAATTTTACTCTCTCCCTCCTGTTCACAAAAGGCCCATGGAGCATGGAGTATGTGAGAAAACACAAAAGTCCTGACTGGCCTTCTTGTGTCCCTCGAGAAAGGAATGGCCGGGTATGTGAACCCCAGTCATCCCCAACTCTTCCCAGGTTTTCCCTAACCCTGAGGACTGAGTGTCTTGGCCTGCTCATCTGTGGCCAGGTGAAGATTCTGCAATAGGATCTGTGACTTTGGCTTTGCTATTGGTGAGTGCCTGGACTGCTGCGGATGATCTTCAGGTGTCCGGGAAAGAACTCACCCCATCACTCTTAAAACATGAATGCACAGAGGACACACAGGACTTTATAAATTGCAGTATGCACCGCTTGAGATCTCTACTGAGCATCAAAATATTGCTTCAGAAAGCACATGTAAACTCTCAAACCAGCTGTTAATCCAGAGAACCCTGGTAGACACACTCTGTGTGGAAGATGAGGAGATGTACTTAGTGGGGAGGAAACACTTAATGAACTAATTATATGTAGAATGTGCAAAGTGCCTTACTCCCTGACACACAAGATAAACTTACATGTGGGCAAAATGTGTGATTTGTGAAACTTGATTGTCAAGACCTTAAAAAAGTGAAATATTTATTGTGGCAAGTGGTGAGAAGATTAATTTAACACTAAATAAATACAAAACCAAGAAAAGTCTTAAGCCTTTATGCATCATTTTATTAATCAGCATTTACCTTAACAATGGTTAGAATAGAAAAAGCAAAACAAATTTTCCATTGGCGGCAAATTGTTCCCTTTTTGTACAAAGCGTTCATCTTGGTGTTCCTTTCCATCTAGTTTTGGCAACCACCAGAAGTAGTCAGCAAGGCTTATCCAGCATGGTTCTTCAGGTGTTCCTACAGCTGTTTCTCGTGTTCAGTCTTCCTCATCTTTAATGTCATCTTCTAAAGAAAGGACCTTTTCCTCCCTGTGTTTGTGATAGGAGACTGATCTTTGATTGCATCCCACAAATCTGTTCATTGTGAGAGGCCAGGCTAACACACAAAGTTAATAATGCAATTAATAATTCTGCTGTACCTTTTTATTTCTCCTGTGGAGCAGCTTGCTACTGTTAACCTTTTCCAGCCTTTACCTGCTTCTTCCCAAAATGCCTCTTTTTCTTCCAAGCACCGTGTTCAATATGCAAAGCCAGAAGTTTCACTGCCAGCTTGTTTCGCCACATGTTATTTATTCATAAACTTTCTGTGTTTCGCTGCCACTCTGAATTAGCCCAGTTTTTCACCAGGTTATTTACAGCTTTGCACTGTGACACATTTTTAGTAACACACACATACACATAGACTTGCACACAGAGTATGGTCATTAGCATATCCTGCACATTGAAGGTCAGTTGCTTTGGATAACAGGTCAAAAAACATTGTAATGATGTTGGTGCATTAATAATAATAGACATAAGACTGTAAAACATCCATATACCTATACTGAATGATTTGTTGATGACCGAATTGGCATTACTATAAAAAGAAGGGCTGACCTACTGTCGCAAATGAAGGTCACTGAAGAGTTCTCTGGACCCCAAAGGGTAATGCTGCTCACCTCAGTCCTAGCTAGTGGCCCCTTCCAGTACAATTAGGATGCCCTTTTGCATGTTCATAGCTGATCTGTGTGTGTCTAATTCTTCAGCCAGGTTTGCCTTCTGAAAAAAAATAGTATCTGTGAGCAACAAAAGATGGGAGAACTGCAGGCCACTTGGCCTTGACAGACATCAGCTGCTAAATTAGTCATTGCAGGTAGTTTTGAGTCCCTGGCAGCTGTTTTATCACTGAACTTTATTAGTCATGTTTTCCTTTTCCAAAGTTTATGAGTTGTTTTCAAGAGTCATCATGGTGGGCTTTGGAGCAAGTGTATAAGGTTTTGTAGAATAGCACTGGCCTGGAACGTATGTTCCCAACAGTCTCTTCACAATCATGGTCAGGGCTTTCTGGGTGTTGCAGTGGTGGTCATTTATGGCCAGGTCCTGTCTCCAAAGAATGGTAGGAGATCTTTGGTTCAAGGTTTTGTTTGGCTCACAGGGGAGCTGAGGGAACTCTGCTTGTTGGGTTGGGTGCCTTGTTGGGGGTAGTCAGTCACTGCCGTGACCAGCTTGGTGGCTTGCTTTGCTTGCTGTGCACAGAAATTAATGTTTTCAGTAATGTGGAGATCAACCTCTTAACTTTTTGTGGTGACTCAGTGGCACAAAGGACAACAGAGCTATTAATTATTTGCACTCTAGGCTTGAAGCTAAAATGCGTGCTTGTAAAATAGATGGAGATCTTCAGCTTATGCCACCAAAGTGCGTTGCACTATTTTATTGTCTGCCTCTTCTCCCACACTGTGTTTATGATAAGATATATGTGTTGTTATTTCTGTGCCAGTTTGATAAACAGTTGTCATAGCTTTAACTATTCAGTCATGATGGCTGTGTAACCTACCATAACTTATTCTGTTTCCTACTACTTTTTCCTTTTATTTTTTCCCCCTGTTTCCATAGGGGACATTATGGACTGTAAAATCTCCTTGCAAAAATTGCTGTACACACAGTTACTAAGAATACATTAGAAATTAGAAATTAGAAACTCTGAACATGAAACCCATCGCATTTCTTTCTGATTCTTCTTATTTCCCATTTACAGGGTCTACAAGCATATTTCTGTGTGCCAGAGGCCTGCTGTTCTCTAATTTTCACAGTATTTTATGGGAAAGACTCATCTCTGCAGGGAATTTATGGAGAACACATGCTAGAAAAGGACCTACATAAGGCTAAAACTCTGGACCTAACTGGTCGCTGGGCACTGATGAAAAAACATCTGCAAATGCTGTTTCAATGGGTGACATTTCAGAGAGGTTGGGAAGATAATATAAGGATTTAAAATAGAGAAAGCAAAGCCTGTGCTAGAAGCTGAACATGTAAGGCTTTCCTGGCAGCTGATAGTGCTAGGAGTTTTGGAAAAGGGAAGAAATGTTTGAGAAGTTAGGGTTATAAAACAGCGAGCTGGTTTGCACTCTAAGATCATGGTGTAATTTAGGTTGGAAGGGACCAGTAGAGGTGTCTAATGAGATCTGCTCAGGCACATCTTTGGGGTTGGACTGGGTTGCTTGGGGTATTTGATACTATTTGATATATTACTTAAACAATGGACCTCTTTACTTATGTCACAAAATTGTTAAATTATGGCAATTTTTTTGAAAACTAATAGTTTCCTAACTACTGTTCTAATGGTGGGACCCGGATGGTATTTTGTTTTGTGGGTTGCAAGAAGTTGTCAAGCTGATCATAAAAAATTGTTGAACACTTTGCCAGCCAAAGGTGTGTCAAAGTCCTTCACTTTGGGCTCTCAGATTATTTTGAAGTGTGTTTCAGCTTAGTCTTTCAGTTCAGTTCAGTCTACATAATTGATGTGTTCTCAAGATACGGATCTTTGGGATCAGGCTTAAGACATATCTCTTAGCTTCTGGTTAGGCCTTCAGCATAAGACCTAAGCAGCAATCATACATCAGCTTTGTCTCCTGCTGAACAGTGCTAATAAAGACATTAAGAAGTTTGAAAGTTCCATATGGTTTTGTGGCTGAGCCCCACGAGCACCATGCAGTCACTGTCTCACTCTCCCACTGTTGGGACTGGGGAGAGAACTGTAAGGGCAAAAGGCAGAAAATTTGTGGGTTGATATAAAGATCATTTAATGAGGAAAGGAGTAGCTGCATGCACAAGGAAAGAAAAATAGGGAATTAATTCACCAATTCCCATGGGAAGACAGGCATTCAGGCATCTCCAGAACAACAGGGCCCCATCACACTTGACAGTGGCTTGGGAAGACAAGCACCTCACTCCAAATGTGTCCCACTCTTCCTCCTTCTTCCCCACTCCTTCTTCCCTCCCCCCCCCCCCCTTTAAATGTTGAGCATGATGTGAAATGGTCTGAAATATCCCTTTTCAGGGGTAGTTTGGGTGGTCTGTCCTGGCTGTGTCTCCTCCCAACCTCCCAGGCACTCCCACCTGCCTCTCCAGCTTGGCAGTACAAAAAGCAGAAAAGGCTTTGGTTCTGTGTAAGCCCTGCTCAGCAATAACAAACACATCTCTGTATTATCCACCTTGTGTTCAGGACAAATCTGAAACACAGCTCCACATTTGACCCTATGATGAAAATTAACTCTGTCCAAGCCATAATCAGCACAGCATGTTTAGGGGAAAGGGAGCTAGCCTCCTAATCTGGGAGAAAAGGGTTACTTAGCTCTGTGTCCTGTAATTTGACACTGTACTCTCCCATCTGTTGGGACAACAAACCTGCCTGCATCTGAGAGGAGGAAGGACTGTGTGTGCAGGAGATGAGATGAGATGCACCAGATGCTGCCCACTTATTCAAGAAGGTGTCTTGTCAGTCTCACCTGCCCAGGTCCAAAATTTAGGTACTGCACTTGACACATGGATCTTGAGAACTCTCTGCTGATGCTACTTTTTCTTAGAGGAGACTGTCCTCAGAAGATGCTGTACTTCTGAATTTCTGTGCATCTAAATTGCATTTCATTCAGTGATTGTTTCATATCAGGGTCATAACTTGCTCTTGAAGGAGGGACTAGAAGTCACCTTCTATTGAGTGCTTTACTAAACTTGTTGCCTATTGGGGTGCTTCTTTTTTAGCCTAAATAACCTTTAATTTTCTACAGAAAGAAATTTCAAGGCAGGAGTGGAAGGGAAGAGAAGGTCTCCACTCCAGCAAGAGTTGTGAAACACTGTGAAAGTGTACATTAGAATCTTCAATCAGAGTAATAGGGAAATCATTCTCCTACCTGAGGCTGCCTTGTAAGCAAAAGTCATGGTGGGAAGGTGTAGCTCACTTGCATAATGATTTCTTCCTTTGGCTGGATGTTGAGACAAGGAATAATCTGGCTGATTCTTGAATTCAAAGAGCATGGTGAGTCTGCCTTCATGTAGATCTACACTGCTCCACAGTCTAGGAAGTGCCTTCCTGCTGCCTGAGGGCTCAGTGTGGCTGTTGCCTGAATGATGCCTACAGATTTTTGCTTTTGTGGTTGAGCTGTGATTTCTGCTGTAGCTTGGTAAGAAAGCCACAAAAACTGCTGTCCTAGCTGCCTGTCACAGCTTGTTTCTCCCAGAGGTCTCAGGCCCTATCTCAGCTGCTTCCCTGGTCTTTTCCTAGTTTGTAGTTGCAAATGAGCCCCATCAAAGTGCATCCTTTTCCATGCCAATGGAGAACACTTTTGGATGTTGGTTGGTGAGCAGTGAAGCTGGTACTACTGAAGGAGCAGCAATGGGTGAACAGCAGATGCACTGTCCTTTTTCCCCATAGCAGCAGCCGCTGAGGGAGGAGCTGACTCTCCATGGGCACAGGGTAGCCCTGGACTTTTCTTGATTCCCTGAGACACTGGTGTATGCTTTTAAAGGGCTGGTAAGGGGTAACTTTTGTCAGGGCACATAAACTCGCTGTTCTGAGCCTGCAGCACCACTGGAAATAAATTTTAAGGTTAAAAAAGGGTGGAAATCGTTAGCAAATACTGGGATGCAAGGGACTTCATAAGATACCTTGTAAGGCTGCTGGTCTTGCACACATCATGTCCCTGTCATGGCACCCATGAACAACTCCCACTTTTTCTCTGGAATTCTTTGCCTGCCTGTTGGAAGACTGTGCTGAGCCTGACAGCTCTGGTGATTAGAAACTGCCTGTCTCAGTGCTAAGTGTATTTTATGGTCAGCTTGCACACATTTGTTCTGTGCCAACATTGTCCTTTAACTTAAATGGCTCTTCTCCTTCTCTGATGTTTACTCTCTGGATGTATTTATAGACAGCAAACAAACTCCCTCTGAGATTTCATTTTGCTAAGCAGACCACGTCTTTTTTCCTTATCCTTATTCTTTTTTCCTTTTCTTTTTTTTCCACCCTTTGTATTAAAAACTCTTTATACTCTGCAGTTTGACTTCATCCCTAAGCACATAACCAGGACAGTATGCTGTATCTTTCATGGTCTTACCAAGGCCTTGAATGAATGATGGCATTACAGCTTCCTCATCTCTAGCAGAATGTCCTTTCCCAGTCTGAGAATTTTGATTCCTTTTTACCCAGGTCTTTCCCATAGAAAGTGATACTTGTAATCAGAGCACCTCATTCTTTGTCCTTCACCCAGCTGTGGGGCTGCCAGCTGGGGGCACTGATGACCTTTCCTCCTATGTGACTGTTTTCCCCCGAATTTCTGTTATTACCTTAAGGTAACTCAATTTTTTTCTTTTCTGATATTTCAAAAGCTCTCTCTGTTGAAAACTTCATTGTGCCTCTCGCTACTCAAAGAACCTTATGTTTTTCCCTCAGATGACAGATTTTTTTCTCTCAGAGTCCTTTGTTATGTAAATCTGCCCCTCTCTCATTTGGAGGTTGGTTTCCAGTTCTCTCTGTTATATTTTTCTGTCTATTCTATGCTGTTTGTTCCCTCATAGAGACTTTCTCATGTTAGGCTTTCTGCTCATTTCTTGTTTACCGTCACAGTTCCCCTCTGCTTAAATCTCCATTATCTGGGTGCAAGCAGTACCTCACCTCTAATGAGAGTACCTCACCTCTAATGAGAGTATCTCATTCCTCTAGAGGAAGTCTATCTTTGCTGCATGTTTTCCACTCTGTGCATTGACCAGAGTGAAAGATCTATGCTGTCTGTATGTCTTCAGCCATCTTCTCTTTTTCTTTCTTTTCCTCTGTCATGGCAGCATATTCCTATTTGACTTTGAAGTGCATTCATCAAGGATTCTTTTTCATACTCAGGAATGCTGTAAAGGTTCCTTGGCCTGCCTAATCTTCTCATCTATTGTCAATGTCTACAAATTTTTAAGGTCTTTCCCTCACTGCCATGATTTCAGACTTTTGTTTCTTGCATTCATTTTCAAAAGCATGAAAGAATCCACTGCTGCACTTAGAACTTAATTTCTGTTGCTGAATCCCTTCATTCCTGCCTATTGACTCTTTAAATTCCTCACTCAGTTGTCAAGGTAATTTTTTCTTCAGTTGCTATGTCAGAGAATTACAGTTCTTTCCCTAGATCTGATCCTACTGCCTTCACTGTAGGTCTGTGTTGCGAGTGAGTTATCCTTTCTATCATTTGATAGGCAGTGATCTTCTCTGATGGCAAAAAACCTTGGACACAGTTGCAGGTTTCAAAGCTGAAGTGCTGCACAGGCAATTCTTTTTCCTTGGGTAGGAAAAGCCCAGATGAAGTCCCGGAGCTGACAGCTAGGGAAAACTGATTAATATGAATCCATCATGTAGTCCAACTTTGCTTTGAAGGAGAAAGAATGATTTTAGGTGCATGAAACCCATTTCCTATAGGAGTGACTGTGAGTGAGCACTTACATATAAGAGATGTTGGTACTACATTGCCACAGGCCTCTGCAAGGGGGTCTGAGTATCTTCCGTGCCTTACCATCGTCCTGCGGGCATGCGGAACTAATTTGTCTTGAGCAAGCTCTCAAGGCCCAGCAAGTGGGATGAAAATCGTGCAAGGACTCAACTACCTGCTATTCTTTAGTGAGGATATGGTCTGATTCCCCTTTCACCTCATAAAGGTCTCACTAGATCAGAAGCCTGTGCTGTATCCCACCATTACCATTTTGTAAAACAATTAATTTGGTGATGGGTTTGATTGTTACTTTTTCCCTTCTCTGAAGCTCATCCCAGCAACTCTGAGCCTGCTTTCTTGGCAGTCCCAGTCTAGGTGGCTGTGCTCAAATACCTAGTTTTTCTGATGCAGGACAGCAGGCAGTGTTTTTGTGAAACATTTGGACCTGACCATCAGTTGCGTCTCCTTTGGTAACCTAGAGCAGGAGCAACCTGCTGACAGAGACAGGACCGAGTTTCTTGGCCTCTGTCCCATTTTGTGTTAGCTGTGGGCTGTAGATGCCAGAGTGCCTGTCTGCTCTGAGGGGTTGTGTCTGCTGCGTGGTCAGGCCCGTGTGCTCTCCATGCGGTAGGGCTGGAAGGAGGAAGGTGATGGGTTTCTTTCAGCAAGGCAGTCTGGGGAGACAAGGGAGTCCAGGGCAGCCCCTGACAGGTACTGTCAGAAGGATGGTGTGAGCAGTTGCCACTCTGCTTTTGCTTTTGAGCATGTCTATTATGTTTTTTCTTTAAAAGTTCATTGTGGTGTTCCCTATTATGTGTGCTGTTTGTAGTTATTAAACATACTTGTTTTGAGATAACTCTCTGCAATATGTTACATACATAATTAGGTATAATTAACTTCAATTAACCATATTAAGCTTTGCAACGCTTCTGCCGTATTTTGAAGCTGGCTTGTGACTAAGAAATCCACATTTGCAGGTTCAGGTTATACAAACTTATTCATATTCCAGGTGTTCACTTTTCCCTTTCAGTACTATGCCTTTGAATCCAATAATTTGTTGTTCAGTTGTCTGAATAAACAACTTGCAGCTTGTAGGACTCTGAGTGCAGGATCCTCATAGTGCATCATTGGTGCTTTTCACATGATGCTTCTGGGAGCTGTTGGTCATGACAGCATCTCAGTGCCTATTTTGCAACTCCTTACCTTGCCAAAGCTGGTTAGATGAGTATGTGCTATGTTTGACAAAGGCCCACATGTGCTACACATGGTGAATAAGCCTTCACCTTCCTGATTTAATCACTGAGCAAAAATTTTGGCTTTTATTCGTTTTGAAGTTGACTTCTCCCTATTTTTTCCTTTTAATATTAATTTTGCTGCTGTTGTTGCTCTTGCTGGAAAGTGCTCTGAAGTGTCATGCATTAGGAAGTTATAAAGAACAGTTGATTGATTGAAGGAAAAATGCAGTCTGCCAATAAAAGCAAGATGCAGTTTATGTGTGAGGAGCATGCTGCGGCATCTTACAGCACTCTCTGGGGCCCAGCATCCTGCATCTCCCATGAAGTAAAATTGGCATCTTCCTTTGTAGCTCAGCCCATCATGTGACAATGGCTCTTGGTGCCTTAGATGCTGGCTGACACATTTTTGAGCATTTTGTCTCCTAAAGAGCAGCTGGAAGCAGTTGGACTGCTAGTGCATGCTGCAAGGTCTGCCCTGTGTGCTGTTGATGGAAAACACGGAGGGCACACACATTAATGCCAGAAATGCTGACAGTGGCAGAAAGAGGTCTCTCTCTTGGCATCCATGCAAAACTGTTTCTTGACATCTATGAAACAGTTCATCACTACCCCATTTTTTAAAGCTGTGTGGCTATTAATTTGCCTCGGGTTATAATCAAGCTGTCACTTATTTTAATGGACCTCGGATCAGACAGGCCTGAGTGTTTTTTTTGTGGTTTCTATTACAGTGTTAATTAACTTAGCATGCAAATTTAGCTATGAAACTCAGAGATTTCATTTAGTTTTTATAACTTAATTGTGGAAACATGGTAGTAAATGCAGATGAGAAGATATGTGCAATTAATATTGACCCAGGACAACTCAAATGTCAGACACTTGTCTCTGAAGACTCACTAGGAAATCCAATGTGTTAAATATTGATTTTGTGGTGTGGGGTTTTCAAACAACCTTGGTTCTGGCCAATTCTTCTTGAAGCTGTATCCTTTCTAAAGTTAGGGCTGTGTGAAACCTTGATGTCTGCAAGTGCAGTGCCAGCACAGAAAGCCAGAAAGTCCTGTCATTTGGCAATGTTAGTAGCAGTGTTACCTCCTGCAACTTCTAATCAAAGATGCTGAACTACAAACAGAATTAGCCTCTGTGTGGGTGTGGATATGTGTGTGAGGGCAGGTAGGATATTGTTTTGTTTTCATAGATTTTAAAGGTATTTAGTTTAGAGCTGTTGATAAACAGCTCATGGAAAATGTGGGGAGTGATTTTATCACAGCATTTGGCCAGCCTTTGCCTGGCCTGAAAGGGTCCATGCAATGGTGGGAAGGAGGGTCAGTTTCCATGCTGACCTAGTCCTTGGCATGGCTTGGAGTCTGAAAGGTAGGCTGACTGCCAGAAGATGTGTTGAATTACTAGTCTGTTGAATTCTCCTTATGGAGAAATGGGTCAAAGAGGCATTGGGATTTGTATTCTAAGTTGCAAAAACTGCCATGTTGAAGAAATGGGTAATTTCACGTCTATTGGTGAATCTGTTGTCACATCTACTGGCAAGATTAGTGGTCACAGGTTTGAGGTAAAAACTTTCAATCTGTCTGAATACTTTCCTGGGAAACATGTGGCTTGGCAACATTTAGAAATGATGTTATTAAAGTTGTCCAATAACAGACTGGCAAGTATCTGCCATAGGTCATCCAGGTAGAGCTGTTCCTGTTGAGGTGCCTCTTTAGCCTGCTTTTCTGAGAGGCTGACGCTCTGCTGTACTTTTTGGTTCTATTTGACATTTCAGCAAATGAAAAGTCTCTGCTCTGCTATGGGCCTGGTGTAGATGAAAGAGGAATTCTCCTGACCATGGGTGTCCTCAGGCCTCTGGGATAGCCCATCACCTAAGAATCTTCAAAAGGTGATATCATAGCCCCCTGTGGACACAGTGAGGGAGGGAGGGCACAAGATTTTGCCTCTGGTGCAACACTGAAATGTGAATTTTAAAAACACAAATCCATCCTACTCATTCACTTCATCTGCTATACAACTCCACCTTGGGGGACCGGGCACTGGAGGGCAGCAAAAAGTCTATACCTGAGCAATAGTTAGATGTCAGAACAGGGATCCCACAAGGCATTTTCACAGCCTCACCCCTCTCCCCATCTTATATGGGCTTTCAGAAAAGATGGGAAATAAATGCAATCCCTTCCCTCCCCACTCCCAGCCATGTTTTTTAAGACAACCTGAAAGCAACAAAATTTGGAGCAGAGTGATGACTGAGCCTGCAGCTTATTGCGATTTTCAATGTGTTGTCTCTCCATGTGAGCAGCTGAAAAGCTAGGCTGGGACAAACAGCCCCTAATTGCTGCTCCAGGTTCTCCTTGAAAAGTTCCATTTGGTCTATGAAGGGAAAAGCTGTCTCCTTGAAAAGTTCCATTTGGTCTATGAAGGGAAAAGCTGTATGGTCAATGGTCTCTAAGCACTGGCCCCAGACTCCTGTTGTTATACAAAGAATAAAATACGCAGTTGCCCAAGATAATTTTGTTGGCATGCTTTGCAGCGCATGTGCACACTGTAGCGGCTTCACCTGCTTCAGGGCATCTGACAGGGTTGACTTACGTATGGTGACTCAGAGGGCTTTCCCTTGATGGCACATAAAAGTTCACTTGCAGAACATCAGCTTATGTAAAAGTTTGAGCTATTTTTGTTCAAGTGCATTGCCATACATTTTTAGACTTGCTAAACTTCATGCACACTCTGTTTGCCAAATCCAGCACTTTGCTACTTCCAGTGAGAGAGTCTCAAAATCCCTGTGAAGCTTTTAGGGACTGCAGTCGTGCAGAAAGCTCTGTGAACACAGCCATACTGCTTGTGCATCCAGATCTCAGGGGCCAAGCCGCTGATTTGTGCATGGTGTAATTCCCACTTTCTTAAAGTTACAAAAAATACTAAAAATATATAATGCATGAACTAAAGTTCAGATTTAGAGTACATTGAAATATACTAGGATGGATCCTGGTAAGTTTCAGCTGTTAAAACCTTCATGATGGGAGTGTATTCAGTCTTTGCCCCTGTAAAGAGCTAGAACTATACATATCTTTGCCTTTTGTTCTTCGTTCTCCACTTCATTCCATGGTTCATTTCAGTGTGCTTGTGAAAACTTCTAAACCTGATTCAGTCTCTCTGAATCCATCTGCCAGGCCTCTGGACATATTTCAATAGGTCTGCTGGATACATGAAATATTCCGTTTCCCTTTCCCTTTCCCTTTCCCTTTCCCTTTCCCTTTCCCTTTCCCTTTCCCTTTCCCTTTCTCCTTCTCCTTCCCTTCTCCTTCCTCTTCCAAAATTCCGATTACAGGAACCATCCTTCTATGTTGGGAAGGAGTTTTGCCTATGCTTGTATTTTTTCTGTACCTTATCTTCCTTGGAATGAAAATGGGAATGCCTGCATGGTTTGGATTTATGTTTTTAAATTTTTATTATTAGTATTAGTATTAGTTTTTTGTTAAGGTGGAATTGATGTAAAAAAATAATTTCCCAATGGGAAATTTTTTGTGAATTAATTTGTTTGTTGCTCCCTGCTGTGTCCCAGGACACTTTAAAATAAAACTTTTTTTCAAGAGTTTTATCCTGCAGTGAATATTCATATATATCAAGATGCAATAAACCCAAACAATTTTCTCATTAGAAATGCAGTCTGCAAAAGTCAAGTAATTTCTCCTGTGGCTGTGTTAGGGACATTGTGCACTTGTAGTGGAGAGCAAAAATGTTTCAAAAAAGAAAACTCAAGATTAACATCATGCGCAGGATTAACATCATGCACTCCAATTGAAATATTGAAATTAGCCTTTTCATCATGCCATATTTATTGTTTTAATTTGCTTTGGTGGCATTTGGTGTTGGTATGTGGAGTATGAATGTGCTTTCATGCTGCATCCATAGGCAAAAGGTAAAAGAATTCAACAGAGCCCATTCATATGAGGAGAATCTGAACCAGACTGTGTTCATGAATGATGCTTGGTGAAAGCAGCGCTAAAGATGCTCAAGGTGGGACTAGCTAAATGCTTTAGAGAGTGTTCAGCAGGGGAGATAATCTGAGGCTTCATGCATGGAATCTGCTGCAGAATTTATTGGATATGCACCTTTATGGTGCTGGAAAGTCCCCAGAGCTTCAGCAGCGACAAGACGAGGGAGCTTGCACTGATCACTGCTCCCATGTCTCCAGATGGGCTGAGCAGAGCTCTGGTGTCAGTACATCCAAGTCTGGGTTTCCTAATAGTGAAGCGCTTGTGGATCACAGCAGACAGAGCTACTAAATGAAGTCTCTGTGCTCCCAGTTCCATCAAGGCTGCGGGGAAGCCAAACGCTTCCCCTGATGGTATTCTGCACCTGGCAAATACTTCCATTCCACCTGGATCAGTGCTTCAAACCATGCAGAAGTGGTGTGTGTCTGTCTGGGTAACTTCGGGGAAAGAGGAAGGGGGACAAAGGAAACAAGTCATGGCATTAGCAGTGCACAAAACCAGCAACTACCAGTTGTCTGCAGCACTGATGGAGGTGGCACAACAACTGAGTCAGCAGAACTATCAATGAGCTTGAGTAGTAGTCTCACATCAGTGGGTGCCTTGTTGCCATTCCACTAATGCAGGGGAGCAGTTCAGAGACAGCTAGAGGTGCAGCATCTGTGTGTGGGTGAAGAACACACGTAGTTTCCTGGAGGGAAGCCTATGAGCACCACAGGGCAAATAGAGGCTGCTTCTGTATCTATTTTTCTTTTTAATCTCTCAAAAAGGTTATAGGGAGGCTTTTGGGTTGCTGATGGTTTTGCTTGGGTGCAGCTCTTGAGACTTGTGCTGTTTTCCACAGCAGGATGTCCGTTTCTGTCCTGTTAGTGTGTCCATTATCGCGGCATCAGATATTTGCCGTGAGCAAAGAACAGGGCTAATATCTGTTTTGTGTGTGTATCTTTCCTTGCTCTGTTCCCTGGTGGGAAGTCTCTGTAGTGGTTTACTAAATAGCTCATGTTATATGTGCTTGTTCCTCTCCAGTGAACTCCAGCAATGGAGATGGAGTTTATAAAAGATATAGCATCTTTTCTCTGTTGTTTGTCTCATACTCTGCCCATTTGTAAGCATTTAGCATTGACAGGCTCTACAGATGTGTCACTATTTCTGTAAGATGAAATCTTACAGTCATACAAATGTCAAAATCTAAGACTTGCTCTTTCTGTGTTGCAAGAGACTTCCTTGTTTCCTTTGTCCCCCTTCCTCTTTCATGCAGTACTGATGATGTACAGAGTGGTGACATCTCATCTCCAGAACTGCCTCTCCTCAAAACTTGGGATGAGCAAAGAACTCTATGGATTAGAACAGGCAAAAGCATTTTCAGTTTTGTTTCCCTTTTAGTAAAAGGATATACTTCACAGTGACCCTGTGAAGCTCACATTTTAATTTCTTTTTATTTTAGTCATTCACATGGACACCATCATACCCATGTCACTGTTACACCCTCTGACTGATGAATGTGCTTAACTTACAGGGAGTATTCTGCCCATTTGGAGGCTACTACAAATATTCAGGAATACTGCCAGGATATTTTTGCCTGGACTGTATCACTTGTGTCACAGTTTGGGGAGCATCCAGCACATCAGCTCACAGCTACAGTGCTGGGCAGTGGCCAGGGAAAGGCATCTGCATGAGCGATGTACCTTTCCAATCCCAGATTTTGTCTTCAGGGAGGCATACACATGGGATTAGGAACTGAAATAAGAAGTATAACCCTGAAATAAGAGATATAACAAAAAGAGGAAAAAACTCTAAGGGGAGTTAAGAATGAAGAGGGGAGATGAAGTAGGGAAAAGCAGGCAGTTTGGGTAAGAAACGTTGCCGCTGAGAGTGACAGACGCCTAATTTAGTATTTAATAGTGAACAAAAGGTGCTGGAAGACTGAATTTCTACATGTGGGAAGATGAGGTACCTGGACTCTGTGCTCATCCACTCAGTTATATTCAGAATAAGCTGTTGCTTATTCTGCTTTTCCATTTTCATAAAGCTCAGGAAACTCAGAGGCAGGTGCCGGTCAGAGAGAGTAGTGGATCTGGACATGGTGCAGCAGGGTCAGTAGCGGAAGAGCAATTTGATGGCTATCCTGAACTCTCAGCTGCACATAGTGTTTATTTTTTTTCTGTTTGGTGACTATTAGAAAAATGCGGAACTCTACCTTCACTTCCTGTTCTGCCCTACATTTGATGATTCCTTGCTCTTTGTGGCAAACCACATGGGGTATTGAAGGAGAGAACAGCAAATAGCAGTACCCTTCAGATCAGGCCCAGAAAATGGGAAACGTAAGTAGTAGTAAGGGTCTGTGCCAGTGCGTGTACCTCCAGAAGAGAAATAGGGTCAAAACCATGATGTTACTGGGCAGAAAGCAAAAGGAAAATCAAGGTGCATTGAAGGGAAAGCAAAGAGTGAAATAAGCAAACCTGCTGCAGGACAACCCTCAGTACAGTTCTCAGATCCCTGCTCGCTGCAGAGAGGAGCACAGAAGGGTGCTGTGAAAATCAGAGGAGTTTGTGAAATAAGACAAGGACTCAACAGTCAAATGGCTCAGTCAGAAAAAAGACAAGACAATTGTGTTTACTCTTTGTTAAAAAAGGTTGCTTCAAAGATGAAAGAGTTAGACCAATTATTTTTATTCATTGGCAAAGGCTTTTCAAAGATAATGAATTTTGAGGATCAGCAAGGAAAGTCATTGAAATACACCAGTGAAACTTGTAACTTGACAAGTTTTAGTTCTCTTGAAGCAGAAGAATAGGCTGTCAGTGGGCATGAGATGTATGAGATCAGCAACATAACCAAGAATGAAGCTGGCAACCAGGGGTAGTTGTAAAATAGCCAGTGCACCCACCTTTCAGATTAGAGAGTTTGAAGGAAAGGGCTGAAATATGCTGTTGTGTGAAGGGATGCTTTCCTCACACTGATTCCAGCAGAACTCCAGATTCAGTCTCTGCTTTTCCAGGAGAAGATACAGTTGCTGAAGTTACAGAAGGGTCTTTTAAAATGGGGAAGGAGAAGTCATATTTGCTTTTATTTGTATGACTGGATAATAGAAATGTGTTGATGTGTACCTTGGTCCAATTCTCTAAATGCAGTAGCTACACCTTGTCTCTGTATGGACTTGCATGTTGACATGATATAGAGCAGATGAGTCAAACAATATTAAGTACAGAAAGGAAGTAGTCTGCAGAACAGACGACTCACCTGGGCTATACTTTCCCCAGAAGCACCTCTCCATGTAGAGGCATGATGGTGGGCTAGAGTCTTGGGTTTCAGCACAGGACCCAATGGCCCATGAGGATGCTGTTTGTGTACAATTAAGTAATGGTCCAGAAGGAAAACTGACCTGAATTCCCAAATCAAGTATAACACCTGACAGCTCTGGATCCACTGATTGATTCCAGCTGTATGAGTCTGGATTCTAGCTAAACAAAGTTGACAGTAGGAGCAAGTTATAAATGGTAAATCTAAATGGAAGATCAGATCAACCCTCACTTATTTATTTTAGTAATGACTGAATGGTCTGTGACTAGAATGTTGAATATATTAACACATGATGATGTAAAATGTGTTTCTTATCTCCAATGAGGGCAATTTCAAGCAAGATAGTCTTGCTTTTATACAGTAATAGCTTATTTACTATTTTAAATCCATTTATTTGCTAAGAGGCAGAATAATGTATAAATATCTTACCAAACACTATAGAAAAACTTGTCTAGTGTTGCTTATACCTGGTTTTGCTTATACCTAGCCTCATCTTCACACTTGCCATGCATTCCAGTTTATTCCTGAATATTGTGTTAGCCCTGCTGGCATGTACTGTTTTCATATAGTCAGTATTTATTTGATCAAGCACTTGATCTGGTACATGAAATATCTTTCCCATGCTGCTTCTTGTAGTTGACAAGTTGACTCTGCTGACAAATAATTCACTGAATGTGGCATGCAGTTATTCTTTTGCACTGAGCATCATGTTCTCATCTGATCCAAGGTTATTTTCCCCCTTCCTTTCTGCCTACCCTTCTTTGGCAGCTGTTCTCACACCAGCAGAAGGATACTGCATGCAAGGCATACCTCCTGCAGACACCCTGTGGGTGCTTCTTTCTTAATGTTTCCTGTGAACTTTGGCAGCTGTAGATCATGTACACAACACATTGAGCCTGCCTCATCAACTGGCAGAGGGAAAAGGACAGAAATCTGCAACCTGGAGCCACTCTAGTCTTCCCATGCTGACTGGACTGGAAATGTGAGCAGAGCCTGCTGCCCAGTTTAAGACAGTTTACTAAATCTGCAGGAATCCTTATTGCATATTGAAGAACAATTTTCACAGTAACTGGAAATCAAGTGTGTTCTCCCTACATCCCAGGATAAACAGTGTGTTTTTGCAAGTGTCTGTATAACGTAGCATAGCAGTGTGCAGCAATCCGGCCTCTGGACTGATTTTGCAGATGCTCTTGCATCACAGGAGGCTGCTCTTAATTTCCGTAGGAAGGCATGAGGAGAGAATGAAGCTGCATTACTTCTACACAAAATGTGCAGTCACAGTGAATAATGAGGGATGTCTCTGCAAGTAGCTCTGCAGTCCTTTATGAGGTAATGTGTTCTTTGACGTCAATGGGAAGCTTGCTTCCTCACAAGCTGAGTGGAGACTGCAGGATTTAGTTTCATAGGGGTTTACAAACCACAGCTTTCAGAGCCATTGAAAGAAATCAGGATGGCAGCTCCTCTGGTTTGCCTATTTGGGATGCTTTTTTGCTGCCACTTTGGTTTATGGCATTGCTTCCCTGGTGTGTATTTTTGTGTCCACACTTGTCAGTCTGCTTTTCTTCACCTACTCCATTAAGACCATGAAGTGGGTGAGCAGGGCAGGTTTGTTACTCTGACTTCCTCTTGCAGGACATGAATGGGGACATGAGCTTTTGGGAATTCAATGGGGTGCCAACCTGCTGACTTCAATTTGAGTAGAAAGGCACTGTTTACAGCCTTTCCAATACAATCCCAAGCCAGTAACATTTGGCTGTGTGTTTGTGCTACTGTGGAGGGTCAGTCATACTGATTTTTGTCCCCTTTGGGAAACAACATCATGAAAGTTTAGGGGAAAACACACTTCAAACAGAGAAATCTGAGCATTTGAGAGCTATGTGTGCTTTTGGACAGTGGAGCTTTAGGTGGAATTTCATGCTGTGATAATGCCTGACCCTCTAAGCAAAGGCAGTGGGTGCAGGAGAGTAGATAATCTCACTTCCTTATTAGTGAAGCCATTGGGTGTAAAGACGAAACACCATAAACCCCTATTTTCCTTGCCTGGAACTTTCCAATTATGTTTCACTTGATTTTTTTTTAAGTGATTAACCTCATTTTAAAATTAGAATAATGCTCATACTGGAAACTTCTCACCATCCCAGCAAACAACCGTCACTCATTGTTATGGGCAGACTCCTGTACTGGTAAAAACTGGGAAAAATTTCTCTGACCTTGTCATAAAGCAGCTGGCAGGGTGTGCCTTTCTGTGTGTGAAAAGAAGGGATGTGAGGGTAAAACCAGCAGCAGTCTTAAGATCGGTCTTGACTGTATGAAGAGCATTTCCAGAGTTGGGAATACAGGCAGTTATTTGCAGCACCTCGAGAGGTTTATGAGAGAGTTCTCATAAGCTCCAAGAGGATTATGGTTCCTGTAGGGAAGGCTTTGTCTAAATTTGCCTGAAGAGTGCATTGGTCCTGGTGGGTGTAGTGAAGAAGGAACAGATAGACCAGTGGCCCACTCCAGCCACTTATTTGCATTCTCTCTTTTCTTCAAGACCTACAAAAAGAGACCAATTTTTGGCACATTTCAAGAGGAGTATGAGAAAAATTCCAGGTAGCAAGGACCACATAGGTGTCTGGCTCTCCAGTGTTTTCTGTTCTTTGATAGATTTTATACAGACTTACAGCTGCTTTTATGTTAGCTTTCCTTGTCCTCAGTGCCCCACCAAGTCTAATTCCCTGTAATGTATGAGTGGGGAGTGGTTATGCTTTCTCCAGTTGTTTTACTGGAAGAAATTGATAAGAAACATTCTTTTGGCCCTATCTGGGATCCCCTTCTCAGTGGATTGCAGTAATTTCTGTATGTGGTAGGCTGGCAGAGGCTGGACACAAGCCACTTTATCACACCTGTCCTCAGCAAGGTATGGGGCAAAAAAGTAAAACAGAAAATCTCATGGGTCAGTAGAAACATAATTTAGTGAAGCACAACCATAGTCTGCATGTGGAAGCAAGGGAAAATAGCAGATTTATTCTCTCTGTACCATTAACAGGTGATGTCCAGTCACTTTGTCAAAGGTAAAACTTCAGTACACATTGTGGTGGCTCCAGAAGACAAACTAATAATAAATGCCCCGGGCCATCCTTCCTCTTAGCTTTGTTTGCTTGAGCACATGTCATATGGTATGGAGCATGCCTTTGGTCAGTTTGGCTCACCCAAGCCCACTGGCCTTTGGGGGTGGTGCTGTACTGCTGCTCAGCAGCAGGCAAAGCACTGGTGTGTTACCAATACCTTCCTAACTATTAGTACAGAGCGCATCTTGGTGAGGGCCACTGTGGGGAAAATTAACTCCATCTCAGCCAGATCCAATACACTCTAATATCACACTATTCAGTTTCACAGTTTCTGAATGCTGCCATCATTATGGAACACAACCAAAAACTTGTCTTTTTATGCCAGAGCAACCTGAGTACTCAGGCTTGTAAATATCATCCATTTCACCAGTGTGACAGCTAGAAAGGTTATATGTCCAAAGACCCATGGGACTTAAGTGACAGGAGGAGAATAAATCTGTGTCAGTCTTTGAATTACTAAGTCATTGTAAAATCAATTAGATTTCTCTTAGGTGAGGCCCTTGTGCTGTTCGTTCCAGTGTGTGTCCTATCAGTCACTTTCACTAGTGCTGCATAGTAGTTTTTGAGCCTGTAGACCTCAGTTTTTTCAGATATGGGAAAAAATATGCTGCCTCTAGATTTGCAAAAAGTTAAGGGAAGCAAAGATGAAGATTGTGTTTTGGTGCTAATTAGAGGGCTTGGGAATAACTTTTCTGTGTCTGGGCAAATGACTGGAGATGAGAAGCCAGGACTCCGTCCTGTAGTCACTGTGTGTGTGGGACGCTGATGTCCACACCACATTAATGCCTGTGGGATGTGTTGATATGAAAATCCTTGGTGTGCTACAGAGCACAGAGTGTAGGAAAGAAGGGCTGCTGCTGTGTGGTGGCATCCCTCTGATGTCTGACTGAGCATACCCTTGCTAAATAAGTGCCTGTCTGTCTTGACTGGTATGAGAAGACTAGGGGGTAAAATGCTTTGGGGAAGGACCAGGGCACTGTGAAATAGGTTTGCTAACAGATTTTCCAGGTGGTACATGGAATTCAGGAGAGATTCCAATCTTTGGCAAATCTGTTTTTCTTTGAGTTGTATTAGCTGTGAGCTCAACCCCAGTTGTGCAGAGCCAGGCCACAGGTGTCAGAAGACTATTGGGGGAATGACGATGTGCTGATGAGGGTTGTCTGGGCAGGTGAGTAGGAAGAGGTCAGGTGCAGAGTGGTGACAAGTGGTGTTGCTGATGGAGGCTGTATTGTGGTGTTCTATAAGAAGAAAAGGTCACCTCCTTCTGTTTTGGAAGTTTTCTCAATAGAACTGGTTGTTGTACTAGATTCTTGATGCCAGTAATCTGGGAAATTGGTACAGGTATATACTGACTGGACAGTAAACTAATGCTCCAAAAAGCCTAGTTAGTTAAAGTGAGTCTGACCAGAGCTCAGCACAGGTAGTGACACAGGTTTCCTAGAGGGACATTTTCCTTTGTTCATTGGAGACGGTATTTTCCAATACAGTCATCAAGCTGATCTTGGTTGGTTTAACAGAGTTCCAAATAGTGTCAGTTTCTAGCAGCACAATTGTTGTTCTTTAGACTTGCTACAGATCAGGTCCTACTTCTGAGGAAAGTAGGAGGCTGCCTAGTGATGTTCCATGTCACTGGACAAGAAACACTGGTGGTCAGTTTATGTCTTCCTAATCTTGTAGCTGTGATGGTCTGAGCGCTCTAGGCAAGATTGTGTGTGTGAATACTAAGTTTTACTAAATTAGCCAGTACAATGGGCAAAGCAATGTACATAGCTGGGTACCATATAACCTTTCAGGCACAGGATATTTTTTTCTTCTGTCCCTGTTTTTTCAGGGGTTGGGGTTCAGGTTTTTTTTTCTTTTTTTTTTTTTGCTATCTTTTCTTCTGAGTGTGTCTTTTCTAGAAGTCTTAGTCCTAGGCAGGAGTGTAAGTTCATGCCAGACAATTACAACTCTGTGTGAATATATGCACACAAGATATTAGTGATGGAAGTGTTACTAAGTGTCATGGACAGCCAATCTTATCAGTGGCTGAACCATTTGTCAAACTCTACTTTAAAAAGTACTTACATGATTGCTCTGCTTTCTTGAGCTGACCTCTGCAATTTTATGTAGATGAGTTTTCTGTTTTATCGTGGGAGGCACATGAGATGAAATCTGATGATTTTTATTTAGGTATTTTGTATGCAACTCTGGCATTTAATTTTGAAAAAAACAAAATAGGACCAGGTTATTTTTATACAGAAAAATGCATGTTGTTCATTTAAATGACTGCAGCAATTCTGCCAGCTCAGGCATTAAGAATCCTTCAGTAATAGTGAATGTTTTCTAGAGGACAACATAAAGTGACATTTACTTCAACTGCCAGAGCTGTAGTTGTGAAAACTACCATGCTTTTAACCTGAGTTACTACTAATCCAGCTACCATCCCACTCAGTGTCTAGATTTGGGCCTTTCCTTGCTTTCCTTGTAATATCTAAGGAGCAGCAAAACCAAATATGTAAGTCAGTAAGGTAGTTGTACATTTTATAGCAGAAGTGATAATTTTTCCCTATGTGTTCTATGGATCTATAAGCACCTAAACTAGGGAGAGGAGGAGTAGAATAAATGGTCAATCTGGGGATTTCAGTTTAGAATCAAGTGGAATTAGACAGGGTAAGTCTCTGTGAGGACAAAGGAAGTGGTTAGTGAGGAGAAAAGTTTGCTGATACTGCAACCTTATTCAGAGTTTTAAAGGTTGGGACTGTATCAAAGAACAATCTCATGAGACTGAATGGAGCATAAACAGGCAGCTGAAATTCTGTGTAGGCAGATGTAAAGGAAAACACATGGGAAGAACAATCCTAGCTTTGTACATAAAGGACTCTGGACTGACTGTTTTTAGCAAGGTGTGAGATCCCAGTGTTACAGAAGGGCTATGTAAATGTCAGCTCAATACACAGCGGTAATAAGCAAACAAGGGCACAGAACATAGCACTAGGTAACACTAGGAAGGGAATAGAAGACTAAACTAAATACACCATTATTTCTCTGCACAATTCCATGCAGCTTGTCCCTACTATGCACAGTCCTAATCAGTAATATAATAGAATAATTCAGTGGAAGGACCCATAGTGCTTAACTAGTCCCCCTGCCTGACCAATCCAGGCTGACTGGAAGTTAAACTGTGTTATTAGAAGTGTTTTTCAAATACCTCTTACGCACTGACAGGCATGGAACACTGACCTCTCCAGGAAGCCTGTCAGTATGTTGACCACTGTTTTGGTAAAAAAGTGTTTCCTAAGGCTGCGTCTGAACCTCCCATTATGCAAATTTAAACTACTTTCACATGACCTGTTGCTGGATATCAAAGAGAAGACATCAGTGCTTCCCTCTCCTTTTCCTCCTCAGGAAGCTGTAAGGAGCAATGACATCCCCCCTCAGCTTCCTGCTCTCCAAATTAGGCAAGCCAGAGTCCTTACCTGGTCCTTACAGGACATGCCTTCCATCCTTTTTACTACTTCTATTGCCCTCCTCTGGGTGCATTCAAAACCTTGGCATCCATCTTAAACTCTGGGGTCCAGATCTTCACACAGCATTGGAACTGAGGCTGCACCCATGCTAAACACAGCAGGATAATCACGTTTTTTGACCAGGTGCTGATATTGAGTCTCAGGATGTCTGCCCTCTTGCCTGCCAGGGCCCACTGCTGACTCACATTGAGCCTGCTGTCAGTCAGCACCCATAGATCTCTCTTCCAGGGCTGCTCTCTTGCCACTCTTCTCTGAATTTATACTTTTGTCCAGAATTACTCTGTGCCAGGTGCAGAATACAGTAATTATTTTTGTAAAATCTCACGCCATGAATTATTACTAGTGTCTTACTAACTATACAAGTCAAAAGCTTAAAGGTATAGAATGAAGCAAGAAATTGCATGAACTTACTTGGCCTCTTCAGAGTTGAAAACCTGGAAAATACATAAAGGTCTATGAAATGATAAGTGGCATGCAGAAAATAAAACAGGAAATTCACTTCCCATCCAGGGGCTGGAGGGCAGGCAATAACAGTAATAGTGGCTCAGGACCATCTCTCCAAGCACCTCCCACCCAAGTTCTATACAGCTGAATAAAACAGAAGGATAAAGTCATGGGAGAAAGTTCTGCTGCAGGCTGTACAGCAGCTGACTGTCTCTGGCTTAGGAAGTTACTGGAAAAGTGTCATATCATGCTTGTGGTCACAGCTGATGGTGGGGCACTCCGTTATGGTACATATGTTTATTCTTCAGTTAGAAATAATGTTTGCACTGAATGTACAAATGAGTAATTGCATTGTTTTTCCCTTCTCACTGACTGAGAAAATGTTCTGTTCTGGCTCCCTTAGCATCCCAGATGCAGTCAAGTGAGGTGGTATTTGTCTTTTTGGAGCTTCATTGACAGCCTGAGATGAAAGTCCTGTGATTTTGTGCTTTTTATTGCTTCAGGCCATTGTGGGCCTCTCAGGCTAGCTTTCATGATGATCTGGCACAAGGTAAGTATTGATCGTTCTGGGAAGGACCCAGGTAAAAAGGTGCCTTATATTTGCAGTTCATTCAGTGAAAACTAGAATACCTGTTTTGTTCATATGCCATGTTCTGGGACGGTGTGTTGAGGAGGAAACAAGATTTTTATTTATTCCTTGCTCCAGTCCATCCAACTTCTGTTCTTTGTCCCACACTGATCATCTTAGGATGGAAATGAGAAATCTAAAACCAATTTGGAGGAGCACAACACTGAAAAGTTCTGAAAGTGCTTCCAAACCACCAGTTGGCCCCTGATGAGTACCTAGGAGAAAGGCAAATATACTGTGAACTTTCCTAGCATAGTTCCCAGCTCCCAGTGCAGAGTCTTCCAGAATGTGAGGTATTCCTCAAGTTAGATAGAATCTGGATTTCATTCCATGGATTTGCCTGGTTTGCATAGAATACTTTCTTTCTTTCTAATCAATCTGGTGTCACACTCAGTTCGTCCTTGGCACAGACAGGCTGGGAGCAAGTACAGAGCAGTGCTCATCTTCAGGCACTTATCAGCATCTCTTCCAATGTTTATTTGCTAACATGTGTGCTCCTGTCTGTTATTCCCACCATGCCTGCAAGGAGCACTGCTGCTTCTGCTGTCTCTTGGCTGTGGGGCAATGAAGCATCATTCAGTTTCCCATCCCAGAACACACCTGGTGTGGAGGAGTGTGTCTTGCACCCTGGAAGGGCCCACAATGTTTGTGGACGTGCTGAATAGCGTGAAGCATGTGGCACAGGTAACAGTGAAATGCCATGATGAAAAAAATTATCTGCTGAAATGTAAATGTCTCTGCTGAAAAATTGAGTTAAAAATCTTAACAGAGAAAAGTCAGAACGAAAATACCCCAACCCCAAACCTTTAGAGACAAAACAAAAATACCCCAACCCCAAGCCTTCAGAGGAGAACAGAAAAAGGAAACTTTGTCTGTGAAACAGGATTCAGCAAGGATTTTCCATGGATGAGCAGCAAGGACTATCTGCCAAGTGGCACTCAAAGATTTTTGCTCAGAGGGTCACTATATCACCAGAGACCAGATTAAGGCCATTGCACTGGAAAAGGTCTAAAATTGTTTCCAGAGAAAGCTAAACACTTTTCCTACTGACTCCTCAAGCAGTACTGCAAGAATGCTGCTTGAGCCTATGGCAAATTTTCCATTTTCTATCCATTAATAAATTCTTCTCTGTGTTGCAAGAATAATTTTCATGCATAGTGTCATCATTCTCATATTGACAGTTCTGCTATACCACTATTGAGTTAGTGCTAACAGCATTATTTTCTCCCAGATTCATCTTCCTTATAAAGGTTCTGAAAAAACTTAGGAAATTATTTGGACATTGTTTCCCATAAATACGAAAATCAGAAAGGTTTTCAGCAGGTAATTTTTCTCAACAGAAGTTATAACTTCTTTTTTTCAGGCTGCATATGCTTGTTTTACAGTGATGACAAATCTGTTAATAAATTATTCTATTTGAGAACATAAGAAACAAGGGCAAAAATAAGAAGTCTATCAAGAGTTTCTAAGAAGAGGGAAAATAACAAATACATTGTACATTTTCTTTTAACTTTCCTGTTTGATCCATTCTCTTGAAGCATGAACATGTTTTAAGAACAATATGTGGGCTTTACAAATAAGAAGAAAGCTATCAAGTATTTCAAAGAGATTTTTGAGATTTCATTATATATACTGAAATAGGTATATTTGCACCTCACCCCTAAGTTTCTAGAATAAAATCACAGAGACAAAAACCAATAAGCTTCAAGTTATTTCTTACATGAATGGAAGTCATAACATGAAACAAATCATTATCATTTATCCTTGAGTCATGAAGTGGAAATAAAAGACAGCTGAAAGATTTGAGCCCATCTCAGGACACATCACTGTAAATTTGCTGAAGTGACAGTGGTAACTGTAGGTTGAACTAGACCCCAAATAAAAGAACTTAACAGTGACTTTAACAGTGTAATTTCTATTGATATAGATCATAGCTTTTTTACTAATAGCAACTGTATCTAGTGTAAATATTCTGTATTGTTAAAAGTTTATTCTTTATTGATTTTTTACAGTTCCACAATAGATTAGAGCAAATCTCGCAAAAGTGGATTTGATGGATTAATGCAGTCTCATTCACCTTCGTCACTGCTTCTACCTCTGTATTCTGTGACACCTAAATGAAAGATTGTTTTATTCATAACTTTGGCTATTGAAAATCACAAAATGAAACATTTTGTATTTAGGACAGGAATTGCTCTCCAAAGTATTCAGAAAAAGGTTTTATTATTCATACTTGGTTATCATTTTTAAAAGCATTATTATTTTATCATTCACATATTAGAGTTACTGAATAGTTAAAATATCTGATAGATAATTTATGAGTGGAAGAGGAAGACCTCCCTGTTTATTAAGAAGGTCACACAAGCAGACAGAATCATATAAATCTTAAATGAAAATTCAGGATGAAGAAAAACTTGTATTTGTTATGTCATTTTAGTGAACAAGACCTACATTCAGATGATTCTTGGATGAAGATATTTACAGCTACTGTGATTTTTAGAAAAGGTTCTGTGACTGCTTAAATTCACAACTTCTGAATTCTTTTCCGACAAAGCCTATTCCTTCATCTGGAAGAAGTTTCCCAGGAATGCATAACAGCAGGTGCAGACAGATGATGCCAGTCTGGTGGTTGGAGTGGTATGGTGCTCTAGGGTTTGTATGTATCTACTTTGCACACAAGAGCCATGATCTCTAGGACATACTTTATGTTGCCATTTGGAATGCCTTGAAAACCACATGTGGATTGTAATACCTGCTTACATTTTTATCAAGGAAGGTGTTTTTGATGCTTTCGTGTACTGTAAGTTCCCCTAACAGTCTGAAAGAGCACTTATAATAAGAGCACTGATAATATATTATAATCCTTCCTAACTGGCATGAGGGATTTGTTTGACTTTGTTTTGTATCCTCTGTTAGAGAGGGACTATTGTACAAGCTGTAAACTGAATTTAAGATTTGGAGAGACGGACAGTTCTGCCCAAAAACTGCCTGAATCCAGCAAGTTTAATTGGATCAGATTGCTCAGGGCCATGGCCAATTAAATCTTGACCTCCTCTAAGGATGAAAATCTGACAATATCCCTGGGCAATTTGTGTCACTATTTAACTACTTTTATGGCAAAAAATATTTCCTGGTACCTAATCAGAATTTCCTGTCTTCTTACTTGTGTCCGTTGCTTCTTGTCCTTTTGCTGTACATGGCTAAGAAGGGTCTGGTTTTACTCCCTATATAACCTCTGATCAGGCAGTTGTACTGAAAAGAAATGTGTCTCTTTTCCCTTCTCCATTCCAAGAGGAACTGTTCCTGTTTTTAGAGCCTTTTCTTGTGCTTCATGTACTCCAAATCCTAGCCATCTTTGTGGCCTCCAGTGGATTCATTCCAGTCTGTCTATATCATTTTTCTGGTGACCGGAAATAGACACAACATTAAATGCAGCATTGCAAGTGCCAAAGAGCTCTGCTGGCCCTGACAGTTACAAAAGCACCAAACCAGCTCTGAATGCAGCTGGCCCTCTTTGCTGCAGGGTCACACTGCTGGGTCATGTCTGACTTTTGGCTCACAAGGACACTAAGATCAATTGCTTCTCTGACAGTCAGCTCTGGCCTGTATTCCATCAAGAAGCAAGGCTGAATTTTCTCCTGCTGGACTTCACAAACTTCCTGTAGGACATTTCTCCAGGTTCCTCTGAGGAGTAACCTTTCCCTCCAGTGAATTGTTCCACTCAACCAGTTTGATATCATTCACAAATCTGATGACAGAAGGCACCATCTTAGCATCTTGGTCATGGATAAAGACATGAAATAGCCTTTGTGTCAGTTTTAATCCCCAAGGGATGCTGTTGGCTACCAGTCACCAGCAGTTCCTACCCACTGCATGGTCCACTGACCCAGTTCATGTCCCACCCGTTTGCTGGTGAGGGCTCTGTGAGACTGTGTCAAATGCACAGTCAAAGCACAAAACATCACCTGCCCTACACACAACACTGGTGTCCTCATCATGGAAAATGATGAGGAGGATAAACTTTGAGTAAAGCTCCTGTGAAGGTTTAGTGTCACGAGGAAGTTGGAAGGTTTGTTGAAAAAGCTGTAGTTGAAGAAATCACAGTTTGAAGTCATAGTGGGTTGACAGAAGCACATGAAATGATACCTCAGAGGACAACATGGGTGCTTTGGGGAGCAGCAGTCATAATGGCTCACAAGACCTCCTGGCAGAGCATGAGAATCACCTAGGACAGAAAATAGGATAATTAAAACTAAATAATTTGCTTGGTTAGGTAAATAGTAGCTCACTGAGTTGGGCCTCCATAACTGCATTGCGCAGTGCAAAGTGGAGCTTTTGCTGGAGGGATAAGCAGAGGGATAAACATCATATTAAGAAATCTTATGGTATTAACAAAAAGTGAGCAGTTTAGAGGAGAAGTTTAAGAAACAATTAAATATGTTCCTTGAAGTTGATCAAACACATGTAGACAGGAAGATGAAGTCCACATGAAGGGGTTCACTGGAGAAAAGAAATCTGTAAAACATCTGTGTTTGGAATTCATGTGAGCTAGTCAAGTCTATTACTTGAAAGAATGGCCTATGAAAAATACTGAAGAGGAGAACAGTTCTTTTCAGGGATACTGAGGGCAGCAGTAAGGTTTTACCAGCACGCCAGAGCTCACCTCTCCCTTTGATGTCTTACAGAGGGTTCTGACTAACCTTCCTCTGCCTTTGTAGTCCTTGCTTTACCTTACTCCAGTATGGACTGCAAAATACGGCAGTGTAGGGGCATTTTACAATCCTACCTTCTCAGTGCTCACAGAAAGGATTAAAGATCATATTGCTGCTAGTGTCAGTGTGGAGAAGATGATATAAAATTCCTTTTTCTGAGAAAAGAAAGAATACATAGGATTCTGCTATTCTAGTAAGTACTTGTGCAAACCTTACAGAGAAATTTGTAAAGCGTGTAAGTACCTTCAGAAAACAGATGAAGTTCAGATGCCAGGTAGGTGTCTTAATAAATACCATTAATGCTGAATGCTGTAATCAAAGTTTTCAAATTTTAAAAACCTATTTTACACACCTTACTGATCAAAAGACTGTATTACACAGGCTATCTGTCTGAAATGGGCTCTATGACACCTGAAATGAACCTCAGGAGGAGGTCATTAGTGTTGCCTAGACTGTCAAAGAGGGAAATTTTAAGGGATTGAATAAAATATACAAAGTTGTGAAACACAACCAAGCTAAATTATTCCATTTGAGAAGACTGCACATATTTTTGGAAATGATTGGACAATGAAGATGCTCAAGGTGTGATCTTAATTGGCAGTGTTGCATTTTTTCTGTGATAGCATAATGCCTTGACAAATGAGGCATGCTGAGTTTGTTAAATGGAAGATTTGAAATACTTTTCTGGGTTGCTTAATGTCCTTAGTTGATCAGTCCAGAAGTGCCATGAGTCACTACGCATGAATAAGAGCTCATTCTCCTCTCCTTTCCTCCTTGTGATGCCATTTAAATCTTGACAAAAGGAAGTAAAAAAGATTTTAAGATTCACCTTGCCTATTTGTTTTGAACTTGTCATAAATAATTACTTGCATGGTATGGAAAAAAATTTGGTCTTTCATGACGGAGTTCCAATCAGCCGTCTGTATAATTGTTTGGTGCTGTTTTTGATATATTATTTAGACTGAGACAGGGCAGGTATTTCAATGTCACCTTAATAGCAATGAATATTTGTACATCATGTTTTACATGAGTGATTTATGCATTGTTCTTCTGTCATCTCTCTACAATATTATTTTGTGTTCTCCTAGATAAGACAAATATTCTAGCTCTTGTTTTTATCTATAGACTAAAATAAATAATTGGAATTATTCATAAATAAATAAATTATTAAGGCCTGATGTATTGTCCCACTTTTATTTGTCTTGAGGACATGTTTACATTTTTTATGTCTGTAGGTGAATTGATGGATTTTTCTCTGTTTTTTTTTTATTTCTGTTTTCTATGAGAAAAAATTATACTGTTGAGGATGAGAAACTATTATAAAGTATAGCTGCTGCAGTCAAGAAGAGTTTTTTTCCTCTGGGATGGAATGAAATATCTTATACCATGTAGAGGAGCAAGTGAACATAAGCAAAATGTAAGTAATTTTTACTCCTGGAAACCATATAGAGGCTGAATCAAATGGCTCTGGAAATGCATTCTAATAGGTTGTCTCTTATTTTCCTTCAGTGGATTTTTGGTTTAATAGGTTTCTAATAGAAAAATAACATAGAACACTCCGCTGAAGACATATTATCTTGAGGTTCTACATCTTTTACCAGATTTGAGAGCTCACGTTCTTATGCAGATTGATACTGTCATAAAAGAGCTGTTTTTCCACACCAAATGTTGCTACTATAAATGAAATTTACGAATGGACTTTAGAGTTTATATTTATCAAAAATGGGTTTGATATAAAATATAGCTCAGAACAGAAGGGATAAGAAATTTTTGAGTGATTTTTTCAGAGTTCATTTCTGTAATACACTTAGCACATCCCATGTTTATAGTTGAATGGTCTATGAGCTCATCCCACTTTCAGTGTGTTTGGTGGAAAGGTTCCCATTCATTCAGGGGGATTTGGCCTACAGGAGCAGAAGTTTTGGATGTTCCTGGTCAGCATCTGCATATTATATGCATAGAACTACAATTCCCCTGGTGCAGGTTAAAAAGATCTGAAAAATATTTTTTTACAACTAGTGTTGGAAAAAGACACTGATTTTTCTATTCTTTAAGGGGGAAGTAATCTGACTGACAAGTGCCATTTGAGAGCTGAAGCAATGGAGAGAGGCTCCATTGCTTCAGCTCTCAAATGGCACTTGTCAGTCAGCCAAGTAGCAGCTTTTTATGAAATACCCAGCTACTTTAGGCACAGCAGTAGTAGGAGGAGGAGGCACAAAGGTTAGTTTTAATCTTTACTTCCAGAAAGCCACTGGAATTTTGAACCTGACCAAAAGTAATGAAAAAGAAAAAAATTTGCTGTGTGTACTGATTGGTACACAGTGTGAAATTTCAGTTCAAAAAACCTTTCTGAACTATGTCCATAAAATATCCCCTTATTAGCTTTAGAAAGTTAATTTCAGAAAAGTTAAGCTACTAGAAACCAACTGCAGGATAATCATGTGCTTTTGGAAACACCTGTAGCTCTACTGATTGCAGATCTAAAAAGTAGTCCTTAGAGATTTGGGTTAATACAATACCCAATGACTCCTTCAAATATTTTTCTGTTTGTCTTCTATTTTCCTCAGAAAATTCTAGTAGGAATTGTATCTCCAAACTGTGCAAGTAGAGCAAGAGTACTTTTAACTAGATAATTTAATATTCAGTGCATCAGCATGAATCTTCACAACTCAGAATCTTAATGGTTTTCTCCATGAAATGTGTCTTGCCATTTCAGCATACATCTGCATTTCTGAAATGACTGGATTTGGGCCCTACATTTAACATTATTCTGTTATATACTAGAAATTTTGGGTTAATTCAAAATACACTTCATTAGTTACTTAGCCGTCTTACCAAGACTAGCAATTTTTTGCACATGCTAATTCTTAGGCCCTTCTTTTGAACACACTAGCTTATATTTTGCTATTTTATACATAAATTGACATTTGGTTAAAGATTTTTAAAATTATCTTTTCATGGCTAAACAGGATTTATCAGTGATTTTTTTGTGTGTGTGTTTCTGATCCTCAAGCCATAAATTTGGATTTTAAGGAACTGCCTCATATTATGAATGCAGACTTCAAAGGTTGCAGAAGTTCTTCCTTTTTTCCCTTCTTCTTCAGCTGCATTTTTTTTTTGAAGTAGATGATAATGGAATTTTCTTCTTTTTAAGAGCTATTTCTGTGACTGAAATAACCATTATCTTTTAAGTACAGGATTCATTGGGGTGGACTATCTTACAAGAAGTTTATCCTAAAAAAGAATTTTCTCAGCTTGTATTAGGAGTTACTGGTGTGTTACAAAAATTGGCACCTGAAGGACTCTTCCACTTCCCTTTTCTTTCTATAAGTTTTTATATGCTTTTCCAGTAAAATACTGACTGAACACTTTTATCTTTCTATTCTGAAGCACACTTTGCCTTTACTTGGTCATCACAGTTGGTTTGGGAACAAGAGATGCTTTCTGATGAAGAGCAATCTCTTCATTACTCTAGTGCTTGTTTTTCCAGCAGTCAATCCCAAAAGCTGACAGACTATTGCAATGTCACATAATCATAGAGTTATTTAGTTTGGAAAAGACCTTTAAGATCATGAAGTCCAACTGTCAATCTAACACTGCCGAGTCCACCACTAAACCATGTCCTTAAGCGTCTAGACATCTTTTAAATACTCCAGGGATGGTGACTCAACCACTTCCCTGGGCAGTCTGTTCCAATGCTTGACAGTCCATTCCATGAAGAAATTTGATTAGTCACTGCTTATCTCTTTCATTAGTCTCTGTCAGTCTAGGTGCAAACTAGGTACCTTAACTCAACTTTAGGCTGTTGTGTCTGCCGTGTGCCGTTTGACTGCGGTAAAGCACAGCCATCCAAAAGAGAAGCTGTTTTAAACACAGAGAAAGAGTTTCAGATGAGCTGAAGGGCCTGTCCCACCACAGGGAAGGACACAGCCTCAGAGGACACTTTGGCCAAGCTCTCCTCATGACTGCACGTTCTTTCTGGATGCATGGGTATGGTGGACTTTCAGTCAGATCATCTGAAAGCTCTCATGAGCCAAGATAATCGGTTCATGACAGTTTGCATGCCTGTGGAGTGGCAAGGGACTTTGCACAACTCAAGCCAGGTCAGCACAGCAATGCCAGGAGGTAATAAAACTTCATTAGGTTCAGAAGGAATAACATTTCCATTGAAATAGCCTGAAATAATCAAAAACTCATCCTGCACTTTCTTAGCCTTTGCACAGTGCTGGGCTTTTTGATGAGAAACCTTCTTGTGTGCAGGTGCTCAGTTCCTTTAAACTGCTCTTTCTCCATGATAACTAAAAGCTAGAAGAAACCACCTCCCTGAGCGAGACAGTGTCACTAAATCTGCCTTCTGTCTGGATTTGTTGCCTGCTGTGTATCCTTAAATCTGTAGCCAAAGGGCTTCAGATCCACCTCCCAAAAGTCATGAGAGAGATTTGCAAAAGCCAAATCCAGCTCCCGTTCCACCACTCACTGAGCAGCACCTACCTCTTGGGCATTTTCTTGCATTTTGAAGGGCTTCTGAGCCACTGCAACCTGCCACATCACCTTAGCAGACCTGCATGTGAGGGTCCAAGAGGCTTGTCCCATCAGCCTGCCACCCCCCCCCATTGCCAGCCAAGAAAAAACAATGTTGCTTGGGCTGAGGTGGCCCACGAGGAAAGAATGATCTCCATGGTTTTAGGGTCACCTGGACTTTAATCAGGAAGGTGGCAGATTTTCATCTCTTCCTCAGAAACATGGGGAAAGAAGACATGTAAATACACTGTGCAAGGGAGCACTATCAGCCAGGGTAGATAGAAAACCACAAGGAATGTGTTGAAATTTTGGAGGGAAAATTTGTAGCCAGTGTAGTAGGTGAAGCTGTTTGCAGTCACTACATAAGCACAACTGTGCCAGGTACTTTCACAGGCAATAAAAAAAACCACTGGCTTGTATCTGTCTACAGGAAGAAAATCAAAACAAAAACCACAAAACAAAAAAAAAAAAAAAAAAAAAGCAAAACAAATGACCAAACCAAGCAAAAGGACTTGTGAGTACTGCTGGATAGAAAGCTGGACATGACCCAGCCCAGAGAGCCAAACGTGTCCTGGGCTGCATCCAGAGCAGCGTGGGCAGCAGGGCAGGGAGGGGATTCTGCCCCTCTGCTCTGCTCTGGGAGAGCCCACCTGGAACCTGCATCCAGCTCTGGGCTCCCAGCACAAGGAGGACATGGAACTGCTGGAGTGAGTCCAGAGGAGGGACAGCTGATGATCAGAGGGATGGACCAGCTCTTACAGGAAAGGCTGGGAGAGTTAGGGCTATCCAGGAAAAGTGAACGCCCCAGCATAATCTTATTATGGTGTTCAGTATTTAAATGGGTTTATAAGAATGAGGGGGGCAGAGTTTTTTGCTGGGGCTATGCTAATTGGACATGGATTAACGGCTCTAAACTCAACAAGGATAAATTCAGACTAGGAATGAAGAAAAAATTTTTGTGCTGGGGTGGATATTGCAGTGGCACAGGTTGCCCATGTGGGGTTGTAGATGCCCCATCCCTGGAAACATTCAGTATCACATCGGACAAGGCTCTGGGCAACATGATTTATTGGAAGGTGTCCTTCCCATTGCAGGGGGCTTGAATTAGAAGACTTTTAAGTGTGCCTTCCAACCCGAACCATTTTGTGGTCAGTGGCACAAAGTCCAGATAAAAGCCCTTAACCATTAGTGACATCCCAGGATGGATACTGGGGTTAATGCTTTTCTGAATCTCTGTGAACGCCTTGGCTGAGGGACAGAGGGCATCATCAGCAATCCGCAAACTAGAGGGAGTGCAACTGTATGCAGTCCTGAGAATACTGCTCTCATGAGCTCTGCATGGAAGGGGAGGTTTGGGTTAGAGGGTCTGCAGAGGGACGTCTCAGCTGCAGTCACAGAGTGGCTCTGATTTGTTTGCTTGTTGTTTTAATTTTGTTTTGGTTTAAATTTTGTTGTTTTGTTTTGTTTTTGCTTTTGTTTAAAAGTTTTTTTCAGGTACTTGCTTTTTACTAATGCTAAACTTTGGCACTGTTTCCTATGTTTGTATGTCTGTGCACTGAGGGTTTCACTGGCTGCCTTAAGTTCACAGCTGCTGATATATGACAGATCAGAACAAGCTTGGGAGGGAGTATTAGGAGAAAGTTATATTGTCCTGGCCATTTTGTCCATAAATAATATATCAGGCTGTTGTCCTCATGTTAATATGAAAAACTGCTGCTGCATTCATTTTGTGGTGTATTGTTCCTGGGAACCTCCAAACCTTCTGCCTCACATACACTCTCTTTCTGCTGCACAATGTTCATCTTTGGAGTCCCAGATAGCATTTAATGAGCATTAATTACTCTTAGAAGCCTGGAGGATAAGACGTATCCACAAACCCCTCAAGAAATGGACACATTGTGTAGCATATATTCACTGCAATGGACAATGTGTTTGCACTGCAGAAAGTACTTTTGTTTTTCTTCCCATTCCCTAGAGATCTCATTTGTCGAATAAGTCATAAAGCTGTGGTCCAGGATATCTACATGAAATGGGCTGTCTCCTTCACTGATGTGTCTCTGACTTCCTGGATCCCTGCTACTTTATGTTGGGATGATTGTTGGGTTGATTTAGATTGACTCATCCTATTTAGATGGACTGTCAGACCATGCTCATCTAATGTGACTTCTTTTTTAAAGAGAAAAATAAAGACAAGTGTTAAATGCCTAATGGCATTCACCATAGGTGGGTGATCAGTTGGCTTTTTAAAAAATTCTAAATCATACTGAGCATTATCTCAGTCTCACTCCTTACTTCGGAGGGGGAAAACCAGAGGTGAAAGGATGATTTTGGCAGGCCCACATGAAAAAGGTGATCTTTCCATTCTGCCTAATTTGCTGTCATAGAATCTGCATTACGAAAGGAGAATGAGAGAAGTGGGTACACTGTAGCAGCTGGTGGATTATATTCTTCTGTCTGGGTTGATCCTAACAAGGATCAAGCTTTTATTTTATTTTCCTCTTTGGTGAAATACTGCTGGGATCCATATCGTCTATCTTCTGATATTTCTAAAATTTCTTGATATACAATTTTTGCTGCATTTTGTCCTCTGTCCAGTGTTTTTGAAATTGGTTGAGTACAGAATTATTTTCATGTGCAGAAGGAGGACATCAGCATACCAGGATAATGTGGCCATGTATGCTAGATTTTAAGATGTCATTAGAAATGCAGTTGGGTTTAAAAACACAAAAAGTTCATTACATTTGCTAGTCTCTCAGGACCTGTCAGTCTTTTAAGAGTCACTTTGACAACAATTTCATTATAAGGGAAGGGGGGAGGTATCTTTTATTTAGGATATGTAAAGGGTTTTTGTTGTTTTGGGTTTATTTTTGGCCTGTTTGTTTGGGGTATTTTTGTTAGTAGAAAAAAAGGAAAATTAATAGATGATTGCTCTGACTTTAGCCTTGGCAAATCACTACGTACTAAAACATCCAGCTGTCTGCAAAACACTTTCTGCAGTGACAATTGGCAACATCAACATTTTCTCATGGTCAGGGTTAAGAGCCAGGTTGAATATCTTGGCAGTAAGATAGTAGAACTGCATTTTACAAAATGTCATCATTGTTAAAATATAACAGCTTTTTCTCCACCAACTAAAAGAATTTTTTACTGAATTTGCATTCTCTCAAAATAAATATTGTTATTAGGAAGCAGAAGACTTTTGGTGATGCAAAAGTTATTAAAGGCAGTAAATTAAGTCTCTTAAAGAAAAAGCTTACCAAAGTGAGAACATGTAACTCCATAATAGAGAATGGAATTTATCTGGAAGACATTTACACTTGCAAATTTAAGGCATTTACTTTCTATAGTTAACACAGGTTTGCAGACAATTGATTTATAAATGTCTTGATTTATTGACATTTAATACTAACAGTATGTGAGAAATGATAAGGCAGTAGGAAGTGTGAAATATTATTATTTGTTCGCTTTTTTCAGGGCATTTTTTCCTAACCAGATATTTTCATCTGGTAGTGTAGTATTTGCTCTCCTTTTTCTTTCTTGCTGGATGTCACAGTCTTTGCAGAAGCCAGGTCTGAAGGATACAATTTTAAGAGCCAACAGAATAGATCAGTGTCGATTTAGATGTTGGCAAAATCAGACAGACTGAGCAATAGATCAGGTAGGATACTTGGAGTTACTGAGCAGTCATGCAGAAGCTGCTTTTTCATGGGTATGAGACCAGTCTGCAGGAGGTTTTATCCTTGCTGTCTCAAAGAGAATGCTGTCTGAATTTTTGCAATATACCAATTTAAACCACACAAGATGCTGATCATACTCAGTTGGACAAATTTATTTGATGTGGAAAAACACACACAACAAAACTTGAATTAAGGTAATGTCCCTTTATTCCTATTCATAGGACTATGAGTAGTACAGATTAGGTCCTCTCTGTGCTATTACAAGGCAGACTGCTGCACTGCCACGGGCCACCCACTGTGGCTGGAATGCAGAGGCAGACAGTGCCCTGCTCGTCTGAATGTTCTCACATAAATTAAATCAGTAAAATTCCAGTAGCTGAAGAACTACAATTGAACTGAAAATGTCTGGCTCTTATTCCTGGCTTTGTTGTAGATTGTCTGTATGGCCTTGGATGGAGTTTGGCTTCTTTTCTGTAGTTACGGAAGCCAAAGAGATGTGCTTTCTTCTGTTAATTTCAGCTGGAGCTTCAGTGCAATGGCTCACTCAGTGTGCTGTGCAAGATAGATAATGGCAGGACCTTCACACAATCAGAGGATCACAGAATCCTTAGGACTGGAAGAGATCTTTGAAGATCATCCAGTCCAGCCCCTCTGCCAAAGCAGAATCATTCTGAGTAGGGACACAGTAACGTGCCCAGGTGGGTTTTGAATGTCTCTGGAGAGCGAGACGTCATGACATCCCTGGGCAACCTGTTCTAGTGTTATGACACCCTCAATGTAAAGAAGTTCTACCTCATGTTGAGGTGGAATTTCTTGTGTTTTGGTTATGGCCATTGCTTCTTGTTCAGTGACTGGTCTGGCACCATCCTCTAGGCATGTGCCTTGTGTGCGTTGATGAGATCCCCTCCTAGTCTTCTCCAGTCTTCTCTGTGGCCTGCACTGGGCCCTCTCCAGTAGCTCCTTGTCTTTATTGCACTGAGGAGCCCAGAACTGGACACAGCACTCCAGATGTGCCTCACTAGACTGGAGAAGAGGGGCACAATCACCTCCCCTGACCTGCTGGCCACACTCTTCCTGATGTCCCCAGGATCCCACTGGCCCTGCTGGCTACCAGGGCACTGCTGGCTCATGGACAGCTTGTTGTCCACCAGGACTCCCAGCTCCTTCTGCACAGAGCTGCCCTCTAGCAGGTCACCCCCAGCCTGTGCTGGTGCCTGGGGCTGTTCCTCCCCAGTGCAGGACTCTAAACTTGCCCCTGTTGAGCCCCATTAGGTGTCTCTGTGCCCAGCTCCCCTGCCCATGAATGTCCCTCTGAGGGGCAGCAAAGCCTTCAGATGTGCTAGCCACTCCCCCCAGTTCTGTATCATCTGCAAACTGGATTATGCAAACAACTGCAAAAGTGTAATTTTCTGTCCCTTCATCCAAGCTGTTGATAAACAAGCTGATTAAGACTAGACCCAGTATTGATCCCTGGGGAATGTCACCACTAGAGGCCTTCAACTGGATTCTACTCTCCTGGTCACAACCCTCCAAGCTCTGCCATTTCAGCCAGTTCTTGATCCAGCTCAATGTTCATTTAACCTACATTTCCTGAGTTTACCTACCAGGATGTTATGTGAGACAGTGTAAAAAGACTTTCTTCCCATCCGGTAAATTCAGGACTGATGTGCTTTTGCACTACGGGGCACGCAATGACTCCTGACTGCTTGCTGAATGTGGCTGCTCACCTGCTTGCTGAGGAGGTCTGCAGATAATGCCGTAGCCCTATGAGTGAGTAGGGTTAATTCTTGATAGCAGCTGTGTGCAAAAGAAGTACTGAAGGTAGCCTTAGATGAGAAGTGAATTAAAGTGGTTGTCTCATTACACATTAGTCATAGGTGTGTCATAAATTCTTTAGGTGTGCAGAAATTCTTTGTAGTTTTTTGTGGAAGAAAGTGGAAAAGCATGTTCAACAAAAGGAACAGAAGCCAAGCCAAATCCCTAATGACCTATTCTTCTTCCTGCTAAGTGGCTACAAGTGTTTTATTGCTGAGCATCCAGCTAAAACTTCCAGGGAAATTTTGGTGTGGTGTACTGGGAGTGCTGACTCAGTGCAGTTCTTGCAGCCTATTCAACAAAAACATCTGGTACAGCTCTGATTTACACTTGTTTGAAGAGAGAAAAGCAGGTGCATCTACTGCTGCAGTGGGAAGCTGTCAAAAGAAGGGATATTCTTCTGCACCAGCACTCATCCTGGTGACTCTGAGAGCAATCACTGCTGCTACTCTTACACTCCAGATGCCTCATACTCTATCTCAGCATATAAATGTAAGGCAACCCTGAAGCAACTCACAACAAGAGACCACTATTTCCTTCTTACACAGGACAATTTATACCACTTATGAAGGATTTATCTCTTCAGTGTAAGTGCCCTGTTTTCAAACAGTGAAGTTAAACTGATTTAAATTAGGTGGATTGGTTTAGCTCAATGGAAAAATATCATACAATGAAATAGAGATATCCTCCAAGGAGCTAATGACTAGTGAAAATTGTTGAAGGCTTCTACTATGAAAGAAGGCTGATCCGACAGACTTCCTTAATGAAAATATTAAGCACTGATCACTTTGCTATGATACACTGCCATCATCCAGGAAGCTGAGAAAGAGTTCAGAAGTGAGTCTGCTCCTCTGGTGTGGTGCTGAAGAAGGCAGAAGGCCAGTCTGTGATGCTTGTAACTATGCCCAAGCACCAGTTGAACTGCCCTGGTTTATGGCTTCTTAGACACCAATGTAGCAATCCACTAGTGAAGTCAGGATACATTCTTGTCTCAAATGCTCCTTTTCAAACAGTCTAGCTAAAGTTTTAAGTGTAGGGGCCATCTGCATTGTAAAGCTAAATATAACTGAAGTAAACTTATTCCAGGATTAATCAGGCTGCTGTAGTTTCATTCAAATCACTGGAGTTAACACTGGAGTTAACACTGGCACAAAGTTGGAAGAAGTGGCAAATGGAGCTCTAATCCCCTGTCATCCGTGAAGAATGTGGTCTTGTGGCAAAGTAGGTCAACAGCATCTTTGGCTGAATTAGGAACTATGCTGCAAACAGATCAAGGGATGCGATCCTTGCATTCAGCTCAGCACTATTGAGTCATATCTACAGTTCTAACTCCAGCTCTGGGCTCTTCAGTGTAAGAGAGGCCGTATTGGAAAATAGTCCAGCAAAGGGCCATAAAAAGCATAGAGAGGTTGGATCATGTGACATAAGAGATGAGACACCAGTTATTTATTTTTCAGAACAGAAGAATTGGGTAAATTGGCTGAATCTCACCTTTGTGTATGAATCCCTGTTGGGGAGGAACAAAGAAGATGGAGCCAAAATCTTTTCAGAGGAGGCCAATGAAAGGACAAGTGACAATGGGAGCAAAGGAGATTTTGGGTTGTGGGTTTGTTTTTGTTCGTTTAACTGTTACAGTGGCTGAACACTGGCAAAAATTGGGCAGAGAGACCATGGAGTCTCCATCTTCTAACATATTAAAAGTCTGACTATTTTATATCCTTAGTAACTTGATGCAAGCAATCATGCTCTGGGCAGAGAGCTTGGTCTAGGTGTCTTTGGAGATATCCTAGAGGTGCCTCCCAACCTCAGTCATTCTGGGATCTTGTCACTGAAGAAAGCTGCAATGTTGCATCCAGCTTCACAATCATACAGAACTGCCATAGTCTTTAATTCACCCTAATTTACAGATCTCCAGTTCATGTACTACTTAGCTTCACTTGTCAATCTTCCATTCTTCTAAACATGGTTCAGACTAATCCAGATAACAAGGAAACTATGCTACAAATTCTATCAGGACACAAAGGATTGTCTAAAATATAGACAATCTTTATAATTACAGAAAAATGTGGGGAGAAAGATAAACAGTGCTCTGATTGTTATGGAGCAACAGAGCAAATGAGCTGAGATAGCAAACAGAAAGTGTTCTGCTGAGCCAATCACATGGAAGGTAGGATATTCAAGTCTAACCATGATTCAGTTTTGCATGTAATTTTGCTATGAAAGACCCTGAGTGCTAAATTTCATGTAAAGGTTTCCCGTGTTTTGCAGTTACATCTACTGGGATTAACCTTGCAACTTGTACTTCATTAAGAATGCTTCAGATGCTAGCTCAGCTGAACAGAACCTGGATAAATCCTCCATAGTTACTTAAGCTCCATAGGATGAGGAATAAGTAGGAAGCATTAACATTCTGGCCAAGCTTAGTTTTCACAGGTTTGCTTTCCCAATAAGATGAAATTCTGTTCTCTAAAAGATAATTATGAGTAGAAATTGGAGTCCTAGACCCAGCTTGTGATCTGTAATGGAAGACAGCCTGCAGCATGCAGGTAGACACTACAATCCCAGGAAATTTAGCCAAGGTTGCTCTGTGCTTTGGGAACAAAAGTTCACCTGAACTTCAGAGCAGTGTTTTTTACCTGGAAAAAAGCCTTGCAGAGAGCTTTTGAAGCCTTCCCAAAGGTTCCAAGGTGGAACAAAAGCACTTCATGCTATTCTAATGTTTTACATCTATGTGAGTGATCCCTAGATTTTTGAGATGCCCCAGTGTTAGTAGGCAGCAAGGTTTTACTAAAGCAGGTTCTTTGGAACATCTATTATCTATGCAAAGCCACTTCAATTGCAAAATACTAGCTATATTAAAAGGGGAAAAAATTGAAAGTTTTGAAGCAAGGGCAGAGTGCTTAAATGGGCTTACGTGATTATAATTCTGTGAGAAAACATTTTGACTGTTGGAAACCATCAGGTTTGTACCCAGCCACTATTCCTTTGTGTTTGCAGGTGCTTGCTGTATTCCTGTTTCTCTCTTGACTGTTATTTTCTCATTCCAGGTGTATTCTCTCTCTCAAACACTGAGAGTGCTTGGAACACAGCTATTATTTTAAATCACCTACTACTGCCCACATTGTGCGAACAGGCTGTAAAAGCAAGGGTAACTTTTTGTTCAGGTATGCAATGAGGTCTCTTGCCTGGAAATTGACATTATCACCCACTGTTCTTGGCTTTCTGGTAGTAACTACAATTTCTCATGATTACCAGACAATACAAACCACTGTGGCTTATTTAGGGGATGAAGAAACACAGCACTTTCTTCCTGAATTCAGGAAGGGGTCTGCAGTGTTGAAAAGACTTCTCAGTAAGTCTTGTTCATGGTGTGGCATGGTGAAAACAGTTCCTAGATTCTCAAGACACAGAGAAGGCATTTGCAAGGCCATCCCAGCCTAAAGATCCAGGGCTGGGTACTCAATATTGTACTAGGAGAAGAGGTACAGTGAACAAGATCTGTCAGGGTGCGTGGTTTTGGAATCCACCCTCAGCGACAGAGGGGCTAGGACAACACTGCCCTGCAGATGTCCATGTCTTGAACCTTCCTGTAGCCAGGCTCCAGTTTTTTTTTGTATGCATGACTTTGGATCTTTAAGAACCCAAAGGACTGAAGGATTCTTCAGTGTGAAATGAACTCAGCCTCTGTCCAATCAGGTCTTGAAGAACTCTGAGGACCGAGACTGCATGTCCTCCTTGGATTCCAGTCCATGCAGCAAAGCCCTTCTCTTTATACCTGGTTTGAAACACTTATTCAACTTTTACCCCTCATCCTCCCAATAGAGAAGCCCCCAGCCCTGTGTCACTGATCTGTTTCCATAGGTACAGTAGGATTGTCAAGGGAATGTTGTATTGACTGTTCTATACAATTGGCTGCCAGCTGAGTTCTAGACAAGTCTGCTCCAACACCTTCTCCAGCTCACTAATAAAGATGCTTTACTCTGCCTTGCCCCAGCTAAGGTGTTACCATTAATTATGCTAAACCAAAGTAGCCTAGGTAACCTATGCAGTGTGCTTTCACCCTGTGTTCAGGTCCACAATGGCACAGGAAATTAAATTTTTCATGAAACTGATCTTGCTGAGTGCCTTTCTTGGGCAAAATAGGTGCATTTTAAAGTCCAGGGATTGTGTAAGAAATTACACATTGCGTTTATGTGTGTGCTCATATCCAACATAAATGTTGTATGCAAGAATGTATTCCTCAGCTGTTGCCTTTCTTTTTACCGTTACAGTTATGTAATGGTCATATTTTCTTTTCACAAGGCCCCAGCTGACTCCAATGTCTGTCCCTCATGGAGGTGCTGAAGAAGGTGGCTGGTAGTGACTGGGCTACAGCCCGCAGAGAACCACAAAGCAAGTGTGCTTGTTTGGGATTTCTGACCCACTAAGATGAACACAGGTTAGCTGGTGTGATCAGCTGGTTGTGTGATGGTAGCAGTCTGTCAGGGAGGTCGATCATGGTGGTCACTGTGGAGTGACAAGGAATCACAAAACTCCAGTGAAATTAAAGAACTTCTGTGCTGCACTGCAGCAGGGGAAGCTCTGGCCTGTTACTTAGATATTTGTTTGTGGCACTGAGATGAAAACCCTGCTTCTGGGGTGCACGAATTGACTGACACAGGTGACAGAAATGTAGTAAATGAGGTCCAGGTTGTGGGTAGGAAGGAAAGTGCAAGTGAGGCCCTAGAAACTCAGGTGTGTGTGAGTTTCTAGGTGTATGCAGCGAGACTTAAAAATACAGTGAGGATAACAGAGAGGGAAAGAAGGAAGGAAGGGGGGAGGGAAGTGGAGGAAGTGGCGGAAGGAAGTGGTGGAAGGAAGGAAGGAAGGAAGGAAGGAAGGAAGGAAGGAAGGAAGGAAGGAAGGAAGGAAGGAAGGAAGGAAGGACAGACAAAACTAGAGAGGAAAGTGGCATTGGGTTCCCTTATGCAAATGCTATTCTATTTGAAATGGCATTGGTCAGCCTGTGTGTCTTAAATGAGCAATTTGCCTACACCCACATGGTGGGGCTGCCTCATGTGTTTAACAGCTGATAGTGCTATCCTTACCTGGAAATTAAGTACAGCTCTTTAATGTGGATAATGCAGCTGGTTCACTATAAGTCTCAAATGTGCAGAGTAATGATGACAGGGAAATAGCATTCTGTAAATATTGCAAAATCTTGGCAGGGGGAGAGCGGTGGAAGGAGCAAAAAATTATCAGAGTGACATTGAAAAAGGGAAAATATAAAGTAATCTGAAATGGAAGACACATGTTCTCTGTGAGTGACAACAATGTGGGAAGCATGGAGCTGGAGGAGTGGCCCAGGCACCATTGTCAATGCTGAATTATCAATCATTTATGCTGTATTTCTTGCACTGCCTGACCAAAAGCACTTCGTCTTGGAACAAGGATAAAGTAGGCATTGTCTGTACCTGCTCCAGTTCAGCTGCTGCATTCAGGGCTTGGCAACAAATTTCTGAAAACCGATTAGGAATTTGGACATAACAGCCCAGTGATGAGAGTCTGTGAAGACTGGTTAATGAAATTATGAGGGCTGAGGGGCTGGCTAAGTGTGTGTGATTGCAGCTTGTCTGTCTTCAAAACAAAGGTGGCAGAGGCTGCGTCTGAGCTACAGACTTCAGCTTTACCACAGACAGCTTTCAGCTCATGAATTTTCTGCATTGATTATGGAGAACACTAAAATGTGTGTTCACACTCAGTCTGCTAAAGCCCCGCTGGGCTTTCAGAAGAGAAAGCTGATCCATAAATAAAGAGAGCTCCTTGGAGGTGGCATATAGAATAGACAGGCAAAAATTTAACACAGAGAGAAACTGAGCCTTCTGGGACTATTGAAAACATCCTCAAGCCTTGTGTTTTGCAATGATTGCAGTGGATGATGTTGTGTATCTGTCTTTGCTTAATATGTACAGCTGATTAGCAAATGCAGGCACAATATGAAATCTATGCTGGTTGTTTCCATACAGGAAACAAGACTAGTGGTAAATTTTTCAGAAGATTCTATGAGGAGCTTCCAGCCAGTGGATCTCAGTGAGCCTGGCCTGAGCAATGTGGACTTTGTGAGGAGTCCAGCAGTTGTGCTGACCTGCATGTAGGAGTGCATTTGACGCCTGACCAGTCATTTCAGAGGGAGGAAAGTCAACTCAGGGTGCCACAGGGATTGCTTCTGCAACAGCTGGAGGTTGTTCCTGGACTGTCATTCTTTTCTACGAAGAGAAAAGTGTGGTAGTTTGGCACTGAGCAGGAATAGGGTTGTTATCTTGGGTATTTTTCTTTCACACCTCTCAAATGCTTCTTGAAATGGATTATGAGACACCAAATTTGTTTGCAGACTACAGCTATCACTGTATCACTGTGCAGAAGATGTTTATCTGGTTGTCTCCTTCTGCACAACACATTTTTACCACCTTTCTTTAGGATTTTGCTGTAAATTGACGCATGCAATGCCACATCTTTGGGTTTGCCCGTCTCTGTTAAGTTAGGTCCTTATCCAAGAAAACACTTCCCTATTTCTTTGAAGATAAGCCTCCTGCCCTTGCTGAAATCATTAAGATTGCGTGGATCATTAGTTTTGATGTATGTGTGTGCATGCACATGACTAGCAATGATGCTTAGTGGCTATGAGAAAATACTTCCCCCCTAGGTAGATTGCTGAGAGGAGGTTCAGTCTATAAAAATCATGTAGTTACAAAAACTCTTCCCCTTCATCTTAGCCTGATGAAATCTGTGGCATCTCTCCAGATGAAGACTGGAAATGTTTTCCTTCCTTTTTTAGCTCACTGGGTCTGTGTGTGTGCCACAGGCACTTTATATCATTCTAGTTTATTTATACTTTTAACTTATTGATTGGTAGATGGGATGATAGCCTTTTGGATTTATTTTGCTGCTCATTTATAATTAATTTGGCTCACACATAAAAAAATCAACCTTTATTCATTTACTGTCTATTCACTGTGATTTTTTTTTAGAAAGCTTAAAAGCAGAACAGCCATGCACTAGGCAACAGGCCAACATGCACGTGATTCTCACATGTTGCTGTAAGACCTGGTTGCCAATTTTACTTGCATTTGCCCAAAAGGAGAAGTATTCTTTGTCCGCCTGTACAGTGTGAGCACCTCCAGCCATACTGGCGAGTGCTTGTGCAGAGCTGCCAAAGTTGGCGTGACTTCCACCGGTATGTGTTATGGAAATGACGAGGAAAAGCTACTGCTCTGAGGGCATGTGTGTCCTTGCAAGCTCTTGAGGGTGATCCATACTGTGTGAAGCAGGAGGTCGTGAGAGAAGGATGGCCAAGGAAGTGAACTTGTGGCTCTCAACAAAAAGAAAACCCACTGCTTTGCCAGTTGGCAGCCCTGTTGCTGAAGCTGAGAGATGGACTTGTAGAATAACTGTGCTGCTCCTGAGCTCTGATCACTCATAGCCCACTGAGCTGATCACACACAGCTCACAGGGAGTATGCTCTGTATCACTCTCCCCAGCTGCCAGTAAAAACTGGCAAGTAATTTGACTTGATAGATACAATAGATATGAGCATTTAATTCAAAATGACAATTCAAGGTTTCAAAGCAGTTCACCTGTTCTGCAATGCTTTAAAGATCTCCCAAAAGCAATCTTTTGTATGTGCTTGAAATCTGCCTCTGCCACTACTCAGATATATTTATAGACTACTGGTGGGCTGCCTATGAAAATTCTCATCCCACAGTTTTTCCTTAAGGTTGGTGAAAACTTCTGTGTTTTACGAAGGTTAAGCTACAAAGCGAGAGGATAGCATTGTAAATGCCTTTTAAGACCCTGAATCTATGATCTCAGTGAAGCGTTCACTGTGCACTGTAGAAGCACAGTTCTGTATTGCTCAGGTAGAATCAAAGGGTTGCTTCACTTTCCTTGATCCTTGCAGTATATCCACCCAAGTCTCTTTTAAATTACTCCTTCAGATTATCTTCTGTGGATTTCCACTACTGTCCAAAAAAATAAAATAAAGAATAGTCTTGGTTCCCCCTGTTTTCCTGCCCCCCCTCTTCCCATCTTGCAAGCATGCCCAAGATGAATCACTGCATAATTATATTCCTATTGCTTGTATCCTTCCGTTGGCTCTCCCTTTCCGCTCATTTCATGCTTACTTGCCAATCAAGCCTATCATTTGGGGTCTGTTTATTTGCTGGGGTTCATTAACCAAAGGGAAGAACTTCAGCAGCAGTTTAGGGGATACCTGAGATCCTCCAGACCACATCACAATCTCAGAGGACAGGCTTTACATGGTCTTGCAGGTACAACATCCCTTAATTTGCCTTGAAATACTGAGCCTTGCTTTAGACTCCTAGCAGATGTTGTGCTTTGAAATGGTGTCTGGGATGAGAGAAGAATTTGCCTGAACTTCCAGCAGTGCACAGGGGGCATGATCCGTGGGGATGCTAGCTTCCAAGGGCAGTGATGGGTGCCAGGGATATGCTTATACAGTGGATAAGTACAGGAAGGGAGCTCAGGTAGGCCAACACCTGGTAAATGAAGCGAGGGACTAACAGAGGGATTTGGGGCTTCACATTGACACTGAATTTTCTGCAGACATGCTGCTGTGGCTCCTGGGGTGGGAGTTCCCCTGGAAGGACAGCCATGTGTGCACATGGGAAGCAGGGAAGATTTGCAGTATTTGAAGGCTTGATACAAGTGTGCCCTAAAATATGCTGGTCAAGATGAAACATCATGTTTAAAAACCAGAGCTGGACTCCCATGGAGTTAGAGGCCTGACCAGGTATGCCTGATCCTTGTCTTCTCTTTTTGTCAGTGAGTTACCTGGATTGCAGCTCTCAGAGGGACCCCAAGTTGTCAGGAGCCTGAAGTGACTGAGCATTGTTTTGACGCCTTCCTTCAAACCTCACAGGCTGTAGTGGTAATAAGGGCATTCTTGCAGTGTTAACAGACATCCTGTAGCACAGGCAGGTGCTGCAGGAGTACAGGAGTACTTACTCCCTCTGGTTTTCAAAGTTGCTTAGTACCCCTGAGTCTCCATCTCTGTACAGTTGTGTAGAGCCACCAGCCCCATCCAGCATCCCTGCTTTAAGGAGGGGCCAGGTTTCCTGATGGAAGCTGAGACCTTTTTCTCTCCCTGCTCTAGCTGTACGTCACCTTCTGGGTGTCACTGTTTTGTGCTGCTGGTTTCAGTCATTGCTGCTGCACTGCTCTGTTTTGTTCTGTCTCTGGGCTTTGTGGTTGCAAAGCACTGAACTTAGGCTGCAGTTAGAGCTGCTGCTTTTCCCTGTCCAGCTCCTCCCAATTTCAGCTGTATGTGTGCTGCTTATCTCTTAGTGTTTCGAGAGACATTTTCTCAGGGTTGTTAGTACTTTTTGTACCTCTGAGGTCTTTGTTCCAAGCCACCATGCAACATCAGTGCCTCAGCCAACTCCACACCCAGCCTTTCCATGGAGCAGTGTTCTCCTCTATTGCCTGGAGAGGAGGGATGCTGCTTTGCCCTTGGTCCAAGGCTGTTTCCAGTAAAGGTCTTCCCTACAAAAGAGAAAGGCAAGGCAGAGGAAGAAAGCAATGCTCATTTCTGCGCTCCTGTGTCTGTGCAGCGCCCAGCAAAGGTGGCTAGCTGAGGAGAGTGTCCTATCCTCTGCAGCACATGCTCTCTCTAGGATGTGCTGGGCACAGTCCTCCCTCAGCTCCACTCTGGCCAGCACACGATTTTCCCAAAAATAAACAATACAGTTCTTAATGTCTAATCTTTTTCTGAGAACACTTTCCAGCTTTTCACTGGAAAGATGATTAATACTGCATTGCCCAGCCAGTCACACTATCCACAGTAGAGCTATAAATAAATACCACCCAGCAGTTGCATACAGCAAGCCCTATTTTATTATTTTCCATTCATAGTAAAAAACATGACAAGGTTGGAGAAGAGGCTGATTAGAGAAGAGGCTGAGTAACAGCTGTACTTTAGTAGGCACCTTAGTCTTTCTTCCTCCAATATCCAGAGGGCAAAGAAATCCCACACTTATTTTTTGTGTAAGTTTTACTGTTCTCTACTTACAAAGGTATTATTTGTCCATCTAGTTGGCTGACCCATACATGATTAAGTGTGCAATGTGCCTCACATGGCCCTAGGAAGGAAGGCTTTTTCTTTTCAAAATTAGGTGAAAGCCCTCTACCAGGATTGCTTTGTTCAATGGAAAATTGGTTTCTTAGCCAAATGCAAACAACTGCTATGGTTGCCATGGTTTCCTTATTTCTTATAAAGCAGAAGTTCCCTTCCAATGTTGGGCAAGCAATTTTGGTAAAAAAAAAAAAAAAAAAAAAAAAGAAAGAAAGAAAAAATCCCCCCCCATTATTTGGGATTAAAAATTTCTAGAGAAAAATGAAGCCCTTCGCAAGAATGGTTTCCACTGACATTTTACTGTTTTTTAAGATTTGGAATTTTAATTTTTTTAAAAAGAGCACATCATGAAGCCTGTTAAACCGCAAGCTCTAGAGATTCCCACCCAAAACCATTTTTCAGCTAGCTTTATTAATGATCCCGCCTGAGCTATTCAGATGTGAGTCATTCCAGAGGGTGGGTGGATGGGAGGAGGAGTGCGGGAGGGGCGAGGGGCTGGCGTCTCTCCCATGTGGGACGGAACCGGGAGGGAGGGAAGGAGGGAGCGCTGGTGCGGCTGCGGGGGCAGGGTGGGCCTGGCCCGGGGCGTGCTCGGGTCCTGGTGGCGCTGGGGACAGCAGCGGCCTGCGGTGGGACACCAGCGGCACCAGCGGCCTGCCACAGCGCTGCCTTTGGAGCCTGGGGTGCACGCTGGGCATGGCCCCCCAGGCATCAGCCCCTCGGTGCGACTGCAAAGCCTTTCGGGGGAAATGCAGCTTCTCTTTTGCTGTCAGTGTGTGGCTTAGGAACACGGGAAAGAACTGCTGTTATACGAACACTTCTAATTATATGGGCTTTGTTTTCACACAGCTGCTAGCTTTCTGAAATATATTATGAAAAAAAAATCTGCCATGACTGTATTACTCACCAAAGCCTAGATTTTATCAAATGCTGTGCACAATAAACTTGCAGAAGCTACATAATTTGTTGGAAAAAAGTTCAATGCACTAATAAGATGTTTCATAGGATTAATTTCTTTGTTTGTTCTACAAAAACCTAGACACAGTTAGAAATGAAATCCTTCCAATCTTTTGCACAGAAATTGTTTTATAATCTTTTTGGAGGATACTTTCTCCAGCTCACTAAGGCACTTGCTTAATGATTAACTGAAAGGACTTAATTGGTCCCAGTGAAGACATACTTTCTTAAAATCAGCCTATGGTAATTCCTTTTCAAATTGTAGTCTTTATGATTTTGCCATAGGAAGTCAAACACATAGCTAATTATAACACTGTTGAAGGAAAAAAATTAGAATCAAGGTAAGGATTTACAAAAAGAAAACAAAAAACAGTATTATCTTGATCTTGCTAAAATTTTTGAATGTGGTTGCATAATGAATTGCTTAATTGTCTTTGCTAGAAGCTCATTCTTGCTTGCTTTTGGTGAAAGAGGATAATTTTTTATGTTATGCCAAATAAAGGCATAACATAATAATAAAGGCATGTACAGCAGCCATGAGCAAAAAATGGAAATGCTAAAAAAAAATGAGAAAGCAGACTTAGAGAGAAATATTCTAATGACTCAATAAGCACTTACTCAGGTATTTGGTCTACCCTATTTTGAGACTGGGTGAGATGCAGGTTATTAATTAATTACATATTCTTATTATTGAAAAATCATGGCTATGTCTCTCACGATTTCTAAGACTGTTAAAAGTCATGGGCTTGGAGCTGGAGGGGAAGAAGATTTCTCTCCTGGGCACTCACTCTTCTCTGGTTTCCCCCTTTGCTTTAACATAAAGGCCTGGAAGTGTCCTCTTTCCTGCGCTGGTGCAGCTGAAGGCACTGCCAAGCCCTCGGGGAGGACAGTGCTCTTACAGGGATAAGTGTCTGGGATGCAATACTCTGGTGTCCTATACAGCAGGCAGTGTCCTCATGTTACTGCTCTTGGTTGGGGTTTATGGGGTGCTGTTACAAGGATTCCCAATACCCCAAAACTTCAGGCTGCAGTTTCAACAATTAAGGATCAAGTGCATCTTCAGGTGGTCCATCCCAAGAACCTGATGCAGCAGACTCCACAGCTTCCAAAACTTTATCTTCCTCCTAGGCTCAAGCTGCTGGCTGGTTTTGTGGGATTTCTGGTGCTTGCTGTTCAGTAAATGGCATATACCAGAAGAATAGGCATGATCCTGAACAGGGATTTTCTCCCTTATCTGCAGGGAGAGAACAGACCCTGCCTAGCTGGACCCCAGAGTGCATACAATGACTCTCCAATGACTCTGCAGTAATCTGAACCTTTAGCAGTAAGCAAGGAATGTGTGCAAGTAAAAAAAATGTGGAGAAAAAAATCATAAATCAATCACTTAACTAATTTGTCTGAAGAATTGTGCTAGTCTAACAAGCAAAATTTTCTGAAAATATTCCCAAGTGCAGGCCCAGAAATTTTTTTGTGAGGCCATCTTTAAATTTAAAAACAGTATGTCCAGCAAAAAAAAAAAAGTTGAGTGGTTCTGCTCTGTTTTTGGAGGCAGACAAGCCTCCAGAATATGGAACTTCAGGTAATTTCAAAAATCCACCAGTAGTCCAGGCATTTTTCTGAGTTGTTTATATATACCTGAGAGTGTGAGGCTAAATTATTACACGAGGCAAAATGCTGGTAGGGGTTTGTAGAAAAAATGCACCAGTTGGGTGTTTCCCATGCTTGTGACTGGAGTTTGCATGCCCTTCCTATTTTGAAGGTGGGAACAAGGATGCACATGTTGCTGGTTTTTAGAATGCTGGTTTCATTCAAATTGGAAAAGAATCGGGAGTAAGGCTGGAATGAGCACTTATACTAAGAGCAACTGTGCATAGCAAATGCGTGAGTGATGGGTGTACAGATGTGAAGAACAACAGTGAGAATTTTCTTAATGACTTTTTTCCTTTTGTACCTGAGCCTGGTTCCATACAGACACACATATATTTTAGCATATTTAGTAGACTACATAGAGGTCAGGGTCTTCAGCAACGTAAACATTTTACCTGACTTTACTGCTTCTCAGCCTGTGTTCTTAAATACTTCATTTGTTTGTCTTCCCACTTCTGTCTGGTCCATATATTTGTTGCAGAAATGTGTGAGCCCACATTTCTTCTATCATGGTAGATAATTTTCCAGCTATTACATGCTATTAGAATTCCAGTGTTGGAGATTCAGCAACAGAGTACAGCAGCGTTTATCCTTGGCTGTAGTAAGAAAGTCACTTCAATTTTTTTTATCCCCTATAAACCTGCATATTGCAGGTGCTGTAGGTATTCTTTGACATTAGAAAGTGCTGATGTTTGGCTGATTAATGCTTGAGAATATATAATGCACCCTGCCAATTTATTTTTAAATGAAATTTTAGATCAAATTTGGATAGAAAAAAAAACCTCTCTGTGTGTATATATATATATATCTATATTTTAAAAAATATTATCTCCATTTATAATGCATTTTAAGAATTTAAACGCTAAATTGTTCAGTCTGGAGGATCGTAACTTTGTATTTGATCTCACACCATGCCTTATGGATTTACAGTATGTGAAAAGTATTTAAAATGTCTGCAATAAAACTCTTCCACTCTGTTTGAAACTAAAATCAATTTTATATGCATTATGTTGCAGGGAGTTGAAATTTGTTAAGTAGGTTAAGTAGTGGGAGGAATAATATAGAAAATTATTGCGTTCTATTGTAAGATAAATTAAAAAATAGGACAATTAGTAAAGAAATAAAATAAATTCTCTAATTAAATAAAAAAATTCACTAATTCAAAGTTATTGCTAACTGTTGAGAAACAGATAATGCAATGTTGAAGTCTGATCTGTAATGACCATCTCCCTGGTGCTAACTCTTCCTTTAGTTGATGAGTCAGTCTTAGGTTGCATCCCAGGTAATAGTGATGACAACCTCAGCTTTTAATTCCTGATTTAAGTGTCTTTTTACAAGCTTAATCCCAGACTGAGTGGACCAGGAGCAGGCTGCCATTCTGAGGTGGGGAGCAAGACTGTCACTGTCCTTGCTGTCCTTTACTCCGGACAGGAAGAGGTCTGGGGGTGCAGCAGGGAGATTTCAGATGTAGGGTTTGTTTCACCTGTTCCTGACTACAGCACCATGCAGGATCTGAGCTACCTGTTTAGTCCAGCTTTGTGGCTGTAGGGAACAGCAGGTTGTGTCTCTGTGTTGGGGACAGCCACCACTCCCCACGAGCAGTTGTGCAAGGCCAGGCAGCAGCCTTGCATGTCTGCCCGCACCAGGACAGCATATCTCACACCAGCAGCCTTGCTCTGGGCTGCTGGCCACAGTGCCTGGCTATTCTGCACCCTGCTGTGGGTGCGTGGCCTTGCTTCCTGGGCATCGGCATGCAGATTCCCCAGAGACAGGGATTGGCCCTTTTCAATCTGGAAAGGCTTGCACTTCTGGAAGAATCTGCGATTTTGTGTGTTTATTTGTTTTCTTGAGAGCAACCCTGGCTTTGTTCTTTCTCTCCTGGGAGCAGTTCTAGTTGATGGTGCTATTGCATGGTGTAGAATACTGCCCCTCCATGCTGGCCCCTTCTGAATGGAGTCCCAGGGGAGCCAATCTTCTGTGTTCAAGCGATGCTACAGGCAGCTTTCTATTGCAAATCAGTGCATATTTCTCTCCTCCTCCTCCTCCTTGCACCCCCTCAAAGTGCTATCTCATGCATGTTCACGTTCGAGTCTCTTCTTGTTTTTGTAACCTATTGGAGACAAAACCAGCCTTACCCTCTTCGGCTTGCAAGTTTGTGTGCTGAAGGGAGCAATAATGACTGGACAGCTTTGATTCACTCTCAGTTATATGCAGAATCCTTTCACAGACCCAAAAAAGCACACAACAGCCTCATCTTCTCCTATTTGCTGCCTTATTTCTGGGTTCTGCTGCCAGCTCTGCCTGGTAAAAGAGAAATTTTGTTCTCTGTATTTTCCGCCTTCGCATTATTTATTGGCAGTCTCTCTCTCTTGTGGGTATAGATAGCAGTCTGTCTAAGGGACATCTGAGCTTCCTCTGGGCACTAAGAAAAACCCATGGCACTAAGAAAACCACCATTATCCTTGTGCAGTTTTATAGGGCTTTTTAATATATATATTCTACTGGAAAATACCTAAGAAATAGAAAAGATTGAATTAACAGAGGGTAAACACTTGCTCCCTTGCCTTTGTAGTGGCTGTCTCTTCTCTCTATTCGATACAGAACCTAATCTGATGCAATTTTTGCTTTAATTGCTCTCTTTGATATTCTCTATAAAGAAAGGATAGAAAAAGTATACGGACACTTTTTTGTTTCTCATGCTGGTCTGACCTCTGATTTTGTTCACTTGTTTTTAAGAACCTTTATGATATTCAGGGAGATCCAAGGATGGTTCAGTTTCCCCAGGGTTGTCAAAGAGTTTTGCAGCCAGTTCCAAAAGCAAGATTTGTCCCTCTCCCTTTGCACTTTTTTCTGGGGTTTGGTTTATTTTCTCTTTCCAGAATAAACTCTACTTTTCCCTCTCTTGCCTCTTTCCACTAATACAAGGTAATTTTTATTAGCTGCTGCTGCTGCAGAGTAATACTACTTCTACTCGTAATAGTAGTAGATTTATTGCCTTACTTGTCAATCAAGGTGACAGATTTTCATGGTGCTCTTTTCGAGAGGAAAGTGAGATCTTCAGCACTGTGTAAGTGATTATGTCACATCTAATTTTCTTGTTTTCCAGACATTTAAGAGAAAGAAGCCTTTAGCTTGCAAAGTTAAGATAAAGAAATTAAAATTGTCTATAGAAACAGGTAACTAATTTTCCATGAAAATCTGTTTTCCTAATCTTAATGCTGCTATCTTTCTTTAGCTTTTGGAATTTGTTACTATGTAGAATAACAAGATCATATGTAGATTAGCATAATAGCAGTTGCAACAATAGTATTTTTTTAATAGATCATTTAGTAGTACTTTGATGTTTTTAACAATCCCTAATGGTTCAACATTAGGAATGACTCTCTAAGTGCTCGGAAATTGGGCTTTAAAAAGAAAAAAAATTACTCTCATTATAGAAAAGGCACCTATTGATCCCTGTTACAGAACAGGGATGCTATCTCGCCCTCTAGTTCTTCTGAATAAATAATGACCTTTGACATAATGCAGCACTGGACAGGTTAGAAATAGCAGCTAGCCTGTGAGAGAGGCTGAGATGTAACAGTTTCTCAGCTAAAATGAAGCTGAGCTCTGCTATGGATTGGGGTCACCTTTTCACTCAGTTCTGCCACAGGATCTAACTAGAATTAAATATATTTGACAAATGACCTGAGAGAATCTTGCTGAAGAGGTTGTTCTAATCAGAGTCAAAGAGGTCTGAGATTCTGTAGAAGTCCCCAAACAGGCTGAACTCTGCAGATATGCCTGAGGTGCTGGGTGTGGTTTCACCATAACAAGACTCCTGTGTCAGAAGTGGATTTAATTGTTTCTCCTGCAGCAGACCCAGAGCCTTTTGGTACTGATATTTCCATTAACAAACACTTAACCAGGGTCTTTGGAATTTCTTTTGTACATTCCAGATGAGGACGTGCTTCCCTGAGCTGCTGCAAGGCAGTCCAAAGTACCATCTGCCAGGGGCCTTTGCTGAGCAACACCTGCTACTCTGGCCCTCCACATTCCTTGCTCTCTTCTGGAACCCTCCAGGTGAAGCACAGGCTATGCAGTGCCACCTTGCACAGAGATATTCAAAGTCAGACATGCTTTGAAGCAAACATGCTCCTTGTCCCTGTGTGGAGTGGGAGATCCTTTGGCCTCTGGAAGAAAAGTGCTCTCACTGGCACATCAGACACACAGGAAAACTAGGATTTGCTGAAGTCTCCTTAGGGCAAGGGGGTCACAGGCACAGCCACATCTGTGCCTGTTTCTGCAGCTAGCTCAGCCCAAGCAGGTCAGTTGTTGCTGTGTGGGGCTCCATCTCAAGGCATCACCATCAGGTGAGCAAGAGGCCCTGCAAGTTCCCCACAGCCTCTGGGAAGGTGGTTTCTATGGAGATGAATGTCACCTTTTAGCACAAGCTCCGCCTCTAACATCAAAGGATTAAATACAGTGTGCATTTGCAAATCTCTGCCAGGGTTACAATTTTACACTCATCCACGCTCCAGCTCTACGTGCTCGGGTGGTCTCAGGTGAACGTTTCTGGGGTCTTGCTACAAGCTATGGTCTCTGCTGTTTTCTGATACAGGCCTGTAAGACAGGTGTGGTATTGATCTTTAGTGACTACTCTGAATGCCTCTGGTGCTTATGCTTTCCTGTTGGAAGTAGAAGTATTGCTTTTTCTTACCAGGAAGACCCCTTCACCATGCAGAATCTGTAAGAGCTGCTCTGGGATTAATCACTGTTAACTATTACCAGAACTAGGCAGGCTTGTGTATGCAGAGATTACAAGGTCTAGGAATAAAAAATTAGTAAAACTCACTTGCTAGAAACTGGATCTTGGAAGTGTGAATTTTAGAGGTGAACAAAGGCTTTTGGAAAGTGTGTAATTTCCAAAAAAATAAGAAATAAATATTTTTGATTTTTAATTATTTACATGATTTCTCAAATAACCTTACATGACAGTATTCTGCCCTTTCATTATGTAGTTGGCCATGAACTTTCCTGAAAGGCATCCACAGACCTTGCAAAATTGAGAGCCAAACTCAAAGCCATCCAAGAGCTCAGATGTATCATAGGGCTCAATGCAGAATCCTCTGAGAACATGGATTTTCTATCCCAGGGAGTTTTAAATCTACATTTTGAAATTATACATACATGTTTTATATTAGTATCATCACCAAAATGTGTCTCCGCAGCAGCAATCAAAGCCTTGGGAGATATGACTTTAAGTCAATGTAGGGAATTTTTTAAAGAGAAAACCTCCAAATGCGATATTTATATCTTCACAGGCTATCTTTAGGTGCCATTTGTCAAGTTCTTGCACAGTGTCTCCCAAACCTCCTCTTACTGAAACAGCAATATTCCACACCTCATTTTTAAACTTTGGGAAAACATGGAAAGCTCCTAAAATAATTTTCATTCATTTCTCAGAGCAATAGCATCAATGCCAGTAAAATGAAATTGAGCCATCCTGAAACTGAGCCTCCTCAAAGGCAATTTTGGAATAGCTTTTTCACATCAGCTGTGAAGCACTTGCGAGGACTGTAGATTCCCAGCCTTATTGTTTGCTGTGAGAAGGGCAGCACACCACGCTTGGGGTGTGCTGCATGTAGAAATAATGTTTCCCTGCACCACAGCATCTCTGTGGGACGGCAGAGAGTGTGAATGAAACGAGAGCATGAGCAAGAGACTGGAATTGTATGTAGAGCTGACACGGAGTCTGGGAATGGAAAGGGAGACACAGCAGGGCACTGTCAAAGCAGATGTAAAGCAGAGGGTGCCACAGCTGTGCATGGGTCAGGGGAGAGTGCAGATTTTTGTGGAGTGAGGGGGGAGAAACAGAGAAAAGCACATGCGATCATTCTGCATAGAAGGTATAGTCCTGCTAATGAATAAGACAGGAAAGAGCAAAGCAAACTTAAGAAGCATCCAGAACAGGAGTTCACACAAGACTGGGGACAAGGCTCTCAATGTGTGTGGTGATCTCAGAAGAAGGTATTTGCTGACCCCAAAGCTGTGAATCCAGAATGCATTGTGTGTCTTTCCTAATGGTAGTGAGTGGGCTGCAGATAAAGACAAAGTAGAAAATATAAAATGGATGGGAGAGGGAGGAAGATGTGCAAAACTGTGTTACGGGTTGTTTTAAGTGAGGAAAGAGTTTTTAAGGAAAGGCAGGGTCAACAAAAGAAATTCCATTCACGCATGGACCAAGACAGTTTGGAGCATATAAGGCAAACAAGATCTGACATAAGGGCAGTGAAGATGTTAATGAGCAGGAGTAGTAGAAGTATTCCAGTTTTTCCTGTCTCCTGCACTTGGAAGAAGAAACATGGAATGCTGCCTAACTGATAAAAACTGAAGGTAAATCACCAGAGACTTTCAATCAGTAGTCTAAGTAATTTGCTTTCATGATCTCAAAAGAAAAAGAAAGATACAACTTTCCCTCTGCCACTGAAAAAGCAAATATTTTATTGGTAATTTATAAAAACTTATTAAAATAATAGGAAAATTGATTAAATAGTAATTTATAAAAAATTATTAAAATAATTGGAAAACTGATTAAATATCTGAAGACTAGAACTTGACTATTAGGAGGTGAACAAGATGACACAGGAAGGTGTAGACCATTTGAGCTAACATGACTCCTGATGAAAATAATGGAAAAATTGGTATAGTATACAATTTGTAGAGAAATAAAGCATAGGAATATAATTAATGCCAGTCAACATATATTTATACCAAACATACCTTGTCAAATAGAATTTACTTTATTCCTTCAGATAATAAATCTCATTGACGAAGGCAGCTGTGGAGGTATATGGTTCTCTGTAATGATATTAATCTTATACCACTGCCTTTTTGAGATAGAAACACATGCTATTTGACACTGACATGTGCAGGCACTAAGAATTGGCTAGCTGACATAAGCAGTTTTAAGGGAAGTCATGATAAATATGGGTTCTTACAGCATGTTCTAAAAAATTGTCTATTGAGCCTATTTGATGTCTTTCCTAATACCTGAAGGAGAATACAAACTCTCTGAAAGGTACAGCTGACACTATGTCAGACAAAATGTCTGCAAAACCATGTGCAAAAAACTGCTGTACAAAAGGAGCAATGAGGATTATTCAGCAGGCCATTTGAAGAAAAATGTTACTGTTCGGGATAAGGCTGTGCAAGTTTGGATAGGGAATGGTGGCCTTACCTGCAGGGGGTGGGACTACAGCCTGGGAAATAGCTTAGGGATCAAAGTGGATAAAACTACTGAAATATTTAAACACAGTTGTTGCCACAGCAAGTGGATGTAATGTTGCCTTTGGACATATATGCAATTGAGAAATGAAGTCTAGAAAAGCTATGCTGAAAATTCAATATAGAAATACAGTGTTTGTCCATGACCACAGAAAATATTTCAGAAAAGAGAAAATGGTGTGGGAACTGGGATTTGGGGAGAGAGAGGCAAAAACTATCTTGAAATGTGGAAATTGGACCTTTCCTTTGTGGTGATATGGAAATGTTTTTGGATTAGCTGCAAATACAAATTTCTGAAAGACTAAACTCAGGTGGCTTGATTTTTACCTGTCCTCATTCAGAAAATATGACTGTACTTCATTAGAAAATAGTTTATTCCCCTAGAAAAGGAAGCAAAACTTAACTGAAATGTCTTTCTTTCTGTCTGCTTATTTCTAGAAGGAACATAAATTTAAGAATGAATTCAGGTAATCTTGCCCAATATCCCCTGTAGAGATAAACTTGGAAAGCATTCAAGAAATTTCATTTTTTCCCCATCTCCAAGCAGTCCCTTCCTCTAATGTCTAAAGTGTCATTAGAGCACGAGTACCAGAGGGGAGCTCTAATTGTAGAAAAGAAAGGTAACAGGGAACTAATAGTTAAATGTGAGATCAGAATTTCAGGCTAAAGGAGAGGAATGTGTATTTTTAACCATGTTAGAACAAAGCCATGTAGGAATTGGTGTCTCTCTTGAGCTGTCTCTGAGCAAAGGTGGCAGACCTCCCTGAAAAATGCTAAGAGTCAAAGAGTTTGGGGACTCAGCAAGAAGTTAACATGAAATAATACACAACTTGAGTTCCACAGGAGATCTTGACACAACATCTGACCATGTTTAATTTTAAGTGTGGTAACTAAGGAGAGGCTCGTTGTCCAGTGAAGCATGTAGGAAATGGTATTATTAAGAAGTCCCAGTCAAAAGTAGATCTGAAAGAGATGCCATATGAGGTGAAACCACAGTCTGCATATGTCAGGGAGACTGGAGTTGAGCAGGGATATTTGGCTGTGCTACCACTGCTCAGTCACAGGTTTGGCATGTGACATTCACCAAGGCTCAAAAATGCACCTCAAGGTTTGGGTATATCAGCCTCCTGGGAGGGCTTCACTCCCACCTGGTGTGCAAAGAAAGATTTTTACCTGCTTGCCCATGCCTGAACATTATGAAAAGCAGGACTGTGGGAAGCCTTATCTGAAATACCACAGACTCTGTTCAGTCCTTGTCCTTGCATTACACCTGTCATGCTGCACAAGTCTTTATAGCTGATAGTTTATGGCCTAGTATCATTAAGTGTGCATAAATATTTTCAAGACTTCACAAGGCTTCTCCAGCACCTCCTCTGTTTCTATTCAGCATTGAACCACACCCTGTTACAGAAGGGAATTTAGTTATACATTTGAAAATCTTTTCTGTTTTTCTCAAGAGCCCTGAAGAAAAGCTTTTACTGGGTTCACAAAATAAAGAATGTCGCTTTAAATTTCCAAGAATAATTCCTTTTGCTAAGTAAATGTAATGTCAAGCAACTGCCTTTATTTTTCCTTATATTATTCCTTTTGCCTTTGTCCCTTAGGTGCTGGTGACTCAGAGTGGCTTATAAAATATGAAGAACAACATTCAAAGTCTCTCAGAGAATAAACAGTATTATTTCCTGACAAAACTGCACACTGACAATTATTGAGCAACAGCATGACATGCACAAGATATAGAAACCCTAAAAATGGAGCTGACGTGATTGTAAGACTCCCACACAATCCAAGGGTATAAGAAATTCACAGGTAGGACTCAGTTAAACTCTCCTCAGCCTTGCTACTCACAGATTACATCCCTAAGGAAAAGAAATGTTTTGGGGTTTTTTGACATAGGCTAATGACATGAACAACAGCTTCTCCTTACTAGCAGTCCTTTGCTTTTGGGAGTGAAGAATTTATAGTTTGACATTTAAATGTTTTAAATGTCCAGAGAATCAGAGAAATTAATCTTCCAAGCAGATACACAGCAGAATTGCCCAAGTACCCACATGTGCTCAGTGCCTGTAACTTCCCATCTTTGCTAAGGTTTCTGTTGTCTGGTAGTGCTTGGGACTCTTTTCTCTCATGAATGCCTGTGTCTCAAACTGATTCTTTCTTTGTCTTCTTGGACTCTTCCTTTCTTTTTCTGAATATTCATGGGACTTTCACCCCTCTCTCCATCCTCTTTTGGCATAGATTTAACTTTAAACAATCTTTAACACGGATTTAACTTTAACTTTTTTTTGCAGATAACTCTGTCTCCTGCCTATCTAATTTGAATCAGCTGCTTTATATTCTGTTTCTCTGCAAGTATCACTTCATTCAGGAAGGTATTTTGGTTTTGCTTTATGATATGTTCTTGTATTGTCAAATGTAACATGAACAAAATGGAATTCCAAAGATCTCCTACTGGAATTCATCCTGTTCTAAATGGATATTATGGGTAGCAGCAGTATGATGCCCAAGTAAGTGGTTAGAAGAATGTTAAACAAAAGCTCCCAAACTTCCAGCCACAAGCACCAAAGTAGGCAGGTGTGACATCCTGATAAATGGAGAACTACTTAACATAGGGGAGTGTGGTTTTCTCTGTTTTTTCCTTTCTGCCACTCTGGTACACGAAGCATGACAGCTTCCCACTGCCCTCTGTTCTGGCAGGACCAACTTTTCAGGAGCTGGACTTGTCTGTCTCCCATTTTTACACCGTCAGTCCCTTTTAAACACCTCCCTGTGCTCTTCACCCATTCTCTATAGCTACCCTTTTTATTGTCTGTCATGTTTCTCCTCTGACTCCATCTCTGTGGGCTCACAATTGATGACAATAAAGCTGGTGGCAAAGCACAGCATTCCTCCTCCTAGTATGCCTGCAGTACTTAGAGCAGTTAACAGCAGATCAGTTCTCTGCGGCAGAGAAGGCAATTATTGTCCTGTACTCAGCACTGATGAGGTCTTCTTTAGGAAATTAGAAACAAACTGGAGAGTCCACAGGAGGAAGAAAGAGCAATTAAAGGTGAGAAAGTCTGTAATCAGAAAATTTGGAAGAACACACTTTTCTGAGAGAGAGAAAAGGAAAGAAATAAGATATCCTTCCACTGCACATTTCTTAAGAGATCAGTGAATAATTGTTAGCAGCGTCCCTGGGAGGGTGAGGCAGGTAACCTGCAGTGAAGGAGAGCTGACCTTACTTTCCTCTAACCAATGTGGAGAGGTGCAGGGGGGCAGAACAGGTCAGGTTTTTGTCCTGCCAAAAATGGTTAACCACCAAAATAATAGGTGCAGCCCAGTAATATCCATCCTTGGCCAGCTGTAACCAAGCCTGACAAGCCAAGAAGGCAGGGGCAAGGTGGGGTAGTTTTCTGACCCTGTCTGGGTCTTGTGGGCTGGATCCCATCATACAAAGCGTCAGAACAGTTGAATTTTCACCTGCATGCAAGTTTAGTGCATTCACTTTACTCTTCAGTTTAATTGGACAAAAAATCCAATTTGGAAGAGTGCTCATATTGCAATTAAGGCATAGCTCCAGTGTTTTGTATCACAAAACCATAAGCAGTATTTTGATAGGTTTGACAGCAATCTGGTCTAAAAAAGGTGCCCTGACCTCACAGTTACTTTCTGCTGTTAGCCTGCTCCTCCACCACCTCCCCAAGCAAACTTTTGTGATTTGTCTGTGTGACTCCTTTTGAAGACTCAGCACAGATTGCCCTTCTGCAACTCCAATGAGAATGGTGAAATCTGCTTTCCGGAACTGCAGAAATAATCCTCCTATGCTTGTTAGAAGGTCCCTGAAATAAACGGCCAGGGTAGGAGGCTAGAAATCAACTTCACTGGGGAGGCCTGCCTTTGGAAACTTTCTGCAAAAGTGCCGTTTTTAATTGGGTGGGGTTATGAACTTGCAGACATCACATGCTGCCCACAGCTGGTTAATATGTCACAGTTTTTCTGGTGAGATTGTTAAGAATCGTTTGAGCAGGAGTATGCACAGCTCTTGACAATGCTCTGGGATGTAATTTGCTTCATCATCAATTCCTCCACAGCTGTAGAGAATGCTGGGACTGCTTCCAGCCTCCTATAACGCCAGTAAGAAAGAATCCTGCTCAGCTCTGTTGCCTATTTCTGCAGCTCCAGAGCCCTGAGCACTTTCTGCCCCTTGCAGACCAAATGTTGCTGTCACATGTGACACCTTACATTACTGTTTTGATCCAAAGCCCTGGTGATTAACTCCTTGCTAACAGAAGGAGCAGTAAAACCTGACACTGAAAGAGAAGGAGAGATCACGCTGACCTTCTGCCATGTTCATTGCCAGCAAGGTTGGAAGAGGTGTTGATGGTCACGGTGTGGCAGCTGGAGAGTCCCTCACTAGCCATATAGGTTGTTTAATTGCACCCTGCCAAATTCAGATCACTCAGTTAATTACAAGTAACTGAGAAAGCACAATGGCTTTTCTAGGCCAGTAGCATTTCTGGCAAAATGAGTTCCATTTTTAGATTTCAGCAGGAGGAATGCTGAAACATAAAATGAGGATTTGCTGCACCCAGGGTCAAGTTGTCCAGTTTTTCTCTAGCAAAAGATCTAATGTTTTATGCTGTCTCTTCTCCCAGATAGTATGGATATACTATGGAGGGACTTGTGAACTCTTACTTTTTTCTCTCCTTATTGATCCAGCTGCATCTTTTGTGAGGAGCAGGGTTGGCAGGTGGAGGATGCAGGGTTTGTTTAATGAAATCCTCCTTTCCTGATGGTAAACAGAGGGTTGCTGCTAGAATCCGAGCAACTTCTGTGGATACAGGCTGGTAAATATTTCCATGTGATTTCATATGTTCTCTTCATGCATAATTAAAGGCAAGTACAAGAAAACAATAGGCATTTGCTTTTGTTCAGAAGAGATATATGTCAAAGGATTAGCTTTCAAAAATGCTTCTGAGAAGTAATGACTGTATGAATGTGGTAAACTATAACTAAAGTATTTGGGAATTTGAAATGGATTTGAAATAGATTTTGAGAGCAATGGCTTGTACTTTTACATTGAGTAAGAATGTAGGTTCAGTATAAGTAAAGGTAATTGCTTAACTACTGTCTACAAAAGCTATTGTTTATTTAGAAGTGAAGAAAATAAGGAGTGGCTGGAGATGTGTGCAATATTGCAAAACAAAAAGACAGTTGGAGAGAATATGTTTGCTAATGAGTAAGATGTTGAGTGATTCACAACAGTAAACAGTCTCAGCTCTCCTTTCATGTGAAGAAGCAGTGGTAATATGATGTCCTTGTGTGTGTGTTACTGAGAGCGGGGGAAGGGACCACATGCCTTTGCCCCAGAGAAGAAGTTTTTGTATTCTCAGCTGCACTTTGAGTTTCTTGCAGGAGCACCTGGCAAAAGATTACTCAGAAACCACCACGTTTGCATACGTGTTCCTGCAGCTCAGAAGACATTTCTCACCATCAACAACCATCTTATATTTACTTCAGCAATGCATAGTAAAATTTGGTGACAGTGTGTTGCATAGGTCAACCAAACCCAATAGCAAAGCTTTCTGGCAAGGAAAATCACTGCATTTAGAGACATAAAAGTGATACTTTCCTCCTCCCACTTTTCCAACCTGTGCTGCAGGAACTGGTGTTATTCTGAACTGGTGTTATTCTGCTGAAACATGTCCTTTACTGTCTTCCAGGTGCTGGGACCATCAGGTACCTTAGGAGAATTTTCTTGTGTTTTCTCCTCCTCTCTGTTTTTGTCTGCTAAGGAGACAAGAGAGGAAAGAAATACCACCAACTACATGTACAGGAGATATGCAGTCATCAGCTTTAATGTATAATTAATGTTTGAGGGGTGAAAGTGGGCTTTGAGAGCAAAGGTTTTTAAGGAGGCTGTCATCATTCAAACTGAATAGTTACAGTCATCATTCAAACTGAATAGTTACAGTCTCTCCTCCTGCTGAACAACTGCATAACAACATTTAGCAAGTCCTGAAAGGCATGAAAAGCAGCTGGCCCTCTCTGGAATACTTCTCTCAATGAGATGTCTGGCAGTCACTCTGAAGAGCCCAGGGTGGCAAGTGACATGCCTGACACTGCTCATCCCAATAATGAAAGCTACACAGGCCATGAACAACCAACAGGAAGTTCGGTGAGCCCTGGAGACTGAAGTTAGGTCTGGCAGAATGCCAGGAGAATGTGTGCCATTGCCTCCTGAAAGGGTCTGGCATGGTGATACAGATTTCTGAAGGACAAAGCCAAGTCTGTTGACCTGGCAATATGATCATACATTGATGTGCCGATGCAACGCTCTGTCCCCGGAAAATTAATTGCCAGATGCAAGGCACAGACCAGGAGGGATTTCAGGCACTTCAGGATGGGATCTAACACAACTTACCTTTTTTCAGTGTACAATTTCAGCAGCAGGGTTGGGATTGTTCATTGTTGGTACTAATTTCAAGTTTAGAAACATTTCTCCTTTATCTGAGTGCTGCTAGTGAATTGTTGCGCCAAAAGGACAAATTATGTAGTAGGTGCTCAGATATGATGCTTTCTAATGAATGACGCTTTAAATCATACTTCTGCAAGAACTCCACATAGCTTTCAAGTTCTAAATAAACCTCCCCACTAGAATCCTCCCCTCCCCTTCTTTTCCTGTCCCCAGCCTCATCTTCCTCACCACAGTATCCTTCCTCTCTTTGCCTTCCCTCCGCTTTGGTGGAAGGAAGCCTAACTCTTACTAACCTGGGTGGTAAAAGCAACCATTGCCATTGTGTTCACCACCTACCTTTCACAGGTCAAGGACAGTTTTGTGAGGTTAAATTAAGAACATGGGAAAAGAAGTAGCTGTGAACAAGCAGCCCTTAATTTGTGCATCTTGTTCTGATGAACAATGTGTGCAGGAGTTCCTGGAGGAGCCAGCTAGCTTGTCTATATTTGGGGGTTGTCTTTTCTGTCCAAGCTGGATGCTCTGCTGGAAGCCTAGCTCGTCATGTTGCAGTAAGAGCAGTTATCCAGTAAGAGCAGTGGCTCTGCTTGGCTGTGGCACTGGAGTGGCCATGGCACAGGCTGCCAATCCCAGCAGATGATCTAAACGTGAGACCAGCTCTTTGTCACACAACTGTCTGCACTACTCAAATGCTATGAGGACTGAGGTGCAAACATTTTATCTGTCCCTGTGTGTCAACATAAAATTTATGTTTCCTGCTGTGGCACTGTGCTGATCTCTTAGACTGTGTACAAAGATATGTAAGATAGTGCAGTGGGACAGAAGGGATCCCTGCCACCTGAGGAGAGTGTGCTTTCTGGGCAGCAGTTGCCTCTGGAGACTGATTCCATAGGTGGAGATCAAGGATGGAAGTTTCATCTATTTGGTAGATTATAGAATAACTGTATGATATGGAGAGCATCCAGTTTTGTTATGAAAGATGAAAAGGAAAGTTTCTTCTCATCTTGTCTGTTCTTATCCTACTGCCAGGTATTGTTGTAGATTGACAGGAAAAACAATAGTCGTATGAGCATTAATAATGCAGCAGCAGATGCAAAAGCTCAGGACAATGCCAGAAGAATCTGAAACATGCTTTCCTGGATGCTGATCATGGTACTTGGTATATCCAACACACTGTGTTACAAAAATCTTTAGTTTCCAAAAAGGTTGGACTATTAATGCCAAGTCCCATGTACATGTCTTCTGCCAGCCTTGCTGTCTTAGCTGTTTTACCACTGCCTGGTCTACAGTTCTTGGTCATAAAAGGGTAGCATAAATCCAGTTGTTTTCTGGAAAAAACCCACCAACTATGGTCAAATTATGACTTGCTTTTGATCAAATATCCCTACCATAGCTGTCCCATAATTCTGTTTTCTGGCTTTAAAGCTGGTCGTCATCTTAGGCTTGTGATTTCCTCTGGGGCTATGAGAAACTGTAGTGGGTGCCTATCCCATCCTAGCAAATAATGACCTCTCCGTGCCTTGATGATTATGCTTTCCACAGTGGAAATACTGTACCACTTCCCTGCTGAAGCAAATGCTTGTACAATCCCTAAATATATGTATTTATTACCAGAGGTGCTCAGACAGCAGACTCACAGCCTTCTCTAAGGCTCTTTCACTGTTTTCTGCTCCCTTCTTTCTCATTTCTCCTGAGCTCTTCTAAAAGTCTTCAGTTTAGCACAAAATTAGTTAAAGAGAAAAATAGCCATTGAATGCTTCTCACCTTCATCCTAAGTGGGAAACTTGAGCTGTTGCAGTGCTGAGGATAATTTTCTCTGTGGATTCTGTTGCCTGAAACTGCTCATGGGTAAAAAAACCAGCATTCCTTTTAAACCATTTTCACATCACAGTCATCACACCTCTCCAAAGCACTGCAAAGCTTCACAGAGTTCCATGTTTAGCAGTAGACAGTACAAGCCTGTTGATGTTAGCTGCCACATTGCAGAGATAACTTGACAAAAGCATCATCATTCTTTCTCTATGAGGTCTTTAGTCAACACTTTTGTACTTTGTTTCCTCTTCTATGAGCAGGACAAATGTGGATGTGCCTTGCAGGAGGAATCTGTGAGGGTTAAGTGGCTTCTGTCTGCATCGTGCTTCATAAGACTCAGTAGCATTCCAGCTTATTCTGACAAGATAAATATAGAGTTGCACTTGTGATGGGAGTTTAAATCTCTGCTGTGTGGTTTTTCAAGGAGATTTGTCTTTAGATGGTCTTACAGATGTTTTGTGCCTCCAGCTTTATTGTGAAGTGTCTGCACTTTTACTCTAGGATGAAAGTCATGTCATAACTAACCAGCAAAACTGCTTCAATACCTCCTTTGAGGGGTTTGTGCTTCCTTTGAAAAAATTCTATTTTGTCCATCTTGATGTGATGGTGTATTATCATGCTACTTTTTCAGAATGGCTAAAATGCTGTTAGAGGTGAAAGAAATATCTGCCCTTTTAATTCTTTTTGTGAGAAAAACATTGGTACCTTTCCTCTATCTTAAGGCAGATGTAGTCAATACCTCTGAAGAGGACTGAAGAAATAATGCAGACATTAATTAAGTTCAGTGTTTGAGCTGTGTTTCTTTTGGAAGGATGCTGGAGTTTGTCAGCAGACTATCTCGGAATAGCCGTTGCCAGGAAGAATATTTAATGATGCTTCCATGAAAGTTATAGTTTGAAACAAATGTCTATAGTGTAAAAGGAATCTGTGAAAGTTCTCTCATGTTTCTTTACTCCTTTTTTCCAATTTGGTCTGCATTAAACTGGTGTCAACAACTTTTCACTTTGACATAATCTTCATTCTGATAAATAGGGCACTTTGGGTAAAAAGTTGTTTGGAAAAAAAATTGTTTCACAAAGCAGAAAGACCTGTTTCTAGCTCTTCATTTTCCTTTCCTGCACCAAGAGTTTTCTCAGCTTTCTTTTAACAAGTCAGTTTTCTTTTGCCAGTCTCCTTTCGTCAGTATCTCTTCAAAGCAGTGGGGTTTCTGGTCAACATGTGCCTCAAATACATGTTTTCTGAAATATACTTTGGCTATCTGGGTCCTTGCTCTTCTCTGACTCCAGCAGCACATTTGTGCTGTGTGAAGGGGCATCAAAGCATGAACACCAAGTACCTGCTCCGTCGTAGCACCCGTCACAGCACCCACCCTAAGGATTGTGTAAGAGCTGAGAAGACTATCTGCTTTAGGCCTAATGGACATGCTTGCTGAGACAGGGACATGCTGTTCCTGCATCCAGACATGTGCCCATCCCTCTCTTTGCATGACCCTGAACCTCGCTCAACACTGAGTCCTCCTTCCCGTGACCATCCAAGCTGGAGTTTAACAAAAGGGCTGACTCAGTAGGATGCCTCTGAGACTGTTGATGGTTTTAGGTTACAGCTCTGTGATGTCTTGGGTTAGAGAAAGGGTGTGTAAAACTCTAGTAAGACCCTATTGTAAATGCTTGAAAACATTTTCTGTATTGCTTTCCTTAAATGTTGCCTGCATGCTCCAAAGAAATCTTGCAGTCTTGGAAAGATGTGTATGGATGTGTAAGGTATTGTACATTGCTGGGTGTAGACATTTGACATCTGTGAACTGTTTCGTCCTCATTTTCTTCATTTTCCTCTTCCTTTATGTAACCGGACCTAATGTAGTGTCATTCAAAAAATGCCTGTGGAAGGATATGTGGATGGATATATATATGCATATCCTGTTAGCTGGTATTCAGCATAAAATCAAGGAGCATAAAATCAAGGTCAAGTGATGGGAAATCTGATTGCCCACACTTAGATACACAAATCCCAACAAGCAGGAGGTAACAGACAGTACCAAAGTTCAGATATCACTAGTTGCTGGGCAGGAGCCACTCCTTGGAGAAAGTTAGAAAGGAGAGATAGGAAGGGAGTAAATAAGGTTACCATGTGTCTCAAGGGGGAGAGAAAACTTTGTACGGGATATTTTTGAGTCTTGTAGGATTGTGTAAGAGATTTTTTCAAGATGACAGTGGGGATGTGTGTTACTTACGAGATGTTCAAGAGAAGGGCCAAAGCAGGAAGTGTGGATCCATTATGGTGGATCCTAGAGCAACAGGTCTGGTGAATGGATGGTGTGGGAAGGGTAACACAGAGTGCCAAACAGGTTGCTGACCACAGATGTTGTGTGGCTGAATCCTGCACCTGGACCGCAACCTGTCCTGCTGTGGTACGTAGCAGCCTCTTCCTATTTGTTTTTACCATCTCACTCTCCCTTAAAGGTGCATCTGTGTGAGTCTGAGTGCCAGAACACAGACTGAAGGTCTCTCCTGGGTTACAATGTGGGATGTAACCAAGCTATGCATTCTTCTCCCATCTACATTTTTCTAGTGAACTGTGAATGGTAGGTCTCTTGCAATAGTTGCCCAGTGTGCTGAACCTTCCCGCCTAAATCTGACCATACAATCTGGGCACTCTGGGGACTTGGGACACCACCACCACTGGAGATCCAGTGCGGGACCCGGACTTCCACAGGAGGACCAGACTTTCCACAGGACCATCACTTTTGACAAGACTGCAACCATCATTTCAACAGTGCAACCATCACTTCAACAGTGCAACCACCACCCTGACCAACAGGGTGACGGGTTTTACTTTGACTTTGTGGGTCTAAGCTACTTTTCCTGTATTGTTGCAGTTTTTGTAATCTTTCTGTTAAATTATAACTCCAACCTGAAATATCTCTCAAGATATTTGTGTGGGGTTCATTTCTCCCACTGGTTTACTTTCAAACCAGCAATAGGGGCCCCATGTTTGAAGTATCATTAGCTGGGAAAGAATGAAAGGTGTGCAATTTTTCCTAGAGGATTTCAGGTGTCTGTGTGTGTTTGTGTGCTGCATTGCTGTGAGCACAAGCAATCTGCTAGTGAACTCAGGCTGGATTTGCTCATGAGGAGGACACCTGCACCAGGAGAGACCCACGTTAAAGATGATGACTGGATAAATACACAAGGTTCATGTGAGACCACAATCTGTTCTTAAACAGTCATGTAGAGCGGTGTGAATCAGCATAGGATAAATGTGTCATTTGAGGCAAACCCTATGAAAAAATACAATGCCAAAGCCAGATTCTGCCACTAAAATCTTTTGTTCTCACACAAACAGCCTCTGTCATATCCCATATAACTGAAATATTCAGGTTGCCTTCACTGACCTGAAAAGAGCTGACAACATCTTCAGTGTCTTTTTGTCTTTCTGCCTGTCCTGTTGGACGTGAAAGGAAATGATTCTGTGGGTGCATTTGCAGATGCACTCTATGAGAGCTCATAGGTTAAGGCTGTGAGAGAGTGATGTTCCTTTGGAGTCAATGTCAGAGCCAATACTTTCATCAATGATGTGGATGATGGACAAAATGCATTTTATGTCATTTTCGGATGGCAAATTTGGGATGAAAGCACATTGTTGATACGCTGGAGGTACCAGTTCCCATTACAAGAATGTCATAATCTGGAGAAATTAACGGGACAGGTCCTCAAGAATTTCAGCAGAGGGGAGTGTGAATTCCTGTCTGTGACAGAATAACCACAAGCAACAACTTTGACTGGGTTCTAACGGAATAGGGAAGACCTTTGCTAAGAAGGAACCTGATGATGGACAGCAAGATGAACAAGAACCAAAAATGATCCCTTGAAGCATTTACGGATAACCATGTATTTTGTTACATTATGAAAATTGTAGTCAGCATATAGAGGAAAATATTTATTTCCTCTGTTCAGCAGATTTGAGGCCTCATCTAGAATATTATGTAAAATTTTGGGCTCTTCAGTGCAAGTGAAATACTGAGAAACTGGAGTGACTCCAACAGAAGACAGGGATTAGGTTGAAGAGTTTGGCGATAATCCAAGGTGTCTATTGGTAGAAGATGGATTTATTTAGCCCAGAAATGAAATACTAAGAGGAATTTTAATTTTGGGGGTTTTATTTGACAGCCATCTGAACATGACCCAGCAGTCCAGCAACAGTGTGGCCAGCAAGACCAGGGCACTGTACTCAGCTCTGGTGAGGTCACCCCTTGAGTTCAGTTTTGGGCCTGTCATTACAAGAAGGACATTGCAAGAGCTGGAGCACGTCCAGAGGAGGGCAATGGAACTGATGAAAGACCTTGAAAGATCTGGAGCACAATCCGAGGAGTGGCCGAGAGAACTTGGGGTGTTTAGCCTGGAGAAAAGGAGGCTCAGATGTGACCTAATTGTCCTCTAGAACCACTGGAAAAGAGACTTCAGAGGGGTGGGAGTTGATCTCTCTTCCCAGGCAGCAAGTGACAGTATGAGAAGAAACAACCTCCAGCTGTATCAGGGGAGGTTTAGGTTGCATATTAGGAAAAATATTTTTTTACAGAAGGGTTGCCAGTCACTGGCAAGGAACTGTTGCTGGCTAGGAAGCTGTTGAGCCACTGTCCCTAGAGGTCTTTAAAAGAGGTCAAGATGTAGCACTGAGGGACATGGTTTAATGGTGGTCTTGGCTTTATTTGGTGAACAGCTAGATGATGATTTTAAAAATATTTTTCAACCTGAATGATCCTATGATTCTGTGATTTTTATTCCCCTCTTAAATTACCCATTGGAAGGTTACAGAGAAGAGGGAGATAGACTCTGTTCAAAGGTGCAGAGTGAAGGGATGGGGAACAATGGAAGCAAGTTGCAGCAAGACAAGTTTTGACTGAACAGTAAAAAAAAAACCAAAACAAAAAAATCACCTGAAATCAGGATTGCCCTTAGACAGGGACCGGACTGATAAGTTCCTGGAGCATGGAGATTTTCAAAATCAGGATCTTGCACTGAAGACCCCCAAAGGCCTCATTCAACATAAATTGTTCCATGATTCTCTAAGGATTCAACAAGTGGAGTTTCTTAATTTCTGGCATGCTTGTAGCATCATTGCAGATTGGGAGTGTATGGCTTCCCTGAGTGCTCAGAGGTACAGTTAGGGGTTATCCTCACTGATATGTGCCCTCTGATGACAGTCCTGCTATGCACATTAGAAGGTGCTGGAGAAGGCATTTGGACAGTGTCAGAAGCCTTGCAGAGTGACAATAATTGATTGCAGATAGGAAAATGCTATCTGTAGGTCATCCTTTGAAAATGAAGGTAAACAAATCCTAGGAGGTTATTTAACTCTTGAGACAGTCTCCAGACAGATGTTGGCTTGCTGATTTTTTACTGGGGATCCAACTGCACTTGAAACATAATTGTTGTAAAATACAGTGCATATAAAATAAGATGTAAAAACATTGTCAGTGATTTATTTCTGCAGGTAAGTCTATATGGTATTGTGGAAGCAGATAAGGGGTCAATCATTCCATGCCCTGAGCCAAAATCAGTGTAGAAGCTGTATCACTGTGATATTACTTAGGGAAGACTCACCACATAGGCAAAGGACATTAACTTAGCCCCAGCAGTTTCAAGCTTCCAGTCAGCACAAAAGCTGCAAATCGAGCTCTTTCTGCAAAACTTGATGAAGATATAACTCATCTCTTATTCCCCAAGCAGGCACTACAATAATTTGCTGGCAGTATCTGCATGTACTTTTCTTCCCTCTATGCAGAATTTTAGTCTCTGAAGTCGAGGGATGTGAACCGGTTTATAAACCAAATATTTTTTTGAGATTTTTGTCATCTTCACTATTTTGAGATATTTACTGAAAGGAACATATTGCTAAGAAAAATGAGTCAGACCTTCTCAGAGAGGAAAGGGTGATGAAAGAAGACTAGGCAAGCAGTTTTTAGGAACTTCTTTTTTTATTTGTTTTTTTATAAAGGATGCCATTCTTTTATTTAGGTTTCATTGTTTGTGGTTACTTGCCACTCTCCTGAGATGCTTTTCAAGTTATAAATTGCTCATTGCAAGTTCTTGATATAAAAGATAAGATTTGATGTATTCTGGTTAATTTGGAGTGGTCACATGTGGGGCACCACATGTCCCTCTTCCTTTTTATTCTCTAGATTAGAAATGTAGAACAAATACTTGCCATTCACACTGAAGGCTTAGTGTATGTTCTTCAATTTTCACATATATCTGCCTGACTCTTTTTATGTTGCTGCCAACATTTTTTTTTTTTTGTTTAGAATATGCAGGGGAAGCAAGTATGCAAATTAATATGCACTGTAGTTATTTATTTGCTATGGATTGGTAATTCTGGTGTCCTGGTAAATGGAGATGGAGTTTTGATAATAAACACTATGCTGTGTGAGTTTTGGCTGATTCAGCAAAAGTTCCTTCAGGCTGCTGCAAATGGTTAAAAAAACAAGTATGAAAGAGAATGAACTTCATGCTGGAATAGTTAAGAAACGCCATTTCTGAACTTCAGAGATTTTGGAATAAGCTTGCAGGAAAATTTCCCCACACTATTTTATAACATCACTGTACTTTGATTTGATAAGACTTGGGGTCAAAAGATGACTTCACTATTAAGGAATGGGAGCTTGAGTTAAGAGAGATTTCAGTTGCTAAGGCAACCATCTCACAACAGTGCAGTACTGCAGAAAATAATAACCATTGTTAAATGATGTAATGAAATTAATGATCTTTTGGAAACATGTTTTGTTTTGATGTTTTAAACTGTTATGAGAGTAGGCTATTACATAATGGTAAGGTTGGGCAACATATTCTTCTATGAGTACCTGTTTTAATTTGTTTGCAGCTTATTTTTTCTGCTTGAAGAACAATGTGGACCTATCTTTTTTTACTTTCTCAGACTGCCTGTTTTGAAATGTTTGGTTTTCGAACAAACATTTAAACTTTCTCTGAAATAAGATGTGGTAGGTATGGAAGATGAAAACATGTTTACCTTTAAAATAAATTCTTAAATTATCTCATTGTTTCTCCTACTTGCTTCTCTAACTTAGGTAAGGAATTTGTCATTCAAGAACAGATTCATATTTTGATAAAAAAAAATAAACCAAACCAAACCAAATCACGGTTACCTTAATGTTTTTATTTCTTTCTGATGTGCATCAAGTTGTTCTTAATGAACTGGAAAAGTGGGCTGAATCAGAAAGCTGAAATTCAGTAATGAAAAAGAAATCAAATGCTCAATGACAAAAAGAGAATAAGAAAAGGATGAGATGTCATGGCCTTCAATTAGGTTCTTTAGAATATATTGTTGTGAAAAAGCCAGATTTTGTCCTTGAATTTATTAATAGCATAGTCTGTCAGACAGAAAAGACGATTATCCTGAGGCTGGTAATTCACATGTATGCAATGTACTGCATTACAGTAACTCTTGAAGTTGTATGCCAGCTCTAAGAAGACACAGACAAATTGGAGAGAGTCAAGAGGAAAATGTTAAAAGGCTTAAAACATGACTTCTGAAGAAAGGCTAGAGTTTGATCTAGAAAAAGGAGTGGCTAAACAGGACTTGGTAAATCTTCAAACGTATAGAAAAGATTGAAGAGGATGATCATCATTTGTACGTTGGGGCCGAGAGAAGCAGAAGAAATAGTATTTTATTTAATTTAAGGGACAGAAATATAGCTTAGGTGTTAAAGGCTTTTTCATAATTTTGCCATCATTACATGCTATAATTGAGGCAGTCATTAAACAGAAGTCATGAGGAAGTGGTGGGCCCTGACTCAGTGGATGGCCTCCCATATGGGCAAACTGGAGGAATATTAGTCAAGGGTGGTTTAGATGTTGTTTGTTCTGCCATGGGGCTTGGTCCAATCACTGTGTTACAATGTGCATTAGTTAAACACACCACAACCTTACCAAGATATCTGCCCTTTGAATGCTCTGTAACACGAAAGCCATAAATTTAGGAAAATCAAAATTACTAGCAGCAAATGCAGTTTCCCAATTCAAATTGTTTCCTTGTTTGATATTAACCCATAACTGAGGAACACAGGAGGTCATGTTATATGTAGAAAGCAGCAGAAAAGAGAACAACCATGCATGGATCATGAAAAAGAGTAAAAAGAAATAACAAATTTCAGCCTGGTTGAGATGTCCAAGACCCTCTGGAGTGTCAGGACTGACATGACACACAGCTCGACCCCATAATTTACCTACAGATCTACAGATAGCAGTGTGAGTGCAAACGAGGCCTGAAAAGTAGTAATTCAGGAGTTATAAGTGATCCTGGTACCTTGTTCCCTTAAGAAAGGTGTGTTTTCTTGTGCTAAGACCTTGACCTGTTTAAATTAGCCCTGCCTGCAACACAAGGCATGGATTTAATTTAATCCTGTAAGCCTCTTGTCTGTTGAAGTTAACTGAAATACTAGCTTTTGGGTTTTTTCTGATTTATTTTCTTTTACTATAATAATTTTTTTTCTAAGACATGTTTTTCCAAAGTATTTTTATTTCTTCCTCTGTAGACTTCTAAAATACACTCTTTCTTCTCAGTGTCTCCCACTAAATTCCTTGTTCATTTCTAATGTCAGCTACTGTAGGATCCACCTACCAAAGCCCACCTAATTGTTAGTCATCTCTCCACCTCACCATCTGCAGGCCATGCCATTCATGGCATCAAATCCCTGCTCACCATATTTCAGTTACTCATATCTTCCTTTCAAGGTACGATTTACTTGAGTGCTGTGTTTTTTCTTCTTTCCTGTACACCTCTCCTTCTTAAACCTGTTTTTCTTAACCTCAGGCTTCAAAGTCACAATCAAAATATTTGGTTGGACAATAAGAGAGAGGATCTTGCAATGTGGTGTGCAACAGCCTTCATCCTTCATTTCTGAGGTCCAAATGTCCCTTCATGGTGATGGCTGAGTAGGCTTTCTGTTCATAGGAGAAAAAAAAGAAACAATAAAGTGACCTCAGCTGCTGCTTGTATGTCTTCCTCTTGAGGCCCTTCACCATCTTCACTGCCCTTCTTTGGTCACTCTAAAAAAGCTTTTTGTCCTTCTTATAATGTGGCACCCAGAACTGCCCCCAGCAGTCACAGTGAGGCTGCCCCAGAGCAGAGCAGAGCAGAGCTGGACAATCCCCTCCCTTGTCCAGCTGTGATGCTGTGCCTGATGCACCCCGGGACAGAGCTGGCTCTCTTGGCTTCCAGGGCACCGCAGGCTCACATTCAACTTGCCATCAGCCAGGACCACCTGGTCCTTTTCCATGGCACTGCTCTCCAGCAGCTTTTGAAATAATAGCTTCTAAAATTTAATAATTGCTGGCTGTTAGTGATATACAAGCTAATAACTCTTTCAGGACATTATCTCAGTGACATAGATCACAGAATGATAGACTCATAGAATCATATAGGTTGGAAAAGAGCTGTAAGATTTTTGAGTCCAATCTTTGACAGACAAATCTTCTACTAAACCATGTTGCTGAGTGCCACATCTACACATTTTTAAAGTACTTTTGGAGATAGTGACTCAACACTTCCCTGGACAGCCTTTTCCAAAGCCTTTTGGCAAAGGTCTGGTGAAGAAATTTTTCCTAATATATTTGCAGTGAAGTAACAGACTCAACAGTTTTTGGATCTTTTAGTCATGCTGGACTAAAAGATTTTTAGTCATGCTGGACATTTGTTGGGAGATGCAGTATTGGCTACAATGCTAACAGGATGGTGATTAGGGTAGCGTTTCAGGGATAGTCATGACAGAAACAGGATAAAGCAAAGCATAACTGTGACCTCCTGAAAACTGGAGCAGGCAAATAGTTCAGATGGGCTGTAGATTTTTGATTATGGGAAATCAAAACTCTGCCACTGTACTAGGTGAGTGGGCAGAAGGATGAGACAATTTGCTGAATGGCAGATCCCAGAGGTCCATCATCAATGGTTACAGGGTCAGGTTGGAAGCCTGTCCCTTGCGGTGTCCCCCAAGGTTCCATACTCGGTCCAGTGTTGTTTAACTTATTCACCAATGACTTGGATGAAGGCACAGATGCCTTCTCAGCATGACACAAAGTTCAGAAGAGTGCCAACACCCCAGAGGGATGTGCAGCCCTTCAGAAGGACTTTGACAGGCTGGAGGGATGGAAAGAGAAGAAACATCTGAAATTCAACAGGGGCAAGTTTAGGATCCAAGGGAGTCAAGGAGTTACTGCAGAGGGTCCAACACAGGGCTAGGAAGATGATGAGAGGGTTGGAAGATCTCTCTCATGAGGAAAATCCGAGGTAGCTGGGCTGGTTCAGCCTGGACGAGAGACAACTGAGAGAGTACCTTATCAATGTCCCTGAGGGTGATGTCCCTGAGTCCCAAAGTATCTGAGTAGCTGAAGGGAGGGTGTCAAGAGAAAGGGGCTGGGCTCTCTCCAGTGGTCTCCAGCAACAGGACAAGGAGCAATGGGCACAAGAAAAGCACAGAAAGTTCTATTTGAATGTGAGGAAAAAATTCTTTATTTTGAGGGTGAGAGAGCACCCAGTGAAAGAGGCTGCCTGGAGAGATTTTAAAGTCTTCTCTGGATGTTTTCACACCCCATCTTGATGTAATCCTGTGCAATATGCTACAGGATGGCCCTGCCTGAGCAGGGAGGGTGGACTACATGACCTTACTGGTGTTCCTTTTAAACCCTACCTATTCTGTGATTCTGTTTTAAAAAGTCAAAGGGGCAAGGGGGAGCAGTGTGACAATTCATGTGATGCAGTGAGAAGAGTGCAAACAAGTGTCACACACAGATGCATGTCTGTGGCATTAGTAAGTCAGGTATAGGTTCAGTCACCAGGAGGGTCAGATGGACCAACACCTAACCTCCATTAATCTCCCACCAGCAGTGAGAGAGAGGACAGCAGTGAATTTTGTCTATTTTATGTGATGAGTATGATCGGTTTTTGCTGGAAAGCAAAACAGAGGGCCAAACAACCTCTTCGGTCTCACTCTCTGATTCTGTTTGACAGCCTGATCTGAGCCATGTGCCCCACTCCTGCATGGATGTCTTCCCTGACTTGCTGGAATCAGAGTCATGCAGGAGTACTCCAGGCAGGGCTGCTGGCGTGCAGCACATTTTACCTGAATGCTGGCTGCTTGCAGGGGCGTTGTTCATATTCATGCAAGGGTGAGGCCCTGAGGCTCAGAAATGAGAGTAATTTAGCAGTATGAGAGTTTTGGAAGGACACGTGAAGATCCTTCTCTTCTGCTGTCTGTGGGAGGGAGGGTGAGCAAAAGAGAGCTTATTTTAAACACGAACTAAGTGATTTTTAGTGACTTCTTTGAAGAAAGAAAAGACACATTTTTTAGTCTTCCTGAGTAATTTAAAGTGACAGAATCTGGTGAGAGACAGCAACATTTTATTAGGCATAAAATCCTGAAAAATATCGCACAGTTGTAACCCTGAGACAGAAATAGAGGTGCAAAAATTTTGTAATGTTTTGAGTGGCTTGGTAATATCAGCATACTCAATCCTCTCTTTTCAAAAATATGTCAGCCATCAAAGAAAGGAGTGTGGCGGGTGAGAAAACTGGTTTGATCAGAGATGGAGAAGATTTTTCCTGAAGTTCCTCCTACAGCAAAATCTCTTTTACATTACAGCCTGGAAGAAGACAGGGAAAGAAGGGAGATCTCTTGCCCATTTCTGTTGTTACACCCAAATCAGAAGTAAATTTCCAAACAATTTGTGTGTTTACTGAAAATAATACCTGAATCTGATGTTGTCCATGAGGAAACAACTTGATGTTTTACAAAAGGGGAAAATTAAGCACAGGGCCTTACAGTATTAGAAGGTTTTCAACATGGTAAAGAGAAAGAATACCAGGAAATAAGTAATGATATGGTTTGCAAAAAGGAGAGCATAAGAACATTTTCAACATGGTGGGGTTTTAGAAAGATTCAGTCCAAACAATATGCAAACCAGCTGTATCTACCATAGCATGAGAAACATTGAAAGGCAATTCTATTGTTACTTCCCACAAGGGCAACAACTTTTCCAGCATGGTGCAGGGAAAGAAGTAGGTAGGTCAGTGCTTTGCTGTTACTTTTCAGGGTAGAGATTAAAGTGCCTTGAAGCTGTGTCTCTGGTTGGTAACTAGCAGCAGCACAGCCAGGCAGACTGTCGAGCATGAACTCTGAGCTGTTGTTCATGGTAATGGTACCAGCTGCTCTGTGCACACATGTCGTTTGTCAAGAATATAAATCAGGATCTCAGAGGCAGTAGGTTGCCACTGGCACCATGAGGACCCCAAAGTGTGTTCTTGTCACGTAAAATACCACTATCCAGCCTCTCCTCCACCCGTGGGTACAGAATTCAGCCTCTCTGCTCATGGGCCCCTGCTGAGTTTCACTCCCATGGTGTTTATAAGGTATGGGAAGCATGTCACTCTTCCTGCCTTAGTTGAGGTACAGAATGAGATTTCTTTTGGACACATTTTGTGTAGCCAGAGGAAGAGTTTCCATAAACACATGTGTGCAGTCCACTTATGTTGTAAGTTGCATGTTTTATGTAGACTGTGCAGAAAAGCAGTAATTATATGAGAGATATTTGGTGTCAGCTGAATAATGATCACAGATTGAATCTGTGCCTTCCATCTCTTTTATCTCCTTCAACCTACCTGTTTTCAACAGACCAACACCCTTTTAAGATGCCTGTGGAAGCATTTTCGTTGGCCTACCCCATGCAATGGAGAGACATTTTGATGTCATCTCAGGTACAGAAATGTTATTCAGCTGTGTTAATACAGACCCTGTTTGGTGACAACTAGCTTAACTAAAAGGTAAGATGGACTAACCAGTGTGAGGTGGCAGACTAAGGTGTCCTCTGTACTTCTGTTGTCCCAGGTTTCTCCATAAGCTGCTGCATCATGCTACCTAAGCTCACCCTTCCTTGAGTTTGATGGGAACTGACTGGGTCAGGCTAGTATACTGCCAGCCTGAATAATTTTACTGCAAACTGTGAAGTTTGGTGGTGTTTCCACAGCTTCCTCAGGAAGAATTGGATGGAAAGGTACCCACAAATCTGCCCTTATTCAAAATTGGTCACCCTCTGTAGCTGACTGTAAGACAGCCAAGTCAAATGGCTGCTTTTATCCTGAAGTGTATCACCCATTTTCAGCTGTGTTGAAGGGATGCCCAAATGAAAAAACACAGGTGCTCCAAGCTTGGGGAGGGTGAGATGCTGTGGGGAGCCTAGCATGGAAAAGTGAAAGGGTGCAAGTAGTACTGGAAGGGCAAGGCATGACAGAAAGAGAAGAGTTGAGCTTGGAAGAAGGGCTAAGTGTAGCATGGCAGGTTATTGGGTCCCTGCCCAGAAAAGGGGGGCAGAATTGTGGCATTACCACTCTCACTAGCTGGGCAGGAGCAGGCAAGGCAGAAAGTCTCAAGGACATAGGAGGGATACTGGTTCTCACAGTGGTGGGAGGAGAAAGGTAAAGAGGAACAAAATGTCTTTCATTCTGTTTGGGAAATCATAATTAAAAGATTTGAAGCAATCAGGTTCAGATAAATAGAAATTATGTACTTTGAAAGTATATGAATAAAAGATTAAAATTACCCACAGACTGTAATTATAACTCCTGCCCTCTGATCAGATTAAAGGGTTTCCAACAGATATAAATGTGGCAGCTATTGTGAAAATATTGTTTTAGTCTTACATGTAAAGAGCTGTGCAGTTCACACAAGATTTAACAAAAAAATTACTTGGTAACTGGGTACATGAAGACAAATATTTCTTATGGTAGCTATGGCCATTCATTTTCACTCTGTTTTCTTTGTGCTGGAGGGAAATTTGAAACTGGGATGAAAATGGGGAGGAAGTGGGAACTGCAAAAAAAAAGGGTGCTTGTTCCAGTGGCTTGGGAGGGTACATGGAAGGGAAGCAAATTCTATAACCAAGCATCCAGGCTGAATCATGACTACTTGCATACCTCTTTTGTCTGATTCTGGGACTGAATGTATCACACATGTTTTGGCAGAGGCATAAGGAGGCATAGCCACTTTAGAGGCTAGGCTGAGGACTGTGATTTGTGTTTTCTCTCACTTTCAACCCCACAGTGATTGCAAGGGTTTCATGGACATATTTTCCTATGTCATAGAGGAATCTGGACAGCAGGCAGTACTGAGGATGCCAAAAGAACACCTTGCTGAAGGCAGAATTTCTAGTCTTACAGAGGTCAGACATGGGTCCCCTGCTCCCTTCCTTGAGAGTCAGACATCACCCTGTGCCTGGACTGCAATACTTTCCGTGCTCCTGCCTGTGTTTCCCCCTGCGTTCTGGAGAGGATTGGAGTTCTTCACCTAGGAACTGGCAGTTCCAAAAGGAGCAGACATGCTGGTTTCTGCTGTGTGGATCTGAGTAAAAGGATCTTGCAGGCTACATGAAAAGCAGGTGAGGTAGCATTCATTGAGGTACTTGCTCAATCCAGACTCCTCACAGCAGCTCAGCTCCTCTCTGATCGACAGCTACATTAGAAAAATGAAATTTGAGCACAGCTTGGCAGGCAGTGCAGAACGTGTGTCATGTGAATTTTCCACCTGAGCGTCTTCCATTATCTGTGTTCAGTCAGGGTAAAACAGAAAGCAAAACTCTGACATTGCCAGTGTTATGCAGATTGTGTTTTCATAGATTTTACTTTTGAGAGTGGAGTGACTTGCCAAACCTCTGATGTGACATGTGATTTGGAGATAAATTTCCATATGCTGTTTAAACCTTGTCACTATCACAGTTCACTTGTCATTTATAAAAGAATACTCATACCTTAAGTGGAAATATCAACATGTAGAGTTACTACCTTGTAGATACTGTCATCCTGCAGATCTCTTGTCCCAATCCACTTCAGCTTTGTAGCAGCATGCTACAAAGAATGCAACAGCTAACCTGAAGTCTGTCAATGGGGATTTATATAGTTGTCTGTATTTCTGATACTTTTTTACAGTAAAAGAAAGCAGCTTTAGCTATGTAATTAATTGCTCAGTATCTTTGTGTCTCAGCAGCCACATACCAACTCTTAACATTCTCATTTCACCTTTCCCATCTGTTCTGTAAATATTTGTTATGCTTTGATCTACTTGATCTTTGTTTTGCATTAACGTTGCTTTGGATATTACAGGGTCTCTGTCTCTGAATCTGGTTTTCATAGCAGAACATTTTAAACCTTTTCTTGAGTGAGCTTCTTTGTAACTCTAGATGTGTGCCAGAGAAGGTGGGGCAGTTGCTCGATCTAAAGTGGAAGAGACAGTCACATAAAGATTGACAGGAACAATCTGAAAATCTTGTGAAGTACTTGTTAGGTCCTTGTTTTTATGACTACGATGCTGTTAGCATTCCCAGAATTTGTACCCATTCAAATATTGAAATTTGAATTTTCTGTTTTGCTTTTATGAAAGTGGATGTGAGACAAGTATGCCTTCTGGTCTGTTAAAAGGAATGAAGAAAAATCAATATTTCAGCATTTAATTGTAATTGAATGCTTAAAGCTACTTTTGTTATTTTTCTTTCGCTTTCCAATCTGGATGCACAGAAAATATTTTTATCCAAAGGACAAAATATAGCTACCGCCCTGAAAGAATGTATTTCTGACATGCAATTTTATTGTTCCTCTTGCTTTTGTTTCCTCTGTTAGCAATTTTTTTGCACCAGTATCGTCTCATTTCTGTCTCATAACTACTAATCAGAATGAGAACTCTCTAGTGAAAAGAGCACTATGCTGGGACGGGGGGCAAACAGGAGTAAGAATATATATCACTATTTAGCTTTTGGGCTCCTGGGCATTACTGTAGTACAAAAAAAAATTGCAATCTAGCATAGTCTAGTGGGGACACTAGATATCTTCCTGCCCTAAGTCCCTAAATCGCATTGAAAATGGGTTAGATCTGATTTTCTGACAGTCATGGAACAATTAAGAAGCAGTATAAATGTTAGGACCTAGTTTAAGGTGCCAAAGACAATTTAAGCTCCTCAATTATTTCCTGCCACAAATTTATAGTCAGGTAATTATTAGCAGTGAGTTTTATTTCTTTAAATTGTCTGAGCAGAAAGAAGCTTTGTTCACAGGACTGCTGTGGGGGGTGTGAAACAGCCACCTGAATACCCTCAGTTAATTTTGTTTGAACACAAAAAGTCTTCGCCCCTGAAGAGGCAAGTGTGTGCACCATTCAGGAGAGAATGTCTCACCACAAAACTGAGTGGCAGGAATGGGCGGTGGAGCACTTTGTGGGATTGCTGCTCTTAAATAGGTACCAAAGGAAGAAGCAGTCACACTAACCACACCATAGCTATGCTTAATCCATTGTCCTGAAGGCAAAGGAATAAATGGAGAAACTGGGGCAAGTGGTATTCCTGGAAGGATACTTGCTGGGACTGACCTTTGCAGACCAAGGTCAAATAAAGGATGTATAATAACATGAGTTATTGATTCAACTTTCCGGTCTTTAATCAGCCTCTGTGTAAGATGGCTGTGTGGGTACAAGATTTCATGTCTATTAGGCTACAGACCTCTCACCATACTGCCAGTCTTCCCAGCTGCATTTCTTCTTGTCCTGACTGTCAGTTCCCTTTTATGGACATCAATGCCATTTCCAATCCTTTTGCACAAGGATATGCTGGCTAAAACCTGCTGCCATTGTACCCACAAAGACAGGAACTGTATGGACTTTGACATCATGAGGATGTGGTGACATGGCAGGCTTTGTCCAGCACAGTGCATCTCTGCTTGGTGGGATATCTCTGTCTGTGTTACCAGATGGAAGTGGGAGATGAGAATGGCTCATAGAGGGCAAAATGAGGCGAAACAGTAACCAGCAGTCCTGAACAGTGGTTGCTGACAGAAATAAAAGGTGTCCATGTGGGTTTTTCTTGTGAACTACATGTGGGCCAAAGATGCTACTGACCCTAGGGGTGAAAGAAAACAGAGTGAGCAAAAGCAATTGCAGAAGGTCACTGTGAAAGTCCTCAGAAGAAAAGGGACAAATGTATGAAATCTTTGGGTTACACATGTAGATTGTGTGAAAATCCTCAGCTGATTTTATCAGGCCAATCTTTTTTATGTTGCCATTGTGGTATTTCTTTGGAGGCCATGTCACAGAAAGTGAGGCAGTTGTGGGGGAGTCATGTTCATGAACCTTTGTAAGAGACAAAAAGCAAAGGAAGGGCAAAATCACTGGGTTTCTCTGTGAAGAAACTTAGGAATTTGAAGGGACTGGGGAAGTCATATATGTGCCTTGGCACTACTACATGGATGGGTCCTCCCTTTGCCAAGACGCTTATCACCACAGGGCTGCCTCATCATCATGCCTGGGATGGTCAGTCTCTTGAGGTGCATTGTCTTCACTAGTTCTGGTAGCTTGGGAGTCTGGGATGGGCTGTGTTTGGGGATAACAAGCTGGGTGGGTCTGCCCCCCATCTTTCTCCCTCCACAGAATGCAAGCCCACCATGTGCCCCCTAGATGTTTCTCAGGGGCCTGGTGCCAGGCTGTCTGATCTCTTGGGAGCTTCATCCCATGTTTTCTGACCTTTATCGTATCACGAATTTGAGATATCATATATGGCCTCTTTATTTTGTAACAATAAGGACAACAAAAGAAAAATCAAGGCAGAGAAAAGCTTCCAGTAAGTCATTAGTTTGCAATCATTAGTTTTTTTTCTCTCATGCAATGATTGTTTCCATGGAGACTGGAGCAAATCAGTGGCTACAAGTGTGCATTCTCCTGGTCCCTGTTTCCAGAGAAACATGTACACTGTATTGCCAGAAATTAAGTTACTCTTGTCCAGACAAACAAAGTGGCATGATTCAGGAGTAACAAGTTTCCTTCCAATTTTGTGCTCAGATGGTTAGTCGCAGACAGTCAGGGCATGGCAGAGCATCTCACAGCAATCCCTGTAACAGGTGCAGCGTGCTAATCCCAAAGAGTTTTGCTGGCTATGGGGCGAGATTACCAAACCAAAGACACCACAGAACATTGAATCTAGAAAAAAAGCAGGGGTGCAATATGGTCAGTAATTGTTGCTGATTGTTCTGCCACTAGAAACTGCCCTGTCACTGCATTTGGGTGTCACCCTCGGTCAGCTACAGGAGCAGGAGGAGCTGCCTTGCACACACACACAACACACGTGTGCTCTTGTGAAGGGCATCCAGCACAGCCACAGTAGAAAGTTTTCCCAGAAACAAAGACTTGCTCCTTTCAGAATCTGGGGATAACTATTTCATTATTTTCACTGCTGGGGCTTTTGGATGACGAAGCAAATAATCTGCTTAGGTGTTTTGTGCTTGCTGCTGCAAGAAGTTCTCCCTTGTCATTGGTGTAACTGCTGAGGTTGTCTTGCTGGCTGGTACAAAACCCACGTGCATTTTGGAAGCAGATAGTCAGCTAATGTGAGCTTTAAGTTGGATAGGGAATATCCTGTAGTGAACAACATTGTCAAAAACTGAGTTTATTTACATGCCAGGTTTGATTTAATTTCTTATCAACCCTTATAGAAACTGCTTTATATGCAACAGATAGTTAGGAAACAAGTTGATCCCTTGTGTGCCTATAAATGTACAACGTTTTCTATTATTTTGTTTATAGGATTTCTGTCACTGAAAACTGTTGATTCTGTCTAGAAAACACACTTTTTTATTGCAGTTTTTCTACTCTTCAGACAAACTCTAAGAATATTGTTCCTGGCACAGCAGGCCACTAGAGAAAGGCTTAGAAAATGACACCCACTCTAGCTAACAATGAATTCAGTTGAGGCATTAGATCAATTTCATGTTGATCCAATTGAATTTCTTTAGGAATAAAAAAGGAAATTGTTTTGAGATTGGAGATATTGTTTTAGTTTGCTAGATTGTCATTAATAGCCAGATTAAGGGCCATTGTGAGATTAAAGGTATCTCACAAGTCTGAGCCTTACCTTCAAAAGGATGTTTGCAATAATTGTTGGGTCAGGTATATTTTACTTCATTCTAGAGAAAGACAGATATGAAGGCCAGAAGAGACATCCAGCCCAAACTGCTGCAATAGAGATGATATGCTTTCATCTATTACTGCTGTATATAGGACCATAACCTTGTGGAATAAGCTTCCCTGCCAAGAAAATATTCTTTCAGAATTTGAGCAGAAAAAAAGAATCCACTGCTTTCAGAAATGGCTTGTCCTAATGGTTAATCATCCTTGCTGTAACAAATTGTTCCTTGTTTCTAATTTGTCTGGCATTAACTTCCAGACAGTGAGTTTATGCGTGGCTTTTTTCTCCATTTTAAAAATCTCTTTAATATTTGTGATTTTCTCTCAGTGAATCTGCCTGCACTCGGTAATCAAGTCACCCCTCTATCTTCTGAATTTTTTTTTGGTGATAAGATAAGCAGCTCAGGCTCCTTGAATCACTTACACAATAAGGCTGTCCTGAAACCACAATTTCTTTTCTCATGAAAGTGTCTTCAATTTTTTTAACATCTCTTTGCAAGTATAAGGAAATCTATTTTTAACATTCCTTTAAAAGCATAGACGAGTGAACAATTTGTGGGATTCTGACATTGAACTCATCAGTTCTGTTTAGAAAGCTGGAAAGACCTCAGTGCTAAATCCTATTCCCTCATTCATACACATGGAAACCCATTTACTTGTTAAATATCATGTTGCACTAGGAGCTTATGGGTAATTTTTTCTGCTGTTAGTCCTGAATAATTTTTTTGCCTCTTTTTAGCATATAGTTTGCTGATGTGGCTTAGATCTTAAAGCTGGCTGGTAGTACCTGTTTAAATCAGACAATAGCTTATACCTCTTGACTCGAAGATCTAAATTTTGTCACCCAAGCCTCACTCATTTGCCCAATTTTATGAGTAATTAAGGGTGTCTAGATATGGGGCTTTCTCGCAGAGCAGCTCTTGTGGACTCAGTGTGGTTCTGGTGCTGAGTGACCCGGTGCTGCTTGTCATAATCTGGCTTCAAAGACTCGGTCTTCCTAGAGACCTGGCAAAGAAATTAAAATGTGCATAATACATGTGCTCTGTACTAAGGAGTTGTACAGCTGCGGTGCAGGGAACTGGAAATGCTCTTCACATTGGAGTGGTTACCTTCCCTGCAACCATTACTCATTTATTTGCCTTCCCCTGTGCTACGCTGTGGAGCCTTTCATCTTCTGCAAAGAACATTCATTTCTTTAACAGATATTCATTTTAAGTGGGTGTATTCTATTTTTGACACATCCATTTCATATCATTAGAATATCACCCTGCAGTGCTGGGGTGTATTTATTTATTTATTTTTAATTTTCAATTTCTCTCGTATTTGCAACTGGCTGATTTTTTCTCCATGTGAGTCAGGAGGGAAGCTGATTTCTCAAGTCATCTGTATCTTCCATGTGTCAGCTGTACACCAACAGGGGTGGAACAAAACAATTGGCTGCAAATTGCTTTGGGGCTCTGCTGATGGGGGAGGCATGGGCTTCTCCCACAGCCCTGGGATGCTGGGAAGGTACAACCCACTGATCTCTAGCTGCTGTAGCCCTGAGGTCTGGAACTGAATTCGGCTGCCTCCTGCTAGGCTTTGCTTAACCACCTTGCTGCCAAGAGATGAACGAGGGAGCCCAGCAGGGCAGGCAGCCTCTACCGCGAGGCAGAGAGGTGTCTGCGTGCCCTCGACCCCGTGGGAATGGGATAGAGCACACAGCTTTCCACAGCAGAAAGTGGGCTGCTCAGGCCTACCTCTGTATCCTAGAGGTCTCTACCATCCTAAATGTTTCCATGACTCCCACATCACTCTCTGTCTGCTGTTCTCCTGCACAGTTGTAAGAGCCAGTATAAGGACACTGTAAGAGGCTCAATTTAATAGTGAAGTTCTCCATAAGGAAAATAACACTTTTTGTCCTGGAATGAACTGAAAAATATCTGACCTGCTGGTTTCTGCAGATGGAAATTTGAGAGCAAGGATCAAACTTGCAATATTAATAATTCTGTTGTTGCCTTTGAAAGGTGGGCTTTTGTTATTCTGCTGGACAAGATTCTGGACTAATCAGTGTTGGCTCCACTTGCTGGCAGCTGTTCTTCTGTTCATAGAAATACTGATGATATGACAAGCAGAAAAGAAATGTATTAGAGTAAAAAAAAGGTATTCTTTGGGCCAGAATTTAGAATCTAAATGCAAGGAAAGAACAGACATTTGTTAATTTTTGTCATGCAAAGTACTTGAAGTGTTTACACAGTAAAAGCATAGTAAGAAACCAAATGACTCCTTCAGCTCCAACAGTTGGAAAAGTAATAAAAAAAGAGGGTAAAATAAGTTATTCTAAATCCATGACCAGTTTTTGCTGAATGAGTTACTAAGTGCACTCTGGTGCTGTTCTTTCCTGTCAGGTTGTTTTATGGTAGCAGGATGATACAAGCAGCAGTCTGTCTGCAGCCAGCTTGGCCTGCACAGGGAGCAGGAGTGAGGGATTCCCAGCCAGGAGAGGGCAGTCACTCTGTTGGAGCCCAACGAACTCCTGATAAATCTTTGCTAATTTGGAAGGAGCATATCTGGAACAGGAAAACTGAGGCAACAGGTGAACAACAGTGCAAAGAGCCTTTAATTTAATTCCTGTTCATAGGATGGCTGATTTGCTTCAGAGTGGGAGAGAAACAAAAGACAATGAAGCTGACCTGGGCATGTTTGTCACCCAGAGCCTTCACTTCAGCTCTTTCCAGGTTATGCCCCCTTTAATAAGGGCTGTGCTGTTGAATGCAGAACTGACTTCAGGGCAGCATAATTAAGAGTGCATATAGCTCTGTGCTGCTGCCAGGAAGGCAAGAAAAAGACTAACTCCTGAGTGTAGAAACCTAGAAGATAAGGGGGCTCTTGTGTGTGTCAAACACCAATAGCCAGAGAGTTGTGGAGCCAGACATGGATAACAGCTAACAGCCAAGAATTGTTGGTAATAATATACTGAGAAAGAGGAGGATGTGGCTGGAGAAGAGGCCATAAGGAGGTAGGGCAGCACATTTCTGGGAGAAATGCCCTTGTTCTGGCTCCTGGAGATGAGCACAACACAGCACAAGTGCAGGGATGAGGCTGAGAAGTGGACATGGACCACCCAAGACCCCTGAAGCCCTCCAGAACCCTTTTCCAGAAAAGTCTAGAGGAATGACTTTGCATGATGACAAATCTGCATAGACAGAGAAAAGGGTACAGAAATAATACGTACTCCTACCAAGCCCAGGTACAGGCATCCCCAGGACACCCCAGCTGGTTTGTCACTGGAGCCAGGAATGGTGATCTCTTTTTCTCTTTACTTTTCATTCTCTCTCCTCATCTTTAATTCATGTCTCTTTCTCTCTTTCCTTTCAGTCTCCCCATTTATCCAAAACCCACTGCCACATGCTCACACAGGATGTCAGGGACCAACTTATACAAATTTCCATGCCAAGAGTGTAATTTACTAATAGAACTCTGAACGCTTTTGTGGGCCCCCCTGCTTTTGTCATTACTTTTGACCATGAGCATTTATGAATCTTGTGTGTTCCCTTCCCTTTAAGGATAGAATGTCACAATGAGAAAAACATAAAGCACCCATGAAACTGAGTGTAAACGCCAGCACAAGCTCCAAGTTCTCTGTAACATCTGGCATATAGCCCCAATCCAGCCAACAAGTGTTGCTTCACCAATTTTCATCTCTGCCCTGGTAGCAAGAACATGGCATGGTAGATATTTCACACATGTCTCCTCGTGGGCTGAGAGTTACAATCTGAGCAGCAAACCTGTGTTCAGATGTCACTGCTCTGAGAGCTGTCAGCTGTCAGTGATTTCTGCCTTCCCCACTCCAGTGCAGGGTGGTGTTTCCAGCAGCAGTGTACCCTCGAGTCTGAGACATGAGTGCTGTCATATTCTGCCAACAGCATGGCTGCCTACAGTAGGCAGCAGTGGTGGGAATATCTTAGCCCAGCACATCCTGAGTCACAGCTCTCCCTGTCAAAGAGCTGTTTGGAGATCCCGGTTTGCAGGTGCTTGTGCATGCTTTTCCAGTGATACCTGGTACAGGTCACATGTGGGACTGAGCACCCTGACGCTGAGCAGGTGCTACCAAAGAAGTCATGTCCCTGTGTGCTCCTGGCCCCAGAAGAAAGTAAACACAGGAGACATGACTGCTGCAGTATTTTTTGTATTTTTTGTATTTTTTGTATTTTGCAGTATTTTGCAGAGGATAGAGTGGTGCCACAGAGTATGGGTGAGAGGCTATTCTGCACATAACTGGGGATCTGTGTTCTCTGTAACTGCAGGGAAGGAGAAAGAAAGTCAGGAGGAAACCTAGTGCAAGCCTGGTCCTTGGCTTGCTCCTTATGTGCTTATATGAGGCATGTTCTAGATACATTGCCAAGGATTACAACGTCTCTGGAGTTTGCAGTAAATTCAGCAGTCAGCCCATTAGGTTTACAGAAGAGGATTTACAGTTATTGTGAAACTTCCCAGGAGATGCTGTTATGTATAGGCTTAAGTTCGTCTTAGTGTGGAAGCAGGGTACAGCCCTCAGAGGAACACTTTTATTCTTGAATTTTTGATGTAGAAACTTCACTGGAATATGTCTGTAGCTTTCCTGGCTTTAGTTTGCTCTGTGCTTTTTTTCTTTGTTTAGCATCAGTGCAGGGAAACCAGCCATAATAGTTTTGAGTTGTGATTTGTGAGTAGTGTTGCTACTGTGTGAGAAATATACTAGTATCCTGACAGAAATAAAATTAGTTATATGGTGTTATGCAAACTTCATATCTTTGACTTCTTTTGCTTTACAAATTAATCCTATAAAACTTTGACATGTGCTACCTCTCAGCAGAGGGGCTTCTCTAAAAGTTATAATTTTAATCACTTTAGTTTCTTTGTACACTCATCAGCAAGTCAATAGTTTACTGTTTCCTTGCAAATGTGCATCTACATTACACAAAGTGTCTAGCGAGACAAATTCAAACACTAAAAGCTTTTGAGAATGGATTTTTCTCAAGACACCAGATATTGATCATTGTACATTGTTAGATATGTACCAAGAGATGGTTACGAAAGTACGTTTGCTGTTACAGCAGAGGAAGAGAAGTACTTCAGTTATGGAAAGCCAAGGTCATATTAAACTAGTACCTTTTGCATCTTTGCTAAATACACCTGCAGAGTAGACATACTTCTATTGCTGATGCAAATGCATTGTGTTTACCAGGCCGGGAGAGACACTGTCACATTGGACAAAGGAAAATAATTCATTTTTTGGCAGTTCAGATACCAAGAAAACAGGGGGATAAAAGGTGAAGAACATTTCTCTTATGAGAGGCAGCGTAAGGACTGAGAAGTTGTAACAACAGAGTAATTTTCACATTTTTGCTGTGTGTTTGCATCAGTATACACAGAGAGAGAGAGACTGGTGCCTTTATACTCCTTTCCCGAAGAAGTTTGCTTAGCTTTAATTAATCATATTATGAGTGCCATGTCTCAGCCATGATTTACATGTCCAGGTTCACCCAAGCAATCCTGGCCCCTACAAGTCCTGCACGACTGTATCCAGAGCTGCAGCAAGGGTTGAGTCTTGGCTAGTCCACAAAGCAGAGGCAGCTGACACCACAGGCTTGGGGCAGTCCTCTCTATCCCAGGGACATCCAAGTTGTTATTATCAGTCTTGCAGAGAGAAGGCTTCTTGCAAGGATGAAGGGTCTCTTGGGCTAGTTAGAAGCAGGAGAACAAGGTAAAAACCTCATCAGCCTGTCCCTGTAGTACCTATCCTCTTTGGCTGGAAAAGTAGAACAACAGCTCACAGTCACTCTCTTTGATCCCATCTAGGTGCTCTGCAGGATCACATGTGCTTCTCTGGAAACAATCCTCATGTGCTTCTCTGGAAACATCTTATCCAGAAAGATTACTTCTTTCTCAGTGGGAGAAATGTGCAGGTCCAGGGGAGATGCTATGCAGTGTGTTTTTGAAGTGGAGATGCTGGCTAGGAAAGCTGCCCCAGCTTCATGGTGGTGATTAAACTGAGTTTTATCTGCCCTACAGGCCACAAATAATGCCTCATTTCCTACTACCTGTTTCATTTTGAACAGCTTCTGGGAAAACTCTGTGGTTGCTATATATAATGTGGAGTGCAGTGGTTTACATTTTAGATTTCATTTTGCTCCTTAATAACAATGTGCAATAGATTTACCAAATATAGCAGTCTCCAGATGAATTTGTATTTGTTCAGCCTGATGTAGAAAATCTTAAATGCATCTAAGTGATAACCATTTGCCATAGCTCAGGCTGTAGCTTTCTGGACCACTTTAGTATAAGGCACAGATGTAGCAGACAAATCTAGCAGTTTCTGGGGAGAAACATCAGTTGTACATTGGGAACAATTAACAATAAGAATGAAAAAATCCCCCTAAAATAAAGATTTTGTTCAGAGATCAAATACATATTAAAGTAGGTATCCACCACTTGCAGAGAAAGGTCTGGGACTGATTATGTTTTAAGCTTGAGAAAATCCATTCATTAAAGATGACACAATTTTAAAAATACACTTCATTCTCATGCTCATGCACAAGTCAATTTGCAGATACAGGTTTTGAACACACCACTGAAAATGGTGTTTTCACAGCTCATCACAATTACAGCCTGTTAATTGACGGCAGCACCAAGGGACGAGGATTAAGAAAGAGTTTGGGATGAGGAGAAGCAGACACACCAGGGAAGATGACAGGATACTTTCTGGAATCGGAGAAGAAATTTCTACACTCTAGCCCTTTCTCTATTGCTTAAGTAAACAGGCCTGGATTCTAAACAAGGTAAGATTTCTGTCAGCCTCTTTCAGTGCTTTTCTCAGTACTGCAGTTAACCCCAGATGGCAACCAAGTGTACTTCGCTTCCCTGTGGTGGGATGTGGAAGAGAATTGGAAAGTGGCAAAAACAGGATGGGTTGAGATAAGAATAGTTTAATAAATAAAATAAGGTAACTATATAATAACAATAACAACAACAATACAGAAAAAAAGAGATATAACAAAAAGATATAGAGGAATAAAACTCAATTTTAAATAAGTGATATGCAATAAAATTGCTCACCACCCAGTTAGGACTGCTCAGTCCATCCATGAGCTATAATGGATGCCCTCTGGGCAATTTCCTTCATATAGTGAGCATAAAGTTCTGGGATACGGAATATCCCTTTGGTCAGTCCAGGTCATCTGTCCTGGCCATGCTCCCTCTCAGCTTCCTGGGCATCTGCTCACTGGCTGAGCACATGAAACTGGAGAAGTCTTTGACACGGAGTAAGCACTTCTTAACAACAGCTAAAACATCAGTGTCTTATCAACATTATTCTCATAGTAAATGCAAACCACAGAACTGCACCAACTACTGGAAAAAAATATTAATTGTCCTACTTGGAATCAAGTCAATCAGGAAGCAAGAAACATGGCAACCAATGCATCGGACCTTGTCTGAAAACTGGCAGTAACTGTACAGACAAGGGCCACTGAGTCGGTTTGTGTCTGTTCAAGAATTTGACTCATTATGCCTGTGCTATTCATAGCAGGAACCTCTTCCCTGTGATCTTCTGTCTTCACGGGAGTTTGTAACTAAACTATCCTCCAGAATTCTGGAACCTTTCAGCAGCATTCCAGGCAGTTCACCAGTTACAGAAAACTGCTTATGCAAAAGCTATTGATTTTAAGTAGATGAGCAAAGCCAAAAAGCCCCCATCATCCCCAGTCCCTCTTGACAGATGCCTTAGACCAAGTTCCACCAACCTTTTCTGGGCTGTGCATGAGTTTTGCAAGTTCATGTGATCTTGGAGGCTTAAAGGGGCTGGTCCCTGATGCAGGACTGCCTGGCTCAGAAATCTCTAATGCATTTTTGCTATAGTATATATATATGTGTATATATATTTTTAAATTTTTAATATTTTTATATTTTTATGCATTTACACATACATATGAGTGGCTAGGAGAAAATATCGAAAAGTAGAAGAGTAAAGAGGCAGCAAGTCTGTGTTAAATTGAATTACAAGCTTGTCAATCTCTTGTCCAGATCACTGGCCTTAGGACTTGCCAGAACCACTCATTCTATGCTCTTCTGCTGGGCCGAAGGGACCTATATGTAGTAGTAGGTTATTCCTTGGATTTGATTCCTCTTCAAAGTTCTTCATTCTCTCCTTCCAACTTGCCTCATGTGGAATGGCAGACCTTGGCCTATTGATGTACCTGAGCAATTCCACAGGGAGAGGCACTGCGCTGCACTCAAGGGAGGTTTTGCACCTTCAGCCATCACTCTGACTAGCTCCCAGTGGGGCCAGCTCCACACACGTGAGAACAGCAGCATCAGAAGAGCTGGAAGGAGTCATTGTTAAAGAAAGGAGAAAGGATAAAAAACCAAATCAAACCTCACTTGGCACCCTGTATCATAGCAGCTGGGTGTCCTCTGTCTCCGCTCTCCCAGCTTCTGGATGAGTTACATATGGATCTTTGAGCAATGCACAGGGTTCATGAAACAGTAATGCTCCTTCATGAATATTTCAGTGATTTCATCAGATTACAGATACAATGTTTTTTGTTCCCTAGGGTTTCATCATTTTGCCTTTTTTCTGTGATTGTAGATAGTTATGTATTGAAGCTCTGTTTTCCCTCATGATTCTGGGCAATATCTTTCTACAACAATTAGGGATATGGGTATCTCTGTTTCCTAATTTCTGGATGAAATAGTATCTTTCTTTAATTGGTCAGTTACTAGAATTTTTTTTTTACAAAATCAGATATTATTAACAATTTCTGCACCAGAAAATGTTTTCCAAAGCTGAGACATCCTCTTACTTCTACTTTTGGCAGGCATCACCTAGGAAGAGAAATTGGGTCTTGAGATTTTTGGAAAAAAAGTTTTCACTGGGGGAAGAAAGATCTGGCCTTTGCAGCTCCTGTGCTGTCCATTCAGAATAATTTTCAGTAGCAGAGAGGCCAGTGCCATTTCTGTCTTTATTGATGATTTACATGTTTTGTTCATGGCTGAGCTCTGTATCTGCCACTTTTCATGCTGCCTCTACTGACAGTATTATTATACATACTTTTCAATACTTTGCCCAGACATTATCACTTCTAGCAGTGCATGGCTTCCAAGACCTGGCAGACATCTATTGCCTTTTTGCAAGCACAAATCCATTTCCCTTAATAACCTCTCTCCCAGCCCCTTGTCAGTCACATGGAAAACAATTTTGTCTCTAAGCATATAATTTTTGGTAATCTCAGACTGTTGCTGCTGCTCATTGTGTCTCGGTTTGGCTGTATGTGTGTCAATTCCGTTTGTTACACCATGATGAGGCAAAAATTGCTGCTGCTCAAAAACAATGTTCAATTTAGGGTTACAGTGTTTCCTAAATATTTTTAAAATGTCCAGAAAAATAGATTTGTCTTCTAGTTGCAGTGCTGATACTATGTGTTGATAGAGTTCAAAAACTTCCTCATCCACTGTGTGGAGATAAACCCATGCACCATGTTGCTTGAAAACTTTCTCCTATTTAATTTTTAGGCTTTAATTGCCTAGGTAAAAGCATTTACGCCCTTTCTCCAGTTGTCTCCTGTAACCCAGGAAATCTAGTGGCTGCCTGAATAAGTCTGGGATGCACTGCTTTGGCTTTGGGCGACTCGACCAGTTGTGCACTTTTCTCTCCCTCTGTTCTCTTTTTAGACCAAATGTTGGAATCCCTCAGTAGATAACATTTGTCACAATGATCATAATACACTAGGTAAATGAGGGTCTGTCACTGCACTAAGTTTCTTCTAATATTTCATAAGTTTGTGAGTGAAGTGTAATATCCTTCTTTTGCCTCTGGTCATAATCTCCCTCTCTTTATGCATATCTACCCCATAACCTGTTGTGAGCAGGATGGGAACATATCATGGATGGATCAGTCTCAGGCCTGCTTGAGCAGGTCTGCTGGAGGGCAGCATGCCATCCCACTGCACCAGACTGCAGAGTGACACTGACCATTCCCTTTGCAGGACACAGGGTGGAAAGCAGAGTTGTCATGACCTCACCTGGTTCCTGGTTGTGGTGGAAATAAGCGGCAGCAGGAGAGTGCTGCACCTTCACTGATCCTTGGGGCAATCCTGCCAGTGTGGACTAATGGGTGGAAAAAACAAATCTCCAATTTTTGCTTGGAGTAGAAAAAAAAGCTGAAGAAGCAGTTGGAAACTAAAGATGTGCAAGTGCCTTTGGGCAGGCAGGGAAGGAAGGTGAGCATCTACTTTAGCAAGTGAAAGGAGTGTCAGTTTTCAGCTTTGCACACACTTTTGCTGATGGCAAACCACAGATGCTGCCCTGCCTGCCTCTGTAACATCAGTGGCCTCAGCTGATGACACAAGAAAAAAACAAGGACTTTTAACTGCAGCAGAGGCATTTTTCCATACCAGATCTGACTATATTTTAAATAAATTTAGTTGAATCCACTGCATCGTGAACAATGACAGTTGTGGGAATGAGGGGCGCATGTGGTCTGTTTTGGGAAGAGTTCCTGTGTAAGGACTGGTCCTGCTTGCCCTCTGGATTTGCCTTCTTGCCCAGCCATCTGTGAGAACTCTAGCTGAGGCCAGCAGCAGTGTTAACTACATGGTGCAATTCCCTCTGGGCTGGCACCATAGAGGCTGGTGCTGCTCCTCTGCATTCATGGTCTTCTTCCTTTGTGACTGGCTGCAGCCAGCATGGCAGCCACAGCCTGAAACCTCAGCAGCAGCGTCCCTGTTCACCCACCACGGCTCTGCTCCTGGAACAGCATCCCTGTGATGGGCAGGACCAGTTCCAGCAGCCACGTCCTTCTCACAGCCAGGTCCTTTGCATCCAGCATAACACAGGAAGAAACATCAGCCATGCGTGAGTGAAAAGGGTGAAGAGGGTTATGTTTTGACTCTTGTAAGAAAGGCTAAGCAAGGTCAAGCTTTAGAAAAGATGTCAGACTGCTGCTGAGCTCCTGCCAGCTGTTGGCCTTACATGTGTGGAGTCTCAGATGTTAGGTATTTCTGTTAGGCGTACAGAGACAGACTCACCACAGCCATGACCAAGCGCTGTGGCAAAACTAATGAGCCTGGAGGAAGAGCTGTTCTAAGAAATCATGTTGGTATAGCACTCACACCCAGCCTCTTTCTTGATTTTGTGTAATCTCTGAATTTGTGTTAAATCTGTTAGTGGCTGTCCTCTCCTCCCTTTTTTTATTTTTAAATCTCCCTGTGTCTTCCTCTAGGGTATATGCAGCACAGGAGAGATGGTAGGATGATACTTTCCAAGTGGTTTAGATCTCAAAGAAAGGTTTATCTGTTTTCTAATAATCTGTTTTCTAATAATGACAAATAATAGTGACCTCAGTGATAATGGAAATGAAAATGAAGCTTATGGCCTGTAGGTACCAAATCTGCTCTTTATTTTTTTTCTCTCTGTTCTGTTACTCACATTCTGTTTCCTAGTTTCTTTACTATTCTGAATGTATTTTCTTTCAGTTTTGTATTCATCATAAACATTATGAAACCTTTGCCTTCTTTCTGAACCAGCGGAGGAGAAAATACAGAGGGAGTAAACAACTTAACTAGGGTTATCCTTAAACAGAAGTATTTAAACAAGCACCTAGGGTGAAATAATTCATGTAACAGGATATGACAGGGACATGAGATTAACTGGAACTGTCTGCACGAAGAGCAGATGATAGCCCTCTCTGAGTTCAGACCTCTTGGGAAGCCCAGAGACAGGTAGCCTAGATTTGTGATGGTGCTAATACAGCAGAAAGGCTTTGGGCTCAGAGCGGTCTTTTAACCAGACATCTCAGACATCAGTTATCTCTGTCAAGTACCTTGCAAGGCATTGTTTCTAGTTTTCTCTCTGCATGATAGATGAATACCCCCTTCCCTTATTCCAAACCAGGAGTGATTGAGATCTCTGACTACCTCTGTCATCCTTGGAATTGCCTCTGCTGCCCTATTCCCCTCCACACACACACTTTCCCTCCTGTTGAAGAAGTACATGGTGGGGGAGGGTAGCGTGAGGACATATTACATAACTGTGTTCTGCATTTGTGTTGCTAGTGGTTACCTTCTAAATTATGGTATTACCATACCCATTTCAAGTCCCCTGACACCTGTAGGGCTGAAGTGGAATGAGGCATTATAGTATTATCACATTAGTCACAGAGCGCATTTGTAATGCACATAGATTAGTAATTAAAAAGGTAGCTTTAGCTGTCTGGATGGGTCAGGAGAACCTGATTTTCCAGGGTCCTCCCTGTAGAAAGAATGCCAGCTAAAGCCTTTATGGCATCACTAGAATTACACAAAGGGAGTCTTCTGTGTCAGAGTGCCTTTTCCTGAAAGACTAGCAAACACCAGCATTTTTCTCAAATGGAGTGAGTCAAATTGAGATTAACTCTGGCATCTCTCTAAGTGGTCCTTCAGAAGTGACTGGTGAGGATGGAGCAATGCTCTTCACAGGTAAGAGAGAAACAACAGTATACTTCATTGATATAAAGGAGTGAGCTGATGAAGTTTAATGGTGAAGTGGCAGTGGTTGAAGTGATGGCATGCTATGCTTAACTATTGATTTCATACAGACAGGGCCACACAAAGCATTCAGGGAGATTCTGTCATTGACTCATAAGATTCAGAAAAGACCCCATTGCTTCCTAAACTTCTCAGAAATGAGTGTAGGTGCTCCTGGGTTCAATTCTAGCCCTAGAACTGGTCAACAGTTTATGTGTAAAGAATTGTATGAACAAGATAATCTCTTTACTTAGCTAAAATTCCAGAGTTTAGCACGCTACTTATCACTCATCAAAAATGTGTTAAGGAATCTCTTCACCTCAAAGAGTAACCTGGAGAGGTGTCTCTGCTCAAGAAGACATCCTGCTGTGCAGCCTGCTGCCAGTGAGCTCTGGGCTGTCCACTTCTTACTGAGTAAGACGGGTATGCAGAGAGAAACATCTTGGCAGCAGCAGTTTCACCCGGTAGAAACTGTTTTACTGGAATGCTTCACTTCAGTTCCCTTGACATCACCTTTGCAATAAACATGTCTTCTGTTCTTTGCAGTGTTCAAGTTCAAGGAAGAGTCAATGCAGGGACCATGCAGAGACCCAAGCCATACATCATATTTTGAAGGCTAGTCACTGTTTTGACTGCCTGCAGTTGAATTCCTCTCTGAGTCCTGCCAGCAGACCACCCTACTGGCTTATTTTGGTTGGCACAGCAAGTGATCAAGGCAGGATGCAGCTGAGTTCAGCAAGAGTGTCCGTAGGACCTTGTCCTGTCAGAGGGTTTCCTGCTGTGATGTTCAGCAGGAAGCCAGGTATTAGTGATCTGCCTCCTTTCCACTGTTTTATGGTGCTATGTCTAGCATTATCTGCTACTCACTAATGGTGTAGGACGTATTCAAATTGTTCTAACTGGTCTGGTTTCTGTTCAACTCCCATCTTTTAGGTAAGTCTGTCACTTGGAAACAAGATACTTTCTTTTCATATTGTGAATCACACATTCTCTGTTCCTTCGTCTCATTTATTCTAGCATTGCTTCTGATCCTATTCTAATAAAAAGTCACTAAAATACTTGAATTACGGCACTGCTTCTTTTCTCTGGGGCTTCATTTGCTCTGGATGTACAGAGGAAACTGCTGGGTTTCTAAGTGGCTGTACATATAGGCGTGGAAGAGACATGATACCTCTGATGTGGGTTTTTCAGGCTCTGCTTGACTCTCACAAGAGTTATGAGAAGACTTTAAGCACCACTTAAGGCTTTAAGCCTTATTCTGTAGCTTTACTCACTGGTCAGTGATGCTAGGAAGCTTTTTGCATATAGGGCACATCCTATGATTCTGTATCCTTTGCACAATGCCACTGTTCATGTGAAATTGAAGCAAAGCTGAGGAAGACCTTTGTAGCCCAGTTAATGTTTGCTGTAGTTAGCTGCAAGACCAAGAAAATTGTTGGGTGATCTTTCAGTGCTGTTTCTGGAGGGCTCAGGAGGCGGCCAGCATGTCTACTATCCAAGATACACTTACTGAAGTTGCACTGAGTCTGCTGCTTGCAGTGAAATTTCAGGGTCTCTGAGCTGGGTGAAACTCTGACTGGAGCTGCACAGATTGCACTCCCACTGAAGCTGAAGTTTTCAATGGATTCAGACTGTTAAACTACATTTAAACAGTGTAATTTGCACAAATTTTCCACCAAATCATTTCATCCAAATTGCTCACTAACTTGCCAAATTATCCTGCAATTTATTGCACTGATTTGTGACATATAGATGGTCTAAAGGAACAGAGATAAAAATTTACTCTAAGTCTAGAAAAGTCTTATAGTTTAGTCAAGTAATGATTATTAGTCTGTTAAATGATGCTAGCTCTTATATTTCAAATTATATACAGTTAGTTTTTCCAGTCCATATCTGATTTCTCCATTTATGGTGACTATATATTGAATACCTCTTGGCTGCTCTCTTTGCTACATCTGAAGCTGGCATTAATCAGATCATAAGGTTGCATTCATTTGCTGACCAGTAGCTAACTTTGCTGAGTTTTAGCAACCCTGTTACAGACCTGGTTATACTCATAATGTTGTATTTTCAAGTCCTCTGCTCTCTTACCATGCCTGTGCTCCTCTGTGCTACATTTTTATTCTACGTTGATAAGTAGTTAATAAGAATAACTACTTGCTATTGCTGTCTGTCTTGGTTCAGGCACTCATCTCCCATTTGTGTTCAGTATGCATTGAAACTGTGTTAATAAACTCAGTCATTTTATTTTAAATAGATAAACTGTTCTCATTGGTTTCACCTCCTTTTTTCTTTCTTTTTCCAATAACCCTCCTGAAATACACTTGTTTTTCCTCTTGAAACTAAATGAGCTACTATATTATAAAGGCTCACACTTAGGATACTATACTTATGAGAGTTCCACATTTGCAGAAGTGTGCTGTTTTGTCCCTTTCATTTAAAAATTATACTTTTCTACTTTTACATACATACATATATATATATATATCCTGGAATCTTGCAGATTTTATAGGACTTTAAATTTTTATTCTGCTTCTTAATTCAATTGTGTTCAGCTGAAGTAGAAAAAGACAAAAGCATTGCAAGCTTGTTTTCTTAAAGATAGAAGTGAAAAGGAACAGAAGATATTCAGTATTTGAAAAGGCTGAGAGAAGAGCCTGCCTCACTTAGGACAAAACAGCCATTTCCTGGGAAAGAAAACAGTGCAGGAGTTGAAAGAGTACTAGTTGGGTACAGAATATGAATTGCTAAATGTCTGCACATCTGGGCAAACCCATGTTCGTGTTCAGAGCTGCAGCAGCAGGAAACAGCTGCAGCTTTGTGCAGGACTATTTTGGGACCTTGCTTCCTCAGATGGAGATGGCTGTTTGCCAAAGCATCTCAATCTAAGATTCTTCCTTAGACATTTGTGTGAATGGTGGGGAAATACAATTTTCCAGCAAATAGGTTTTAACTCATTTTTTCTGTAATAAGTGCTACTCTCTGATCTTACAGCTTCCTTATGTTATAGAACCTCTGGTGAAAGCTTGTGAGGTGTTTTCCCAGCCTGGACAGTCCCTTGGGGAATATGGGTCATCTTGTCAGATAATGTCTTTTCTTTCATTGTAGCTATGGTAACAGTGGCACCTGAGCTCAGATTGACCAGAGGAGCTGCATGGCAGGCTGTGTCACCCAAACGTTTTCAGAATTTTCCCATTCATGGAAATTGTCTGCTTCAGGCTACATGAGAGTTTTGTTTTTTGTTTTGTTTTGTTTTGTTTTTCTTTGGTTTTGGAATTTTCTCCCACATTGTCTGTAGGGTGAGTGAGAATCTACTTCTACTGTCATTAGTTGAAAAGGAAGCTAGCAATGGCTAGTGATTTGGTTTGAGGTCTGCATGCACATTAACATTGCAGTAAATTGATATACACCTAAGAAAAAAAATGGTGATTTTTTTAAAAAGCAAACTGTTCAAACAAATATAGGCTGGATACTCCCCTCAGTGGCACTTCATAAATAGTTTATTACTTTTGAAGTTAAAAATACCATATCTGGAGCTGCTAAATGTCCTTGATTTCTCTGCTTTTAAGTAAAAGTGCATATGGTTGCACATCAGCCATCCACAAAGCTCTGATTAATGTGATGTCTAAGACAGTAAGCATCAAAGGGAAGTACTGTGTTTTAAATCACTCTTTCTTCCAACAGCAGAGTTCACCAGTGCCTTGAAGGCTGTGCTCTCCCTCTGGAAAACAAGAATTTCTCTTCTTTCACTTTTCAGTGATTCAGAAATATCAGATGCTCATACAATATGCTGCTATGTGAAATGCGGCAAATGAAAATTCACAAGAGGTTGCTCAAGTCCTGGTTAGAATTGCAGTGGGAGTTGGTCAGTATACAGGCTGCTTTTGGCAGCTCAGGTGTGCTGACTGCTCAGGGTGGGTTCTCCACTAGACAATTCTAGTTCACCCCGGGGCAGAGAGCTTCCTTGCCATGACTGGAGTGGGAGACTGTCTGGGAGCTGCACCAGGGCTGCATGCTTCAGGAAATACTAGTAGGATGGCTCAGTGTCTCAGAGATTGTCAGCTGCAGCTCTGCTGGCAGAACTGGAAGCACATCTCTGGAAATGTTTAGAACAGCTGATGGAAACTTTATAGTTTAGTTATGACAAGGTTTACTCTTTGAAGGGACCCTGTCCTCAGCTTGACTGTCATCTCAGACAAGGAAAGAAGATAATGGATTTGCATTTGAACATTGTCATGGTTGTTATTTGGGTTTATTGACAGTGCCAGCTGGCTTAGGACAGGGAAGTGGCCGCAGTGCCAGAGTAGACTCTAAAACCACCATGAATATCCATAAGCCTGTGGCCTGTCTGTCCATAGGGAAAGATGGGCCTTGCAGAGGCTCACCTGGAGCTGGAAGGCTGCTCAGTGGGTAAGCTGCCTTCTCTTGCACTGCCTGCTTGGGCTCCTCTGGTGGACTTCCTCCAACACCCAGGAGAGAGCTGGGTGGGGTTGTTGGCAGAAAAGAGGGGGACCTGCATAGATCAGCCCAGCAGAGTGGAGGCAGCTCTTAGAACCAAGAAAACCACTTAAAAAGACAGTGAAATAGGAATTTGCATCTTCACCTTAAACTCCATAACACAGGATTCTTCTGGGGAGATCCTGGTTGTTCCTTTGATGCTGATGTGAAACCTGTGTTCTGAGAAAGATGGAGGAAGGCACTTGGGTCACATTATGGAGTGACGCCTTGGCAAGGCAGCCTTCAGTACTTTTACCACTCACTCACAGCTGAGCTGCACAAAGAAGATGAACCAGGGCCTAGCATCTTGTGTGGCCCTTGCTGTTTTTAGGATTAATCTTCCCACAAACTATTTGTTTATATCCAGATGAAACTTATTAGCAAGGATGAAAAACTGTTGTACTATGCAAAACCCAGTAACATTTGCATTTTCTGTAAAAGCAAATTCATTCTCTGTAAAACCATCTCAAGGCTGGCAGAAGGACTGATTGCTGCTGAGAAATTGATAATTTATCATTCTAACCTGTTATAAAGCAGGTGAATTTTCTGTTACCTTAACTCTCTCCCTGATGCATATGGATTATGATTTAGTGTATAATAATGTTATCAGTATTATTCAAATAATGCATTATGCTACCGTATATTTTGCAAATGTATTCTGGCAACTTGGTGTAGTTATCTCTTGATTTAGCTCTCCTCCATCCCCCAGTTACCTTTTGTCTATGCCCTGCTTACCATAATTATTTGTTTCTAGACTGTGTCTTCTGAGAGCTGGCACTGCATCCAAGGAAGGGAGAAGGGGAGTTCTTGTTGATATTTTAGCCTTTTCTAGGGCTGAGAGGGTAAGGGTTTTGTTGGGGGCGTGGGGGTGGAGTGCACAGTTGTGAAGGTTAGGTGCTGATTACCACAACGAGCTGGGCTGTGTGTGCGCAGCGAATGTTCTGCCCTGAAGGAAGAAGTAACAGATGATGGAGCATAGGTTGCACATTTCTTTTCCCACACCATCAACTGCCTGCCATCCTCTCTCCCTCTCTTTAATCCAGAGGGCAGGGTTTCTAAACAGCAGCTTCTTCCCTAAGCCCATCACAGCAGTGATGTCCAAAAGCCCTCTCATTCTTTGGTTTGGGTTTTTTATCCATACTATTCTGTTTTCTCCTCCCTCTGGATAGTTTTTAATACAGGGAAGGCCCACAGGCTACCAGGTAATGAAGAAAGTTCATTCCAGGTCCTGGCTGGTTACTAATAGGAGAACGGGTATGGGCGGCTTTCGCAAATAAACTCTGTAACGAGGTAGCCTGGAAGAACCAATCATGCTCTGGAAGAATGGGTGTGAGGGCTTTTACAAACATCAAACTGCACAAGTTTGTTACTGAATCCAACAGGGTCTAAACTTTGAGGCTTTAGGGAAGAGTATGTGTGCTTAATAGGCTTGTGAGTAGTAACTTTTCTGTCAAGATGGGCTTTAAGCTATTTTTGATAATCATAGGATGTTTAATATGTGGGGGTACATGTAAAAGGGGGAATATGTGTTAGGCAGTCTGAGTACCTCAGCCATTTGAGAAAGGAGGAAGGGAAGCTGTGGTTGGGAATTTAGGATAGGAAGGAATCTGTATGTTCCAAAAGCCACAGGGTTATGCCCCATTGGACTCTCTTTCTGTTTGAATGAATTTGATTCTTGCAGGACTCTGTTTTCTTTGTGGACAGTGGCCTTTGGCAGCATGACGTTCTGCACAACTGGGGACTCATACAGGAAAGCTTTCACCTTCCAAGGATGGCAGACAGCAAACAGAGTTCCTGATGTACCTCCCCCCACTATTAGATGACCACTCCCTTCAATGGTGGCTGGCACTGAATGACTGATTGGGTACCCGAGAGCACCAACCAGCGAGCAATGGACCAAAAGGTCTGTGAAGAGCTCCACTGGGGGGGACCACTGAAAATCTCACCACAGACTGCAATGGGAGTTTTGGGGACTAAGCATGAAAGGGTGCCCAGGGGAGGCAGTGAAGGAAAGATGAGAAGGGATCTCAACAATAGCGACTGCAATCATGGAGTACTTCCAGATAGTTCCTGGGGGGGAACACTGAGGCTCTGAGATAGTTTGTGCATTCCCTCAGAGGCAATTCAGGAAATAGTCAGAGAATACTGTTATTTTATCTGGCCAGAATATGATCTGTCAAGTGGATTTAAATGGCCCCCTTCTGGGACAGATGATGTTAGTCTTTGTCAGAATTTTCATTACATTTAAATTATACTGGGAAATGATTGGTTGAAAAAAAATGTGGAAAAATATGGTTAAGGCAAGTACCAGCAGTCGTCCATGTAGTAAGAAAAAAGAAGTAGGAGGAAAAGGAAAGGAAGAAAAGAGTGAGGATTGGGACATTTTCCAGTACCTTCTCCCACCTTGTCTTCAAAATCTACAAAGATCCAGGGCCAGATACAGATCCCTTGTATCTTCAACTTCCAGGACAGGGAAAACAAGAAAATACTGCTACTACAACCCCTCTCAGACACAGCAAGGCAAAAGGAAAGGACACCACATCCTTCTCCAGAACTAGAGAGGGAGCCCAGCAAGTGCCCCCAGGACACTGGAAACAGATCCATCAAATGCTCCTACGTCAGGTTCCATTGGAGGAGCAGGGTGGCAGATTTGGGTTTTAAATTCTGCCAGTTACCACTCAGGATATAAGAGGGTTGAAAAAGGAATATTCCTCCTTATTTGGATGACTCCATAGGGGTGGGGAAAAAGATAGAGGAATATTTGAGAAATGCAGATTATACTTGGAAAGATTGAGGTTTCCTTTTAGGCATTTTTTTCAGGATATGGGAAAAATGGATGATTTGCAGAGAGCTCACCAGCTGCAGGAGGATGAACACCCAGAGGCCATGGGAAGGGCTGGACAAAATTTACCTACAGTCGTTGATGCAATTCCCCAGGCAGATCCCCGGTGGGACCTGAAAAATTAAGACTGGCCTACATTTGAGATTACAATGACTGTATAATTACCGTAATGAAAACAGTGGTTCCTAGAACTAGCAATTCTATGTTCTTACAGCATGAAAAATTCAAGAGTCCTTCTCATTGTCTAGAAAAGACTAGGGATGCCTTGAGGAAAGAAGGGTCTTAGATCCTGAGGGACCAGCCTTTGATACATTGCTGAAGGTAAAGTTTGTGATCAAATCCTGGCCTGATATAAGAATACAGAAATTTGGAGAGTGGCAGGATAGGCCCCTCAGTCAGCTGATTAGAAAGGCAGAGCAGGTGTATGTAAGTAGGCGTGAGGACAAGGCAAAGGTAAGGATAATGGCAGAGTTTTTACAACCCCTGAAGTGAAAAGTGCAGTGTCACACAGGACAAAAGGGAAGGGGGATTCAACCAGGAATTAACCAGGAATTTAACAGGAATATGTCTTCCCCAGTGGTAGAGGGTCAGTCAAGAGAGCATTGAGGAGTTAATGTCTATTTATAAGAGAAAGAGGACATTGGAAGAGGAAATTACCCCAGAGATAAGTGGGCCCTGTGAGGAGGAACTCCATTGGCTCATGGGAATGGTTTGTTAGGGACGTCAGGGGCTTCCATTATACAAAGGATGCATCACACAGGAGCCTTTAATAACCCACAAACTGGGTCTGGATCAAGAGCAAATACACTTCCTAGCAGACACAGGAGCCTCTTAGTCTACTTTGAATCTCATGCCAAAGAGGGGGCAATCGTCAAAATGGTCTTTGGTTATTCAAGGGACAGATGGAAAAGATGAGCGAGTGTGTCTCATTCTACCACTCCTAAGGGAAGTGGGAGATAAATATAAGATGCATGAATTTTAACTTGTTCCAAATTGTGATTGTAACCTATTGCAAAGAGAATTAACGGCTAAATTGGGAATGTAAATCAATGTTATAAAAGGCGATACAGAGGTTAATACTTCTGTAAGACTGTGTAACTTCTCTGATAAAACTTAAGCTAAAGTGGATCCAGAAGTGTGGGCAGTCCCAGGGAAATATGGAAAATTGGATATGAACACTCTGCCGATTATTTTGAAACAACCTAGACAAGTGGTCTCTGAGAAGCAATGCCCTATTTCAAGAGATGGAAGGAAGGGATTACAGCCTGTTCTTGGGCTCTCAATAAAGACAGGTCTTTTGGAGACATGCATGTGCCCCTATAATTTTCCCATCCTGGTGGTTAAAAAACAAATAGAATTTATAGAATGGTGCAGGACCTAAGAATAACAAGTGAGATTATTAAACCAAAGCATCCTATGGTCCCAAATCCTTATACTGTCTTGAACCAGTTTCCTTCCTGATATCATTACTATTTAGCATTTAAAGGATGCTTTCTGGGAATGCTGATTTACAGAGGATAGTAAATAGCATTTTACTTTGGAGTGGGAACTCCAAAGATAAAGAGAAAATAGGAAAGCAGTAATTGACATGGGCAGAGCTTCAGCAGGGATATATGGTCCTATTTGGACTACCCTCACAAAAAATATTAAAATAATTTACTCTGCTCCCAGGGATTATGTTACTGCAACATGTGGATGTCTTGCTCCTATCAGGAGAACAAGAGGAAGTGGTAGAAAAAAGCCACTGTGAAATTACCTAATTTTCTAGCTAAAAAGGAGCTTAGAGTACCTAAAAAGAAAGCACAAATGGTGGAGGAAAAGGTTAAATATTTGCAACATACTTTGACTAAAGGCTTGCAATGTATTGACCTAGAGAGGGTCCAAGGAATTTTAGAAGTACCAGGAGTAAAAAAGGATCTGTGACAATTTTTAGGACTAATAGGGTGTCGCAGAACCTGGATTGAGGTATTTTCTCTCTTAGCCAGACCCCGGCATGACCTTTTAACAGAAGACAGCCCCAATTTTGTGATATGGACATCAGCAGGAAAGAAGAGCCTCAAAGCTTTAAAGAGCAGATTAACCAAGGCTCCAGCCCTAGCCTTTCCAGACAGGGAAAAAGAGTTTGAATTACATGTGGATGTAAGGAGTTTAGCAGGGCCATGCCAAAGGTATTCTAGTGCAAGGACATGGGGGTACCTGAAGACAGGTGGTTTATTTTTCCAAAATGTTAGGCCAAATGGCAAGGATGTGGCCCCATTTTTTGCAATATCTTGCAGCTGCAGCTTTATGGGTGGCTGAGACATGAAAATCAACAGCAAAAGGATCTCTTATTGAGACACTAGTCTTGCATCAAGTTAAGGCTTTGTTAACCAAAAGAGCTTCAAAATTATGACCAGCATTAGGTTATTACAGCATGAAACTTGTTTGAAGGAACAAGAGGATTTAGAATTGAGAAGCAGGAAAGAGTTTAACCCTTTTAGCCTGGAGAAAGGTTTAACCCAGCCTCCAGTTTAACTGGTCCCAAACACCTGAAGGAAATTCATGGCTATATTCAAGTAATAGAGCTCCAGACCCCAGCTAGGGAAGATTTACAGGGTATCACTTGGCCAAAAGGTGTTTATTGATGGATCTAAAAGAGGAAGAGATGGAAAATTTGTGACAGGATATGCTATAGTCAAAGGAAGGGAATTGCATGAAAGAGGGAAGCTACCAATCACATGGTCAGCACAGAGTGCAGAATTGTATGCCTTAGTAAGAGCCTGAAAATTGTGCCAAAGAAAGGTAGTAATATATCTGCAGATTCAAAGGATGCATGTGGGGTGGTACATGCATTTGGAAAACTGGGACAAAAGAGGTCCATTTTCCAGAGGAAAAACCTTGGGGCTCATGAGGGTTTAATGACTCACCTATTGGAAGCAGTTAATTTACCAAAAGAGGCGGCAATAGTACGTGTTAGGGGACAACAGGCAGGACACTCAGGGGAGGCAATAGCTAATTGAATGGTGGATGAAGAAGTTCAGAAACCAGCACTTTTCGCAGAAATCTCTAAGACCCTCCTTTTGCTCCCAGTGGCTCAAAGGCTGCTGGATGGTAAACAATTGGATATTGAAGGTTTTGGCCCTACAAATCTTAAAACAACTCCATGAAGGGAGTAATTGGTGCTCTTGGAAGCCTTCTTCAAGATGTATGATGCCTTGGGTCTTTTTCCTCTGGCAAAGTGAGATACAGAAGGTTGCTTGATATGTGCCAAAGCCAAAAAGCATGTTACAAAGAAAGCTGCCAGGGAGGGAGGCCTTGCGCTGTATGCCCATTTCAATGCTGCCAAGAGGATTTTACTGAAATGCCCTGAGTGAGAAGCCTTAAATAACTTCTGGTGATAGTCTGAGCTAACAGAGTTGCCAGAAGTGTTCCCAGTTTTTTCAGCAGCTACTGGATGAGTTATTAATATAATTTTGGAACAAATAATTACAAAATTTGGGATTGTGAAAGAAATAGACTCTGATAGGGGAACTTATTTTACAGAAAAATTCTTCAAGGAGTTATGGCAGCTTTAGGAATATAATGGGATCTCCATATCCCCTGGCCAGAGTTTTGGCCAAGCAGAAAGAATGAGTGGAGAAATAAAGTAACATTTTTTGAAGATGGTGTTAGAAAGTAAGATGCCATGGATATAGTTTTTGCCATTTGCTTTAGCCAGAATGTGAGCCAGAGGCAGAGAAAATATCAAATTTACTCCCTTTGAATTATTGCTTGGGGTTCCTAAGCCTGTTAATTTTCAGCCCAGTTGGGGAGGTGGAGACAAGGGATGTATACTTAAAACTGTAGGTGTCCAGAATACTGTCTCTCATGAAATCTCTTTGACAGGAAGCCAAATTAGCACAGACCCTGCTTTGGGACTTCGCTGTTCTTAACATGCGACCAGGAGACTGAGTCCCAGTTAAGAACTGGAAAGAAGCACTTCTGATGGCAAAGTGGCATGGGCCATACCAATTGTTATTGACCACAGAAACCACAGTCATGACAGCTGAACACAGGTGGATCCATCACATTCAGGTCAAGGTTTCTACACCTCCAGAGATTTGGACTTCTCAGATGGAGGAAAAATATGGGAAAAAGGCTGTGGCTAACTCTCTGTAAAAGTGGACCAGATCAGTAGCCACAGAGCATCTACAAGAACCTCCCTCCACTTTGGATCTCCAGTGACTGGGGGTCTAACACAAGCTGTGGGGTAGCATATTATGGTCAAAATGAGCTCTTTTTCTCAGGCCGTTTTCTCATAGCAGTCTCATTTGGGACAAAATCTTCATATTGCAGTTAGAGGTTGGTGAATAACCATGATGTGTTGTTACTAGATTCATTCCTGCTTGTGCTGGCCAACGGGTGAGCTGTTGAGAATATTAAGAGGTTCATGCACCCCATTTTGTTTATTCAGCTGACTTCTCTGAGTAGTATTATTATCAGCCTAAGTACTCAGAGGGAGAGCTGCATTATCCACTACATTCTCCAAATATATCAAGAGACTTGGAAAGTGATATTTTTAATTAGGAAAAGCTGGGAACAGATGATAGCCACAAATTAAAACTACTATCCACCATTCTATTTCAAATTTTCCGCTTGTCCAAACCCCCTGAATGGTGCTGTGAGCCCATGGCCGTGGGGGTGTTGCTTAGAATTAGGCTTGACTTTTTGGCAGGTGACTGTCTCCTTCCCTCATGGGATTGTTGTGTGTCATCGGAGTGCCCTCATTCTCTTTCTGTGTGGATGGAGGCTGATGGAAGGATCCCTATCAAAACTGTGCTGCTCTGATGTCTTTGCTGCAAGTGCTCTGCAAGTTGCACTGTCTTGCAACGCCTCCAGACACCTTCGATGAAAGGAATATAAGCACCTATGTGACTTCGAACTGCTGTATTTTTTTAGGACTTAATTTCTTTTTAAAATTACATGACCATAATTACAATTTTCAGGAGCAGTTCAGACCCAAGATTCTTTGCTGCCCTTTCCACTCCTTTCCATTGTACCCGCAGAATTCAAGAACCTTCTATTATTGTACCGAGCACCATATGTTATGTCTGACTAAGCCATGTCGGCTCCGTGCTGTTTTCTGTTCTCTCCTGGCATCTCTGGGGAAAATGGTTTATGTAGCACAGTACTCCCAACAACCTACTGTGTTTCACTTCTTCCACAGGGGTATGTGGTCCTCTGTTTCCTGATGGGATTTTAAGCTGAGGAGGCTTAAGGACACTGATTATTCACATTGTTAGATTTTAGAGGAGCCCACCCACTGATTTGGGACCAGAATAATTTCTATCCATGCTTATTTGGAGCAGGATGGGGTGGAGGATAGCATGATCTCTGGCAGATAGTGGTGCTCTAACCTATACAAATATGTTCAGCTTTGGAAAAATCTTATCAGTATGCATATCTTTGCTTTGGCCTTCACAGCATTTTTGCTTTTCAGAGAGAAATCAGCAACTGGTAACGCAGGTGTGCTTGACTGTTGTAATTGGGTGGATAAACTCATTTTAAAAAGAGTTGCACCACTAATTGTTTTGTCAACATAGGAGCTGTGTCACTTCTGCAAAGCCCTAAAAAATGCACGTCACTGTGCATTTTTTAGGGCTTTGCAGAAGCGGGAATTCCAAGAGGTGGAATTTTCCTTGCACATGATCTGGCCAGGCAGTTTTACACTTCTGGTGGGTGATTACATTGCTCTATGATAACTCTGCATTCTCTTTAGAACCCCATGAAAAAGATTTGACTGTATTAAATTTTAACTGTAATTTAATTAAAACAGATTTATCTCCCAAGATTTACCTGTATTAAAAACACCCCTGTGCTAAAGCAAAACAATGAAAGATGCTTAGCCATACCTTGGAGAAAATGTGTTAGTGCATGTTGACTACTTCACTGTTAGTGACTGATTTCTGATGATCCTGAGCTTTGCACTGTCCTTTCCATCAGGTATCACCTCTTTTCAGTACCTCACAATGTGCAAACCAGAGCAAAGCTGAGACACAAGGAAGCAGTGGGTATGTGCTGCCAGGCACAGGGTTTGCAAAGAAAGGCATAGGGGAGGCATTTTACTACAAGGACATCCTTTCTGTAATTATTATCTCTGTGGGCTCCATTTCATTGCTTACCATCATGGGCTTGTGTTTTCTTTAGCAAAAGCAGCAGTGGTGAGTCAAATGACTTGTCTCCTTACTTTGGCTTTACTGCTCTCTTCACACTCACCCAAGGTTTTTGTTAATGCAAAAACAAGGACTCAGGCTCTGAAACAGCCCATAAGCTTGCAGGTAATGTCTGACACCACAGTTTTCTTGCTGCCAGCCAGGAAAGGCTGAGAACTGATACACCTAGGTGTGATTTTTAATATGCTAATATAGCCCTCAAATGGAATATCCTATTGGTTTAAAAAAAGTGATCATTAAAATTATGATATTTGTGTTCTTCTTACAAAGTGTAGGGAGGAGATCTCAGGCAGATAACATCTATCCCTGCTATTCTCAATGTTTTTCAAAGTGCTAAAATTTTTTATTCATCTTACAGTTCACACTGGAGGCTAATAACACAGTCTCATCACAGTGCAACATGTGTGCCTGCTGGCCCTGCAGTGCTCCTCCTTGATCTGTCTGTAGTTCTGGTTCAGCAGTTCAGTGGGGGAGTGTCTGTGTCAAACACAAAGGATCTTAATGTAAGTCATATCAGTGTTGTTAAAAGTAAAAGTTGAGGGTTTTGCAAGTTCAAATTCTGGAAGCAGAATTATGGCTTACATCAATATTTATATTTACTAACTCTAATTTCAAGTGTCTTACACTCTCCTGATGCATCTGAGTCAGAAGAGTCACATTTATTTATTTATTTATTTATTTATTTATTTATTTATTTATTTATTTTTCTCTTAAACTTAAGCCAGGGTAGCCCAACAAAGACACCACTGATATCCAGAATATCATTGTAAATTAGAAATATCTAGTGCTCTACTGTATGTAAATACAGTGATATCAGCTGCACTTGGAGCAGCTCCAGGTCCTCAAGCCCCTCAGTCCTCCACCCTCTCTCACAGAGGGCACATAACAGGTGCCTAGAAAATTCTAGACAACCACAGCCTATGTGTTGGGCAATGGTACTTCCTTGGCACAAGTTCTAAGCTTCCCGTGATTTGCAAATCATGGCTCAGGCACTTTTGAATGAAGGTTTAGATCTCTTTATTGCATCATGCCAGAACCTCTAGCTCTCTAGCAAAGATATGCTGGGTCAGAAACTGCTGAAAATACTGAAATCACAGTAAAGGTGTAGCAGTATCTTAATCCTGGGGCTGTGGAGAAATCTGAAGGGGAAATGCTGTCTTTTGGCATTTTCTCAATCTCATTCTGGCTAAATCTGTAAAAACTGCAATAGGAGCACCTTCCAAATGAAAGTTATCATTGTTTCACCAACTCTGGACATGCTCCTGGATCATGATGGGAGGACAGGCAAGGGACACATAGTCTTAACAGGCTCATCTTGGAATAATATGTAAAAAAACATTAAGATTTCAGAAGAGAGCGAAGACATGGTAGTACTAGGTAACATGCAATGGATTGCTTTTCTTGCCAAAAAATTATTTTTTTCCAAGTCTAGAAACTTGAAAATCTTTCAGAGATATTGAAAAATCGCCTAGCATTAGGATAGGGCTTTGGATGACAAGAAGAGTGGCACTGAATGTGGCCACTCTAATGTCAGTGATGCAGGAGTGAGATCATTGGTGGTCTTGCTTGTTATTCCAGCCATCTAGTCTCATTGCCTGCAGAGTGAATACGGTGACCAAGACTGTTGTAATGAGATCCTGGAAAAATAATGTCATTTTCTTGTTTTCTGAACCCAAGCGTAAAAAAAGGATCTCCATTCTTAATCTGAGGTAGTTATTCTCCCCTCTTTTCTCAATCATCTCTTCTATTTTCTTTTTTTTAGTATTTGTGTCCCCTGAAGGACGGCACAGAGGCTGCCTGATGATTCATGGTATGTGATTTGTGATCAGACAAAACAGACCTTCCTTCAGATATGTTGTTAGTCTCTTGGTACATCCGTCTTCATCTTTCCTTGCTGTCTTCTGAACAGCTCAAGAAAGCAAAGGCTTTGATTCTGACCAGGCTAGAGATCCTCCTCGAACTGGGTGAGGCATACTTTAGGAGATTCGTCTGGGCTTTTAACAACCTCCCATTTTGCTTGGGGAGCAGGGAAGAAATTAGGAGGCACTATTATTATGTAGACATTGATGTAGACATTATTTCTGCTGACTCATCACTGTTAGTTCTCCCCTTCCCCCTGCTCCAGGATATTTTCATGGATAATGAGTGGGCTCCAACAGTTCTAAAAACACCACTGTGACTGCAGCAGAGGAGTATGTTTTCTGGGTACATTGCCACCCACAGGAAACGACAAGAGGTTTTTGTTGCTGATTTGGGTTTTTTTTTTTTGAAATTTGATTAGAATCATGGTATACCTCTAAATCAAATAGACTGAAGCAAGCTCCACATTTATGTTTTTGTGTGACTTGTGGCGGCATACAATACACCTAAATCCCCAGACATGATTGTGGCTCAGCTCTCTCTGTAAACTCCTGTCCTCTTCTGAGCACTTTTACAATTGCATTATCATCTCTCCCTGAAGCCTGGCTCCTGGTTCTCTGTCATCAAGATTCTCAAAAGCAACAATCAGGATATAATATCAGCAGTAGCTTTGGAGCTATCAAGGACTCTGAAGCAAAAAACATGGTGTTCATCTCACTCCAGCCTCCAGAGATTGGAAGAAATTGGATATTACTGAAAGTCATCAGAGGAAAGGAGCTGCTCAGTTCTATGTGCATGTAGACCTCAGCACAGACAGGTCACACAGAGAGCAGAGGGTACTTCTGCAGTGTGGGTGTCTATGATTTATGATACCCTCAGACCTCTGCACCTTGTAGGATTGAGAGGACAGAAGCCTTGGTTCTGGCTCAGACACCAGGGGATTTGTTCTGGAAAGTGCTGTGAGTACACAGTGGCATCCAAGCCTAGACATGAGCATAGATTTGCCCTGAATCCTCTTCCTCTTCCATTCTTGCTCCTAATTTGAGAAAACTTCTACTTGTTCCTCTGATGAAGCAAGGACCTTCAGACTTTGCACAGTGATCATTCATGTCCTGACCATACCTTTCCCTGGTGCCAGGACACCATGGCTTCACTGTGACTTTTCCACATAGCAGCTTCCTGCCTGGAAGGGAAGGTAACTCCCTCTCTGTGACCTCAACATCTCTGAGACCTGCATCCCAAGAGGCATCAAGGCAAGAGCTAAATCTAGGGAACAAAATAGTTGTCTCATGTCTGTATGGAAGGACAAGAGTCCCTGTTTCTGTTAATCATGGCCAAATAGGAAGCAAAAATCCAGGTCTCCTTCTTGGTAGGAGGCTGAAGGATGGGGTTAAGTGTCAGGGGTAAATAGCATCAAGAAGAACAATGCATATTGCCTCTTTCATCACTTTGTGCATCTACAGGCACCTGCCCCTGGCTCTTCATGTTGTCAGGCTGTTGCAGAAACCTCTGCAATATTTTGTGAAGGACCTCCAGAAAACAAAGAAAGGGAGTTCCAAAACTTAGAGAGCTTACAGAGCTCAGAGAGCTTAGAGAGCTCAGAAGAGTAGGAAGGCCTACAAGGCAAAACATGTATTTGCTCTTTATTACTCAACTGATGATTTTCTATGCCTTAACTCTTCCCTCTCCACAGTCTACTTTTAATTAAGAAAGTGAACCACTAGTAGTTGAGTGATAAGAATTTCAAAGACCATGAGTTATGTGCCAAAATGTCAAGGGATTGTTCAAAATAATGGATTTAAAAAAATCTATGTATTTTCTCTGCTATGATTTTCTTTTTGGTATCTGATTCTGGAGTAACCTGTCATTTTAAATCTTCTCTCCCCACAACTTCAAAGATATTTTCCCCTCATAAAAACATGCTTTTCCCCTGAATTCAGTACCTAGGGTTAGAAATGAGGAAAATAATCCCAAGCTAAATATAAAAATGTAAAAAAACAAACACTAAAATATTTTAGAATTTAAGTATTCTGATTTGATGACACAGAACTACTGATGGTATTAGTGTAGAGGTTATGTATATGTATACATATGTGCACTGGTGGGTTCAGGGCAGTAATCAATCATAATCTCAATCTAAAGCAAACATAAAAGGATCTTTTGTAGTGTTGGAATTTGGCGGAACACACGAATACCTAACAAGTTTCAATTTGTTTGCAAAATCAAAACAGAAAACTCTGGCTGCCTTTTTTGCAGACCCACTATAAAATACAATACAATTTAGCATCAGTCTTCATGCATGAAGAATCAGAGTAGAGTCTGGTAGGTATGAGTGATGTAACAGCACATATATTTTTGGGCACTTAGTACCAGGATGCTTTGGGGAGCATAGGGAAGCTGGTGAGAATAGTACAATGATGGTGGAGTATTATGAAAAGAGATGGATGTAGGCCCTAGAAGAAGTCTAAGAAGCACTAAAGGTAGTGTTCTCAAAATGAGCATGTAACTCCTTGCTCATGCACAAAAACAAGTGGCTTGCTAATCCATTCTCTGTCCAAGTGGAGCTATGGATACATGGTGGTTTTTCAGCTCTTCCCTTTGTTCTGTTGCAGCAATAGGATGTAGGGGCAGAAAAAAGGCCCAGGCAGGAACCATCTCATCCAGCCACAGACTGAGACTGTACTAGATCTGGATTTCCTGTGGTGTGTAGCCATAACATAACAAGGCAGTCTTGCCTGGGGTTATGGTTTCTGAAAATTAGTTATTCATGTTGTGGTGACAGGAGGGAGTTTGCTGCTCAGTGGGGCAGATGCACCCCTGACCTGCACTCAGGAGCACCTGCTGGCTCTGCACAGGTTGGCCCTGTTCACAGAAAGAGGAGCAATATACTTTCTTCTTTTCCAGTCCCTTTCCTCAGGGCTGGAAATGGAAGCTGTGCCTGTTATGTACCCAAAGATGAGGGATATTTTTGCAGTGCTCCTATCCCACCTGCAGTGATATTTTTTTCTGTCTGTTAACAACCCTCTCCAATCTCCTTATTTGTACTAGCTGTTTTCACCTAGATTTGGCAGAGTACAGGGTTTTGGAGGGTGGAAAGTGGAAAAAAAAAAAAGAAAAAAGGGGAATACAGTTAGAAGAAAGGGGAGAGGATTCTTTTTTGTGTGCCAAGCAAGGGTAAGTCAGCAGCTCTGGGAGATCAGCCTCTGATCAGTGCTAGTGGATTTATACTGCAAACAGCACTGATGGGAGCCAAGCTGCATTCATTCTCTTGTTGGTGCAACCACTTGTATGAAGCAAATCATCGATATTTTTTAAACAGATTTTTACTGACTTTTCACATATTGATGGGATGTGCAATTTTTATTGTCAATCACTCAGCAGAAAATCAAAAATTGGTGCTGAAATTGACTCTTTCCAGGAAGACAAAGATTTGGTTGGACTAGGAGGTCTTTTATGTCCTTCCTATTGCATGGACTTTGTGTGGTGACAGCACCTTCAGAACAGATGTGTTAACACATCTGGGAGCTTAACCTGGGTGAAATTGACTGTGCAAGGGTGCAGAACATCAGATTATTGAGTGCTTGGGAATGTCTGTGTTTTGTGGCTCTAAAATGCTAGCTGAATAAGCAGCATTACAGATCATAATAGCATTGCATGGGTTTTACACCTAGCACTAATGTGGTTGTTTCCTGTCTGAGATATTACTTTTGGATCTTAGTTATTTTAGTACAGTAGAGATAGACCATGGAATTGCTTAACTGTGCCACTATGAATTATTTTCATTAGTGCCTAGGACTACCTAAGACAATAGCTCCGTTATGTTAGGCATTGCTGTTGTAAGAGATAATCCCTCCTACAGAGATTTGCAATCTAAATAATCAGTCACAGACTAAGAGGAGAAGGTAGAGGCAAAACCCAAAGTGCTACTTTGGAGAAACAGAGGAAAGAAATTGGAGTAATTTTCCTTTTTAAACATTTGAGATTTTGAGAACCTTGTTTCATCAAAAGAACAAGCCATGTTAATTTCACAAGGCAGAAATTACTCAGGGAGCATCCACTAAAATTGCTTTTCTCCATCATCTTGGTAAGGGAATGTCTTCATACATGAGGGAGCACTGCCCCAACAGGAGCCATCCCTTGAAGGGATGCCAGTGAGGTCTAAGCCAGCTGCTGGTTTAAGACCAGATAGGACCAGTTTGACACATCTCCCACCAGCCCCTGGTGATGTCCTTCCCAATTCTGGTGAGCACAGCACACACACAATCTGCCCCATGAGTCATATGGTCAAAATGAGCCATCTTTTGCTGTTAAATTTCACTTTTCTGATGATGTACATTTTGAATAGAGGCTTTTCAGATCTGGTAGCATTCATTTTTTATTGTGGGAAAGTGTATTTTATCCACTTGTCTTGTATGCAAAATGTCTGTCCTGCTACAGCTCAAACTTCCATTAAAAATTTACCATGGAACAGAGCTGAGCATAAAAAATGTGAGCCTGCACAGATGTTCCTCCAAGTCCTAGCCAGGTAACTTTCAGGGTGTAGATTTGAGGTCTTGGTAGACAAGCTCCCACTTCTCCTCCCCCTTACCTATATGGAAGCACTTCAGCAAGACTCAGCCCTTATAGAGGAGCTCCTCCTGTCACTATGCAAATCAATCCCTTCAGCTTCATTTGCATAATTGAGGAGCTGCACAGAGGGGCTGTGTCCCTCCTCCCTGAGTGTTGGAAAAGGTTGCTTTAGCTTGTTTTCTGAACTGTTGAACAGATAACCATTTTTCTAAGTGATCCTGTTTGTCCATAAGCCTATTAGACTGTGCTATTTTTAATTCTTTAATACAGTGTGTTATATAAAAAAATACAAAAAGCAAATTAAGTTAGTTACCATAGCAGGTAGCCTCTTGGACTGCAATCAGTGAAGCAGATATTAACATGGAGAAAGGCTCATTAACTTTAGCAAAGAGACTCTTTCCTTGCAGCTAATACGTGAGTCATACAGGTACATATTCTCGCAGAAACTAGATACTTTTTCCCATCACAGTCAATTGAACTGCCCATATTTTATAGCCATCTGTCTGCTTAGGGGTGTGTGTGTGAATTGTGTAATGTACTTTAAAATCTTAGCTTCAAAAGCAGAAGTAAGAAAAAAGGATTTGTTTACTCTTCAGTATTTCCATTAAGGCTGGATAAAATCTTCTAAGTAGCACAGCAGTATTGCCAGATATTATGTCATTTAAGGAGCTGAATATAGTTTTTATCATATAAACTGAAGACTTGTAACAGAATAAATTTTATCCTGTGATATGGATTTTAATTGTGTATCTGAGGCTCTGATCCTCAGGATTCATTAACCGTCCCCTCATCTAATCCTCCACTCATCAGCTGCTGCCTGACACCTTTGTCACTGTCCCCAGCTTTGGGAAGGACCTGTGATAAATAAGACTGCTCTGTGGCAAAAGATAAAATGGTTTTGTTCAGTGCTTCCTTGCATTTGGGGGGAGCTGCACACCCTGACAAACACCCAATGGACTCTGAGGTTCAACCAATGAGGTTGATCATGGCTCTGTACAAAGCACATCTCATTCCTTACCTTCTTCTTGGCCAAATGTGAGGACGTTTTCTGCTGTATCTTCTCTGCTAATACATTTTCTGTTCTTCAAAAGTACTAACAACTTTCTGAAGATATGAGTGATCCCCACCGTGTATGCCAGCCAATCTTCAGTGAGAGAGTTAATGAGGATATATAACACAGCGAAACATGGGTTTTACTGCAAATATTAGACCTTGGCCCTCTAATAGGATTTCCAAACTGAAACAGCTGATTTCTTTGGTTTGCCACTGAGTAAGTAAAGAGCATATTGGATTGTGTCATTCAGTTTGTGCTACTGCATCTTTGCATCTTTAGACACAAATAATGCGAGGTTTAGATGTTATAACACAACAATTTGTCCTGAAAGAAGTGCAGATGAGCTTCCATGTTAAGGCTGGCAACTCCCAGGCAGCAACAGTCACAGTGAAGACTTCATATAGCTGAAGATGGAGAGCACTAGCACTCCAAATCTGACTATTTTTTATTCTGGTCAACCAAAGCTGTTGAATGATACCTGACAGGGTTTTTTTTCTGATAATATAAAAACTTGGGACAATAGAGAATTTAAAATTAGGTCCCCTACTATCAAAGTAAAAATAGTCCCCTACTGGGGACTGCCACAGAAGCACAATGCACAAAAGGTCACCCTGCCCATCCATGGCTGTCACAGACATTTTGCTGGAGTTAAATGGTTGTTTTGTTTCTTTTCGGAGTTTGGTTTCTTTTTGGTGCCTGAAGCCTTCTTGGATCTCTCTTTCTGTAGCCAGAGCAAGCTAAAGTGAACCACGTGTATTGGCTAGCGCACAGAATTTGTACTTTTGGTTTGTTGTAATTGTTCTGATGCTGGGGCCCAGGGAACTGGGGTCTGGGTTGTTTAGCACCTGAGAACTGAAGTGTTAGACACATACCTGAGAAGAAACTACCAAGACAAACTAAACCATGAACACCTTCTCTCTGAATTACAAAAATAAGAGCAGTGATCAGTCCTTTTGTTGTTATGAATTGGGCTCTGAATGCACAATGTCTTGTGCCTTATTCAAAAAGAGATGACAAGCCAGAGCGTGTTTGTCTTCCTGAGGTGGCATGATAGGTGCTTAGAATTCAAATCTCAGGAGACACAAATTGGTCTCCTGATTACAAGAAGAAAACACTTCTATAATCTGTTAGACATTTGGTCTTCCTTATCCTACTTTATATTTTTGTTCAAGATAGAAAATCAGCCAGGTATCATACAAATCATAAGAGCAAGGACATTGCTTTGAGGAATTGAAATTAAAATTACTTCCACTAGAGGGAATGGTCCTCTTGAGCCAATCAGGGAGAAACAGAAATCATTCTCTGAAATTAAAGTTGTCTTTTTATTTCACTGTTCATATATATATTTTTTTAATGCAAGCACTGTAATTCCAGTATTCAAATTACAAATTAGCCTTTGCTCCAGCAAACAAATGCATTGCACTGTTATACTTGGTATATTTAGATTAATTAGATCCTCCTTATTTTAGAGAAAGAATTTCTTTAGGCTAAGAAAAGCAGTAAAGCCTATTGATTAAATGAGATCACATATCACATATACATGTGGTTGATAAGAGCCACTTAGTATTTCCTGACTAGAAAAGAAAATTCAGCATTTTCATGTGGCTTCTATTAGTGTCTTATTAAACATTCATGTCATTTTCTTCCTTTTCCCTTACTTGTCTAATAAATATACCATTACAGCCATTAATTGCCCAGAGTTAAGTTGTTTAAGTGCTATAAGATATTCCAAGTAAATTGTTGGCTCCTGAGGTATTGGTTTTCTGTCTAGCTATCTGGTATTTTCGCAGTCCCTTGAAACTCCAAATTCAATCATCTCCACAGCAGCAGAAAGGTAATTGAAACATTAGGCACAGCTGAGTCCCCAAGGGAATGCACAAACAAAAGATAGGCAAGCTTACTGTGGTGTTCTACAAAGGTGGGTAAATTCCATGCTAGGGGGAAAAAAAATCTTTATTATTAGAATTAAAAAAACCTGCTACAGTTACAATTCATAATGTTACTGAAGTAGTACAAATGTAAATCTTATTTTCCCCATTAATTGCATAAACATAGGGTTATAAAATCGTTTAAGTAGTCTGGTAGGTAGATAGACACAGCTTGTGGGAGCTTTGAAATCCACAGCTCAGGATCATTCCTGATTGAGGGATATCTGGAAATGTCAATCCTCACCTTAGATTATTATTCCATAAAACACTCACACTTATTTCACTTAATGCATGTCCTGTGCAAAGCACTTGCAGATCTTGTGGAAGTATGGTCCCCCCAGCAAAAGACAAGGTAGATGTGCCAACACACATTAGGAAAACAGGACAAGAGGTGATTCATGCACGAGCCACCTTGAGGCATTGCAAGAAGGGCTGCTGCTGTCTAGGAGGACCATGAAGTGAGAGAGAGCACACCCTTTGTGGGGCAGCCTAGACAAAGCAAGCCCTGAGCTGTCTTTTTCACAGGCTTGTAAAGAGGAGAATTAGGTGGAGTTAGGCAGTGGAGACTCAGACAGGACAAGCAGGCAGATGGAGAACAACAGGGGGCTCTGAGTGTAGCTCCAGGAAGAAGGAGTGAGATGATTAGAGAGGTAGACAAGGGAGTGGATGTGTGGAGGTGATAGCTTTCGACAAAAGCCAGCAGACAAGAAGGGGAAGCTGAGCAAAGGAGAAACCAAAACCAGGATATGTTGGCCACTGAAGGAAGATTTAATGAGATTGTCTTCAAGAGAGAGCACTAAAAAATGAGTGTGATTTCATAACAGAGATGACAGATGCCTGCTGACTTCCTCCAAAAGGTGAAGCCCCAAATCCACCTGTTTCCTCTGTCTATGTATGATATGGTCCCAAAATTGTTTTGGCTGAACGGCTTTTATCTTCCCTCCAGCTTCTCCTGCAGAGCCACTAGCTCAGAAGAGGCTGCACAGCAGCTGCAGATAAGAAACAGAGGTGTTTCAGCTCACAGGTGTTTCTCAGCCAGTGACTGTCACTGGCATTGTCCAGCTGACATGGAGCAGCAGTAAGGCCTGTTTGGTGTGACATGGAAGGTTACTTAAAACAAGCAGAACAGCCTCTTGGCATAGGATTGTCAGAAGCTCTTCACAGGAGCTTACATTTCCTGGAGACCTCACTGCTGAATGAGAAAACATCATTTTTGTACTTGCATTCTGCCTTTGTTGCAGGATGCTCCTTGTGTCAGGGGTACTACACATTTGTGTGTACGTCTTGAACACTTCAGGAGACATGGCTTCAGTTACCCATAGTAAGGCTATGAGCAGTCATGAGTGTCTTCTGGGACCAGCCTAGTGCAGGGATCCTGGCCTCAGCTTGCTTTGGGAAATAACAAAAAATGGCAGATGTGTTATCTCTTCCGACAAATGTTTTGTGATTGAGTCTGTCACTTTGAACTTTATATTTCTAAACTAATCCCCAAATCCTCACACTGTACCTCAGCAATTTACCAACAGAGTTTTTGTCTCCATCTCTCCAATGCTTTTAGGTCTGTGCAGTGTGGTTTGTAGAATGCTCCCAGTTTTCTAGGCTTTGTGTTCACTGTCCTCCCTTCTGTTTTAAAAATCTGCTCTAGCGAATGGTAGGTGCCTCAACAACACATTACAAATCAGAGCCAGTGAAGAACATCTGCCCTTAGTACACTTTAGGAAAGCCTTTTCTGCTCTCACATTTTAAGGATGTTATCAGCTTTGCAACTACTCTTCTGCCCACAAAACAACCAGGATAGCCTTTGCTAGACTGATTATGATGCTGGAAAGAGGAGACCGATCTCATCACACCTCTATCACTGTCTCGGTGTTTTATAGGAAGGGTATTGTCCTGAATGGCAGGAATTATTGCACTGAAATGTTTCTAAGATCCTCCCACTTGTTAACAGTAAAGTCAACTTTTGCTTGCACAAAAAGGAGCAAAAATATTATTCATTTATTGAAGATACTATCCTCTTTCTACTCCAGTTTATCTCCAGTTAATTATTATTGTGTTAACCAAACTCACTCCTTGGGAAGTAAAGGGCTTGACTTACTTAGCTCTCCCACCTTCCATGCAGAAGGAAATTCTTCTGTTTAAGGAGCAGAATCCTCTGCAGGTGACCATTTTCCACCAGTCTTTACTCAGGCATGAGTCAGCTGTTGCACAAAGTCAGCAGGGGCCTTTTCAGCAGCTTCAAACAGCTGCTGGTTCAGATGTTGCCTGAGTGTGCATGCTGAATAGGAGGGAGCAGGAAGCCTTTTGCTGCCTGTGCTGTCTGAAGCTTGACAAAGCTGAATTTTACAATTTACTCCCTCTCTGCCTTGAGCACACTTTTCATAGAAAGCTACTCTGGGTACCTCCTGCTCACTGCGCACAAGGTATGTTTCACTCAGCTTGCCTCTGCAGCCAAAATGTTCTGCTGCAGCAGCCTTTGAGCCATGACAGAGAAAGCCAAGTGGGAGATGGGTGTGAGGGATGCAGTCAGGTGTTGTTGCAGAGGGAAGTGACTGAGCTGCTCCCAAAGTCCTGCAAGGAACAGAGTGCCCAGGCATCAGCCCTCTTCCCTGCAGTTTGCTGACTTCTTTTTCATGGCATGTTGTGCAAGCAGCATTTCACAACATTTTCAGATGACAGAAAGTCTCTGCTTGTGGTCAGATATTTCTGACATCCCTAGTCTGTCATCATTAAAAGTTACAACCTACCTTTTTTATGAAGGTTTTTTTCAGCAGTTATAAATATTCAGCAATGACTAAATACTTAAGAATCACTTTTTATTCTTACAAAATTCCATCTTTGCATTTCCTATGAATAAATTAATGCATGTGGGAACTACAGGGATCTTGTGCCAGGAGATCTCTATCACCATGTTCTGCTGAACTACAAACTGAGTGGAACATTTTCATGTACATAAATTAGTTTCACATGCAAAAATTGGCAGATGTCACAAATTAGTTCTTGAAAAATTCAGTCTAATAAAGCATAGACAACCCCACTGGAATAAGCAGGATCTCCCAAAGCATGTAGCATTCTGACTGTGAGTCTTGAAGCTATTATAATGTAAGTGGAGTAAACATTTGGCCAATACAAAAAATGGGCAAATCTCCCATTTATGAACCCTGCTGTGGTTTCTGCATTCACTCGGCAAGGGCTGTGGGATTGGTTTCCATAGGAACCATGGGAAAATGAAGGAAAAGCGCTTACCTGAAACCCAGTTGCATAATATTACCGCTGCAAGTCTGTAGTGAGGCACTGGGTACAGACCACTGGCACTGATCTGACCCTTTGAAGTGTAAGATATCCCTGCCATTCCCGCAGCATGGGAAGGCACATGGGGCCTGTGCCCTGGGCTCTGGTGTGGCTGGGCGCCGAAACCTGTGATGGAAGATGGATTTGCAGCAGTGAATACCCAGAATTACAGAGGCCTCTTCAAACACAAAGCATTCAGCACAACTCCCTTAGAGCCTCCTCATTTGCAGAGCAGTGTTTGGATGATGGGAGAATTGAGCACGTCCTCAACATTTCCTCTGGGTGGGTATGCAAAATGCAGAGGTGTGCAGTCCAAGGACATGATCCCAAGTGGGCTTGGCTGCTTCATCTTTGTGCTTTTAGTTCCTCCTACCTCTCAGAAAAGCAATTGTGTCTGCCTCTCTTCATTTCCTTCTGCTTTGCTACATCAGCTGAAGGAGAAAGTCTCAGTTTGTTCTCTCTCTGGGCCTGGGGTCACAAAAGCAAGTCTCTGCCTCCCTTAGCTTTAGGCCCAAAGGCAGATTGCCAGTGGTGACAGCCCAGCATGGGGAATACACCTTGATGTGCATGATTTAATTGAGCATGTGAGGTTCGTAAAGCTTGGTCCACACCATCAGTTCCACTCCCCACTTAGACTTCCACTGTTTCTGACTTTGGAGTCTCAGGGATACTTTCCGCAGCCCGCAATCTGCACTGCAATAAGCATTTCCTTGCCGCTTTTAGGATGAAAAATACACCTGGCACTAAAGTTCAAAATTAGTAAATTTTGCTCTGCAAAACACCATCACTGGTGCAGCAACTTCTTGTGGCTTTCAAAACAGGACAGTGTACTGTATCTTAAAGGCAATACCAGCATTATGGTGAGCTGAGGGAAGAGAAAATTTGCTGTGTTCAGAGGTTTCAGGATGGGATTAATACCTTACAGAATGCTTACAGTAGTCAGTACAAAAACATATGTGTAAGGCACAGGTATGTGCCTTATCACTCCCTCATATACACAAATATAGAAGAACAGCAAGTTAAATTACTCTCTCTGTTGAGAAATTGCAGTAGTCTTCAGGGCTGATACCGAAACTATTGCAAACTATCTTGGAAGCCTATTTATGAATATGAATTTCTGGAATTTGTTTACCCACCTGGGCTTCTCTGCATGTGGTGTAAACTGGGGAGTCTACCACAAACTTGGCATTTATTATGCAGATTGGTCTGAAAAAGCAGGCAAGAATTGTCTTCATCTTGGTCTTTGAACATCAGAAAAATAAAACTGTTTTAAATTGCTTGGCTCTACTTTTTAAGGTCAAGAACAGTCCCTCATAATTTTTTTTCCATTCCATTTCAGTGGAACTTTGTTCTCTCTGAAGGACATTAAGTGAGTGGTGACAACTTATTGCTGAGAACAAAATGATAGTGTTTGCTGTCATACCCATCAAAGAAGAAGATCGCTGTGAGAGCTACTTTGCTAATGCTAGAAAGTAGCTAGGTTTGGCTTTATTTGAGTGTCATGTTTCTTTTGGTCCAACAAAAACCTCTAAATGTGCCCTGGAACCTAAAAATGGTCCTGATAAAATAATGAAATCTCTGTCTATGTCTTCTACAAGTGCCAGCAGATTGGATTGAATTATATCTGAGAACATAATTCATGTAATCCAGAAACGAGTGAAGTCCTTGGTCTCTTCTACTTCTTTCTTTGCTAGGTTGCTGTACTGGATGATGCCATATTAACAGTTCTGAAGTTGGAAATGACTATTTATGAAGGAAGGCAAGTGTTCAATGGCTTAAGACAAATTGGTTTGAGGAGCTGTTCCCAGAAGCTATGCTGGAAACTATACTCATCAACTCTGGTATCCCTACAAATTGTAGATAGGCCTTGCATTTGGTCTGGCTACTGCCAGTGACGTTGCAGGACTTGGCTTGTTCACTTGCCCTTCTAACTTCCACACTCTGCCTACATAAAGTTCTTTGTGGGAAAGGTGTTTTTGCCATGGGAGAACTTGGGCTGGACACTGAAGCTTCAGGAACTTCCAGCCTGAGGACTGACAAATGCAGTCCTGTGACTGCTCCAGCCCCTTTGCCTGCTCGTGTGTCTCAACATCCCTGTTACGCACAGATAGCAAGGTACCCTTCCTTGCACCGTATACTTTGTTCCAGCAGAATCTGTGTGACTGTTCCTGGATGAATGCCTAGATCTGGAGCTCATCATTGTGTGATGAGCCAGTTCTGCCCAGCATGTAGCCTGATGCCTAAGTATTTGGTTTGGGATCTTAGGCAGCAGAGATTTCTCAAGGGGGAAGGTCTACAAACGCACTTGTCTGCAGCGGGTGATGAATGTTTCAGGAAATTTAGTGTATCTGACTGCGCACTGCAGCACCTTTTCCACAGTATTTTGGAACGGGTTTTGAGATGGGAGAAAATGGATTTTGCCTGTAACATATTTTTGCATATTACTTATAATTCACATTGAAACATACACATTAAGCAACAGCACACATCTGTAGTAACAGCCTTTGATTGACACAGAGAGTCACAGGAAGGATGTATCACTCAGAAGGCAAAAGAGAAAACAGAAAGCAATCTGGTGAAATGGCAAAGAAGAGGGATATATTCACACCAAAAATATTGTTTAAGAAATGGAAATCTAGTTCTTGTAATGCTAATGGAGTGGAAACTAATCTTCTACCTTACCTGCCAGAGTGGAAGCAGGATAAAAGGAAATTTCAAGAGCAAGTAGCCAAGGATACCAAGGGCAATAATAAATTATTTGCTGTGTATCAGAAATAAGAAATTTGCAAGACAGTCAATGTCTGTACTGGACCATTAGAGTGTGAAATGGACAGTCCCATTGCACAGATACTAAATAGTACTTTTCTCTTGGCTTAAAGGCAAAAGTTATTGGAAAATAAGGATTCTCATTTTATTTTCTGTTACAGCTATAGCTGGTAAGCATGAACTATGGAGGCAAAGGCCTCAAAAAACCTCAACATATTCTTTAGTAATAAGGTACTAAAATTAAGGCAGAATTTATATATACTAAAAGAAAGAAAGGAAAAAAATTAAGGCAGAATTTATATATACTAAAAGAAAGAAAGGAAAAAAAAAAAAAAGACCAACTATCTTTAGCCCACATACAGCTGTAGCAGTAGCAGACAATGTTGGAAGAGACCAGAACTGTACAATCTGAGCAGGCAAAATGAAGGGACCAGACCTCAATGAAAGTTTCAAGATGAAAATGATGCCATGGGTTTTTTACCCAAATTTCCAGATTGTTTACTATTCTGTTCCTGACTTGTCTGACACATAAAGTTTTTTTCCGTCTTTCTCCAAAATGCACTGTCCACAGGGAAACTACTCTTTTTTTATTCTTCTCTGGCTGGGGAGGAGCAGTGCTTGTGACTAACTCAGAACCCACCAGCACATTCAAGTTGCTTCAGTTTCTTCTTTCATTGTGCACTGCCAGTTTGCAATCCCCTTCCCTAAACTGAAATTTAACTACAATTGTGTGGCCAAATAGTAATTTTCAATAGGGGCATTTTGATGTTCTTCATAAGTCTCTCTATGCCTCACTAATCTAAATCAGGGAATCTGCCACCTAACTAGTCCCTTTCCTCTTCAGGCCATTACAAAGCACTCTGAGACACAGTGGCCCTAATGCTTCTCCTGACACTGCCCTGCTTTCTTGCTGAAAATGGCTGGTCTTGTATGCTGTTCATTTTCTACCTATTAACCACATTTTAATATATTACAAGACTCATTCACCTCACTTCGATTGCTCCAAGAGCCCTGATAAAAGCCTTCAGAAATCCTGAGGAAACATTGGTTCTGATGTAATGAGGTTGTTTATCTGGAAGCCTTTGTTTGGGGTCCAGTCACTTCATCTTGCTGAAGCCACAAGAAGAAAGTGAGAAGGTAGGGAAAGTGGCAAACATGACAGACATGGAAGGAAAGGAATATTGCCTTCTGTGAGATTCTAAGATTGAGGGCTGTAATACAACTTCGTCTTCTCCCTCTGATAGTAATAGGATAAATAAAATAGAAGTACAGAGTAAAACCACAGACATCAGGAGCACGAGTAAGACCTGCCCAAACAGTCCATTGTGTGGACTTTGCCCAGCCAGATCAGCTCTGCATCCATGTTGTCTGATGTGGGGAAGGTGTCCACAGCTGCTGCCCTGGGTGCTCAACCACCCATCTCCCAAGACTGAGCTCCCCTTTGTTGGGATTTGGGGCAGTAGTCATCAGCTGACGGCTTATCTACAGGATCAAAGCTGTGGTTTTTCTCACTTCAGGCACCAACACCTCTGCTGCATGGCACTGCCTTTCCAGAGAGCCTGCATGGCCCAGGAAATCGTTCAGCCAAGTAACCATGTCTACACAGCAAGATGGCATTTACTTCAAAAAGACTAGATTCATATTACTGACATAAAGATGTCATTTGGAGTCCCTCTTTGCAAAACTCCTCTCCTCTGCCTGGCTGGTAGGAACAGGATCATTAAAATTTCACATCCTGGGCCCCAGGATTCTTCACTCTACTCTTATCTTGGCTTTTCAGTCCTTAACAAGCAAGCAATCGGTTTTCTCCTTATGGACAACTTTCTATGTCTTGTTAAATAGTACACTCAGAGATGTGCTGTCACTGAGGTGTCTCCATTAGCCCATTCACTGTGGATGGTGGAAGCAGTCTGACAGGCAAGACTGGGCACTGAGATGGTTGCAGGGTTCCTCACAGAGTTCCCTTGAGCCTCATTTGTGGCAGCGGGAGTCCAAGCAGCTTCAGCTCATGTAAAGCAGACAAGCTGACTCCCCACATTCTTCCCCTGTGGTTCAAACCAGGGTCATCTTACAGATAGCACTCCGCATAGATGTCGTACCAAACAAGTGGGTGAATGATGTTCTCCTTTTCCCCTTTGCCCCATCAGGCCATGAAGAGCTGAATTCTCTATGGCGATGCAATGGACTGATATAGGATCTATCCTGTGTGAGCATTGCCTCAGGTTGCCCCAGCAGAGGACACTGTGGGTGGCAACGTGAGGGCTCACCCTGGTGACGTGACCTCAGTCTGCGCTCAGAGCACCATGGTGTTGGGAATGCAAGTTCTAGTTTCTGTGTACTTTTCTTTGGCAATTCCTCCCTGCCCAAACTGTGATATCTACATGAAATGAATGCCTTTCTATGTGTGTGTGTGTAGGCTTGCAATAGCAAGGAATCAGGTAGCAAATCAGTTGTACATCATATTGTGGTGCAAGGTGTGGTGCTCAGTGCATAAAGATTTGTAGGCAGTGTTCATAGCTGATGACTTGCACTGCTTCTAATGATAAAAGAATTACTTTTAAATGAAAAAAATAATAAAAAACACAGGGAGATTAAAAGTAAAGGTAAATTCGGCTAAATACTAAAAAAATACTTAAGGAAAGGTTGTATCTGTGAGATATCTGTTGTCTAAACTGGCTGGGTGCATCACTGTGATGGCACCCGATGCTATTCAAGCACAAATGTCAGGAGACAGCTCATCATCCCGGACAGGGCAGCTGTGGCAGAGAATAGCCATGGCCCCTCATACACCCATTACCAGGGAAGCTGGGGCTGGGGTTCACATAAGGAATGTGGCAGGTCTTCCTCTGGTGCTCCACTAGGTGATCTGGTACCAGTCAGCTCCTTCTGCCCACAGCTGACCTTGACCCTGGCAGAAGACTAAAGACTAGATCAATTCTCGACACTGCCTTTTCTGACCCAACAAACTGATTATTGGAAAAGATAACTTCAAATGTAGTGATTTTGTCATCAGATATTTGTCTTTCTTTGTAGTCTGTTATGAAACTTGGCTCATTGCTGTAATGTTCTGATTTTGTTTTCTAGAGCTGTACTCTGTATGGTTCTCAATGTTAACCAAATACACTTTAGAATTCAATTTGGCTTCCCCTAAGGAAGAAGCACAGGAATTGAAAGAGATTTTTGCATAATGCTGGGTCATACTAGGCAACTTCTCAGCACTTTGTACATTTATGTATACTTTGTACATCAAGACTCTGAATCTTGATTCTTGTGGAAGAAAGTAGTAACCCTCACAGGTACTAAATGCTCCTGGGATTGAAGACAAAGAATTACCAGTGGGCTGCATGATTCATCTCTGCCCTCATTGCTGAATATATGAGACAAAAATAAAGTGTTTCAAAATCATATATCCTATGCCAACAAAAAAATTTAAAAATCAATACTAAAATAGTACATTCTGGGCAAAGTTCCCCTAAAACAGTAGGACAGCAGTTTCTATTTTAAAATTGATTGTCTTTTTTTTTTTTTTTTTTTTTTCTGTAGTGCAGGAAACAGCTGCATTTTGCTGTAAGAAGGAAAACTCAATCAAATAAAATGGGAGAAAAAAGTATCTTATCTTTACATTAAACACATCCTTGAGGTTCTTTACTAACACATAACTGTGTTAATAGTTTCTCATCATCACAACTGCTGACGCAAGCCATGGACTCCTTCTGACTCAGAACACACTCTGAGAGGATACGGAGTGAGGTGACACCAACCTGGACATTCTGCTCCTGATGCATCAGCCTCTGGAGTATAAATCAGACCCTGACTCTCTTTTAGCCACTGTTCCTCACTTTGATACCAATGCTTTTGCTCTGTTGGATGTACAGAGGGCATCATAACAGTGTCCTACCTGCAAAAACTAGACCAAACATCAGAGGATTCATAAAAAGGGTGTAAATGGCAAGACAGTTATAATCTCCTGCAGACTGTCTTTAGAACAGGTTTCCCAGGAAACTGAGCTCTACGCCTGTCCCAGACCTACATTCCTGACAGGATTAACTCTAGAAACATCCCCCCTGCTCCTCTGTGAGCAAACTTTTTTTCAGTCTTGGTGGCTCTTAGCCATGTTTCCAGTGCACAAACCTGTACAATGCTCAGCTTTTTGTAAGATGGGCTCCCTAGAACTCCATTGCTTCCCAGACACCCAATGCAGATTATTCTTTGGTCTGCTTCTTTTTAAAGGCTATCATGGTGGTTTTCTGAACTGTGCCTTTAGCTCCATTATTGATCTCCACCTCAGTGGCTGCCCACCGTAGCTGTGAGCTACACCCATGCATCTTGCTGGTGCTGTTAGTCCCTGGCAAGCAGAATTTAGCTTGAGATTGGACCTTGCTGTATTTCAATATCCCTCCACTTTTTTTAAGGCTTTTGACTTGGGCCCAGTTCTCCATGACCACATGACATTATGATAGCAGAAACACAGATGAAATGAAAAAGATGAAAGAAATAAAGAGTAGAAAGGGAATGTGTTAGTTTTGACAATGATTCTTTATTGGGTGTTAATACACCATTCATCAGGGGTGCATCCTTCTCCCTCGCTGGCTGCAATCATCAAGTGGTTGGCTCCATGCACTCTGGGAATTGCATGGAGGTGCTGGTGAGGGCACAGAGGGCAAAGCTCTTAATTTCAGTATACTCTGTTAGCAGCACCTCCTACAGTGTGACAGTGCTGGCTATGGCTTGTGTAGGTTTCTGTCTGTGGGCTTTTATGCATAAAGCTGTGGGCTTCTGCCATGTGGCTGCCCCATCCTACTATATCCTGGTTCAGATATCAGTTCTGCATCACTTGGGAAAAGTAAACACCCCAAAAAAGTGAATTTGCCACCTTCTGGTATGTCCCTACCTCATACCATATATTTCCGCTGAGCAGTTCAGTTCCTTGTCCTGTCTTGCCACTTTCTCTGCACCAATTTAATGCAAACAGCCCTTTAGGTGATGCTGTGGAAAGCGCAAATGAGCTGCACAATGAAAGAGTAAGCCATTTCCAGCACTGGCCATAGCCTAGAAAACATACTAACTTTACAGTAAGAAAACATTTTAGTTTGTGAGAATTAGAGTCAGATAGTTGTCATAGTACTGACAGGCAATTATAATGATGATCTTTGGTCTGGGTAGCAGCGATTGTCTCCAGGCTCTGGCACAGTTCTTGACCTCACTCAGTAAGTCACAGAAGGGCAGGGAAAAAAGTGCCTTTCACTGCCACCAGCAAATGCCTTGACTCTCCCAGAACTGCATAGCTGAAGATATGTGAACTAGGCATCAGTAAAGAAAATACCCTGATGGCTGTGACACTGCCTCTCTATCATGTTAAATAACCAATGGCAAGACACAAGCCAGATGAGCTGGGAATTTATCAGTTTGCACAAAGGTTATAATCAAGTGGAAGAAGTGCTTTTGTTGTTTCATCTTTGAGGGTAAGTCTCTTGTAAGCTCTGTTCACCCTATAAAGAAAGAAAAGGAATTCCTGGGAGAAACATGAATACAATGTAGGAAGGCTGATTGAGGGTTATTTGTGCTTCTTTTTTCCCTTCCAGCCTGCAGTGTTATTTTGAGTTAGCAGAGTTCAAGATAAACACTCTTTTGGAAACTTAAAACATGGAACTCTTTGTCCTCAGCCTGGGGCCTTAGAGCCTTCATTTGTTTTCCCTTGCTCCAAATGAGCTACAGTAAAAATACATAGTAGTTTGTTTCTCCTTTGTTATTTAACAACCCCAGGTGGAGGGTGTACTCTGCCATGGCAGCAGCTCAGTTGGTTGAGATACTGGCTCAGAAGGAGGACTCTGCTCCCATCAGCTGACAGAGGCCGCAGCTCCACTCCCAGGAGATCCCCAGCACATGACATATACAACAGAAATATAAAAACTTACCTCATGTTTGAGGTAAGTTGCTTGCAAATTGTATTTTTAGCAAAGCGAAACAAAACTGGTTAAAATGGACAGGTCTATTCAGTTCTCATTTTGATTCTGGAACTTAGCTCACATTGAGAGTTTTAAATCTTTTCTGGGAACACTGATATTGTAAAGAAGACCTTTAATCATCTGATGGTCACCTTATTAGTGATGTCTTCTCTTGGAATGAGCAGAAGGGGTGGACAGAGAACCCATCCCAGATGATGTGGCACCTTCAGGAAGGATGTGACTAGTGAAAAGGAAGGAGGGGTATGTATGACATGGCTGCTCTAGGTCTGGGTCTGAAAATTAAAAAATTAATTCATATGGAGGAAGGCCAGGTAGATGTATCTCCTTGGAAGAATGCACATATAGCCTAAACCTATTTGTTATATGTGACCCTGAATGGTAGTACTCAAAACAGAACAGCAGTCAAGATGAGCATTTTTTATCAAATTTTGCCAAATTCTGCTGACAAATTATATCTGTCATCCTGATTTGCTAATAGAAACTAGATTACTTAAACTACCAATGCCACAAAACTAATCCCTTGTTTTGAAATTTCCTTATGTGCTCCCCACATAATCACCAGCCTATTTTGAAGGAGGAGCTGTTATACCACCAATGATTGCAGCATAATCACATGGAAGGGAGACATGACCATGACTTCTGCCACTGCCACTGAAAAATGCCAGCAGAACTTTCAAATCTATACAGTCTTCAGATACTTCCACTAATTTCCTTTCAGTTTCAAGAAACATGGGACCACACCATCTTCCTCTGGTGCTGGTGGAAGAACTGTAGGTGGCTGAAGACCTGCACTTCTCCACATCAGTCTTTCAAGCAGAAGGGATCACTGATGTTGAAGGACTATGATATCTTGTTCAGCATATCCTCAGCTCCTGCAGGCAGCCCTGCTGAGGTCAGCAGGATGGCCTGGGTGAGAGGCAACAGCAGAAAAGAACAGAAATGGATCTCAGAGTGTCCCCGGAGTAAGGCTTGTCTGAAGAGCCTTGCACTGTCTGCCATACTGTCCATCCGCACACAGGCCTGCTTTGGAGCAGTAACCCTACCCTTCCTTAAGGCATGAGAATGTTGCTACAATGCAAGTTCTCCCTGGAAAATTTCTCAATTTCTTGCCAGCCTTTCACCCATTTGGATGCATTCAGAGTCCTTTTCTAGTTTGATTTTTTTCGTGGTTTTTTGTTTGTTTGTTTGTTTGTTTGTGGGGTTTTTTTCAGTCCTTTGTTTTGTTTTGCTTTGCTTTCTTCTGTATGTGACACTGAGAACAAGGAAGAGGTTTGTAAAAACTTGAGCCTAAGATGCATTTTGTATGCTGTGTTCATACCATAAAGGGATTTAACTTGCATATTAGAACCAGATCCTTGCTGTAGCTGAGCATTTTGCACAAGGTCATTGCAAAAGGAATTGTTTCTTTAGTTTCTTGGCAAATTATGCTGCTCTCCTCAAACAAAGTGTTCAAGACAAAGGCATAGCAATTCTGCATTTAGACAGGCATACAAATACAACAGTTGTGATACATAAATGTACTTCTCTGCTCCCAGCTCATAAGTGACTTAATTTTGAAAAATAACTACAAAAGGTGAATAGGTGAGGAGTTTCCTCTCAGCATTACCACAGTGAGGCAATTTTCCTTTTGCCCTCTTGTTTGATCTATAACTGGATCAGTTATACAATGTAACTTTAATTATCTCAATACAAAATTTATTTCAGTTTCTCATGACTCAGATAAACATGAACCTTCTGAGTCCACAAATGCTACAAGAAAAAGCTCAGATACTCTTCGAACTGCAGAGAAAAGGGTTTTGCCTGTTTAGCTAGGATTTTTTTTGTGCAGTTTGGGGTTTTTTTGTTGTTTTTTTGGAAGCATTTTTATTGCTGTTATGATCATCATCATCATTATAATCAGATTTCTTTGCATTTTTCCTCATCAGCATGGGAGCTGGCATTAACCAAGGTTTGGATAAGCAAGGTTTTCAAGTACACAGTGACTGGGAGACCCTATTTTTATTGTGGAGGGTACATCACTCTGTCTCACCTGCCCCTGCTGTAGCAGCTCTACAGAACTTTTCCACTGTGTTTAAAGGGTAACTGCTTTACATAAAATATTTTTTTTAAATGAAAATATTTGTTATTGGGTCTTCAGCCAGAATCAGCTGTGTGAGTAAAAAGTGGAAGTGGATAGGCTTTCTTGTGTTCACCCATGCAGCTGTGTTTATGCTACAGGCCAAAGCAATCAGCACCACCAAGCAGCAAAACTAACTCTGTCTTGCTGCCTCTAAGAAAGCCCTTCCCAAATGGTGCACTTTAGGGTCAGAGGATACAATGGCAGATTATTCCAACATTTTTGAGGATATTAGGCACATGCAGTTGATATTTCTGTGTTCGCTGATGCCTACTTCATCAAATGAGGCACAGACTCGAGGTACTCTAGAGAGGCTTTTTATGAATATGTAGGAGTATCAGAGGCAGAAATTTCAAAGCTCTGTACCAGTCAGTGTGCTTTAAGAAGCCTGGGAGACCTCCTACTCAGCAACACTGCCCTTAAATGGCAGGTCTATTGCAGGCAAGTGATGTTACCTTCATCAGAAAAAGCCCAGGCAAGCACAGATGCAGTTTTCAACTTAGTGGGCACTACCTTTTTTATGGTTTTATTGTCCATAGAGCTATTATTGCCTCTATGACTTAAAAGAAGTCCTTTCTTTGAAGAGTGTGGATGGAGAGGTGTTATACCATCTTTGATTCTCTTTTCTGCAGGGCTCTTTTACTCTCACTTTAGTGTCTCGACCCTGTCCTAGTGTAACTTCTCTCCCACAGAGATGGATAGGTTATGCTTACTCTCTAAAGAATCATTTGGCTCTTGGATAAATTATCCAAGACTATATGTAAATTTCCTGGTTTTTTTTCATAATTTGTTTACAGTTGGCTTTGTCATATCCTTTAAAAAACATCCGTCTGCATGCACTTAATCTTGATCTTCTAGTATGTAATTCTTGAACTTGAGTGAATGATAAAAAATAGTTTTCCTACACAATAAAAAAAAGGAAATAAAATTAAAGGTTCAGAATTAATTAACTGTTGCAATTCAAGACTTCAAAATCATAAACAAGCTTTTTTTCGGTATCTTTTAATACAAGAAGAGGTACTTATTACAAATAAAGGTATTTGGGAGGAAAAATTAATTAGTGAATCTTTTGAAGACAGTGATAATGATAATGATGTTGAGGCAGTGTTACTGTCATTCCAGTTCCACTAAAGTGGCAAGGAAACATAACCAAATACCGCTTTGGAGTGTCACGTACATTGTGCTTTAGTTTCACAGTGGAGCATTAATTTTGGTCTGTAATTTGCAATGAGGAAGTCTTAGTAACCACTTCTGAATATAGGATCATAGTGTACATTTGAGACTGTTGATTATATCTCACTGCAATGCAGGAAAAACAGATACAGACATGAACATCCTGTGCTTCATAAAAAATGCATTAATGTCATATTAATGTGCAATATATTAATTAAAATTATCCCTCTCCTCTCCACCTATTGAAGAAATGAGTACCAATGTTGCCCTTAAAACTAGTAATCACATCTTTATTTATGTCCAAGTTAACCTTACAGTCCCACAGAATACAGTGACTTGAGGGGCACAAACACTCACATTATAGATAGATTGTAAATAATAAAAATCTTAAAGTCAAAGTTTTATACAGTTTATTCATAATATCTGTTAATTTTTAGACAGCCTTTCAGATTCTGTAATGCTACAGCTTTTGTCAAGTGTGTTACGAGACTGAAAAATGCTTGTGTCTGTTGAGGTTCTCTCTGAATTACCTTGTGGCTATTTAGTGCAGCAAGCATGTGCCATATTCTGCCAACACAAGAAAATGTGAAGCTAGGAAAGCAAACAGCAAACTGCTTTATTCCCAATCACAGGGCAGAGAAAAATAGCTGTTTACTATCTTTCATCTGAGTGATGGTTTCAAGCATTTTGTGATATATATGGTTGCCCTCTTACTGTGCAGGAAACTACACCGTTAATATAGAAAAGTATTTACAGAAACAAAGCTTGTTCTTCCTGGTATGAAATGGGAATATATTACTATGGTTTTATTTCTTTGAGCATGTATGAAACATTCCTCCATTTTGTCCATGATGATACTTGGTCTGGAATTTGTCACTGTAGTCTGAACTGCAGGAAACCCAGCAAGGCACCTTCTCCAGCATCAAGCCCTAAGCTGTGTAACATCAGGCCTCCTCCACTGCAGCTGGGAATTGTCCTCAGCAAAGCTGCAGTGGGTCTCCTGTGCTGTTTAGTGTCACAGAGAGACAGAGTGAAGGACAATTGGTAATGGATCTGGTTGCCAGGGTTTATTTAAAACCCACAAAGATTAGAGCTTTCACCCTTCTTGATATCTGACATAGACATTATTTGCAATGTAGTGCTCTTTGGCATTACATTGCTAAGATCTCAGCTGCTCTCCCTGCAGTGAGGTTTTTGCTAGTGCAGGATACTTGGGCAGAAAGTCATGTTGCTTTCTTCTGTACCACTACACAGAACTACCTAACTTTGGCATCAGCAGACGAGGATCATGGTCATTAAATTTAATTTTTCTCCATCTCTCTGATCTCTAGATTCCTCCACCACATTCAGGATCTTTCCTCCAGCTAGGTGGTTTACCTTCCTCCTTTACCCTCCCATTTTCTTTCTAAACCCACCTCTTTAAGCGAGAATTTTTCTTTTGGCAACAGGTCTCCTTTCTGGAGATTCTAGCACCTGATTTTCTCAATTCAAATTGTCTACCTGCAGAAAGACAATGTATGATAAGCCTCCCAAGTGGTGGTGCTGTCTAATGGCTCTCACTCATTGGGTCACTTGGAATGTGCCTCTTTTCTTTAGTCCAGTTGCTGCCTAGTTTACAACCAGTCTGTTCTGATGGTGGGTAGTAAACTCTCAGGCTTCTGCCTGCGTGTTCAAGACACCAATTAAAGTCTGTCTCCACACCCTTGCTCATACTCATACTCAATTATTTCCCACCTGTGATACCATGCTACTGCCTGTTCACTTCTCACCACAGTGCAGCACAATGTATGACACTTGAATATTGGGCCACCATCTCCTCAAATGGCTTGTTATTACCGTGCATGTGAAAAGGCTCTGTGCACCTCTGCTACTACCAGCTATCAGCTTGCAATTAGATTCTAGCATCATCTGGACACCTCTCCAAGCAATACAGCCTTACTGCAGGGCTCCTTGAAACCAAATGCTGCTTTGCCACTTGCCACCTTCATGGAAATCCTGTTTAGGTGGAATTGCAGCTTACCCATGCAAGAGCGCTGCAGCACAGCAAGTACGACAGCGGCACAGTGCCATGGAACTCAGGCAGGTTGATGCTTTCTGTCACGAGACAGAGTGTGAAACAAGGTGGTACATTTTATTTCCTCACACCACCATCGTAATCATAACACTATACCCTGGAGGGTCACGGGGGGAGCAGTGAGCAGCAGGCAAGAAGAAGTTCCTTGGAGCTAACCAAAGCCAAGTGCTTTCCAAGCAGTACAACTAGAGGACTGAATGGGCCCTGAGAAGTGGCCTGGATCGTACCATGAAATGCATCAGAATAAATCTAGTTACATTTATACTGAAAAAAATGAGGATTCAAATCTATGTATAATGTGTTCTCAAGGACCCTTCATCAACTCTTGCTAAAAACACTTTTTCTGCAGACCAATAAAAGTTTTCCTGCTGAATTATTAAATGTGTGAATTTTTGTTCTACGCAGCCAGGATAAGAACTCCTTTTACTCTTTCACTTCGCAAATTACTCTTATGCTTTTGATGTACTTTGTAGGTTGTTTCTGTTCCACTCCCTGCAGGGGTTGTCCAGTCCTCCATTTATGCTGTAGAAGTTGACATGAGTCACAGTGACATTCTGAAATTTTTACTGGTATGAAGATTTTTGGCTCAATGGTTTTTCCAGGTAGTCATTTCTTGAGAAAATTATGCAAGGTATTAACGGTACTATTTTCACAGAACTTACATTTTGGATAAATGTTAATATTAAGCTTTTATTGTCACTGTTCTTCAAAGCAATAAGTCTGTGCAATTCCTTTCAGGTAGTTCAATCCCTCCATAAGAATTGTTGAATATACCTTACTATAGCACAGTAATTCCCTGTAAAGTCTCTGCTATTCCAGGCAAAGGGCTTGTTTTTTCTGTAGGTGGAAACAGTTTTGCAGCAGGCTCTCCAATTCATTTCCTTCTATAGTGGTCCTTTGGGCTCATGAAGTGCAGCTTTATCTTAAAGAGCTTGGAACTGAGGTTAAACATCCCACTTTAAGTAATAGGGATTTATATTTTTGTAGGTCACCAAAGGTTTGCAACTTTATGTTTCTAAGCATCAACTTCTGCATGGAGACTACTCTGAAGATTCAGATTCAGATTAACTAACTTCTCAATATCTTCTTACAAAAAAAAAAAAGTATTAAAAAACCCTGTTCAACAGTTGGTTTACTTCTGCATTGCAGTTGAGCTTTATCCCTGAGCCATTCCTTCTTATAAATCTCAGTTCAAATATTCAGTTTTCCAGTTGGTCTGAAAATAATTAATGGAAGAAAGCAAATGTTGGATCTCTTTCTAGTTCAGAAATTGGAATTACATGTCAATGAAGTAACATGCAAGCTCACAGACCAATTTTCCACCATCCCTGAAAACTGCTAGTAAGTTCTCAATGACGGATAGTTGGAAGCAACTAGGAAAGAACAAGGTATATCTAACAGTTAACCAAATCATTAAATCTCTATAATGACATAACATCAGTGTAGCTCCATCAGTACTCAAACAACCCTGATCCCAATTTAGGAATTCCTGTTATTGTGCAAAATATATATGTTATATGCTGCCATCCTAGGCAGCACTTGATTCATCATTTGGCTATCTTAATTTCTTAAGATGAAAGGGGAAGTGTTACTCTGCATCAGCAGTTCAAATATATTTTGGCTGCAGACTAGCCTATTGGATGTGTCATCTAGCAAATAATTTTTCATGTGCTTGGTAATCATCTCAAGATTTGCTATCATTTTTAATGTGTGGCTCTTCCTGGCTCCTGAAGAGAATGTGTAGCTTTCCTCTATTTGCTTTCGACAATCTCAGCTAAGATAATTTGGGAAGCAGTGAAATCATTACTCATCAGCTGAAGGACATTCACTTCTTGTTGGGTTACTCTGTAATGATTAGGTGAGCGCAGTGAGTGGAGTGATCCATGGAGGAGTCTCTGCCTTCAAGGCAGAGGCAAATGTATGGCAAACGTATGGCAGGGATGTGTTTCCTCTGTCTAGCACTGAGCTACTTTCACAGGGTGGATTGTTGTCCTCTCAGTACTTTGCTTTTATATATTCCTAGTAGCAGCACTCTGACACAAAAGAGGACAAGTGTATGCACAATGAGATAACATCTGGGGCTTAGGCAGGACTATAGACAGGCCTTTAAGAGTTATACCCAGAAATAAAAACAAAGCAGGCAAACGTTCTTGAAGTAGTAACAAGTTCCTTGGCTAGTAATATGAGATAGATTGTTGTGTGTAATACAGAAGAGACAGAATTGTCCTTTCTACTCAGTTTTAGCTGGATTATAATTTCAAGGTTTGGCCTGTGTACATAGAATCTTATAATGGTTTAGGTTGGAAGGGCCTTAAAGACCATCTCATTCCAACCTCCCTGCTATGGTCAGGGACACCTTCCACCAGACCATGATTCTCAGAGGCCCCATCCAACACAGCTTTGAACACTTCCAGGAGCATCCACAGCTTCTCTGAGTAACCAGTTCCAGTGCCTTGTGGGGGCCTGAATATATGTTGTATTGTAAGATCTGTGTGTGTCAATGTGGGGGCCTGAATATATGTTGTACTGTGGGATCTGTGTGGGTCCGAGTTGCTCCAAACGAGCTGCAGCTGCAGAGTCCTTAGTTGGGCAGCAGCTGTAGCTCGTGAAGGTAACTGAAATAAATAGGGGTGGGTCGAGAGCTCAAGAGGAGCCCCTGAGAAGACAGGAAGGACTGTGCTGCAGAGAATGGAGAAGAGCCCCAGCAGCGAGGCAAGAAAAACACTGCAGTGAAGATTACAACAGTGCCTTACCATCCTCACAGCAAAGAACTTTTACCTCATATATAATCTAAAAATGTCCTTGTAAAAATTCCCCCTGTAGCTTTGCTGTAGGCTTCCTTCAGGTACTGAAAGGCCACAGCCTTCTCTTTTCTAGACTGAACAAACCCAATTCTCTCAGCAGTTCTTTATATGAGAGATGCTCCATCCCTCTGATGATTTTGGTGTCCCTCCTCTGGACTCACTCCAGCAGTTTGGTGTCCTCCCTGTGCTGGGAGCCCAGAGCTGGATGCAGGTTCCAGGTGGGCTCTCCCCAGAGCAGAGCAGAGGGGCAGAATCCCCTCCCTGCCCTGCTGCCCACGCTGCTCTGGATGCAGCCCAGGACACACTTGGCTCTCTGGGCTGGGAGTGCCCATGGCTGGCTCATGTCCAGCCTCTCACCCACCTGCACCCCCAAGTCCTTCTCATAGGGCTGCTCTCCATCTGCTCATGCCCAGCCTGTGCTTCTGGGTGTTGGCATAATAAAAGATAAATAACTGAATCTACATAAATGTACCAGGGAGACAAGTGATGTATAAAACACAAGGGATTTGGGATTTTTTGTTTTGATGTGGGACAAGTAAAATTAAAAAAAAAAAAAGCATAAAGAAGGAAGATCAATATGCTGGACATTTCTAAAAGAAAGTTAGAAAAATACATGTTGAAGTTGAATTGATATTCCTAGGAAATAAATTACATTACCTCAAGAGGGATCTTCAAGCCTTTCACTGAAAGAAAGCTCCATCCTTGAAGAGTCTGTGTGGGAGCAAGTTACCTGGGCCAACATTAAAATTCAGCTCCCAAAACCAAACCAAGTCTGTACTGTCCCTGCACCAGCCTCTCCTTCTCATCGCAGAAGGACAAACACATAGAATGACAAAGCTAATCTTCACACTGACAACATCAAGGCTTTAATACTGCTTTTATGAAAGCAAAAGATAAATACTAGATTTTGCTCTCATCCAGATCTATCTCCTTCTCTGTATCCACTTTCCTGCAGACACATTGCTGCAACTGATAGCCCATCCAAACTCACTGTGCAGGCAGGACTTTGGCTCGAGTGAGTGAGGCCATCCATCACGTCCCAAAGAGTCAGCACTGGGTCATGCATCCCCACCACAAGCATGCTACACCTGCCTCTGGGTACAGAGCAGAAATTCCTGTGTAGGATGTGTTTGTGGACAGGTAGTGAAGCAAGCCAAGTTTTCCCCTTGTGTTGTCTCTTCCAGGAAGGTGTTTATGTGCTATTTTTCATTTGCCCAAGCATTTCTTCTGAAAGGTTTCCTGGAGAGGATGATGCATCAGGAAGGTCCTGGAGATGTCACTCTGAATGCTGAGACACCACAACAGGAAGGCAGTGCTTTATGATAAGCACACACCTTTCCCTTTGATCTTCATTGGGACTTCCATTTCAAAGACTCAAATCAAACAGATAAGTGAAATAGTAATTAAAAAGCAAGACCCAGTCCTTCTCACATTCACAGCAAATCTGGTGGAATTCTGGCACAATTATTCCTATTTAATTGCTATGGAAATGAACTAAGAATTTAGTCTACTGTATCTATGCCTTTTTACATTTGCAAAGAAGCAGTCTAACAATTTTAGAGGCTTTTATGGCTCTATGAAGTCTTTAACAAAACTACAGAATCACAGAAATTGGAGACTGTGATAGCCACAATAAAGTTTCAGAATCAGAGAACATTCCAACATCCAGTGATACAACTGTAGTTTTCAAAGGGCTGATAGAGGTGCCAGTAATGTTTAAAATGGAAAGACCTGGAATCACTGCACATGCATTTTTATACGCACACAATGCCAGTCCTAAGCAAGTTTTGAGGTGTAGGAAGCGGAAGTAATTTTTCATTTTTACATCAGATTTGTCCAAATTTCTAGGGTTTTAGCCGAACCATTTCTTGGGAGAAAATATTTTTTGCTTATTTGGCAATAACAGCACATTTCTTCAATTCTTTTTTTACTTTTCTGTCTGTACAGTGACACATACACACATTTCAAATTCTGCTTTTCTGTGCAAAGAAAGATACCCAGTTTCTACTATAAATAGACAATGACTGTATTTATCCCTTGTGCTGACATGACACTTCATAAACACAGTGCTGTATTTGCACTGTGCAATATGAGTGGACAAGCACTTAAAAATTAGCAATTTTTGGGGTTTTTTTCAATTCAGATTATACCAACTACATAAGCATGGATTAAAAAAATACGACACAGGGGAAATAGAATGCTTTTGAAATATTTTCATTGATATTTAAATTCTGTGCACTTAAGCTAGAGTTCAGTATATTGAAAGGAAAATCTGACCAGCTTGTCTCCAAAGACACATCAGTAACTGGGGACTGCAAAGAGAGTGAGCAGCTGGGAAACAAGAAAAACAACATGAGTAAGGATGTTTAAAAAAATTAAATGTGTCATTGCCAACCTCTCTGTGATTTTCTTCTAGAGTTTAATATAGGATCACGGCACTTAGAGACATGGTATAGTGGTGAACTTGGCAGTGTCAGGTTAATAGTTGAACTTGATGATCTGAAAGGTCTTCTCCAGCCTAAACAATTCCATGATTTTATGATTTTATGATCATGTTGAAGTTACATCAGCCTTTCAGCCAGATTGCATGCATGTTATATCCAAGAAAGAAAACAGCAAAGACCTTCAGGAGAATCATCAGTGATTTAATTCAAGGAAAATCTACTTTGTGCTTGAGTGCACGACAGGTATAAGGAGGAGGTGAAGGACATCCCTTATGTGGTTTCCTAACATTCAGTCATAGCAAGCTCTCAGCAGCTCTGGTACGTGTTGAAATTCAGACTGTGCTTCAGAAGTGCAGACAAAACACAGTTTTCAAGAGAACTAGCGCAGAAGGAGACCAAGAGCTTCCAAAGGCTGGAAGAGTACCCCAAGGTCGGGATGAGTAAGGCTCCTGTGCACCTATATGTGTCCACTTTGTTAACAGTCACACATATTAAAGACGACATTTTTTAATTTTCTAACAGAAATTCTGAATCTGATCAACAGTACAATTCTTCACTGAAAGGGAAATCTCTATGTGAGCTAAATACTAGATGTTAATAAATGATGAAAATGAAATATTGTCATTTCAATCAACAGGCACAACAGGCACATCTCTATTTTCACAGCAATAATAGGTTTTCATGGCGATATAAGTGGTTTGCTTCAAAGAAGTGATTGTGCATTTTAAGAGTAGGTAGGTCAGACCTGCAGAGAGCAAGAGAATGGTAAGTAAGCCCGAGTCAGAAATGGCTTTTCTTGAGAAGAAATACTGATTTAAAGTCAAAGTAAAAGCTGAAGAAAATCTAAATAATTGTGGCAACTTGGCTTCTTCATCAGGAAAATCTTATTAAAAAAAAATCCTGGAACTTGCTAGAGCAGATTGTACCTGACTGGGAGGTATTTACCATGGAACAGTTCTTACATAAACAAGAGCTCTCCTGTCAGTGTGCATGCAGCAAAACCCATACCTATTAAGCGAATAACATATGTTTCTAACTTTGTGTTGGTACTTGAAAGTAAAAACAAAGCTTACATATTTCTACAAGAGTTTCTTTTAAACTGAAAGATACATTGCAATTTATACTACATCTGCATTCAGATAGGCATAAGAAAAGTTGGTGAGCAGTGCAAGGGCTTATAGGACTTGGCATTCTGGTCAAGTGACATATAGGAGTTATGTCCTTGGCTCCTGGAAAGATACAGTTTTGTTAAATTAATTTAATTATTTCAAATGCCTCTCCAAATCTTTGGTCCCTGTTGTGCCCATTATATATTTATACTGCAAGCTGTTGAGAGATGTGATGAACATCATCTACTAACCACAGGTTCTCCCTGCTGACTGGATGATCTTCAGTGGCAGGGAGTTCAGGAGGGAGCTTGGTGCTTTGCCTTGTTTTGTGTGTGTTTACTGCCTCTCAGTACACCCATGACTTAAGTTACATTATTCCAACTAGTTCAGCTAAGTGCACTGAATTGCCAATTCTAGTCAAAGCCTTTCCAAGAAATGCAAAGCACAGTTGCTAGTCCATTCAAATTCTTGATTTTGTAAAATGCTTTAAAGTGTGAGGATGGCAGCCAAAGTGGTGCTCCTGCTGTTAATAAGATAGCTCTTGCAGAAAGCACTTGTTCTCGTACTTTGTTGCTGGGAGAACTTTTGGGCAGTTAGTTCTTTACCTGATCTGAAAAAACTCAACAGCTTTGATTAAGACAAAACTGGAGCAAAATACCTTCAGTAAGGTCTCATCCTAACTGAGAAATTTAAAAGGGAAAGATGGAGCCAGAGGCCCACAAACCCCTTGCAGCTGGTGGCAGGGCCTGCATTCACTGCCCAGGGCCTGCAACAGAACCTTCTGCTGAATAAACATAGTATACTTCACATGCATGGGAAGTGTTCTTGGGTGGGTTCTCTCACATTTAGCAGAGGAGGGGACAGCTATTGTTCACCTTTTTTGGAAGGGCTAATTAGTAGGGAGGCAAGTTTCTGTCTGAGGGGGCAGAGGGGTAAATGCAGCAAAACTCTGGCCTTAAGATTGTATGAAATGGTCCTTGCTAAGGGATGCAGCAAAAACAGTGAATGTCAACACTATCCATGCCCAAACTGACCCTGTGTGTGAATAACATAATCTTACTGGCTTGAAACATCAACAGCCTTTTTTCCAAGGTCTCATTGTCAAAGGACTCCAGGAGGCTGGTCCAGCTCCTTGAAGGGCAGTGCTTTCCAAGGTATAATAAAACCTTTGCTCAAGGGGTAGACAATCTTTCCAGAGATCAGAGAAAACAGCTGAGTGAAGCAGTGGGAACTGGATGTCAACCCACCATGCAGAGAGCAAAATATTTTGCTGGACCCAACTTTTCTATAGTTGTACACCACTGGTGAACAGACATTCTTCCTTTTCTATTTCTGCAGTGTGGGCACCTCTGGGGCTTCCTGGAAGGGCTTCAGGCCCCTCTGTGGACATGTGTCATCAGTTCTTGATACAGCTGCTGCTAGAATCCCTATGTAAGCAGGGAGGTGCCCAGGAGCCCCCTAATACCAGCATTCAAGGGTGGTGACTGTCTGAAATTACATGAATTGCAATGTCTCTGCCTGGTCTTTGTTGCCATAAATGGCTGTTACTTCAGGGGCATTGACCCAGTGTTTAAGTGATGTCCCAATGGACACTTCCTGTGCCAGAGGGCAAGGACTAGATTCCAAATTTGCTCACAGCTTTTCTTTTATAGAGGCAGGTGACTAAAATGAATGAGGCAGTTTACTTTCTTCCACTTCTTTGTACTTGCAAATTCCCACAGTAAAACAAAGATGCATTTTTCTGAGGTCAGCACATTAGTTTTGTGTGGAAACACACTCTCTCTGCCTTTGCTTTGCTGTTGTTAGCAGACTAATTTCAGGGAACAGCAGAAGTATCTCTCTTTCCTTGAAGTGGGTCAGCTCTGGACATAACATTGTACTCACTGCAAACTATTCCTTCTAGGTCTCTTCAGTTTGTGAAATTCCTATGTAAGTAAGGGATAGACCAGCACTTTATCACATCATAGTAACTGGCTTATCCCAAGGGGGAGACCAAAAAAACATTTAGATTATGTAATGCATGATGGCAGGAGAATATGCAAGAATTATTTACCATCTCTTCCCCATACATACTTCTGCTTTAGAGGACTCATCCTAATTATTTCACATATTCATGAGTTTTTCTAAATGAATCTTTGGTATTATTTCTGAGTGACGCATGCTAAAACAATTCACTTGGACTGTGGGTACAACAGGTCTATGAACTGTCTGTAAATATAGTAAACCAACTTGCTTATACTAGAAATAGTCTAGAAATGAGTGGGTATCTTTTTATATGCATAGCTGGGAAAAAAAAAATTGGAAGCCTGATATTTATAGAAGCAAAAGTTCAACAATCACATCTTTAAGCTGAGCTCAGCATATAATTTCAAACAAGGCAAAATGGTGAGGGGCAGAGGAATTAAGGAATGAGGAATTAAAGGAGGAATTAAAGAGGAATTAAGAGGAATGGTGAGGAATTAAGATCCCACACTGAATTCCATGCAATTCCTTAAACTTTGTGCCTTGTTTTTAGAAGGGAATCTAGTGAATGGTTTGAATGACAGAAGGGAAAAGGTTGGTGTCTCCAGAGGGCTACTTTGGTAAGCTGCCCATGTGTGTTCTCCATGCAGACAAAAGGAGAAACCCAAAGGGACCCTTGATACCTTTTCCTGTCATGCCTGTGGACAGCAAGGCATGCCCATCGTACCCACAGTTTACCTTTGTATATGATAATTCATTCTGTGGGGAGACTGAAGGTGACATGGTGCACTTACAGGATGGGGAAAATTGTGTTCTTCTGCCATTTGCACACACAGAGTGACTCCAGAAATGCAGTTACAGGTGCAGCAGATGTCTGCTTCCTCAGCACTATGTGCTCAGCACTGAGGAGCAGTCATGCCAGACTGCTGTAGCTCACTGTCAAGGATCTGGAAAGCAAAAATTTCCAAGCTTGCTGTCAACAGACAGCCCAGCTTGCCTTGGATTTTCATGGCATCAGCTGTCCCTGCTGTAAGATGTGAAGAAGAGTGTAGGGCTTTGCACTGTGACATTCTTGGATAGTCTGCCTGGCACAAGGCTCATCTTAACCACTTGTGGTGAGATGGGTTTAAGTATTAAAGCATGGCATTTAGTATCCCTCTGCTCACCATGGTCATTAGTTGCAACAACTACAGATGATAAAATTATACACAATTTACCTCTTTTTGCATGCTCAGCACCAGTAATGACATATTTATGCTGTTATTCATTCAAATATTTTGAAATGCACTATACATCACTGCTATATAGAAATTTATCATACAGAAATAAGTTTTTATGGTATGACTTTGTCTACATGTAGAAGAATGAATATATCATCTTAAAATAGATGACAAATGATGTTAAGTACTTAAAAGTATTCTTTCTTCATATTTTCCTAATCTTTTATCATCTCAGATGTATAGCTCACTACAGCACCAATATCCTTGTGAGACTTTTTTAAGATCTGCATGACATTCAAGGTTCAGGGTGCGATACAAATCTTCCATCAATAGAAAACCGTATTCAATTTGAAGACTTATTTCTCATAGTGTTTGGCATGAATTTCTGAACAGGCAAAATTAGTCTTAATTAGGAAATTGCATTGCTGCTTCGTGTTTGGTACTCACTAATCTAGAGCAATGGTGGAGGAGGATATCTACTCCTAGTCTTCTAAAAGACAAAAAAAAAAAAAGTAAAAAGAAAAAAAAATCACATCCTCAGGAGCTGACTGTTTATCAGAAGCTGTGAAAGTTGGCCTGGAGATCTTCCTCTCTCTCTCTCTCCATGTCTCACATGACCTAATGTAGTTGGAGCTGTCATTCACTGCATCATGTTTTTGAGCTATGATTTATTTCTCTGTACCCAGTGGTGGCTTTAATGTTGATCCCAAAAAAATTGTCCATGTCTGAAAGCTTCAGACTTTGGATATCTGGTATGAGGAACATTAGGTCAAGAACACCTTTGGACAGCTATCTTTTCCTCTAGGGAGGAAAATTCAGAAGACATTTTATTCCTTAGTCACAAAAGATTTTTAAGTTACCAAAGACCAAATTCTGCACCTCTTTGAGGAATGTTGGGGCAGAATGTTAACTGTCAGGTTAACAATGTTACTGCAGAGATAATACAGTAAAAGTGAAACAACCCTGAAGGGAATTGACATTGAATTTTTTAAAAACTTTTTTTCTCTTCTTTTTTTCAAGGGTAGAAAGAACATCAAAAGCACCTTAAAAAACTCCTGAAGCATTTGACTTGTGGACGGCTCCAAAGAAGGCTGCAACAGCAACAGCTGGCCATTATTACAGTGGCCAGAAATCAAAATAGACTTTGTAAAAAGCTTTCTTTCCACTCAGGAAAAGACACAAAATAAGTAATTTACTTGCAATGAAGAAGACTGCCATGTGGTACAGATAGCTCTGGTAAGTCCTGGGAAGTAAATTTTCTGTGTGGAAAGGCCTGTTGCCAATGACAGCCCCAGACAAGGGAGTTTTCACAGCACTGAGAGTGTGACCACCAGTTAGTCTGTTGATGGTATATCCATAGGTCAGCGCCGTTGGCTGGTCAGCAGTGAAACAGGTAAGAAACACTGTCACAAAGGACACTTCAGTACAGCAACTAAAATCCTGCTGTCAGCTGAGAGGTCAGAAGTCCCACAAGGGATACAACAAACAGTGCACGCCAGTAGATTGCTGAAGCTGTTTGGACTGTAAAACCTATGAATTCCAGAAAAGGGAACTATAGGATAGAGCCAAACTTTGTAAAAAGGCTTGGAAGGTCTGGCCTAGAGAAATCTCAGGTAGGAAATGGTTTCCAGCTCGTACAGAGGTGACCTTGCAAGAGGGGAAGTGAAATTGCTGTGACCAAGGAGTGAGGATGTAAATCACCAGCCATTAACCAGGGAAGAGAGAAACACTGTCCTTTTTTCCTAGCCCCCACCCTGTGTGGCTGGGGGAGGGAGAAGAAATGCAATTTGTCATGTCTGGAGACAGATGACAGAGGGTTGTCTGACAGGCCAAGTCTCCTGACTCTGATTTAAATGCAATTGTATGCTTTGTGCATGCTAAGCACAGCTCTCTTTCCTATAGCTTAAGCCTCTCCACCCCCAACAGACACCAAGCACAAGCAGCCACTGCTGGAGAGGACGCAAGCAGCAGCACAGATGAGGGATGGAGTCTGGATCCACATGAGAGGCTGGCATTTGCAAGCTGTCATTGAGCCCTGCTGTGAAACTGAAGTCTGCTTCTCATTGATCAGGTATGGCTCTCAGTGTGCATTTCTGAGAGCATAGCTGAGATATCGTGCCAGCACAATGTTCAGCGGCAGCAGCAGCAACAGGAGGATGCTCTGGGGTAACTGGAACTGAGACTTAGAATATCACAGTGTCTCACTGGACTGTCTCTCCTGTTATGTAGCAGATAGTTATGCTACTACTGTGTACTGGTTTGTTTTCTAATCCCGTTCTCTGAAGGTCTTTCTGTGACTCTATGCCTGAAACAAGAGCATGATTAAGATATGTGTCTCCTTCTTCCTAATCTGGCTTGCCCCTGCAAGCTGCCTAAAATGCTTACAGTTTGGAAAACCCTGGCCTATAGGTATGATGAAAGAGGAAGCATTAAATATAGCAAGGTTCAGAAGCATTTATCTCAGGTGACTTAAAGGTTGCACATCTACCCTAATTTAGTCCCTTCAGTTTGCTACATTTAAGACCCACTCCCACAAGGTTTTGTGGACATTGTCTATTTATTGGAAATTGCTGAAAACAGTAAGGTAGGGTTCCTGAGAAAGAACTGCTTCCTCCTGCTAAGAAGACAGTATAATAATGTTACACGGTGTTTTACATTCTTATACAGTGTCAAGATTTACTGCTTGAATGTCTCTTTCACTTCTGCTTAATCAACAGTGACATTCACTGAGGAACTCTAGAAATCCATGCTGAGTCCAAACTTGGATAATTTTAGTCAGATTGATAACACACAATTTTGGTATGATCCCATGGTCTTCATGTGGAATTTGAGACCACATCGGTTTGAGTTCAGCTCCTAGTCAGCTCTCATAAGCTTGAATGCGGGTGAGAGGTATTATTTTTGAAAATTTCCTGTCTGTCCATCTGTCTGTCTTTTACCCATATACAAATATGTGTTTATGTCCCCATATGAGTTACATTTTGGCAGAAGGAGTAAACTGTCTGACAAGGTTCTTTGCACTTAAGGACTTTCCTTAAGGAGTACGACATGCCTACTCAGCTACTATAAATCAGTGCCCATCCCCTGCAGTGTGGCTGAGCAGCTCTGGAGAAGGCATGGGTCAAACCCTGCTTGAACCCAGTGCCAGGTGATGGTGGTGCTGGCTGAGGACTGGACATGACAGCTCTGCTGGAGAAGCTGTGTAACTTTACACCAGCTGGGCACACAGCCCAGGGCCCTGTCTCTTCCCAGTGCCCAGGGAAACACATCTCAATGTGGAGACAAGCCAGAGACCAGGGACCTTGTGACATGCAGAATACGCTCTCAACATGAGAATGCATGTTTTCCCCTTATTTTTTTTTGAGGTAAAAAGCTGAGAGCTGAAAAGCTTTGTTACTTTGCTATGGGTTCAGCACTCTCCTGTACTCATCATATCCCACTGGGAGCAAGAGGAGTTTTCAAAAATGTTTCTGTCTCTGGGAAACATACAGAATTCACTAGATTTTTTTCCTGGGTTGTCCCTAATTGTGCTCCCACTGAAGGTGTCTGGCAGACTGTCTTTGTTCACAGGAGCAGGCAGGACTGCACCTGCTGAGGTGGTCCATCCACTGTAGGCAGAGTGTGAGAGAGCAGCCTCACCACGCACTGCACACTGTTTTGGAGGTCAGAAAGAGGGTGTTGCTTGCAAGCTGGTGGCATGATTTGTTCAAGGTCTCCATACTCTCACAATAGGATAGCAAACGTGTCTGGAGTTGAAAGAAGGAGTTCCTGGTCTAATCCAGTCCAGCAGAGCTCTTGTGGCCCTGGCCCTGAACCATGTAAGGCTGACAGACGATCTGACCTGCATCCCTTCTCTGTCTGAGAGACTGATTTTGAGCATCACATTGCAGGTGCAAGAAGATTTTAGCCATGTAGAAAATGTTCCCTCTTCACTTGATTTCTTTCTTCTGTGTCTTTGTTTCTCTCTTTAACACAATATATGATCAATATTTAATTTTTCTCCTTATTATACTCTGCACTGCAGGTCTGGCTTTGCTGCAAGTGTTACTATCTGTTACTCTTGGCGAAAAGTTAAGGGATATTTTGCAAAGGGCATTTTTCAAAAGATGCTTTCCTGTTTTTCAGTCTTCCTCCATTGAATGTTTTGAAAAGCTCCTGCTCTCCCGTCATAATCCTCTTCCCTGCACCTCAGTGAGCTGGGCTGTTTTTTCTCACAGTAAAGCCTAGACAATGAATACACAATGGTGAGAACTGACTGAACAAAAACATTGGCTTCAGTTTATGTCAATTGCAGATAGAGTCTGATAAAGTGAAGGTGCTTCCCAGGTGAGGGGACAGTGGGTAGAAACATGTTTGACATAAGCCAGGCAACTATCTGCATGTTGAGCTAATCATCTGGATTGCTGTACACTGATCATTATTTATAAGAACAGGATAATACTGTGAAAAGAGAGTAGCCTGTCATAGTTTGTACATTTCCAGGTGGCCTGCTGAGTGTCAGTCTCTGCCTTCTGCTCTGGCAAAGCACCCTGCTGCCTAAAGATGGTGCTGACTTACTTGTTTTTCCTCCACTAAGTAACACAAGTGAGAGGTGAAGTCTTTTTTCTCCCACCCACTTTTGACCTCTTTGGCCCTTGCTACAGATAGTTTCTTCAGTTGTGCTCTGCAAGTACGTATTCATAAACATGCATGCTTATAAAAGTGTGTGCTTTCATTCCATCATACACAGGTTATTTCCATACTGGGCTTTCAGGGACTTCCACCCACTAGGTGGAAAAACAAGTGTTTTTCCATAGCTTACTTCTGGATGAAATGAGCTATGGGGAGATAAATAGTTTATTTTGATATAGCTTAAAAAAGTTCCATTAATCTTCCTGTAGGGTTTTAAAAGCATTTTTGAATCATTGTAGTGATTTAACTATGCAGTTAATCCCCATGTAATTCTTTGTCAGTTCTGAAACGTATAAAATTTCTTTATTTAATACAGAAAAATTCATATTAGCAATATGGGATAATGGATAAGGTATTTTGGTCTGCAGGAGGTACAAATCAGACGGCAGACTGATTTCCACCAGCTAAATTACTTGCTCCACTGACTGTCTTTTTCTAATAGGCTAAGCTGAAGGCTCAGAAGCACAAATTGACAAAACTCAGAAAATAACAAGAAAAGGGGAATGCAGAACCTGACTGAAGAGAAAAAGTTTAGGAAAAATTATTCTGGGACATTGAGAAAGATCTGGAGTCAAAAGAGTGTCACTACTTTCCAAGCAGCACTAATGGGGGTGGAGGCAATGATGATGATGATGATGATGATAACAGAATACAGGGCTAGTGGAGAAAACTACCACCAAAGGACCTGCAGACCACACCAGAGTCCTGGTTCTAGCCAGAATAGGCCAGTAGCTGGGAGAAGGCATGGCTGGGGCATTGAGGTTATCTACAACACTTCACATCATTACTGGGGCAAAAGGACTCTTTTCTGGGGAGAGGCAGTTCTGTCTGGCGGAGAAAAAGTGGTGAAGGGTGCTGTCTGGCTTTGCCTATTATCAGGATTTTTTGTATCTTTCCTTATACTTTATGTTATTGATACTGTTGCTGTTGTTCTTATTGTCATTGCTATTGTCCTTATGTCATTGCTATTTTAAGTAAATAGTCTTATCTCAACATGTTCTTTAGTGGTAATACTAAACTGGAGAATACCATTCCTGAAGTACAACCACCGCTTGCCCTCAAAGTTTTGTCTCAGCTTTTTCAAGTTGCCAATGTGGACTTCACTTCTTAGTGCACTGCAAACAGAGGAAAGAAATGGGGGACAGGCCTTTCCTTCTCCCTTACTCCAGGCAATATGGCCATGAAGAATGGGGAGAAAATTGTGAAATGTGTGATAGAAACATTTCAAAGGCATGCAACAAACAGAGAAAATGTTGACACAAACTCCCTCATCACCTTTCTCAACAGTAAACCTCCTCTCAGCTTCTGCTCTCCATAGTCTTAGCATAATTTTCTAGTTGTCTCCCTTCTTGCAAAGATATCTCTTTTCATTTTTTTCAGGCTTTTCAGCCACCCATTTTATTTTATTTTGTTGGAGGACTCATTTGTCACTTTACTCCTTGGTATGCATTAGCAGACATTTATTTCAGTTGGAATTAAATGTCAAAACCCTCTAAGTCACTTTTCTTTTTTTCCCTTTTGTTACACAAAGCTCTCACTTTCCAGTGAAAGTTAGCATTTTTTGAAATTTCACGTATTTCAACCAATTTGCAACTAACTTCAATATCTTGATGATATAAATTCCCAGTAATTGTTCTGAATTTAAATGTTTGGTATTTTTGGATTTTGTTTGTCAAAAAAATGGCTGAGATTGCTTTTCTGAAATTCCCTGAGTTGACTTACAGAGAGTTTCAGTCACTGGTTGTCTTCAGGATCCGTAACAGGACTCTCCATTAGATAGAGTGGCTGAAAGTTAACATTCAGAGAAGCATGTTTGGATTATGAATTCAAGATTGAATCCCTCATCACTGGATCACTGAAACAATTGCTCAGCTGTCAGTTTGGAGCCAGAATTGTCATCTCCACTAATGGTTTCCATAGGTAGTCATTCCTGTTGCTTATTTCAGGAAAGTGCTTGTGAAGGTGACATTTGAGTTCTGACAGGCATCCCTTTATTTTTCTTGTTGCAAGCTTCAGGATCTGACAGCTCATTTTCAGCCATTAACTGGTCCTGGGCTTCTGCTGTGTCCAGATCTTTTACTACCTGAGAAACAGAGTTAGAGGGTGTTGAGGAAAGCCTCAGTTTCGACATGTTTGCTGGAAGCTGTTATGTTCATTCCAAACCATTAGTAAGGCATGGTAAACCTAGGGAAATTAAATAGTTCTGCACCTGCATTTCCAGGTGACACACAGTTTTTAGTGTCTGAGAAAACAGAACCAAGCTAAACCAAACCACCCTGCTCAAAAACATTGCGGTAGCAGTTAAGGAAAAAGGTAATTTGCCTGTTCCTCAGCAGAAATGAACTCACTTTGTTACTTCATTTTTAATTGTCAAATGAAAAAATATGTACATGTCTACACATGGTGTGCTTTAATAAAGTTACTAATTTACGAAGCAATTCTAAACAGTAAACCTTAATCATTTATGTGTGCAAGGAACACCAACACATTGAAGCCTTTTCTAACTCACTTCCTAATAAGCCTCCAAAGCTCTTTTCCCTGGTGTATTTTTCCCAGTTACACTAGCTGTGCAAATCCTGAACTCATTTGTATTACCTTCCTGAAGGAAGCAGTGCATTGAATATATAATCATTTGAATACCTTCTACTATTTTTTCAATTCTAAAGCATGTGTTAGGTCAAGTTTTGTGACTGTTTTTCCTTTCAGTGTTACTCTTATTGTGATTGTCATTGCAGGAAGCAAAAAAATGTTAGCCGTTGATGGAGGTTTTGCAGCCTTGGTAATCCAGTTGACTATTCTGAAAGATGTGGGCCAGCATTCACAGCAATAAATGAATGGATGACTGTCATGGTTTGACACTAGCACAATGCCAGTGCCCCCACGAGAATACCCTCTCCCTGGTGTCTGCTGTGAGATGTGACCAGGAATAAGCAAAGCAGACTCCTGCTTAGAAATAAAGAAGAATTTATTAACTAAACTACAAGGGAAATAAAAAAAGAAACACACAAGGAAAACGAAAACTTCACAAATACATCTCCTCCTCCTCCCCACCAAATTCCCAATACAACACATTCCCCCAAATCACTGACTCTCGGTCCGGCACCACATTTCAAACAATCAATCCTCAATTCAACAAGAGGAGAAGGAGTCCTTTTTGTGCCAATGGTGACCTCTTCCTTCATGTCCAGTGCTCTCACCACCGTGCATGGACCAGAGCTGCTTTTAGGGCTGTCTTTCAAGGATGCCTTGTCTCATTCCAAAAAAGGGCACAGTCTCTCCTTTGGGACACCTGCCCCCCCTACATGTTTTGCACCCCCTGGGGCCGAGGGGTACCCACACTGAGCCCTCCTGGTTCTGAGGCACTGCCTCCCCCTAAATGCAATCTCAGTATCACAAGGAAACGGTCCATGGCTATACAAAAAAAAGTCCAGAAAAATGCCACTCCATCTTCTCTATTCCTCCAACATCTCCCTCTCCGGCCCAAACCTTCATCACTTGCCCATTTCCTTCTTCATCCTCTACCCTTATCTCTCTTCTAAGAAGCTGGTACTTCCTTCTTCCACCCTTCCACCCTCAGGGCCAGGCCTACCTCTCCCGGGCCGCATGGCTTTCCTCTCCCCCGCCCAGCAGTGGGGAGCTGGGCAGGGGACGTCTGACCTGCCTCCCTCCAAGGAAATCCAAACACAGCCTCCCAGCGGGAGCCCTGCTTTTAACCCTGTGCTCCCAGAGGCGGATCCAATGCCCCAGTGGCCAAACCAGGTGCCAATATTAAAATCTGAGCACCCATTGGCCTGACCACAGCATCCCAGAAGACCCATTTCCTGTAAAACCACTGCAATGACTTTCACAGTTGTTGTGATATACATATCAAACTTCAAAAGTTTTGTCTTTGAAGCAAGAGTTATTTGATTTGGGATGGCAGGAAACATTGCCTGGTTTCACTCATTCATTAGTTATGTCTTTCCAACAAAACATAGGATGAGATGACTGGTGACCAGGTCCCAGTGAACTGTTCTGCGTGCCACTCGAGCTGTGCCTTTGTGCTTTCCTTTGAGTTTGTGTACCATGGCCCCAAGGGCATTCTTTTGACACACGTTTCTGCTAACTGGAAGTTCAAGTAATTTTCTGACCTATTTTGAGATTTCTAAGCCACATAATCAACTAAACGTGAAACCCCTCGCAGTTACAAGTTTTGGCATTGTGCTCCTGCTTTTAGAAATCCTTGCACTAGATTTTAAACACTAGGAACACAGGGAAAAAAAGTAATTTAAAGATTAATTTGTTTTGAGAAAGGGTAGATGTGACTGGGATTACTTTAGAAAATGAGGAGGCCAGCACAACAGCACTGCAGCAGTAATGTGGTATCAGCGGCCAGACTGTCAGTGGTGATGGCCAGAAAAGTCTTGGATGGCTTTGAATGTCCAAGTCTAATTGTTTCTGCACTTTTTACCTGCCAAGGCAGGGAAAATGTTGCTGTTAGACAAGGTGGAAAGACAGCCAAAGGAGGAGAAGAAGATGTAGATACCTTAATGATACTGGCTTTCACTAGCATTGCTACCATTTGACCACTTTTGCCTTCATGAGGAAGTAACTTTGAATAGCAGAGATATTCAGGAGTGTGAGGTGCCATGGGACTCTTTAGTGTCAGAGAGAACTTCTACTAAAATAGGTATGAGGGATTCTATGTACTTTGAGCTGTAAACATATGAGATACAGGATCTCCTGTAGTTTGGGTTTTGTTACAAAGTTCAACTTCTGTTTTCTGCTGGTTTCCCATACTCTTTTAAAGTCCCCTATGTTTTATAGCCTACAGCAGAATAAAACTCCCATGTGGGTGAAGAACATGTTAGGTAACTTGTATCTTTACTGCTCTGTACCAGCAGAGGTGCACCCAGAGCAGCTTAGGCCCAGCCTTGGTGCTGTAGACCAGAAGTTTTCTGATGGGATGGCCACTCTGCACGGGCTTTTCTGTGAAGAGTGCTGACTGCCATGGTTCACCCAGTGTTGGTCTGGACTGACTATGGGTTTCAAAGGTCTGAATTCTTCTGCAATCTGTTCTTCTTTCAAGAGCTTTCCAAACATCAGAGCCTTCAGCTACAGTGTGAGAGTACTATTGACTGTCTCATCTCCTGTCTCTGTGGTCCCTTCTTCATGTCATATGGCCAAATTGTGCACATATTCACTGTTGTGCTTTGTGGAGGTTTTCAGGTACCTCTGACCTATTCAGTGACCTCAGCTTCTCCTTCTTCCTATCTTGGACTTCCTTCACAGGTCTGTATTTATCCACAGGCCTTTGCCTGTCCAGCAGAGAACAGTGCAGCACTTCCATGTACATCATGTTACCTAGCCAGCTGAGATACAAGTGCCTCTGCATTAGCAAAGCTGGGGATGAAACTTGTGTTTCTGCTGAAAGCAGGGTGGTTTATGTTTCCAGACATCCACACAGTCCATTATGAAGGTTTCTACGTCTTTGCTTCTAGATTCTTCTTCATTATCTGATAGCACTGTCACCCTGAAAAGTTAGTTACCTAAGAACTGCAAATATGGTACAGATGTGTTTTAAATCTCACTACAGATACATGGGGTATTTGTCTTCCTGTATCTCTTCATGGCAAAATCTGATCTTCACTCTGTGGGAAACCCTCAGCAGAAAGGACTACAATCAGCCATAGGCAACTGGGACAGGACAGAGGAGAAGCTCTGCTCTGACACATGGATGTTCCAGGTTTGGTTTGGACTGTATCCTCAGGGAAGCAGCCTGAGGATCCTTGCATTTCTAAAGCCTGTGCTGTTTCACTGCTAACAAATAAAGACTTTTATCCCTTGAGTCTGCATTTTTTCCCTTGAGACAGTATCAGCAAGTGGAATTTCAAAAGCACAGGAAATTGCTTTACCCTTCTGCCACTGAAATCACTGAGTGTTTTACCCTTGGGATCAGTATAAGGAGAATTAGGCCCATACTGAGCTCTTCTGAAAATCCCATTCTTTAATAAAAAGAAAAATGGGATGGTGATGGCTGTGTTCTAAAACCTCTTCATGAAGATGGAATTTTAAAAGCATGGACGGGTGCTGCAATTGCCTGTGTGACCTGCTATTTCATCCCCAGATGATAGTTTTTCCTTTGTAAATGATACTTTTAATTGCTTGTGAGATACTATGCCTCAGCTAGCGAACATTAATGTGACAGAGCAGATTCTGTGGAAGAACTGGTAATCTATAGTAACAGAATTTGGCTGTTTTGAAGTGGACTTTGTGTTGCAGCATGATAACAGAGAAAAAATAGGCCTATTTTGTGATTAGCACTGAAACAGACTAAATGTCCTTTTTTTTTCTTTGTGAATACAGTGGCCAAGTGAATAGTCGTAGCTCCCATAACAACAGAAAACAATTTTGAAAAAGCATATGTTTTCTCTTAAAATATTCTCTGACAAAGCACACGTTATACATTAATTGAGAAAACATCTGTCTGAAACCATCTGTAGGTGAAACTGTTTGGCTTCATTTCCACAATAATATAAGCTAAGCAATTACACAAGTTGAAAAATTGATGTCCTATTCTTCTGTTATGAAATGGAACAAAATGAATGGCATCCACCCTTTGAGAATCCAAGACAGTCAAGGACAACACAGCCCCCAAACCCTGAAGTTTTGCTGAGAGCATCTGCAGAGTGAAAGATACAAAGTCTCAAGTTTACAACAGTTCATAAATGTTTTGGGACCCTTCCTTCATGATGAGTTGAAATTTTGCTCTTTTCTCCCCTCCTCAGTGGACTTTTGCTCAGTAATGTGGCCACTTATAGTTTTGTTCAGACTGCCTCTCCCTTCTTCCCTCATCTTTGTTCTCAGTACTTCACACCTTCTTCTGTAGACTGATCTGAGTGTCAGCGTTCTGTAATGCATGACTTAGGCAGCAAGGCTGCATCTAGCACATGTGCACCCCCTTCAGTGTTGTTTGATCATCTTTTTTCATTTCCAGCTAAAAAGCAATGAGAAGGAAGTTCCATCTCAGTGAAGGTAACCAAGAACTTCCTGGTATCTACACTTTTGCATTCACTCCCAGCGGATAGAGGAAAGAGTTACGAAAATTCTGTGTCTGACTTCTGACTCTTTTTCAGACAGCTGCCCTGGAGAAAGGTTCATTAATGCTGGTAACTTTGAAACAAGACTCCAAGTCTTAAATATTCACCTTGGCCCATCTCTGCCTGATCCTTGACTCTATTTGGTAGAAGACAGCATGTGAATAATGTTTGCCATCCAGATGTGCTTTGAATGCATTGTGGGTCAAGGCTAGCTCATTAATTTTTTCTACATGTTCCATCTTACTCTTAGCCTGACCTGTCACATGTCCCTTTCTGTTTGCTTGAAGACAACCAACTAAATCCCCACTGCACAATTATACAAATTCATGAGAGCTGTACAGTGTGGGTAAGATTCAGTCAGAAAACAAAACCAAACAAATGCCCCCCCCTCCAAAAAAAAACCAACAAAAGAAACAACCAAAACCCAGTGAAACTTTGATAAACTATAACAATTTCTTCCTTTTTGTAATTTGTTACTCACTTAGGATGTCCCCATCTATGCCCTAGCCCACTGGGACATGCAGGGAGCAACAGGGGCTGACTGTGAGAGGGTCACACAAGAAAAGGCTACACAGTCCATTACAAGTGCTCTGCTAATTTTTTTTTTTTTTCAGCAATAGCATTTTGCCAATGAATTTCCTGTACTGTTCTTGGTTTGTACAACTTAGCTCTCTTAAACTCCACTGTGACATACTGTCACTGCAAGCTTACATCAAAACAAAGAAACATTTTAACTAAGTTCTGTCAGAGTGGTCTCTGCTGACCTCAAGGTGACAGACAATCCACTTTATGCATAAACTCTGATGTACCAGCCACTGGGTAGCCCAAAGGCTTCTTCCTGGGCTGAGCAAAATAAATACAGGCAGGAAGTCTGTGACCAATTGTTTCTACACACACGTACTACTGCAAAAACTTTGACCTCTGGGAAGAGATCACTGTGGTGCCAAGTTTTGACCAACACAAGGTTAGCTTGTGAAGCCAAGGAGAGCCCTTCCCTTCCCTTCCCTTCCCTTCCCTTCCCTTCCCTTCCCTTCCCTTCCCTTCCCTTCCCTTCCCTTCCCTTCCCTTCCCTTCCCTTCCCTTCCCTTCCCTTCCCTTCCCTTCCCTTCCCTTCCCTTCCCTTCCCTTCCCTTCCCTTCCCTTCCCTTCCCTTCCCTTCCCTTCCCTTCCCTTCCCTTCCCTTCCCTTCCCTTCCCTTCCCTTCCCTTCCCTTCCCTTCCCTTCCCTTCCCTTCCCTTCCCTTCCCTTCCCTTCCCTTCCCTTCCCTGCCGCACTCCCAGCCAGCCGCGCTGTGGTTTTTCCCTCCCGGCACTCGAGGGCGGTCTTGTTTCACTTTTGCAGCAGCCGCGCCGGTCCCACGCGGTTCTGAGCCCGTCTCTCCGAGTCCTCCCGGCAAGAGCCCGGCCTCCCCTAGGACATGCAGTTTTTGGCCTTTTCCAGGTAAAGAAATCCCAGTGCGGTGCTGCTCTTCAGTCCAGCCTCTTGACACTTGTGGAGGTAAAAGTGATGATTGCATAAGGAGGAACAAAAGCTTCTGCACGTCTTTGAGGACTTTAAATGTTGGCAGGTTTGAAGCAGGTAGATTTGCATATAACAAAGGCTTTATTATGGAGATCACTACTGCAGGAAAAACAGGGGATTTTGAAAATACAGACGTTTGTGTTGAACAGAACAAACAGGAGCAATTATTACATGTTTGGACAACTTAAACTAATTTAAACAATCTTACTACATTTCCCTGGCTACCATGTAATAAGGTAGACTATGTGCATGAGAAAATGACAGCCTTGAAATCTTACAGGCCCTTGAAAAGACACTCAGGACCTATGGGCACCCTGGACGTCTTCAGGAGCACATTGTGTTTTGCCTTAAACTTACCTCAGCACCTTAACAAGGTGTAAATTGCTACAGACTCCCAACACTAGGAAGTGCCTGCTGCCCTCATTTCTTCTGGACCAGCCACGCTACAAACCTTCAGTCTGGCATGAGACATGCATAGCATCATGGTCAGCGTTCTCCACTTAGTCCTGCATTATTTAGTGGGGTCTGAAGAAAAGCTGTGTTACCAAATCTGCTTCCACCTGTCAGAAGGATAATTGAGATGCTGAATAACCCAGTTTTTTGGCTGAAATAGGAACAGAATCCACACAGATGTGCACAATCTGACTTTCCCCTCATATCCACATTCTAGTCACTTTCTCTGTGCTTGGATATTTGCTTCTATTCATGCATAGATGCAGGTGGTGATCTTAGCACTATGTGGCAAAAACCATTCTCTGTAACATTTGCTGGGCATCAGGGACCACACAATTATTTCAGCCTGTTTTACTTTTCATGAGCCCCAGTTTGTGTTTGAAATCATCCATGTGGCTTTATGACATTACACCAGATTATCTAATTTTATTCACAGAGATGGAACAAAATATTTCTAATAGTCAAGGAGGCCATCAAAAAAAGGGGTAACTGGTGTATTTATTGATGACTTAGCGCAGGAATCAGAGGACCACACATATGCATCTCTGCTACAGCTAAACTAGGCTGAATGGACTAACAGATCACAGATCAGTCAGATGTTCATATGAACAGCAACATGCCAAAAAGTTAGCACTGTTGAAAGCACCTAACACTGCACTCCCTCCTAAAGCTGTTTTAAAAATAATAAAAACTCATACAATTAAAATGGGGTCAAAATAAAAATTATAAGGTTAAGTGAACCTGCTGTTTTAAATCTCGAAGGCTGAATTTCCAGACTTCCTAAAAGCTTGGGAATTTTCATCAGTAGGAAACAGTTGGACAGTATTCACTTTAGGTGCATGTAGAAGCTCTCATATTTTTCAGGCAAAGACTAAACTTGTTGTTTTTTGGTTTTTTTTTTAATAAATCAAATCCTCACTCTTGATAATTTCTAAAAGCAGATACAGACAATACCACCTATTGTTCATTAGGTATGGAAGTGTGTTACCCTAGTAGCACCAGCATGAATCCAAAAATCTAGCATTTTTTCACAACTATTCAGAAGGAAACATAAGTATTTTGTTCTTCAAAAGAATTCAGGGCTCTACTGTTTTGAAGTTTTTAGAAGATGTTTGTTCAGACTTTGTGTATATTACAGCCAATAGACTCACTCCTCATGACTCCAAAAGGTAGGGACAGGATGATTTTGTTGCAAAGGCTTTTTGATTTGTCCACAGCTGCTGGAATTGCACACAGTTTGGACTTGCTGACACTTTTGAAGGAGCAGGGAGCTGAAGCTCCTTTGCCTGGTGCCTGGCTCAATGAATAAACCTTCCCCTGAATGTTCATCACTTCATCCAGCCTACTCTCTGCAATGATATCATTCCTCCTTTGAAGCAGAAAGACTTTTTGCACAAGTTCATCCGACTTTTAGTGATGACATTGATTTTCAGACATTGGCATTTATTTTTACCATCACCAAGCTACTCCATGGGCTGAAATGAGTACCAGTCTCCACGAGTTCCGAATCTCACAGCACTGTCGCTGTGTCCCTGCTGAGAGTCTTCCTCATCTTTTGGGAGCCTTGTCATGCATTCTCTGTCTTCCAGGGGTTTGGGAAGATGTGACAGATTCAATCCCACTGCAGTCAGATGCACCTGTGTGTAAGGGGTAGGGGCCTGGGGGTAGCGTGGGGGGAAGGAGCAGCCTGGGTGGCCTTCAGGGCTCTGGTCATGCTGCAGCACAGAAAAACTTGCCCAGTATCAGCCCTGAGGATGTAAAATCTGGGAGTTAAGGCATTCTAGGAGACATGACTCAGTAGACAATGCCATAGAAACAGGAAAGCTTATCAACTCACACTTCTATGTCATGCATGTCACTACCCTCAATACCACTGCTCAGTGTATCGTCCACCAATAAAGTAACTTCCAGGCATCTTGGAGAAACACATATACTACCATACAAGTGACAGGTGAAGTATCATCCATAAAGTACATCAAACTCAGCATTTGGAAAAGCTGACTTTTCCTGCTGCATTTTTTTGGAAGTATCTATCAAGGAATGCTTGGCTTGCCCTACCCAACAAGATGAAGTCTCAGAGAAAGCATGGGAAATATGCAGAGGGGAAAGTGCTGTTCAACCCAAACAACATACCACCAGTAAAAAAGGTGTATGCTATCCTAGGATTTAAAAGGGTGACAGTTCAAATGCTTCTGGTCTCAGATGAAAGAACAGTGGCAGGTGGAAGGATGAGACATTTCTGCACAGCTAAGATGGGAATTGATCCCTCAAAAAGCAAGCATGCCACATGTTAGTCTAAAAAACAAGCTGCTGGAGTTCTATCCTAGATGTCCTGCTAATCTCTTTTCCTGGGTTGACCAAGTGATTCAGCACATCCTCGCTGTGCACAAGAACAGTGTCTGGAGCACTGAAAGCGGTGCAAACCTAAGGCTTGTCCAGTATGAGTAGCTTGAAGACACTTCTGCAGTCCATACAGTTGTTCAAGTTTCCTGATGCAAGTGTTATTTCACACCTAAAAAAAAAAAAAAAAAAAAAAAAAAAAAAAAAAAAAATCAGGCAGCGCACATTGTGAAATGTGGGGTGTTTTTGTGAAAATAATTTTGTTACAGTGAAAATTGGATGGCAATCCCAGTGCACTAATGAACTGTCAAATCTGTGGTGTCACCCAGCCTCCTAGCTGGCAAAGACTGATAAAGATCACAGAATCGTAACAGGGCGCTCATCATACTGCTGCTCCAGCTGTGTCCTGCAGACATGCACCCCAGTCCTTCCCTCCGCCTCTGCTCATGTGACTTAGAGCAGCTGATTAGATGAGGGGCAGGCCTCCATCAAACACCACGAGTCACACCTCTGGAAGTCCGTGTATATATTGGATACATCACAAGATTCAGACACCTCATAATTCAGGCCTATTAGGCAAAATGCATCAGTTTCATGCTCAAGGTTAAAGATGTATGTCCAACTAACCCTTAGTGACTGAAGTCTTCTCCTGTGCAATTCTGGAGTTTTCTCTTCACCTGAGGATGTTTGATCCATTTTGTCTTAATTTATTAAGTCAATTTATCATGGCCTACTGAGATGCAAGATATGCCTGAGGAAGTCTATGGACTGCTTCCATGAAAATGTCAATATTCCTCATGTTAGTTGGTGTGATTTCATGTCTTTCTGCATGGTGGTGGCTGTATGTCACACTGCCCATAGTGACAATACTCTGGAAATGAGAAAGGTGAAGAAGCCCAGAGCCATTTGTTTTTCTTCTTTTTCCCTACTGTTGGTAGCAGGTGCATTACAAAAGCAACTCTAATACACTGCAGGATAAGATCTTTTGATAGGTCACCACAGCACTGCTGCAATCAGTTCATAAAAGCCTTTTTCTGAGTATCCATCTGTTTTAGGCAATTTGTCTCAAGTTGAACAGGGCTGGCCTGCAAGTTCATAAAACTGCAGAGAGTCCTTGGACTTCTGAAGATCTCCTTGGACATCTGCTTCCACACATTCTGAATTCCTGCTGATAACACTGACTGGGGATACCTGCTCACCCTTTCATCTTAGATTTTGCCTCACATTTTATGTAAATGGTCTTCAACAGACCTGCCTGCTCTAGCTGAAAATTCCACTTCATCAGAACTAAGCAATTCTAACAAAGTTCACTGGGGAGAAAGAGAAGGCAAAAGAGATAAACCTTTTTTTTTAAAGTGTTGAAAATATGACCTAGCGAAATGCTTCAATGGAAATCCATATTCTCTAAAGTAACTTTTCATGCATCGAGGTTCATTAGGTGTGTCAGTGTAAGATTGGCTCTTCCAGAAAGTGGCATTAAAGAAACTAATTTTGCAGAGTTTAACTGAAAAACATAACCACTGTTACAGTGTTACTTTCACCTGCCAGTAAACAAGCAGTTAAAAGCCGGCTCAAGGTAACACAGGGAAAAGTTAGCCTTGGTAGGAACTCCTGTGTTATTAGGGAACACTTGAACTGAAAAACAATGGTCAGAATAGCAACTTTACATCTCTAGTCTCATGGAAGAAAAAGAGCTGCAAATATATTTTGTCTGTGTTGAAAAATGAAAAAAGGTCACTTAATTTTGTTTGTCATACCAGGCCTTACCTGATTTCATTTCTGCCTGAGTACCTTTGCTTAAACAATAGCACATGCTTTTCTGGGCCTTCCTAATGACTGTGATATCTGTTCTCTATTGAAACTGCATCACATTTCTGGTTCAAATTTATCTCAATTCAGCTTGCTCTGCCCAAGGGACCTCTATGTCTATGCTGCTGCCAGCTCAGTGACCCTGCTATGATCAAATTTCCCATGGATGCATTTTGAGTGTGTAGATCAATCTCCCTCTCCGTTTATGCCCCAGGAGTCTCTCATGTTAATGCCTGTAAATTTCTAATTGTTCTGAGATTTCTTATTTCTGAGAAATCTCTGCAGCTAAATGTTGTTCTTCTGGAAACAGTGCTTCCTGAATTTGTTCCTGTGCTCTTTTCACTTGTACCCTTTTGCACTTAAGAGAGATTACAGGCTCTTTTTGCACAAGACTGGAAGAGCAACATGAATATTGTGATTGTTTCCTTGGGGAAGACAGCCTCTGGAAATCAAGATTTTTTTTTTTTTTTTTTTGCTATACTGTTAATATTTTTGGAGGGGGGAGGAGGTGGAGTGTGGGCAGGGATACCTTTGGCAAGTCTTATTTTATCTCTTCCTTTGCCAGATAGGAAATAATCTTCCCCTCACAGCAGAGATTATACTCCTTATACAAGTATTTATTTTGCACTTCATACCCCCTACAAATGCAGACAAAGTAATATTCCCTATGCTGCAACTTCACTACAACGCATCAGTCTTTGAGGATGGTTGAAAACATGTGACTTGTCTCCTGAGGAAAAGTCATGCCTGTAGCTGAAACTTCAATAGCAGTGCTTTCTTTTGGGACAGAAGTTGGAATAAATTCCAGAAGTCCACGACTCCTGCTCGTGGAATAACATTGGCTGAGTCTACGTGCCTCAAACTTCTAAGCACACTACTCAGCTTTGAGAGCAACATGGTTTCCTCATGCCGGTCTTTTCCAAGCAGCAGGTAACTTTTCTAGAGCATCCATGAACTTTCAATTTTGTTGACATGAGTGATATTATTGAGAGTCACAGAGAAGTTGTGGATGTCCCATACCTGTCAGAATTCCCTGTCAGAGGCCAGACTGGATGGAGCTTTGAGTAATCTGGTCTAGTGGAGAGTGTCCCTGCCCATGTGGGGCAGGTTGAAACAAGGTGATCTTTAAGGTCCCTACCAAGCCAAGCCATTCTATGATTCTGTGAAAATTCACTCTCTGCACCACAAAGGTGGGGAGTCTTCCAGTTAATTGGAGCACTATCCTTTCCTGCCTCAAGGCCATGCTTCCCATACCAGGTCCTTGTGACCAGCTGCCTTCACAGGCAAACCTTTTTGCCATCACTAGTTTAATGCACAGAATGGTTGTTTTGCAACTTCAAGAGTCCTTGCATATCTTGTACTTTTCCTCTTCTTGTCAGGCCCTCTCACTGCATTGCTGACACCAAGAGAAACATACACACAGCTGCTGTATTCAGCCACTTTGCTGTGGTGCCCAGTGACAGGACAAGAGACAGCCCTGAAACATGGGAGGTTCCTTCTGAACCCCTTTCCACTGTGAGGGTGACCAAGCACTGCACAGGTTGCTCAGATAGATGGTGGAGTTTCCCTCATTGCAGGTATTCAAAAGCTGTCTAGACATTGTCCTGGGCAAGTGGGTCCTGATGGTCATGCTGGAGTAGATGCTCTCCAAGGGTCCCTTCCAGTTTCAGCCAGACTGTGATTCTGGATGACTCAGTGTCACTGAAATCACCGTTTCTCGTCTGGAAATATTTACCTTTTGATAACTATGTTACCATGATGTTAAAGAAAATTCTGCCTGAAAGGTTCAGACCGCTGTGTTATGAGCACACCACACATGTAACATATATATATATATATATATGTATTGCTTTGAAGTACATGATGAAAGTTGTACCAAGTAGGGGACAGCAAAGAAACCACTCTTCATATTTCATGCTCTAAATATATTAATGAAGCAATGCAACTGTCCTGAAAATAGATAGAGAAGAACCCAGACATTGCCAATGTCTCTCAAAAGTTATCTTTAGCAAAAAGTTACAATTTTCTTATCTTAAATATGTATAGGCATAAGGGAATACCAGTACTGCTCATCATCAAGATGCCTTTGAAATAGGTTATTTGAGATGGCAAATCTATATGACAGGACTCAGGAAAACAAAATAACTAAATGAGGTGAAGCCATTTAAAAGTGTAGAAAGAATTTACTGCAGCGTGTAATGGAGCTGTCAGGCAGACTAGATCCCTCACTTGTTGTTACTGTTGCTTCACTGCACTTTCATATGACAAGGCTCTGCTTTCTCTAAGGAGACTGACTGCTGAGTTCGACTGTGTTGGATTCTGTAACACACATGCTTCCCCCAGTGCAAGAAACAGCTGGATGTTGGAAGGAATAGTCTGCATCTTGGTTAACTTGAGAGACTGTCAGAAATGGATGCAACTGTTTAAATTATCCTTTCAATGTAAGTAGTCTCATCCACTGCAGCAAGATGATGGAGCAGTCTCTTGGTGCAAACAGGAGGTTGGGCTCCTATTTCATAAACCTGTGTCTTCAGGTGGGATATTGAGCTTTTTTATCTGTCTAGGGCTGTTGGAATGGTTCGACCATGACACACAGAACATGAGTTGTCAGTCACCAAATACCATCTAAATCACTATTTCTCCTTGTAGAGAGACTATTTGGGACTAACCAACAAAGACTTCAGGACCACAGGGTGTAGGAGAAACAGAGATTCAGGCCAGACAGCGGCTGCTGTAAATGCAATCAGTAAACAGTTGGGCTAGTAACCAAATGAAAGCCACTGTAGGCAGCCATTCACAGTGCATAGACTTTACTAGTTTTGAATGACCTGATGACAGTGCTGCTATCCCTTCCCGACATTCATCTATCAGGATTAAGTATTTGGAAGCAAAGTGTATTCCTGTAACAATGCCATTTTTCACTGTTGAGAGATCTTGTCACAGAATGGACTTTCTTGTACTGTAAAGCAGTTGGATACAATGGGGTTAAGCATAGTGCAAATGCCAAGAGAGATTACAGCAAAACAGAAAATTTAGAATGGGCTGGACCTTGGCCAGGCACTGCATAGATGTGATAGGAAGCAATGAGGGAAACCCATAGCTCCTGGCTCTTTTCACACCCATCAGTGCCCCAGGGCAGGCTGCGGCCAGGGTGGACTTGCTGTGCTTTCTTTGCCTTTGCAGTGGTCTTCCACACCAGTGTACTGGCCCCCAGGGGCAATGTTGCGTGTAGCTGGGTTCCGCTCTTCCCACACAATTCAGCATGGAGCCAGGCGTTCAGCTCTGTCTCTGCAGAATGCAGAGATGCAGGGAGCAAAGCAGCAGTCAAAATTTTCATTCCATTAAGAATTCACACTTTCTTCCCCTGTCTTGCTGTTGTTGTCTCTAAACATGACAGACAATAATCAGAAAACAAAAGCATTTACATTCTCTCCTCTGGCAAAGCAGCACATTCACAGCAACATCAAAGGTGGGTTTAGTGATCATTAGTGCAATACTGCACTTCAGCATGATCAAAGCAATCAGTGCCCAAACACAATAAGGAAGATGGAGCTCTGATTCAGCTCTTCCATAAAAGGCAATGATGAAGTGATCTGGGGAGAAGGTGAAAGCACAGTAAGTATATGAGGGCATGCGGCTGAGATATTCTTTTACATCAAAACAATTTCTCATTCAATATCCAATTATAACTCTGAGCTGTTCAGACCAACATTTCTGTCATCTCTGGCTTTCAATTGACATTGAAAATTGAGGAATAAAAAAACTACAATAAAACATGTCTCAGTTGAAATTCCTCCTGAAGTGTGTAACTGCAGATGGGTAACTGAGAGCTGGGATACTTGTGCTGGCCTTACTGATGCTGTCATCCACCTTCAATCAATCACATTTGGGTGAGGGACACTTTACTTACCACCTAGTCAACAAAAAAAGCCTTTTTGCTTTACTGTCTGAATCACAGAATGGTCTGGGTTGGATGGGACCTTAAAGATTGCCTACTTCCAACGCCCCTGCCATGGACTGCGACACCTTTCAATACACCGCATTGCTCAGAGCCTCATACAACCTGGTCTTACACACTTCCAGGGATGGGACATCCACAGCTTCTCTGGGCAGCCTGTTCCTGTGCCTCACTATTCTCACAGGAAAGAATTTCTTCCAAATATCTAATCTAAACCTACTGTCTCTCAGTTTGAAGACATTCCCCTTTGTCCGCTCCATCTTTTTTGTAGGCTCCCTCCAGGTACTGGAAGGCTGCAATTAGATCACCCCAAAGCCTTCTCTTTTCCAGGCTGAAAAAAACCTTTCTCTCAGCCTTTCCTCAGAGAAGAGGTGCTTCATCCCCCTAGTCAACATGGTGGTCTCCCAATGTCCTTCCTGTGCTGGGAGCCCAGAGCTGGATGCAGGTTCCAGGTGGGCTCTCCCCAGAGCAGAGCAGAGGGGCAGAATCCCCTCCCTGCCCTGCTGCCCACGCTGCTCTGGATGCAGCCCAGGGCACGTTTGGCTCTCTGGGCTGGGAGTGCCCATGGCTGGGTCATGTCCAGCCTCTCACCCACCTGCACCCCCAAGTCCTTCTCACAGGACTGCTCTCCATCTGCTCATGCCCAGCCTGTGATGATAACAGGAGCTGCCTGCACCAAGGGAGAAGGTTCAAAGTAGAAAGCTCTAAGTGCAAGGACAGTGGACTTTGTGATGTTGGGTCTCCACAGCCAGAGTAACAAATGTCATTGAAGGCAAAAGTGTAGATATGACATTAATCAAGCCACTGTAATGAACTGATCTTTTTGTCTCTTGGACTTGTGCAGGTCACAAAAGTGCATCTTGGGAATCCCAGAGGAAGGCCTCATCTCCAGCCCAATTGGGTGCAAATTGAAATTCTGAACTCCACTTTTTCTTAAAAGCATTGAAACAGTCTCTTCTATATCAGAGAGGCATCATTTTAAGGACTTGGCACAGCAGTTATGAATTTTCCCTGAATCCATATTCAAAATTACCGAGGGGCCTGGGAAAAGAGAGGCTGTGAGAACTTGTGGTTTGGAGTTTGGGGATGGGAGAGGCTTTGTAGGGGGCAGGTTGGATTAACATGACCTCAGATTCAGGAGTCTGGTCCCTAAGTATGTTGCCTGTGACTGCAACTGAGTCACTCTGTCTTCTCTTGTGTAAGCTAAACCACAAGACCTTCTTAAGCCTTTCTCTGGAAGACGGATTTTCCACACTCGGAATGGCTTGTAAAGAAGACGTTTTAAAGAGGCATCTCAGGGGAAGAATACAAACAGAAGACCCAGGATAAAGAAAGGCATTCAGCGATACTTAGCAGGGCAGTGGTTTGGAAGTGGCGAAGCATCAAGAAATATCGGCGTCTTGTGTCGATAGCAAATGAAGCCAGAAGGAAAGGGAAGCAACTGAGTGGTGTGCTCAAAGAAGGAGCCATGGCAAGCCAGAGAGGATACAGGGCAACTCAGTAAGACAGCAGGGGTGTTCTGCAGGGGTAGAAGACTTTTTTTTTTTGAAGAATGAGACGAGTAATAAAGTTTGAGAAAAGAGGTGCTTAACTGTATTGGCAGTGGGTGTGAAACTGGTGCTGTTGCACTCGCTCTCACAAAGCTTCATCAGTGAGCTCTTTGTCAGTATCAAGAAATGGCTTCAACTGGGTAGCATTCCCATTTTTGCTTTATAAATACTCACTGTCCTCTGGGTAACAGCAGCATAAGCATGACTTCTACCTAGTGGAACTTTTTAAAATTAGCTTACCTCCTTTTTCAGAAATAAAATAAATTTTCTTTACCAAAAACTTCAAGGTCACACAATGGAGGAGCATTGGCTCTTCAGCACTGAGTCAAACACGTATGTAATTCTTGAAAAGAGCACAATATGCAGGTATGGAAGCTTTGGAGGCTGTCCCGCAGAGCAGAGGGTGTGAACCAGCAAGCAGAGAGCACTGGGAGAGTTACAATCTGACCTGAAAGATACCTGGGCACTTTTTGCTGCTCTGGATTTCCATTGTGAGTGGGATTCTGACCAAGCACTGTCTTTGTCCATTAGTTACTGCTCAGTCCTATTCCTGCTCTTCCCATAAGGAGCTTATGTATTTGGTGTGCACTTGGGGGAGAGAAGTGAAGAATTTTGATATATAAGGGTAAATAAAGGCATAGAATTGCTGTTTTAAGTTGTTCTAGTTCTTCATTTAATACAGCGTCTTCTTTCCAGACTTTCCTGTAGAAAAGTGACTTTCCCCTGGGAATGTTGCCTGCCATTACTGGGGAAGCAGGCTGCAGCTCAGGTAGTGTGTAGTTCCAGAAAATACTTTGCTCACATTGTTCATTAGGAATCATCTTCTTAATTCTGTTACCCTCTGCAGAAAATACTCAGTTAATAATTTTAAAATTATCACCTATGAGAGCCCCTCAGCATTTGTGGCATGGTGGAATTGTGCACAGGACTTGGCTTCTGTGCAAAACAGTAACATGTCCCCACCCCGATCAGCCCCACCATCTTTTATGCTCAGATCCCACATCCAGGCAAAGGCTATATAGGGAAGATTCCTGTCTCCTTGCTGCATGTGGGGAGGAAGAGATGGCACAGACAGAGGCACAGAGAGAGGCTCGGCTCCTCTTTGTCTTCCTGAATTGTCAGAGTAGCAGAGGCCAAGTGCATTGGATTTTTGCTGCAGAACAGTGAAGCAATACAACAGACAAGAAAGGACCACCAATTACCCATTTTCCAAGAAATGGCTGCTTACCAGCTGCTGTATGTTTATAAATTTCCCTAAAGCTACCTTCAAATTCAGACTTTTGGTGTATAATCTGTTCTGTGCTCAGAAGAAATATAGAAAGTTTCCTTTTCTGCTGCTCATTTTTGTGAATCTAACCGCCATATGAAAAAAGCTGTAATAGCTATGGGACAGATCACCCTTGAAAAGTCTGTATATACAGAAGAAACATTTGGTATGGTCATACAAATACAATAAAGGGCTCATATCTCAAGGCTTAGCTTACACATGATTCCAACTTTCTTATCTTGTTGTGATAACAAAGTGGTCCTGCCCCTCAACAGCAAGGGAATTTGAATAGTATGGGCAGTTTTACACAGCAAGGGTGTGCAGACCTTGCCTTCAGGCTTATATTTGTGTAATACCTGAGGTAGTGTGACTGCTGTGGTCAGAGGTCTGAGATCTGTCTGGTGAAGCCTTGAGGGAACCCATTCCAGCCTACAAATTTTCCCAAGCAGATTTTCACATCCTCTGTGAGCACCAGGTTATCTAAATATACTGTTCTTTATTTACATTGATAAACAGAGGTATAATGCACCCAAAACTATCTCACACAGGCTGAATCCCTGTCCTGAGGGCACCCTCATGAGCAGAGCTGACGCTGTAACTCTGCTCTAAGTACACAGCTGTATACACTGAGGAAAAAAGGCGGCTCCCATGCCAGCTCTGGCTTTCCAGTTTGCCTTTCTGATCTCCCTCAGCTAGGGAGATTCCACTCTGCCAGGAAAGGTATCTGCCTGTCGTCTGATGGGCAGCTGGAGGGAGTGACTTGGCCTTTGCACGCAGGGTTGGAGTGAGGATGTGCTTAAGTGTCCCCTCTGTGCCATGGTGGAAGTGTGTGTGGGTGGCACCCATTGCACACCCACGTGTGCCAAGCAACCCCACCACAAGGAGGAGGTGTGCATAAGCAGCAGAGATTCTGCTGGAGAAGGAGAGTGTCCTCCCCACTGACGAAACAGGCACCAGCTGGGAGTTCCTGGGAGTCAGATGCGCTGTGATGGAAGGGTGACACCACCAACAGAAATTGTACATTATCTTTCAGAGCAGTGGTTTATTTGAAACCTGCTTCCAAGTGACCTGACAAATTCATTTCCAAAGTAACAACAGATGGCAGCAGACAGATGGCTTAGTGATTTCAAAGCCTCTCCAGAGAAAGGAAGTGTCACTATAAGCCTGCACTATCTTAACATTAAGAAATAATGGGATCTTAACATCTGCATTAGCTGAAAATAGTGTGAGGACACAAGTTGTATGCTGGCGTTTTGCAGTTATTTTCATGGTTTCCATTTGCATAGCTTCACAATTCTCAAACATTCTCTTTATCTCAAAACGACATTTCGAACATTTAAACATTTAAATTATTTATTTTATGACCATAGATGTTTTCCCTGCATCATCTTGGTCCAATCACATAGTTCCTCAATGCTTCAGTTTCTTGTCTGCAAAACACAGATAAAAATCCCATATTGATCCTCGGCTTTTTGACAGCAGACTCCTTGACAGAGTATTTTTTCAAATTTCCATATGTTCCTTCTTTTTCTTTTTTGTTGGTGCTGGACTCTCCTTTGCTGGAACCTTATTCCCTGCAAGAAACAATGCTAAGAGGGCTGTAGTCCTTTGATGAGTAAGGGAGCCTCAATTTTGACTGATTTTGGGGTTTTTTTAGTTTTTTTTTTATTTATGCTAAAGTTTGCTTTTCTTTGTTGCAATTTTACTGCTGCCTGTCCCACCCCAAAACTGAACTCTTTTGATAGTTTTTATCATTTAATTTTCCCCTTCCCTTATATATTTTACTGCAGCAATTTTTTGGCAAGAATTAAGTTTGTCCTCCCTTCTGCATCCTCATCACATGACAGAAGGCCCATTAAATGCTGGAACTAATAATTAAAACATAAGGAGTGACCTCTTCTTTCTGAAGCCAAGTTCTATACAATCTCAGCTCTGACCTATCCTCCAGAGTACGTGTAACTTCCTCATCTTCTGAGAAGGTAATCAAACATAATCAAAAGGAATGAAAGGGATGACTCTGTCTTGTCATCTGGGGCATACCCATTAAGCAAAATCAGGAGACAGGAGGCTTGTGGCACAGCATAATTGATCTTTGGAGAGATGAAGTCATGGGCATGGATAAGACTCTTATTTGTCTCACTTGAGACAATTCATAGCTAAACTCAGTGGAATTACATACTTACAAAGTTTGTACAACTAAAAAGAAGCACCAGACCAGTTTGTCCTGTTCCAGGAAGCCCAGTCCTTCTCTACCACCGTGGCTGTACTTCAGGGCTTACAAGGCCCTTAGCTACCCTGAATTTTCCTTTCTCCTTTTCTAGTGAGAGCAGGCTTGGTCACTTAGACCTGTTGTAGTTGCAGAGGAGGTAAGGCTTTGCCTGGTGGTGATGGGGCTATATCAAGCTCAAGCCCAGAACTCCATGAGGGTTTAAAAATTAGGAAGGGTAGAAGTGATAGCATGTGGGTACTGTGGAGTCAGAAGGAAAGATATAATAAGTGTATAGACTAAACAGACACGAAAAGATCCTCTCTGTCATCAAGTAGAAGACGACCATGGGTGCAGAAGGAGAAAGGAAGATGTAAATGAGGAGGGAAAGAACCAGTCCTTAGTATGAAGCCCATGAGAGTGACATAATCTTAGCAAAGCAAGGCATAAACTGAGGAGCAGAAATGGCAATGCCTGCTGGAACTAGCATGCAACAAGCAAACTTCAGCAGCTGCCACAGGGTTGTCTGCTGTTCACTCCTTAGACAGCCCTTGTTAGGTGGTGTGATACAGCCCTTCTGGACACAAAAGGACAGATCACCCCGAAATAGGGCATGGCTAGTGAAGGTTGGTCTGAAACAGCTGTGATACAAAGGGGCAGAGGTGCATTAGGATGGAAATTGTAGGCCACTCCCATAACAGGGAAGGGGTTAAATCTGCCTCTTGAAACACAGAGGTCTGGGAAAACTCTGGTTCTGCTAGCTGCTGCAGAGAGGATATACAAGCTTAGAAGACAGAAGATGCTGGGAACAATTTCATTCCCAGCTTTTACCAAAATGTTCTTACCATCCTCTTGCCTCTCATTTTTTCCTCATCAGAGCTGAGTCAGTAAAAGTTGTCCTGTTTACAGAATGTACCCTAAGATCAAATAGGATCTGGGGACTGACTATGTTCGTCTAGCAGAGATCTGGGCTCAGGCCTATCATTGTTCATCCAAGTCAAAATTTTGATGCTCAGTTGGTAGCTAGATGAGAAGGGTGGATTTCCACTAGAGAGCAATGGTGTCTCCTACAAAAAGGAGTCTGCCTTGCCAGTTGAAGGAAGGATATTTAAAAAAGCATATGAGTAACCATGGGGATTGGCACCAGCTAATGTAAATGGAAAAGACACCAGTCCCTGAGCAGACATAAGTACAAAACTAAAAGTACAAGGACTGAATTCACTGTTTCTGGACCAGGGGAAAGCAGGTGGAAAAGCACAGCAATCTTACTTTCTGTGAAGCCAACACTGCATAAATTGCAGTCTCAGCTCCAGCAAACGTTCATCTGTCTCCACACAAGCTGTGAAAATAGAGAATTAACTGCTGGGTACATGAGAAGGATTCTGAGTACAACAGAGACATCTGCAAATATTCAATAAACCCAAATGTGGACTGTTGATACCAATATAGCTTCCACCATTAGAAAGAAAGTGGGGGGAGCCCAATCACTGCTCCAATGACTTCAGCAAAAATGATGCAAATAAACCAGGTTATTTTTCAAAAATACGTTTTTGACTTGTTTCCTGAAAATTACATTTCTGCCAGAAGTCTTTCCCCAGTCAGGATCCTTTCCTCAGCAGAGAGGAAGCAGGCACTGGTCTCAGCGGCATCTGGCTGTGAGGGTAATTGAATAGTACAGCAGAGCAGGTTTGGGACTCATCAACTCTCATGGGCATTAAAATGAGATTACACGGTTCTTGAAATAAATCAGCTATATTCTAGCCTCTGAGAAAAATGCTATTGCTGAATGAAACTCCTCTGGGTTTTTACAGCAATAAAATAGAACAATCATGTGTGTACATCTGCTGCCCAGTATGGTACTCACTAATCTTGACCATGTGCTTGGAGGTCCTGTGATCACCACAGGTGAGAAAGGGAATTACTTCATGTCATGTTGTCCTGTTAGAGCTTCCTAAGAGAGGCTTTAAAGTTTCCAAGTTCGAGAGAGAAAGTCAGACAAGAGCTCAACTTGACAAGATACACTTTTGTACTTACAGAAATCAACAGTTGTTCTGCCACAGCCAAATGAGACACTAATTCTTTCCAGTCAATCAAGGTGACTTTTTAGTCATAAAACGTGTGTTTCGCATGTTTGTCCAGAACTTGCCATCAGTCTTGCTGCCTTTTATTTCTGGTTAAGCCAGGATTGCAAAATTTATTGGAAAAGGAATTAGCATGGTAGATGACAGGGAATTTTTAAGGTATATTTTGAGGTAAATTAAACAGACATTTTTTTAAAGATAAAAGAAAAGCTTAATGAACAGTGCCCTGAGCAAAATCCTCCAGCAACAAAAAGTTCTGCATAGACTCTGAAAAGTTTCATCTCAAATAAACTTTTTACATATGCTCGCAGCAGCACTGATCCCAAGAGCATGGGACATCTCAGCCCAGCTGTGAGTCTATTCCCCAGCCTAGTTCTGCTGTCCATGGGTGTTCCCTGAGTTTGGGCTCCTCTTGGATCCCATTCTAGGATGCCTACAAGAAAGTGCTGAGGCTGTTGATTTTCTCATCGCTTCGTGAAGGGAAACTTCACAGCCTTCACAAAATCTGTCATTCCTGCTTCCAGCCAGATTAACACCTCCTTCCAGATGGGCCTTCTTTTCCTCCATGCCACATCATACTTTGGTCACAAATTTCCACTACTAAGCAGTTACAATTAGGCTTTCCCCTTCACAGATCAGACTGGCTGATGAAGGGAGCTTTTTAGTCTCTTAAAAATTAATTTTGAGGAGCATTTTAAGTAGGGGGACCGAGATTCTGACTTGGATTTTGTGTCAAGAGAAGAGCCAATGTATAATTACTTTGCCCAGTTCTGTTAAGGAGATGGTCTCCAGCCATTTGCAATTTTAGGCCTGCTTAAAGAAAAGGGAAGCTGAGGCCAGGCTATTGGAACTGCTTGGGAGGCACCATACACAGCATATGGGAATCAGCTCATGCAGAGACAAGCTGTGACATGCCACGTACCCCATCTCTGACCCCTGTGCTGTAAAATGGCACTGACAGAAGCCTCAGAGAGGCTGTGTGCTTTGCCCAAGGTAACACGTGTGTCTGAGCAGAAAATGGTCCCTAGTCCCCTGGGACACCACATCCCCACAGTACCAGCCTCGCTGCTATCCTTAACCTGGCTTTTCTCTGCTTAAACGGTAAGGCACGTTCCCATTCCCCTATAGTTAATTACCAAGGAATAATTTATTCTCTGAGAGAAAATACATATTTCTCAGCCTGCTGTGTGTTTCGACAAGTATAAATCTCTTGAATAAATTGCTGGAACAACTATGCTGAACTTCTAAATCCTTATGAAAAATAACCATTACAGTTTTTACGTGTTTTAGATACTATTAACTCAACACCTCCTCAGGGAAGATGAGACGTGGCAGCTCTGAATGGGCACTGGAGTTCCAGAAGTGAGAAACAGGGCTGCAAGTGCCTCGCTGGCATCACTCATTTCTCCACCACCTTGCAGGGGAGATGATGTCTTTTGCTGCCTGGGGCTGTAATGTCATCCCCTCATAGGCAGGGGCGACCCAGCCCACGGTGCCCCCAGGCAAGGAACAGATGTGAAGGGAATGGGTTTGGAGGGCGCCGGACAGAGCCCTGCCCACGCAGCGATCCCCCGCGGCGCACGGAGCACAGCAGCCGCCACTCGCTGTCATCTCCTCCATGGCTGTGCTGACTTCAAAGCTGCTGCATCTTCATTCTTTCAGCGGTAGGGTGTCCCTGTGCTGACCACGGGTGGTTTGTGCTCTCACGCTGGTTTCTGGGATCACTGAACTCTCCCTCTGAAGGCTCAGAGTCTGTTGCACGAACCAGGAGAAAAACACCAGTGAAACGGATGGTGCCATCTACTGGGAACTGAGATTTTTACAGACAAGACCGTGGACTGATCTGATGCAATCAGTTAGACTCTCTCCAGGCTTATTCCTGATTCTTTTGCAGCATGATGTTTATGGACACCCCACTGGCACGGCTGAAACTCAGAATCCAAATCTGTCTGTTTAGAAATTTCTATGGGGCACTTCCCTCCCACAAAATACTAGTGTAAGAGCACATGGAAGGGCCAAGAAAACTGCTCCTGGCTTTTGCACCTGGGAGGAGAATATGTTCATGCTGTTGTGGTAAAGTGGAGATTAAATGCCCTGCAGCTGTGACAGACAGATATGGGTTGTCTTGGAGGTCTCATAGGAGAGGAAGGTGTTGAGCTTTTAAAAGAGTCTTGGAGAGATTCTCTCTTCTGCTTTTGCCAAAGCTGTTTCCCAAAAGTTTAGATAGAACACCCTTATAAAACAGGATATAAGTTTGTCACTAACCTTTGCTTCAGTACCTAAAGTATCCAAGAACCAGAGAACTCTGGGGCCTGGGAAGAGATGTTTTGCAGCCCCCTTTTCTAGACACTTGTATTACTGGATTTGGCCAGAGCTTTGATTACGAAATAGCATGGGGTTCAGACTGCTCAGCAACTCCTGTGTCATTTGGAGCAGCCGTTTCTCTTTGCTGTTCAATAAAACACCTTCTTGTTCGTAGTAGTCATAGCCAAACACTGAGTCGGGTTTTGCTGTGGTGTGGTGTCATTTTGTCACATCCCAAAGTAGAGCTAAACCATCAATAAGCATTTGCTGCTGGCCTAAGACTGTCCACATTTGATTCAGTGGGTGTTTCATCTCTGATTTTTATAGGGAAATTATCTATCATGACTGTCTCAGAAAAATCCCTTCTGAAGAGCAAATTTCTCTTTGTAATGATTGAAGCCTCCCTCCTTGTCTCAATTTATTGCTAATATATATTGTTTAACAAGCAAAAGCCAATTAAGTACAAATACTTTAAATGCTGTATCCAGCAGTTATTTTAGATGAGCTATTTGCTGTGCTAGAGCTGCAGGCCCCTGTTTTGCTTTCTAAAATCATCACAAATTCATTATGTTGGCCTAGGAACAGAAATTCATCAATGCTTTAATACCCTGAGAAGCAGACCTGAGACATTTTCAGAGAAACTGGTTAACACATGGTTTGGATCCTGACTTGGACTGCAAGGCAGATGACTGCGTGAAGGTTCACTTCAAATCCTAATCTAGGAAATTTCTCTTTAAATGAAACACACTTAGTGAAGGTACTTGAGAGCAGCCCTTTCCAACCTGCTCTGCTGTGAGCTAGGATGGGCAGGCTGCAACAGAACAGGACTTTGAAGCTGGCTTTCCTCACTGCTGGGCTCCTGTTTAGAGACGGATCATCCACCCTTCTCCTCTCTGTTTTGCAGGATTTGATAGGCTTTAATTTTTATTTGTTTTTTTTAATCCAACTACTCTATCCTTGATGCTCTAATATGTGTCTAGAATAGGGGCTGTCTTGTATTTGGGTAGGGGGAAAAAAACCAACCAAACCCAAAACTGACTCCAAGAGATTTTAATTCTGTCTGAGACATACCACAATAAAAACTGAGCAGCTCCCTGCTCTGTAAATCTTTCAGTGTTGTAACTTTTTAATGTGTAGGGGAGAGAAAAGCCCTTTCAAAAGCCCTAACCTCAAAATCCCAACCTGAAGTACTTGTATTCCTGGGGGAAGTCAAAAGGATCTGTAGGGAAATTGCCTTTGGATCTCTTGTGCTACTGTTTGATGTGAATGGCAGTATTCTCCCAATTACTGTGCTGCAAGGGTGTTCTGAGAGCTTCAAGGGTTTTTATACCTGAGACTGGTTTTCCTCAAATCCTGAAAGGGAGACTTGTAGTCTACCTCTTAGAAGCACCCAAATGCACAGCTCCGTGTGGACAAACACCTTAATGTTCTCCATTTCTTAATCCTTGACTTTGAGAGGGTTTCAGTGTATCCTTAAAAGGAAGAGCTGGGAAAAATCTTTATTTGGGAGAGAAATATAATGCTACCAGCCTTAGTAAATAGAAATATAGAGCTCTTCTGAAAGTAATGTGTAAGAGAGAGAGGGAACAGGGGTGAGTGAAAGTTAACAGGCAGAGAAGGCTGGGAAGGGCAAGTGGGAACAGGACACTTTAAATTATTTGCTGCTTAACTATAATGTTAATCTGTGTGTCACAAATCCTCTTCAGAAAGAATTTTAAGTGAAAACATGTCTGAATAGTATGTGTGCCTTCTTTCAAGAGGAGAAGCAGACTCAGAAAAAAAAAAAAGTTGTTGAGTTTTTTTATCTGCTAGAAGAGGTTTATTTTCAAACTCTGAGGCCTGATGCTATTCTTGTTTACACAGCTTTCACATTCATGAAAATGCTTTCACTGCCTCTAACAGCTTTGCTCCTGATTTGCACCCATGTCCAGCATTCCAGCCAAAGAACAGTAAAAAGATTTAGAGGGGAGCAGCAGGAGTAAACCCAGTGGTGAACAAAAATGTCTCCACAAGCTTCAGAGCTGGAGCTTAAAGCAGTGTAAAGCATATGTCACATCCCTTGCCCTGTAAGCCAGTGACCTCAGAAACTCCAGTTTATACACCTTCACCCTTCATTTGCTAAAAGGAAAGGGAAAAGATTGTCATGGTACATTAACATGAAGGCTATGTGTGCGAGAGGCTCAAGGGAGATTTATAACCTTGGAGCTTTCTTTACAAATAGTCCTTGAAATAGTGCTTTGGGAGGGGGAAGTCAAACTTTCCTCTAGCACCAGATGGAATAAGCAGCTTAGATTTTTTTTTCCTCTTCTTGTGATCCAAGGAGAGTAGAGCTGGTCTTGTCTGAGCTGCCTCAAAGAGGCAGTGGTAATATTGATATTGATTTGTTCCAATGCATCCCTGGAGTACTTGCTTGGGGCAAAGGAGAATGTTGTCTCCTTGGCCCTGTGAGGAACAACTTTTACTAAAAATTGCTAGGCAGGAGTGGATCTGTTCTGAAAAACATGGTAGGGAATATTAGGAGCAAAGAAGAGACTCCTACTGCTTTCAAGTGCTTTTGGGACAAGCACATAATCCAGCCCAGTTCAGCCTGAATTGTACACGTGTGCTGAAGCCCTGCCAGCACAGCTGGCAACACCACTTTTCAGCAACAGCCTGGTTATCAGTAGGTGCTAACAAAGACCTTGTGCCCTGACTCCAGTGAATGATTAACTCTGTTTCTCTGGTGGCCATGTGGACCATGTGCCCTCACAGGCTAGTGCTGCCTGCTCTGGGAGCAGAGTATTCATTTCCCTTACCTCTCCTGACTCTGCCTGAGATGTGACTCATATCCTTTCAAGAAGGATTTTGCTAAAGGTGGCATTGTTGAAGAGTGAGGTTTGCTCCAACATGCATGGGAGTCACCAAGAGGCACTGAGGCCTTCACATGTGGTGGACAAGTGTTATCAAGTGGAGAGCTCTGAGTGATGACCCTCTATTTCAACAATGTGCTTTGTCATGGCAAATGATGCCACAGGTTGCACACAATCCCTCCTGCTTATGCCTCTGAGTGGTGCCTGTACCCCCTTTGACAGACAAGGCTTCTCTGGAACAGGCTTACTGCTGGCAAAACTCTGGGGAGCATGTGATGCAGAGAGAGTACAACAGCAACAACAACAACAACAACATGACTGCTATATTTGAGTCACACAGAAAAGGACATACAGGACTTGAGAGATCACAGGAGCAGTAACATAATACACTCCTCGGAAGTGATCTGCTTTCAGGGGGTGAGTAACTCTTCTGGATATGGCACAGCAGAGGGGTAGGGAGGCTGCTGACATATATCTCCTTTCCTTCTCCAGTAGGAAACACCTTAATGTTCTCTTTAATGTTTCCTGTAACCACCAAACACCATTTGGCAAGCCTATGTAAAGCTGTGTCAGACTAGCAACATTTTCATGCTGTACCTGAAAATTTTGCTTTGACTTCTAGTACCTTCACACAGTAAATATTTGCATAATGTAAAGGAAAGTGGGGAGATCCCAGCCTAAAACCTTCCCTGCCCCTTCTTCTGCACATGATACTTTTTGGTGTAGCCACACATAGTGGTGCCCACTCTCCAGATGGCCATGCTCAGGGTATTCTAGAGACCATGGAATGTGATTTCTGGTAGAAATCAATGAACTGAAACTGGAATTCAGGTTAGCAACATTGTAGGACACATTTGTGAATATTGTATTTAAGTGACAAACAAGCTGTGTTTTGAATGCAGTGGCTTATAGTCTCCTTCAGCTGTGAAGATGCCCAGCTATGAAACTGCCCCTTCACATGAAGCCTCTCCTCTTCCACTGGGTGCTTGATCCTGGTAGTTCTCCCTATGTGCCAATGTCTCTGCCGCTTCTCCCATCTTCAGGCCAGCTGGTGGTCCACCAGTGTCACTGGGGGCTAGGGGGAGCTAGATGCAGCTGTAAGGATGAAGTAACTTCCTTTTGTAATTGCAAAATGGCTTCCAAAGGTCTTTCCCAGACTCTTTCTTTGGAAGTGAGAGTAGCCTGCCTGTCTCTGCACACCCAGCTGTGTGCTGCCAATGTGTTGATTGCGCTGTGAAGGGCCCAGGCCCTGACATGTTCCATGTCTCCTTCCTGCAGCTATTAGCACCTACCAGCACCTCTATTTTCTGGGAAAGAGTTTCCCTGTGTGCACTGTGTCTTAAACAGGGCAAAAGAGGTGCTTGCCCTTGTTCCCTTGCTCTCCCGATGGGGTTTAGAAGCCTAGGTTGGTTGTAGGAGTCCTGAGCAACCCAGTAATGTGAGACTGCAGTATCAGAGGGCTAGGCTTCCAGCTCCGCCTCAACAAAGCAATGGTGCCCATGTCCAGATTTTCTAGATGTCTAGATCTCTAGATTTTCAGCATGTGAGAACTCTTGTTGGCTACTCTGTATATTTAAGGACTGCAGGGAATGAGGGCAAGGCCAGATCAAGCCAAAAGGGTTATCTGTACTACTGGTTATCTATCCAGTATGATAGATAGCGTCCATTTCCCTTTCTGGGATGACAGTGTCATGCCTGTAGATGCATTAATGCCATCAACTTTTTGCTACCAAAGGCACAACATCTTGGAAACAGGTCTATTTTAACACCTACTGTGGAGGTAACATTCATCAGACAGTAAAACTTACTTTGTGACTTCTGTAGAAGTCTGCAGAACTGGCATAAGACGGAAGGACCTGGAGGGGATAACACTGCAGGCATGCACTCTCATGAGTTTGTCAAGCTGAGAGCACCACACAGTGCATGCATGGCTTTTGTTCTCACCTGCTCTGACATCCTAGGTGTGTATGGAAACCACTGGAACTATGAGATCTCTTCTTTAAGTCCCTGTCCACTCTGGCCCCACTGGGGGTCAGTGCCTCCACTTCCTCATTTTTGTGATCTTTATCTCTGTGGGTACATTGTCACAGCCAGGACTTGGGGAGCATGTCCAAGGGACTTTGTAGTGGAGGTGCAGCTACACTCAGGGCTGAGACTTATCATCAGCCTGGCAGCTGGGGCTGCTCTAAACAGAAATCACTAAGCAGGAATTGCATGGAAGGGACCAGTGTTGGAGGCCTGGCTGCACAACACCATGCATTGATTGTGTTTTCTAAGGAAGGAATTTGAGTACTTTAGCTGATTGTCTGGAGCATCTTTATGACGAACAGGTGGTTTCTGACAATCAGAAAGTGTTCTAATACTATGAAGAAGTTCAAGAAAAAGACATCAGATGACTTGGTCCTTGATGAAAATTCTCTGCAATATTTAATTTCATGGTGGCATGAATGGTTGTACAGGGCAGACTAGCATAACTTCTGTCAGTGGTGACCTTTGGCTATGCCTGATTGTGTCAGGAAGGGCAGGTTTGTCTTGGATATCTGTCTAAAATCTATATACTGCATGTTTCAAGGAGAAAGTGCAAGATAGATCACTTCTCTGGGTAACACACAGGCCATCACAGGGAGGACCTGGGCTGTCTGCTTTCAACCCTTACGAGTCCGGAAGGACAAGAGTTGAATTTACGTTGTCTGGTTCTGCTGTGGGAGTGTTGTGGGTGTGGCGAAGGCCATCAGCCTAGCACTTGGATACTGCATGTGGTGTAGGACACTTGCTCTTTGCGGCTGCTGTAGCTAGTATCACAGTTGCCTGCCACAGACAAATAGTTTTGATGAGGTTTTTTTCTGTCTTTGGAAGTTTTTTTGGTGCAGGATTTTTTAACTCCTGTGGAGGTAAATAAGTAACCAGTGAAAAGTCCAGAACTCTTGGTGACAACCAGTTTTCATAGAGCAGGCTCTGATAAGAGTTGTGATAATGAAGAAAAATGTGAAAACTTGATTCATCAAGTGCTAAAAAAACATAGAAAACAAATTCCACCTGTATTTATTTTCTATTTGATATTTTCAGGTCTACTTCATTATTTCTCAGGAACCAGAATGATGGCACAGATATTCTTGGTGCTGAGCTAAAGACTTCATCACTGCTGATGTTTGTCACACCCCAGTGACATCCCTGGCTGTAGCTGTAGCAGGCCCACATAGCCCCACAAATATGCTCCTCAACAGGCTGGCCAAACCTCCCCACTGAAAGAACAAGCCAGTTAAGCTGATCAGAGTCACAAGCTGTGACTCTGATTTCAAACACAGCTCTCACTATTGGCTAATAGTCGAAAGTGCCAGTGAACAGCTGTAACAGTTTCATGTGCTTAAGCAATGGCTTTAGAGATCTGCCTTTCATAGGAGCAACACCTACAATGCAGCCAACTGCAAAATCTCACCATCCTAGCTGAGAGTCCCACTTTGGTTTTCACAAGAAACTGCTGCACTGGCTGACCAAAAGCAAAATGCATAAATTATTACATTTATTTACAGCAGACATTTATTTACAGGGGACAGATGAGTTTCTGTCTTTTTTTGCAACATCTGTGAATGATCAGGATTCTGTCTGATTGCTGGATAGCTAGCAAATCCAAGTTGAAACATCTGTGCATGAGATATGCATCATTGCTGATCCATCTGCAAAACACATCAGACATCAGTTGATTGATTTGAGCTTGATAGGGCTAGATAACCAAGCAGTAGGAAAAGAGAAACTACATGGCACAATGAGAGTTGTTCCCCCTGCCCTTCCTTCTTTTCAACTCTATATAGTTCCACTGTTTATGTCTTTGCAGTTGTTTTTCTTACGTGGTGAAGTTATTGGGTTGAGTATGGATAAGGGAATGAAAGCCCACATCTCAAAAATGTGGGAACACATCTGTTCTTGGCAAAAAACTTTATCTGTGACAGCCATCACCAAAACCATAAATTAATATCACGAAATCTTCCAGAAACTGCTTTGGGATCTCAGTGGGAATACGGAGGGTAGCATTCAGATTCTGTTACAGGGATTTTAACATTTTTGGGTGTCTTCTCTTTTAGTTTTTAAATCAGGTTTATTCAAATGCAGTTGTGACACTGGAGATTGTTATTTAAAGCTGAAGTCTTATTTCCTGTCTTCCTAATCCCTGATTGCCATCACCATTCCTCATTGCTTCGTACTGCCTGCTTCCTATAGCACATGGACATGCAGTTCTTGCTCTTCTGTCTGCTTCTTTATTAACTTCTGGAAATGCAGACATGCATTGTGATGATTAAGAAGAGTTTCATTTTTAGTTTTTTAATGTGGCATGCAGGTGGATGTGGCCTGGTTTATGACTGCAGCTGTTGCAGCAAATACAATATCCCTCAGTGCCGCAAAATCAGCCTAGACCTGGGGCTTGTATTCCCCTTCCAGCAATTAGTGAAGGATTCAGCAATTATCACTTGAGTAGCAGGGCTCTGAACAGTGCCTGAGAGGAGAAAATGAAACTCTGTCTCACTTAGCCCTACGTTGCACCGTCATGGGAAGTGATAGCAGCATGAAGAAGCTGTGAGGTTTGCAGGGAGATGTGACCACCCAGACATGATACAGGCTGCAGGTACAGAGTTAGAAAGTGACTCCTTTTTACAGACATCTTTCTGATTCTAACTGCTGTTGATGTGCCACGTCTGGATAGCCAGCAACCAAATCCTGTGCTGAGATCATGTCATGCTCTAGTTTTTTTATGCTGCTCTCAGAGCAATGAGTGTAGAGTGTCTCTGTGCAGGCAGAACTGGTAAAACCCTATTTCTGAGACAGGCAGAGATGAAGGCTCGCTTTAGCAGCCTTGTGGGACTCTGTGACTATTATAGCTGACAGAGGGGATCTGCCACACAGTTTAAATTCACAGCCATCAGCCAGCCTGTTAAATGATCTTCCCTCTGCCATTCAAGGGCAGCTTGTTAGCACAGTAGTTCAAACTTCCCAGTTTGATGTGATGCCTGGGTAAGTGCTTTGCAGATGTATTTTATTCCTGGTAGGAGCAGAGCAGTCATTGAGCAGCTGACTGGCCTACCAGAAGAATCCCCTCTCCCGTAGGCATCCCTGTGTGAGATTACAGATGTCTACATCAGAAAAGATATCTTCTCCTTGAAGGCTGTGCCTTGGGTGTTCTTCATGAGTTGTTTTATTTGTACCATGACATCTGGAGGAAAGCTCTTTCTGCATGAAAAGAAACAAGCAGAAAATCACAAATGGGGAGAAAAGCATGGATCTTATAACTGTGTAAATATCTGAAAAAGTTTGCAAACATATTTCAGCTACTCTGTTTTCAGTGATGCTGGACAATGGGACCAGAGGCAGTGGGCACAAATTGAAGCACAAGAGGTTTTCTCTGAACACCAGGAAACATTTTTTTACTGTGAGGGTGACCAAGCAATGGTGCAGATTGGCCAGAGAGGTGGTAGATCTCTGTCCTTGAGATACTCAAAAGTCAACTGGACTCAGTCCTGAGCAACTGGCTCTAAGTGGCTTGGCTGGACTTTGGGAGTGATTCTGTGACAATGAGTCAGGGCATCTCTTCAGACTAGTCTAATGTGAGCATGGTCTTCACCCAGGTAACGGGAGTCCACCAGCTCAGTGGCACATGGCAGTGAAATGCCTTAGCCATGATCATCTGTTAGTAGCAGTGCTTCCTCTTGTGCAGCTTCTCTCTGTTGCAGACACAGATGCACATTAACAAGGACCCACATTTCACAACCATGGGAAAATGAGGCTCTGGAAAGTTGATATGGGGTTGTTTAGGTGTAAGACAGATCCAGAGGCCAATGCACTAGGCAACACTAGTTAGTGTGTGAGGTGTTACACAATGTTGTCCTAGGGAATAAAAGAAGCAATGCATTCCAGCTTTTTCTCCTACAAAAACTCTGTGACATTTCCTTTTGCTTCTGTCCATTATGCTCAATGGGGGCAATTTAACCGGTAACTGACAAAAGTGAGTTTGCAGCAAGTGTGCCCTGCTCAGATCTAATAAACCACATAAGAGTAGAAGAGGAACAGAACTGGAAGTGTCTCTGAATAATCAGCAGATGCAAAACATTTTACAATCTACTAAACTTGAAACACAGGCAAAGATTTGGTCAGTTTTGTTTCAGAACTAAGTAATTCTGTGGTATAAATTAAATAAAAGCCAGCAAGAACATTTCTCTTCCACTGTGTGGGGGAAATATGCACCAGATGCTTGCAGTCCATTGGTAACGAGCAGCAGTGTCATGGACTCAATGGATTTTGAAATTATGCCTCTAACTGATCTTAAGAAAAAATAGTGACAAAATGTTCATAGACTGGCTAGGTAGAAATAATAAATGGAATGCTGTAACCCAGACCTCAGAGATGCCTCTTACTGTGCTTCTTTTGGGGCAATTTTCAGAGACAAGACCCAAAATCAGCCCTAATGTTGAGTGATGTATTCTCTGAAGGTACTGGTAGATATATTGAAAATTTTCCAGTGACTGCCTGATTTAAGACCTAAACCATGGTTCTGAGCATGCAGCACTGGAAATGCAGAAGAGCAACATTACTGCTGAGATAGTTTGCTGTCTGTGGAAATCAGCCTTGACTCTGAGAATTTTTGGGATCTTTGCACAGCAATAATCTTCTCTTGAGGAAGAAAACAAGCACTGGGAAAAAACATATTTAAGTTAACATGAAGCTTCTGAAGCTGATACAAAAGATTTTTTTTGTCTCAGAGCACCAGCTATGTGAGATATCAATGCCATTTTGCAGGGGGTTTTGCCCTTCTGATATTATGGAAGAGTTAGTTTGGAATTCTGGTGCCAGGATCAACCTAGCCTGTGCATAATCAGTGGCATAACAAGACACTGGGACCTATGTTCTTACTGGTTCTTAGTTAGAGAGTACCTTTAATATAACTGTGTTCAGAGTTAGCAGAGGTTTTATGGCTAGAAGACAAGCAAATGTGCTCATGGATTGGTGTGGTGACTTTGAAGAAAAGCCCTCTTACTGCTCAGCATACTACTGCAGCATGGATGTCCCATTTTCCAGTGGCTTCTGTGGCAATTGATGTCTGCTGAACTCATCTATGCTGTTCACCCTAGCAAAGATGCAGCCACAGTTTTTTGTGAGATTGAAAACTTTTTCTTATTATAGACATCACATATAACTATATATTAGAGTTATAGAGTTATAATTATCTAATCAGCCATTTTTTCTATTAAAAATGTATTTTCTAAACTCTTGGTTTTGCTTACACCAGCAGTAAATAATGACCATGACAGTGCTGGCTGCCACAGATCTATCAAGAGGTTTGACTACAATGCTTCCCTTTGGGACACTTTTCGTGGTCACTCAGGATGGTCCAGGACCATGTCCACTACAACAGGGGCCTGGCCCCTGCATATTGCTGCCCTATAGAATAGTGCAACCCTACCAGCCATTGAACTAGCCTTGTTATCTCAGCACAACACTATGTGTTTATTTGACATTTATCCCACTGTCTATCAAGGACCCCTGTATACTTCCAAGCAAACTTGAACACCTGGCTGTCAAACTGTATTCCTCAAATTTTCTGAAATACAAACTGTAGAAATATAAATGTTTCTTTCACAAGGCGTCTTCTATTGGTTAGAGTGAGGTGGCCAGTCCCAAAAGTTAACTCTTCTAGCACAGCAGAGAAACTCTTCTGACACAGCAGGCAGTTTGCAAATATGAATTGTCCCAGCATTTCCATATATGCAACAAGATCTGCCTATGGAGGTGTGTGAGAACAGACAGGCAGGAAAAGTTATTGCGAAAATGTTTTGGAGGCCAGACCCTGTTCTGGGGTGACAAACACTGCCTTAAAATTAGACAACAAGGGGCAAATGCACACTGGGTCTCCATCTCTCCCTTGCAAATTTTCTTGAAGGGAATCAGAGCAATCTCATAGAAATCTGCTGGAGTCTGTCAATAAACTGACCTCTTGGTATGTGCTGGTGAGCAAAAATGGTGCATTAAAGCCAGCAAGATTTGAATCCCAGGCAAGGAGTGACAAGTTTTCATTGTGTGTCCAGGAGTGATGGGGAGAATCCCAGGAAGTCAGGTGTAAATGATCTGGTTTCCTCCACTGGGGTCTAGCCAAGAATTTAACACCTTTGTTTGCCTAGGAGAGGTCCTGCAGTGCTTTTAGTGTCTGTGAGGGCCCCCACACTGCTGCTGTCTCATGCAAATGTGCTGAAAGAGCACTTCTGAGCAAGTGTCATGAGTCAACACTGGCCCAGGCTCTCCAGGAAAAAAATAGTCCATCCTTCAGTCTTTACTGGGAGTCTCTCTGTAATTTATGGATATCTGGAGGCATACTTTTTAAGGAAGTGCAATCTCCTCCTTCCGTTTAGGGTTACAGCCTGAAGGCCATTTTTAGAACTGACAGGGACATGTCCTGTGCCAGCACAGGAAGAAAGTGTCCTGGCACACTGCATCTTGTCATGGTCTCCACTATAGGCATATTAGCTGGTCCTGATGAGCAACTGGAGGGAGTGTTCTTCCAGGATGACATTTTGCACAGCCACAGAATTGTTACCACAGAGTTCTATTCTTTAAGTGATGATGATTTTTTAAAGTGATTATCTCAGGTGGAAAGGCTGGTTTGATGTAAGCTTACTGTAAAGAAAATCCCTTTCATATTTCACCGTATCATAACTGATGCTCTGGTATCCACTTCCATTCATTCAGCCATTTATTCATTTATCAGCAGCTAAGCCCTATCATGCCATAGTCACTTCAGGAGGCCCCATGCCTGGGACTAGTTATTTTGCCTGTGTCCAAGACACTGAGCCCAAAATCACAAGCCAAGTCTGAAGTGTTATTCTGGCAGCAGTGCCAAGCAGAATGAAGGAGCAAGAGGTTGGGGAAAAGAAATCCCTACTAGCAGAGCACCTTGAGGATGTGCTAAGTGCAAAAAGGCAGAAACCTTCTCCTTTCCTAGGCAAGGCCAGGAAAGCAATCTTATGGGTGATGCAAAAGATAAAAAGGCAATGCAAAGACTGAATGAGCAGTAGATGCAGCAAGGCTGCTGAGCTGGTGTAGTGTTCTGGGGGTAAAACAGGTGGTGAACAAAGCCAAGCTCTGGCACCACAGGTTTTGTGACAAGAAGAAAAATTCTTGTGCCCTAATCCCAAAATACACAATGACAATGAAAATTTTGTTCTAGTAATACTAGTAATGAAAATTTTGTTCCATTTTAATTCACTGTCAAACATTTTGAGAAACAACACTATCTCTTCCTGCCTTAACTTCCACATCTATCCATTCTTCTGACCTGACAGTGACCAGGATATATCCTATAAGACTTGGTATTCATCTGACAAAGCTTTAATGCGTTTTTAGACAGGAAATGCTATTGTCATTGATACCACTTCTCCCCCAGATTTTCATATCTTTAGGACACAGTCTCTGGATTGTTGATGTTAAAACATTTTCTGTCCACTTCAGTTGTTTGACTGCCACTCCATCTCACTGCTGCATCTGTGCAGAGACAGACTGACACATCTAGACACTGATTTTTCTTAGTTTATTGTCCTACTGCTTGATAATAGAAAGAGGCACAATCAAGAAGACAGCAGAGGAAAGAAATTCCTCTAACATTCTTTAACTGGATTTAAAAATGTTAAATAGGACCAAGAAGATAGATTACAGAAAAAAAATAGGACCTCCCTTATTTCTTATAGTACAACTAGTCAAAGTTGTTTCCTGTGCTGAACCTAGATGATTTTATTCGAGCATATGGTCCTCTTGACTTCTATGCAGAGCTGTGAGTGCTGGTTTGCAATGGCACTGGATGCTTGGCAGCATCCAGTCTGCACTCTCTGTGTGGAGTCTAGACATTGCCCTGCTCTTGGGCTGTGATGTTGGCAGCTGTTGAGCAGAAGGACCCAAAGGCAGATGGTTCATAATGTCTAACATGTATTGAGGCCTGAAGCCTTCCACAGTGAGGAGAATCTCTAGAAGATGGGTTAAGAGGAAAGAGAGCATCCTAGGAAATGTAACGTGCTATGCTTTAGGACGAATCCATAGAAATCATAATGCCATCTTCTGGTCAGAAAGTCTTCGTGGACCAGAAGAAGAGGAGAAGAAAACAACAATACATCCCAAATCCCTTCATCTGCAGAGAAGAAAGATTGGAGCCAATGATGAGTGCTGCTCAAAACCCTGTCTGCACAGTATCTGGTGCAGATCCCATCTGTGAATGGTGTGCACTTGGGCTGCAATCCTGTGCAGTCTGGGCTGGGAAAGCAGCCCTGGTCCTTTGTGTGCAGATTCAAAAAAACAGCTGAGATGAGCCTATGAATTTCTGTTACCGATAAAAGCTAACCCTTGGCCTCAGGAGAACATACCAAGCAGCTGGCTTGACTGCTTCTCAGGCGTGGAGATGAAGTGACCTGAGATATTCACACAAGTCCTGTTTTGGATCTTGCATTTTCACTAGAAAATTCAAGATCCAAAACAGCACTTCTAGTGAAAATTCAGGCTTAGGTGCCACTGTCTGTCTGAAGAAAGGCTACAGGCCTCATGAGATGTGAAAGCTAATTCTAGCAAATGCCTCTAAAGCTTAAAAAATGAGACTTTGGTTTAAAATAGTTGCAGATAGTCACAGTAAGTAGGAGTGCTGTCCACTACCAGACTGTGCATGTGCCTGAACCAGGGAAGAATGGGTTGTCTTGCTAATGGTTTGGCACATATGGCTCAGCACCAGCTCTTTAATCTTCACATGGTGAGGAGATATCCTTAGGAGAGAACTACCCTCCTAAATGTTTTTACAAGTATTCATTACTAAACACACAGACCAGTGGAGGGTTGCATTTCTTTGATTGTTCTGCTTTGGGTTTGTTTTCTGCACAGCAGAGCATTTGCCCAGATTTCAGCCTCAAGTGGTGATCCAGTTCAGCTGTGGTACAGTCCATCTGCATCAAGTTAAGCATGCTTCCAAGAACCCTCCTGGCTTGGATGAACATGGTCTTGCTGCTTTCATGTCCCTGGCAACTCACTCACTTGAAAGACACCACAATGATGAAAATAATTTGTTTTAAGTCATCATAGAGGGTGCAAAGGAGGTAATTTGGCCTGTTTGTGTAGCACATCTTTAACACAGGATTTAGGGAGTAATCCTGTGGTCACTGAAATCCTGGACAGAGCTGTCAGTGGAGAGAGCGAAAATCAGATCCAGACTGGCTAAAAAAGTTACACAGCATTTCCAGTAGAAATGTTCATTGTGCCTGATAAAAGTTTGGACAATGTTTCAGCTCTTCAAGATCACCTGCTTGGCAAAGTGAGATGCAACAGCCGCTGCTAAAGGCAGAATTAGTCCCCTCCCCATCCAAAAATGCTGTTTCAGCAAATAAATTCAGCATTTAGAATGGTCAGGATAGAGTTGTGCCATTTCTTGGAATAAGTAGAAAGCACATTTATTGGCTCTTTTAAATTTATCTTCTTTAATCCTGAGGAAGAAGTGAAGGCATTTTCTTCAGTATTAGTGAGGAGAAAGAAAATTCCCAACTGACAGAAAGCAAAGCAAGTGCTGACTAAAAGAAAATTACCCATTAAAGTAGACCTAGAATAAAAACTTAATTTCAGCTCTGCTACACTTGATGGGCTGAAAAGAAACAAGAATCTTTACAGTCAAGTACAGGATAATCACTGACAGGCTCATATCCAGCTATGGGGTCTTATGAAAGAGCTCAAGGCTAATCCAGAATTCCATGACACTTTCTCAGTATGCTGTTTCTTTAATTTTCCTGGGGCATTTTGCAGTCAGTGAAGCAAACTGTCTATGTAACTCTTCATAAGACCTGAGCTTTAAATGCTTTGAGGTAGGGATGGCCATTAGCTGTGCAAGCCTGCATAGCAAATAACCCAGCAGGATAAGCAGTGGCTCGCTGCCAAGCAAGGACACATTCAAGCGCTTCTCAGAAGGCAGGTCTAAAAGGGTTGGAAAACACATGGCAACTCTTTGGTGCCACAAATGACTGATCTGACCTTCACCACCCCAAAGAAAAATTCCACCCCACTGAAGTCAGTATCCTGAAAAACACCAAAACTTTTGCTGTTTTTGCTGTTTTGCTGTGTTTTCCCTTGTGCTGGAGCTGCACTCCCATTATGCACTCTGTGGCTCTCTCACTGCCTCAGTAAATGCAAGCAGCGTTCACAGTGTATTTATATGGTTAAAAAAAAAAAAAAAAAGGCACCTTATATATTGTTAAGACAGCATTTTGTAACAAGTTACTGTTGCTTACATATTGTCTTCAACTCTGACATGCTTGCTCATATTTTTAGAGCAAGTTACAAAAACAGAGAGAAAATAAGTTTATCTCTTGGAAAACCTCTCTCTGCTTTGTAGAAAACCCTTAATTACAGTTGCTAAAAAATGAGGATATATTTTCTCCCCAAAAGACATCCTGGGAAAAAAAAAAAAGCTAATTTAATGGATAAACTGAATTTGACGATATTTAAGTGGTTTAAATTTCCTTCAGTTGTTCCAAAGCAAAGCTGTCCTGATATTTTCTAGATGACATCACAAATATACCTATGTGAACTAAAGATTTTACAAATTTTGGAGCCTTCTGGAGGGTCCCAGTCTTTCCAGCTGCTTCCCATATGGATGCTTATGTGCACAGCACTAGGGTTTGCTGGAGTTTTCAGGACTGATTTCTCTTGTATTTTCCCCAGCTCAGTGAAGGGCTTGAGAAGGGAATGCAAAGAGAAGAGGGGCTGCTGCACCCCTCCTTTCCGAGGTCTAAGCAGCTGTTTTTCTGCCAGGAGGGCTGAGGGCTATATATTGGCTTGCAGTGGGGCTACAGTTCCCACAAAGAGAGAGGGACTAAAGCCCTATTTACGGAATTTAATAAAAAGATGCATTAATCACATTCATTTTTTCCAATCCTTTGCATTTTTCCTTCCAACATTATGAAATACTAACTGACTTACACTACTTTTTACTATTTTGTTAGAACTTTATTCTCACATTTAAATAGATTGGGCTTTTATTGCACTCTTATAAAAATACTTTCAGAGTGGGGAAAGCGGTTTGTAAACTGTCATTTAACATCTTCCAGCCTGGCTTCAAATGATCCTCTCCTTAATTTCAAGAGTGCTGGGGTCTAGCACAATTCAGAGCTCCCTGTTATGTACTTTCTCTTCACTTCCTTTTAATGTCGAAGAGATTTATTTTTGTTTAGTTTTCTATCTCCATTCAAATTGAGATTACTATTATTAAGATGCATTTGGAGAGCAGAATTCTGCTGTCTTACTCTTTCCTGTTTATTTTTGGCTTTTAGCTAACTATGCCTGATAATTACATGTAACCACTTCACTTTGTAATATATTCCCATATTTCCCTTCCAGCTCACCTAACACTTTCATACAGTAACATACTACAAAGTTCACCAACCTTTTTTTATCTGGAGGCATAACTGGGATTCTGTGTTCATGAATCTCTGAAGTCCACATCAGTCCTTCTAAGCAAACTTCCTTTCAAATGCAGATAGAGTACTTTTTCTCAACTCAATGAAAAAAGCTCCTTTGCTCCTTTTATATGTGCTTTATGATATGTTTCATAATTTTAAATGGTGAGAAATACTCATGCTTAAATTTCATGGTCTTTAAAATCAGTTTTGCATTCATGTTCAACAGTGGGTGAATCAGAGCTGACCTGCCTGTTAAAGGACTGTGAATAGAATTCTGTCCTGAACTCTGTGCAAACCTCTTTTGTGGCAGCTTCTTTCACTCAAGCTTTACTGTGGCTGTATGGGGTGGATTTCTTTCTTTCCCTCTGCAGGTTAATGTTAGGTAACAAAGGCACACGCATAATCGGGAAGCCTCCTGAGCATGTGTGTCACATGTACACATGGATGCAAGCCATCCCAGTTAGCACGTGCAGGAGTTTTGGACTGTGATGCTCTGCAGATCTGTCACCAGTAACACCCACTTGAGGAGACTTGCGCCTCTGACAGCCTGTCAGCTATTTCCACATAAATGCTCTTATGGCCCGGGAAACTAACTGAAGTTAGGCATCACAGGCATCAGCTGAGGTACAAAAAAAAAAAAAAAGAAAAAAAAAAAAGAGAAAGACGCAGTCTGTTTTTGCACACAGCCCAGGTGATCTCCTGGCCCCACCTAGCAGGCATACCTAAAGTGCTTTTGCATGCCAGCTGCTTCAACTAGCTGCTCAAACTGTGCTGTTGTAGCAGACACAACTCCTCCAATTACCTTGAATTAAGAACCATCTAGTGACAACTCAGGGCACAGACACTCTGTGGTCTAAGGCCCTGATCCAGAAAAGCATTTAAGTGCATGCTTGTTTACCCTTTCTGTACAATGTTCATAAGCATATGCTTAGATGTAAGGACATTTTGAAGGCCTATTGAAATAATTTTGCAAGCGACTGGGATAAACAAATCCAATTTCTCCAGAGAGAAATTTGTTAAATAAAAATGTTGTGTTTATCTCTTAGATTTCTGCTAATAGAGCTAGGGTGTGGCTTTCTACTGAAATGTCACAGTGCAAATAAAAATTACTTTAGAAGTCTTTTTAAGACACGGCCTTTGTCTTTCCTCATTCCCTATTTTTCATTAGCAATTCACCACAAATAATGCATTTTCCAATAATTCGAAAATAAGGCCAAGCAGCATGTTAATCTGCATAGCCTGCAATTGCCATGTGCTGTATTTCAGAAAGCACTGTTACATATTTGGCTACTTTAAAACAAAAAGCAAACCAAATGGTCTGCCAGCACATCTCTCTGCCATGAAAAATTTATTCTCTCTAGATTGATCAGGGTATTGTATGAATGCCTGACTATCTGTGACTGGTGGGAAAACTCACTATTTGATGCTCCAGTGTTGAATCACGGCTCTTTTTTGGAGGGCAGATAAAGAAAGAGGTACCACCTGCACTTCTTGCTCTGATGGTTACAGGAGTACCTGAATGACTGACAAAATGCTAGTTGTATTTTTCCCTGCTGAAAGAAAAACAAAAAGTAATAATTAAAATATCCTTGGTCATATAATGCTCTTTGCTCTGAATGGTTGGCATGACCTAACATAAGAAGATGCATTTCATGTATTACTCCAGAAAAATTTGCATCATCAAAATCCACAAGATTCAGATATATAGCAATGCACAGAAAAGAAGGAAAAACAATTAAGGGTTTTGGCTCTGCCTACTTTCTTCTGGCGGCAGTTAATTTGCTCCAAAAAAACCAGACAAAAGTAAAGAATGGTACCTTTTCTTTCTTTGAGCTGATGGTAAATTTGTCATCAACTCTAAACCAGAATTTTACCTTGGGACAGATATCTGGATCTCGGGGGTAGAAAAAGATGTGCTTAGAAGTAAGAACACAGGAAAGCTAAAGAGACAGTGACTATCTGAGTCTGCAAACAGCCAGAAATGCTTTCTTGTGTTGCTTTGTGCATTGTTTTTTCACATACACAGCTTTGGAAGGAAGGGCCCACATTAATAAAGAAATTATAGTGATCTTTTAAGACCATCTTTATTTACTCTGTTTACTAAGCCCAAGGGTAGGTCAGGACCACCAGCAATTAAAAAAAACTGAAAAAACCAAATCAGAAGAAAGCCCCTCAGGACAGTGAGCATAATGGTCACTACTAAGGTAGAAATTGTAAAAATTACTGGATAGTATACATTACTAATATATTAATATTATATATATTGCAAATATAATAGCATATATTACTAATATAATTAGTATTATATTACTACTAAATTATACTATAATATATATTACAATTATATATAATTAATATAATTATATATAATTATGCTGCCAAAATATAGAAAAATTCATCATAGAGAATGAGCTGCATAAAAGTAACACCTTATTCTTCTACTTAAACAAAAATATACTGCTTCATAGACTGACATGCCTTTTACCTTTCATTTGTCCTCTATTGTCTTGTTATTTAAGGCTTCAATAGATTTTGGCTTTGTTGTTGGGAAGTATTTAATTAAACAACTAAGAATGAGCAAGAAAGATTGTTCCATACAATAATGCCACACATCTTAGTGAGCCACAGATTGTTAGGATTTTAATTTTAAAGGTTTATCCAGTTTAAGCCTTAAAAGTGGTAACAGTTTTGCTATATATTAATTATTTACACATGCTGTAATAAAATTATCAGGATACTACTGAATATTTTGAGCGCTATGAAAGCTCATTCTTTTAATTTGCACTGGATTAAAATCTGGTGCATTTCTGGATTTTCTCAATATTTTTAAGACTGTATTAGCAGCAAGGGGTACTTTTGTGAAGATTTAAACACTAGCCTCCTTGGCTGGGACAGCTGAATTTCACTATTAGAGACTGATAAATTCTTCAGCACATTTTCGATCATGTAAGGATCACACTTGGAGCACGGTACTAATAATACCAAGGTCACAGGCTCGATCCCTGTGTGGGCCATTCTCTGAAATATTGGAATGTTCTGAATATTACATATATATATTCAGAATATTCTGGTGATGCTGTGAACTCTGCTTATGCAGAGCACACCGGACGCACCACTTTGGAATGGCCGCCTATGAAACAAGAATGAGTCAAAATAATTCAAGCCAACGGGCAATACAGAAGCTTGTGAAAAATCACAATATCCCATTTTACATTCTCCTAAGGAGCGCGGTGGGAAGGGCAGGGACACAGGCGGGCCGGCCCAGGGCGGACAGAGCCGCGGGGCTGCGTTCGTTCCCTGCGCTCGCCGCGGGCTGCGGGACGGGGCCCGGGGCCCGGGGTCCGCAGCGGTCCCAGCGTGGCCCGGCCCGGCCGGAGGCTGCGGGACGCCCCCGCTGCGGCCCCCCCGCCGCCTCCGCGGCCACGGGCCCCGCGCCCTCCCCTTCCTCCCCCCGCCCCGCAGGGACCTTTTAAGAGGAGGGGGCAGAGGCTGGAGGGCTTGGCCGGGGGACGGGGCTGCTCCTGCGAGAGCTCTGGGATTGAATCGGACGGCCAAAACCGAAAACTATCAGGGAGGAGGAAGAAAAAAATAGGGGGGAGCAAAAGACGTCCGAGAAAAAAAAGAAAGAAAGAAAAGAAATAAATAAAACAGGAGGTGTGGAAGCACGGAAAGGTGGGGGGACAAAACAAGAACCGCAGGGGGACTCGGTCCGCAGGCTGCGCGCAGCGCGGGGATGGTGCGCCCCGGCGGGCTGTGCCGCCCGCTGCTGCTGCTGCTGCTGCTGCAGGGCTCCCTCCTCCTGCTGGCCACAGCCTCGCACGCCCGCGCCGCCGCCTGCCCGCTCCGCAGAAAGGTAAGCGCCGCCCGCGGTGCCCTCCTGCCTCGGGGTGCCCTCCTGCCCGGCGGCGCTGCCGTCCGCCCGGCCCCGGCCCCGGCCCGCCGCGGCAGCGCGGGGAACGCGGGTCTGCTTCCCTCGGGCTGCGGGCTGCGGTGACGGGACGGGGCGGCGTGCGGGGCCCCCGGCCGCGGCTGAGCCCCCTCTGCCAGGCGGGCGCGGTGCGCCCAGCTCGGGCAGCAGGCGCTCGGCCGCGGCTCCGCGGCTTGGCGGGACTGCCGGACAGGGTGCTGGGAGCGAGCATGGGGGAGGAGGAGCCGGGGGTGAGCCCCAGCAGGATCTTTAGCCTGCAGCGAGTAGGGCGAGCTGCGCTGCTCGCCAGAAGACAGACTGGCCGAGAGTGACTTGCTAACACCATCCCGCGCAGGGTTACCGTCTAGTCCCGCTTCAGAACGCCGAGCGTGCTGGAACAGGTTCGGACCAGCAAATGGCCATTTAGCGTGAAAACGCGGTCACACGTTATGTTAGGTTTTGCTTATCTCCTAAAGTTCGCAGCTTGACTGCAGTAGCCAGGAGCAGCATGTGCTCCAGTGGGTAGTTAGCACAGCAGAGGATCCCTGCTGCAAGTTAGGGCTGATGTTACAGCTGCTGTGAAGCTGGTGCAGGTGATGTCTGTCATTTCCATGAAAGATCAGAAAAAAATCATTCTTATTGAAACTTGAAGCTTCTGATACAAAATTACCAAAAATCTTGTAGGAAAAGCCTTCTTGAATTTAATTTGTGTTAACAGGCCATCTGTGCTGTCTGTTGGCATCTCCTTGGACCTGATGTGATTGTGGGATATGTGTATGGCCACTTCACCTTCCCTCCCAGGCAGCTGTTAAGGAAACTGGAAGCCCTTAAAAGTAGGTGCAGACCTGCTGCTGTGCTGGGGAGGTGCCAAGGCCACAGCAGGCTCACTGCAGGGTAGGCGTGACAAAGTTCTGCAACTGAAGAAGGTCTGCTCTGTGACTTTACTCCCCTCTGTCACCTAGTCCTGCACTTACATGCAGTCCTTGTTCTTGGGGGGTTTTTCTGCCTCTGTGGGCATGCTGGTTCCCCAGGATGTCTTCTCCTAGGATTTAGGGCATTATGGAATCAGCCGTATGCCAAGCAACGTGTGCTTCGCTGGAGGTGTCTGCCTGAGCTTGAGTTAAACAGAGCCTGGCCCTACCTTGTGGGATGGTGTCTTTCCAATTTACTTGGAACCAGTTTGTCAACTGGATTTGTAGGTGGCCAGCTGTGACGCTGCCATAAAGCCAGGTCAGCCCTTTGGAGTGGTACCCCCTTCTCCCTGAGGGCATGAGGTGTAAAAGATGTGGGCCAGTATTAAACTACTGCAAGGAGCTAGTGAGAGCAAGTACAAAGAGGACAGCTCCTGAGCAGAAGTCATACTTGTGGAAATGGATAACTTCACAGATTGGTGGGACATGCAGGAAGTTTTTTTCAGAAACAATTGACTGGACTTCTTCCAGTTGCGAGCAAGACTGGAGGTGAAATGTGTTAATGGTAGGTAATTATCTGCTGATTACGCTGTCATTAAAATGTGAGAGCACCTGTAGTTCTGGAATAGGCAGGCCGTTTCCGAGGGTCATTTAGGACAGTGGTAATAACCACACTATCTAGGAATGGCAGTGTCTGCCTTATTTACAAAACTGTTGAGTTTATCCTTATGAATATTTATATGAACTCCTTAGGGAAAATATACTGTCTTGTTACTGCATCACCACGGATGGGTTTTTAATTTACTTTAGCTCTTTATAGGATTCCTTTTCCCACCTCTCTTGGACAGGTCTAACTTTGTTATTTTTGTTAGGTTGCCTCAATCTCTGCCATAAGAGGAGTATGTGCGTTGTTGCCTGAAAAACTTCTATTTTAAGAAACCAACCTACAATATTTCAGAAGGCTTTCTCATCATTACTCAAAATTACAGTTAGAGCTACAAACCTAATCATCCTCCCCCCCCCTCAAAAAAAAAAAATTGAAAGAAAGACATTGAAAACAATTAATTTAAAATAAAGTATGCTGGAATCTTTTTGGGTTGTATCCAGATACTAAGTAATGTGCTCTGGTACTGCTTTATTTTTGCTTAGCATTGGAGTGTATTGGAAAAATCAAAGCCAGAAATCAGAGATTAATTGTGGAATACTTGTAGTTGTAGTTGGTTAGCATTTTATGATGTGTTGTTCCTGACAGAGGGCCAATTAATTTATATGGCTGCTTTTCCCCATGTATGCCCTTCAGCAGAGCAAGTAATATGTCTGTTTTTAACCTGTGGCTTTTTAGTTAAAAACTTTATTTTTCATTCCTGGGACTTTGGATGTGTTCTATTAGTAGCTGTACCCAGTGCAGTGTTTATTCCTCAAGTGAGTTCTACTTTCAGTGTTAAGCTGAGTTTGAGAGTGTCAGTAATGCAGGTGGGCAAAAGCTCAATATGAGTACTATTAAAAATGCGCTAACATTTTTGTGTGCATTACCATAGTTGCATAGGCATGTAATGTGGTGAGTAAAATCTTTGCCCCAGTTAGGGATAAAGAAACATGACGAGATAGGATGCCAGGATAGATAAGAGAGAGGGAGAAAGCCATAATAGGTAGGGTTACAGGGCTGCCTGCCTGGATGAAATATTGCATGCCATGTGCTTTGACTTCTGAAGCTAGCACAAGAACACTGTAGATTGAGAAACAGGCCAGTTCCGGACTGAGGTTTGGAAGGTGTGGTTGTGAAGTCATGTGGTGAATATTAGAGGTCCTGAAAGACAGTGAGTGAAGCCACAGAGGGCACCAACCTGCACAGAGAGGTATACACTTTGTGCTTTGAAATGCATCGTCTACATAGATGAGATAGAAGATGTAGAAGGAAGCAGGCCAAGTGTAGGTTGTCCATGTCTGGTGTTCTCATCCAATTCTTCAGTCTCTAGACTGTTTTCCTTTCCCTCTGAGTCTTCATTCCCTGCATAGACAGCCCTCTGTCTATGCTTTTCTGTTTAGTATTTTATACTCTCATGCTTTTCTAGATGTTTGGAGGGCTGTCACCAGATCAATTCTTTGTTCCTCCTGATGTTTTTCTGGATTGTTTTCTGGATATTTGCCATTTTTGCTCTTGTTAGTATATAATTCAGCCCAATTTGAGATAGTTTCTGTGAGGGGAGAAAAAAAAAGACACTTTCTCTGATTTTCTTTGGCATTTCTCTTCCAGAAGAATCATTGCTGCCTTGCTTGAAGTGATGTGTGGTATCTGACAAATGCAGTAGTATTTGTGTATTTTAAGACTACAGGTTGCATCCTATAATGCATCTCTAAATAGTGCTGGAAAAGCAAGGTGTTGGTGCTAGTTAAAATGAATAAAACCTGAGGCTTGGGGTTTTTTAATTAAAAAGAAATAACCTCAGCTCCCAAGGAACTACCCATGCATTTGCAGAATTTTTGTAGTGACTGACACTGTTGTCCTGTCATGTTGGGGAAGTGTTGTCTGTCCCTGTGTGTCCCCATTGCACCCCAGTGGACAGTGGAGTTCATCCCCTGTGCAGCCTTGGTTGGGAAGGAGGCTTTCCAAGTCTTGTGGTAGGGAGTGGATCCACAAGTCCCAGTGTGTTCTCTGTGACTGTGTGAGCTTTTTGACCTGGGGAGGTAAGGCAGAGGAGAAGGCACCATGCTGTATTGCTGAGCATTCAGAAATATCTTGATCTGATGATTTCTTGGACCTTTGTGTGGCAGCAAGTTGGGAGACCTGTGCTCTCTTGTGAGACTGCCGCTCTTTCCCCTTGCTCAGAGTTTTTCCTGTGATGAGTAATGCATTGACTACCACCTGTAAATTGCAGAGTGGAGACAGAAATGTGTATCTAAGCATCTTGAACTACTCAAGAACCTTTTTGTTGTTACGCTGCTGAAACTGAAATTCCTCAAGCTGCACAGCCCAGCTGCCATAAGCCTCCAGGACAACAGTTTGACTGTAATTTGTTTGTTTTAAAGCAACTCCTTTTGTTGCTTTAAACAGCTGTGTAAAAGGATCTTACTGCAAATGAAAATTGGGCTGTAGCACTTTTGTCTCCTGCACGCTGTCAGGGAGGCGAGGTGCTGCGGTGATGGTGTATGGTGTGATGCTGAGCAAGCCTGGGCACTGCTCCTGTGCTATTTCATGGCTACCTAGAGCACTGTTCAACAGCTTCCCTTTTGTGGTGCTGGGGTGAGATGATATCCTTGCTTTTCCCTCTCTGAAGCTGCATTGAGACATGCAAGATCTCCACGAGGTCTGCAGGGAGGAGTGCCTGAAGGTACCGCAGGGGAAGAAGACAGGTCTGCTCAGGCACACCGAGGGCTTTGCCCCTTGCCCACTCGCACAGAGCAGTAACAGGGGGCTGTTTGCAGGGGTCTGGCACCGAGGCAGAGCACTGCTGGGATCCCAGTCTCCACTTTGGAAGGAAAAGGAGATGCCAAAGGAGTGTGAGAGGCACTACCATGTCTGGAGCAGCTGCAGTGCCACCTTGAGAGGGAGAGTGAGCTTTGGGAGCTCCCAATGTACCATCACTTGGTGATGACAACAACTGCTGGTGCCCAGAAACTGATTCTGCAGGGTCCAGGGAGCTTCCCATCATTGATGGGACACTGAGGTTTTCTGTACTCTTATGCTGGCTCCAAGCTTTCTGTGGAGATCTGAGTGGTGCTTAGGGTGATGTCTCAAGTTCATGACTACTCGTTTTGACATGCAAGTGCCAGCAAGAGTGCTCAGCTGCTTTGCTTTGTAATGTCAGGGTCTCGAGAACTGTGTGAAAATTTTTGCTGTGTCTCAACCTGCTCTCCTTTTGCCTGTGCTACAGGCAAGTTTAAAGGAAAACTTCATGTACTCTGTGCCTGACGGCCTGTTTTATTTCTTCAGAGGTATGACTGGTACCAGGCAGTATTACCCTGCTTTCAGTATCCAATTATGAAAGTTGTGGGGATAAGCAAAGAAAAAAAAAGAGTATAATGCCAAAAGCCTTTCTAGCTGGGCTGTGTGCAGTAGTCCAGAGCAGTGCTAATGATTGTGTTAAAGTCTGGTTCCAGTTATCTGGGCTTGAGCCTTCTTGCTGGATTTATTGAGGAGCTGAAAAGCTGGCTGGTGACCGCTTGTTCTGTACGATTCCTTGCAGTTGTGGCTGGTTTTGTGCACTCCCACCTACAAGATCAGGCCTGTGTGAAGACAAGAAGTACTGACCGCCTAACCTCATGCCTGTCCCAGGTGCCTCCTCTGTCTTTATACTTGCAGTAGATGGGAAGCAGCACTTCTGGTCCTTCCTCCTTGCTGCCTGACCACTACTTCCAGTTCATTTCTCACCAGTGGCATGTCCTTTCATTTTCCCCTTCTGACAACATTTGGGGAGAATCCTCTCTCATTTCCTCTTTTGTTTTACTTTGCATATTCATTCTTCTGTATTCTTCCCTGGTCCATGTTAGATTTTTATTTACCTGTTGTGCTGTATCTTTGGTACCCCCTGGGGCTCTTTCTATTTCTTAACCCTTCTTCCTATGGTCTTGAGGAGAGTTTTTGTGCTCTGTAATTCAGGTGTACATTCCAGGACTGTAGGATTTGGAGTTGAAGGATGGGGTTGCCAGGATCTGAAGTATCCTTCAGACTCTTGATATGCTGCAGAACAGTCTGAAAAGCCCTTTGGAATATATTTGGTTTGTACAATGTTCTTGGGCATATGGTGCAGTTCTTGGGGCTCTCCCATGCAGCTCCAGGAGTTGGACTTCAATGATCCCTGTGTGTCCCTTTCAGCTCAGGATATTCTATATTCCATAGTCCATGCAGGTGAAGAGGACTGGTGGTAGCACTTTGCTGAAGTGCTGCCGGATCTGTGGCGTGGTTCTGATGTACGGAGCTGCTGGAGAAGGTTGTCTGGGATGGGCCATTACAGAGCAGTCTTTAAGATTAACCTTCCTGACCCTGAGTCTTTAGTGTCAGAAGTTTATAGGCAATGTGCTTCCAGTAAATTCCTGTAAGCAGCGTGTTCTGCTTTTGGCAGTCAGGCAGGCTTCTTAGGTCAGCACACATGCACAGTTAGCCCCAGTGCTGAGGTTAGAGTTATCTGCTGGCTCAGGACTGACCAGATGTTTGAGTGCATCTGGAAGCCTGTTCTCTTACTTAGACATGCAAAGGCTACCTCTTCCTGTCTGTGCAGACAGACACCACTTGTATCCATTGTTCCAGTGAGTACTGTGGCACCAGTGATGAAGGGTGTGCCTGCTGCTGGTGCAAAGCGCATTGGAAGGATTCAAATTCAAGCAGGATCCATGTTGTCCCATCTGCTCTTCTGTCCCGTGGGAACACCACAACCCTGTATTGAGGTATCTCAGGTGATGCTGTGAGGTGTATTTTCCAGCAGAACAAATTTAAATCTGACTCTGACTTCCTGATGGCTTTGAGTTTTAAAAGGTTTTAAAAGCTAATTTTAAAAAAGATGGGGTTTTTTTATCCCTCTGTGTTTACAAGTGGGAAATCATGGGCTGAGTTTGGCCTGCAGAATTTTTTTTTAATTTATTTTCCAAGGTATTTCATGCTCTTCTCTGCTACTGAAGAAAGAGTACTGGGCCGTGAGGGGTCTTTACTGGGTGTCTGTCTGCCATGAGCAAAATTTTATTTCTGCCTGTTCCAGCAGGTCTGCCTGCCAGCTGTGTTTTGTGTTACTCATTTTCTTGGTGTCTTGCTGTTGTGTTATAATCCCAGCTGTCAACCAAGCACCACACTCATTAAATTCCCATTCCATGCAAGAGAGGTTGCAGGAGAGTGCTGGAAGGGTGAATTGTTGGGTTCAGATAATGCCAACCTAATAGCTAAAGCAAAAGTCATGCACACAAGCAAAGCAAAACAAGACATTCATGCACCACTTCCCTGGGCAGGCAGGTTGTCAAACCATGACACAGGTGTTCAGCCATCCCCAGGAAAGCAGGCTCCATCACACATAGCAGTGACTTGAGAAGACAAACCCCATCATTCTGAATGTCCTTTCTCCTCTTCCCCCACCTCCCTGGCTTTTTGTACTGAGTGTGATGCCATATGGTACGGAATATTGCTTTGGTCAGTTAGGGTCAGCTGTCCTGGCTATATCCCCTCCCAATATCTTGTGCACTCTCAGCATGCATGCTCGCAGTCATATGACAGGGAGAAAAGGCCTTGGCTATGTGCAAGCACTGCTCAGCACTAACAAAAACATCTCTATAATATCAGCACTGTTTTCAGCACAAATCCAAAACTCAGCCCCATACCAGCCACTGTGAAGAAAATGAACTCCACCCCAACCAAAACCAGCACAGTCAAATGGGAAGTTCACCATGATGCTTCTGACTAAGCATCACAGCAGTTTGTTTGATGAAAGGTGCCTTGCTGTGCTGAAGTGAGAGGTGAAAGTGATAGAAATCCTGCTATCCTGCTTTGCTACAGCAAGTGGTGCCAATTTTTGACTTGATGAAAGGCACAAGTTGGGTAAGTGTTGTGCCTGAATCATGGTGTGCTAGGGCTGTGCTCTGCTGCTGCTTTTGGTAGATACCCAGATGATGTATCAGGTGATCTACTGATGAGAAGATGCAGTGTTACCCTTCAGGAAGAGAAAGCCCAGGCCAATATTCTTATGTTTTTATTTCATGAAAATGGAATTTTTACCTCAGGACCTGAGAAAAACAATGGTCAAAGAGGACTTTATGTGAGCAAAGTCACTTTAGGAAAAGTCCATGGTGGTCAGCTGCTGAGCCAGGTGACCTGCTGGCTTGTCACCATGTTTTCCTTAAGCCCTATGCTGCAATGGCCTGGCGTAAACCTGTGTACTTACTCAGCTGTGTCTCCCTCTCTCCCAGCAAAATGAGCTGAACTCCTTCCTGTGGACAATCAAGAGAGATCCCCCATCTTATTTCTTTGGCACCATCCATGTCCCATACACACGTGTCTGGGATTTTATCCCAGAGAACTCCAAGAAAGCCTTCCAGCAGAGCCACATTGTGTACTTTGAGCTGGATCTTACTGACCCCTACACCATCTCAGCTCTCACCAGCTGCCAACTCCTGCCACAGGGGAAGAACCTCCAAGATGTGCTGCCCCGAGACCTCTACCGCCGGCTGAAACGGCACCTGGAGTATGTCAAGCTCATGATGCCATCCTGGATGACCCCAGACCAACGGGGCAAAGGGCTGTATGCAGACTACCTCTTCAATGCCATTGCTGGCAACTGGGAGCAGAAGAGGCCAGTGTGGGTGATGCTGATGGTGAACTCCCTGACAGAGGTAGACATCAAGTCACGAGGCGTGCCTGTCCTGGATCTGTTCCTGGCCCAGGAAGCAGAGCGGCTGAGGAAGCAAACGGGTGCTGTGGAGAAAGTAGAAGAGCAGTGCCACCCGCTCAATGGGCTGAACTTCTCCCAGGTGAGGTGGAGTGGTGTGCAGGGTGCCAGGCTAGCTCCTGAGCTGGATATCGCAGCAGAAACAGCATGGGCTGGGGTGCGGGGCAAGTGCTTTCTACCCAGAGACTTGTGTCTGCTCCCTGCAGCCCGTGCCTTTGCCTGCGTCCTCAGGAGGATCAGGCCAGAGCTGAATTCATCCCGGCCTGGCCTACTCTCTTCCTTGGGCTACCTGCTCTCTTCCTTGCCATGCTCTACCCTCAGAGACACTGGACCTTAGGATGTGTGCTCTCTAACTCTGACTGGGCTCACCTGCAGGAGCTCAGGACAGGCTGGGGCTCAGTCTCCAAACCTGTTTTTGTAATAGCAAGTTTAAAACAAAGAAGTGATTACTTGGGGAAAGCAGTGGTGTGCTGTGAGTAGTGCTGAGAAGTAATTGCTGGTTGGAAAGCATCACAGTGAATATTTTGATGCCCTCAGAAATAGGGTCCCATCATTTGCAATGAGAAAAATATTTTTTGTTTTTTGGGATTTTTTTCCTTTCCTTTGTTACCAGGTGAGGGTCAGCACAGCACAGACTAGTACAGGCCCTGGTGCAAATGCCTTTGTGTTTGCAAACCTGTTGGAGTTCAGCACTGCTGTTCATGCAGCAGAATGACCTCTGTGTTGTCCATGTGTTGGATGAGGTGCTCCTCTCTGAACCAAATACGCCAAGCAGTGGTGTCTGTTGTTGTCTCTGCCCAATAGGATCACAGGCATAACATTGCTCTCTGATGTGGGGTACCTTTGCTGCAGGGTGGTGCTAGTTTGGGGAGTTGAGTGGCATTTGCTTAGGAATAATCAAGATTTGCATTTTGCAATATGCCCTAGTAGCACAAGATGGGAGGACCTTTAGGGCTGGGTAGTTTGATGCCTGACCCTCCTCCCCTGCATCCTGAAGCCTGTGCTGTCACTGTTGGACGGTTTGGAAGGAAAAGAGCAGAAGGCGAGTGCAGCACAGCAAGGGCAGGGGCAGCAGCCCAGGACAAATGTCTGAAGAGCTGCTACCCCAGACAGTGTTGGTGTGGGGACTATGGTGCACAACAGCCCAGGCTGTTGACTTGAGAAGTCCTTAACTGCAGGAAAGCCTTCTCCACTTTTCCATTGTCTGGAGCGAGGCAACCTCATTTGCATTTCGTCTTTTGCTTATCACAGTGCTTTGAATCCTTATGCTGTTGCTGTTTCCTTCCAGCTAACCTGGGAATAGGCTGGAAGAAGTAGTCCCTCCTTTTCCAGCTCTTACCTGGCTGAGGATTTATAAGCATTATTGTCCATGTTTTCCAAAAGAAAACATGGACAATAATGCTTATAAATCCTCAGCCAGGTAAGAGCTTTGCCTTACTGGCAATTGCTGGCATTGCCTCTATAGTTTATCATGATAGAAGTTGAGGCGAGGGCATTTTTATCCACTGCCTTGTAAGAAAGTAGTAGGGAGACTGAGATATATTGACTGCAAATGATATCCCTGCTAAACTCATGTAAATATTGACTCTTAGTCCTTCACAGCTTTCTTCAAAGAGCAGGTGGTTTTGTGTTGTTTAGCAGATGGGATAAATACCAAGTGATCCAAGAAGCTGCATGGCTGAGCGACACAACAACATCCAGAATTGCCCAGCCTTCTGAGAAGGCCAGAGAGACAAGATTTGCAGGAGAATCTAGCCTCTGGTTGGGAAAATCATACCCCTTGGTTGCCCCATGGTGAGTGGAGGTGTGCATTTGCATCATGAAGGCTGCACCTCCTTCCCTCCCTGCTCACTTCCCAGGGAAGGAGCACACTATCCCTTGAGGGAGCAGGTCTGGAGCAGCTACTGCACTGCAAATTCATACCTCCACTGCTGCCCACTACTAGATTTCCAATACAGGCAGCTCAAGGAAAAGGAAAACCAGAGGCAGATGATTGTTGAAATTGCTTCTAAGCCAATTTCATGGCTGTTTCAGAAACTGACTTGTGAACTTTCATGGTTGGCAATTGTGTAAGTCCTTGATTTCAGAGCTTTCTTGTCAGTTTGTTCAGACAGTAGAGTTAATTATGTGTTTAATAGAAACCAAGCAAAGAGTTTGAAGTAGGCTCTTTGGAAAATACTTTCTTTAGTGTGCTGCTGTTTGGAAAACCCCAGTATTGCGCCACTTCTGTGCAAACACACAGACGTAACTTAGAAATTTCTGTTGGGGAAAGTGGAACAAAGCCCATAAGGAATAGTCAAACACGTACAAGAAATACAGAATCACAGAATGGTCTAACTTGCAAGGGACCTCAAAGATCACTTAGTTCCATCCCCTCCACCATGGGCAGGGACATCCTTCACTAATACCAGGTTGCTCAGAGCCCCCTCCAACTTGGTCTCAAACACTTCCAGGGATGGGGCATCCCCGGCTTCTCTGGGCAATCTGTGCCAGTGCCTTACTAGTCCCACAGTAAAGAATTTCTTCCTAATATCTAATCTGAACCCACTCTCTTTCACTCTGAAGCCATTCCCCCTTGTCCCTTGTAAAAAATCTTGTAGGCTTCTTTCCCATACTGGAAGGTGCATTATAGGTCACTCCAGAGCCTTCCCATTTCCAGGCTGAACAATTCCAATTGTCTCAGCCTTTTCCTATAGGAGAGGTGCTTCTTTCTTCTAATGCATCTTGGTGGCCTGCTCTGGACCTACTACAACACATCCATGGTGCTGGGAGCCCAGAGCTGGATGCAGGTTCCAGATGGGCTCTCCCCAGAGCAGAGCAGAGGGGCAGAATCCCCTCCCTGCCCTGCTGCCCACGCTGCTCTGGATGCAGCCCAGGACACATTTGGCTCTCTGGGCTGGGAGTGCCCATGGCTGGGTCATGTCCAGCCTCTTGCCCACCAGCACCCCCAAGTCCTTCTCACAGGGCTGGTCTCCATCTGCTCATGCCTGGCCTGTGCTGATTCTGGGGATGGTCCTGGCCCAGATGCAGCACCATGCACTTAGTCTTGTTACACTGCATGAGATTCCCGTGGACCCACTTGTCAAATTTGTCCAGGTCCCTCTGGATGTCATCTAGGGAGATGCTTTTTTTCTTACAGCCAAATAACAGAGAAATTATTTACTTAGCAGAAAAGCAAGTTCAGTGTTTTCAGTTTGTTTCTGCATAGGGTTTGCTTTTTCTTTCACATCCAAAATTATTCTTCTGGTGGTAAGGCAGACTCCCAAGCCACTTCCAAACCATACATTGTTACTGGCTAGGTCCCTGTTTTGATCCATTCTATTGAGCAAGGCCTTGATGGTGTATGTTATTGCAGGTGAAGGTCTGGAACAGTTTATTCTTGTGTCCCTGGGCACAGGGCTCGGTAACTGCAAAGTACGGACAAACCCAAATTAACAACTCTCTTCTCCTTGTGAAGAGAAAACAGTAAAAAATTAAAAAATCCTCCAAACAAAACCCACATACAACAGCCAAGAGTGCCTGTCAAGGGGCTCTTTTTCTTTGGGCTTTTGTTCCAAAGACTCTTGGTTTATGACTCTCTTCTTTTACCTGCCAAATCCCTCTGTTCATGCTCAGCTCAGGCTGCCTGCCCATATTGCCAAATCATAAAAGTATAATTTTTGTTCAGTACACAATGATGTGTATACAATCTGTGAAATACTTTACTGCTTTCTCAATCTGTCTCTCTTGTTCCAAGTTCTGTGCAACTTCAGGAGTATGGAAAGATTAGTTTGTCTCCATGCCAGGGCCATGGCGTTTATTTTTCCTCTTTAATGCTGTTCCCATCCTAGTTTGTCTTACAGACTTGTTCTCCCACTCCACCGTCTTTGCTGGGTAGTGCGTCTCTTGTTGCAATACCCTGCATAGGTCTCATTCCTAGCTGTGTCAGGGCTTTGTAGCTATGTATGATCTGCCACTGCTGACTTCCAGCATGGAGTCAGTCCCTCCCAACTCTTCCTTTACAGTTATGCATGTGCTTACATGTTTGCTATATTGCAGGCATTAGTGCTCCAAGCCCAAAACAGCTTTGCTGTTGGCTTCAGTAGTGTCACAAACACCAGCTTAGTACTGGCTCACAAGAGGAGCAAGTGTTGGCACTTGTACTGTGCCAGGCGCTTGCTTTGGTACACTAAAGTGGTGTCCAGGCTGCATTCCTCACAAACTGGTCCCTTCTTGAACACAAGGAGGTTGACCTTATGTCTACTCTTGGTGTGGACCCATGGTTAAGAGTGTAAACACTGTCCAGCCATCATTACTTCCTAGCCATGACCCTGGCCAGTTTGGCTTTTTCAATACTGGGACCCTTGGTAGAAGATTCTTGTACCTGATCTTAATTTGAGAATTGTTTCCCCACATGACTTTCCTGTGGTTATACCTTGTCACAGCATTCTTCCTATCTGAGCACTTGAGCATCTGATTACATTGCTGCATATTCAGACACAGTCTTCAGAGCTGCTTGGGATGCAGTAGGAAGCCAGGAGCCACTAAGGGCTGACTGATCATGAAATCCTGGCTCCTGCTGACCCTGTTCCGGCTGTGGGATGACAATTAACCCTTTACATTGCCTGTCTGTGGGGACACCAACTATCGTCAGCAATGAAAGAGGCAAGAACAACTGAGGGTTGATTAGAAGCTCATTTATTAGAGCATCAGACATAATTGCATATAGGAAGGGCAACCACAGAAGACAAGATAATGCAGAAGACATGCTAATATGTACCCTTGACTATAGTTCTTCTGTGTCCTATCCAACTAATCAACAATTTTACAACCTTATATGGAAGCATAGCTTACCAATCACTAACAATGTTACCTTATATGAAACTATAACATAGTCTTTATTAACATAACAATCCCACAATCCTCTATGCAAACCCCCTTAACAAGCTACTTAAATAAGCCACTTTACCTTAGCTTATTCATCTGTATATTTAATCATCCTATAATATTATGTCATGCCTAAACTGGCAGGCTCTTTAGCTCAACAACAGTGTCAATCTTGATGGTACCCACACAACTTTCCATACTGTGTCTAGACATTCTCTCTCTTCAGCACTTTGCATCCCATGGTTTTTAGGTTGATACCTTCTGCATAGTCAGTCTAAGCAAATTCACGGTCCGTCCCTGTCAGTCCAACTTCCACATCTCCCCCTTTCTGTTGGGAATTTAATAAAAATTCCTTACAAAGATTTTTGCAAAATCTTCCGTAAACAACTCACTAAACATGGTAATAACATCAACACAACAACTATTGCAAGAACTAACAATTGTGTCTTAGCCAGAGATAACAACCAACCTGATAAGCCACAACCTTTAAACAGTCTGTTTAACCAGTTTATAACATTTTGCACTTGTAGTTTCTTGACTCCTTCCTTTAATGGATATTCCAGTGTATCGACTCACTATGGTCAGACAGAGTCATGCAGCATAGTCCTTCAAGGTCTTGGCAACCATGCCCTTATGCCAGCAGCAGAAAGTCCCCTTTTATAGTAGAAAGCAACCCTGTTATATAGAGTGGCATGCCTAACACTACTGATATCTGTTAACAGACTACTTAGTGCAAGAGATGTAGCATTGGTTTGCTTACTCAGCCAACACCCCAAACTATCCAATTGCTTTAGTGCTTTTGCTGCATAAACCCAAGATGTCAATATGGATGCTGCAACTCTTTTTTTTTCTTTGTTCCAATAAATAACCTCATCTTTACATTCTGATTCAAATTGATGGATGAATCTTTTTTCTTGAGTTTCTCTATTGTGATTTAGTGTGATGTTGGGTGTTAGTAGAGTAAGTCCACCCAGGCTACATGGTCCACCTTTAATGTGCGACGGAAGGGCAGGCCAGGCCCTATCCCCACAAATGAAAAACATTCCTAATATTCCTAGTGGCAACTGCAGGGATCTGTTGCTGGATCATGAAGGTGTGGGTGATGCATTATTGCATCAAAGGTTTTCATTATTATAGACACGGTGGTAAGGGGAAACATCTCACAGAGCTGACTGATCTTTTGTTAAACTCCAGCTTGAATAATTAAAATTTACACAATAGTCCATTCTAACTGAATCAAGGAGCTCTAGCTCCTAAGGTTCCAAGGTTGCTGGTAGCTCTGAGATAAGGTACTGAAGCTCTGGGCTGCTGGGCCTCTGGTGGTTGTGGGCATAGGCAGCTGGGGCATTTTTGTCATTGCACGGGCCGCCCTGTGCTCCCCTTGAGGTTTCCTGGTGGTGGCTTCCTGTCAGCAACATATTTTGACTAGCATTGGCTAGGGTGATGACCACTTCTCTTACATCTGGAGCATATATTAAGAGCTTTAGATTTATAACAGTCTGTTTTAATGTGCCCTTGCTTGCCACAGCCATGACATGGGCCAGGACCTTGCTGCTGCAGCCCTTTTGGAATGGCTCAGATTGCTGTTAAAGCTTCAGCAAGCCCTTGGCCTACAGCTTGTACATGAAGAGCTACAGAGTGCTCTGATGTCCCAAGGCAATTACAACCCTTGACCATTTGCATTGTTCAGGCTCTGGTGAAAGGGCACGTGATACCTTTTTACACTGAATTTGCAATAGATACAGCCAATTTTTTTACCAATTAATCTCTTGCCCTTTTGTGTGTAACTTGTCTCTCTAGGGCTTGCCTTTGGTGATCAATGTAAGGCTCATTAGGCCCTTGCTTTATTTCTGCAAAGTCTAGCGTAGGCATATTGCCATTGGGCACTTGCGTAAGTGCCTTTCTTGCTGCATTTTTAATGTCATCTAAGGCTTGCCTCAGGAGGTTTGCTAGCTGGTCCTCAGGTTGTTTGCGTGCTCCTTCACTGGCAAGATGATTTGTAGTCAGTGCTGCCAAAGCTTGATTACCCAGGGAGTCCACCAACAATTGATTTAATAGCCTTTTCAGTCCTCACTCCCATAAGGTATACTGTGTTGGTGATACCAGCATTGTCATTAAATACTTGATATCATAAGGGGTTAAACATCAGCTGTGACGGTTGCATGAAATAAGTTATTAAAAAATGGTGATTCCCTCCCATAGTCCTTAGATGCTTTCTGTAGTTCCTTTTTTCCGCTTAAGTCAGTGGCTCCCATTGTGGATTTGCTTCATACTGTCCCAGTGCCACAATAAACTTTGCTGCCACTTCTACATTCCTTTCTTTAATCACAGCTTTTTGGATCTTTTCCCAATGGTGGGAAAAGAACCTGGGGGATGTGGTGGAAGTTCCTCAGATCCAGGAGGGTCCAGGTCTTCTTCCAAGGAAGAATAACTTAAAATAAAAGTAGCTTTATTCTTAGAAAGGCTATGGCAGTGATGTTTAGCCGTAGTGGAGGAGGGTGGTAGGCTGTGTGACAAGATGGTGGCTTCCAGAGCCAAGGTTCCAGTTCTGGTTTCTCATCACACAGAGGGGGTGTGGCCCATGGAGAGGGCAGAGTAATGGCAGGGGCCCTGGGGCAAGATGGTGGCTTGGAGGATGCAGGAAAATGGTGGCTGGAAGAAGAGGAGGAGAGAGGAAGAGGTGGAGCAGTGGGAAGTGGAGGGTCCAAGATGTTTTGGCCACCACCATCTTGGGCTGGAGGAGGAGGAGACAAGGACAGCATCTCATTCACACCTCTTGGTGGGTTCCATCTTGTAACCTACTCACAGGGGCCAAAGGGCAAGGAGCAGAGAGAACTGCGCTGCCTTGGGTGGGATTGGGGTAACAGAAGTACCAGAGCCATTAAACTTAACTAAAGATTTCCAAAATAAGGTGAAACTCAGGCAGCATATGGGGTGCTTCAGGGTCTCTCCTAGTAGCTAGATTATAAAGTTTAATGCTCACAGAATCCCAAAAATCAACAGTAATGGTCACTGAAGTCATACCATCGGGAAAACTGTGGAAGATCCACTTCATTATCCTCTTCCCTCTTTGGCAATTGTTTGCCCTGCTCAATTGAAAGTGCCTTAAAACATCCATATATGTTCCACAAACATTCCTTGTCCTATGGTAATTCCCCACAGGCTCACCTGCACTCTCGCTGCAGATGAGTAGTTGGATCTGGATGTTTTTTCTTCCAGCCACTCCAAGTGCCTGCTTCTTGCATCACGTCAGAATTCCCAGGGGCCTTGCCGACCGAATCAGCTAAGCGCTGCTGCCTGATAGCTGATTTCCCAAACAGCCAGATCTTCTATGAAACTGGAGAGGTCCCTGTTCAGGCGCCACTTGTTACATCGCTCTGTCCACGCCCGCAAGGACAGAAAATGGTTGTGACAGGTCGGTGCGGAAGAAAAGCGGGTCACAGGTCTTAGGTGGAAAAATCTGAGAGTCCTTTATTCTTCCGCAGTAACAGGAGCACTCCGGAACACAGCCAAACACTAAGACCAGAAGCAAGGGGTGAGCCCAACTTATGTACACTAACACACAACATTCTAGCAACATTCTAACCAATAACAACTGGCAACGAAACCCATATTAACAAAGTAATTCCCATGATCGTCTTTGAACAAACTTTAACTCTCCCTAATTTGAAAGAATGTCCCTGAACTTTGATGCTGCTTTCCACAGCCTAGGTTTGTCCCAGCTAAGGCTGGCTCACTGGCCAGGCTGGGCCTTGGGAGCTCCTCAGGCTCCAACTCTGGCACAGAGGGCTTGAAAATCCTGTCATTTCCATCTTCCAGCCAGTCTCTCATATAGCTCTTTGCAAATAGAAAAGGAAGCAAAATTCTCCACCTTGACCATTTTGTATAATTAGGACATTATTTGTTTATGTTTCTACTCAAAAAAACCAGTCTTTGCAAGCAGCAGAGTGCTGAGAGATTCTTGCTTTTCCCGGCATTTCCAGGTTCTGGATTACTAACGCAACTGTGAGAACTGTAGGCTGCTGCTTAGCAAATACAGCCCTTCTGTCATGACAGCAACATCATTTTTGCTGTTTAATCTGTGTACCCACTTGGATGAAAGGGCCACCCTTGATAACCCATTGTATAAAGTTATTATGTAGGAAAAGCCTGTATTTATGGGGAAAGTAAGAAGTAAAGTCACCATTGCTTTGTTAACAAGCATTACATGATTTGTTAACAAGCATTACATGATTTGTTTTTTCCTGTTCTTAGGGAGTTACAGGTGATGCCTTGAAATTAGGCACAAAATATACAATATTAAATTGGTGAGATTTGTGCTAGTCTTCTCATTTTGAGTAAAGGGGGTTCTTCTGGTACTTGATTGGCCAGTTATAATAGTTGTCTTTAATTTCCGAAATGATGAAGCCAGATTTGGCAGTGTTTCCATTCACAAAACCTTGGTTCGGCTCATCTTTGGCAAGAACAGTGATGGAGAATCTCAAAGAAAGAAAAAAGCAAGGAAGGGCACACAGTACAAAATCTGCAAAGAATAAATTAGATTCTGTGGTTTAGGTTGAGATTTGGAGCAGAGCAAGGCAAAAAGCAGTTTCTTGATGAAGGAGCAGACAGAGGAGCAGAGCATTTTATTGCTAAACATGTTGGATGGGAGACTGCTTGCAGTAACCTGGTTGCATCTGCTGCCCCACAGGTGTAACTTCAAGATTTATTTGTTAGGATCAGCCTTCTTTCTTCAGGTGACGGAAACATCAGGGTTTTGTGCACATGAATTGGAGCTGGAACAAATGAATTGATCCTGTGTGCATCTTTAGCTTCTGGAGTCTGTGACCTAGATTTGTTTTTGTTTTCAGTTTGTGTGTAAACAAACCTGCAGACTCCATGTCTAGACATCAGGGATGGGGAATGGGCTGGCTCGTGGGAACCAAAATAACTAAGGCTTTGCCTATGTATTGAAATAATTACAGTTTAATTAAGATCTTTTTAACTGTCTGGGGATTTTAGGGCTCTTCCCCCAGTGAAAATGGTGTTCAGTGGTGATATGCTGCCTCTGCATTCAAAAGGGTAGGGAGTTTGTTTCAAACAACCAGGACTCTGTGGTAGGGCTTTGAAATCCCAGACTGTGAACTTTGCTCCTTGCACTTGCACTCCATATGCCTATCAGCTAGCTGGAATTTTCCCATTAAAAATGCCCTTAGCTCAGCATGTTACACAGCAGAAACAGAAGATGTCAGGTGGCAAACATGGCTTCTTCTTATCTTGCCCTTGCTGCTCCCAAGGAGGTTCCTTGTGAGTGTCTGGCTGGCAATTTTACAGTGTGAGCATGCCAGTGCACTTTCCTTTTCACTCAGTGAGCAAGGGCAGGGCAATGAAATGTGTGCACTGCTCTGAGAGCTCTTGTGACGGGGTTATCATGCTAACAACTGACAAGTGCACTAGGCTGGGTTATCCTGCTGTCCTCTGACAAGTAGTGCTAACCTGATGGGCTGGTTGGCAGGTGCACTGTGTGTCACTGGAGATCCTCCAGCTTTGGGTGAGGACACTGTTGCTGCAGAGGAGCACAGCCCTGTCAGCAGGCTGAGGGCTGCCAGGCACCATGGCCACTCAAGCTAGCACACAGAGCAGAATGCTTTTTGGCACAGCTCAGGCAAAACTGAGGAGTGTGGAGCAGGGCAGAGATATGGCCTTGGCTTAGTCAGCTGTTCAGGAGTTGAGTGCCCCTGCATGAAGCTTTGTTCTGCATGTTCTCAAGTTCTGATAGAATTACAGTGGTCTGATGCTATGGCTCTGTCAGATGCCTAATCCCGAGAGCTCACTAATTGCCATTAGAGAACCCAAAGCATGGGACTGGCTGCCAGTTTTCCCTTGGACAAAAGGGTTGCAACTGGACACCTTAAAGGTACATGCCTGTGGAAGTTGTGGAAGACAGCTTCCTTTCACACATAAGATCTGGACTGCACTTCTATCCAGTGCTAACCCTCCTGTCAGTACTGGTGAGATGGTACTTCTGGTACCACTGGACACACTCCAGCACCTCAATATCCTAATACCAAATATCAAGGTTGGTATTTGGAATAAAGGATATTGAGGTGCTGGAATGTGGCCAGTGCAGGGCAACAAGGCTTGTGAAGGGCCTAGGAAACTTGCCTTATGAGGAGTTGCTGAGGTAGCTGGGTTTTTTAGTCATGCAGAGGCCCAGGGGAAACCTTGCCCAGACTGGATTGCAAGATCCGTGGGGATCCGTGTCAACTTTTGCATCCCAGCTGACATGACTCATGGCAGTGGTTCTGAAGACTGATTTTTAATTTTCATCAACAAATTCAGATGAAATATAAAGCCCAGCTTTAGTTTTCATCTGTTTGATTTTGTAAGGGTTTGTGTTCCACTGAAGAGCCTCTTCTGTACTTGTGTGAGCATTTCAGCTGTAACCAGTTTGTCCTTTAATGTCCTATTTGTTGAGCCTGTTCCAGAACAGCATATTTTCTATTTGTTAACTGTTGACTCAGCTACTCCCAGGCCTAGCAGCATCTGTCTTATGACATGGCAGTCATTTGTGCGCTGGGTGCAGTGGTATTGTCACTGTCCCCATCTTTCCTTGTTTATGCATCTGTGTTTGGCTGTGGTTCTTTCAGGCACAGCAGTTTTCTGAGCACTCATGCTTGGGACTGTCAAAGTCCTTTTTACTCACACTGCTTCCCAGGGAAGAAAAAGTGTTACTGTTGTTGTTGGTCCAGTAACTGTCTACTCCCTGGTCAAGGTGAGCATGCAAGCCAACTTACATATTCTTTCTCATTTGTATTTTTAGGTCTTCAAAGTACTGTTTCTGTTCCCCATGTCTTCAGTATTTGAAGTGTTTTGTATTTCTCTAAATTCCTACTGCCATACAGTCTGTTGAGAAAACTATTCATTGATTCTGTTGTCTTACTGCAGAACACTTGCAAAACACTATCAAGGTTTTTGGAAAGGGTATGGTTTCCATTATACTTATTGACTTGAATTGTTTATATCCTATAATTATTTGCAATAATCTCATGAAGGCTTTTATTAGATAACTTGAAAGATTGATTGTAAGTAGGATGAGGCTGAAAATAAGTTAAGTTTTAAGATAACTGTTTCTTTTTCTGACCTAAGGCATAAAGGAAAGAGTAGGAACAATTCTTCATTTTTGTTGATGATAGAGAAAATATTGGATTCTTCAATAAAATTCTTATAATCCAGCAAGCTTAGCAGCTATATGCACACCAGACATCATCCATTTACAGCATGCCTGAATGAGAGATGCTCAGATGCTGAGATGTGTGAGCAGTTTCAAAGGGATTAGACCGATGGATGAAGGGTAGTCACACCAGGGAAACTCATACATGTCCCAGGCGCCGTCTCTAGCTCAAGACATCTCTCAGCTCCTGAAAGCTTGAATTGAGGGCAGGTGTGAGTGGAGGAGTTGTCCTGAAGGTTGTGGGCTTCTGCACTCCTGCGCAGATGTGGACAGTTTGTTCCCAACTGAGACGGGCTTGGAAGCTGATATGGAATGGGTCTGCTGCAGTAAGTTTGGCAGTGTCCCTGCTGGAGCATTCAGATGCCCACATGTTCTCCCTTTTCACAAAACTTATCTCTCTTGAGCATGCAGAGGTCACATGTGAACAGTTGAGTATGGGGGGAGCAGTTCACTGAATTCTGAAACCAGGGAGAGGTTTCAGAAGGTTTATAGATGGATCTTGAGAACAGTCCTGTCAATTAAGACCAAATGTGTAACAGTGTTTAATCTGCAATTAACTATGATGTCAATTCTGTTCTATTACTGTTTGAGGGAAGATTTAGGTAAGTGGCCTTGTGCATTTCTCAATCTCTTTGTCCCTAACAAGATTAGCAGGGTTGCCAGCTTCAACTGGAACTCAGATTAATCTTTGACAAAAATAGATACACTCACTTGACTTCCACGAAGTCCGGTCTGGTAAATGCATTACAAGACTGCTGTAGCAAGTAAAATTTCAAATTTTTAATGGCAGATTTTATGTGTTTTTGTGTGACCCGTTCTGCTTTTTGAGTGCGTTCATTAGTAGCACATAGTGTTAGAGACTAATTTGCATCTTATTCACTCAAACCTTCATTTCTATATGGACCATCAGTATATCCCACTCCCTCCATATTACCCAGATAGCACCATATGTGAAAAATATTAATGCATATTTTAGGACTATCAGGTTGTCAAACCTCAAATTAACTGGGTTTGCAACTGTGCATCAAGTCTGGCTGAATTCAATCCAAAGAAATTAGTTCTTCCAGGTGCTACTTGATGCAGAGAGCAAGCATTATCTTATTCTTTCCAAAATAAAATCTGAGATTCTGGGTGCCTTTGCTGGGCATGTCTGGTGGACAGGTATGGTGTCATGGTTTGAGCCTGGCACAGAGCCAGTGCCCCCATGAAAATGCCCTCACCCTGGTGTCTGCTGTGAGATGTGACCAGGAATAAGCAAAACAGGCTCCAGCTTAAACATAAAGAAAACTTTATTACCTAATCTACAGGAAAATAGGAAAAAACTATAAGGGAAAAAAAAATTGAAAACCTTACAAAAAACACTTTCCTCCTCCCCACCACCAAAATTTCCCAATCCGATACATTCTCCCAAATCACCAACTGCCCAGCCTGCCACCACCCTTTAGAATACTCAAACTTCAGTCCATGAAGAGGAGAGGAGTCCTTCTTGCACCATAGGCTTCCCCTGGAAACACGCTGAAACCTCGTGTGCTTGCTTCCAATGTCACTCGGCACCGCCCGGAAAAGTCCTTTTGCCGCTTGGGACATCTTCCTTCCATGCCCAGTGCTCTCACCCCTGTGCATGGACCAGAGCCGCTTCTAGGGCTGTCTTTTAAGGATGCCTTGTCTCACTCTAAAAAGGCACAGTCTCTGCTTTGGGACATCTGTCCCCCCCATATTTTTCCAACCCCCTGGGGCCAAGGGGTCCCCACGATGAACCCTCCTGGTTCTGAGGCACTGCTTCCCCCCCAAGTGCAGTCTCTGTGTCACAGGAACAAACTGAGTCCATGGCCACACAAGAAAAGTCCAGCCAAAAGGCCACTCCAATCATCTCTCCCCACTCAGCCATCTCCACATCCTTCGGGCCAGGTCCTTGTCTCATCTCATCTCTTATCTCCCTTCTTATTCAGCTCCGAGGAGGATCAGCATTTTTGCAAGGCTCCAATCATGTAAGAAAGGGGTTAAAACTTCCAGTCTCTGTCTGTCTCAGAACGTCGATACTCCCACACGTGCTGCTGCTACGGCCGGCCAGGCTGCACCCTTCCCTCCTTCTCCTCCTGGGCCGGCTGCTATCACATTCAGACGCCGACTCTCCCTCCTGGTGGGGGGGAATGTCTGCCCGATGTCTCTTGGGGCTGCTCCTCCACCCTTCCATCCTCGAGGGCCTTCTCACCCCCCATCTCTGTCCAGGCCCCGGCCTACCGCAGGGCTGCCTCTCCCCCGCCCAGCAGCAGCGGCTGGACAGGGAGGGCGATCTGACCTCTTCGCCTCGACGTCCCAAGAGGCCTCTCAGGGCCGAAGCTCTGCTTTTTAACCCCTGTGTATTCTCGGAGGTGTGTCCAAACCGCACTGGTCACACCAGGTGCCAATATCAAACTCCGAACATCCATTGGTTTGACCACAGCATCCCAGAATTCCCACTTCTTCCTGGTCAAACCACCACATATGGTCACAGTGGCCACTTCTAATAGCTGTAGGGAGAGACCCCACTGAGACATGGTTTGTGGGGAGAATATAATGCCTTGTTGCTGTCTTGAGAGTGCCCCGTGTAGTGTTAGCCCCTCAGCCTTTCAGCAGGCTCATTGGGATGTCACACAGGCTGAGCCATCCTGCTGCCACCAAGGACATGAATTTCATGGTGTGCTTCACTTGGCTGAGTGGGGAGCCTGCACAAGCCTTTTTTTCACTTCTCCTTGAGAGAAGTCAGCACAGGATGGGATCATGCAGTTGCTTGGCTTTGCTCTTCCATCATCTTTTGGCATTTTGAAGAGCTTCCTCCAAGCTCAGGGGAAGTGTTTGTGTTTCTCATGGGAACATATTGTATAAATAATGTCAGATGCTCTACACTAGCAGGAGAGCTGCAGCCCTGCTCTGGTGTGCTGCTGGAGGTATCCCAGCACAAAGTGCTGTTGAGAACTCTAGTACTGACACTGCAGTTTGCCTGATTCAGGAGTGTAGGCCAAATTTTCAGTTCTCTCAGGTAAAAGCTTTACCTTTGTTTTGGATGCTGGATTAAGTTCTTAAAGATCCTAACCGCTGAGAAAATTTCATCTAGACATTGTCCTAAACATCTTCCAGCCTCTTCAAATGCAAATCTTTGAGTCCTGGTTCCTGCATACACCTAAAGATTGTGGGTAAAAAGCAGGTATTGATTTGGACTTGCTTTGCAGAGGGGAGCTGGCTAAATCACTCAAATGCTCAAAATCCACTGGTTTCTTCCCAGATTTTTACCTCTCTGTCTTCTGAAAGGTGGGTTAGTTATGTCAGAATCCATTGGTAAAGAAAACCAAAGCAGCTTATCTTTCCATGGTTGTACAGGATCAACACAAAGCTAACTTTCCCAGGTCTTTCCCTAGACATCTCAATCAAGGCTCTGGCAACTCTGTGATTACTAGCCAAGACCAGAGCTGTCTCAGCAGGAAAGACATGCCCTTGGCCCCTGCTAGGCAGACAGATTTGCTACTATTCTGAGCTCAGTTTTCAAGCTCCTGCCTTATCCTGGCCATAACAGCCCATTCTGCTGGGAATGTGCAGCAGTTTGATCACCTGATCACAGAACCACAATTTCCAGATTACAGAATATTCAGAGTATCAAGTCCAGCTTTTAAGTGAATGGTCCATGCAGGGTTGAACCACAACCTTGGTGTTATTAGTACCATGCTCTAACCAAATGAGCTAACCGTAGGGCCACCTGTGATAGCCAATGCCTATAATCTTGTAAGAACTCTCCCAGCTTCCATGTTTGCCTGAGAGAATTTCTGCCCCTGGAGTTTCAGAGTATACCCCAAAGTGCAAACATACCAAACTCCTCAGTAGTTCTTTGAGAGAGGAACTAAACTGTCACTGTTGATATATTTGGCAAAATGATCTCCGGGAGTTTTTAAGGCTGAAATGTCTGTACTCAAGTACTTGCGGATATCCTGAGATGAGGTGTATCCTTACTCTCCTTGAGACCAGACTGACTAATATAGATAGGTAATGTGCCTTTCACGCTTGTGTTGGCCACTTCATTTCCAGTTTCACAGCAGCCTGAATATATGGCTTGACTCTGTAAAATGCGGGCATGTCAGGAGTGGTTGGAAGCTTCTGATGAAATAAATCACACTGTGCAGCCTAAGTCTGAGCTCCTGTACAGTCTCTGTTGCTCAGCCAGTGTACAGTGACTTGTTATGCTAAGGTAATTTGATCACAAGTTTAACACCTGTGTGAATTTATAAGGCCTGTTTATAAAGATAAATGAGCTATTGTCACAGCTAGAGTCCCATGAGATAAGCTGCGTTTTTGTAATGTTCACAAACAAAGTAGCTAGACATGTTTTCTAGGAAGGATGAAATGGAGAAGGAAGAGAAGGTAACACTGAATATGTTTTTATTTGCTTTGAAGCTGTTGGTAAGTCAAAAGAAGAAGACATGGGAAGCTCAAGGTTTTAGTTGATCAGCAGTAATGCAGAGGATGGAAGTACTTGTTACCAGTATTTCACAGTTCCTGGGTGAGCATCTCCTTGAAACTCCACCAGAGAAGAACAAGAGGAAAATTATACTCCCATTTAAGTACTTCAGCACTCCAAGAAAGCTATTTACCTAACACATGTTTGAATAACAGTCTAGGAAGTATTGGTGCTGTCTTGGAGTATTGCAATTTCAGACCTCTTCCAGGTTAATAAAAAATGAATTAATCACTGAACTGAAAAGGATCTTTCCTTAGGTACAAATAATAATGACTGAACTTTATTTTTATGTGGAAAGAGAATATATAGTCCCAACCAATAATATGTATGATTAGTGCTCTAAGGGGTGTCAGATTTTTGAAACAGGAAAGAATTATAGGCCAAATAAAGTAGAAGGAAGAATTTAGGCATAAAAATAGGAGAGATAATTGTGAGCTGTTCAAGAATCCTAATTAGGCCCCAATAAACCACAGTTCTGCATTTGCAAAGACAAAATTTTTGGTTTTGAAGAAAGCTGGTTTGGTTAACAAAGGAGATTAAAGCATTAAAAAACATCAAACTACAATAAGTAGAGAAAATAGAGCAAGCAACACAAACAAGTAATCTGCAAGCAAGGACAGACAATTGATGGGGAAACTGAAGGGTACCAGGGAAGAGCTTTTGGGCAGCAGATTTGACCAATAAATTCTTTAAATGTATCAGGGATTCCTGAAATGCTAGCAGTGCTCTAGGCTCCATACTAACCAGGAGTGAAAAAGCATACTAAAAAAGCAGTGGTGGAAATAATCACTATTTATTTTGTGATGTTTGGAAAAGAGAAGGCTGTATTCCTAGCTTGGTCATAAGAGAATGTTTTCTGCTCTGCTGACAAATTGCTTCCAGTAATTGGCAAAAACGTTAAATGTCATTGTTTTTAAGTGATCAAAACAATGGTTAACTTACAGTCCATAATTTTTAGAGCCTAAGCCAATGAGTTCTTTGAATCTTTAATTGCACTTGAAAAAATTCAGGGGAGTGGAAAAAAAACTACTGTAAGAGCATTATTCTGGGACAATGAGGGTCTAGCCTGCCAGACTACCCAAAGTTCAGTCTGATCAGAGCACAGAAAGTCTGATAAGCTCTGCAGCTGGTGGAGAATTGAGAGAAGACAGTGTGGTACTAGCCAGTTTTCTCTGAATGGGAAACTGGCTTTGTCAGACAACTTCTTCATATGAATATGATTTTTGGAATAATTGGTGGAGTAATTGCACATAGCTTTGGAAGCTTTTGACCTTATTCCTGGTGATACTCTGATATAGGAGTACACACCAGACAAAATCAAAGTGGCTTATTGTAAATAGCCAAGAATATTCATGCATTCTTATGAAACAGCTGCAGATGGGGAGTCTCCTCCACCCGCAAGTAGGGAAGCTAAAAAAATAATGTAAAGAAGTACTGAAGGTGTCTGTTCCTGGTCCTGTGTTACCCAGCGGCTCTGCCAGTGATACAAATGCTGCGTAAGCATTGGCACAAGTGCAGGAATGCTGCGATTGGAGGGGATGCACGCAACAGCTCAGCTGTGCTGTGTGACAATGTACATCTAGAGCAAGGCACAGATGTCAAGCTAGCAAGACTGGAGGCCTTGTCTGGAATATCCTGGTGGTGCAACAGGCTTGGAAGATATCAGTTAACTAATCCCAAGCTCAGTAGTTCAGCTTCGAGGGAACTTGCAGTCCTCATGTGAGTGACAGAAGGAGGGGAGAGATGTTCTGAGGATCCTAGTGCAGGAATGCTGCCTAGTCCTGGTGTCAGCACTTCAGAGAACATTGAAGAGCTAGATAGTGGCCAGGAGAGAGCTACACAATTATTCTGGGACCTGAAGACCATGTTTTTATAACAGGAAATTTAAAAAGCCCCAAAAAACTGAACTTGATCCGACAAGTTGTGTCCAGAGAAACAGACAAATTATTCCTTAAATTTGCTTGGGTATTTGAGGCAGCAGGATAATATAAGAAATGCTATATGTCTAGTGGCCTAGATGTTGTTGAGGAAACACACTATCAGATTCAATGTAGTTGGTCTCTACTGAAGGCAATTAGCCAGTTAACAAATTACCTTAGGACGTAGTGGAGCTGCCATTATTTAGACTTCAAGTTGCCACTAGATATTTCTCTGAAACAGAAACTGTTTCTAGGTATCTCCTGATTTGTGCAAGGTATCAATGCCCATTTTGATCTATCTGGCCAGGGACTATCTTTATGCTAATGTGAAACCAGACGTTTTTCTTACAATGAGTCATAGGACAATAAGGTTTTCTGAAGTGGAAGTACTGTGACTTAAGCAGGCAACAATGGGGTGGCATCTGCAGGTCAAAGCTGTGTGCTCTTTGCTGCACATCCTCTGCAAATGGGGTGATCTTTTAGAAACATTTAAATGAAAGTTGATAGGAGGGGGTCTTGAGGTACTGGAGGCCCTTGCTACCTTGTTGGAAATGTCCTCTGGCATCAGCTCTGTGTGTGTGTGTGTGTGTGTGTGTGTGTGTGTGTGTGTGTGACAGGAGCCAAAAGACTTGTGGGTCTGCATGCAGTGCTGCAGTGCCTGCAGAGAAAGGTCCCTAGGGAGCAGGTATCATCTCTTCTGCACTCTGTTTAGCTGCTTAGCAAGGAATGAAGTGGGACCTTCGAGCCATAATACTGCCTGGAAGCCACATTCCTGCTCAGGTTAGTCAGGAATGATCCACTGGAATTCAACAGGGCCTTCATCTCACTAAGGCCTTAATGGTGGCCTTAACCTTAATGGTTTCCCTCTGTTCCAGGACACTGTAAAGGGCCTGTTTCTGTCTGGCACAGAGTGTGACAGGTGCAGGGATGCATGGCAGGTGGGCAGTGTCCCCTGTAAGCATGTGGTCTGACACTAGTCCCCTCATATCCACAAAAGCCCTTCCCATACCTGGTGCTGTTAAGTGGGGGACTGGGATTTTGGTAAGTGATAACAGCCCCAGCTTGCCATTGATGTGTGGCACTGAGCATAGGGAGCACCAGATAGATGAGGAATGATTTAAAAAGCATCTGTATTTCCAGGTCCCCTTAATTCAAGGCTGTCCAGACACTTTCCTGTGTGCTGTTGTTAAGATGCTTGAGTTGGTCCCCAGAGCAGTGCTTTGTGAAGGTTACTGGCACAGCAGCAGTGTCAGGGTGGTGCATCGAGGTGGGAAATTGCGGCAGCAGTGGTGATGGTAGGTACCTGAATTCATTCACTCTACTTGTTCATACTCTCAGTATTTCCTCCCCAGCTGAGGTTCATACTGTCTGAGGAAGTTGCAGCACGTATACACAGTGGCGCTGTAATTAATTCCCTGGGAGTAATCTGCTTTTGGCCAAAATCTGATTGTTATTTTAGGCTTGTCCAGTTTAACAATAAAAGTTAACATTTCCAGCTTACCAAAGGAATAGTTGGAGCTCATTGCCATGATTACAAATCTGCTTCCAAAATGTCATTATGTTGTCACTGTTAGAGGTAGCATTGTAGTTAGGTGGAGGTATCTCTTCTGTCCTCCTCATGCTCAGTGAGTGTTGGAAACCTGGCCAAAGACATTGCCTTGCTCAGGTAATTTTCTAACAGGTAGCGTTTCAAGGCTATTATCGTGTTTTGAAGACCTGTCATGAGTGAATCTGCTCCCTGTTGTGGTGGATTAGGGAAGATGGGTTGCCTCTGTTGTTGCAGCATGTTTTTGTAACCTCCAGAGATCATGGGCTTGCAGGGGGAAGTCTGTGGCACTGCTTTCATGTTCCATTTACCATGTATGATGCACATGCAGCTAAGCAGACATTTAAAATTTAGAGGAATGATGTCCTTAGCTCAGGAACCTAAATGAGTTAGAGTCTGGTTTAGTTGATAAGGTGATGTTAGGTCATAGGTTGGACTTGATGATCTCAAAGGTCTTTTCCAACCTAGTTAATTCTGTAATTCTGTGTGACCGAGACAGGAGAAACAGGTGTTTCCACATAGCATTGTCTTTGGGAGATGTATGTTCATCCATAATGGTTGTTTCTATGTATCCTCCTACCTGTGGGATACCTCTCTGGAAGGAGCCACCCTCTGGGCTCTTTGCTGAACTCAGAGCTGGTGGCTGTGGCTTGTCAGGGAGTGCAGGACTGCATGCTGGCATCAAGCAAGTTCTCAGGTAGTGCAGTGGAGTGATGGAGTGACTCAGTAGTATCTCCCTAGTGTACACAGTTGTGGTCCCATGTGCTGTACGCTTTTCTGTTCTTGCTTCTAATATCGATGCTGGAGATCTCTTGAGAGCCTGTTGGTTCAAGCAGGTCAGTAGAATTGCTGCATGGTGCTAGACCTCACCAAGTCGGGGCATTTGCCATGCAGTATGGAAACAGAGCAGTCAAGAGCTTTGGACACAGTGTTAATAGAAACACTCAGGTTCAGTTCTACTTTCCCTTCAGCTGTGTTTTCCTCTTCTCTCCCTATCTTAACAGCAGTGTGGTTTAGGGCAGATGTCACTGATGATTGCAGAAGTTCAATGTTACTTGGTGCTCACATAGTTGTATTCACAGCAACGACAAACCCCGAGGTGTGTGTGTCTAGCTGAAGAAGGGGAGAGGTAAAAGCATAGGGATTTGATTACTCCCATTTTCTGCTTCAGATTGTCATTCTTCCTTTTATCCCACATCCAAGGCCTAGTTTTATAGCAACTATCAAGTCAGATCTGGTTTGCCTGGTACTATGATGCTCCATATAATCCTGCTGCTGTAATTTTCTCTGCTGTCTCTGAACCCCACAGGCATCAGAAATTCAGTTCTGTTCCTCTTCAGGATGAGCAGAATTCTTTTTTCCTTCCCCTTGCCAAATTCTGGGCTCTTGCTCTTTTCTGGAATAAGCACAAAGGGACAGATCTAGAACTGAGTTTTAACTGCATTCCTGCCTGGCTCCTTTTTACAGTTTAAAATCAACTGTTGGCCAGAAGTTTGTTGGTTTGGCTTGGTTTTTTCCTTTCAAGTATTTTTCCTGGAATACACACTGTTATTCACAGTTGGATAGGTCTGATGCAAGTCAGTGGAGTGAGTCGCTGAGCTCTGACTGTAATCAAGCAAGCACTTTTACTTCATGGTTGAAGACAAAGGCAACCATTAAGCAAACTTTCCTGTCTCTTGGGTGGCAGGCATCAGCCCTGCAAAAGCATTGCTGTTTGAACTCCCTGTTGCAGTGGCAGCAAGCCTCCTGGAAGCTGGTGTCTGCTGAATGTTTGTTCCTTCAGCATTGCAGGCAGTATGTGTGATATCCTGGCAGATGGGTGCAGGGCTCGGGGCAGCAGGTCTCCCCACTGTGCTCCTGGACTCAGTGTGCATGCACCAGCTGGTGCCAGGAGATGACCAAGAAGGAAGCCCAGATTCCTGCCAGTCTGACTGCCAAGACTTTGCTACGCACTGCTTGAAAATAGCCTCCAGGCAGGACTGCATTCCTGGCTGGATTTGTACATCTGCATGCTCTGCAGGTTGCACAGCCAGATGTGCAGGGAGGAGTGGGATAAGGCTTGGGTTTCCACTCACTGACAGCCCCTTGAGAAGTAAAAAGGAATGCCCTTCCTTCCCTCCAGCTGGGAAGGGGAGGCCAGAGCATGTGCTAATGCTGTGGGTTTCCCAGAGCACGTGCTGTACCTAGGTAGTGCCATTCCACTGAAGGTTAATGAGCTTCCCAGGGTCTGGTGGTGAGAGCTGTGCAGACATTTGTCATCTTCTGCCTGGCAGAGGGAACAAAAACGTGACTTGTTTCAAGGCTGGCAACAAGCCAATCGCTCTAGAGCTGCTGCATTTTCTCAGTTATTTCCTCCCTAGCTGAGGTTCCTGGTTTTATATGCGCACCTGCCTTTCTCAAGGACTTTCAGTGAGCCAGAGATTCTTCATGTTGCCACACTGTCCCAGAGCACAGTGCAATGCTTCTGTTCAGAGCCTTTTTCTTTCCCCTCTTTGTCCCCTCCTTTTTTTCCCAGTCACCCATGCCATGCAGAGGTGCAGTACTGCTGAATTAGGAGGAACATCTGCTTTGAAGCTGGGATCTCATACCAAATTGACCATGATCTTCTTTAGTCCCAGGATCTCTGCTTGCAAATGCCTGTCTCTACAGTGTCAGAGCTCAAGTGTTTGCATTGGCACTGCTGGTTTGCTTGAAGTCTTCTTTGCTCTCTGCTCTCACTATGTTTTAATCCAGCCTAGTAATCCTAGAAACTAGTCAATTTATCATCCAAGGTCTAGCTGTATGTCATAGAGTGGAAACCTGGAGATTCACCAATGTATGGGTATTCACATTAGGTATTGTAAGCATTACATGAGGTTTTCACGCATCCTGTAGATAGCTTACTCAGGTTCTAATAACATTTGTCCTGGACAAGATGTTCTTCTATCCCCTTCAGTCCCTAGAGGTGAGTGATTGCAGATTAGTTAGCTGATAGCAAGAATTTTATCCTGGCCACAGGCAGTTCCAGCAGAGGGTTTTATTGATGGGCTTTCATAGCTAAGAGTTAATACATCTGGGAAAGCACTTTTCTGAAAGCTGTACTGCATTTAGTTTTAATGAAGGCAGAAACTGTACAGTGATTTGAGTAGGAGCAGTCATCCCTTATCTCTGCTATGACCTCTAATATGAGTGGCAGGAGAAAATTAAGGTACTATCTTGTTGCTAAGACTCACAGGAATGAAAATCTGGTGAAGTGTCTAGGTCTCAGAGAATGGTGACTGAAGCCAATCCATTTCTCAGCTTTAGCTCCTGCCAGGAAGATGATTTTATTATCAGTCACATGCCATCTTTTTTTAGAGTGGCAGAACCATGGTAAGAAACAGCTCGGTCCCAGCATGAGTCAAACAGCAAAGGGATTGCTAGTTTAGCCTTCAAAACTGCCCAGCATGAGCAGCTGTGGGAAAATGGGTTGTGAAATGGTTGGTACAGGAGTGAAGAGGGCTGAAGTGAAATTTCTCAAGGACAGAGACTATAAGTTTGAGATACTGCAGTCATTGAGTAAGTGACAGCGCATGATAAGTGGCACAGTGGAACAGCTCCTAGTGTTGGCATCACTGCTTTCCCCTCTGCTTCTCCAAGCTATGTCAGTGGCAGGCACTTAGCATGCCCTGTAGACGTCTGGTGGCTCTTGAGTGTTTACATTTCATGCATATCTGCTCCTACTCTGTTTTTCTGATGTTCAAGCAACGTGTAGCCTTGCAGAATTCGGCTCTAAGGTTTTTCAAGGTGGTTATTCTTACACCAGGCTCTGCCCCTGAGATGTAGGCGTGAGTCACTCATTGTGCATCACTTCAGGTGGCAAATGGAGTGGCAGCTACATAAAGCAATGCGTAACTGCAGAATTAGATATGGGGTACAGCTCATGAGAGAGTTGCTTGATATTCTCTATCATTTTTCATATATCACTTCAGGTTTTAGATGTCCAGGTCATTTGAAGACCTGTGGAGAGTCTCACAACTTGTCCTGGTGAAACAGTGAGGACAGCACATGGCTTTGCCAGCCATAAATCCCTGTGCTGATTTGTGGCTAGGCAAGGGCTAGGCAAGGGCTTTGTAGACTCACAAGAAAGGCTTGTGCTGGGAAGAGCAGACAGGTTGGAGTGTGGAAAACCAGGTATGGAGCCCATTGGATTGTAGCCCATTATGGTTTTTGTTTGACTGCAATCTTATAATGCTGTAATGCAAGTTGTCTGCAGAAATGTACCAAAGATTGCCTAGTACTGCATCAGTAAGTATTAGTGGTAATTATTAGTGCTATCTGTGATAGCAGAGAGCCCTCTTCCTGTGTGGTTGACAAAAGTATTTCGAACCTTTTCATCTTTTGATTTGTGCTGACATGACTAGTAAATCTGCCCCTGATGTGCAGCCTGCTACATAGAAGGCTCTACTGAGTTTAATTTGCATTTCTGTGCTCCATCTAATCAGACATTACAAGGACTCCAGTTATGCTTTGTAGATCAGTTATCCTCTCCTGAGCTAGAGTTTACAACTGAAAATTGCACAAGAAGACATCTTTTATTCACTTGCATTCTTTTCAGTGAGCAGTGAAACATGAAAATCCTGGACAGAGATTGAACATTGCAGTTCCCACCATCGCAGCACAGCCTGACTCATTAATGTCAATTTTGCATTCACTGCTTATCTGTAAAAACTAGGAATTATGATTCTAGCTTGTCATTACAACATCTAGAGATTGGATTATTCAGAAAACATAGAAGACATATACTTAATGGCTTGCAGACCAGCGAAGGGTCCAGTGATGACTGGACACAGCACAGGATGGTGGAAAATACATGCAGAAAATTGCGTTTAGAAGCAAGGAGATTAGAGAGGATGAGAGGAGGAACCAGATATTCTCTTAGCAATGATATACTGTAGAAAAAAATTATTGTATCTTCTACAGGAGAATGAGAGACATTAACAGACTTATTTATCTGTTGTCTCCACTGATCTTTCAAGGTGGAAGTAGATAACTTCCCTAGAAATGGGAAGGGAGCAAAGGAAAAGGAACTAGTTTGGGACTGGATCTTACAAGAGAAGTTTCCATTCAGCTATCTACCTTGTAATGTGATTTGTGTGTCTGCTGATTTGGACCTTCTGATAAACAGTCTTACTTGTTCCTGTGTTGGTGTTTTTTTCACAAACAGGATGGGACTGCTTGGATATGTTCCTTGAGCTTTTATTGAAGCATCATTCTCATTACATAGTTGAAACAATAGAAAGATGGCAATAGCTCGCATCTTGCCAGCAGCAGCCAAAGATTTCTTTGTTAAAGAGCATTTTAAAAGCTTTCTAGCCAATAGCATATTGCTAAAGCTTACAGACAACTGTTCCAGCCAATCACTAAAAGCACATATACACTTGCTTCGCACAGTGCTTGCTTGTCTGCTCCGTATTAACAATACACAATACTTCATTATTAAGCTTAAAACCTTCTACTATCTTGCTAGGCATATTTTTGTGCAGTCTTGAGGTCTATCTTAGCCAAGACTAAAACTCAAGCTATTGTTTCATGTCCTTGCTTGATTTACTATTGTAACTTTTTCTACTTTCAGATTTTGCTGCTGCAACTAATTCTAAGTTTTCTGTTCTTTCTGTTTCTAAGGCCTGCTTTTACAGCTTTCTGGAAATATTTTTACCTTTACTATTTCCCACAGTTCCAACAGGTCAAAGAATGTTAATCAGGACAGTTGAATTAGTAAGTGTTGGCCTTAAATGTTTTCCAGGCTTTTTATCCTCTGAGGTCATGGTTTCCTAGCTTTTATGTTGCATCCCTCCAAGGCCTGGCTAGCTTCTTATACAGCTGTAGCCAGGAGGGAGAGCTGAACAGGATGTGGTTCCATAAAGGAGTGAATCAGATTGCAACAAATGCTATTGCATAATTAGCTCATTGTAATAGATTCAGAGGAACAGTATGCTGAAATATCCATGTTAATTGTTCACATGACATAAGCTAGGCTGGCCTGGACCCTGCATTGCAGTGTAGCACGTTTTGCAAATCCCCTATTTATGCATAATGAATCTCCTCTTGAAGAGATGATCATAGAGCACTGATGGTGTTGTAGGACTGGGGTATGTGAAGTGGGAGATCAGGGATCAGAAGCTCCAAACATGTGCTCTTGGTGTCAGAACACCTGGCTGCATGATCTCTTCTCTCTTACCTTACCTCTGCTCCATCGTGCTCTGCAGTGATTAGCTCTGACACATACCAGAGACTTGGCATTGAGTGAAAAGGAAAGAAGTCTGAGCCCAAAGGATGTGTTCAGGAGTGCCAGGCAAAGCCTGCAAGACAAGGTGTAGAGTAGGAGCAGGCTTTGGTGTTCAGGAGGAGGAGATGGAGAGTCTTACTTGCAAGTGGCGGCTGGAGGTAAGTTTCTGCAAGCAGGTCCTGTGTGCTGCAGGGGAAGTGTGTGCTGTTGCTGTTGTGTTCCTGCAAGCTCCCGTGTATCTTGACCAGGGTGATCAGGTGATGTGGTGCCCTCCATGTCTCACCTCTGCCCTGTGTCCTCGGCCAGCTCTGTGGCAGCCCTGCAATTCCTGATTGCCAGTTCTGCAGTGGGCTTTGACTAGAGATGCTCTGAGGATCTGGGGGAAACTCTTTTCTACCAAAAGTTTAATGAAAAAGCCAGAGAGGCCTAAGTTTGAAAGAAAGAAAACCATGAACATGTTAATGTAATCTTGATGATAGTTTGAAAAAGGCTATACTGTGATTATTATTGGGATAATATGGGATGGAAAAAGAGCCTGGTGTTTCCAGGCTGAGAAATTATAACAGGAAGACCTGGCTTTAATTCTGAGACCTGCCCTTGCATTTCTGCCTGTACTGTGCCTTCTGTTCCTTGTATAATATCAGGATTAACAGTGCTGTGTGGAGCTGTCAGGGAGATGTTGCAGTGAATACTGCTGTGCTGCTGGAAATAGCAGTAGCAAAAGAGTCCACAGGAACAGAGGATGGTGGCATGCTGCTTCTGCTTTCCTAAACAAATACAGCCTGGCCACATGCTTTCACACTCTAGGCTCATTTTTTTTTTTGTTCCTTTCCTAGCCTGAGAATCTAGCTCCCTCATTAGTTACAAGCCATTTCAGTAGCCTTTTAGGGAGGTAGAACATGGTTGTTACTGCAAAGCAAGGTGAGGTGACATGGGAGGTAGTCTCTCTGCTTTGAATGAAGGTGGATTAGTTCCTCGAGAAGTCTAGGTTTTTCACATGCTGTGAAGATATGGTAATAAATTAGATTTCAAATATTTTAGTTCAAGAGCTAAAAATGTATTTTTGGTAAAAAAGTAGAAAGAATGCATCAAGATTACAATACATACACTTTCCTGGATGGGTACAAAATCTGTCCTGTAAGCAACAGACAAATAATTACATAGAACAAAAGCAAATACCAGAATGGGGTTATTTTGCTTACTTTCTCCACTGATTTGTTAATATGTCTTTTAATCTCAGGTGATGCTGCTTTTCTTTATGATGTTTCCTATTAAAGGATTTAGTGAATTTGTTTATTTATGCTGGTTTAATTTTACCATGAATTTTATTAAGATTGACAGTGGCCCAGTATGGCAAAGACCCAGCAGTAGCTGGGTGTTTTGTGTTTTTCCTCTTAATAGACCTCAGTTTCTCTAGCTGGAATTAGATTTTCATGTTTGGAAAGATTATATTCTAAAACACAAGTACTTCAGAGGATAGTGTTGCACCAGTGACTTTACATACTTTTGTGGAGGGGAGGATAGCTGTTGTTTCCTGATTTCCTTATTTTCAGGGCTCTGGTGATTGTAAATGAATTATTTTGGAGACTGGAACAGTATTTCACATTTCTGTCACCAATGGGCCTGTTAAGAAAACAGCAGGAGGGTTAGTGCCTTTCAACTGGGGAAGAGGGTGTGTTGGCAGATGCTGTTTTGCAGCCTGAAGATAATGTTCTTGAGAGTTTCGTCTCTTGAGTGCTTTTTCTTCTCATGGTTAAATGAGTTAAGCTGGGTCATGGCAAGTTTTAGTTCAAGCCTATGTGTCATCTTAAGAGGGTTGTGTTTAATGCAGGGGGTGATGTACAGTTTCCTGTAGGCTTCTTGCAGTGTGAAGAGCATCCCTTTGCTCTGGATGTGATGTTTGCCAGCAAATTGCAAGATAAGTAAATATGTACAGGCTGAAGTTGATTTTGAAAAGAGTCAGGTGGTTACAAGAACAAGTCTTTGTAGTCTTAGTATTATTTGAACTCTTATATTCCAGTCTGCATCTAAAAATCTTTCCTGGGATAACCCAAAGTCAGCATAGTTCTGGATTTTTGAAAGAGCTATTTAAAGAGTCCTATTTCTTTTCAGTGAGACTGTCTGTTAAAAGATGTTAGGTCTGAATCTCCTCACTATTGCTTTGCCTGTGTTGTGACAGTCCCATCATCAACATCAGTGCAGAAGGAGTGTGAACAAGTGATTTTCCAGCTGTTAGTGCAATGTAACAGCTCAGATTACTGGAGGTGAGAAGATGGTTTCTTGCTGGTTTGGCCATGCTCTCAGCTGTGTTGCTATGTAACAGAGATGCTGAGGGAAAGCATCAGCACACTTTCTGGCCTAGAGCAGAGTGGAGCTTGTGGCTAACTTTTCTTTGCTGAGTATCTTTTCCATGGATTATCCTTACAGCAAAGATGGCAGATAGACAAAGACAGGTGCAAACAATCATCTTTCAGTGATCTCAGGTGGTGACGTTTTTGGAAATGTGATATAACTCAGGTCAGAGGAGATTTGAACCTTTTACACATACAACTCACACTTTTTATTAGCATTGATACAGCATTGTTATCACAGGGAATAAATCAGGAGGAAGACTGACTTGGGGAATACAAGCCATGTCCTTTGAGTTCTGTAGCTTAAAGGGTCTTTCACCACAACCCTGGTAGCTGATGCCTATTCTCCCTCCCCACTGGATTGTTCATAGCCAGAAGGCAAGGAATCATAATTTCTAGGTCTGGCTTTCAAAGGTGCAAGTAAAAGTGTGTGGGAAAGGATTTATTTTTCCACTACAATTTTCTAGGTTTCGGTAAGATCTCCCTGTTTTGAATTGCAGTGTGACTTTAATTTTGTGACAACAGGAAACATAGAAGGACTCTGAAATTTTTGTATTTCTAAATTTTTAAACTTTAATTCTCATTATATTTGCTGTAAAAGTTAAATTTTAATTGGTCCTACTGACTGCCAGTGATTTTGAATTGGGCTGAAAGAGTCACAGGACTTTTGAAATGCAATATCTTATACACAGGAACTCAATCATAGGTTAATTCTTTTTGGACAGCCCATTTTGAAAAACATCACTCTGATTTTCAGAAAGCTGGATGGATATTCATTGTGCTGACTTCTTGTACTTATTCTGAAATTCTGATAGTTTCTGGCAGTGTAAGGCAGTACGGAAAGACTAGAGCTCTCTACCTGTGAATTCTGTTAGGTTGGAATCAGGAGAAGTTTTCCTCTCAGGAAGGCTGAACAGACATTGGAGCAAGCTGCCCAGGGAGCAGCCTGGTGGAGCTGTTTAAGAAAAGACTAGATGTGGCACTTGGTGCTGTGGCCTGTTTGACAAGGTGGTGTTTGTTCATAGGTTGGATTTATGATCTCAAAGCCTATGATTTCCAGCCTAGATGATCTCCTAGCTTATGATTTCCAGCCTAGATGATCTGTGATTTCTGTGATTCTGTGACAAACATTCCTGTTCAAGTGTGTGTGTGTGTGTGCATATGAGCGTGTTAAGCTGAAGCAGCAGTGTGAAGGGAGGTGACACATGTGAAGGGGTTCTGAGAAAGACATGGAGTTGAGAGATAGGGTTTGGTAGCAACATGATTTGTCAAGAAAGATTGGAGTATGGGGAAATCAGAATTCTCTTTGTGAGATTATTATTTCAGTGGGATTTTTGGGGTTTTTTCGCCTTCTGGCATAAAGACTTGTAGAAGGGAGTCATCTGTGGCAGAGATTACTGCAGTCTCTTGACTGTAGTCTCACTTTCAGCAACCTTTTCTGGTTACTATAGAGTATGTCTGTGCTGTAGGAATGAGTTGAGTGGCTTCTGAGCGCTGTGGGTATCCATGAATAATTTCTGCTCAGTAACTAAATTAATAGCTAATTCAAAATGACACTTGGTATATTAAGTAGGTTTATAAGATAAACTGACTGGTTTTATTTAATAAAATTGAAATTGAAGGACCTGCAGTTGGCAGTTATTAAAGTTCCTGACTGAGCTGTTTTGCAGACAGCTACTGAGCTCATATGATGTAGATGAATTTTTTATCACCAGGTCTCATGATTCCGAGAAAATTATAACCACCACTATGTAAATAATCTCTAAGATGACTTGTTTTGTCATGTAACAAACAGAAATCTTTCATATCTTGTGCATTTGTGGAGTCTAACAAAACTGCCAGGGAGCATATGCTTTTTATAGTCTGTCTTCTCAGATATTAATTTTTGGGAAGACTAACGTATTATTTTGATCGCTGACTTTCTCTCTGCATACATTTCCTTTCACTGCTCTAGATGGCTCTTAATTATTGTGCGTACAATATTTGGTACACAGTTTCAGGTTTGTAGTTGTTATGGTTTAATCCCAGCCAGCAACCCATCAACCAAGCCCCAGGCAGCAGCTTGGTTATTCCCACATAAATGGGATCGGGGAGAGAAGTGGAAGGGTAAGAGGCAGAAAACTCATAGTCAACCCAGATAAAGACACTTTAAAATGAAAAGCAAAAGCCATACCCATTCCCAGCTTCCCATGGGTGGGCAGGTGTTTGGCATCTCCAGGACAGCAGGGCCCCCTCATGCCTCGCAGTGGCCTGGGAGTACAAATTCCATCACTCCAAATGTTCCCCATTCCTCCTTCTTCTCCTCATCCTGAAACACTGAGCAAGAAGTCTCATGGTCTGGAATATCCCTTTGGTCTGTTTGGGTCACCTTTACTGGCTGTGTCCCCTCCCATGCTTCCAGCCATCCCCCAACTTCCTCACCAGCCTGGCAGTACAAAAAGCAGGAAAGGCCTTGGCTCTATGTTAACTCTGCTCAGAAATAACAAAAACATCTCTATGTTATTAACCATGTGTGCAGCACTAACCCAAAACACAGGCCCATACTTGACACTGTGAAGAAAGTTAACTCTACCCCATCCAAAACCAGCACAGTGTTACAGCAGCAGCTGAAACCTTTTTAATAGGGAGGAAAAAATTTGCAAAAAAGACTAGAGGCTGGAGCAACCTATCAGTCAATAGAGCTCTTGGTTTCATTTCAGCAATCACTTTTTCAGGGCTGGTAAGATCTGGTATTTTGGTATCACGTGAAATGGGAAAGTTCTGGGCAAAGTTGCCTGACCTAGAAAATGAGGAATGTTTCAGAGATAACTGGGAAAATAAGGCAACAAACCTTTTAGAAAGCAAAAATCCCCAAGTATTACGTCACTTCAAAATGGAGATGGACCTGGGCAATTCAATTGATACTGCTATGCTGCTATGAAATGACAATTTGAGACACCTTTCTTGGTTTTGTCCATGAATTCTACTATGGCTTGTAAAAACAGAACTTGTTTCCTTTTTGCCTTTTTTTTTGTCTGAATACAGGTAATATACAATATTCTACTTACTCTACTTTCTGAAATGAGCCCTTTTTTTGAGCATCCTTTCCTTAAGAGTACAGCTTCACAAGAGTAGTAAGCACATGATGAATTAGGTATCAAAGGCTGAAGAACTATCACAGGGATGTTGCAACTCAGCCTTTCCTAACAGTTTATTTGCCTAGAGTTGCTGTCTTCATGCCTGAAGAAGCATATACTTTATAGCATGAGAGCATTTGATTATGACTGTTAAAAAAACTTCTTGAATTAAATTTATTTTCTTGTCCCAAGGTAAAAGTAAAGAAAAATGATGCATGGACATGAAGCTAATGGTGTCTTAAGTGCAGTGCTGGAAACTGTACAGTGACCCAGGGAAATGCATTTCTCTTCTTTCCTTCCCATATTAGCTTCACCTCATACCAAACACATTTGTTGTTGCAAGCTGATGTCTTCTTGTGGACTATAATTTGCTGACTCTTTTGTTTGTTAACTGTCTTCTGTACGCAGGATGAACAGTGGTGATGCCTGTCTCTTTCCTCAGGCTTCTTTTGTCCTGAATTGGTTAAGTCAGTATCTTCATCCTTTCCAGTAGCTTATGTTTGCAAACCTCTGAACAGTCTTCCTTTTCTCCTCTGGACTCTGAACTTGTTTCTTTCTCAGTAGTGTACAAAACAGAATGCAAGAGACTGGCAGAGGCCTTGACAGGACTGGATAGGACAGCTTAATTACCTCCCAGTTGTTATGTATTACACTACTGGAAACTGCTTTGGCAAAAACATGTTGTTGATTCACAAATTTTCTAATGCCTTGCCACCCACAGATCCTGTGATGGTATGACTACCTTCTCAATAATTCCTCATGTTTATTTTTGTGTTGATCCTGATTTTTGCTTCCCACATTTTGGTTTGATCCACCTGCGATTATCCGTACATTTTACCATAACTGTTGTGAAATACTGTGCTATCTCCAAAGAGGAAATTCTAGTGACCTTTTTGACCTTGAAATTAAAACAACCTGACCAAAAATGAAAAAAACCAAGCCAAAACAAACCAAAACCCCACCAAAATTTGTTGTAATAAATCTTCACGTACTGAGACAGACACTCAGGAGTTCACAATCAATTTTGTTATTTTTAGCTCCTTAGCCTATTACAGAAAGGCTCATTCAGTTTGCAGTGAGAGCCCCTGTCCTGGGAAGACCTCATAAATTAGCTTGCCTAAACATACTGCCTGTTTCTAAGTCTAAAAAGTTCTTTGATTTCTGTGCCCATGTGATTTGGAAGCTCAAGAGATATGACAAGCTTGAAACCCAAATTTGTCAGAAATGTTACAAATTAATTGTAATTGTACATTTATTTAATTAATGTAGTAAATCCCATAAGCATTTATTTGATATCAAATACTTACTAAATAATGTCAGAACATATGAAGAATAAAATGGAATGTGGAAGGATTATGGTGTTTTAGTTCATTCAGCCGTGCCAGCTTGTGCAGTGATCCTGAGTGCAGTGTGTTTTGCAGTGCTGCACGAGTCCCACGCCATGCGTGACTGCAGACTCCTCAGCTGTGGTACAGCTATGCCCAGTAGCACAGGGCACTGTGTGAGCTCTAGCTAAAGTCCATGTTTGGTATGCATTGCTTGGAAAGAGAAGAGGCAAATGTTTTGGGAGCTTTGGCAGTGTGTCTGAGGTTGTGGTATTTCACATCTGCAGAGCAGGACTTCTGCAGTTGGAAGCTTTAGTGCCAGCAGTGAGCCCACGCTCCAAGTTTCTGGTAGTTCCTGATGAGCTGTTTCAACAGGCTTGGTGCAACCATCTGGTCACCCTATGAAAAGGGAACCTGGTGGTAGCACTTGGACTGTTTGTTAAACTGTGGGGCTTTTTTCCCCTCCAGAGTGTGTGCTTTCTGCAAGGCTTTTGTATGTTAGCTGTAATTCTTGCCAACACCTTTGAAAGACACCCCATGCTTTGTTTTTGAAAAGAATAGGGGTGAGGATTAAGAACCTTATGACAAAAGCAGACATATTTTCTTGTGTCAGCAGTTAAGAATTTGAAAGACTGTAAAAAAACTTTTTATAGAAAGTGACCACAGGACTCCCTTTCTACAATGACTCCCGCCCCCTCCAGTAACCTGTCAATGTGTAGCTGCCCTTCAAAAGTAGGATAAAAGTTTCAGAGTACTGTCTGGGTTTAGCCAAAACAGTTACTTATGCAGCTGATGATTTGTTTTTTATGTTCCCTTCCAAATAAGGGAAATTGACTTACAGGTTGGTGGTCATTTAATACTTTTCTTTGACTTGTTAAATTAGGAATTTTCTTAAACGGTAGATAAAGCTGTGAAGTCTAATGAGTGTGATAAAAAAATTGAATGGACATAAGCAAGTAATGTACAAAATATTTTTTCTGGTGGCCAGTGTTTTTGAGCACTGTCCACCAGCAGGTCTGCCCTTGTTATGCCCAAATATTCATTGCACCATTTTGCAGCAGGGGAGCAGAAGCTGTGGAGGTAGGAGAGGAAGATGAGAGGAGAGGAAAGAAGGACTTGAAAGAACAGCCTTGGACTACCTGAGCATGGCAGAAAGGCTGAAGTAAGCAAATATTTTTGTTTAAAAAAAGTGCTATTATGGACCATCAGGAAAATAATAGAACTGATACTGGTTTCATCAGAAACTTACTGATGAGGGGAGGGTGAGAAGATACCTGGTAAAAGTAACTATTTAAAAACCCCCAGAAGCAGGCACATGCAGCCAAGGCTTCTAAAGGAACTAGCACAGGATACTACAAACTGCTAGGCAGCCTGTTTGAACTTTCATGGAAAACAAACGAGATCCAAGGAAACTAAGCTAGGCAAATGTAGCAACAGTCTTTAACAAGACAAAAGCCCTGTCCCTGGAAGTTGTTAAGCAGAAAGTTGAATTAAAACAATTTTCAAATGTTATGAAGGTCAAATATGTCAGCACTTTTATCAAAAACATTTTTCAGCTATTTTTTGATTTGAAATTGAATTAAGCCTTTCTGCTGGTAGAAGATTGCAGACCATTCTGTGTAGTGCTGTTGCAACAATTCCATTAGTACAGAAAAAACTTAAAGTGTGAATTATTTTTATTTGATAATTGCTTAGGTTTGGTTTTTGATGAAGTTTTTAAAAATGTGCAGTCATTTCATGTATAATCGCCTGGTGTCCCTGGATGACTCCTCTGTCTGACCAAAATTTAAATCACCAGTGTGCTGCACCAAACGCATCTTTGACATAATGTACTGAGGGTTGGCCCAGTTGCTTTTGAGCTTCATGGAGTAATTTAAGATAAAAGTTTGTCCTGACAAAATTTTGAGGGCCTCTGGAGCAGAGTTGTGTGATTGCTGAGTAAACTGAAAACATGGGCCTGGATTAATTGAAACGTGAGTAAAATTGTCTCTATGTTCCATCCTGAATAAAAAATAAATGTGCTAAAATATTTTCTGAGGGACTCTGCAGAGGACTGATATATTCCCAGCAGAGGCTGTGGATCTCTGGCAGACAGGCTGGGAACACATTCATGATTTGGATTGACATTTAGCTGACCATCCTTCTTGCAAAAAGAGGACTTCAGAGAAATGCCACATTCCGTTGCTGAAATAGTTTGTTTCCCTAGCCAAGGATAGAGAATGAAGAGTTACTTGCCAGTGTGTACAGGCTTTAAGTTTTGTTTTACTTGATTTGAACTGTTCAGGAATGTGTATGCAGTTGGACGTGCTGAGATCCTGCTGTATGACTCAGGTTTGCACTTTTTGAGAAGTAGTGCTGCTGTTTTGTGTTTGTGAGCTTGCACTGTTCTGGTGTGAACAAAACAAGCAGGACTGTTCTCAGGTAGCAGTTCTGTCCACTTCATCTGAAAGGTCTCCTGGAGGGAATTGTACTGGCGGGATTGCAGTAGAGGCTGCAGAGGATTGGGATTCTGGGTTTGGCACTAAGCTTTGATGATGAGCAGAGGACATACCAAGGGAGTGAGTTATTTCCCTGTGGTCTCATTCTCACCATTTATGGGTGCATGTGGAAGCACTTCCTTCCACAGTGCTTCTTGTCATCAGGCAGAGAATCAATACTGCTGTGTCAGGAGAATCTGATACATCATCTTGCAGCTTGAATGTCATACTGAAATATTGACACCCTTTGCTGTTGCATCCAGGAGGTATGGAGAGCTTCATTATAAAAAGCAAATGTGACAGCACTTAACATGTGACCATCGGGAGCAGACGCTACCCTTCTTCCCTCCTTTGGAGCACAGAAAACTGGGAGCACTGAATTGAGTGAGCTCTGACTGGACTTGTCAGGACCCCACCCCACTAACGGCACCTTCATTGTCTGAGTGGCCTATTTGCATACTCACACAGTCAAAGTGGATGCCAGCAGGTCACGAGTAAGCCTGGAAGAGGGGGCTTGGAACGGAAAAGGAAGAGAATTTATATAGAGGTCTATCTAGTTTGTGCAGCAAGAAGAAGGGCTTCAGCCCATGTATCACAACCAGCTCAATGTGCTCATAGAGTGTGAAATCCTTTTTTGAATGCAAGAAGGCGAGTAGAAGCAATGAAGTGCGACACTAGCTAGTGTTACACCTAATTTTCAGCACTGTTCAGCTAGAAGCATGTAGCTGGTTAGAGCTGAATTTTTGGGAAGTGATGTGCATGCACATGACAAAAGGCTTTAATGTTCTCTGTGCTTGAAATTCGCATGTGTATTCACTGCATTTTGGACTCACAGAGATCCCAGTGATGTGCAAGGTATCCAGTGGCTTCTGAAATCTCTTCAAAAACTTACATTTCGTTTTTACATAAATTCCAAACTTCTCAGCAGATTCTGGAAGTGTGACCATGTTTCTGAGCTTTCTGGGGTTTATGTAAGAGTTTGAAATGCAGTTTTGTCACAAACATCTGTTTGAGCATGTTTGAGCTGTCACAGATGGTATTCTATATAAGGTTTGCTGGATCTATACAAGATGTTTGATGTGAATTTGATTTTCAGAACCAAGTGCATTGAACAACACAATAAATATGACATGTTCTGAACAGGAACCTCTGTTGTCCTGTTAGGTTTCTGTTTAGTTTTATTAAATCTTGAATGGTGCAGAGCCTGACAAACTGGTGTGGCTGGGAGAAACCCAAGTCTGGTTTTGGTGGAGGGGTGGTTTTGGATGAGTGTTCTTAGGGCAATGTCTAGGAAGATTCCTACACTAGCAGGGCTCCTGTGGGCTTTTCTTCCCTGATGAAATACTGCTGTGTCTAAAAAAATTAGGCAAGAATTAATACGGACATTTCTCTGTCGTCAGTGAATCCCTGTCCTGCTCATGTGTAAGGAGGCAAAACCACTCCCAAGAGTAGAAAGCAAGCTAGTGCGTCTCAGAAAAAAACAGCTGCTAGAAAGGAAGGGGAGGTTTGGAGCTAGGGTTGCTTTGGAGGGCAAACAAGCACGGCTTTGGAAACAGACTCGTGACAGAATGCAGTGTAAGAGCTGCAGCGTTAGGGTGCTCTGTGTGTTGTGGCATGCTGTGTGTGTAGGGCTGGGAAGGGCTCCCTGTGAGCCATGGAACTACCCAGTCCATCGGGGCTCTCTCAGTTAATGCCTCTGGTAAAAGATTCCCCACCTGGGAGTGACGCCTCGCTGGCTCTCAGACACCACATGTCCAGTTCTTAGGAGGCAGCTTAGTGTCAGAAATTGTTAGTTAGAAAATTTACACGAGTCAAAAGTACCAACAGGGCAGCATTTTTCCTATGCTCAAATGACGAATTTGTAGCAGTTGAGGTTTATGAGAGTTTCTTCCTTCTGTGTGATGGATTTTGACACAAGTTTTTCAATTGCAGCTTTATTTTCCTTGCATATGAATTTGTGATGAGTGTTTTAATCCTTTAATGTGTATGAATATTTTAAAAAACCCCGTAGAAGCTATATGATGTGGGATATGTAGCATATTGCAAGGGCTGATTATGTGCTTTATGTTACTTATTCTGTGTCACAATTCATAGCATCAGTGATTGATACCAGAGTAATCTCTGAACTCTTTTATCCTTAATCCAGTGTCACAACACTGCATAGACACAAGGCTTGTGGGCCTGCATCTCAGATTTTGACTGAAGAGACAGAAGCATAAGGAGCTCCAGTAGGTGTTGCCTGACGCTAAGAAGGTGCACGCTACTAACAATGGAATGATGCACGAGGGAGGCGTACTTCAGCAGATCTTTGGGGTGGATAACAGTAGTGAAATTTAACCCAGGGCTTTCTCCACATTGTGTTCTCATTCAAATCCAAATTTTAAGGGTAGACTTTTTGTAGTAGAAGTCTCGTGCTTATGCTGTACAGGCCTTCTTGAGAGTTTTTTGTTCAAAAAATGGAGTTGAGTCACTTGATGTTTTTGAATCCTTTACAATCTTTTGCACCAGAGATTTTGCTTTGGTGCTGAATATTACAGGCCATAAGTCAATATATTCTTGCATTTTTTCATACAGAAAGTTGCTGGTTGAGTTGATACAAGTTACACTGTGGCTTTTTCACTAATTTCTGAAAAGCGTTGCCCTGCCTAGCCCAGGAAACCTACCCAGTAATTCACTTTGAGGCCAAAGTGTAACATGCCCATAGATAAATCCTGACATCCTTTGTTCTTGTTTCTGTTCATTTCATCACACCTCAGAGCCTGCCTGCTTATCTTGGACCATTTTAATCTTGCCAGTCAGACTTACATAATCACAGTGACTTAGCAAAACTTCTGAGCTCTTGGCAGAGAGCTCTGCTTTTCTCAGGGATCTTTGAGCAAATGTTTATCCAGAACACTTACCCTGACAGTAAGTGTGTGTGACCATTTGCTGGAACTGCTGTGGGGAATGTGACCTGCCCTGGCCTTTAAAAAAATGATTTGACTATCTAGGGCTCAAAAGTGCTAAAGAAGATGGAGTTAGCAGTTGGAAAAGTTGTCTACCTTGTTCACTGAAATTTTTAAGACATTTCTGTTCAGTTGGTCTAAAAGGTTTAAGTTCAAAGATACTCTCATGGCTTTTTGCCCCGCAAAATCTTGCAGTACCTTTTTTTTTTCGTCCATTCCAAGTGGTAGTGATGGAGGAGACCTTTAATAAAGCTTCTGCTATCCAATTTGAGCTAGCACCCTCCTGCTTTCTTATCTTATGGACTGCAGTTACATTTTGATGATATAACACTTTTATTTTCAAATGTAGGCAGCAGAGGAATTTGAATAATAAAGGCATGTAGTACAGTGAGCAAGTACTGCTCAGGGCTAGCACAGGAAAATAGAACTCTTTTCTTCTGACTTGGATGCATTGAAACTGGCTCAGAAGACCACAGGTTAAAGTCTTCCACATTTTGCCAGTAACAGTTTACCTTATAGGAGATGTGTTGCAAATCAGTTGAATTTAGACAGCCACTTAAAATTCCTGAGGGATCCTTGTTGGCATGCAACAATTCTTTCCAAGAGTGAAACAAAAATGTAACAAAACCACCCAGATACTTTCTAGCCTTTTGCTCCAAAGTGCCAAACAGCAGCTTCCTCATGGCATTGGCAGCAGATGGATTTTCCTGGGTCTGAAAAATCTAAATATTTTAGATTGGTGTATTGGCTGAACTGGGACAACTGGTCGTGTCCTAATGTGGACAGCCAGGGAGGTGAGTGGAGGTGCCATCTGGCAGTGGATCCATGTGACTCATTCCAAGGGTATCATCTTAGGAGGTTCTTACTGCACAGCTGGTGGCTTGTAAATTCCCATCCTACCTTGGGACATGCTATTTTTGTTGTGTGGCTGAGCTCACAGGTACTATGAAGAACACAGATTTAGGCCTGTGTCTCACTGTTTGAAAATCTTGTCAGTCATTCCTCTTGGAAAACTTTTGCATTGAGAGCTTCCAGCCTTTGATCCTCTTGAAACCAGCTAGGGACCATTCCAGCAGTTCTTGTTTGAAGTTATTTGTTGCAAGTGTAACATTATATAACAACATAGAAATATAATGTAAATTCTTCCTTTCACCTCTGTACCGATGGAAAGGTCATCTCAGCTCTGCTGTGCTCCTTTGGGAAGCCAAAACCTTCTCTTAATAGTTGCCTACAACATAAAGAGTAGTTCAAAACTGTTGTTCTGTTTGGAACAGCAGCCAAAGTCCTGGCCTAATTGTTCTATTGAGTGGAAAAATCAGTGCTGAATGTTTTATACAGAACATGCTTTCCTAGCTGGCAGAACTTCAAGAAAACCCAAAGATCTTGTTGCATGGTTACCGGAAGACATATGATAACTGTCTGGGCCTGTTTGTGGCATTGCAAGGTTAGGTTATTTACTCTAGCAACCTTGTAGTCTTGATTTGTTCACACATAGAGGAATTGTGCAAGTAATGCACATCAGTTTTGCAGAAGGATGGGGAAGCATTCCAGTCAATTCAAAATAGGTGTTCTGAATTTTTCATTCCACCAAAGAAAAAAGGTGTACAAATATTGGTGAGAATATATTCAGTATTCTAAATTCCTAAGGAAGCAATCTTTGTTGTTTAGTCCTAAGCTATACATGGCCTGTGGTAGAGAGGAAAAATTAAAAAAATTCTGAAGGTAAGCAGACAAGTAATAATTTTTCTTTCATCTAGCAGCATTCCAAAGAGCATCTGTGAGCACTGAGTGAAAAAAACATGGCAGCTAAACCCCATGTCATTAATACCAAGTTTGTTTAGTGTCTGTATTTGTGGATCAGGAAGATAGAAAGTGCTTCTAAATATTGTGCTTAAGCTGTGAAAGATAGGCAGTCTTCAGCAATTTTACTAGTTTACTCCTTACAGTCACAAACACAGTGAAGTGTCATAATTTCTACATTTTTTAAAATGCTTTCTACAGTTGGAAAGTCAATTTTTTTTCCTTTCTAAGATAATTTTCCTGTGTGGATGTTAAAAAGTGTAAAAAAAATCTGTTAACCTCAGGATTTTTGTTTTGTTTCAACTGCATTTAAGACTATCCAGTGAAAAGAAAAGCAGAGGAAGTAGATCAAAGCAACTATTTTAGCAGAATTTTATTCAAAACAAACAAACAAAATGCCAACTAAAACATCAGTTGCAGATGTTGAATTTTAAAAGTATATCTAGTCTCAGCCCAGGAAACCCTAGTTTCAGGTTTTTTGCCTTGCAACTTGCTTATTTTTTAATACAATCTTGAGATGGTTCTGTTAAGTGCCTTGTGAAGTAAGTATTGCACAAAAGAAAGAAATTATTGCTACTAGTGTACTGTTTAGACAGGTCTGTAAACTGGAAAGGGAGTATATTCTAAGAGAAATGAGGATAGCTAGTAATTTCTTTTCATTTTGGTCATTGTTCCAAATTATTTTGAAGCTGGACATTGCTAACTGAAGAAATGCTGAGTAGGAGACAGGAATTCTAAGTGCAGTAGGTTGAAAATAAAGGGGATTTTTTTGCCTTCGACTTTGCTTCAGGACTGCAGAAACCTGAAATTAGACAAAGGGCTAGTCTGTTTCTTGAAGTAAAAATGTATCTGATGGAGATTTGATATGTGAAGGTTTTAGAAACGAACTTTGGTAATATTTACAAAATCTTTAACAAAGATGGAATTTAAAAAAAAAAGTTTAATCTTTCTCCAATAATGTGCAAATATGGATCACCAGTTCAAGGATTTTCTACACTATACGAAGAATTCACTTCCTATGCACTATGGAATGAAAGCTTGGGAGATTCCTGCAGAACAGGGAGGAATCCCAATAAGCTTAGATGGAGATTTCTCAGGATGAGTGCAGCTGCAGGTTCATAGTCACATAATTAACCCTATAGAAAGTGGGAGCAAGTTCCTGCGAGGTCTTGGAGGTATCCAGGTGTAAATTGCAAGCCATCCTGAGAAACGGGAACAATCTACTCTATTGCTGGTCTTATTCCACATTCAGCACATTGTGGGGCATTTATTTCTGCTGCAGTCCGTGGAAACATAAAACTTACATTTTGCACTGTAAATCACTGTAAATTACTCAGACAAAAGGCTATGTATTAGTGCAGTCTATTAATGTGTTGCAGTTCTTCCAGCAGTGCTGTAAGTAGTTCCTATGATTCAACATTATCAACCATCCTTCTGCAATAAGAAGAGAAGGAAAAATTCATTAATTGCTTCTAAAGCCTTGTTTTTTATAGGTCCTCATTGAAAAAGGGTTGGTTTGTGTATTCCTATTTAAATTCCAGACAACAACTTAAAACTTTCAGTGTCTTCTGTTTGGTCCTGGTAAGACACACTGCAAAAATTTGGCAAAAGATGTGTTAGTGTGAGTTTATTGTCAGCAGAGACAGATCAAATTCTTCACTCCCTTTACCTGTGTCTGCATTTTTTTGTCTGTCTTGAGGCAAACTGCATGTCATCTAAGTGACTTGGATGATCCTGCTACAGAAAAGGTGCTTCCTCTATTTGCAATGCTGTCTTTGAAAAAAACCCAAATATGAATACTATGAAACCCATGGGAAATGTGTAACTCATATGTATCCTAAAGTAGTTTCCATTTCCTTTTATTTCATTGACTTCTACTGTTTGTCTCTTGTCTGCTGGACAGGTCCCTCATACCACCTCTCTCTGCTAATGGCTTTAATCCAGTCTTTCTCACAGAAGTGATTCAAGTTTGAGAATTTGCCTCATTTTACTCTCTTCATTACTAAAGCAACAGTTCTGAAAGTGACTTAGACAGCTCTGAAGGCTGCAGATGGTGGGTTAAACGTCCTTTTGCCATTTTCAGCCCATGCCAAAATCAGGCTTCTCCCTCCTGCGTGTGCAGGAGTTCCTCATGGTAGGTGGGTTCAGGCTTTGAGGCACTGGCATTGCCAGTCCCAACTGTCTGTTGAAGGCTCACCAGACTTCTAAAGAGCTGCATCACACTGGAGCAAGAAATCCTGCTTTCTTCTCAACACTTGGCCTCCTGGATCATTACCATGACAAAGGAGGATTATTGACTTTTTAGTCATGATGCTTTTGATTTAAGGTCTGGTTTGATTTGGGGCAATAGTGTTCATTGGCCCAGAGAAGCAATGGTCTCCTCCAGGTGAAGAGCAAGCAGAGAAATGTGCTTTTGAGAAGGAGGAGAAAAAGGCAAAGAATTGGCCGAAGAGGCTGAATGGAAGCTGTAATGGATGCAGTTTGTCTCTGGGAAGGACCCAAAAGCAGCCCATGATTCCTTAAGACAATTAAAAGCAAATTGTCCGGCTGAGCGATCCCAGAGCAAGGAAGATGCTCCCCAGACTATAATTCAAGGGGTTGAATGGCCCTCAAAAACTGAGAGCAGAAAGAAAAAAAACCCCGAAGATGAGGCAAATGATGGAACAGATGTGAGTGCTTTTGTTGGGAAGGCTTGGAGGCTAGCGGGATAGCGATAGGCTAATTTGAGGCGAATAATGCCAGGTTCCTTTCATATGCAGAGTAGCACTTTGATCCAATGTGGATGAAAGTACTGAAAAGTGGAGAGGATGGCAGGGGGTCTTTTGTCTTTGACAAAAAAGGCATCTGCCAGGCTCTAACTCCCCTTTCCCCACCCCCTTAGCCTAGCAGGCCGCTCCAACAATGCTAGCAAAGGGGACAAGTGTCTCCTGACAGCTGAAGAAATCTCCAGGAGGAGAATGAGGTTTGCAGCAATATGTATACTGGAGAGCTTAATCGATTTTTTCCACGGTACAAAAAGGGGGAAAACAGGGATCGCAGTGAAAATGGGAGGTGGGAGATAAAAAAATCCCTTTCTAATAAACTTGTTACTTTTGTTCTCCAAATGCATCTTTTCAGAAGATGCTTTGATGCTAGTATGAATACACTTAATGGAGCAGAGTAGGATGGAGTTGCTCAAGAGGGTGTGTGAAATGAGGAAGAATAGTCTTGCAAGGAGGATGAATGTAGAGTGATTTCTGTGCATTCCAAAACAGGAAAGATCTTGAAAATAGTAAAATAGTGTAATGCAAGAGATATTTGCAAAACAGAAGAATACTTTTTGTACCACCTACTGGAGGAGCTCAGATCTACCCAAATTCTTAGGTTTAATTTCTAAGAAAAAACAAAAATTTCTTTTTAACCTTTCCATATTTGCTGTTTTCTTAACTGCTTGGAATTACTAGCAATAAAAGGACTGCAGGATTGGATGAGGATTTTAGAAGGTAAGCAAAATTTTTGCCTAGCAAATATAGCAATTTCAGACCAGCTGCTGATGTGGTACCTGCTTCTGCTCTGTTGACTTTCTTCAGTTTTTCACACCTGGTAAACAAGACTTATGTCCGGTTTGCAGAGTTTGATGGCTGTGGTCTTCTTTAACTTTGCACCCAGTCTAATGTTTTCTTTGAGAAGTAATGGCAGATAATGAGTTATCAACTTCTGAGCAAGACCCATCTCAGTAAATTAAATCCTTCAAGAACAGTAGGTTCAGGAATCTTGACCTTTTTTTGAGACCCTGACAAAGTTTATCCATTACTGTTTACTGGAGATAACCTTCTCACTAGGGCAGAGCTTTAAGCAACCTCTGATATCGCAAACAGATCCTACCTCTGGCCCTCTCTTTCTGCTGAGGACTTTCAATTCCCCCAAGAAGGTAGGAGTGATAGAGGAATTGAGAGGAACTATCTACTTGCTTTGAGAGGCTGTACCCTTACACTGATGGCAAATTGTAAACCTGTGTAGCTGTTCAGTAGGTGTGCCATCATCCCCCCTCCAGAAGATGCCACCGTTCTGTTCAGACCAGCTGATGTGGAGAGTATTTTTGACAACAGAATTTCCTGTACTCCAGCTGTGCAAAGCCTGATGCATGAATTTCTGTAACTCATTAGGGAGGGCTGATTGTTAAGGACATTGATGCTCTCTTGATTTCTGCCTCTTTGTTGTGTCTTGATTTTCTTGCTTCTGGTGCAGAAGGACATGAGCTGCTGCTGCTGCACTGAAAGGAGCAGAGACCACCCCTGTCCCTCACAGCGCCAAGGTGGAGGTCTACTCTCTATGTGGGGGACTTCAGGTGGTTCTTGTGCGAACCTCCTCTCATGTACTATGTACAGTGATAGGATGCAGGTGGTCTAACTGGGGAAATATGTTTGCGGGGAAGTCTGAGCTGTCAGGGAACAGCAATAATCCTCCATGACAAAAGAACAAAAGCAGCTGATGGACCGCTACTCAAACCACCAATACAGTCATGGCATCCCAGGCAGTTGTGGTTAGGATGGGATGTAGGGGTCTTGAGCAGTGCGCTGGGACACTTTGTTCTTTGAGATGAAACATGAACAATCTCATTGTAAAAGGTCCTTTGTGCTTTCCTATTTGGGCAGACAAGCCCTTCAGCTGCTGCCGTCCTGAAATTTCTTCATACGTCCAGTATCAACTCTCACACCCCCGACCAGAAAGGTGGACTCTTAGCAAAGGCCATAGAGCTGCCAGAGCTGCCTCACTGGGGCAGTTGTTTATCATGTCAGCAATAACATTAGAGATATGGAGGACGAGGGCGTGAGTTGCCTCTGTTCCTGTGACTATTTGTGCAGTCATCCTCATAACTGTAGGTCATAACTGAAATTTATGCTGTGTTTTTGGGGCAGATTTATGTAGCTCTTTGCAGCCTACTGTGTGCTCACAGGAAGGAAGATGCCTGTATGGCTTGGCCTGGCTGCTGCAGTGCAGGCCCAGTCTGTTTGGAGGCAAGACGATCTATTTCACCTGAAGCACATTGCAAGGGAGAAGGGAAGAGGTCTGTTTGGACCTGAGGGTAGCATGCAGAGCAAGTGATAGCAGGAGTACAAGCTGCAGGGATACAACAGAGAGAGCAAGATTGTCCTTTTTCTCACGTCTCACCCAGTAGGCTGGTGTTTTCTCCCCAGAGGCAAGTTACCCTCTACTGATTTGTGTTTGGATGAAAATCAAACAGTAAAGATTGCAAAGCCTCTTTGATGTGCTTAGTCTACATTGAGGCAGTGCTACCTGACCAGCTCAGGAGGCTGCTGCATTTCCTGATTGCTGTCTGGACAGGGACTGTCTGGTCATTGTTTCGAAGTCTGAAAAAGGCCATACTGCTTTAATGGTAAATAATCAAGCAGGTGGTATCCAATTTCTTAAAAACAGGCCAGTCATGTACATGACTGGTTGTACACGTGACATTTTCCTGGCATGACCTAGCAGTCATGGCTGTAGAAGTCCCATATTTTCAGGATGGATTTGTCTTGTCTCTCAGTGAATGTTGTCTGGTCATCAGCATCCACCAAGAGTTCTCTGAAGCCAAACAAATGGAAAATAATGACTTTGGAGTCTGATAAACTCTAGCCTGCATGCAAACCTTTGTTCAAATGTAAAGTGGTTTCAATTTGGTTTTGTTCAATTTACTTTAAAATATAACAGAGGTCCTTTGCAAGATAGGCACTGCTTAGTTATATGTAACTTACCCAAGCATCTACACAGAGTTATTATTTTAGTTGAGTGCAGTTTGTACCAATAAAGTGAATTCTTTCCCTTTTTACACAAATGAGATGTGAGTGAATGTTGCTATTCACCCTCCCAGAATTAATGCTCTGTTTTGTGCTTTCATATTGGGTTACATACACAGTGGTTTGGATCCAAAGAGGTAAATCTAGCTGTAGTGGGGACAGCATGATTTCAAGTCTGATGGAATTTGCACCTTTCTGTAGAAGACAGATGATTGTGGTGCGGAAGTTGCACCTGTTTGTTTCTACATCTGCTCTGTAATCCCAAAATTTGGTTCACAAAGTCTCAGTACAGTGAGTACGCTTACTCATGTGTGAGTTTCATAGTGTTGGCAAATACGTTCAGTTCTAGAGTGCCTTTGATGGTGTTTGAGGCAAATGTCCAGGAGGAGTTAATTACACAGAGAGCTTACAGAGCTTACAAAATAACACTCTCATGAGTAATTTTTGAAAAAATTCAAAGCAGTATATCTGAGCTTACTTCCTTTAAAAATAAAAATAACAGAGCAGTAGGTAGTCAGAAAACTTGTTACAGTTGTCCAGTTTTGGTATGAAAACCAGTGTAGCCTGAGTGTAAGCATGAAGAGATGTACTCGCAAGAGATGGTAGTGTTTTACTTGCCAGGTGGTGACAGAGGCCTGGTTCTTGCACAGGAGAGTATGCAGCTCCATGCCTCACCAAAGGTGCCCACAGGCCTCCCATGTTCAGCCTGGGGACCTCCACCCCAAGTCTTTCCTTGGCTTCCTGCCTCTCTGGAGCTTGGTGGCTGCTGTCTGCAGTGGCTGGAGGTACAGAGATTTTGCATCTCTTTGGCTTCAGAGACACCTGTTGGTCCAAAGTGCTCTCTTGTCCCCTTTTAGTGGCTGCCACCCTCATGGGCTGTGCAGTGTCCACGGCAGGGGAAGCTTGGATCAGCTGCCAGTGTCTGGGTCAGGCCCTGAGGCCACCACCTTGGGAGAGCCCTGCTGTGCTGGAGGTGGGGAGGCAGCCACATCTGGAGAGTGATCTTGTCTGATCTTCTCTCTTTATGGGCAACAGAGAGGTCCCTGGGCAGCCAGATAGTTTTCCTTGAATGTTTGCATTCCCGGGAGAAGGCTGAGGAGGAGGGAATGCTGTCAGCACCCTGCCTGGGGAGGCAGTCAGCTGGGAGAGACTGAGTGCTGAGCAGCTGCAGGGAGAGCAGCTTCCCATGTCCCCCAGCAGCCACCACTCTTTCCTGGCCTGCTCCAGGGAGCCATTCCTTCCTGAAATAGGTGTGGTGTCTGAGAGGAGACACAAAGCAGGAAACAACAGCCTGTGACTGTTCTTGCAAATGAGAAGGAAGGGCAAACAAGGAGAAGCCATGCTTTGTTTAGGAAGGTGACTGAGGACATATGAGGATAGGAGCCCTGGGGCTCTGTGGTGGTCAGGCAAGCTGTCATCTAAGGGAGCAAGGTTGCCCCTGCTTCTGCCTGCCCATTTGTAGCATTTGTATTAATTTGCATTCATTTGTATTCATCAAGTCACAGGCAAAACCCCATTGAGTGGTGAGTCCATTCCCCCTGAGCAGCCAGGATCCAAGGTGTGAGTAGCTGTGGGGCTGTAGGAGGCTTGGATTGGTGATGTCTAGACTGGCAGGCTCAGAGCAGGAGCAGCTTCAGAGAGCCTTCAGCCAGTGGCTGTGTGTCTGTGACCTTCTTATGGGATGAAAAGAGAACTTACCAGGAACTCTGTCTTTTCCTCCCTTCTCCCCCTCCCTCAGGTGGTCTTTGCTTTGAATCAGACTCTCTTGCAGCAGGAGAGCCTCCGAGCAGGCAGTTTCCAGATCCCCTATACGACAGAAGACCTTATCAAGCATTACAACTGTGGGGACCTCAGCTCCATCATCTTCAACCATGACACTTCTCAAGTGAGTCTTGCCGCTGCAGCCCTTGTGCTACACACATCTCCCTGTAGTGCTAACCCCTGTAACAAGTGTGCTCGTCTCTCACTCCTTTCTGGCTGGGGTATGTTTCTGGCTCCCTGGCACATCTGCTTTCCTGAGCCTTCTGTTCCAGGCGTTTGCACCACCTCAACCCCTCTCCTGCACCCAAGCAGCAAAGGTGCACCTGGCTTTCCCTTTTGGATGAGTGCCATGTTCGCTTTAGCATCAAAGCTCTGTGAGTTAATAATTTACTTTCTTAAGGATCCTGTGGTATTAAGCTAGTTTAGGTATGAGCAAACCTAATGCCAACAGAAAGCAGCAGCAGGCTCTCTTGTGTGAGTAAGAACAGAGAAATGCACTCGTGGATTGGACACTTTTGTAAGGCTGGGCGAGTTACAAGCTTTTTAATGTTCCCTATTAGTATGATTGTGTGCTGTGGACAAGGCCCAATGGAAAGAATGGAGTGAAACAAAGAAAAGATAGATTTAGACTGAATGTGAAGGAAAAGAGACCTTCTGAGACCTCACAGACTTGGGTTTATGGAGATGGTTTCCTAAGCAGCACAATAGAATGTAACACTGATCTTTAAACCATGAGAAAATGCCCAGCAGGGACTAATTTGGCCTATTTGGGCTGTTAGATTAACTAACCTCAGGCTGAGACATCAGGCCTCTCTGTTCTTGTTTGTGAGATATTGCCTGGCAATTCGTGCCCATCAGTGAAAACACAGGCTCTGTCCTTAGGGTGCTGAATAGGTGTTGGTACCTGAGCTTTCTGTGCTGAAAAACCATTTTGCTGTGGCATACAGTGCAGAACTGCAGAGCTGCAGAGCCATACTAACTCCTGCTTCTCTGGTGCCGAGCTTTGTGTGTGTGTTGCTGCCTCCCCATCCTGCACACCCACCCTCCTGCAGGTGCAGGCATCCTGGTCTTCAATGCTGCCTAGTTTTTACACCACGCACTCCATGCACAGGTTTCAAAGCATTTCTCAGAGGAGACCAGCATTTTAAGAGGATGCAGATGCTGCACCACTATCCTGTTTAGATGTTACAGACTGCAGACATTGCCCCTAGGTCCTTGGAGAGAGCAGCTCCGAGACCAGCATGTTGCCAAGGGAAAAACTGTCCTTTATTTAATGTGAGGGGCTCCACCTCAGGGCACTCTCCTTGGCAGCAGAGCTGAATACTGATAGTGTACCACACTGACAGTTTATGTTTGAAGTAGAACTTGTCCATAAATTGTATTTGACTCCATGTGGCCCAGTAGATGACTACATCTGGGCTAACTACCCTTTGGAAAGATTCTGTAAAATAGTCTCTGGAGGAATCCAAAGTCTCTGCATCTGCTGCAGCCTTGCAAGGGAAAGCACCTGGCTTATTAGTGGGTCTGCTCTCCAGAAATCGCTGCTTGCAGGCCCTTTAGTTAACCATCCCCATAACTGAATGCCTAAAGCTACTTGTCAAGAAGCCAGGATTGCTGCAACAATAGCAGACCCACATTTTCTCTCCACTGGCAAGAGGTCAGGGTAGTGTGCAGCCACAGCTGCCCCAGGGGAGGAAGCCAGCATTTTAAAAGATACTGTCAGGACAGGGCAAGTGGAGGTGGTAACGCGTTCCTTCTTGACAAAATCTGGCCCTCTTAAAGCTTAGAGATATTTTTTTTAGCTACTTCAAATTGCACGGTTATTCTTTGGCAGCCTGAGGGCTCTGATACCAGTCAAATTCTCTTAGAAGAGCATAATTATCATTATAGTTATGTCATACCTGTGACAATTTAAGAAAGAGGTATGTAGCTAAAGGCAGTTGGGGGCAAATACTTATTTTTTCAACTGAACAATCAGGGTTTAGGGTCTTCAACGTGGCTCTATCATTTTGACTTTCATTTTATATGTTGACTTTCAATTAAAAAAAATCCATCTGGCTAGCTCATGAAGTGATGCATTGAGAGAAATGAAGCACCATGCATCATTAGAAGTTTAAGTATTTTTTTAGCTTGCTTTGTGTTTTGTCCTACTGCCTGTGCCTTGAGGGATGAGGCAGTTGCTACACTCTGTGTGGAACAAAAATGCCTGTGCATAATGGCTGCCTCTGAAGCAAATTCCCCTTTCATGAAGACTTTTTTTTCTACCTTAGGTCCCAAATTTCATTAATGCTACACTTCCAGCCCATGAACGCATTACTGCCCAAGAAATAGACAGCTACTTCCGGCAGGAACTCATCTACAAACGAAATGAGCGAATGGGCAGGAGGGTGAAGGACCTGCTGGAAGAGCACCCAGACAAGAGTTTCTTCTTTGCATTTGGAGCTGGTATGTGACTGTGGTGCCAATTAACCTGAACTCATCCTTCCCATGTCATTCAGAAGCATTTTGCAAATGCTTTCCTCAGTTTAAAGAGAGGTCAGTATTTTTACTGTGGCGGACACAGAACTCAGCTTTTCCCCAGTAGTTGTACCCTAGTAGGAAAACCTTTTCAGTGTAGGAGACTGTTTTTCTTCAGTGTGCAAAGAGCTCACAGTGCATGTGCTTACTGCAATATCTCTTAATTACAGACATATTTGTTGTATGAGGAGGCAAAGATACTGAGTCAACTGCAGTGCATGCACAGGAGGTCATCAAAATACACGCGTGTTTATTGTCTGGGCAGGCAATGCAAGAGGATGGGAGCAATAGGGAGCTGAGATGAAAGGCTGCATACCTGAGACTGCACCAGTGCTTGAATTAACCTTTCAGGACATGTTCAAAAGACGAATATGCCAAATTGTGTGAATCTAAGGGACTCAATAAATGCAAGGGAATAAGCAAGGCACAATTTTGCCTTTCTCTTCTTCCTGCACCTCCTTACCTCTTTCACTGTGCTTCCACAAGGAAGTTGTGTCTGGTACTATTTTGGAGCAGCACAGTAGGCTCAGCTGGGGTAAACCATTTTATGCCTCTTAGCAGTCAGCAGGACTCTACAGGCACATCCAGCAGCACATTCAACTCAATAAGGCTAGCATCCATGCTTCAGACTAGGGCTGGGTAGAGGGTGTGAACAACACGATTGTTTTGCCATGACTCCCATCTTTTACTCTAGCTCCAGGGAAAGGAAGATGTTAGGATCAGTGTTAAAAAAGATAGGTGCTAATTCCCAGAGAAGTATCACATCCCCTCCATCATGAGCCATATGGCCTTTGGGAAAGGGGGAAAACTGAGACTAGTGTCAGCATCCATGTGTGGTTTTCTAGTCTCAGTGCATATTGCTTTAGTGAGGATGAAAGATCTAGACAAGGCAAGGAGAATACTTACTTAAACACTAAAGGCATTTGTATTCAGAGTCTGTGAGAATTTCTGTGTTGGCAGCAGGGAGTGGTGGTTACAAATTTACCCTTACAAGGGCCAAATGTGTGAGAGCTGAGATGTCAGGAAGGGTGGCTGACCATGTTTGTTCAGATGTGTGTGAAGATTGTAACTTGCAGTCTTCCTGTAGTATCACTGCTCTGTGCAACTTGCTGTGACAAGGAGCAATGAAGCAGGCCCTGGTTGTGTATATTCTGTAGGCTAAGACCAGGGCATTGCTGCACTCCATTGCTGAAGTTCTGACCACATTTGCACCTGCTGCACTGACGTTTCTGACAAAAGCATGCACCAGCCCCAGGTCCAAGTTGCATCTGTTGCAGGTAGCTACTCTTCTGTCAGGAGGCCAGTTGCTGATATTTGAGCTTTGGTTAGTGTATCACAGCTTGAGTGATGAGCAGCCCATGTAAGCAGACATGCGTGTTGCTCTCACATGTCCCAAGAGCAAGATCCTTTGATAGGAGAGAGCTTCTTCCCCTCCTTGCAGACTCTCTGAATCCCAGCATCTGCAAATCACATCTTTAGATGGTTTTGTGTCATTTGTTTCCCCTTCCATCAATTTCTTTCTGTTCCTACCCCTCTGCCCAGACCGTCTGCCATGTCACAGGTGTGCACAGCACTGCCTCAGAGCCCAGAAGCACAGCAGGAGCAGGACAGATCCCTGTCCTTCTTAATTTCTCAGCTTTCTTGTTCTCAGCATTCATGCAGTACTAAAATCCTTTCCCAGGATTGCTGGAATCTTGCTTTTCTTTTTCCTGTTATTTTCCCAGTTCCCTTTTCTGTGTCCTGATTGCCAATATTTCTATACTGCAGCACTCCCAGGAGCCTTGTGCCTAAATGAACACACTTGATCTTTGGCTATGTGTACATGGCTTGATCTCCAAGAACCCGGTGTGCTCTTCTCATGCTTTTCCATCATACTTTTGAACCCAGACAGCTTCCCTGTCTTCTCTGGTGACTTTGGACTGATTTTGAAATTGTCTCTAATCACTCTCTGGCTTTGATACCAGTCTGTACTCTGTTCTCATCTGCTCTTCCAAATAGTTCTGTTCAAAGGATAGTGCCAGCCTCCCACGTTTAGCAGCACAATTCTTGATTACATCCTTGTTTGACTGCATGAGGTTTTTTGGTGGGCTTTTGTTCATTTGTTTATTTGTTTCATTTGTTTCTTATTAAGCATCTAAACGAGAATTAGCATCACAGGATATATTGCAGAAAACAGATCAATTTTTACAGATTTCTGAGGTTTCCTGAGTGCATATTGCAATTATGAATGCAGTCTTTCATTGTTTTCCAGCAAGCTAATTCAGCCATTTGCTTATGCAGATTGCTGTATGTGATAGGTAATTATGTGGAAGAGTTATTTTTATGCCAGCAAGCAGTGAAGATGAACAAATATCTTGTGATCAGTTTTAAGCATTGTTTGGAATTGTACTGCTGTTAATTACTGTGAAAAGATTCCAGGAAAGTCCTCATACAAGGCAGGTTAGAATGAGTAGTAGGAAAAGAGAAGCAGAAAAAAAAGGCTATAGGAATGGAAATAAATCATGATGGCGCGGTGGCTTGCCCTCTTCTGACCACCAATGAAGAAAGTATCTCCTAGCAGTAGCTTATAATCTGCAGGGCAACGTTGTATTAAAATGGTAGCAGGATATTTAAGGGTCTCCCAGTCAGTAGAGAAGACTTTCAGTTGTTTTCTTTACAGATTTTTTTCACCCTGTGAAAAAAACAGCTAGGCTTTTTGTAAAGAAAGTTCAGTCTTTTAATTAACAAAACACCATTGAAAAAACAACTTTTATCATCAATTATATGCAAGCAAGGTCGTGGTTTGTGGGTGACTGTGGTATTACATATACCTTTTCTTGTTATTTAAGTACTCTTGATATTTTTATTTTAAACAGAGGAAAATCAGAAAATACTGATTTATTTTATATGATAACTGGATTGATAGGATTTAGAGAGGTGTAACACATTGTGCAAAAGAAGTCTTCTCCCTTTTCAGGTCTTGATATAGCTGCATGACTATAGATGTTATGTTATTGAATTATGTGTGGTAATTTGGGCCATAATCAGTTTGATCATTAGATTCATTACATTTTATGCATTTTTAAAAAACAATGAGGCAGACTCTCCCTATATTTGGTCAAAAATACTTCACAGTCAGAGCTCATTTCTGGAACTATTTTTGTTTGGAAGTAATTTGCACCAAAGCGGAGAGCTAAAAACCAGCAGACTTTGCTGAAAAGATCCAAAACACTTTGCTTCTGGCCAGAGTGCAAACAAGGAAAGTTTCAAGCCAAAGTAAGTCTCTTTGAGGGAATTAGAGGAAAGCCCGGGAAGAGAGGGCTGGCAATGCCAGCAGCATTCCACTATGTTCAGTAAAAATTTGTCTTAACTGTGGACAGGCCTTTATGTATGGCAGCACCAGGGTTACGAGCCAGGCCTACTCCCTTTTGCCAGTGGCAAACTTGTGAAGCAAGTTCTGCAAGCAAGCCAGCTATAATCTTTCACCAGCAGTCTTCCTTCCCAATGCATTTCTAATTTCACTGCATGCTGGAGCGGCATGTTCAGGCTCTGGATGCGAAGCGAATGTGAGTGATGGCACATGTGATTCCATGTAATGCCAGCCAGGTAATGCCGTAGGTTTCTGGTTTATCTGGGAAGGGAACACTGACAAAGTGAGAACTGCATTGTCCTGCTGTACTGTGTAGAGTTTTTCCACTTGTCCAAGTTTTACAAGGGTGCTGCATGCTGGCTAAACCTTCCCAGACTCAAGGGATAGTTGATACTGGCAGAGAGCTCTGGAAATTGTCTGATTCATCCCTGTGCTCAGAGCAGGATCATATAGAGCACACAGTTTTCCTAGGACTGGAGTATGGGCAAGGATGAAGATCCCAGAATCTCTCTGAGTAATCTCTTCTAGTGTTTAAGCACTGAAGATGCTTTTTCTTATGTGTAAGTTGGACTTCCTGAATATCGCTTTTTGTCCATTGTCTCTTGTCCTTTCATGGAACATTACTACTGGGAAAAGTTCTGCTCTGTTTTGCAACCTCCTATGAGATATTTATGCATAAGTTATGGACCCCCAGCCTTCTCTTGTCCAGACAGAATAGTCTCAGTCTCTCCTAGAATTACACACAATTATGTTCTAATCATTTCATTATCTTTGTGGCCCTTAGCAGCACTCTCTCCAGTATGTCCTCATCTCTTTTGTACTGGGAAGCATCCATGTAGACACTGGATGGACCCAGCTGTGTGTTACCAGGGCTGAGGAGCAGGAAAGGATCACCCTCCTCAATCCGCTGGCAGCACTTCCCCTCACACAGCCCAGGGGGGCATTGGCTGCCTTTGCCACAAGGACACCTTGCTGTCTTAAGTCCTGCTTGATGACCACCAAGACACCACATCCTTTTCTGCCAAACTAGTCTTCAGCCAGCTGGTGCTCAGCCTGTCATGGTGCCTGAAGCTATTCCTGCCCAGGTGCAGAACTTGATTTGCTGAACTTTATGAACCGAGCTTTCTCTCATCATAAATCCATACTGACCCCTCCCAACCATGTGCTTATCGCTGACACATTTGGAAATAATTTGCAGGCTGATCTGCCCCACCACCCCCCCCAAGGAGCAGAGGTGTTGCTGAGCAGTTTTTAATTCCCCAGATCCTTCTTCCTGTGCTTCTTGAAGACAAGAGTTACCCTTGCTTTCTTTGAGTCCTCAGGGACCTTCCCCACTTGCCATGACCTTTTGAAGGTAATTGAGAGTGGCCTCTAGTGACATTAAGCAAGCTAACAGAGTTTCTCTGGAGGTATCATACAGGGACTTGTATCCTATAGGGGCTGGTCTATTTGAATATTCCATAACCTGATCCTTCTCCACCCCTAGTGAACCTTCTTTGCTCTAGACTTTTGCCCTAGTCATGGGAACCTGAGATTCCTGAAGGTAGGTTTGACCACTAAATAAAGTAACAGAGACATTTAGTACTTGGCCTTTTCCACATTCTTTGTCATCAGGTCTTCTGCCCCTTCGGTGTTTAGATTATATTTATCTAGTCTACAGTTTACTGCTGACGTGCCAGTAGAGGCGTTCCATGTTCCCCTTGATGTTCCTAACCAGATTCAAATCTAGATGGATTTTTCTTCAGCATGGTAATTTTATTCCATTTTATTAATTTAGCTTACTTATGGTTTCTCTTGCAGGAGCTGAAGAATAAGACAGGGAAAAAAAAAGTGTTGGGGTTTTTATTTTGTAGGAGGAAGCATACTTAATGGCTTGAGATCTTGACTTTATTTTGACAGACAAGACCTCTGCTGAAGCCAGGTTTCTAGGAGCCAATTTTAAATTCCCTCTAGTCTCTCCTTCCTCTTTGAATGGTTGAGAAACTCCAAAGTGTCAGTTCATGAATAAGAAGTACAGAGGGATCAAAAATTCCTTATATCCCTATGGAAGAAATTACTGACTTCAGTGAGAGAAGCTGGCTGATTTGACAACCTCAGAAGCTGGTCCTCTTAATCTTGAGAACACTGGAAAATTCCTTTTTCTCGTAGAGCTATTTTTCCTTGCTCCTGAAAAAAACATCATTCTGAGGCTTTAAAGTATACTGGATGTTGGTAAGCCACCATTAACACAAATAAAAAAAGCATATTGATATCTTCAGCTACCATTTCTTCTAATTGCTAAAGGAAATAACAAATGTGTTTATTTGGCATTAGTCACTGTATGGAGTCAAATCTCCAGGGACTGACTGTTTTTTTTTTCCCAGACAGAATGTGTTACCACCAATGGTTATCCCAGTCTGCTGTAGTCCACCAAATGGTTTCCTTCAGCTTCTCCAGGTTTTGAGGCAATCCTTGTGATGTGAGAGATCAGTTTTGTGTCAGCCTTAGGTGCCACATAGGCATGTCTAAACCCTTTTCCATCAATCCTTATGTCATAAAAAGAAAAAACAACAAACAAACAAACAAACAAACACAACAAGAAAAAAAACAAAAACAAACAAAAAACCAACAAAACAAAGCACAAAAAAACCACAAAAGAAACCTCCACAACAACAACAAAAAAACCAAAACAAAACAAAAATTCCAGGGGCAAGTGTGCTGAATCTGAGTGATGTTAGGTGGTGCTGTTTCTGCATAGAGCTGTTCAGTCCTACTTCTTGATGTTTTCTGTTCCATCTGGAATCTTTAGATGTGAAATTATGCAAGAAGACCAAGATTTTTTGTCTCTAAGTAAAAAAAGATGGGAGAAAGGAACTGTCAGCTGTGAGCGTAAAAAGCAGTCAATGATGTAAAAGTCCAGGATGTGTCTGTCCAACTTCTATGAGTGTTTATACACATAAAACAAAACCAAACAAAAACTTCCCATGGGAATACAAAATTGCTCAGGGAAATGAGATATCACTTTGAAATTTGGTGGAAATTCAGAATCCACCATGGAAAATTTGCAGCTGCCATCAGTATATTTGGAATTGGAGAAATGGGCTCCACAGGTAATGTAGATTTACCTATGCCTTATGTTAAAGATTTGAAATGTTTAATGAGTAAGTTCATGAAAAGTCTGTAAGAGGGTGAATATTTGTGGAACCTGGAAGAGGTAAAAAAAAAGCTGGTGGGAGGAGCAGGAAGACAATGAAATGATAAAATATATTTAAAAAACAGATTAAATGAATCCTGTGGGGCCACCTCACTTCTCCCTGGGCTCAAAGGGCTTGCTGATTGCCTGCATGCTTCTGTCTCTGGAATGCAGCAGCATTTTAACTTCCTTGGATGGGAGGAAAGGCTGAGTGCCTGAAGGTGTGCCTGCACCTCTGCAATCTGAGAATGCCAGATACAACCCAGCAGCTTTGAGACTGTTTTTCTTAGCAGGCTCTTTGAGTCTCCAGAATGCTAATGACAGGGTTTATTAGAACAACAACCCCTGAAGGGGAAAGATAATGTTGTGTGGAGGCAGGACCCACATCCAGCGCCTCAGGGTTCACATGAAGGGCACTACGCCTGACATCTCTGACACCGAAATGAAGAAAGCTTTGCATTTCTCCATTAGAGGCAGTAACCTCTGTTCTAATATATTAGAACAGCTGTCAAAATCAGCCTGGCCAAAATACTGTGCTGTTTCTGCTCAGATACTGACAGTCTTCTTATCAGTGCTGGGTTTGCCCATTGCTGCCTTTACTGGGCAACTAAGGTGGGAAAACTTTCATCATGTAATGTGCTTTTTGAGCTAGGGGAATTTCAAGTCCTTGATAACTTTTTTGCAGGAAAGGAAGGAGTGGTGTGTAATGGGAGCAGGTTCAGTGGCAGAGGTGCGTGTGAGTAGTGTAGCTCAGGTATTACACTGGTAATTCCTTCCCTTACTGGTAACATAGTGCTGGCTGCTAGCATAGCACCTCTGTAAGGGTCTTCTTGTCTCATAACCTAAGGAAAACTCTCACTAAATGGATACCCACTAGCTAAGGCTGCCTGCATATAAACTGTTTCTCTTAACTTTTTTTTTTTTTTACAAAACAAGCAATATGGGCATGTAAACTTTTCTTCTCTGTTAATTTAGCCAAAACTTCAGTCTCATAATCAATGAAAAAGCTTTTTCTCACTACTTTTTGGGGATTGTTAGGGTGTTTGACTTGCCTAAGGGTAAAAATGGGAATCCCCGAGGTAAAAAATACTCACGTCTTACATTTAAGAGGCCTAATTTTCGACAGAAAGAGGTAGATTAATATCTTATCTTTCTCAAGAAAAATGCCTTCATTTTGGCTCATTCAAATTGTAACTCCGCATGCTTCTTTTCCATGGTATTTGCCATGTTGTACAAGGCCACTTGCACAACATCTACTACTTTGAGAAGTTATGTAGGTGAGTTGATTAGCAAACCACATCACTTTTGAAGAAATGGAAAATTATATTTTTTTCCTCCTGAGTGAATTTAAGTTTGAGGCACTTGACTTAAGCCCTTCCATGTCTAGGGAATGTACTTTCTTGAGCACAGAGACACCACTGTTCCGCAATTGTACCCACCAGATTTTCCTGTTTCGTTCAAGAGTAGTGAAGTATGGTCCACTAAGACTTTGTAGTAATAAAAGATTTCCACAAAATCATGGTTTTGTGGACAAACACTCATCATGGCCTTAATAGGATAAAACCTTGGTTCAAAGTTTATGGAGTAGTATTTCACTAATATTTCATCTTGTAGGTAATCAAAGTAAGGATTTTGTTTGGAGGTGCGCAGTCTGAAAAATACAGGAAGGCATGGGAGGGCTGTTTGTATGAGATTTGACCTGCAAGCCTGCAGAAGTGTTTTAATGCAACATCCTTATACTGCTACACCTAATGTGAATTCAGGGATTCTTTAAGTTGACTTACAGCATCACTGGTGCCACCTCATCCCTTTCAATCTTTGTCATTTCCTTCTCCCTGCAGTATTTGTGAGAATACCATGCTCTTTGTCCTTTGGTTTCTGTTCTGGTACCTGGCTTTTCGGGACTTGGAAATACTGTGAGAAGCAAGAATTTACTGGATTTAGTATTACATGTTTTGTATTTGATACACTTAAATGACAGATTTGGAATTCCAGCCACTTATCTGGTGGCTCTGTTTTCCATATGTTGCTTGGATTATCTAATGCAACTGTGCAAAATCTCCTCCTCCTGATTCTAGGAGAAGTGATAAGTGTGAGCTTCCTACACCTGGGTGTATCACACTCATGCTTGAAAAGAGCGTCTTCCTCTTGAAAAGTGTGTACAGAAAGCATATGTATGAAGGAAACTGATTTGTAATTTAATTGATCACATCACCTGATTTCCTTCCTTTGCTTTGGATCATAAAAAATACTTTGTATAGCTTTTTTCTTCCATAATTGTACTAGCTGAGTTGAAATTACTCCCAAGTCTGCATCCCAGTGTGTACTTAAGAAGTCTGTGTTTATGTTAAAGGCAAAGTTATGAAGAATGAATGCAGATGATAATTACCATAAGCATTTCCAGGAAGTTTCTAAATAATTGAAAGATCCATACCTCTGAAGCTTTCTTGAAAGTATTTGTTTCAGTGATGCATAGAGTCTCTGGCCCCAAAAGTCCATTCAAGTGCTTGTAGTCCAAATAAACTTCCAGCTTTATGATGTCCCCAGTGGCTGGACTAATTTGTGCTGTTTTGTGATTGCAGTGCTATAATTCTGTGCTTTAGTTGTTCCCACAACATCTTGGAAGTCAGCAGTCAAGATCAGGTTTCCTAACAAACAGTTTGGTGTCTTTACATGTATGTCCAGTGATTCATTGTCTTGGGATGTTTGTAAATGGTGAGGTCTTGACATGCTTTTGGGGCAGATGGGAAGTGCCATCTTTCTACTAAAGAAAACACAGAATTATGTATACTTGGGGGTTTCCTTTTACACAACTCTAAGAGGTCAAAGAACTTTATTTGTCTGCTTGGAACAGTCAATTTTATTGAAATTCAGAGAGTAGTATAGTTTTCATTAGTCTTACAGACTTGGTTTTGGTGAAAAATTAAAATTTATTAACAGAAACAGAAACTTTGTCTTGCAGTATTTCCTAACTCCTTTTGCTAGTCACAGAATTATTTCAGACTCACAATGGCTCAAATTTGGGTTCAACAATCTCTGCTGAAACCCAGTCATCTAGATAAAACTTACCCAAACTGTCACGGTTACAGAAGCAGCTCTGCAAGCGCTGACAGTAAAAGCTGCAAGCAGGAGACACAGGTTTCAGGGCAGCAGGAGCCTGTGTTCTGCAGGATTGGGTATGGCTGTTGAGGAAGGTCAGAAGCACACAATGCCTGGTCAAGTCTGCAAGTGCACATTGGTCCAGCTGCATTGTTCTTTGAGCATATTGCCTGTTGGGGTCCCTGCATGCCACCTCCTTTAAGTGCAGATTAAATGCCTGGGTCTTATTTACTCCAGTAGAGCGCATGGCTGAGCTGGTCCACACAACAGCTTCTTAGTTTCTCTTTGAGCTTGAACATAGAAGAATAAAGATTCATGACTCCCCACCCCCTGCCAGAGTAAATTGACCTCTTGGAGGCATCTCTTCACCTAGTGGTGTGAGGATAATGCAGGGCTACGCACACAAAGAAAAGAGCAAGCTTTCTGATAGGACAGAGCCCAGGGCCTTTCTTTTGGGGAGCATTCAAGTGTGTTAGGCTAAAATAGAAAACAGGTGAAAGAGGCCTGCACCCTGTCACATGACTTATCATCTAAGTCTCCCTTGCAGCAATATTTGCTTCATCTTAAACCTTGGGGAGTGACTCTTTCTTGTGTTTCTTACTGCTGTTTTTGACAATCTGATCTCTCATACACCACTGAGTGCTTTTTGTGATGGTCCCCAGTAATAAGTCAAAAGTTCTGACCCTAGAGAGGCTCCTGATAGAGTCCTGTACCTCAAACCCTCACCCTTCTGCTGCTTTTCAAATCTGGCATCTCACTCAGTTGAACCTGTAAATCCTCTGGGCCACAAACAAGCTCTGTCTCATGAAAAGTGAGTGGCCCACCTTTTGGATAGTGAATACTGCATCACCCAACCCTTTATGTTCCTATCCTAAGTGGCTCCTGATTGATCATGTCTTGTGAAAAATCTAATATCTCATGCCTGTTTGTATTTATGTGCATCTCTTTCACACATATTTATTCAACTGGTCTGTTCCCTTTTGCACAATATTAGCTCATCATTTTTCTCTCACATGCAGACCCAGTTCATTGCCTTGGCAACAGTGAGCAAAGGCACTCCGTGGAAGTATGTACAGATAACTGTGATAAAAAATACATTATTATCACTGCATTAAATTAAATTTAAAATAAAGAGCCCAGCTACAGAAAATCACTCAAGCAAGTCGACTTATTGAAATGGGATTCATCCATGTGCTACAGTGATTTCCTACATTCCAGTCTATATCACTGCTCTGAGCAAGGATGACTGAAGATTGATGGAGGAGTAGAATGTTTAATGGTGTGGCATGAGCAGCTATTCAGTAGCTCACTCACACATGAATTCCATGTAACTGTAAGCTCTTAAACTGGCTCAAGGAAAATTATTTTAAGACCATACATTGCCCCATAGATTGCTTATCTTAATGTCTTGTCCCTTTCCTTCTGAAAGATTTGGATTAGGAAAATATGAGTTCAGAGACTTGGCCCTGCTTTTCACTTCTGAAGATGAGATTTGGCTCATGCATTGTTGCCTGCATGAGGTGAATGCCTCATCAGAACTTGGAATATACACTGCCCCTATCCTTGTCAGCTGAGAGGCACTTCTCTACAAGTCCAAGTTGACCAACCTGCCTGTCATTTGAAAGGAATGCATCATCCTTTGGAAGCACCCCTTCATCTGCTGTGTGGAGGTAGGGAAGGAGGAGTGAATCCCTCTCCCCTTCCCTTTGCACATACCTCTCCTCTGCATTGAAGGTGAGAGACGGAAGCTAGGTCTGGCATCTTATATACCTAATGTTTGTTTTACAGTAGCTAATTTTACTCAATTACAATATTTCATTGCAGTCATTCCTGTTCCCTGCTGCACCTGGTCTTTTTTGCTGACATGGTGGAATTCTTGCTTTGCTGTACCTGGAGCTGAGCCATTCTGAAGCAACAGATACCATCAGTACTAGGTTAGGTCAACATAATAGTACATAAGCTTTGCTTCTTCTGAAGACAAAATTTAATCTGAGGAGGTGGGGCAAAATCCATTTACTGTGTGAGAAAATATGGTACCCAATGGGTGTGCATTGCAGTGTTCAGTTAAAAGGTTTCATTTGAGCTAGATTGGTTCATGCTTTTAGGCTCTGGGGGAAAGCTCATCTTGTGCTCAAATGGTACCATCCAACTCATGCCTTTAGCTGGTACATCAAAAGCAGTTTGCTGTTGTGGCATGACAAACTGGTATTTTAGTACTCCAGTTCATTCAACCCCTTTTGGAATGAAAAGTCATTAATCCCTTATGTTTAGTTTCCTGTTAGTCTCAGCTCTATTAGAATTCTCTTTATAACTTCTTGTTTTCCCTGGCTACTAGAATAATTCTGTTGGTTCTATTGCCATGAATTTATGAACAGTATTATCAGAAAACAGTTCTTCTAGAGTTACCTATCAGTTTTAGCACTGTATACATCTACAGAAGCAAGGAATTACTCCAATTAGTAATTTGCCAAAGGCCAATTTTAATTTATGTAGGCTGTTAAATGAAGAAATGTTTTATGAAATCTGGATCTATGAGGGCATGTGCAAGGCCTTTGTTCTGTCTTTGTTCTGTCTTTGTTCTCTTTTTCTTCTGCTTCTCAGCAGCCTGGTCTGATGACAGATTAGAGTGATGGTGGAAGCTATTCTGTGAGCAGAGCATACAGTCAGGAAAGCTCCTGCAGTCTTTGAGTAGTCATTTATTCACTATGATGCCAAAATACAATCTGACCAGCCACGACAGCTGTCTGAAAATGGAGTAGAGATGTAAATCACAGAATGAGGGCAGAACTATCTAAGTCCTTCTAAAACTGAGTCCTTTCATCAGCATGGCTGAAGTCAAGTTTCTGGCCCCAGTGGCATATAATGAAGAAGTTGGTCTGTTTGATGGTCTAAGTCATTGGCTTTCAGAGTGGAGAGTGTTGGCAGGATTCTGACCTTCTTTACATCACCACCAGTAGTAGACTCACTGCTGCTCTTGAACAGGGGTGTCCAAACCTCATCTCTTATTCCCTCAAGTAATCCACAATGGCCTGATAATCTCAGAGTCAGTTAGGTTGAAAAAGATGTCTGGGGTGATAAAATCCAACCTTTGACCAACCACCACCATGCCAACTAGACCATGGCTGTAAGTGACGCATTCACTCTTTCCTTAAACACTTCCAGGGATGGTGACTCCACCACCTCCCTGGGCAGCCCATTATGCAACAACCTGTGGGACCAGAGTAATTGCAATCACATCTGCATTTTGGAAAGGCAGAATGTAATAATTGGAGTGACCTTGGGAAAGTTCAGCAATCACTAATTAGAGATCCTCTGTTTCTGGTGCATGTTGATGGGGAGTGATAAAGCCCTGCCTGCCTTGAATGTGGCACACCTCCTGTGATGAGGCAGGACTTTGTTGTTTTCTCCCTCATTCCATGTGGTTGGTGAGTTCTGATGTCATTTTTCTTTTAACTACAGGTCATTTCATGGGCAACAACACAGTGATTGATGTTTTGAGGAGAGAAGGGTATGAAGTAGAACACACTCCAGCTGGACAAGCCATCAACAAGTAATGCATGCTTTTACCTAGCTGAGCAGCCATTGGTGGGAGTTTGTAAACAATTATGAAGTAGGAATGGTAGCTGGAATTATAACTAAGAGGGAGCTAGGCTTTTTCTGTCCTTCCCAGCAGTTTGCTTTTCTCTTCCATGAGCTAGTTTGGAAAGGGGATTTTATTTGGTTTTGTTTTGGTGGGGCTGTTTTGTTTGTTTATTATGTCTGGTTTTGGGATTTTGTTGTTGGGGTTGGTGCTCTTTGGTTTGTTGGTTTGTTGTTGTTGGTTTTGTGGTGGGTTTTTTGTGGGTTTGGGGTTTTTTGTTTTTTTTTTTTTGTTTGTTTGTTTGTCGGGTTTTTTGTATTTTTTTGTTTGTTTTTTATTGTTCTTGTTAATAAAATTTCTACCCTTGTAAGTTTTTAAATCTTAAATGAACAGCCACAGAGTATGCATGCTTGGTGCATCAGATCTGGATGCTGTCTTGTATCATACAGACTCCCAGGTTTCTCTTTCCTCTCTTTTATATGTTTGACTCCCCTGCCTTTTAATAATGCCCTTCTTTTATACTGCTATTTTTTATTATTTCTGTTTACTCTCTCCCAGTCTGGAATCTGATTGCCCAGAGTCTTTGCAAGCTGTCTCTATGACTGATTGCTCTCATGTCCCCTCTTTTCTTCCGCATTTTTAAGCTAAGGTACTTGTTGTTCTGGTTCATCCTGCAGCTGTCCTTTGGGATATACCCTTCCTGCTTCTTTTTATCTCGCACTGGATGCTTTTATCCACCTCCATGGTTTCAGTAACTAGAGAATGCCAGATAATCTCCTCCTCCACTCTCTACTGAGAATTACTTGTGCTTTGACTCACCTCTTCCTGGAATTCTTGCCACCAGCTTGGGGTCTGCAATCTTTGCTTTGCCCTTCTCCACACTCTTACCAAACATGTAGCTGTCAGACATACTCGCTCTTCACTACTAAAAACCACAAAGGAGAAAATTGGAAATTGATCCCAATTACAGTACTGTTTTCCTTTTGTCCTCTTGCTGGCCATAGTGTCCCTGTTTGCATCTCTGACCCTCCTTCCCCACATTTCTGATGTGGGACTCTCAGGCAGGACTACTGCCTTTTGATAGGATTTGTGCAGAGGGCACAGTGTTGGGTCTTGGTCTGTGCCAAGGACTCTACAGGTGTGGTGCAAGTTAGTAACAGCTGTTTTTCTCATACTCTGATTGCTTCATTTTCCTCTTTATTCCGCCTTTGCTGTTGTCTGAAAACATGATATTGAAATTCTGGCAGGTCATGTTTCTGCAATGATTCTTAATATGGACATACATCATTAACTTTAGATGCACTGAAAAAAACTGATTCAAGACTTAGCCCATGATTATATGAATGCCAGTCCCTAACCCTGTTTCTGCCATTGGGCATGTGGTCTGACAAGGAGAAGCACCTGTCCTTAAGCACAAGACTTAATGATTCTGTGACACTGGAGTTGTGCTAGAAAATCAGTGTTTGTAAGGATGATTAAAAGCTAACAAACAAACAAAGAAAAACTCAAAACAGCCTGCACTGATATTTTCATGTTGCTTTTGTCATTCTTAGCTTAGATATTCCTAAAAACAGCTACAGCAGCTTTTTAAAGCTTAAAGAAAGATAGTTTCATAGGTACCTGAGGATAAACAAGATCTGATACTGCTCTGTAAAGATGTAAGGGCAGACAACTGAATAAAGGAGGGGTAGATTTTCACTTATCAGGAAGGCTGGTATCAAGGTTACTTGGAGTAGCTGGGCACCCAGTTCCATAACCACATAGGGAAAGTTCATTTTTCAGCATCTTGTGCCTTTGAAAGCCCTCAGTTTGGCATCAGTTGCATCTTAAACCTCTTATTAGGACTATTGGACAGATCATCTTCCCTGGAGACTTGATACTAAACCTGAGTAATAAGATGGCCCTTCACTGTTAAGCATTTCTGGATGACTTGGAAACAGATTTAAAAATATGAAATGCATTTTAAGAAAAATGTGGGTTCAAAGGAAAAGAGCATTTAAGATGACGGAAAGGACCTGTGGCAAGAGTTTGTTGGAGTCCTAGGGCTTGGAAGGAAGATTTCACTTAATTGCTATCCAGGGCTTGTTCTAGGGGCAAATAGCAGAGCAGCCTAGACAGCAAACCCAGTGCTGTTCTCATAAATGTGGAGCTGTATCCAGCTGTTGTCCTGTGTAGTGCTGCACCCCGTCCAGTCAGTACCTGTGGACTGTTTCACTCTTCATGACTGAGACAGGGTAAAAAGGCAAGTGGTTGAACTGAGATAGGGTTTAAATGACTGCTCTGGTGTCAGACTCAGTAGGTATATTAGTTGAGATATCCTCAAATACAAGGAGGGGGAAGGCTGCAGTCATCTGCTTTCCCTGCAACATGATGTTTCGCTGTAGCAGCACAGTCTGCTGCTTCCTGTGTTCTGGCTAAACAAAAAGTTCCTTGTGAGATATGTTGTAGATATCTGTGTGTAGGAACCAATACGGATGCAGGATAGTCATGCTCATTTTCCTGTAGTAGGCAGGACTGCCTGAGGTGTACTTTCCATCTGCAGAGCAAATGGGGTGGATGTCCCTAGATGGAGACAGAAAGGTTCCTTCTCCCTGGTCTCTCCCAGGCAGGGAAGGCAAAAGAGGTGCCCCAAGCAGGCAGTATTGCAAAGAACAGTTTCTAAATAGTACCACAAGTTTAGTCAAGCTCCTTCTGACTCACTTTGGTCTTTAACTCTTGTTCCTGATTTTAGAATATAATAATATATTGTAAAATATTCAGCACAGTCATAGCCATAATTAAGGTGCTTGCTGACTCTCCCTTAGCTGCTGCGATGGGAAATTGGCCTGGGGGGAAGAAGGATGGGCTTTTGAATCTGTTCCTTTTCCAGTGGTCTCTAGAAGAATTGCCTGCAGGAAGTGTTGGAAAGGAGGTTTGGAATATGGGTGTGTCTGAGGTTGCATCTATCAGAATAAATGTCTGGCCATGCAGTATGCAGGTCATCTCCTACTTCACTGTAGCAGTGCTGAGCTACAGCATGGTGTGGCCATGGGCTCAGAAGGGAAGGCTGCAGGCAGCATGGCACTCTAATCCACAGGGGTGGGGTCCTACCCGCTCTATGACTTAGTTAAGGAACAAAAAATTGAAGAGAAATGGTGGAAAAGGGACTCATGGGCTTGAAACAGATTAAATCAGGTTGCCGGAGAGAGCTAATGAGAGTTCATCCCTCTGCAAGGTGGATGAACTCTCATTGGCTCTCTCTAGCAACCTGATTTAATCTGTTTAAAGAGTGGATGATGTGAAGCAGCTAAGGAGGAGAGCTGAAGGGTGATGACAGTCCAGAGGCAGTGACAATGTGTGACACTGCAATGATTTTGAATGAGATTGATAGCTAGGGTCCATTCTGCAGCAGACTCTCTCAAAAAACATGTGATCACTCTGATTTTCCTTGCAGCAAATAGGACAAATTATCTTTGTTTTCCATCTACTCTCTCAATGTTCTAGTCCACAACTTCATTTCCCCTTCTCCGGGAGCTACCCTGTATTTGCTGTCAAATAAGTGTGCATACAGTGATGAGCTAGCTTTAAAAGTGTACCCATGCTGAAATATGCCTCCTCCCAGACCACCTCCTTTTCATGTCATTGGAAGCTGAAAAAGGAACTCAGTTCTAGGGAAGTTTCATTGTTTCTGCTCGGTGGTCTGTGGTTTCCTGTTACTTTCCTGAATTTCAGCCCAAGCCAGTCTGCACTTTTGTTAAAAAAGACTATTGCATTTCTTCTCTTTATGAAGTAGCCATGAAGATCAGTCGGATATTCCTGTTAGGTTCTGTGTACCCACAGAGTGGTTTGATTTTGTGGTTTTGTCCAAGATGCTCATAAACAAGTGACGAGGGGAATTTGTTCCAAACAATGAGAAATGTGGCCCAGCAAAGCCATGAATGAATAGGATACTGCAGACTGCCTGCCTTAGAGTACAGATGAGATGTTGCTTGCTCTAAAAATAAAGAAACAGCTTCAGTAATCATAGTGAAGCTGATTGTTGTTTTTTTCAATTTATCATCTTTGCAGGAAGCTGAGTAGTCATAGCCCTGAGAGCTGTTTCTGGGAGCTCTACTTCGGGTTTCCAAGATTTGTCTTGTATAGGACAGTTTGTACATGCCCAAAGTCTCAGTACATATCTCACTGGAGCTCCTTTGAAATTCCCAATAATGCTACCAGCCTAATGCAGGATCTGGGCCTCTGGGAGGTTAAGGTCCTACTCCCATCTATCATTACTTCCTATAAATGTGTGCAAAGCTCAGCTCTGTTTATGAGAGAGATGCAATTTCTCAGTTTCCTCCCCTTCGTGTAGACCTCCATACTTGTCCATAAAACCCACTAAGACCACCATTTCATGCTCCTTGGTGTGCTTTATCTGAGTGGCAGAACAGCATTACACGCTTTTGCATTCAACCCTAGAAGCCAATACACAACTGTGTGCTGAGCTCTGGTCTCTTATTTGTACTATCTGCCTTCGTCTAAAAGAAAATGACAAGAGGGTGAACTTGGTGATGCCAAAATTAATCTGCTTTCAGTTGATGCAGACTAGATGGCCCAAAGGATTCCTTAATCATAGAATCATAGAATGCTAAGAGATTGGAAAGGACTTCAAAGATCATCTAGTCCTAATCCCCCTGCCATGAGCAGGGACACTTCCCACTAGACCAGCTTGCAAGGTCTTATGCAATTTGGCTGTGGAAAATGCCGGGGTTGGGGCACCACAAGCTCCCTGGGCAACCTCTTCCAGTATTTCACCACCCTCACAGTAAAGAATTTCTTCCCAATACCTGTCCTAAATGCATCCCTTCTTCAGTAACAGACAGGAGTGTCTGTTACTCCTGTCACTACCGTTCCTGACAGAGTCCCTCTCCAGCTTCCCAGTAGGACCCTTCAGATACTGGGAAATTGCAAGGAGGTCTCCATACAGCCTTCTCTTCTCCAGGATGAACAGGCCCAACTTCTTCAGTCTGTCTTCACAGGGAAGTGCTCCAGTCCTCTTATCAATGTTGTGGCCTCCTCTGGACTTGATCCAGCAGTTCCATGTCCTTCTTATGCTGAGGACCCCAGAGCTGGATGCAGGGTTCTGAGTGGGGTCTCAGCAGAGCAGAGGAACAGAATCCCCTCCCTGGCCCTGCTGCCCACGCTGCTCTGGATGCAGCCCAGGATCCCATTGCCTTCCTGGGCTGTGAGTGCGCATGGCTGGGTCATGTTAAAGTTTTCTTCAATCATCACCCTCAAGTCCTTCTCCTCAGGGCTGCTGTCAATCTCCACTCAACATGTGGCTGTGTTTGGGTTTGCCACAACCCAGGGACAGCACCCTGCACTTTGCCTTGTTGGATTTCATGGGGTTTGCACAGACACACCTCTCCAGCCTGTCCAGGCCCCTCTGGATGGCATTGCTGCCTGCCAAGTGTGTTAGCTGCTCCATAGATCTTGGTGCTGATGCCAAACTTGCTGAGGGTGCCCTTGATCCCACTGTCCATGCCGCTGATCTTGAACAGCAGTGGTGCCAGGACTGACCCCGGAGGGAGACCCCTCATCACTGGTTTCCATGTGGGCAAGGAGCTGTTGACCACAATTGTTTGTGTGCGGCCTTCTGGCCAGTTCTTTATCCACCAAGCAATCCATCCATCAAATCTGTGTCTATCTAGTTTGGAGACAAGGATATCATGTCAGACAGTGTCAAATACTTTGCCTATGTGCAGGCAGACAATGGCAGTTGCTCTGCCATGTCCATCAGTGCTGCTGCCCCATCAGAGAAGATAATCGAACTTAAGAGGCATTATTTGCCCTTGGTAAAGCCATGTTGGCTGTTTCCAATCACCTCTTTGTTTTCCATGTTTGTTTTAGTCTTCAGGAGAATCTGCTCCATGATCTTGCCTCACACAAGAGGTGAGACTTTTACTTTCTCCTTTTCAAAAATGAGGGTTATTTTTCCCTTTTCCTAGGTGTTGGGAATTTTACCTGAGTGCCACAAGTCTTCAGAAATTATTTGGCAGTAGCTTAGCAACTTATCTGCCAGCTTCCTTAGAGCCCACAGATGAATCTCATCAGGCCCCGCTCACTTGTGCACATTCAGGCTCTTTAGATGGTCTCAAACCTGATTCTCTCCTACATTCTGCTTAGGGCCTTGATACTCCCATTTGCCTTTCCTGACTTGGGCAGCTTGGCTGGAACACTTGCCATTGAGCACTGACACATAGTGGTCATTGAGAACTTCAGCCTTCTCTGGGTCCAGCATGCAGCCATGTTACTGTTAATGGTATGCTAAGCCTTTCCCTTCAAAGGCGGTAATTTTCAAGATGTGTTTCTGTCGCCATGGTCATGGTCTGTGAGCTATCTTGTTTCTTACCTTCTCCACCAGTGAGAGGTGCTGATCCAGACCTGGTTTCATCAGCTGGTGTGCTTTAGTTGTGTTGTTTGCCCTTCCCTTTGTCCCCCAAGTTAGTTTGTTCTGGGCAGGAATGTTGAAAGAAATAATCTGGTCTGTGTTCTGCAGCACATCAGATTAGAGGAGTGTGGTTTGACTCTGACTTAAAAGGGATTTGTCTCTAGATGAACAGGCTTATTACAAAGAGTTACTCCGCCCTTATCCAGACTGCATTCTTTCCTCTGACACAGACTGCCTCTTTTCCAAAGATTTTTTTTTGCTAAAGAGTACTATTTTGATGATAAAATCAATATTGGCTTAAGGAAGAGGGAGTAGGAATACACAGCAGAGACACGAGCATCCAGGGAGAAACATCTATTTTATATGTATGTGCCTCAATATAGGATTTTGCCTCAAAACCCTTTTAAATGCTATCTGTGTTCTCTCTTTCTTCCAGCCAAAAATCTCCCAAAACCTTGTTAGCCTTTTCATCACCACACAGTCCCTATGTCATGTCCCATGAGCTCCCACTACACCCCCAGAAGGAGGAGGAAGAGGAGGAGGGAGAGTTCTTGCCTCACCTGCTATTCCCTGACAGAATTGATGTGCTCATGAAAGTAGACAAGAAGTACAAAAAGAAGAAGAAAAAGCAGCAGAAGAAGCAAAAACTGCGACAATTTAATGACCTCTGGGTTCGCCTTGAGGAAAGGTATCTAATGGCTGGGGGGGGGGGAGGATGGCTTGTCAAACTGGGCTTTACCTTGGATGGTTTCATACAGACCCTCCAACTTCTGCAGGGGTAGATGTATCCTGTGGACAGGATCTGACCTTCTCCACTGCTGTGGTTCTTTCTGAAGCATTTGCATGAGGTTTCTTGTGCGTTTAGTGGCAAAAAAAAAAAAAGCTTTCTTTTTTTATTCTTTGCATAGCTAAATTTGTGGAAAACTAGGCATAAAACAAGTGGAAGTCTTGTCTAGATCATTCTCCATTTGGGCTTGAGGGATTGTGAGCATATGGCAGTCCTCTCTTTCATGGAAGGCTGGGTCCGGTGGTAGATGGTACAGATCAAAGCCTTGGACCATTAAACAAAAGCTGTTGCATATGAGGAAACTATCATTCCTGACATATGTTCTCCTTGTACTTGGGCAATATTCATGCAGTATTTTCAGTCTCTGTATTATTTCAGTCTGAAAAAGCATGACAGCCTAATGGATGGCAGAATTTATATAAAAAATGAGTGTGTTGTGGGGCAGATGTTCACACATATCCCTTACTTTTCATCCAGAAAAGCTTATTTACCAGAACTACGGCAGTCCACAGAAAAACAAAAAAGGCCAGTTTCTCTCATTACCTATAATAAGGCCTGTGACTGAATGTATACCTTAACGTTTCCCTCCTGCTAGATAACACATGCCCAAATATGTTTTCTTTTGTACTTTATGTGTTTGTATCTCTGCCATACTCAGCTTGAAGGCATTAAATTTTTGTGATACCATAAACAACCAGACAGGTGGGGGTAGTGGAAAAAGTCTGACAGTTCTTGAAATAAAGCCTGTACATTATTTGGGTTTTTTCCCCTCTGAAGAATACTTCTTCCTGCTCCCCACATTATTCAGTGTAGCAGAGTTCTCCTTTCCATGCTTTTCCTTTCATGTCCCTGTATCGTCTGCTATGAGTGATACATGGCTCAGGCTGGCCACAAGTGGCTGCAGCAGTTGTTCTCTTTGAGGCATTAGCCATTGTCAGATCTTTTAGACCACATTCCCTTCTTTGCTCCTTCCTTCAGCCTTAATATTAGCTATTTGGGAGACAAATGCTCATGTAACACGTCCTCTGACAGACCTACACACAGTCCAAGATTCACCTATATAACAAATCCTATACTGATCACACTTGATTTTGTCTCTTAGTGTACTATTTACTTTCTGTTAATGTAGTTTATACTATCTGATTGTGAATGGATTTTTGGAGTGTATGTTGATAGTCTGTTTAATCAAAATGCTGACAAATGTCTGTCTTAATCTCCCACTGTGCCTCCACAGTGCCATGTTCAGTGTTTCACATGCAGTTGTTACCACAAAGCTCATGAAGTCAGAGGGCAGTGACTCTAAGACGCCTGTGCCCTTGCAGTATCAAGCCTTTAGAAGAAGAGGGAAAATGAGAAGACCTACTTCTGCTACTGTGACCAAATTGAATGCATGTTAGGGCTGCATAGATTTGAAGCACTGCCAGGCAGTAGTGAGGCAAAAGCAAAGCAAATGATGGCAGTCTAGGAAACTTTTGCATAAGTATGGGAGCAGGAAAAGCTGCTTTTCTTTTCTTCTTTTTATGTTTCCTTTCTTCCTCTACTATTTAAGATGTCCTTTGTGCTAGAAGCTTACCCTGGTGCTAGATGACAAACGCCTTGTAGGGGCGACTCCTTAGCAGTAGAGAGGAGCTTAAACATCTGGAGATGGAGATGTTGCATGGCAATGCTGGGAAAGACAAAGGATGCCTGGGAGATTGCTGTGCCCATGGTGCCGAGGGAAGGCAGCTGTCCCTGAGGCAGGAGCCCCACCCATGCACTGGGCTCCTGTAAAGCCCTGGCTGTCTGCTGGGCTCTGCCACAGCACCTGCGCCGCTGCCGGGCTAGGCTGAACATCCCTTCCCAGGGAAATCCAGCACCTCTGGGCTCCAGGGCCTGTCTGCCTGGGAGTCTCAGCCCTCGCTCCAAACATTGCTGTGGGTGTGCAGACACCGGTAAAGCTGTTGGGTTTCTTACAAATGGGCCATTCACAGCTTTCAGGTTTACAGATGGGCTTGATGACCTTAAAGGTTATTTCCAACCTACATAATTCTATGATTCCTCCTGTGAGCCTGAAAATGTGAAAGGTGCAGCTCAAGTGATTTAGTAGTGTTGTAGTGCACTTGTCAGAATGGCCTTGGTTTGTGCCCCTGTATGCATCAGCTGCTGGCTGTATTTCCTTGATGTGCTGCCAGCTGGCTTCTCTCTGGCCATTGTTCAGATCTTTGGGTAAGGAAGAGTAGAGTGTTTTAAAAAAGGATAGTAATTGCCTTTAATTTCCCAAAGCATTTTTGCTTAGTGAACTGAAATAAGAATGGTGCACAGCGCCTGGGGATTGGCTGCAGAAGAAATTACTTGGGTTTGTATTTGTCAGGTGGACTTGCTTTTAGTTTTGTCCAGATTTGTCTTCAGGTTCTACACAGCATCCTGCAGTCCTGGGGGGTATGTGAGTCGCACAGCTGTGGTGTCAAGCATTGCTTTCAGTCCATTGCCAAAGAGAACTACAACCTGTGTAGTGTCTGACCCTTCTGACTCCTGGCCTGCTGTGGTGTGTGATCTCCCCCAGATCAGGTTCAGTTGGCCTTAGCAGCCTGGAGCATACACATTTCTCTCCTCCATCATGTATTACCACTATGGGAGTTCAGCTTATGTACGCTCTAATTCAGTTCTTGTTCATCACAATATCAGAGTACTCTCTACCACTGGGAGATACTCTGAAATGTGGTGATCTAGGATGTGTTTCTGGAAGCCATTCTTCTCTGCTTGAAGTATGTTGTGTAAATCTTTTTGTAATTCCTGACCTGTGGAAGAGATCATACAGTACAGGAACAAGGTGGGCCCATATGAAGTGTAGTGCATGGAGCATGGCCGAGGAAGATGTACTCAGAAAACAGGTGCCTCACTCCAGCTGTGCTCAACAAGTGCCCCAGCAGTGACACTCCTCTGCATCAACACTTGTTTTGTTCTTATCTATTTTCTGTTTAGCTGACAGAGGTTAGGAATATAGTCATCTTACCGACCTGACTGACTGTATGGGACCAATGAGCAGGCTGGGTAGACTTGAGACAGGGCCAGTATTCTGGTGCTGCCATCACCCTCCTCAGTCTCTTCACTGTTCCCCCTCATGTCTACCTCACAGTTTGGCTGGGTAGCACCTCATCCTTGTGGGCTGGTGTGGGAGCTGTCCACGTGTGTGAGGAAGGGACTAAACAGCACTCTGCCATTTAGGAGGCACAGACTTTTGGTCAGTGTGCAACTTGTACAAGAGACCATTTGGACGGACCCAGAAAACTGACAGGGGGTCACAGAGGCTGACCACCTCCTGCTCTGTGGCCGTTGGGCAGCTGTGGGCTGGGTCAGGACTGATGTTCTTCTCTTGCCTTGCAGTGCTACTGATCCTCCTCCGCGGATCCGCATCATCAATGGCTACATCACTGTCGAGCCCCAGCCCCGGGGCCATGGGCGGCCCAGCCGTGCTCGCACAGACGCCAGCAACGCTCACCAGATTCCCCATTCCCTCTGCCTTCCACTACTGACTTTGACTTTGTGTAAGATAATGCTTCCTTGAAACACAGGAGGATCCAAGCTGCAAGACTCTTGCCTTAAAAATCAAAAAATGAAGTTTATGCAAAAAAGAAATAGAAGACTATGAGTGGGATACCTATTCTTTGGGGTGTTCTTAAACTGCCTCCTTTTCTTGAGTCCAGATCATTAACTGTGTTAACTGGTTTGACCTTCCCAATAGAGGAGAAGATATTTTAATGAAAGTGTTATTTATCCTTCTCTTGCAGAAGAATTATTTCATGTTATCCCATAATACTTTGGGGAGATTATAATGCCGCTATAACATAGCTGTTGTTTAGCTGTTTGAGCCCAACTAAAGTACATATTTTTCACCTTCAGTGCCTTGTAAAAAGATTTACACACCACTGACTTGTTTATTAGAAAAGAATATTTTGGTCATATGAGCACAGCTGGGAAAGAGAGTTGGTATTTTATGTCTCTACTGGTAATGCTATTAATTCTTGCTTGCTAGGGCTCCAGATTACATATAAAGGTTCATGGCAACACCTACAGTAGAATAAAACAGTGAACACTTGTGAACAGAACGTGTCTGCTGTCTGCTTGGTGCTATTTAAGATGGGTCCCCCTGAACCTCTAGTGGCTGGGCAAGTCTCATAAGTGCAAACTAATGTACATTTAAGAAAAAAACAATTCTGTGGGAACTTCACAAATCATAATGTTGGAGTCCCCCAAAATAGGTTCTCAAGAGGCAATTTGCACAATTAAGACTTAATTCTAGAAAATCCTTTCAAGGTTTCTACTAAGTTCATTACTTTCCAAATTAAGTCCTTTGCTCTCTGTGTGAAGTAGATGTGTTGTTGACTGTTGAATGTAAAGAAGCTTGGAAGTGGTGATGAATTTTCTGTATTTGTACAGGACATCCTCTTGTGATCACACTTAATTTGTGAGCAATATTTCACCCCCATCTCTTAGCAGGGTTTCATTGCCTGGGAAGATCTCTGAAGTTTCACCCATGGGTGAACTTAGAGCCACTGTGTGGAGCTTAGTAACTGGGAAAGATAGTAATCTTACTGCCCCAGTAAGACAAAAACCTTCAGGTTTCCTTTCCCTATGCCTTTACACCTACTTCACTACTTTTTCCATTGATTGCAAAAAGTAGATCTTTTTCATGGCTTTCTACAGAACATCAGAGGAGGAACAACAAAGGTTCCAGCTTTCCTAACAGGCTTTTCATCTCTTGATCTCAAAATTTCAGTCCATTTCCAGAAGGGCTGAGCCTGAACACAGCCTCTGTTTGCTGAGGAAAACAGAAAGGAGAGGCTAAGTGTCACAGTGAGCAACAGCATTGTGGGGAATTAAATGTGTCTGGGCTAGAGTAGAAGACAGCACCACCTCATTGTGAATTCCTTCTCACACGTAATACTGCAAGAGTTTGAGTACCTGAACGCATTCTGTCTTCCTTGGCTTTCATAGCAGCCAGGCTCCCCTGTCTCTCCCTCTGGTAGGTCTTTCACTGGTCATACGCCTGGATAGGCCTGGAGCTTGTTTTCCTTGACCTGAATGTGACCTGAAAGGAGCAGATTGTATGAAGTGTAGGTTACTTACAAAAATGCACTGCAAGCCTGACAAACTGGGCACATGGGATCATAGAATGGTTTGGGTTGGTTAGGTTTGGTTAGGTTTGGTTTGGTTTGGTTTGGTTTGGTTTGGTTTGGTTTGGTTTGGTTTGGAAGGGACCTTAGGAGTTCGTCTCATTCCTGTGGCACAGGTTGAAAGAGCACTGCAAGCACTGGGAGAAAGTGGTTGAAGCAGAGTTTTCTTTTTTTTTTTTTTTCCATTACAAGGCTGCTGTGTAAAACAGCCCCAGGCTGCCTTTTCTCTTTGTTTTCTCCTCCAGGGTGGCTCCTGAGCTTCATCTCTGTGGGGGTAACTGGGTTGAGTGAAACAGCCATCAATGTTTTTCTTAGGTTGGCATGAGGAAAGATGATTTGAAAATACTTCGAAATAACAGAGACCCTCAGTAATACTGGATAATTCAGTTCTGGTGGTGTAACTCATTTTGTAGTCTGTTTCCAAGTGCCTGACTGTCAGAGAAATAGAAATGTACTTAAACTGTGATGGATAGTGTGCCTACGGACGCTGCATCCTGGGAGTCTTTCTGCAAAGTAATCAAATAAAGATGTTTTTGAGGGTCTTATGGACTTGGATTGGTATCTGTGAACTGAACTAGTGGTTCCAGTCCCTACTTTTCCTTCCAGACCAGTCCTCTGGTTGTCCTCTCTGCCTCTCTGCCTCTCTGCCTCCAGTAGCCGCTGGGTAGTGCCAGCAGGAGGTCAGAGGCCAGCTTTCCACACATGGACACCCAGTGGAGGAACTGCTTCCAAGAAAAAATGGAGCAGAGCCTTTCTGCTCTAAGGTAGCTCTGAGACTAAAATGTTGGCGAAGACGTGTTTTCAGCTCTCTGCTAGAGGAGATTTGGAGCCAGAGCTCCTCCTGGTGGTCTCTTACCTGCTGCTGAAAAGTTGGTTAGGAGGACATCCTCTGTATGGAGGTGGCCTTTTCTAAAGAAATGGTAATAATCAGATATTTGGATTATGTTCAGATTAGAAGTAAAATAAATAGGACACTGTCTTTTCAAGTTGCATTGCAGCAGATATGCAGCTGCATGTAGTCACACATTATATTATTGTGATTTTCCACCTGGCTATTTGGTGCCTGATTTCAGGTGTCTGGTTTTAACATAGCGGAATGTTGTATAAACTCACTTGGCCCATCCCCGAGCTTGGTAGTAGGCAAAGGTGTTCTCTGATACCTTCCAATGGTGGGTTTGGGCATCAGTTACATGTGGAAGACACGTGAAGTTTTGTGCTGGACTTTTGCAGCAAACTGGATAATTATTTGCCAGTATAGCTTCAAGGATATAAACTCACACTTAAGTGGATAAAATGGACAAAGGCCATTAAAAGTGCTGGAGAAGAAATGCTATAAGCAACAACAATCTTGAATATCAGTCTCCTGCCCTGGAATGGAAGGCAAAAATATGTGCAACACAAGTACAGCAGCCCTCTGTGTGCCTGGGGGACTTAATGTTTCCAAGCACTTTGCTGCTGTGCAAACACCCCAGCCATGCTGGGGAACTTCATCACTGCACAGACATCCCACACCCCGGCTCCTGTGCACGTACACAGTCTGCTTTTCCCTCAACACGAGTGCCAGCTCCTTAAACGCCGCACAGTGCCGCTGGGGTTTTTTGCAGTGTTGTTAGGCTGCACTGCTACTTGTGGAACTAGACCATAGTAATCAAAGTACTACTTGGCGAAGGAACTTATTCTCTAGAAGGTGACTTGGGACCGCTGTCACTCTAGTGAAGTTTGTTCATATTAACAGTGATAAAAGAAAATACAGAGTCTTTGTAATAGAAATCACCAAACATTGCCTAGGTTGCAGTTGTATTTTGCCAAAGGATCTTGGGCTGACAGAAGAGCCTCTTCAAATTTGTTCAAGCTTTTTCAAGCTTGATGCCTAAATTGTCTGGATGTGTGGAAGCTTACACACACTAAAAGTACTACACTCAGCAGAATTAACTGTATTGTTTATTTATTTATTATTGTGGGTATACTTGTCCATTGTCTGCTTGGGAGGTAAAGCTGTAATGTTGGAGTTGTTTTCCATGGTGAGACGCATATTTGAGGAAAAGCAGTTGGGTTTCAGAATTCTGAAAAAGACCTTTTTTTTGAGCCCAAGGACTGATTAGCTATAAAGGAAATTAGGCAAGTAGAGCAGTTTGCAGAAGAGCTGGCAAATAATGTCTTAACAATTCATCACCTAGTCAGCAGGAATGGAAACTGATAATCCATGAAGTGTTTAGTTGTACCACTGTGAATGAATACAAAATAAATTGCCTAGGAATTAGGATGTCAATGATAAAGTACAGTACAGAGATTGGTTTACAGCCTAAAAATTAACAAAAAAACCTTTCCAAAATTTCAGTTTACCAGGTCACTGGTAAAAAGAAGCTGAATATTCTTCAAATGCCCAGTGCTTTACTGAATTTATGTGCTTTGTCTAGTCTGCCTTCTCTACTAATGTGTTCAGCCTTTACATGGAATTTCTTGCACCTTATTTTCATTAAAACTCAGATTTCTTTTAAAAGTTCTTCATGTTTGCAATATGCCAACTGCATTTCTTAATGCATCAGTTCTGTTTTTTTTTTTTTTTTTTTAATGCAGAGTAAGTGTGCTGTACAACTGGAGGTGTTTATGTGTGTTCTGTATGTGGTAAACCATAGCACGTTAGAGGTCTCTGTAGCACCTCTGCCTTGCTGCACACAATCAGCTTGTACTGGCATGGCCCACCCGTCTGTCTGCCTACCCACCACTCCTGCCTGGATCCTGAATCCTTTTGCATGCTTCACAAGGCTCCTACTCACCATTTTGTACAGTTAACAGATCCAGAACTCACACGCTCATCTCACAGGTCCCATACAGTCAGAGGTGCCATCAGGTACCAGCCCTGCTCCTCTGCCTGCTTGGTACCTCTGCTTGGCCCCAGCACCTTCTGCTTGCTGACGGCCACAGCCTGAGGTTTGCCCCCCACACCTGCACTCAGTGGCTTGGCAGAAGACACAGACCCTCTTGTGCCCTATGGCAGATGGTGCCATGCACCTGTGCCTTGACTTGAGATCTCAGTGCAGCTGCTGGAGCTGAGCCCCTCACCTGCTTTGTCCTCCCTCACAGTTGCTGGTTTTCAGGATGCCCACTGTTCTTGTCATGGTGGCTGGTGGCCAAGACCACCACCCACTGTATTTAAGGAAAGATTTAAAAAAGAAGATAGGAGCAACTTTATTGATCAGGCACAGGGTGTGTTCAGACAAGTGTAGTGACCAGCAAACCAGGCTGTTTTGTACCACTTCCTGTCTACTCCCTTTCCTTGTTTCTCCCCCGTCCCCTTTCACTAAACATTCTTGTGTAAATTTTTATTGGTCACTACACCTCTCCCCTTGAACATCTCAAGTCCTCACAATCCTCTTTTTTTCCCCTTTTCTTATTAGTTATGAAGGTGGCCATCTCCAAAGCTGGGCCTGGGAGTTTCAATCATCCATCAATTAGTAACTAGAAAATTTTAATCCTTGGCATCATCTCTCTTACCTGTTATCTATCTGGTTTGTCTTTTTGTGTTCTTCCTTATCACTTCCCCTCTCATTTATTTTCTCTTTTGCACTGAATAGGTCCTTGATTAAGCTTAATCAAGGACAGATGCTCTTACTTTCATATGCCTATAGCACAAGATATTTTCCCAGTAGGAAGACAAAAAGACAAGAGATTTTTATTGTTGGCAACTTGGATTTGAGTTGAGAATAGTACAGGCCAGGGCAAAAAGAGTATCAGACTCATATTAAAGCTTCCTTTGGTGAAACCAGCTCTGTGTTGATAAACCCAAGAAGCATAATTATATTGCTATCTTTGAAAATCCAGCATAGAAAGAAAAACTGTAGGTTAGGCAGTTAAAAGGGCTAGCATGACACCTGGATCTAATATCTTGTCTGACCTCATGGTGCAGCAGCAGCCACCAGCACCTTGCACTGAGCCCAGTGGAAGAAAATGACAGCATCCTTTTATTTTTAGCTTACTTGTGGCTTGTGAATGATCTATAGCTTGCAGGAAGCATGGCTGCTGGATGACTCCCGGAGCAAATACAGGGATACTCTGTGGATTAGAAACTTGTTCGTCTAAAACACATCACTTCTGAATTGGTACTGTACCTTTAACCTGCTTTCTCAGGGTCCAAAGTGTTTATTAGTAAGTCTAAAATGGACACCAACAGAACGGACCACTTATAGCAGTCAGGCATTGAGACAAGGGAAGCAAACACATGATGCGTGCCTTTTGTGGTAATACTTGTCTGATCTCTAGGATGTATCCCCTTGATCTGGCCAAGAGTTTTCAAGGAAACTCTTGCATAGTCATTGATTGTCCATAATCCGATGTTCAACCATTCACGGATGTGCAGTATGCCTCAGCTAACACTAGATGTTGCTCATGTACTTCAGAACCTGATACTCATCATGCAAAAGGAAACAGGCTTGAGGCTTTAGGAAAACTACCCTAGGTGCATAGCTACAGGCTTCCTATTTCAGAATTATTTCAGTCAAAAGTACAAATATATTTCTGCCTCATTTTAAGTGGTGGTTATTTCTTATTCTTCTCACCTTCTGTTCATATCTGGCCAGTCCTGACTGAATGGCGATTTGAAAGGAAATTCTTACCTGCCTTCTTAAAATTTCCTTTGTTTTTTTTTCCTTTGTTGTATTTTTTTTTTCACACTGCTTTTTTTTCACTGTGAAGCAGTGCTACCCAGGATGGAAATATGCACACTCTAAGTGGATGTGGCAAAGTTGTTACTAAGCCTTCAGTACATCCTCACTGTTTTCTATCTTTGTACTCTGTCTTGTTCTGTTTGTCATCTTGTTCTCTCTTGAACAAAAAAGTTATGTGGTTAAAACACTAAAGTGGGAAATTGGAGTACTTTGATCAGATTCCTGCTCATCCAGGCATCATTTACCTATTTTAGATTAGTAGTTTTGCTCTATTTGGGCCTTGCTGTCTCTTTTCATAAGAAGGGCCCTAGGGGTGCTCCCTCCCCACACAGAAGTATTACATTCTTAAATATATATCTGAGTGCTGGAATGCGACTGATAAAATTATGTGGGAGAAAAGTACACTTAGAGATAAAACCATTGCCTATATTAAAGATGAGAAGTCTATCCCACAATATTCTGCTCTCTAGAGTGCCATGTATTTGAGGGAATTAGAGGAATTAATGGCCAGTGTACGTACAGTCCTGGCAGCCAATTCCTCTGAACTCCAGCCAGACCACAGCTCTTGTTCTTTTGAGGCATACCTTGAAGACTTTGCCATATGCGAATCCTTCAAAGTGCTTTAATCATGACTCTTTCACGGAAAATAAAACCACAAGAGCCCTGAATTCCATCCAATGACCATAAGTAAACATCAGGCTGGCTGTATATCTATCACCCTTCTGCAGGAGATACTCTGCTCTATTTCTGCCTCCATACCTGTGAGAGAAAGCCACTCCCACTCCCAGTCCTTCTGTCCTTCCACTCCCACTCCCCAGTCCTGCCTTTCTTGAAGAAAATCCTTCCCTTCCTGGTGTGCTGTGACAAAAATTATCATCTGTGTTTCTTTGGTTTTACTGCTCTTCTTGGGATTTATATCTCTCTTGGTTTTTATATCAGTTATTCTCCCAATGGAATCAAGGTGCTGCATCTTAATTCTTGATGTTACACAACATTTCAAACACATACTGTCTGGATGATAAATCCATGTGCTCTGTCAGATATGGTCGAGGCCTGAATGTCTGGCAATTAACAAGCAAATATTATCAACATATGTAACTAATGCATGTCCTCGTGGTTACTACTTTGATTCATCTTGCACACAGAAAGAGGTCCTTAGCAAGAGAAACTCAATGACCCATTTGTCAAGGATCTCTGACTTTATAGGGAAATCTCATCAGGTAATTTTCTTTCTCTGGACTGGTCTGTGAGTGGCTTCTCTGTAGTCAGACTGAATTAGAAAGATCTACAGCACAGACTTCATCTGTTTGAAGAGAGAAAATAGAAGATTTGACATTTAATTGCTGCAAAGTTAGACAGCAGGAGTGTTTGAACTATTGTGATGGGTTTGTCCTGGCAGGCAGCTGAACCAGACAGCCACTTGCTCAGTCCCCCACAGTGGTGTGAGGAGAGAGTTGGAAGGGTAAAAGTGACAAAATTTGTGGGCTGAGACAAAGACAGTTTGATAGGTAAAGCAAAAACTGTGTGTGCAAACAAAGCTTCAGCAGGCAGATGTTCAATTGTCTCTGGGAAAGCAGGGTTTCATCACATGTAATGATTGCTTGGGAAGATAAATACCATAACTCCAAGTGCCCATACCCCTTGTCCATTTTTGCCCCCCAGCTTTATGTGCTGAGCATGATGCCATACAATATGGAATATTGTTTTGGTCAGTTGGGGTCAGCTGTCCAGCTATGTCCCTTCCCAGCCTTTTGTGCACTCCCCTCTTGCTCACCGGCCAAGCACCATGAGAAACAGAGCAGGACTTACATTGTTCACGCACTGTTCAGCAGTATCTAAAACATGTGGATATCACTCTATTTTCAGCACCAATCCAAAACATAGAACCCTACAAGCTACTATGTAGAAAATTAACATTATTTAGCAATACCCGATACAGCTATGGAGGAAGAAATTATGCATTTGAAGTCTTATATTTGAAGTTGCTAAAACTTTGTTATTTTTCTTTAACAGATAATATGTTTCATTTGTAAGTAATAATGTCTAAGAAGCTTTCTCTCTCACTATGATGTCTAATCCTTCTGTGTGAGCAAACAGCATATTTGACAGATATTCAAATGAGGGGCTAGTTAGTACTGTCAATAATAACAGCATTCCAGGAGGAAGTCTGGTTTGTGTGTTTCCCAAACACACAAACCCAAGTGCCTTGAGATTTGTGCATAACACAGAAGTACAAGACAGAGCAAGGAAGGGACAGCAAGCTGTAAGTGTGGAACCCTTTGAATGCTGAAAGATATAAAAATATTTTAAAGATCTGCTTTTGAATCTGCTTCATTTGTAGACTTAAACATTTAGGGCAAATGTTGTCTAAATGGTTCTTTCAAAACTGTGATACTGTCTTTCTCGAGGAATATTCTCTGTCGTGGTCTGTGTGAGGATGACCTGGTGCCACCTACTGGGAACTTATCTCTACTTGCTAACATAGGTTAGATGGTTAAAGGGGCATCTCTCTAATGAGGAAAGGCTGAGAGAGCTGGGCTTGTTCAGCCTCAAGAAGGAATAACTGAGAGGGGACCTCACCAATAGCTATAAATATCTCAAGGGAGGGTGTCAGGAGCATGGATGAGACCATGTTCTTGGTGCCCAGCAACAGGGCAAGAGGAAGAAACTGATGCACAGGAAGTTCCACCGGAACTGAGGAAGAACTTTGCTACTGTGCAGATGACTGTGCATGGAACAGATTGCCCAGAGAAGGTGCACGGTGTCCCTCACTGCAGATATTCAAGAACCACCTGATCACAATCCTTTGCCAAGTGCTCTGGGATGACCATGCTTGGGCAAGGTGGTCAGACCAGGTGATCCATGGTGATCCCTTCTGACCTGAACCATTTTGTGATTCTGTTTACAGTTGCAGTGTTCAGAACTGGAAATCTCAGTTTCTGAAACAGTATTCTCCAGAGTACAGGTCTGTTCAATAACTGAGCATGTTATTTTTCTTATGAAAATTTTTATGACTGATTGAATGTATCTCAAGTCTGTAATATTATAGACCCCTTCAGGGTCTGTTCCTTTCCACTGACAAGTTAAGCTTTTTGGTCCATATTCAGGGGTTGAGGAGTGGGTAGAAAAGCCTATTCAGAAAGGTGTAGCATCTGTTTGTGTATACGGTAGTGAAGTGAAAACATCATCAAAGCTCTGTGTAAGAAGTAGAAAGAACAGAGAACAGACTGTCCTGCTCTTGGCAGCACTGTGTGGTGCAGGAACATGGAAAACTTAGGCAACTAGTCCCAAAATTGCTTTTATGGTGAGGACTATGAATACACAGACGCACAGGACAGGCCGGGGTATGGAAATTTTCTCAACTGTCAACAGTTTTTGGTTTTGGCACTTTTGTAAGCTAGATGTGTACTTAGTAACATCTTACAGATTTTACTTCCATAAACTTTTTCCATCTCCCTTTAGACCCTTGTAATAGTGTTTGCACTGTGTTTTGTCAAATGTTTCTATGGATGTGCTTATCCCTATATGAAGACATACATCCCTATTCATTTTTAACCAGACTCTTGGTAACTTTATATGTCCTTGAAAACAGCTGAACTGTTTTCAAATGAAAATGTCCACAAGTAGTATTACCTTGGACAAAGACATAATATGGGGCATGCTCTGATGGGAATATACTGTATTAGCTTTGGAAACATTTGAACACAAGCTCCTTCATCCTATTCTAAAAAATACACATTTCTTAAAATGTAGCTTTGTCTTGGTAAATTGTATTTATTGGCTGGCAGACCTTGTAGCTAGCACTGCTTAACATTCCAAATATGTAATACAAACTCAGTGACATGTGTCTTTGTCATTTTGGAAAAGGTTACATGGCAGCCTGGAGGAACCTGGAGGTTCCCAGCTCAGACAGCTGGAGGACGTAATTGGATGTCACGGGCTCAAAGCTCTGGCATTTTCTGTTAGTTATGTTAGAGTTTTCGTTAGCTCCTTTGTTGCACTACTGCCTTCACATCACAATCCATCTGTTGGAATCCAGGGACCTTGGAAAGAGTTGTTGGAAGAGGTCCACCTACACCTTGTGGAGAGCCCCGACAGGGCAGTGGACACCCAGAGGAGTCTGTGGCCCCTGGGGAAGCCCAGGCTGAAGCAGGCTCCTGGCAGGACCTGTGGCTCCCTGGAGAGAAGAGCCCATGCTGGAGCGGGTTTGTTGGTGGATTTGTGACCCTAGGAGGCACCCGCCCTGGAGCAGCGTTTTCCTGACGGACTACACCACAGGGAACAGATTGATGTTGGAATAGTTTGTAAGGAACTACAGCCTTTGGGAAGGACCCTCATTGGAGAAGTTCATGGAAAACTGTCTCCCATGGGAGACACTCCAAACTGAAGCACATGAAGAGTGTGAGGAGTTCTTCCCCCAAGGGAAGGAGCAGCAGAAGCAACATGTGATGAACAGACCACAGCTCCCATTCGCTCTTCCCCTGATCCACTGGGGAGGTGCAGATGAGCTGGAGAACTTGTGAGTAAAGCTGAGCCTGGGAAAAAGGGGAAGGTGAAGTGAATGTGTTTTTAGATTTAAGTTTATTTCTCATTACCCTACTCCGATTTAATATATTAAGCTTATTTTCCCAAGTCTGTTCCCTCCATGATGGTAATTGCTGGAAGATCTCTCCCTGTCCTTATCTCAGCCTGTAAGCTTTTGGTTATATTTTTTTTCCCATGTTCCATAGAGGAGTGGAAGTGATAGAGCAGCTTTGGTGGGCATCTGGCATCCCACCAGGATCAACCCACCACCGGCTAGCACAGAAAAGTCTACCGCAACTCTCCAAATGTTTCTCCTTATTTTTCAGGAAAATCAGAACTACCTAATGTTGTGTTGTATTAAAGATCATGACATAAATGTTAAAAAGATAGACTTTTTCTCTAGTTGCATTTACTCCACTGAAACTCACCATTTTTTCCTCCTTTAGTTGGTCTTCCAAGAAGAGCTAGATAATAATAAACCTGAGATTTGGTTCAATGCCACTAGTGCCCAACATTGCTCAAAAACACCATTGCAAATTTCAGGTAGGCCACAGCTATGGAGATGTAATTATACACAAGCTGTTCTGGGGCAGGGCTAGAAAAATTATGTGTGTGAAAAAAAGGAAAAAAGTGCTCAGATGTTTAAGGTTATCTGTTCTTGTATATCTCTGTGCAATATTTAATTTCTATTAAAGAAGTTATTACAGAATTATGCTTTGAGTAGTAATAGCCTGTTTGGTTTGCTCCTATTTCTTAGAGTGATTATAGACTTCCTAGGACTGTATTTAAATGTGTAGGTTTTACTTTTCTGTACTTTGAAGCAATCAAATAAATGAAAATTAAAAGCAGCTTTGTTTTAGTATTCTCTGGAAATTTCACTAATATTTGAAATGTGTAAGTTTCATTTTTTAGTCATGAACTAAACAAATGTTTCTTAATCCCTGCATCTGTTGAAACTTGGATAATCCCAAGAAAGCTGTATTATACACTCCATCAGAAAATGGCTTTATAATGTATTTCTTCATTTCAGCAGGTGTACTGGATGCATTAATTCCTAGTAATCTTCCTAAATTACACAGAGATATTCCTAAATTAAACAGCACTTATAAATATTGACAGGAATGTCAGAGGGATTGTTGCTGGGATGTTGAGGTACAGAGTTACAGAGTTTCTTCATGTACAAACCTGCCCAAGACAACAGTGCATTTCATTTCTGTAGATGCCAACTCTGCCAACAATTTTGAAAGGCAAAAATAAGGACATTACTAGTGGGACATGGGTCTGAATAACCATTCCATGAGAATAGTCTATCCCAGTGTACATTTGTTTATGGTTACCTGGGTCCAAGGTTGGTTATAACCCCAGAAATTTATGAATTTAATTATATTTTTTGTTATTCAATTAATGCACTGTTGGATTTTAATTGGATACAGCTGTAGAATGCTTGTATTTATGGTTTTTAACTACTTGTATCCATTTGGGTTGATAGTTCATACCCATGAGTATGACATTGACTTGTAGCATGGACAAAATGGGAATGGTGCAGGGTAATCAATGATTGTGAGCTTGCAACTGCTAACTTTTGTAAATACCTGTAAATAGATAATTTAAAACATTCTAATTCTGCATAGAGGTGTGTCTTTCTCCAGACTTCAGTACTTGCATCATTTTTTGTCATCACTTGGATGAACAGTTTGAAATACCTGCAGCTTATGATTTTATTCAGACTGAACTTGCCAAACTGTAACTGTAAAAACTAGTCTCACATGTTAGTAAGAAACACCACACTTGTACATCTGAGCTTTTACACTCAGGCTTAGGATGTTTTTGAGTATAGGACTCATCTTAGATCTATCTCTTCTCTGTGGCTTTATGAATACCTGTGCATCCCATTCCCATGGCTTGCTATGCTCAACATTTCAGTTCTCTTTTTGCTGAATTAATTCTCTTTGATGATCAGATCAATGCAATTCTTAACCTCTTCAACCACACAAAAGGATAGAAATAGGGGTTGTACTCAATTTTTTAGGCATCACTTAATTGACAGATTGCGACCTACTGAAGTGTAATGCATTTTTTTTGTTTGTTTCATATTTTCCTAGAAAATGGCAGTACTGTGTAGATTGCAATTACACACACCTGTCCATAGATTTCACAAGTTTGCCACTCTATCATAAACTTAGTCTATTCTTTAAAAGAATTTTATAACAATGGAAATAATGACATTCACTCAGTGCAATAACTTTGTTCTGCATCTAATTAATCTAATATATTACCTGTGACAATAAAGTATCTATCCATAAAATTTTCCTCCCTGTTACTCCATGTATGGTAGTTATTCTCAGGAGCAATCTCTATGGCTCGACCTCAAGTTTTTATTATTGGCCTTTAATTGCATGGCAATATGTTACTTTTTACCACAGGATATGCATCCTAATTGTGAATAGCTGTTGGATTCTTGAAAGTCTTTAAAAACCAATATTTTGGTTTGGCTGTCCTGGTAACTTCTGCTTTTTCTGAAACTGAATGAGCTCCTACTGTAAGTAATTAAAAAGCCTAACACTGAAGTTCCTAAAACAGCCATGAATGTGCCTCTTTTCATAAGAAGTGATGTTTGTTCAATGGTTTGGCTCAGTCTGGCACATAGTGCTGCTTTGATGAATTTATTCATATTGATATTGAAATGATTTCTCTGGTTTTGCGGTAGGTGATTACTTTCAGGGAAGCTAAAGATACAAATATGGATTCTTTTGTACTTACATATGTGATAAATTTATGTTACATTTAGAATCATATTATCATAGAATATCCTGAGGTGGAAGGGAAGCACAAGGATTATTGAGTTCAACTCAAACCCTGCGCAGGACACCCCGAGTCACACCATGTGTCCCAGAGCATTGTCCAAATGCTTCTTGAGCTTGACAGGCTGGTGCTGTGACTGCTGCCTTGGGGATCCAGTTCCAGTGCCCCACCACCATCTGGGTGAAGAACTTTTTCTCAATCTCCAAGCTAAGCCTCCCCTGATACAATTTCAGGCCATTCCCTTGGATTCTGTCACTGGTCAGCAGAGAGATCAGTGTCTGCCCCTCCTCTTCCCCTCACAAGGAACTTGTAACATCAATGAGGTCTCTTCTCAGTTTCCTCCAGGCTGAGCAGACCAAGTGACCTCACCACTCCTCATCCAGCTTCCCCTCAAGGCCTCACCATTTTTGTTGCCCCACTTTGGGATGCCCTCTAACAGCTCAATGCCTTTCTCATACTGTGGCACCCTGAACAGCCCCCAGCACTGTAGGTGAGGCTGTCCCAGAGCAGAGCAGAGAGGGACAATCCCCTCCCTTGCCTGACTGTGATGCTGAGCCTGATGCCCCCAGCACAGAGTTGGCCTTTCTGGCTGCCAGAGACATTCAACTTGTCCTCAACCCTCCCTCAGATCTCCTTCTGCAGCACTGCTCTCCAGTATCTCATTCCACAGGCTGGCTGCACGTCCAGTACTGCTCCATTTTAGGAACAGAATCTGGCTCTTTCTCTGGTTAGACTTCACATTGTTGGTGATTGCACAGCCCTGTAAATTTGTCCCTTTGGGCTCTCTCTGCTTTTGAGGGAGTCAACAACTCCTCTCAACTTAGTAGCATCAGCAGACTTAGTACAACTTCCAGACCTTTTTCAAATGGTACTCTGCAGAAAAAATACTGTACAAAACACTTTTAAACCGGTATTTATTCCTCACTCAAAAATACATACCATTATCTGCCTACTTTTGCTTTCTGTTTTTCATGGTCAGTGGGTGGAAACTAAACTGATTACTACTGATATGGTTTTGTTTTATTTCGAAGAAACATCTTGGCATCACATTGATGCCAAAATGAAGAAATCTAGTAACTCTGTGAATTTCTAGGAGACCAAAGTAATAATTTTAAACGTAGAAATAAAAATAAAAGTGTTACTTTTTTACTGAAATACCATGTCTCAGATACCTGTAGTCTTTGGAGGTTTTCTGCTAATTTTTTTAAGCCCCACAACCTTACACTTTATTTACTATATGCTGTATATTCACTTTCACTTATACAGCTGTCAGTTTATAAAGGCATAGTGTGTGTCAACTTTTTCCTTTTCACAAATTGAGTGAATAATTAAAAAGTAGAGCAGTAGCGTATCTGGGTACTGCTGTGCTCATCATGGGGTTTTTCTTTTTGGGAATATTCACCTGCTGCATAATCACTTGATTCAGCCAAATGATTCTGTGATTCTCTAGTGGTGAGCCTTCTTCACTCCCTGTGGTCCAGCAGATAGAGTTGGAAAGTTCCTTCCCAGTGTTAATTACAGAGTTGTTATCTGTTAAGTGATAAATATATATATGTGTGTTTGGTGAAAACCTGCAATTGGACAAAGAGGTATAGCAAGAGTACATATTTATATATACTGTGGAGTCTTTCAAAATGAATAGACATTGATTCTTAAAACATTAATTACCAATCTTATAAGCTGAAAAGAAGATAGTTGCCTGTATTTCTCGATAGTGAAGATAGGGAGAACAGGATAAGAAAACTGTGACAGTGTTGTAATCAGGAGTTTGTATCTGTTAACAGCTCTTAGAAAAATATAACTTCATAGCATAAGAAATTCAGTGTTGGCATATGCAAAGCAGTGCTCTCATGGCCAATGATTATCTCTCTTTGCAAATTTTACTTTACTATGACTGTTTTTATATATGTTATTTACTTACATTTGTCTGTCTGTTTGAGATAAAGGCCTGGGCATCACGTGCCCAAAGATGATTTTAGGATACATCAAAAGTAAAAAAATGTTAAAGTAGAAATAGCAACCAAACTCAATTTAATTTTAAGAACAAAATATGCCTGGACCAAGTTATTCTATACACCTTTCCCAGCTTCATTTATAGAAAAATAAAATCAATGCAATTTGAAAAGACCTCTAAAAACATCATTCCATCTGTTAACCCAGTATTGCCCTGTTCACTGCTCATCCATGTCCTTAGGCACCACATCTAAAATGCCTCCAGGGATGAGAGTTTCACCACTTTCTGTTCATATACCTGACAGCCTTTCAGTGAAGAAGTTTTTCCTTAATGAAATTCAAGCCTCAGCTGTCACAGCTTGAGGCCATTTCCTCTTATCCTATTGCCTGCTCCCTGGAAAAAGAGACCAAAGCTTCCCTGGCTACCATCTCCTTTTCAGAAGTTGTAGAGAACAATTAAGTCATCCTGAGCCTTCTTTTCTCCAGGCTAAACAATCCCAGCTCCTTCAGCTGTTCCTCATAAAACTTGTGCTTGAGACCCTTCCCCAGCTCTGCTGCCCTTCTCTGGACACACTTCAGCACCTCAATGTCCTTCTTGCCATGAGGGGCCCAGAGCTGCTCATGGAACTTGACCGGTGGCCTCACCAGTGCTGAGTACAGGGGAGAGTTGCTGCCCTGCTCATGCTGGCCAGGAGTGCATTCACCTGCCACCCCAAGAAGCAATCTGATTACATCTCACCCCATCTATTAGGTCCTCTCCTTCTGCAGGGGTTGAGAGGGTGAAGGATCTTCCCTTCCTGCGGCGCAGCCATCTGGGGAGCTTATCTCAGGGGTGGCTGAGCATGGCTCCACCAGTCAATCTCCTCTTCAGAAGAGCATCCTTGTCCCTGACGCCTCTCAGCCATTCTGCCGCCTCTCTTAGCTCTGACACAAGGCTGAGCAGCTTGTCCACTGGCTGAGCCAGGGGCACCTCACACAAGTGCCATCTAATACTGGGGACAGGCTCTGGCCCTCCCCGCACCCCGACATCCAGACGGATGCATGAATCTGTGGGAGCTCTGTCGAGGTTCCCTACATCCCTTGTGGTGCATGCAGAGGGATCCATTCAGGGATCTGGCTGCTGCCACTGCCAGTTGTGCCTGCATGGGATTGGAGCTGCCTCTGTCAGAGTCCCAGCAGTTCTTACTTGAGAACTTCTCTCTGCTCTGAGATTGAATTTTTGCCAGTTTAGGAAAACTCCCTGTGGTGCTTGATGCAACCCACTGCTCCAGAGTTTGATGCCAGTGCAGTTCACCTCACAGATTGCAGATTTCCCCTGCAATACCTAGTTTTGGTAGAAAAAAGTTTCTGGGGTAATATGGTAATTCATTGTTCCAAAGCAGCAGACATCGCATCTGATGTCCAATATCCTGGGTACATTGGTTTGTGCTGCTGTGTGTCCCTGGAAGTGGAGGGGAGCAGTGCAGCAGCCTGTTGCAAGATGACCTGGAAAAGTGAATGAAGGACTTGTATCTGTTTCATATCTTCCATTACTTTGAATTATATTATGTGCAGTATTCCATAACTAAGCATAAAATGGAGACATCCAACTATACTCATGGATATACTCTGCCTGTAGCTGGAAATGTGCTATACTTGTTGCTAAAGGGTTCTTTTTCTTTCTGATGTCTGTAGCTACAACTAATACAAGATAAACAGGCTATGTGCCAATTTATCTAAATTGCTCTGCTCAAACAGCATCAAGTACACAAGAGATTATTGAATCCAAATTGGAAAAGACAAAGAAATACATTTGAGGTAATTATTTTTCTAATTATTTCTTTATTTGAATATCAATATTTTGAAATACTTTCTGCTGCAGATTTTGATATCCTAGAGTTTGTTTCACTGGAACGCCACCAAGGTAGTGAGGGGGTTGTTAACACCTGACATATTAACAATGTCTTAGAGAGCACTAACAATGTCTGAGAGAACAGGGTTTGTCGATTTGCCTAGACAAGACTCTAAGGAGTCTTCTAAGTTGTTTGGGGTCGGGGTTTTTTTGCCTTGTCCTTTTTTATACCTTGTGGGTGAGAAAATACTGGAATAGTTTGCTCACAGAGATTTTTAAGTCTCCATCCTTGGAGATACTTAACACTCTACTGGACAAGTAGAGAGAAGTGCTCTACTGGACAGGAGACCTAACTTGATTAGCCCCACTTTGAGCAGAAGGTTCATATACAAGATCCTGGAGGTTTCTTTTGGCCTAAAATATTTCATGATGCTATTGTTCATGATTCTAATTATATATCAAGCACCATGGTGACTTTGCTTTTAACAAATGTGGTCCTTACACTTTTACAGCTGAGCACAAAATTGAGGTATCTCATAGCTCAGTTTTTTTTTTTTACCTTGTAGCCTCTTATATGGCAAAGTTTTAAAAATTATTGCCAGGATATTTTCTAATGTGATGTTCAATCACACCCATATAGTCTGGCATTACAATTTATTTTAGGTTATATTTGTAGTATATTACCACTCAGGCAACTTACTAGCAGTGATAGAGAGAAAACCTATCCACATTTAATTCACATCTAGGCTTAGCCCTGACAGTTCAACTGAACAAATCCAGGCTCTTCTGCTGAGCCGTAAACTGGCTTTTATTATCAATATTTTTGCCTGCAATGCAACCATCCTTTTTCTCACAAAGTATATTCACTCCATAATCCAAACAGCAGTTACCTAGCCATAAAAACATGTTGATATAAAATAAACAGAAGATGACATTTTGAGGAACCCAAAGAACACAGCTAAAAAGAAGTGGCAACAGACAACAACTGCCTTTATGGAACTAATAAAAATTACTCATTGGGAAGCTTCTCAAAATTTGGCAATTCCCCTTGCCCCATATAATTTTTCTCTTTTGTCAACCCTGGTGGCAAAATATTAAATTGTGGCGGTGAAGAAGCACTACATGTTTATTTGAATGATTTTTTTGTTTTCCTTTCAAAATTTTACCACTTTTGACTTTCCTGAAGGTCAAATATCTTTTTGAAGTGTGATTTATTTGTCATTGTTAGATCATAGAAGACAGTTAAGATGTCTGAGATAGTAAAATCTCTTGCCTTGATTAATTTAGACCTTGAACTAGGCAATATAAAGAATACTGTAGAAGTTTGGTTATCTTGAGACTATCTATGATTTAGAGTGATGGTTAAAAGTTACTTGCCTGATTTAGGTATTTACCTGCTCTTTGAGTTTCCATACAAAATGCCATGAAAATATTTTTTTCCTTCCTATCTGTCCTCACTTACTCTTTCTTTAGTACCCACTCTGTTTTCATGCTTAGTGGATTTTGTGGTGTGGGCTTTTTTGTTATTTTCTTTCAGTTGGTTTGTTGGGGGCTTTTTGTTTTGTTGGTTTTGGTTTTGTTTTGGGGATTGTTTGTTTGTTTGTTTGAAGTTTTTTTGAGGGGGGTGGATTGATTGTCTTTTTACTGACTCAACAGGCTTTTCTCTTAAGTTTCACAGCATGAGGATGGGAATGAAACTATTATCCAGATGTCTGCAGCATGACTAGATCAGTAGGATGGCATTCCTTTGATCTAACACTATATCCTATTGCATAGTGAAAAACCTCAGAGGTTACACAAAATTAAACAACAAAACAACAATGAAGCTTGTGTTCCTTGTTTCAAGTGAACACTTTTGAGACAAAAAAAGTGAGAATTTGCCAGGTAAAGAGAAGTGAGCCAGTAGAAATCTCATGAGGGGTTAATAAGGCCAAATTCAGGGTGCTGCATTAGTGTTAGGGCATCAGCACAGGCTGGGCATGAGCAGATGCAGAGCAGCCCTGCGAGAAGGGCTTGGGGGTGCTGGTGGGTGAGAGGCTGGACATGACCCAGCCATGGGCACTCCCAGCCCAGAGAGCCAAACGTGTCCTGGGCTGCATCCAGAGCAGCGTGGGCAGCAGGGCAGGGAGGGGATTCTGCCCCTCTGCTCTGCTCTGGTGGAGGATGGGGCACCTCTTCTGTGAGGAAAGGCTAAGAAAATTGGAAAATTGGGATTGTTCAGCCTTGAGAAGAGAATGTACCAGGGTGACCTAGTTGCAGCATCCCGATCCCTCTGGATGGCATCCTGTCCTCCAGGAGTGTCAGCTGCACCACCCACCTTGGAGTCATGTGCAAATTCATTGGGGGTGCACTCAATGCCTTCATCTGTGTCTCTAATAAAGACATCAAGTAACACTGGTCCCAATATGGGCCCCTGGGGGACACCACTTATTACTGATGTCCATCGAGACTCTAAGCCATTAACCAACCACCCTCCGGATGCAATTATCCAACCATTTTCTCAGTCTGCTCATCAAATACATCTCCCTGCAGTTTAGAGAGAGGAATAGTGTGGGGGACTGTGTCAAAGGTTTTGCAGAGGTTCAGATAAATTGCAGCTGGTCCACTGGTGGAGTCACTCCGTCAGAGAAGGCCACTGTAGGCTGACCAGGAAGGACTTGTCCTCAGTGAAGCCGTGCTGGCTGTCACAAATCACATCCTGGTCCTCTATGTGCCTTTACATTTAGCAGGAAAATCCATTTTCAGCACTCATTATGAAATGACTGGAAATTACTATATTAATAAAAGAGTGTTCTGTCTAGCTGTGGTCTCTGACTGTCAAAAAGCAAGTTTTACCTTGTGAATAGTCTGAACTGCATATAACACTGTAATGACTGCAGCTTTTGAGGTCTAAATACTTAAGAGGGCCTGCTAAAAATTCTGAAAATAAAAAGATAAGTGGAAGTTTGATCTGTTTGTTACAGAAGTAGCTGATGTGTTTTTCAGCAGAGCAAGCTGCTAATGCTTGGGAACTGTTAATAGCAATGTGTTTGTAGCTGCAATGGCTGGCAAGGATTTGACAGTACAACTTCTCCAGCAGCAATGTTGTCAGAAAACATCCCAGTTTCCTGTCAGCTCTTTCTTATTCTAATACATGTAATGTCTTCCTTAGTACCTGTTTGTGGAGTAAGGTCATTCAGCCCTTTCTAACAAAAGCAATAAAAAAGCACCCATTAAAATATACTTTTTTTTTTAAGCCTGCTTTCAAAGGCACAGTTTACCTATTAATTGTAGGGCTGAAATTAATTTATTCCCCCTTGAGTGAGATTTCTTGGATAGACAAGTGAGGTCCCATGGTAGTTCAAGAGTTAGCAGATATACATGTACGATACCAATAACAGGGAGCACTAATTATTTTCCCTGCCTCTTTGCAGGTCCCAGGGGATGGTAAATTACACACAACATTTTGATCATTCGGCTCCAATGGGGAAAGGAATCTGTCACTGACACCACTTGTTTTACACTAAACTCCAGCCCTGAACAAATTTTTTTAAAACAATGAATTTCACCAAAACAATCATGCTTAAAAGGAATTTAAGGAATGAAAAGGAATTTAAGCTAGATAGTTTTTGTCAAAAAGAGCAGATCACTTAACTCTTTATCAGAAGAGGTTTCAGAGCCAACTACCTTTCACAAAGATACTTCTACTCTTCTCTGACAAGCAAAGGTTTTATTGTGTTTTGTTTGACTTCAAGAAAAAGTCAATGAGTGGAAACTTAGGACTTTTTAGGAATTCCTTTCTACCTAGTCCCAGAAGATATCTTATTGTAGAGGCAGGAAGAATTAATTTGGCATGCAAGTAAGCAAGGATATGTTTATGAGATAAGAGGTAACAATACCTGAAATATTCCACTTGCATTTTGAGAGTGATTTGACAGAAAATGAGGCATGAAACATAATTTAATTTTAATTAGAATAAATTGATTGCCAATTGTAACCTATATTGAACAATGAGAGGGTAGAGCTTTTCATGAGTTGAAAAACTGAACTGAAAATTGAGATAAGGGTGTGAGTGCACTGGAAAAATCAAGCATGGATTTTAAGAATCAGGTTTTTTTACATAAAAATAAATATAAGTGAGTTGCTGCATTTCTAATTTTGAAAATGTGAACCAGTAGACTTCAAGATGCTTTACAACTGTGCTACTTTATATAGTTTTTGCAGTTTTATTCCAGTTTTATATAGTATTTTATATAGTTTTCCAGTTTTTCCAGTTTTATTTTCTTCAGATAATTTACTGAGTTTGGAACAGAAAAAACTGATAGGCTGCATGAAGATCTGGCTGATGCGGCAACAAACAAATTGTGTAAATCCTAACACTGAAGATGATCTGCAGTAACCTAAAATGGAAGGAGACAGTTTTAATTTTCTGGGAATGCTCCCATACTGAGTGCTGGGACCAGGAGCTCCAGCAGCTGCACAGACAGTCACGGGTTGGCTTGCCTTGGGATTGCAGTCTAACCAGGGATGCTGCATAGCTTTTTATCCCTGGCTTGAATACACAATACAGAGCACATCCTTCTCAGGAGCTCTGCATTGTCTAAACCAAAAACCAGCATAGGAGGCTGCCTGTCCACATTAGTCCCTTCATGAGAAGTCGTTATCTATGGTGATTATTTATATCAAAAGCAGTTGTTTTTGTCAGCTTCTCAGGTCTTCTCTACGATCAAAAGGGTTTCAGTGACCATCCTTCTATTCAAGTATTTCCAAATCTCTTCTTATTTGCAGTCTAAATTCCCTTTTATGGACATTTGAAAGCTCTCATGCCTTTGTGTCTTTGGTTTCTATCAGGACTTTTTCATGCTGAAGGTGATCCACGAACCATAGTATCCAACCACATAGTATCAAAGATGCGATGGGTCTTTCTGACTCCATGACTTAGAGACATCAAATGGAAACTGTGAAAAATGTGTTTGGAATTTTTGTGGATTTGAAGGAGTGGTCATGAAAGGTTTTTTGATCCTTTTTAATAGTTTGCAACGCTTTTCAAATTTTTTTCTCTATCTCCCACAGGTTTTATAATGTGAGTATTTATGCCATTAATACCAATTTTTGTGGTTGCTTTGTCAATTTTCAGTGTTGCAAGTGGTAGTCAAATGCATGTACAGTCTTACCTGTAGATTGCAATACAGATGTTCTTGAATGATGTAAATACTCTTCAGTTTGTGGAATCCCGTAATGTATTTGAAAAGGAAGGATTAGATAGGCAACTATCAGACCGAAACAGAAGGGGAAATACCAGATTGAAATATACAGACAGCATTTTGCATGGAAATCAAGATACGTATTTTGAAAGAGGGAAAAGAGAAATTTTACTCAGAACCATTTATTAATTTTTTTTTTTTATTTCATTTGAACAGAGAAGGATATTAAATTTGCTCTATAACTGAAAAAAACACTGTGTAGGATTTCTGATTAATACAGTGATATGTCAGGTCTGGATAAAATATTGATAGCCTGCTAGTAGTGAAAGTCAGTAGGTAAATAAGTATTTCAGAAAGGTGACCTAAGTCCATAGTCAAAACTGAATTATTTTCTAGCATCATCAGAGGAATGATTACTAATCAGTTGGAAAGGCTGAAGTTTAATGTTGCAGCCAATTTAACTTGCTTTACCTTGTAGAAACAGTGTTCTTAGTTGAAGGAGAAAGAGGAATAGGAAGGTCCAAATATGCATCTTTTTGCATGGCAATACAAAAAGAGAAAAATTAAAGAGGAAAAAAAAGACAAAGGGGCGTCCTTAAAATCAAATACATTTTTATATATCTCTGAGCTTTTGTATATAAATGTAGTCAAATACTTTGTAAGAAGGCGCAGACAAAATAAGCTACCCTTTAAGTGAGCAATAACAACATCATCTTTGTCCTTAATGTTGTACTATAGTCAATGTTTTACTTTTCCAATGATTCTTTTTCAGGGCCTAATATTTCAAGGGTACCGAGCAGACCTCATACCTAAAACAGTCCAAATTCTTCAAAAACACATACCAAATTCTTCAAAAATATTGGCTACTGTCAATAGCTTAACCAAATGAAAAGTTCAGGGGCTTTTGAGCACTTTTTAATGGCCCTACAGTAATCACTCCTTGTGTAACAAACAACACCAGAGATGCTGTCAAAAAAGTAGCAGGAAAACCCCCCGAAAACTGCTTTTCCTAGAGAGCAGTTCTCAGTTTGTGAAGTAATGTGAAACAAGGAACTCGTGATAATTATCTCTGCCTAATAACCTCAAAGGGTAAATCTGTTAATCTAAGACATATTTCCTGGTTTTCTGAACATAAAATGCTTTATTATAAAAAAAAATACATATGTTGGGGAAAAAATGAGAAAACAGCAGAGCTTAAGACTGTGATTTTGGAAACCATCTTGGTGGAAGGACATTAATTTTAAGACAACATAGCAGTGCTGTTTGATTTTAATTACTGATGGAAACTCCCACAGACAAGACTACAGTGAGAGAAAAAGGTGACAAAGATTCTTGGTGCCTTCTAAGAAGGAAAAAGAGGCAGAGGAAAAGAAACTACAGAAACCAGAACTATGAAAGCCAAAGAAAGAGAAGCTTTGGAGGAAGCAGTAAGTGTACTGACATATCTGGGGAGAAACTGTACACAATGGCACCCCTTTCCTGGTGTTGTTTATTGGACGGGCTACAGAGAATTCACACTTTCCTGCCTACCCAGCAGGTGGCATCCAGAAGACATAAATCACATCAAAATTCTAGTTTCTTCCTGTAAACCATAGCTAAGAAACTTCTTCATGGATGTTTTGTCTTCACCTTCTTCCCTGGGGAGGGATGAAAACAGTTTTGTGGCCAGAACTTTTGACTGCCTAATGTGTGACCTCTCCCTGTATCACAGCAGCCAGGAAAAAGAAAGAAATCCTCTTTGAACTAAGACTGACACTGTATAAATGAGAATCCTAATCTAATAATTTGAACAGGTAGTAGTATGGCAGAAAAGATCTTCCTCCCAAAGTGTTGTTGGGGTCAAAAATGTAGAGTATTGCCCAGAGTCTTCAAAACCATAATTGTATAGAATACAAGAATACTTTGTTATGGCTACCCAGGACGGTTTGTCTTTACTATCCAAGTAGTCCTCAGAAGAATAGTTTCTGCTCTTTTGGAAACATAAAAAAGATTTCTAGGTCAACCATGCTAAAATGTTTGATGAGGTAATTTCAATACCTGAGTGACATAATCTCCTATTTATTCCTTTAAATCTATTTTACTCAGAAAATTAAAATCTCCTGGAAAGCAGTTTCTATCATGAGGTTTACTCTCTGAAATCCATTCTGTGTGAAGATTTTATAGCCCATTTATGACAAACTCTAGTCCATAAGACACTTTTAAATTTTTTACTCTGAAAATTGTTGCCTGTTAGTTGTTTCTATGCTACTGCTGTGGTTGATTCTCAATGCTATGTACTTTTAATTTTTTTAAATGAAATTGTGACTGCTTTTTAATTTTGTAGTTAATTCTGTGTCATTTTTAGCACAATGGGCATATTTGTTGTATGCATGTGAAGGATGCTGTTTGCCAGGCTGTTCTGTAGTTGAGGTCCTTTGGTAAGAGGGGCCAGCTAACAGAGGAAGAGCTCAGAGGCAGCCAAGAAACGTGGCAGTTTGCAGAGCAGGCTGCACAGAATGGGGCTCAGCAGCTTGGCTGAGGAAGGCATGTGTGTCCTCAGCCCAGAGTAGCCCTCAACAGCTGTGGGGCTCCTGTCCCTGTGGCCCTGGAGCTGTTACCCTGTCACAGCTCTGGTGGGTGGATGCTGCCTTCCAGGAGAGCCTAAGGCTCTTGCTGGGAATGGAGCAGTGGGCTAAGGCTCCCTATGCTGCAGGGAGTGTGCCTGTGCTGAGAAATGGTGCTGCCAGCTGAAGAAGCTGTAGGAAAAGGCCCGCAGACTGTGCAGCAGCAGAGATGATGGAGAAAAGATTAAGCATGTCTTTTCCAAGGTTCTGTCTTCAAGAACTTGAACTTAGAAGTGTACTGAAGGCAGCACAGGTAGAGTGTGGTGTGAGAGACGGGCGCTCCCATTGCGGCAATATTGGAAGTTTGTACATCCAGGCATTAGGAGAACGGCTCCTGCTCTGTCTGTAGAATTGCTAATAAGGAGTGGGTGCAGTGCTTTTTTGGCTGTCAAGGGTTGACAGCTCTGTCAAATGAAGCCTCTAATTGGGCTGAACTTGAGCCCTGCATCAACACCAGGATGAAGCAGAAGTGTGAGACTCTCTATGGTGATCCCTTTGTGACACTTAAGAGGTGAATAAACAAAAAAGGATCTGTTTTAGTTTTGTTGAGGTAAAATGAGACTTTCTGAAGTCTTGAACTCAAGGAAAGAAAAACAAGGATCACAAGTGTCAGGGCAACCAACAGAAATATAAATCTTCCCTAGTGATGATGTACATCTGTGGAAATCAGAGCTTGAAGATCAAAGGATTCAAATCACTGTGAGCTGCCAAAAAAAGTACAAAAATCTGGGCCACTGAGGACAAAACTCTCAGAAAGATTCTCATGGAAACATTCTGGACAATGAAGAAATCATTGACCTACTGCAGCAATCAAATGCAGGATATATGCTTGCAGTTCCTGGGCAGAAATCAGAATAAATTATTGATGCAATGATTTTTGGTTTTGTGTGTCTCCAGGATGGGATTATTTCTACAGAGGAAGTGTTGCTGTCTGTTCCATGTCAAGGACTTGCTGGAGTGGATGGAGTTCTGCCTGGGATGGATGAGCACCAGCTGGGAGCTCATGGATCTGGATTAAAGGCAGGGCAGAGACAGGTGACATTATAGCAGGGGCTCACTACAGGCTGCCTGACCAGGAACATTGAGCAGATGAGTCCCTCTGTAAACAGACAGGAGCAGCCTCACATTTACAAGCCAGGTCCACAGAGGGGACTTGAATCACCCCGAGAGCAGTTCAAGGGAGAATACAGCAGGACATAGGCAATCTGAGAGGTTCCTGGAACATAATGACAATTTCCTTCTCCAAGTGACAGAGAAGAAAACAGGGAAAGGTGTTATCCTGGACCTTGTTTTCACCAGAAGTAGAGGTCAGTGGGGAATGGAAAGCCCAAGGGCAGCCTGGGCTACAGTGACCACAAAGTGGTGGAATTTGAGACCTTTGGGGCAGTGAGGAAGGCACATAGCAAGTTCACTACTCTGGACTTCAGAGGAGCACACTTCGGCCTCCTCAGGGATTTGCTTAGTTGAGTACCATGGGATAACTCCCTGAAGGGATGAGAGGCCATAGAAAGCTGGTTGATATTCGAGGATCACCTTCTCCAAGCTCAGGAATGATGCACCCCAGTAAGGAGGAAGTAAGGCAAAAATATCAAGAGGCCTGTGTGGATGAATGAAGAGCTCCTGGACAAACTCAAACATGAAAAGGAAGTGCGCAGAGGTGGAAGGAAGGACAGCAGCCTGGGAAAAATACAAAGATCCTGTCTGAGCAACCAGGGATAAGGTTAGGAAAGCTAAAGTCCTGATAGAATTAAAACTCTCCAAGGATATCAAGGGCAACAGGAAAATTTACTGTAGGTACGCTGGTGATTAAAAGAAGACCAGAGACAATATGGGCCCTCTCTTGAAGGGAGCAGGAGACCTGGTTACCAGAAATATAGGGAAGAATGAGGCACTCGAATTTTTTGACTCAGTCTCCTCTGTGAGTGCTTCAGCCACACAGCCCAAATTGCAGAAGTCACGGAAAGTAAAGGGACTGGAGAAACACCTGCTGTAGGAGAAGATCAGTTCTGACACCATCTAAGAAACCTGAAGGTGCACAAATCCATGGCACTTGATGAGATTCACCCATGGATCCTGAAGGAACTGGCAAAGGAAGTGACTAAGACATTGTCCAGGATATTTGAGAAGTTGTGGCAGTTTGGTGATGTCCCCATTGCCTGGAAAAGGGAAAATATATCCCACATTTTTAAAAGGATATGTAAGGATGGAATGGGGAACTACAGGCCAGTAAGTCTCACCTATGTTTCTGGACCCATCATAGGCCAGATACTCCTGGAAAATATGGAAGTGAACAAGAAAAATAGTTAGGTAATTGCTGATGACCAGTCAGCAATATGCCTTCACTAAGTGGATAGTGTCTGACAAAGGGATGTCCTTGTCCAGTGGGGTGACAGGATGAAGGGAAATGGCTTTAAACTGAGGCAGAATAGGTATAGATTAGGTACTAGGGAGAAATTCTTTCATGTGAGGGTGGTGAGTCACTGGCAGAGGTTGCCCAAAGAAGATGTGGGTACCTGGAAGCTGCCCTCCCAAGGCCAGGTTGGATGTAGCTTTGATGGGCCTGACGTAGCAGAGGGTATTCCTGGCTGTGGCAGGGCTTGGATCTAGGGGGTCTTAAGGTCCCTTCCAACCTAGGCCATTCTGTGATTCTTTAAATAGGGAGCCTTAAGGAATTGGGTACATTTCCCTTTCTCACAGAGCAACTTCTGTTTGCACATATTCCATGTAGATTTCTGCTTAAAAGACATTCCTCAGCTGCTATGGTGTGGCATAATTTAATTGACATTTTGAGGAGGCTGTCCCTCTGCAGCTTAAAATAGCTTGGATACCTCCACCCTGCCCAGAAAGCAGAGCTGAGAAGTTACTTTGTTGAAGTAAAGGTCATCAAGAGACTACTTTTAAAATCTTCAGAACAGGTTACATAATTTTTCTTCTTCAGAATTTTTGATCAGGTAGTCAGTTTACATGATCTGCTGGCACAGTGCCTGTAGAATAAATATTAGCTACTGCCTTTTCTTCTTTCTATCAATTTCTGCAGTTCTAAAGCCACCAAATGCTGCAGAGTCCTCTGGGTTTTAAGTTTACTTCATTATTTTAGAAGTGCACAGTTCCCAATATAGAAATAATCTCTTGTCCTGAGTTCCTGCCTTTGGTGAACAGAAGAGAGAGAGAGAAATTTAAGTGGAGTCAGGTCTCCTTCAGCATGACTTAACATTTACACACCAAATGTGCTCTGACAAGCTGTCCCTGTAACCACTTCAGCATTGGGAGAAGAAAGTTTCCTCCAGCGTTCAGTTCCTAGTTACAGAGAACATACAAAATATTGTGGGAAAATGTATTTCTTTTACATTACTACAAGACTGAAGGAGGCAGAAGAAATGTTACAGAAAACGAGTGCCACTCATGAGAAATACTCAGTTGTCACCACTCTGTCATGCATTTTGAGGTGGCAGCTCTACCAGAGACAGACCCTGTGTATCAGTTTTTAGTAGGTTTATTTAGAATATCTTTTAAAAAAAATAGCATTTTGCATTACCCAGGTTTTAAATGCCCCAAGACACCATCTTATTAAATTGCACTAAAATTTCCGCACTTAGAAACTAGAATGTTTGTAGAAAAAAAAGTTGAGAATATTTCCTAGAAGATGGGATTAGCGTGGACTTTATGAATTTACCCTACAATGTAGGCCAGACTTCTTTATTCCACACCTCAGGTAAGCCTTCATTCTATTTGTGTGTACATTATGAGAAACTAAAGAGGTCATTGAAGTTGTAAAAATGTTCATGCTTTACTTCCAGTGCATATTCTGTATTAAGTCTTAGTTTAGATGACAATTAAAATTTCTTTCTCTTTCAAAGCATATATAAACATGTGCATGTATACATGAATGTAAGCTTCCTTTTAAGGTTAGGATGCTTAAATAAATCTTACAAAATGCTCCTGGACCATGAGTGTTCATCCCCTTCTGTTTCAAAGTTGGGTTTGAGATGCCTAGGTCTCTCTCTACAAACATTTGCTTAAGGGATTATAGCAAACCATTGACAGAAATTCTGCAAGTTCCTCTTACTATCTTTTGCCATGACTGATTACTACTCATCATCTTTTCAAATCAGGTCATTTTTACTGTGAGGTAGATGAATTTAAACTAAGTATCAAGCAACATTTTACTAAATCAACTTTCTTAAAGGTCACATAAGAACTCTTTAAAGGGACCAGGTTCTTCTACTCTTGTTTTCCCTAATATTTCACTTTTTTCCTCTCTGGTTTATCACTACCAAAACAAAAATAAGAATATGCTGCCTTGCAGGTGTCCCCATTTTAAACTAATTTTCTTGTCATCTTGCCTCCCTAGTGCTCTTTTATATGTTTGGCATCTAATACACTGCCACTTCTACAGAAAAAATAAGGGAGTTACTAGTGAGAACTGAGGGTCTATGATATCTTTATTTTGAACTGTGATCTAGCACATGAAATCAAGAGTAATGTTTTCAGATAGTCTAGTGAATTACTCCAGGATTTGGCTGTAATTAAGTTACTGAGCTCATCTAAAGCTAATCTGTTCTTCTTTCAACTATTGCTAAGACTTTTGAAGGGAATGATAGTCTGGATAGGCTCTTCCTACTACAGCTTAGTCATATTCTCCACACAACGTGCACCCATGTTTGTTGAGGTCTCTCTGAACTTCTGACCAAGTCCTGTCTAGCTTTGTGCTGTGCCTTGAAACCCTGCAGCGAAGAGGAGGATTTAGAGATATGGAATGGAATTCTGCCTCCAGGGGCCTTCTCACTTTTGTTTGGTACCTTGCCACAGGCTTGGGTTAAGTTTTCTCCACTGAAAGTGATGCACTTCCTAAACTTTTATTTGTAATTCTCTTTATTTGATTTTCACAGAGTATTCTCTCTACCCAAGAGCAATGCCTTGTTAAACTGGATGTGCCATGGCTTGGAGACACTGAGTGATTTATGTGGCATGACTGATATGAAGTGTACAGAAAGAAATTCAAAAGGATGGGAATGGTAGTCCTATCTTCATTAAATTAGGTAACAAAAGAAACTGGGTATATTTGAAAGATACATCTCTGTTTTTCAACCCATTGTTTTAAAAGTATGTTTTTCATAGTGACAGTGTCTCATGTCGTTGGATATATTTTTGAACAATTTCAAAATTGTTCCAGCTCAGCTCTGTCTGTAAGTAGTTTTCTAAAGCCCATTTCTCTGTTTCCTATGCCTCTATGGAGCAGTTGAAAACTCCTCTTCCACCTCCACAGAAGCAATGCAAAAGAGTATGTGGAGTACTTCTCCCTTCTTCCCACACTTACCTGTTCCTTGTCCAAAACCCAGACCATGTCAGGGTTTGTTCGATTGTTGATGAGGGCACATGAGAGATGTTTGATTGTTTTGATGACACATGCTGTAATAAACTCTACACATACAAAAAACTTTCTCTAGCAGTAGGATGGGCATGGCTGTCAGTCTGAAAATGATCTATTTGTTACTGTAGATTCACTGAAGTTAGATGAGATGCAAGAGATTACTTAGCTCGATCCCCCTGCTCAGAGTAGACCCAAAGAATTATTTACTGATTTTTATGCAGTCTGTGCCTTCTGATTCTGTTTTAATCCTTGTAGTGTGTTCCCAGTGAATGTAATAAAATGTGTGTTCACTTTGAAGTTCTAAGGGCTTTTATCTTAGAAGCATAAAAATCTGTTTCTTTTATCTGTGTCGTATTTATGACCTAGATATGAGATTATTGATATGGTATGGACTAGACAATCATGGCATAGAAAATGGTAGTTCCACATGTAAAGTTCTTTGGAATTCATGTTCATCCAGAATGGGGGCACGATGATTAGGAGCCTTTTCCTATGGAGCAACAGGTGGAAGAAAGAAATAAAAACATGACAAAAGCTTCCTGAGACTCAAGACTGATCAGGTTTCAGAAATTATTTGTGGTAAAGTTCTTTATTTCAGAAAAGTTATGGTTCCTTTTGAATTCTACTAGCTCCAAACTCCAATACTTCTCTGTGAAAGGAATAATGAAATGTGAGTCCTGAGAGAGTGAGGGCATGGCTCTCTCCAGGCCAGTCCAAGCTGGGTGTAAGGTAGACCCAGCCTAGCTTGTAGATTTGCAGCTGTTACAGAGGAACATAGATCTTAAAGGTAGTTTCTGTCTGTTCTTCCTGCTTTTTAGAGGGTTTTTACAGCTGTACAGTGCCATTTACAGTCTATATATGTGAATGTAGTGGGAACAGTGGCTTCAGTAAGATTACTTGGAGACACTGCTCTTTTGTAGTTCCTCCATGTGACATGGACCAGGTCCAGCTTCTGGAAGCTGACCTCAATTTCTTGAAGCATTGACAGTTACAGGTAATATTATTTGAATTAATAGATTGAAGAGAGCTCTTTCTTTTGCTTGTGGATATACTGAAGCAGTTGTTTCTAGACATGATAAATCTTTAAATTATTATCCCAGATGATTGTAGTTTTTTTCTTAATTCTTAAATTTTTTTTGTATAACGATGAAAAAATAGGATACTTATGATTTTGTCGGGTATTGTTGAAGAATAAATGGATTTGCTGCTAAGGTACAGTTTGTTTTGCTAATCTTTTCTGCGTTCATGTAGATCTGTATCATGATTTCTTCTGATCACCTCTGCGCCTGCAGAGTTTGGAGCAACGCATCTTGGAAAACAATTCACAGGGAATCTTCGGGCTGGATTTTGACCTCTGCATAAAGACAAATCTTTCTCAGCTGCACTGGTGATTGTCTTGAGCACATGTCCTGACCCAACTGAGGCTTCTGAGCAATTTCACAAAAAGCAGAGATGTTTAGAAACGCATCGATTACACTGTTTGATTGCACATGCTGTCAGGCAGATTTTTGCAGATGTCAATATCAAAATATTTTAGTAATATTTAGGAAATCATATCTTTAGACTTATTTGGAAAAGAACTCTACTTGGTTCCTTTGAAATGCCTGTCTCCTTTAAACATATCCTTATCGTGTCATAATACTTGTTGCTACATTGCCGTGCATGAAACTGTGTAACAATTGACAAGCTTTTACTGCTGTCTTAGTAGAAGCTGAGATTTCATCTGCATAGTGTAAGTGTAAATATATATTTCTATATATTTTATGTATATTATGTAGTTTTCACCTTTATTAGAACAGCAGCAAGTGTTTTCTGTCTAAAGTAATAGGAACAACTAAATGCCTAATGATGCCTTGATTTCTGGTTTTTAGGCCACTACTGCCAAAATGATGTGCTCATGGATTTGGTGGTGTTTAGCTCTTCAGAAAATTAAGTCATTTTCATTTTAGGTCTGAAAATTAGACTGAAAACCCTGATTTCAACAGTTAAGATCCAGAGTTTTCAAAATGCAAATCCCAAAGCTTCAGTTATTTCAAAAGTGATACATAATTGTACTCACTATGAACACTCATAAAACGTTTGCTTTATTGCAGGCTGGAATAATTTTCACTGGGATAAAGCCAAGGCTCTGTTGCAGAAAATCATGATGTAGGATGCAATAAAACAAATGGAATATTTCTGGTAAACTGCCAAGTCAGCTTTTCATGGGAGTTTGCTCTATAAGAGCTTGTAAAGTGTTTAACCCAGCCAAGTATGTAATTTTCATTGGAGCATGTTTTCACAAAGTTAATGTCAGATCAGAACTGTGCTCTTGTAATTCTCACTTACAGTTTAGGATAAATGGAAGGATGATCTATGATTTAAAAGTCACTATTTGCTGTACTGTTATGCAAAATGTAACATACATTATAGTGGCCTTCAGGACACTCCCATTTTTTATGGCTTTTTGAGGTGTACTGCATTACATAGATGTGGTTCTTTTATGAAAGAATGAATGACAATCCACTGGAAAACTGTACACTTAGTCAGTTTTAAAACCTGAGAACTGAATCATAGAAAGGTCTACATAACATGTGGCCAGCCATCATTTTTGCTGCATCTACTCTTCAACCACCACCAGGTGCTCATTCTTACATCTCTCACTTTGCTTAGATATCCATAGTCTCTGATTTTTTTGTTATAATTTCATTGGTCTTCTATAATTTCATTGGTCTTCTTTTTTAATAGGTAGCAGTGATTCTGAAAGGGATGGCAGTATTCAAGCCATGGTGATAAAATTGTATGCCAAAAAAGATTGTTTTTGCGATTATATGGTTGCACAAACAACACATAATTACTGCCTTTCCAATTTTCAATAATTATCTTCTGCCTTTAATTTCAATTCTTAACTGTTATCTCCCGTAAGTTTTCTGTAGGTTTTGTGCTTTTGTTCATTCTTCTGAACCTCCAACCAATTCCAAACTCCCCAATTCCAAGAAGACTTCCTAAATGCAATTAGAAAATTGTTTATTTTGTCCCCCAAATCACACATATAGGAATTAGCAAATATTACTCATTTTAATTAGTTTTGTGACACCATGTTATTTAAAAATTGGATTAGTGCATTAAGCCAAAGTTAACAAGAGAACAAGCCGTTCACATGTGCAGGTTTTGGTTGGGATACAGTTAATTTTTGTCACAGAAACAAGCATGGGCTGTGTTTTGGGTTTGTGTTGGAAACAGGGCTGACAACAGAGATGTTTTCACTGCTGCTGAGCAGCCCTTACACAGATCCAAGGCCTTTTCTGTCTCTCACACCATCCCACTGTAGGTGAGCTGGGGTGCACAAGGAATTGGGAGGGGACACAGGCGGGAGAGCTGATCCCAGTTAACCAAACAGATGTCCCAAAACCCACAGCCTCATGCTCAGCTGGGGGAGAGCGAGGGGGACGTTTGGTGTGATGCTGATGGTCTATCCAAGCCACCATTGCTTGTGATGGGGCCCTGCTGTCCTGGAGGTGGCTGGACACCGGCCTGCCCATGGGAAGTGGTGAATGAATTCCATGCTTTTCTTTCTTGAGTGTGTAGCTTTTCTTTCCCCTATTAGACTGTCTTTATCTCAGCCCACAAGTTTTCCAGCTTTTACCCTTCTGATTCTCTCACCCAAACCCACAGGGGGTGACTGGGGCCTGTGGGGGACAGTGACTGAGTGGCTGCGTGTGCTGCTTAGTTAACAGCTGGGGTTAACTTGCAACAACTGTTTGTTTTTCAGGTATTTCTGCTCATGTGATCTTCCATTTCCATTTAAGCTCTCTGCTTTGTAAAACCTGTCTGGTCCCTGTGCTGCCAGATACTGCCAATGAAAATACAAAGCAAAATAAAAAAGCATTTCCTTATAGAATCTTTCAGCTAAAATATTTATGTTGTTTTTTTAAAAGTATATTTGTGGATGTTGGTTTTACACACTGATCTATTTGTCTTTAGTTATCTTCCTTTATGTTTTAAGACACACCTTATTTATGACTACATGAAATGGGATGAACTGTCATCACTGGAGGTACTTAAGAATATCAAGTTTCAACAAGTCATGACATATTGCAATTTTAGTCCTCATGTATAATGTGGTACATGTAAATACAAGTACTAAGCAAGTACGTATATCAAGTCTCAGGAATGGAAATGTAGGTTCTGAGGAAGCACAGAATAAACTCCAATCTTCTGTTGCTTTTAAAAACATGTGATGTTTTAAAATTCCAGAGAGGTACTTGCAAAATAAATGATCATAAATAGATCTTTTCCAATGATAGCAGAAACCAGAAGTGGAAATCTCCAGTTAAATAAATTATCAAATAACAGAATGATTGTAACAGAAAGCATAAATTGAAGTTTGCATTTTCTATTCTGGTGGATGAACTTTAAGTAGTTTCCAACCAGAACATCTTTGTTCTGTGTTAAATATTAGTATTGGCAGAAGTGATGTGGATACAACACCTGATATATTTGAGAGTTGCAAGTAACAAGAACAGAGTAGCATTGACCTCACCCTTGCAAGGATAAAAAAAATGTACTACTCACTCAAGTGTAAATAGACCAGTTCAAATTGCCTCTGTATCTGCAGTTCACTTTGTGGCAAATGTGACTGCAATTTTTAAAAAGGATTCAAGAGACATTCTTGGAAGCTACACAAGAGTCTTTGTTGAGACTGAGAAAATTTGAAAAACTAAGAATCATAGAATCATAGAATTTACTACTCATTCTATGATTCATTCTATGAGTCAATTTATTCTCAGGAATGTCATCACCCATTTTTCCTAAGAATGGATAAACAAGTACTCTTGGGAAGCATCACACAGCCAGGGAATTTCATCTGTAAAGTGAAGTCAGGCCCCATGGATCAGTTGCAGGTCCTTGAAAGAATTAAAGGTGCAAACCAGTTGTCATACTGGTAACACTCTTGGCATTCAAAGTACTCAGCAAAGTCTCCAATGAAAGAGTAGGAGTGCCTGTACTTGTTTAAACACAAAAACCAAAACCAGAGGAGAAAGCATCCATAATGGTGCAAGCAATTAGCAAAAACCCATGGACCTCCTTGCTAAGATCTCTTGTGTCCATTACGACTGCAACTGCCCTGTAAGTGGGGGTGATCAATGGAGTGGCATTATTGAAGATATACACAGAAGTAAAAGCTGAAAAATCAAACTGAAGAGCTGCTGAAGAATCTTGTGCAGTAAAATGAATAATAAACTGGCAGATGTATAGATAAACTTTAAGTAATGCATGTGGGAAAAAATCCTAATTCTTCCTACAACACAATCTGAGGAGATTTGGCACACAGTCCTATGAAAACCTAAGAGCAGCAATCAGGAAAGGGCAAAAAAGTGGAAGGAAAGTAATGGAGAGGAGCACAGTTCTGTACTACACCCCTGTAAAAATCATGTTGATTCCACTGAGTCCTGTGTGCTATTCTGGTCATCCCCTGCCAAAAGCTACATAAATAATAATTTAAAGAAAAATTTAAAAAAAAGGTTAGAAAAGAGCATTAAGCATAATCACAGATGTAAAACTTTGGGGGTTTTAATATGTTTTTTAGGTTTTTTTTATGTGGAACAATTAAATAGACTAGTAACCTTCAACCTGGAAAAGAAGTTAATGAAAAAGAAATAATAGACCTTTATGTTAAGATCAAAAGAGTGTAGAAGGGGAATAACAGTATACTTTAAAAGAGGAGGATGGGCAACAAATTAAGACATTAGTTAGCAAATAAAAAAAAAAGATCCTACTATATGAAATCTAAAAAGAAAGAAAACACTCCTAGATTAGGAAAGCATAAGCCCCCCACAAAGCAAGGTTACCTAGAAGAGGTTCTGAGAAATGAATATTCTAAGATATCTCTGATTTTATACTCTCTCCATACTTCCTGAACTTGCTTACCTTTGCAACCCTCATCTTATTAATCAAGCTGCTGGCTCTCCTGCCTGGCCATTCTTTCTGCCTGTTAGGAAAGGTAACTGCTGCTTCAAAATGGGATATTATAATAGCTCAACAAGGCCATTAAATTGTAAAAGGATGTACTCAGTCATCTTTCAGCTAATTTATAGCATGGTTATGCCTATCTCTGCAAGACCATTTATTTTACATCTTTTTCTGCTCTAAATCTCTTCTTTCCCACATTCAAATGTTGCAAAATTTTAATGCCACTTTTTATGTAATCAGCATGTTCATCTGACTAAAGCTAAAACATATTGCAGATAAATCTATTTCATTCAGAAAATGGAAATCCAGTTTCCATGTTGCTAGAGTCCATCTGTTAACTTCACAGCACCATAAAACAATGGAAAGAAAATTTAAACATATAGTTACTGTTTTTTCTTTTAATTCTTACAGCTAATGAGTCTCCAAAAGGACTTCATGCAGACAGATGGCCAGCATTCACACAAATGACAGCTATATGTTTTTAAAAATATATCTTCTGAAAAATGCAGAGAAAAATATTTTTTTTGCATTTGTGGGGCTTTTCTTTTTGTTTTTCCTGATGCTGTTAGCCAGGTATGTCTGAAGGTACTGAAGCACATAGGAAGAGATAGTTATTAAAACAATTATTCTGCCTGTGGTATGTATTTAGGATTTTCTCTTATAGGAGAGTTTCAGAATTGTAATAGTATTTTCTGCAGATTTTATATAGTTACTATCTCAAAAGAAATCAGTGTAGTGTTTATTTATCTACTATGAAGGATCTCATCAATCATATTAGTTGTGATTCCGCAGAAAAGTCTGCACAAGTTTACTACTTAAAACTAACTTATAAAATTACAAAGCAAAGGAAGAAAACACAAAAAGAAAAAGTAGTCTCTCTGTTTCCAAGCAGTTCAATTAATAAACTATATATCTGAAGAATAAGGTCATAGACTGGGAGTGGACACATGGATATATATGCCTCCATTGTTAGGCATATATACTTTACTTGTCACTAAAGTTATACATTTTGTTTAGCTTCGTCTCAAAGTGGCAGGAATTTCTTTTTTATCAATTGTTGTAGATACAACTTCATGTTTCTTCAGTCATGCAAAGAAAACTTGCCAAGCTACGTGTTCTAAGACTACGAATGCATATTAAAGAGCCATTGGTTTCAGCTTAAATCCTGTTCTCACAACATTTCCCATTATTTATCTCACTCTGCACTAAAGATTTCCAAATCTGAGAGCAAAAATGAGGTTTTTGTTTATATTTTTAAAACATTTTCTCGAGAAAATTGCTGCTGTAACTTAAAAAAACCGCTTGCATGACCATTTTCATTCATTCCACTCGGGAAAATATCTGGAAGAGTCTGTGTGAAAAAAATGTACATCTGTGAAGAAAATCTCTTTACAGATGTATATTTTTAATACAGATATATGTATATGCATATGTATATGTACATGTTCATGTGTATGTGTATGTATATGTGTATGTGTATGTGTATGTATATGTATATTTTTTGTGTATATATATATATATACAAAATGTATATATTTTGTTTTACAAAGGTGATTAGAAGTTGGGGAAAAATATTTAAAATTATGGAAACTTGTTTCAGAGTCTAAACCAGGAGATCAACATTCAAGTAGGGATTAGAATTCAAAGGGCTGTTTAAGCAATTTTTCTAGGCTGAATTGACAGCTTCAGCTTTTCCAAGAAGTAATGCAGTGGCGATTCAGAGGAGCTTTCCTGAGCACTGGTGTTTCAGCCACAGCAGGCAGGGAGGTGGTCAGGTCACACCTCTGTGTGCCCCAGGGGACAATGCGTGATCCGTGCTCTGCTCATTGTGCGTTTCCAGAACCTCGCAAAACCCACTCCACACAAGGACGCGCTGCATTTTGCTTCAAACACAGAGGGAGAGGAAAACACTCGAGTCTCTTGTTTGGAACATCTGTGGTGAGTTTAATGAGGGTGGTATTTTCCTGAGGCCGCGGTTGGGATAACAAGCGCAGCAGTTGTACCGCGGCTGTCTGCTCCTGGCTCTCGCCGGGCAGGAGCAGCTCTGCAGAAGGCAGCTTATGTAACGTGGCCCAGAGCTGACACCACCGGCTGGCTGCCAGATGGAAGCTGTAAAGCATTTGCAGAGCCCAAAGATGTTTTTCTTGTTAATACAGCTTGTCATGGCAAACTAAAGGTAGGGTGAATGCTGGTTGCTGACAGGCAGAAGTATTTTGCTTAATTGTGGCGTAAAGCTAATAGATCTATTCTCTGAGCTGTCTCTAGTATCCCTTACAAAAGCAAAGAGAAGGAGGTGAAGGAGGGAAAACACACACTGTGTAGACACAGCATATTCCATCTGTTTAACATGTTTATTCCATCTGGTTTAGATATTCTTCCTGATTTATTATGACCTTAGTGAGGTGCCCTTTTTGTTCCATTGACTGGGAAGAGTTCAAGATAACAGGCTAACAAAAATGCACTGTTCTTTCTGAAGGCTAAAATTAGGTGGGCTGAATTCCACATACTCTCTAAAACTGAAGCTTTCTGTGAAACAAAGGATGTTGTAACTGAAGTCCAGGATGTGTGATCCCTACTGATCTCAGACTCAGATTAATGAGTCAAAACTGAGTGCCTTTGAAATATTCTTAATATTACTCAGAGGTTTTGATTTTTTAAACTGCTTTTTCTTTTTTTTTCCTCAGAAAGAAGAAGAACTTTCTAACTTAAAGACTTCACATACAGTCCTTATACCCAGAATAGTTAAATATTCTTACACGCTGCTTATCAAATCATAGGTAATCTTCTTGAAGTCTCCTATCCAAATATAAGTATATAAAAAACCCCCAAATTTCCCCTATTAACAGATACCATTTACCTTTTCCAAGATGAAAAGCAAATTTCCAGTTTTTATCTTCTAACACAAAATGCAATGTCTTTTCCTCACAGTAAAGAGCTTTCACATCTCACCATTTTCAGTCACAGTCTTTGGCTTATGCAACTGCTTTACTGCTGTCCTCTTTGAACTCTACCATTATCTTGTCTGCTGAGTGCATTAGCCATTACCCAGCTGATTATCTCTTTCTTGCCTTCACAGAAAGAGCATCCACAGAGAGAGCCTTCATGCCTTTGCAGAGCAGGCAGCAGCTGAATGCTCTCACCCTCTGCAGCAGGAGCAACACACCATTGCTTGACTTCATTCCTTCATGACATTTGCAAAGAAATACTGTCTGCTTACTTTTATGCCTGAAGTTTTACCTTTAAGGCTGACCAGGCATCTGTTCAATGTATTGATGGAAACAGTGGACAGATTTAGACAATCTGTTTCTGGTACCACAGGCTACTGAACAGGGCATTCACAACACTGCAGTGTTTACTGCAAGGTTATTACAGTTTTTCACTCTTACAAATACCTCTCTTACATTCTGCTCTAGAACTGGTGATGTATTACCCATTAGTCTTTAGACCTGGTACTAAATTCAGGGTGCTTAAGACTGCATCATTACTGTCCCAACTTCTACTGGAGTCATAGCTTCCACCTATGATAGCAATGGTAGGGGAACCTAGGTAACTGTGTGTAGTATAACAGAGAAAAATGGCTGCAAAGGTAAGGCAGAGCTTCTATAGAAACTTCTCCTTTATGTTGAAATATAAAAGTGCTTTCTTTGCCCAATACCATACATTCTATATAGTCACCTTCCCCATGCACTAGAAGATACAAACATGCCCAAAAACCGGGCATACTGTCCTGAACTCTTTTGCAAAGCTTAAGTCAAAGACCCTTATATATTTGTTGAAATAAATTTTCAAGCATACCTCCTAGGCAAAATCCATTTTGATCTGCAGAATGCAGCCCACCATGAGTTTCAAAAGATTTGTTTTTTGGCATAAGAAAGTAAGTGCTTGTTTAGGTTACAGAATTGGTTTGGACTACAATAATGTAACCACAGAAATGTTTGGATTTGAATGGGCCTTAAAGATCATCTGTTTCCAACTCCCCCACCATGGAAAGGGACACCTTTCACAAGACCAGGTTACTCAAAGCCTCATCCAACATGGCCTTAAACACTTCTGGTAATGGGCCACCTACTGCTTCTCTGGACCTTCCCCAGTGCTTCACCACCCTCACAGTAAATATTTCTACTATCTTTCTACCATAAAACCAACCCTCTTTCAGTTCAAAGCCATTCCCCCTAGTCCTGCCACTACGTGCCCTGGTAAAAAGTCTCTGTACATATCTCTAGTAGCCCCCTCCAGGTACTGGAACGTGCCCTAAGGTCCTCTGGATTCTTCTCTTTTCCAAACTGAACAACCCCAACTCTCTCAGTCTGTCTCTGTAGAAAAGGTGCTCCAGAGCTCTGATCTACTTTGTGGACCTCCAATGGACTTGTTCCAACAGGCCCATGTACTTCCCGTGTTGGGATCTCAGGATAGCTCTCTCCAGGCAGGATCACACACAATCTCCCTCCCATTGCTGGCCCCTTCCTCGCATGCAGCCCAGGAATGAGGCTGGCTTTCTGTGCTGCAAGTGCACCCTTATTAAATATGAAAATGCAACTGTATTGCTGTGGTATTATGTAGCCCTGACTCTTAAACTATTCTAGAGAAAAAATATTTTCTTTCTAGATTTTAAGCAAGGACTTCAAAGAAATGTGTCATTCATGAGAATATCAACTCTGATAAACTGGTTTTCCATAAATTGCCAGACCCTTAAAAATGGAAAAACTACCAATGACAGGGAAAAAAATGTGTGGAAATGTAAAACCACAAGGTAACTCAGAATTAGATTCTCAGATACAGATGTATCAGCCTTCGAAGACAAACGCTGTAAAAAGTCTCCATGTTCCACACAGACCATATAAGGATTTCTTTTTTTATTCTTCTTCTAGCAGTTGTCCTGAAACAAAAATTAATTCTATTACATTTAAAAGACACAGCATTTCTTTAGCCTTCTCATATTCACTTTATTAACCTTTACTTCTTGTTTACTGTATCACAATTATTTGCCCTTTGAGATAAAAGTCAGAGCACGTAATAGTACCTGACATAATTTTTCTTGTTCCCTTGAGAATGTTTCCACTTTTCATTTGACAAGCCAAATGAAAATGCATTTTGTGTTTTTCAGAGAGTCTCTTTGTGTGTCCATGTGTAATCAAACACATTGATTGGTACTGAAACCAATTTAGTTTTAGAAGGTTTGCATGTCTAGGAACTTTCATTTACCTCTTACCAAGAAACTAGTATTTCCATATAGAATTAGAAACCCATTCAATCATTATATGAAATTAAGACAAAAATAGTTCATGCAGGTTGATGATCCTACTAAAGATCATGATTTGAAGTTGCAGCTGAAGAAATTGAAAACAAGTGCTTGCTTTGCACATGCATCAATTCTGTTTATATAGGAAATGGTGCACATATACAAATAGATGACCCAAATTAGCTGTTTGTTCACATGGGTGATGAGGCAAATAAAGGCCATAAAGCATAAATATGCAGCTGCAACCATGACCACATTCAAGTCAGGTGTACAGTTGCTTATGTATGATGTCCAATAGTCAACGTTTACATCATTTTTACTGCTTGACACATATACTTTATAGTACAACCAGTATTGCATTATACTTTGACAACTGAAAAGAACTGATTCTGATATGAGGGCACTTCCACTTTTGTGTACATGACAATAAAAAAACCCCTCCTAGATCAATCAGAACACTCAGAATATTTAGAATTATGAAATAATATTTCTTTGTGCATTTTTATGTTCAGCAGAAATCTGTCAATACTGCATCTGAAACTGCCTCAGCCTTATAAAGTCTTGAAGATACTTTTTTGCTGGCACATTAAAATACAACAAATATACAGAATCAGGTACATATATTTTGAGGAAAGGATGAAAATATTTCAGTTATCTGACAATCTGAGTAGAATTATTTATTCAGACTTAGGTATTATATTTGTACTCCATGAATGCGAATAGTTGAGTGTTTTCCTACCTGTTTTATTTGATACAGAGAAGCAATAATCTTTATCCAAAATGAAGCTCACTCAATGCATCTAAGCAATATGCTAAAATTCAGTCATAGTCTTCACAGGTGTTGACATAGAAAACTGTTATTTTCTATGGTGAATTATTGCTGATTTCCCTCATTTCCACTATGCAAATCTTTCTGATCAAGAGGCAGAGTTGCAGGGAAGCATTCTTGGCTTCCAACAGCAATATTTTATCTAGCAATAGATCTGGCACTAGCAATATTCTGTCATAAATCTTGCTTGTAGATTATTTAAGCATTACTTTACTAGTATTATCCATAAACACATAAACTGACCTAATGGTTTTATTTGATTCCTTCTTCTGTCAGAGAGCATAAGAGCAACAAATAAACACTCTACCTTTCAGTGACCACCTTCAGGTGATTCATTTGGCTCACTTTAACTCTGTGTTTTATTTTTCAATGCTCAAGCTTGAAACAGATCTTGGGATTTCTAAATCTTTTTTTGTTATCTATGTGTTGTCTGCAGAACTGCTGGGGGATGTGTGTGACAAAGTGTCAACTTTCAGATTGTCCTCCACAGTCAAGACAGAGTATTCCAGAATAATATCTGGATTTTTTAATGGGAGCAAACCCCTCAGCTTCAGGGTTCAACTTGAGGATATCAAAAGCTGACACTGATCTGTCACATCTATGTAAAATTTGCCATCCTTGTCTTCACACTGATATTTTCTTATGGTGAATTACATATATCTTCAGATACTTCAAGGAAAATCCTTGGTTTATTTTGATAACATATGTATAGGTTGATTTTTAATTTTACGTATTTAATTAACAAGAAAATACTTTGTATGGATGTCATAAATAAATGAATGTTTCTGCAACAAGAGTGTACTCTGCTCAGTGGGTGGCAATTGCTGAGACTTTAAAGAATACATTGAAACCTTCTTTTGAGTGTAGATGCAGGATTCCTTAAAATGCCCAGAAATGCCAACCTAAAGTTTCAAGTTTGTGTATTTTTCCTAAATACATTTCTAAAATAGTTTTGTTAAATGAATTATACTTTGTAGATAAAAGGGTGAATTTGACTTAACAATCACAGTTTTTTAAGCAGAAATAATGAGAAATGGATGTATTACTTGTTAGATCTGGCTTTTCTTGCATAACAGAGGATTCTTGGATGTTCTCTTCAGCCCATTTCCTATCAACTCAGGTTTTAATAAATAACTTCTTAATATTTATACATGTTATGTTCTATGCTAGCACATGTATTATCCATGGCTTTGTGCAAATCAATCACTTTTTGTGGGATAGTGGTTTTATACTTTCTGATTTCACAAAGGAGCACTTTGAAGGAATACTAAAAAGCTATTCATACTCAAGTTCTCAACATTATATTTTTTAAATCCTATTCATTTTTCCTACGGGTACCCTAGTAATCCTCTAAAATCTTCTTAAGCAGGACATTTATAGCAGCTGAATCAAAGTAATATTATATGCTTAGAAACACACGAGATAAGAATTCTGAGACCTTAAATACCAACTAATGGATGCATAAACAAGAAGGAAAAAATTTCTAGTTTGTGCTTAAGGTTTTTGGGTAGAATTGCAGGCATTTTGTATAATTCCTAATTGTACCACAGACCCCCTGGGTAAGTAATTTCACCTCTTTTTGTCTTTGTTTCTGCTAATCACAAGAGTTGGTAAGATATGCTTTCTTCCTATACTTGTATTTAATAATGACCACCCTTGACTTTAGAAACACTGTCACATTCACCTTGCATCATTTTGAGTGACCTGAACTGTAAATCATAATTCTGCCATTTCTCTGACAGTTTCTAGAGAATTTCTTATTATTTAAATTCCTATTTTAAATCCATTAGGCAACAAAACACATACCAGTCCTTTCGGGAAGATGGTATCAGCTTCAGGTTTTAGAAGCAGATTTTGAACCAAATCAATGTAGGGGTTTCATAGCTCTCTATCTGGGGAAAAAAGCTCCAGTGTGTGTCCATAAACTAAAATTAGTTATACCAACTAGGTTTCTATAGCAATAATGTGAATTACTAGCAAAATAAAGGAGAACCCTTCCCATAGAAAATAGGAAAGATAAATAACACAATATTTAATAAACTTTGTTCCTATGGGCTTGCAACAAGGATTTAATAACATCTGGAACTAAGATAATGAAGTAAAATCATTAAAATTTTAACTCATTTCCTCATGTTTGAGGTTTCATTTAGTAATATATACAAGGAGTTTAATGGTCAAATTAGAAACATACTGAGAAGAATAAGCTTCTTTATGTAGAAATCAGTGAAAATTGTCTTTAGAACGATCAGCTTGAAGTATTAATAAACATTTTAATCTGATTGTAAGCATATCTTTTAAATTTAAATAGTATTCCTAGTCTGCAATTCAATGGACTAGAATGGTGCAGAATTAAAAAAATAGAGTATATTTCTGGGTATGAAATTTAGGAAATGCATTTTTCCTGTGTAAGTATTCTTTTCCTAAATAGCTGAGAAAGTTGGTGCATAACTAGAAAGTTGGTGCAGAATACCGATATTAAATTCTGGAGTGAGCCATGTAAATAGGATAATAATCCCAAATATTCCATGGAAATGTGTCCTATGAACAAAGAAAAAAAGAAGAAAAGACAGGATGAGGCTTCTGAATGGTTCTCTGAAGGATGCCTATTTTTTTCTTCTTTCTCTTCCCTCTACAGCATAAAGAGATAAATACTCTAATTGTAATAATGCTTGAGTTGCAGCCATAAACAAAAGCACAGGGATCAGGAAAAAACAGAGATGAAATTGTTCAAGCATTTGCTAGAACTATGTTGTCCAAATTTCCTGGTATGACAGCTTCACTTTCATCCTTATTGGGGCTGCTGTTCTATATTGTGAACATTATTGACTGAAAAAAATGAAAATGAGTTTTCTCTTCAATAAACTTACTCCTAATAAAAGTGCACTTAGGGTGATCCTGATCTTACTTAATGAAATAGTGCCTATATTATAGCATAAAAAGTTAAAGCTTCTAATACTCAAAAGTTTTTTTTGCACTTTGAATGTTAAAAGGAGAAAAAATTTTAATCATAAATTGTCGTCAATCAATGGTAGTTGTTGTATAAAGCATCATTGAGCATGAATTCTCATTTGTGCTTTGAACATCTTCACAAAGACATTTTGACTAGTGAATATAAAGCATCTGTTATTATTACACCTTTTTCTTTTAGGCTAAACTGTTATTTTGCTAAGACAGGTGCTACTCAGCATAAATATTGGGAGTTATTACTCAAGTGCTTAAATAAATAAGACCCCAAACAGTAATCATTGTTAAGACCAATGCTAAAAAACATTCTGCAGGGACAAACTGCAGTGTTAGCAGCCTCTCACCAGGTGCCCCACCCTGGCCAGTGCTGCAAACCTCTGCATCTGAAGGGATGTCAGAGCAGGTGGGTGGGATAAACCATTTAAACTATTAGATTAAATCGTGTTGGCTCCTGCTGCCTTGCTGCCCTCGCAGGTGCAGCGTGGAACACTTTGTCACCAACAGATCACAGCTCAGAAAAGCAGCAGGACAGAATCACAGGCTGTGGTAATTTCAGCTGGTGAAACACCTACTTTTAGGATTTTCTCAGTTTACCTAATCAGAAAATAAAACCTCTTGCACTTCAGAAAATGTTTCTTAGAAAAATGAAGTGCAGGAAGATTGAGTTCAACCTGGGTTCAGCTCCTCCTCTAGCTGAGCTTTGCTCATTTCCCTGTTTTCTAGAAGGTACTGTTTGATGAGCCCACCAACTGTATGGGAACAGGGAAGGGGGACCCGACTCCTGGAGTCAGAGCAAGCACTGGACATTTTGTGGAAAAATACTGAAAATCTCAGGGATGGATTCAGACAAGCCAGTGGAATTATTCTCACCAAGTTCACTGAGACTGGATGGCCACAAACAACCCTCTTCAATACATCAGCGTAAATCAAGGCAGGCAAACCTTTTCACTGGCCCCTCTTATGGGTAATCATATGTGAGATTTATGCAATTTAGGTGACATGAGTGTTAAAGGTTTTTATAAGAAAATAAAATGTGATAAGATGTAAGGAATGTTAAATATAAGCTGTTCACCAGAAACATGGTATTCTCCCTAGTGAAACAAAAGTTGCATATTGTTGCTATGATACCTCATCAGGAAAATTTATTTGAGCAGTAGAGATGATTTTTCTAATCACTTAAGACTTCCAAATCCTTTTAGAAATACTGCTTTATGTTTCCAAATAGGCATTGCAGTAATATTGTGCATTTGATAGATAAGCAAGGCCAATACATTCACTCTCATGTCATGTTTTTCTCAAAAATGCTTGCCCCTGTTTGCCTATAGGAATACTATTATTGGTTAGACCATAATTCTGAGGGCATTTAATTTTTTTCTGTTTTGTAGTATGTTTGAAAGGATGTTATCTAAACATTGTTTTCTGCATAGAACATGATGAAAAGCATTGTGACTAATAATTATTAGGCTGCATTATTCCCAGCTACCCTTAATCACACAGTTAATAATTTTCATTAAATCCTTATGTTAGAAATGTTTATGACATTGTAGTGAAAATCTTAATTGCCCTGAAGTGTATCATGTTTCTTTTCTTTATGAGATGTCTCTGAATATTTAGGACATCTCTTATTATGGCATGAAATAGCTGAAAAGCAAAACAGAAAGTGGAAGTTACTTTTGTATTACCCTGCTATTGCACAGATCTTTCTGTTGCTTACAATTTGAAATTATTGTCTTAGCAACTTATATGCCCATCATACACCAAGAGTTCTTTCACCCAGTCCACATAACAAGTGCAGGAAGAGTTCAATCTACTGCCTTCATATTACACAAATCCTTTAGCTTGTACTTTGCAGTGAATCACCAAATGTTCCAAGTTAATTTTAGAAAGGTGAGTTTGCATAGAGTCCATAAGTTGTTGCTGAAAATGCAAGATGAGTGTTTCCATACACAACTATGAATGAGTCCCGGCATATTTTATGGAGGTCAAAGCACCTGCACCATTAGTTTATGTCTGTGAAAAGCAAAGGTTCTGAAGCTGACTCAAAACAATGACAACAGGCATTTAGATGCTGAGGTGTGAATACAGACACCTGACTCAAAACTTTCAATCACCCTCCAGATGCCCTTCAAAAGGAAAGCAGGGATCCACATTTCACTAAAAATATGATTATGCTCTGGTAGCCAGACCTCAGTCTCAAAGCTACTTTAGCAAACCTGCTTGCAAGCAACAAAACCATCATTACATCTATGTATTTCATTACATCTATGCTATTGGTTAGAAGTGAAGATATGCTGCTAATGTTTCTTTAAATAGAGCAGTTCAGAATAAATTAATTGGTACTGAGAGCTTAAGCGTTCTTTTAGTCAGTAAACAAAAGTAACTTTACAGTTGTAGCCATTTTACTAAAGCCAGATCTAACTAATTCTGCTTTGAGTATAGGCAGTGCAGTTTTGGGGGAGGGTTTTTGGTCAGTCAGTCTGTATCTGGCAGCTCTGGATCTGTCCATCAGGAGGGATCCATCCCATTAAAGCTTCACAATGAGCCACTGCAGCAGATCCTACCAGAGTTCCCTTCTCTGTGCTAAGTACAAACAGAGCAGTGCACAGCTCCTGCACTGCAGTCAGAAAAGAATATACGTGTTCTGTTTCTCTCTATGTTGTGGAGAGAATAACTCCCTGACATCTATCACTAGTGTTCACTAGCCTTACTTCTGAGATATTTCATAAACTCAGAGAACATCTATAAGCAATGACTGAATGGAAGAACAGATTTAAGAGATGTCTCTGAACATTTAGGACAATATTTAACTCCAGATAATCACTTTTTAAACATATATAATTTCTTACTGGATTTTCATATCAGGACACTTTTGTCTGTACTCCTGGGAACTTTTACAGATACTTAGTGATATTGATGTTGAGCTTGGTTATGAATAAATTCTGACTTAGACAAGGGTGCTTGTCCCTCTTTTGATGGGTGCCATGTTTTATGAGCACAGTGAACCACTGCTAAATATTCAGTAGATGTGCCCTATACTTCAAATGTTCACTATGCAATGGATAAATACTCCTATGCCAGGTGTCAGCCACAATTTTATATCCAGCCTCAAGGTACCAGAGGGCTCTGACTGGGATTTCCTCCTGATGCAAAGGAAAATGTTAGGAGCACACCAGGGATTCCTATTGTAAGGACGTTTATATATTGCACTTCTGTGAAGGGGCAATAAAACATTTGCCTTCTGTCTGTTAGAAGTGGTGAACACCATGGCAAAACTCTGCCTGTGTTAAAGACTAAACCCTGAATGGCTGTTTCTGCTACTGCACAAACTCCCTGTTTCCTTTGTCCCATTTTTCTGTTAGGGAACTCCATGACACAGACTTCAGTTGTGCCACCTGGAAAACCCTGTCTCAGTGGAGAAGTACTCCACTGCCCGTCTGAGAGTAGAACTGATTGTCATCTTGCTAGGAAGAGACTACTAGAATGTGGTAGAAAATGTGATCCCTGAGCTACAAAAAGCTGGAACTATTTTTTGATGGTTGGTCAATGAGATAAAAGGAAAGCTCTTTTGTTGCGTACATGGGAATGACAAAAGCTACTATACTATAGTATTATTACATCAAAATCTGTCTAAAATGACATTCTTATTGCTGTCTAACCACAAACAGTGCCTCTGTTTTCGTCTATTAACAGCCATGGAAGAAGAGCATGGACACATGTGTGGTTTATTTTTTGCCTTATCCAGATTTGGAAGATCAGCTGGTCTTTATGTCAGATGGTCTTCATGCATCCCCAGGAACTGTGGAAAAGATACTTCTCCTTATGAACGCGTCTCTTTATCTCCCTCACCACTGAATTCTGACAATTTCATAGGAATCTTTAGTGCTTTGCAGATGCTTGTCATGGACACTTCCAAAAGCCCATATTTTCACTTGGCCATGTTACCCACGGTATAAATCTGGCCGCTTTTTGCAATTGAAAAACTCCCACAAATACCAAAATATCAAAAGCTGAGATTGTTATATTGTTGAATACAAAGCATGGTGTTATCCTGTGGAAGCAATCATTTTAAAAAAAAACAACGAGGAATAAGAGACAAGTGATCCAATTCTGATTTTGTGACAATGCTGTTAAGTCTTGTTTATAGAATTCAGAGGGAACTCTCAAAAAAGGTAATGCTGGGGTTTTTTGAGTATGTCAGAAGAAGTAGAGAACATCTGTAGTAGTTTTCTAAATATTTAGGTTTCTACTTTGTTGGCCAAAGCAACATATCCTCTGAAGCCTCAGGAATCTTTGTATAAGATTCACCTCAGGATAGCCATTCTAGATGGCACATACTGAACCTGACCTTTCTCAGCTTTAACTTGGAGAGATGTCCAGAGATACTAAAGAAAAAGCAGGCCCAAATTTGCTTTGTATTCCTTTCTCTGAAGGTAATTTGGAATTAAAATCTAAAACTCACACAGCTGACTGAAAAGTCTGTAAGTCAAGTCTCTTCCTGGACATCTGGTTGCAATCTGCTGTTATTCTTCAAGACAGAGACTTCTGGGCAGTTGAGAGAAAATGCTGAAACACAGTCCTTGTGGAATATGTGATAGTCAGCACCAATGAGCCTTCCAGGTCATTGCACTGGATCAGTCTCTGAGATAGGGTCATTCCCTTCATCTGTCTGATCTCTCTGGAGCTATTGTTTCCCATTCTACTTTGAATATTGTGTGCTTAATGCCATTTTCCCAGGTGTGTGGTCTAGAATGTTTCTGGCAGCGGTATTCCAATTAAGGCTAAGGACATCTTAACACAATTAGAGGGAGCTAAGTCTCTAGGTGTCCTCCTCATTACCACAAACACTGCTTGGCTTTAAAAAACTCCTGCTGAGAACCTGAATCTCTGGCAGGCTTTTCTGCTGACCTTAGATCTGTTTGTGGAGAGTATGCTGGGACACTTAATCCCAGGGCATGTTCATTTTAAATTCAGCAGCAGCAGGAATTTTGTGGAGAGGTTTGCTAGAGTGGTACTGTTCAGTGGACACATCTTCAAAGAACACCCAAGGGACTTTAACAAACAGGGCATGGCAAATTTTATGTTTGGAGCTGAACTGGTGCTTGAGATTATGTATTTAGCACAGTCCTGAACCTTCAATTTCTCCTGTTCAGAATCTTATGCACCCAATAACTAATGCAGAAGATTATTTTTTCGTCACTTCCATTTCCTTCTACTCATTATTGTATGCCTATGCTATGTAAGAATCACATAATTTTGCCATGGGATTTTGACAATTGATTGCACAGAATTATATAATTGGAAACTTTCTGAACTAGCAAAACACTGCTTCAGCTCTGACTTCTTTATGAAGTCAAGGTATCTAAGCATTCAGAGTGCTGAAAAAATGCATTATTTAAACACTCAGGTCATATGTGGAGATGTTCACATTAACCATAAACGTGTTTTATATTGTCAGTTCTTCTCAACATATAATATGTCTTTTATTTCCTTGTTATCTGCAAAGCTGTAGAAACTAATTTCCATTTAGTAAGGCACAATCAGGTCATGGAAATTGCTGGTCCTCTTAGCTGGACACTGGACTAGGAGGACATGTCATCACCACACTATGCACAATTTAATTGTGCTTCAGATGGACTGAACTTAGCTATGAATTCCAAGTACAGTTTAAGTATGCAGTGTTAAAATAGCAAATTACATTCAGTAAAATACTCTGACTTGGTAGTGTCATGGTCAAAAAAGTCACCAAAGTCTTTCTGTTCCACACTTTTGCTTTTCCACTGGGATTTTTACAGGGTATAGAAACCTCACTAACAATCGAAAAGTAAAACCAAATCAAAACAACAATAAAAAACAATAAAACAGCCAAACAAAACCCCCACAACAACAGCAACAACAAAACCTCCAAGCCAACTAAACAAAAAACAATGCTCTAAATGGAAATATATTTGTTTGCTACAGAGTTCCAGAACATGGATGCTAGTTGTTCATATGTCAGGATGTCTCCCTTTTGTTTCCCCTAGATAAAAGGAAAAAGGGAGCTATCACCTGCAATTTTGGATAGTCCTCATAGCCTGAAAGACTCTACAGATATGCAAAGGTTACTTATGCAACACTCTACTACTAACCATAAAGTGAAAAATCTTGACTTTTTCTTAGCAGTAATTTTTCTTTATACAATCAAACTGACAGTGCTACCCAAATAAAAATGCACTCTTAACTACTAATCATATGCCTTCTCATAAGATCATAAAAAATAGTGAAAGTTTTTAATCAGAATTACTTCTAACTAAAATGGAATTCAGGATAATATTGGTACATCTATTTTTGGAGTTCTCTGTGGCTTTGACCTTATCTCTTCCTTCATGAACTTCAATATTTTATGCTGAGTGGATTCTGGGTTTCTGGTTGGCTTTCCTTGTCTGTGACATTTTAATGATAGTTTTCACTTTTTGATGTTCTTTTCAGTGTCTGTGTCCTGAGGATATTCTATTGGTTTATGGGATGCTTTTGACTGCAAGTCCTTGGGATAATGATAGCACCATGTGCTGGTTTTGGATGGGGTAGGGTTAATTTTTTTCAGTCCATCAGGTAAGGTGCTGTGTTTTGGATTTGTGCTGAATACAGGGTTGATAACCTAGAAATGTTTTTGTTATTTCTGAACAGGGCTTACACAGAGCAAAGACCTTTTCTGCTTTATCCCACTGCACAGCTGGTGAGGAACCTGGGAGTACGTGGGAGGCTGGGGAGAGACCCAAGCTGACCAAAGGGACATTCCAGACCCTCTGACATCCTGCTCAGTACTTCATGCTGCGTGCAAGAAGGGGGAAGGAGGGGACATTTGGGGTGATGGCATTTGTCCTCCCAAGACCCTGTGAGGCCTGAAGGGGCCCTGCTGCCCTGGAGATGCAAAACACCTGCCTGCCAATGGGAAATGGTGAATGAGCTCTTTGGGGGCTTTTGCTTGTGTGTGTGGTTTCTGCATTCCCTATGCAACTGAATTATTCTCCACCTGTGAGTTTTCCAGCTTTTACCCTTCCAGTTCTCTGCCCAGTCCATCCTGCTGGTGGGACATTAGGCGAGAATGGCTGTGTGTGGTGCTGGGTTGGTGACTGGGGTTAAACCACAACTCACAGCCACAGAGGATTCCTCATCTACACAAATGAATTTATTGGTCCCAGAGACTTACTTGGAACTGCAGAGGAAATGTGAAGCTGATCTGCAAGTGTAACATTCAGCACTTCATAACCAGAGCAGGTACCTGCCAATGACAGATAAGGATTTCCTTGAAATTCCATTTTTCTTATCAAAACCTTAATTTGTTTGAGCTGGAAAGTGAACATTTGAATGCATGAAAGATGAAATCTAAACTTTGCTGAGTGAAAGGTTTCATCAGTGTGTACTGACATAGAATCATCGAACCACAGAATTATAGCATTATAAATGTTTGGGGTTGGAAGGGACCTTAAAGGTCATCTAGTTCCAACCTCCCTTCAAGAGGCCAGGTTGCTCAGAGCACCATCCGAACTGGCCTTGAACACTTTCAGGGATAGGATATCCACAAGTTCTCCGGGAAACCTGTTCCAGTGTCTCACCACCCTTACAGCAAAGAATTTCTTTCTAACATCTAATTTAATCTCTTCTTGTAGTTTAAAACCCTTCCCCCTTTTTCTACCACAATCTGCCCCACTAAAATGGTGTATTTCATAGATTTCAGAAATCTCTACCTGAAACACCATCAAGACTATTTTTTCTCCTCCACAATTTAAAAAACATTATAAGCAAGCCTTTTTGCATTTTCTTTTGCTTTTTATGCTTTTTTCTCAATGAGAAAGGTTTTTCCATTCCTTTTTGACATGAAATTTCTGTGTAAAAAACCTCCCAGTCCTCTTTATTTGCAAAAATAGCCGAATGTACAGCTTTAACCTAGAGGGAGGCAGACAATTAGAGGATATTGAGATTTCTAAGGATGCCTTCCTATTTTTATGTTCTATCATTGAATGTTAATAATGAAAATTTTTGGAATGCAACATGATGTGCCTGAAAGCAGAGAGTTCCACAGATATGATCTTTAAATTTATTTTTATTAGTACTCACTGTACCGTGTCATGTGTACTTCCCCTTTCTGGATGTTGTATATGTTGTATAACCATACAAATTATTTCACCAAAAATAATTTTCTGTAGAGGAAATGGATACTCCTAAAGGCACAGTACCATATTCCTGTCATTGGTCTGGAATTTAAACCCTGTTTTCTCTCATAAATGGATGTAAAAATCCAAGATATAGTGTCTGTAAGAGGTAAGTATGTGTTCTGAAAATCAAATTGTTGAATTTTCTTTTTTTTTCAATAATATCTCTTTCTAGAGTTTTCCATCATAATGAATGAATGTTTTTTCCTGCATTCAGTTATTTTTTTTTTCCTGCATTCTAATTCTATTTGGGTTTTGGGGCTGTTTTTTGGGTTTTTTTGGGGGGGGGTTTCTTTTTTTTTTGGTTGGTTTTTTTGGGGTGGTTTTTTTTTTTTTGGTTGTTTTTTTTTTTGTTCAACATATTTTTTCCTTCAGTCAGACAAGTCCGTCTGGTCTGTGTCAAACCTATGTTTTACTTGGCAAGGTCTTCATGAGTTCCTTCCATTAAATGAAAATCTACAGGGGCAGTGTGTTGACAGCCTGTGTAACAACTCAGAGGCTTCTGTTCACAAAATGAATTCTCTATGTGTTGAAGAACTCGTAAACTTTCTTTTCCAAAATTGTGTCTGTTACATGATCAAGGTATTCACAATATTAAAATAACTGTGCCATGATTAGGACTTTGATTGCTAATAATGATCATGATTATCACCATAAAGATTCTTTTTATTCATACTTAATCAGCTAACAATCCTGACATTTTGCTTTGTCACATGAAAGGTGGGGTTTTCAAGTGATTGAGATGACTTTTGTATGTTCATTTATATGTTAGATATTAACAAGGAGTAATAAATATGCAAATAATTTCTTAGGGAAACTGAATTCTCTGTTATTGGAAGTTAAGATTAAGCACCTTTTGAAAGCACTTGAGACACAGCCACTGTTAGTCCCATACGTGGACAGGAGAAAAATGGTGTGAACATTTGTGTGATTAACAGACTTGATAAGGAGTCAGAGATCTGAAGACCATCCGAAGTGGTGTCAGGAAGCAGTTGTGATAGAGTTAACTTTAGCAGCTGCAGCATCAAACAAACTCAAGACACTCTTCTACTGTGGCCAGTGCAGAGCCCTTTGTATTCTCTAGATCATACAACAAGAGAGAAAAGGAGCAGCATTCTGAGCATGTGCTTTCTTACCTACGTTGAAACTTGGATTTTCATATGTCGCATGTCCTTTCTCCCTTAGTATCTTTGTCATCAAGAAAAGAAAAAAAACAAAAACAAACCTAGAAACCCTTGTTTAGCAACTAATTCCAAACTGGGTATGTAATTCTGGAAAGCCTTTCAGCCAGAGGATCATTGCTCAGCCCAATCCCTTAACCCAGATGTAACCTCACCAAGTGTTTAACGGAATTCTAAATTTTTTGTCCCAAATTCTGCCAAGAGGAGCCTCACAAAAGGGAAGGCATTTCAGCCTTCAAACCCTAAATATTTTGCCTTTATTTACTTCCGTAGGGATTTCTCAGTATTTGGGGATTTCTCAATATTTAACATTCTTATTGTCTAAAATCCCAGATTAATCCTGTTCTTAATTAACTTTCTTCTGATTTATAGCATCCTCTTTTCCTAGGCACTTGGTAATTCAGAATAATGGATTTAGATCATGATCCCCTATTTCTTTATTGTCATCAAACTGAAAAGTTAATTTCAAATGAAAGATGTATGAAACCTTACTGTAATATAGAAATACTTGACATTCACTGTTGGAAGATACACAGCTGTATTTCTCATGGTGGCAGATAAATTAGAAAACTTGCAAGACAAAAATTGACTTCCAAAACCAAAGAAACCATAGACTTTCATGTGTGTATCTACACATGCTAACTCATGAGTCAAAAGTAAAGATTATGTTTGATTATATGAATTGTTCTTTATGTTTGATAAATAAACCAGGAGAGATTCTCGTTTTATTATGCTGAATAGCTTTTTTGCAGAAACCTATTGTGCCTTTTGGGAAATAAGGTGCTCCTCAGCAAGGTAAAGTGAACAATGACCTTTACTATCATGTTCTGTGTTATAAGAGGACAGTAAGGTCATCATTCCTTGTGTAAAATTTCTACAAGTGCTTGGATTTTGTGGGTTAGTTTCTTGTTGCCATTTAACTTATGCAATCAATTTGGGATTTTTTCCTTCTCCTGGAAATAAATACACCACGACACTAACTGGTGATGCCATAAAGAGCTGTGAATTAATATGCCCGAATCTTTCAAGTGTACTATAATTCTCAGGAAAATCTTATATTGGTTCACACTTTATTCTGCAATATTCTCAATGTACAGTAACCATTTTTCTGTGCTATTTTACACTGGTTTTTCTACAAACTTTGTGTAGCAATGCTATTGCCTTTCAGGAGGCCAAGTGATAAGTGGATAGCAAAAGGATTATCTCATATGCAATCTGAAAAAGTAATCAGCAAGTAGTTTAAGTCCAGTGTGAAAAGTTGTAAATTGCAATTTGAGTTTTGGGGCATGTCTATAAGGGACAATCTAACAGTAACAAAGTCATGGCCTATAAATGGAATTTTTTTATTTCTATCAACTTTTACATATGAAAAAAAGTTATTTAAACTAATTTTTCACTGTTGCTTTCAGATAGTTTCCATCCTCATTCTGATCTTAAGGTCTATGCATCTAGTTAAAAAAACTCTTATACAACAACTCATTTAATGTAAGGGAGAAATGCTTTGCATGAGGATGCTAAGTTATTTTGACTATGTGCTTTAAAATCAGCTTTTGCCTTTTTTATCCTGTTACTGAAAATTACTTACAAAAATGCTTTTCAAGCAAAAATATTAGTGGTCCTTGAACAAGTGCTCTAAAATTCATTTAGCATCCTTTATCACAAGTTGCAGAAATAATGGGATATTTAGACTTTTAACTAACAGAAAAATGAAATTCGTATTTCAGCTGCTGTCCAAGAGAAGAGCCTGGTATAACTAACCCAAACCCCCAGAATGATTCTGCTCTTCACTGAGGTTTTTCTATTAGGAAAAACCTTCCTGAATTACATTCTATACCTCAGCAAGGACAATTTTGTGAGCAGAAGCAGCAAAATGCACAAGAGAAATCACCAGGTATTGGCAGTTTTCTCTGCAGTCTTGGAAAGAGTTACTTAGAGCACAGTGCTCCTCTCAAGAAGAAGAGATCTCTCTGAAATATGGATAGAATTAGCAAGGGATTTTACCATTGTAACCACTTGGAGCTGCACCTGGAGCTGAAGTAACCAGGAAAACTGTGTGAAATATAAAACAGGTCACTGTAGTGAGGGCCTTCTTAGGCTGACCTCCTTAGGTGCTTTTTTGAACACAACTCCAAGAAGTATGATAAATCCATGGTGGTGATCTAATCTTACTGCTGCAGAGGTTTAACATTCAAAACAGCGAAGTCTCCATTTAAAGCCAAGTATCACCACCTAATAAAGGCCATAGTGGAAAAGCTGAGGGACCTTTTCATTTAAGAAATAGTAGCTTATTCAATCCATAGAACTACCAGCTTCACCATCCATTTTAGATGGAAGTACTTCCCGTTGAGTAAAATCATGATCATATTCTTTCTCTAATGATGATGGCGTGAAGGATCCCATCATGCAGATAGGGGAAATCCTAATTTTTTACTAACCCTGGAAGAACAGTAAGTTGAAAGTCAGCCAGAGAACAAAATAGATTGTTATTTTCTTCTAGTAAACATTCAGAAAACTGTTGTGTTACTCCAAAGGGGAAAGGTGTCTACAACAGATCATGTTCTTTTGCAGCTCTGCTGTGATCAGCAGGGAAAATAAAATCATGCAAGAAAGGTGTCACTCCCATCCACAGTACTGAGTAGAAAAAAGCTGATATTAAGAATAGAGTTTTTTTCCCCACATATTCCAGGAAGTGGCATAATTCAATTATGTTTTATTAACATATAGACATTATATTAGAGAATATTTAAGGACAAAAATTTCATAATAAGCATTGATACATTAAAATTGAGCAAAATAAAATTTGTCTTTTATACACTCCTTTTAACAAAGCCTAGTGACCACATAGAAAGGAAACTGTACTAATAGAATTTTCAAAAAAATACTACTTCAGTGGTATAGACTGGATAGGAAATCTGAGCCAAATTAAATCTGTCGACCATTTCCTAGATATTATGGAGCCACAAGATTCTGCCTTAATTGCACAGAGTTAGTTAGTGTTAGGTCGGCAACTGTGTTCCAAGAAAGCAGTGATATTTTAAACCAAGTAGACTTTCCAGATGACAGAAACAGTTAAGTAAGCATTGTAAATTACATAGATGATTGTCAACAATGAGAAAGACATTTCTTTCCAATGTCAAAAACAATATTTCCTAATTTAAATTTAAAAAAATAACCCAAAGTGATTTTCTGGGAAAGATACAGTCTTAACAAATTTACCAAGAAAGCATTGCAGTCATTGTGCTAGCTTGAGCTAATATGATGATGGTTTATTCTCATAAATACAATATACAGCATCATGAGACTGTGGAGATACGTCTTTCAAATCTGAGAAGTGCATGTCACAGACACACCAAACAATAATTATAAAACACAGATATACTGAAAACAATAAAATTATGCAAAAAATTATAGTCTTCAATGGTAATTTAAATTAACGATATCCAAAAGTTCACAAATTCAAAGTAACACATTGATACTAATGTTAACTTGTAATAAATATATTATAGTATTGTAATGTATTGAATTCTTGTCTATCACTTACCACAGATCATGACAAAATTACATGTGGCACTAGTCTATGAAATAAGTAACGGAGTTCAATACATTTACTATTCAGAAACTACAATCACTAACATCAGGAATAATAATGTCCTGAAATTATTTTAATCCCCTTCTGTGTATGTTAGCACATATAAGTACACTTCTCTATTTGAGTTAAATTATCTAGTAAAATTACTGGCAATATTCACTTTTTGATTATCATGCTCATCTTGGACAACCTTATGCAAAATCCTTTGAAACAGCTTCTATAAAGTTTGGAGCAGACATGAGTATTGTAAATGTGCAAATGATGGCAAAAAGGGTAAATGCAACCAGACATAATCTGTCTATGACAGCAGCTGCAAACTTCCATTCACTGCAGATCTCTTCACCCTCATCTTGTTTCCTGAACCGCATCGCTATGAACTGGACTTCCTCCAGGATCTTCACCATCACTGGAAGAGTGTCCATTAAAGCTTTCTTTTGCACAAGCTCAATATCTTCTGCCAAGGGGCAGGTCATCTTCCCACCTTTGCTGCCCAGGTCGTTCTGCTGTGGGCAGCACGGGCTCTCCATGGCGTGGTAGCTGTAGATGGTGTTGCCATTGCTGGACTGGTGCCCGGGAAGGACGCTCACTTCCATGCTGTTCACGCTCAGCTGCTGCTTGGAATAGCTGTACTTGCAAGAGAGGGGCTTTATGTTTTCTCCAGGTTTTTTCATTCGTAAAAACCAAGCACACCAATTCAGCAGGACGACGCGGACCTGAAAGAGAGTTACCGTGGCAGAAATACAGGAGACTCTTCATCATTTAAAAAGTTTGTGACTATTACAGTTGGTCTGCACAGTTTCTTAGAAATACTGATGGATTTCTGCGTTCTCCAGCTATCTGCTTTCAAAATGTTCAGTAAAAAATGGTTATTTGAGGGTCTAGCCTTCTACTAAGGATAGCCCTTTTTTAGATCTGTCTTGAACATAGGGATTTTCAATGCCCACTTTGCTTATAAAGCAAAAGAGATGTAAAAATCTTACTTTACAAAATGGTCCTTGGAGACTCATCTTTATTAAAGACTTTGAGATGTCTGCAATTGAGCAGACAGCCCAAAATTGGCTGCGTGGTTTTCAAACATTTCTCAGATTGTAAGGAAAGAGATAAAGTTAAATATTTTTGGGTGTCAATGTTTAGATTTTGCTGACAGATTCTAGAACATTTCCCAGCCCCATTGCTATTGTTTACCTCTAAATAAAAGACCTTGGTGGGGTTTTCATGGATTTTTTGAAAGCTATTTTATACTTCTTTGAGGAGTTCAACTACAGCAAGCTTTTTTTTTTCAAAAGAGTAAATCTATTACATTTAGCAGTTCAAAATCTAAGTGCCGCTATTAACTGCTGTCATTTTCCTGTGTGCTGGTGCATCACGAGATGCTCTAACGTGCACATGGCAGATTGTGCCTCATATGCTTCTTGTCAAGGTCATTAAGTGAGCTAACTCCAGAGAGTGCTTCCAGAAATTTTTTCCAGTGAACTGACCTTCAGATGTTTGGTCTGAGCCTGAGCCTGCTAGAATTCCTACTGGTAACATATAAGGCAGGAAAAAGGCTGTGGATTCAGTAATGTCTTGTGTGAAGAGCAGCCAACTAAATTAGCAAAATCTTGTAATTATAAGATCCTCCAGGTGTTATGCGCTCAAAAAGGGCATTTACAATGCACTTGAGAGGGACCCTCCATGCATACAGGCCTCTTTGCTGACTTTATTATCCTGGTTGCAAGCCAAACAATCTGACATCAAGAAGGAAAGAGATGTGGCCTCTGGTTTTCCCTTTGAGCCTTGACTTTCAAGAACTCCCTGTGTAATCCTGCTTACTTTGGTCATGTTTTACTTGGGACCACATTTTGACTGCAAAAATGTTTCAGATGCAGGAAAAATTGACTCCTGTATTTGCACAGTACAGATACAGGAATGGGAAAATTACAGCTAGCACTTAGAGCTACTGCTGTAATGACAAGCATAATTTCAGAAAGGAGGAAGCCTAAGTAATCACAGATAGGAATAATAATAATAATAATAATAATAATAATAATAATAGCCAAAACCAATGACCAGTGAAAGGCAGTTACACAATTTTTTAATTCTGCAATGTGAGCTCTTTTATGTCACAGTCCTGTAACATTTTCTGTGAGCTGCTTTGCTTCTCTCCCTCTAGTCAATGTTTTGTTCTTCATCATTGTCATGGTTTTGGCTGGAATAGAGTTAATTTTTTACCTAGTAGCTGGTACAGCATGGTGTTTTAGATTCAGTATGAGAATAATGTTGATAAAATACTGATGTTTTGGTTGTTGGAAAGTAGTGCTTACCCTGAATCAAGGACTTTTCAATTTTCTGTGCTCTACCAGTGAGCACATGCACACAGTGCCATGAGGAAGCATAGCCAGGACAGCTCACCTGAACTAGCCAGAGGGATCTTCCAAAAGGATATAAAGTGTGGGGAGTTGGTTGGAGGCTGTCAATTGCTTCTCAAAAACAGGCTGTGCATCAGTCAGCAGGTGGTGAGCAATTGTATAGTGCATCACTTGTTTCTCTTGCATTTTATTACTCTCTCTCATCATTGCAGTTATTATTTTTTATTATTGTTACTCATTATTATAATTAATATTATTCATATTATTATATTGTATTCTGTTTCAATTATTAAACTGTTCTTCTCTCAACCCACAAAGTGTTGGAGTTTTATTCTCACCATCACTAGGGAAGGGAGCTGGGATGTGAGCAACTGGCTGTCTGGTACTTAAATGCCAGCTAGATTTAAACTATCAAAGTCCTGCAAGACTGTTTTCCATTATTCATATTATTTTGCTTTAAATATTTCATTATTTTCTCCACAGTCACCACAAACAAATAGTTACCCATAGTGCTGCAGCCTGAAAAACAGATTCTACCTTTAACTGAACTTAATTATAATGTGCTCAGACTGCTCATGGACACAAAATGGGAAAACATGGAACAAAATAAAGGTCTTAATTTCTAGCAATGTGTCAACAGTGTCATTTGCAAAGGGGAGAGAGAAGTTAATTCTACAGGAGTGTGAAATTCCAAAACACTTAGTCAGACAAACTTTCTTATTAGAAAATGTTAATACATCTGCCTTAGCTCTGAAAGGATACATGAGGTGAAAAAGCACTTTTATATTGGAATGCTGCTTTTTCCTTCAAGACAGAGTTTTTATTCCTTAGGGAAATTACTTTTATAATTACAGTCAAACCCATTTCCCATAGAAAAATAAGTACCCAGAAGACAGTAACACAGCTTTTAATTAGCTTGGATTTCAAATGCCCTATTTCCTTGAAAACACAGACACTCAGGCATCAATCTGTTCTTGTCATAACAATTACTTCAAGAGACAGCTGCAGCATACAGGTTTTTGGATTACAGCTGTATGAAAATATGAATCTACACTTTCACCTGCATTGTCGTATATGGAATTCTATGAAGGAACTACACAGGTACAGCTGTCTTTAGAGGTCAACAACCCCTCTGTGAGCCTCTCCTATCTATAATACAGCTGTACTCCTAGCTTCCATCACAGCCACCAGTCTGGCCTAGCCCAGAGCAGACAGTCTCCAGTTAAAGCTCTCTTGATAAGGGACATCTGCACCTAGGAGAACTGTGCATGTCTGAGTTTGAACCATATCAACAGAGAAGCCTGAAACACAACAAACCTGCACAGTTTTAAGCACAGCAAAGAGCCAGAGTTCTCTTGCCTTTTCCCACAAAAACCCTTCTTCCCTCAGTGCTTGGTCTCTCTATATCTCTTTACCATGAAACAGTCTTGGCTATCAGTGGAGAAAGGTCAGTTGAGCTGTAGTCCATACCTGATGTTATCCACTCCCAAACAGCTCCTTAGCTGGGCCTTCTTTAGCATTTTTTTTCCATGCTATCTCAGCAGACATTATCAAAAGTGTCCATCAGCCAGCAGCTCTCATTTCTCAACTGAGTAGACAACAAATGCCCTGACTGTACACCTTGGATTTAAATTCCTCTCTTGGAAAAAGCTGGTTTGCAAGTCATCAAAGATTAATAGAAAGGAAGACACAATTCTAAGCAATGGTATAAGGAAAATGAACACCTACAGAGAGGATAAACACTAACAGGCCCTCTCCTCCCTCTTCTATTGCAAAGTGCAAGCACAGACCCCTTGAGAGACAGGCAGGGAAAAATCTGCTCAACTGTAAATGGTTTAGAAAGCAGCTGTGTTTAGGAAATGCATCCATTCAAATCTTCTGGGTCTGCAGAAGCTCCCACACATGCCAAATTGTCCAATGCCTCTCCCTGCAACGGACTCCAGCAGACAAATCCATTTAAGCAGGAGGTGAGAACAGTCCTGTAACACTATCCAATTAATCAGGGCTAGAGCTTGCAATAAGTTATGCCTGGCTCTGACATGAAGAGAACATTGTGGGAATAAGTAAATGGTAAGGGCAGCAGCTGGTACTGGAAATGCAGAAAAATGTAATGCAACAAATTTTCTTCTTTCTTAAGCTACTTCTTCACTTCAGGTTTTTGTTTTTTTTTTACTGAGCAAAAGTCATTCAAGGTGTCTGTAAGAAACACCTGACATAGGTGGACAGGCAAAACCAAAAAAAAAAAAAAACCAAGAAAAACCCCAAAACAGCAACAAAAATAATAGAGACTAACACAAATTCTAACAACTGAGCCTTGGCTATGGCTTGTAGAGTATAAGCGCTTACTTTTATGGGGTCAGCCTCTTCCCTACACACTTGGCATTCACATTTTTCCTCCTGAGATCCCTCAGCCCTGTAAACTTGTCTGGTCTGCACCTTTTGCAGTCTATCATCTGCACTTCCCAGTTATGCTTTCCTCAGTTTTTGCTTCCTGATGGCATGTTGTGTAATGTATGTCAGTTCAGCTGTCAGGCCACTGAACAAGGTTTCTCCTGAATGAGAATTTGTGTTTCCAGACAAGAAAACATGAGACTGGTAGAGAGCAAGAGCTGACTTGCAGGGCCTGTGAGGTGGACTAACATGAGGCATTATGTCTGGGCTAGTCAAAAAGCAATAAAATGGGTTCTGTTACACTGCTGCAAAATCTGTCCATGACGATATCTGAAAAATGTTTCCCATATATGTACCCTCAGGTTTTGCCTACAAGCTGGTTCATCCAGAATGCACATTCTCTGCTGCCTTGAAAGTAAGAGGTTTTTTAATCATACAGCACTTTGGGAAATAATTGGGAAATGTCAGGATAATTGTGTAGCATGAAAAATGTGGTGAACAAGATATCAGAGGATGTTGTACAACCAGTCTCCTACAAACAGGGTGGTAGATAGTTGACTGTGACTATCTGCTTCTGCTTTTGTCCTTTTTCATTCTCTGAACACAAGCATATCTTGCCTATTTTAAAATCTTTTAAATAGATAGAACATAATTTTCTTTTAACTTGAAAATCTAAAGGAAACATTCCATTTGAAAGCCAGCTGGCATTGGAGCCAGACCTCTCTGGGCTGACAAAGCCTGCTGCTGCAGAGAAAAGAGGGTTCACATGCTAATGCACTGGGAATAGATCAAATGGCTGCAGACAAACTGCCCAGTAGAGACTAGTGCTTGTTTAGCACATTCTGTCACTTGGGTGGTGAATGAGATAACTTTGCAATGACTCAACCACTCCATCATAATATTGAAAACAAAGGCCAAATAGGAGGAACTATTTTTAATGGAGAATAGGAGAAACTGGCTTTAGTGGAAAAACACATTTAGTATGCTTGCTCTTTCCTTTTAATTGCAAACAAAAGCATCAACTACGCTGTTTGTAACTGACTCTTCAAATTAATGGAAAACTACTTCTGCCTCTCACCTATAACAAGTTAACAAGTTTATTGTAGCTTTTAGACAATTTTCTTTTCTTTCAGTAGTAACCTCCTGAATGTTTCTCACCAAAGCTGCTTACCCATTTGGGCATCTTTCCTGCTTGGGGGTCATGATGGTGAAACTGCAGAACCAGCACTGTTACCACCACAGACAGACCAACGATGACCATGATGCTAGCGAAATACTGAGCTGCAAGCAAAAGGAGGACTTGGTTACAGGGGGGGAAATACAAGGAGCACATAATATTATTCCTTGGCTATGCCTCAAGAGCTACATTTGAGAAGCACTGCATCACATCTGAACACCCTCTTCTCTGGTTTGCTGCACTGGAGCATTTGAGCTGTGTATCTGCTCAATTCCCTTCTCTCCTGTGAGGGCAGGCCCTGAACACATGGAAGGTGAAAACTGTTCGGGTTTTGTCCCTGAAAAGGAGTCCAGGGCCTCACAGTAAGAAGACCTTTGTGCTTGCTGCCAGGACAGTGAGGAGTTGAGCTGACAACATCCACTGAACACCAGCATTCCCAGTCCTAGGCCTTACATGGTACCAGCAGAGGTGCTGGAGGAGTTGCTGTCCTCTTGGTGCCTCTGCATCCCTCCAAAAAGTGTCACCAGTTCCCCACCTTTGCACCACTACTGCTCCCAGGTGGCTAGGCATATTTCTCATTACTCTTCTTAGCACTCAAGACCACTTCTTCCAGTTCCTATCAAGTACACTAAAGCCTCTTTGAATGCTAAATTTTAATCTGCCGTACAGGAAAGAAACCAAGATCTTGAAAGCCAGAACTGAGGCTTGAAGCCACATCTCCTAAGTGGCAGTACAGCTTCCTCATGCCAGAAGTGAGGTTGATGCGCTGGAGTGTAAAGCAGAATTGCCCAAGGGGTAATGACATTTGAAGGCTTCAGTGGCAAAATACCAGGGAGCATTACTGTTGGCTGACATAATGGTGCAATGTGGGAGAGCACATCACACTGCCCCGGACTGCAGCCTCTTGCAGCCCCCGGCCCTCCCTCCTGTAGCCTGAAGGTAAAGTAAAGAAATCAATCAAAGCTCCAAAGCAAGCTTTGTTCTCCCTGTGTTCCTTAATACCAAATCCTACTCCTTTGGGAGCAAAAAGCTTGTCTACAATAAGGAGGTTCTAAGGCCTTCCTGAAAACAACGCTGGAATTGCTTCAAGAGGTATGGCTTTTCATGACAAAATTAATTACGTATCTAGATTAGAAGAATAGTCCCAAGGGTGAGATGAATTTGAAGGTCTCTATTGCACTTATTCATAGAGAGGAGAGTCAACAAGCAGGCAGAAGCAGAGCAAACCAGGTTTCATGGGAGTTGTTACATGTCCCATGTTACAGAAACACAGCAGTGTTGATATTGTTGGTTTAATTACTGCCATGAGTGAGTAAATAACTTCATTAAACTCTATGTATTTTGATGCCACCAGGCTTCAAAGGCCTGAAATAGTCCATTTAAAATGGCTTTAGCTAAGATTTTTCACATATCCTGGGAAAATTAGTCACAGGGTTAAACTTGGAAACAACCTGATAATATCTGACTGAAGATCCTAGCCAATGATTAGCAAAAGCATTGATGCTCCCAAGTGTTTTTGTGCTGTAAAGCCAGGAACAGATGTCAGGAAACTGCTGTATAGAACAGCTGTTAAACAGAAAACAGTTCTCTCCAGAACAGCCTGGGAACCAGAAGGGAGCCAGGGACCCATAAAGAAAGATATTTTATAGTTTTGCCTGGTGGTAGGCAAGGAAGAAGCTGGAGATGTGTCATCTGCATTTTGAGGGGAGGAGTGGGGTGCTCCCATTCAAGGTACCCTGAAGTCTTCAGTTGGAAAGTGAGGATGGAGGACATAGTGCACGGTACTTGAGCCCTATGTGTTAGTGTGAGGCAGTCAAATGTGTACAAGACATCTCTGAAATCTGGCAGGTAGATCTATGCCCATCAGGTAGGTGCAGGTGCTGTATACAGAGAGAAAGTCACAAAGTCCTGGAAATGCCCAGCACAGCTCTAAGGCTGGATTTTGGCAGCCCTAAAGAGACAACAGTGAAAGTGGAGGAAAAATATAGCAATAACTGGCACAGCTGCTGGTCTTTCACATCTCTAGCCGGAGATATGATTAGTTCTACCTTCTCCTATCACACAAAAGGAGGCTGTGCCTCCTTTTGTGTGACAGGAGAAGGTAGAACTAATAGCCATTGATCACAAAGGAATTGCTACACATCCCCACGCATCCCCTGGACTGAAAACTCTGACTGTCCTTACAATCTAGAACCAGGCAGGGATGGCCAAGACCCTGGTCCAGACTCACTGACCACTCCCCTGTAAGGGAAGAGAAGGAAAGCCCTCAGAACTCCGTGGGTATGCCCACAAGGCAAAAAGAAAAAAAAAAGGGTACGGCTCTACTCACTCAGCATTTTCTGATTTTTCTTCCAGGGTTTAATCCTACATCCTCTCTTTCCTGGCAGCAGAAAAACATAGTCTTACTGCAGCAGGAGAACTGATGAGGAAGAGTCCTGTGCTGTCCTCCATGCACCTCCTTAGAAGCATGGCCTAATCTTCCAGTCTGCTCATTTCTGTTCCTGACAGTCTTTTGCCCTTGCACCAGGAAGGTAAAACTCATCACTTGGTGACAGCTACAAGGGCTGCTGTCCCTGTTCACCTGTGATGAGCCAATTCAGTTTTGTTATGCCTCAACAATGGTTGTCAGAGGCACGCAGGGCAAGGGTTGCACTTGTGCCACATCCAGGAGGCAGCTAGGAGAAGATGGAGGAAAGCCTTGTCTCTGGGCAGACTTTGCCTGGCCACCAGTTCATGTCCCACATGGGACAGGCAGTCCCATGAGCAGGGGAACACTGAAGACACTGTACCCCAGAGACACTCTCCAGTCAGATGGCAAAAGGTCTCTGCCTATGGACTGCTCTGGGACATCAGACTGGGCCAATGGTCTCCTGTCAGCAGGCAAACTTTGGGAGGAACTGGGGGCATAAAAAGTAACAGCATTATAAGCCTTGGGGGCTCTTTAGGGCCTGTTCTATCCTTTTGTCCTTTTGGGAGCCTCTTGAGTCTTAAGCTTTTGCCCTGGCCCCAGCTGACCTTCGGGCTCTCCAGCCCTCACTGGCTCTTGCTCACCCATGTGTCTGCCCTGCCTTCCTGTGTCCCTGAGCAGTGCCCTGCCTCCTCCGTCTCTGCAGCCCTGCCTGAGCCATCTGCGTCCAACCCTGCTGGCCTCCGAGCCTGCCCACCACCGTGATCCTCGCCGCGACCCTGTCCAGGGTCCTGCCCTCCGGCCCGATCCCTCTCCCCTCGCGTCCAGCCACTGCAAGATCTGTCTACAGGCAGACAGTGTGCCCAGCCTCGGGACAGCAAGGGCACTCCCCAAACTCTGGAGGTAATGCCCTCTTTTTCCCTCTCTCCTCTCTCTCTCTCCCATTTTTCTTCCTCTTGCTCCATCTTCTCTAGCTCTCTTTAGCAGAGTAAATCCTTTTTATTTTGTCTTTTCATTGCCAATAAATGGTTATCAGATATAACATTTGCCTCTTTTGGCTTAATTTCGTTCCAGACCATCCATTATTAAAAGAACTCCTTGCAGTTCCCCACAGTGAAACTCAACATAACCTCTGGCACCCTCTCTGATTATGACTATGACTCAGCCTTCTGCAGCAACCCTGTGAGCAGAGAAGCCTTTCTGCTTAAAGGATCAAGCTACAATGCTCATGGATAACACTTCCCTTGGAGCCACAAGGCTTCAGTCTTCACTCATTCTACCCTAGCCCCACACTGCCCTGAATTAGCAAACTCTCTTTCTGGGTCTCCACTGATGTGGCTGAGCACAGAAATAGGATGTGGTCCGGTGAGGTGGGGCATGGTGGGGTACAAGAGACCAATGAGATTTGGTCTCCCAAGTAACAGCCTTGGCCTAGCCACCAGATCTTTCTAGCAGTATTTTAGGAACCCTCCTAAATCCTTCATTTAGGCCTTTGAAGCTGTTGCCCCCACAAAGTCCTGTGCCCATGTGTCTGTTGGCGGAGGCAAAAGCAAATCTGGTTTTACAAAGAAGCTCAGCCCCTTTTACTTAAACTGCAAGAGGAAAATGCTTAACAACTCCCACTAAACATCCCTCTGTGTCCTACTTGTGACTCCTAGTTATTAGATTAGCTTAGAATCTTTAACAATTCCCTTCACTGTGGGAAGTGTCAGGCACAGCAACCCCAGATCAGGGTGCATGTGAAAGACCAAGGATCTGGTTGCTGATAATTCACCTGATCTGAGGCAGAGCTTGGAAGTGACTGCTCTGGGTAACTGCCACAAGCCAGAAAAATGCACCAGACAACCTGTTAGACAATGCATTCTTCAAAGCCATGTTCTTCCTATGCTCAGGCTCCATCATTCACAGGCTAAATGGTGAACAAGACATCTGAAAAATAGGAGGACTCCAAAAGATGCTACCCATAACCACTGCATGCCTCACCATCGGCAACCTCGCCCTAATCGGAACACCATTCCTAGCAGGGTTCTACTCAAAAAACCAAATCATTGAAAGCCTAAACACATCCTACCTAAACACCTGAGCCCTACTTCTAACCCTTCTAGCCACATCGTTCACCGCAGTGTACACGATCTGCATGACCGTATTAGTACAGACCAGCTTCATTTGAATTCCACTCTGTGTTAGGAGCCCCTCAACATGCCTCAGGGAAACTGAGGTCTGTACCAGTCACTTCTAAATGCTCTTCATAGGTTTTAAAACCAGTAGGTTGCTTTCCTCAGCAGAGTTGAGTGAACAGAACAGCTGGTTTGGATGCTTGATTGATCTTCAAGAAGTATGAAATATTTGCTCTTGTACAATTGATATTCTTCCTTTTCTTTGCTGGAGGAATTATGTAAAAATTCGGACAGCAGTTTTAACATCTAGGAGTTGCCATCATCTGTCCCAGGACAATCAGAAGATGATCAGGTGCTGTTATAATAACAAATATGGATCTAATAAAACCACAGATAGTCAGAAGATCTTCTAAAAAGCCAGTGAGAACAGCTATTTGCTCTTTGCAGGCAGCTATTTATTTATTGATGTCACCTACATCAAAAATATAGCAATCATTTGCAATTCATAATTCGAAGAGCATTCAGAACCATTTTTTGATGTTTTTTGTCATTATCTGATGTTAGAGAAGCACCTTAGCATTATTTTAGAGATGTTTTGGAAGACATACTGCTAAAGTGGAACTTGACTAACTTCAAGGACTCATTAGGGTAAACAAAACAGAATGCCTAAGATGAATGTTTTGTCTTGATTTTGTCATGGAACAGTGGTATCGTATCATATATCATATCACATCATATCAATTATGTCATATCATGCCAGCAGTTATCATCTGACCCAGATTTGTTAACATAGTCAATCACAAGCAAGAGAGTGTATCTGCACTGTGACCAGTCACGGTCTTCTTGTTCCTGTGAAATACTAGGGGAAGGAGGAAAGTGTTGTGCTCAAATATTCACATTGATCAAGTTGTATGTTGGATGCGTCCCACTGGTGCTCCTGTTTCTATTCTATTTTTTCAGAAAACATCAGGTTTTGCACGTGAAATGAATAACTGGGTTAGAGCCACTCTAAGCCTGGTAATTCCAGTCATTCAGGCTGAATGCTTTGTGTTTCTTGTGATCTCAGAATGAGATATTCACTGCTCCTACTTCTGGAATGGCCCAGGTGAGAGAACTAAAGCCTGTGTAGGTTAATGAAAACCTCAGATACTGGCAGAGGGGCTTCCAACCATCCTTCTTCTTTTCTTCTATGGTAGGGATAAGGCCTGGTGCTCGGCAGATACTGTGACAGTCTAAAAATGGTAATGGCCGAGTTACTGGGAGACCAAGAAATCAAAGATAGAGGAGAAAGCCTCTTTATAGCTTACTGTTGTACACAGACAGCAAAGAAGTACATAAGTGGACATACAATTAGGGTACTAGTGTTCTGAAACTCTTCTCCTTCCACATGCTTTTGAAGAATAGACATGGGAGTTTGAAAAGTAGAACTGTTCTCTAATTTCATTTGACTATATTCTTCTGTAAAGAAAAAAACATCCAAGACTCTTGGCTTTGGAAAAGCATCACTGATCATGGAGATTAAACTCTAAGAGCTGCCATGAATGAGAATTTCTGTTTCATGAAAGAGATTGAGTAGGGGCCTGATTCTGACAAGGTAGCAGGCAGGACCATGAAAGGATAGGGGGGGAAAAGCACTCCAAAAACTCAAATAGGGACTGAATAAAGTGAGATGGCATCAGCCGAGAACATACTGTAAGATGACAAAAAAAATAACACTGATTAATCTAATTTTCTCTCTAGGGAGAACAGCTAATGCCTTATGTTTCTAACTTAAAACAATCTGTAACTCCTGAAGGTGAGAAAGCACCACATTGCTTCCCTGCACTAGTAATTTCCAGTCTCATTTGCTCTATGACTAAATGCAAGAAATCACCCCAAGCATCTGCTGCAAAGGTACTTAACTACAGTGCAAAGTGTTCATGCTTACTGAAATGGTGTAGGCATGGTAAGGAACAGCAAGGATGGGACACAGCTGGAAAATATCATTATAATGGAGCTCTAAGCAGCAAGTAAATTGTGATTTTTAAAAAAGCAGAGGAGCTTAGCAAAATAAGACAGAGAAATTTGATTTTGCTAACTGAAGATGGAGATAACTTTATTTTTATTGTGCTTTATTTGATACATGTAGCCAAAATGTCAAGCATCACATGAATATTAATCATAGGAAGTGCCAGTTCCTTGTATTTATGAACCTTTCAAACACTGTCTACATACCAGCTTCCTGGTGTTCCCCACTTTCTGCTATAAACTCATTTTAAAGAAAAATACAGTGGTGTTATTTTGGAGAGAGCTGGTAGAAAATAAGGATTTGCAGCACTTTGAAATTTTTTTGCATGGAAGACAACCAGATATATTAACTACTTCTCCTGTGCAAGGGGAAGCCTCAAATTACAAGGTCTAAAAAGTCTTTACCGAAGAAACAAATCATCTGACCAGCCTGATACATCTGAATATCTCATTTCAAGATTTGGCTGTTGGGCAGAAGCATGCTTTATCTGTTTTGACAAAGTACTTTGAAAATGATACTTCCTCAGAGCATGGGCTAGGATGGACAGACAGCTGCTAAGTCAGAGCTTATTGCAGCTTTAGTCAAAAGCTGGAAGAGTCCAGCCGTGGGTGCTGCTAGCTGGTTTTTGTGTGACTGTACCTTCTGTGCTACCTGGGGCCTGAACTCAAAGCCTGCGGAGCTTCAACTCCATACAAATGCAAAGAGCTGGGTGGAGTTTTCAAAGCAGGCATTTTAGGTTTGTCTCTGTACGGTGCCACCCTGTCCTCACAGTGGTGGGACTGCAGCACAGGAAAACAGAGGTGAATTGCAGGAAGGGGGGGAAGTGCAGACAGTGCCCTGCGGCCCCAAAAGTTTTGCCCCTCTGGAGCTGATATTGCAGGCAGGAGAAAAGAATACACAGGAAGGTGTACTGGTTAGTCTCCTCACAAGCTTGGCCCAAATTTTGGCCATGTCTGACAACATGGGCTGTGGATTGATCAGTCTTTCTGAAAAACTGGCTGATTTTGGTAGAAATTAAGTGTTACATTCAGAGATTAATTTTTTTAAGTCCATGAGCCCAAACTAGCAACTTATCCTGAAGCATTATTGAAGAGTTTCCTTCAACAGTGCATGATAAATTTGATTCTGGTCACTGCTTTATTTGGTACCACTGGATGTGGGACCACATTACCAACAACTGTGTAATCTTAAGAAGACTCCAGCCAAAGGATAGCAATGAAATGTAAGAGTTGCCGTTCAGAATCTGTATTGACTTCGAGGAATTTGTTCCTTAGTGACTTCTTAACGCATGATTTCCTAATCTTAATTATAAGATTGCTTTTGGATAGAAAACACTGTTTTATGAAACAGATCAGGGATATGAAGACTTTAAAGGAATTCAGGCGTATATCTATTGCCTAAGGAAAGAACTCATCCTTTCCAGAGAAGTGGCCATATAACCATTACCAAAACCAGATCCTCATCCACTGTTATTTACCTAGAATAATAGAATCATTTAGGTTTGAAAATACCTCTAAAACAATTTGTTTCAACCATTCACTTAACATGGATCACAATATCTTTATTTTAGAAAATGGTCCTTACAGTATAGAGCTAAATACCTCCAATGTAGTTTTCAGATTGATTACCTAGTCCTTTGATTCAAGAGGCAGAGCCTGAACTTGTACAAAGGCTCTAATTAAAATAACAGTACTTGTTGATAGCTGTATTTGTTCAATTTTGATTTAGTTGCTGAAGCAGGAAATCAACACAGTCAGACATGGTTACATCTTCCTATGTAATGCACTGGATAAGTGCAATAATAGGGACTGGAAGGTGCATGAAATCCTCACAAAATTACTGGCATTTATAGTTCAGAACAAATCTGCATAATTACATAGGATTTTAAAAGGAGAAAAAAACAATTGTCTTATACCTGAGCTGTATCATACAGATTTTATGATTTTACCCAGTTATTAGCACAGTCAGACCAGTAATTTAGTTGTGTATCACATCTGGAGTTCTCTGCATTTCTGTACAAACTTTCCTCAAGTAATGAACTCCAGTTTTCTACTTATATGGACTCTTGGCAAAAGTAACTTTAAAGAGAAAATTAAAAGGAAGTAAAATCATGGCTGCAGCAAGACACACTTCCCACAAGGCATGATTAAGCTACAGTAGAAAGGGTAAGTTTAGGACACAGCTGCTGCTGTATAGCCATGGTCTGAAAGGCTTTCAGGAGCTATACTCTAGAGGTTTTAAGTGCCAGGAGGGACTTCCAGTACTCTGTAGAGAAAGAATCTTTGTTCATAAAGTTGACATGTGCTGGATTCTAGCCAAACTATTGTGTTTGTAGATGGGCCTTTGACTCTTTTTATTTAAATGGTTGAGCTAATTGCTGAGCTGTGGGTGACTAATGTTTTAAACAGAATCAGAGACATTATTCCCTGGTTCGGCCTTCTCCTTCCATTGGCATCTCTGTGGAAGGGCAGGATTCAAGTTTTGAAATATTGTGGTGCCCGTCTTTGCATAGATGTGTGCTGTTGAAAACTGGGCTTTGAAAAGAAATATTTTCCCCAAAAGGGAGGGTGTGCTAGAGAAGGATGGGAGTGAGAATGCTGCTGGGCAAGGAGGTACTGATGTGAATGCCCAAGAAAGCAGAGTGAGAGCAGGGGGCAGCCTGTCCAACTGGAACATATGAAAGCTCTACCTTGCATCAGGAGCAGTAGGGTTCTGGTGCTCTAAGGTGCTGAGCTGCCAGCTACTGATTCCTAGGTCAAGTCTTGCCACTTGCTCCTTACAGAAAAAGATGTTGACCTGTTTTAATATATATTAACATGATAGTTGGTAGGCTGCTGAGAAATGGGAATCTCTCGTCTGGGGAAATTGGATATGTGGACCAAGAGAGTCTCTGCTTTGGGTAGCATTATAAACAGACAGAAAATGCAGAACACATACCAAGGAAGGGGTGACCCATTTTGCAAAGGTACAGAAAAGCAGCTGTCTTGTCCCACTTGCATCCTTCTGATTATTTAATCTGATAGGTGCTTTGTTTGTTTAATTTGAAGTTCCCCTCAACTGAGAGGAACTAACTTATGATTTCCACATTACTCTGTAAATATGTTCCAGATCACAAAAGCTAGTACTTTTCTTGGTGTCATATTAGACCAGTTCTCCTTTGCTACCTCAATAAAGACACTCCAACAGCAGCTGTGATATTTTTCCTTATTATTAGAGATCAGTAGTTAAAGCTGAGGTCAGAAGAAAAAAGCACAGCATGTTAGGCATTAGTGGCTTTGAAACGGCAAAGGCTGTGAGGGTGCAGGCAGATCCAGAGAGGTATGGATGCATGTTTGTTTCTAAAAACTCGGGTCCTAAAAATATAATGCAGATTTTTAAAGCATGTGGAGTCACGTTTTCAAAGTATCTCTGCACCCCAATGCATGAAGACCAATAACAGTGACTCTTCAGCAGATCAGCATGGGATCTTTCTACTTCAAATTATCTGCATCCTTCACAAACCACATGCTTTAGAAGACTTGTTTATTCCTGAAACCTGCTGCTAACCATGCTGATTATTCAAAAGTGGAATGAGCTTTCCAAATATACTCGTCTTCCTTGTATTAATTCTGAGTACTTTAACTGAACCAGAGATCACACTGAGAAACTGAAAACTATGAGCATGACCTGGCATATTCTATTTAGCAGCTAAAATATTCTCTGTGACATCACCTGTAGGACCACTGTGTGGAAAGGATGTTATGTCACTCTGTTAGAGTAAGGATAAGGTTTTCAGAACTCAAGATAATGTGAAAGTGCACAGTCCAGCTTTGAGCACTTACTGAAAAAGAGCTGTTTGGGTGCAGAAGCCAAATGGATAAGCAGTCTCCCTGCAAATTTGGCGTGGAGCAAGAAGATAAAGGTAGGATTTAAAACTAGAAATGCTGTGGAAGGGAGGTAACAACCCACATGTAAATGCATAAGTAGCAGACAAGGGTGGAAAAAAATAGTATTGGGTAGTCAGAGCAAGACCTCAAGAATTGTGAAACAAGGTAGAAGATCTCACCATCAGAGTGAGAAAATGCTTTGAGTCTGGGGAATATGCAGGATCAAATGAAACTCTGCACATAGTTGCGAAGAAATAATGTTACTGGAAAACAGATGATGAGGAACATTTCTCACTACCAGAAGCTCATCAGGAAAAGAAGTTATATGAAGGAGACACTTGGGTGTGAGGGGCTTCTGTCCGGATGGATGAGAGCTGCTGGAGAACTTGTGGATCAGCTTCATTGAAGAGGCCAAAAGGAGTGATTCTGTTGTGGGAGTGCATAATAGACCATCCCAAGACAGTGGACATGGGGACTTCTTAAAACAACTCATGGAAACTTCTGTCTCACAAACCCTCATTGCCACCAGGAGCTTGATCTACCCTGATGACTGCTCAAAAGGCAGCACATATATAATGTACAATCAGGGGTGGTGCACATTGTGCTTCACTAGCAATGAAGAACTGTTTGGGAACATAATAATCAGCGGCAACCTAGGCTGGAGTTATTGTGAAATAGTGAAGCTCAGAACCATTAATTGAGTGAGGACTAAGAACAGCAAAGCATAGACCTTGGACTTCAGGTGAACAGACTTGTCATTTTGGGGAACTAGTAGCTGGGATCCCACCAGGGAATGCTCTGAAAGATAAAGCAGCACAGGAAAACTGCGAGAGTTTAAGCACAATGCCTCCAAATGCAAGAAATAAGTAAGCACACCAGCAGATGAGTGAACTGTGATCTCACGGTAGGGCTTCAGTGCAGAAGAGATACGGGAAGCAGAGACAGGCTACAAAATGAAAATTTGGAAGCATTTGCTGGTCATTATGGTTGGCGTCAGAAATGTTAAAACTCATTAATTGAAGCTGATGTGGGTATCAAAAGGCAACAGGAAGAGTTTCCATCACTACACAAAGACTACACAAACAGCTAACAAGGCAAACATGGACTTGCTGCTGAAAGAAAGAAATGATTCAGTGACAGTGAACAGTGATAAGATCAAGGCAATGTGTACTTTGCCTTAGTTTGCACCATCAAGGTCTCTGATGTCTCTGTGTTTAGAGATGGTTCAAGGATGAGGAACACAACCAGCAATAGTAAGGAAGGACTGGTGTATTGATTGTGAGATCTGAACCTGCCCAAATCCATGGGATCATCAAGAATCCTAATGGGATCATTGCAAGACCAAGGAGATGGAGAAAGACAGTTTTGCATCCACCTCTCAAAAGGACAATCCAGAGAACAAGAGCTTTGTCATTCTGACTCTCTCCCTGGGTACATCAGGCAGCAAGTCCTCAGGGAACATTTCTGGACAGTTGAGGAAGGGGGTGGGGATGGGAACAGCCATCCAAAATTTAATAAGAATAAATCATGTCTGACCAACATGATTATCTGCAATAACAAAATATTTGCAGAGAATGAGAGAGTAGTAGATAGCATTTACAGCAACTTTAGGAATTCTCTGATAAGCAGAAATTGCCTGTCATTGCAACATCAAAGTCCGTAAAAATACATAATTATTCATAGTTTTTCTCGGTACAAATCCTACCTTCTGTGATAGAAGACTGTATTAGTAGAAACTGTTCAGGTTAAAGCTAGTGGACTGGCCATAGGCAAGTGTACCTCTTTACGAATTCTAAATGTGATTTGTTTTGTATTATAAGCAGCAAAATGATGTCAACAGTGGTTCAAGATGGCTTGCGTCTCCTCCCTGCACACAAGTTTCTCTTAGAACTGTGTCTGTCTCCATTGTGTCCGAGGTACATGCTCAGGAAGAGGTTTTATTAGTTTTTTGGAAGCTCCTGTATGACTCAAAGCTAAGAGTCCTGCTGACTTTCACTGAGAAGAGTAAGTTTTTTGGAGGCTTTCAGAAACTCTTGCCTATGGGTGCCATTGTACGTACTGTTGCATGCTTATCTCCTTCCTCAGAGTCAGGCCTAGTCTTAAAGCCTTGAAGAGAGACCATGAAGCTGTCTGAGTAAATTTTTTTTTTTTTTTTGTCCTAGTCATTATATAACTTTTTTGGGGCTTTCATTATACAAATGTGACGTGCATCTTACATCAGCATCTAGATATATTGTTGACTATTTTGTTCATTTCTGCTGTCTAGAACATGTACTTTAGTCATGGTTTGTATCACAGGCCTTTTAGGTAGTGTTCATTTGTTACTTTGTAAAATAGGACAGGTTTATTTTGTCTACCCTGCAATAAGACCCCATGAGATCAAGGTAAAGGAGCAGTCCTATAAAAACAGAGGCTGTAACAATGTCTGTCTCGCCCACAATCCCAAGATGATGATCTGCCCTGTAGTTTTCAGTATACATTAAAAATGCTTCAATGATATACTTGAATTATGACTGTTGTATCCTGAATTGCTCTTCAGACTGAGGGAAGAGGGAAGGCAGGAAGGATTTGTGTAATTGCAGGGAGGTGGTCTGATGCAGCAGAAGAAAAATTAATTTTCTGCCATGTAGAGTCTATGTCCTCCCAATCCCTGATTGCAGTTACCTGCTTATCTATTGTTTCCGGTGCCTTTCTGTAACCTCATGTAGGTCCTTTTCATACATGCACATGGTGAAATCCAGGCTGACATTCCTGACATTGCTGAATGCAAAACTGTGGTAACAGTCAGTCCTCAAATTGGCTTTGAACAGCTCTTGCGAGGTATCATACACAGTGCACAAAGCAGTGAAAATCAACTTACCTATTAGCGGGACAGAGTCAGAAGTTGCAGGCATGATCTCAGCCACGAGCAACATGAATACAGTCAGGGAAAGAAGGACAGTGATACCTGGAGGGAGTGAACATATTTGGGAAGAATGAGGTAAATGAACTCTGCAGCTGCTCCTCTGATGTCTTTGCTGTTAAATAAAGCATTGTCCTGATATACAGCTAAGGCAAACCCATGACTTCATGTCTGTCAGAGACGATTAGAACTTCCACAAAGTGTGAGTGTTTTTAGATGCAACTCTATCTGCTCTCTTTTCCCTTTTCTCTAATACACACAAACCCTTGCTTCTCTCAAAGAAATGGAGAAATCTTTTTTACTGAGTGAAATGAAGCTTACAAAACTGATGAACTACAGTGCTTTTCCGAAACATTGCACAAAGCCCAAATGATTGTTAAGGGCTAGGAGAGACTTGCACAGACAGCAGCCTAGGTTTTGCTATCACATATTATATAACATCCCTCAAAGACATGCAGCCTGTTATAAAAGAAGCTGTTTATTCTATGTGGAAAGGCTGTTGCTAAACTTAACCATCCTGATACTGAGAAATCAAAAGGTCAATGCATTAACATTAGCTCATATTTTTATGTCAACATTGTACTTCAGCTCAAATAGCTCTTTTCCTTATCCCCATCCTTTATTTCATAGACAGCAATTGTACCCCTGATAGCCTGTGTTTTATTTTTTGTAAGGCAGGATGCTCAGATACATTTTTTTAACCAAGAAAAGCCCCACTGAGGACAATTCATATGATTTAGAAGTCTCTATCCTGAGACAGAATCATGCACAATTAACTCTTAAGATCTCAGCTGGCCCAGTCTGGTGTATTTATAGGTCTTGCCTATCTCCTCTTGGAAGGAGACCCTTCCCATTTTTATCAACACACACAACAGTAAATCTCATTTAGCCCTTCCCATGGCTGTGTTCACAGGGCACACATGACTAGGTGTTTTGGGAGCTAATTTTTAAGGTGAAAATCCAGTGCCCAGCTGCTGCTGTTCACAGCTCTTCCACTCTTTGCTTCCTAGTATGTTTCATCTGAAAAAGAGAGCCAAGAGTCAATGAGCTGTGAAATGCTGTTCTGGTTTGACATTGGCACTTGCTGCTCCTCTACCTTCAAGAGTCCTACTGCAGATGGGTTCTCTGATAGTCCAGGCAAGGTATTCAATTGTTTAATAACCTCTATCTCCACTGCAGCTATTCCAAAAGCCCACCTGAATCCCTTAGGATCTTTGTAATAGCCATTCTGGAGGAAGTCTATGCCCAAAATACACGGAGCCTCTGGACCAGTCACAATCGGATGTTCATGCCACTCCTTCCCAGTCAAGCTCACCTCAGCTTCCAACAAAGTCAACTGTTGTGATCCCCCCGTCACTCCAGCAATGGAAACAGGTTCTGTCCCCACGTGTTCCGATGGCATTAAGGTACATTGTGATCCAGTGTCAACCAATGCTTCATAGTCTTGTGGCTCTGATGTGCCAGGCCATCTGATCCACCCCTTCCAAAAAACCCGGTTCTCCCGTGCCTCTTCCTGGCTGGAGGCAGGGCCCCTCTAAGCCAGATTGTCCTTCTTTCCTTGGGCATATGCCTTAGAAGTTCCTTCAAGGGGATTGGACATGTCATCGTCATCATCATACTTAACATCTCGGCTACGAGCGACCGGATCTGCTATCTTTTTGGTGATACTTTCTCTTTTCTTCAAATCACGCACCCGTTGTGCCAAAGCAGTGGTGGGTTTTCCATCCCATCTCCTCATGTCTTCTCCAGACTCACGGAGGAAAAACCATAACTCAGCCCGTGGGATGTACCTTCTCTCCCCATCAAAGGAGCGCCAGCGTTGGACACCAGGGCTTCTTCCAGGGTTGTCCTTTTAAGGAGGCTGTGTCCAGTTCCAGAGAAGCTCAATCTCTCACCTCTGGGACATCTGTCCCCCCCATATTTTATATACCCCCTGGGGCCGAGGGGTACCCACACTGAATCTTCTTTGGCTCTGGGACATTTCTCCCCCTGGACTCAGTCTCTGTATTCCAGGGAAACATAGCTCTGTCCATGGCTACACAAAAGAGTCCAGCATAAAATGCCACTTCCTCTTCTACATCTTTCTAACATCTCTCACTCTCTCTCTCTCTGGTCGAGACCTTTATCGCTCGCTCATTTCCTTCATCCTCCTCTACTCTTATCCCTCGTCTAGGAAGGGTTAATGTTCTGTGAAGTTTTCATTGTCCAAAAAAAGGGTTAAAAACTCCTCCAAGCGGCTGGACTCCTGGCTGCACCCCCCCCACCATCTCCTCAGCCGGGCTGCCTGCTACCAGCACATGTTTACTGCTTTCAAGGTAACGGCACACAAACACCGGCTGCACTCTCTCTGTCTGTCTCCAAGGTGGGGGGGGAACAGGCTGCCCATTGCTTCCCAGCATTTCTTTACTTCTTCCTTCCACCCTTGGGGCCAGGCCTACCTCTCCTGGGCTGGGCCGCATGGCTTTTCCCCTCCCCCAGCCCAGCCAGCAACTGGGCCGAGGGAGAGACTCAACTCCTTCACCGCCGGAAATCCAAAATGAACTGCCAGGGGGAGAGCCCTGCTTTTACCCTGTGTTCTCGGAGGTGGATCCCATTGCCCAGTGGGTGGGCCAGATGGCAATATTCAAATCTGAGCACTCATTGGCCCCATCCACACAGCATCCCAGAAATCCTGTTTCCGGGTCAAACCATGACAAATGCATTGAGATGTACTAAAGTACATAACAACAGGCATGACAGAATATTATCACTGCCGTCTGTGCCAGCAACAAGTTCAGCTTCCTCCCAGGCCCTAAGATACTATATGTAGCAGAGGATGTGTGAATGCCACACAGAAAGCTGTTTCCTTGCTCCTGTAACCAAAAAAGTACTTCTATTGCTCTCTTCTAGTGAAATCTTTCTTCGTTGAGCAACATAGTGCCATGAGGTATTTTTTTTCCTATTTTATAGGATGCTTATAAAACAAATGAATATTTTAGCACTTACCTAAAGAAATCTTCTCTCCAGAATCAGCTGGCAAAAGGAATACAAGCAGTGCTAAACCAGATATGAGGACACAGGGAATGAGTAAGTTCAAGCCATAGTAGAGGGTGCGTCGACGCATGGTGATGGTGTACGTCACATCTGGGTATGGTTCTTTGCAGCATTCGTAGTACATCTCATTCCTCTTCCCTGGGACACCTACAGACAGGATGATCAGAGCAGTGAGGAGAGAGGCAGGACTCCCAGTTACCTCCCTGGACTGGATCAAGAAGTGATGGTTTATGAGCCAATGTGTGTCACCTCTGCTATTCTTGGTCCATCTTCTGTGTTTTCTAGGATTTGCTTTCATGCCTTCTGAGTTATTCAAACCTAGTTTAGCTAATGAAGCTCATCTGAGACAGAATAAAACAGTCCTGAGCATCACAACCTCAACAATGTGCATTCTGCCTTCCTACATTCTGTGAATGGTAACATACTGTTGATGTGATATTCACTAGCACACGCAGCAGATTTTCTGGGTGACAAGTGCCACTGCTTCTTACTATTCTGTGATCCTTTATACATTTTTGCTCCTTTTTTTGTCAGGAAAAACAGACAGGCCTACTTTTCAAAAAGGATGCCAAGTTAAGCTCAAAGTCTGTTATATATCTGAAGGTTAAGAGACATAGCTGTCCAATACAGCTGCACTGCAGGGCTGTTCACGGTGATCCTGCTGCAGCAAATTGCCTGACATGCTCCATGATGGGGACTGCAAGAGCACTGGAAATGTCAGGAGAGATGGAAGAAGTCAGTACCTTGTATCTTTCATGCCAAAATTGCTCACTTCTCCTTTGTTTCTGTGGACATGACAGATGATATGACAATGTGTGCATTTTGGCAGAGGCTTAGAAAAGTCTTTTTAAAGGATATAGACATGGCTTGCCTGAGGTGCTATTTAATGCTTTTGCTGTATGAGCTTAATAAGTCCCTGTTTTGTTCTCCCCCAGTCAGGGCTGAAGGCAGATAAACCACAAACTCTTAATCAGATATGCAAAGTTATTGGACAAAAATACCCACTGTAAATGAGGACTGGAAGGAAGGATTGCTCTAAAATAGTTGGACTTTAGGAGGATTTCACTATGGAGCTTTCTGGCTTCTCATAAAACTGAATATAATTTCTTAGATGCCCTGCATGGTAAAAATACTGCATGCAGTTGGGTAGTAAACTTATTTCCTTGTCTGTATATCTGGACCAGAAGATAAACATATTTTTCGTAACCTCTCCTTGCAGTTGTCTAAGTTCCATCAATTTCTGTAACATTGCTTGTGACTTACAGCTACATAAATGAGCTCAAAATAACTTACTAGTTCTCTGAATAACTAGTTCTGGACATAAATTCTTTTGAAAATACAGGTACCTTCCAAAGCATAGAAGAGAGACATACTAATCTGCGCATTTTGTGAACTGGGAGACATTTTGATGCTTTTCTGGGTGAGAAAGATACTTTTATGTAAAAGTGTTGCTGAAATACTTTTTACACCAATCATTTTTGCTGATGTATTTGAGTAAATGTGACAGTAGTGTTCCATGCACCTACAAGAGACACATCCAAGTTTAGTACTGACAAACTGCTCAGATGTGTCAAGACTAGTAGCTTTCATTTATGTACTCAGTGGTGGGCAATTGCTTCAGAACACAGTGATTTCAGACACAGTTCAATGAACATTGCTGAAAGGCTGTCTCTGATATGTGATTTTTTTCCTATTTCTTTGCTTCTTCTTAGATCTATATTTTTAATATCTGTATTCCATGTCCAATTGATTGATAATTTCTATATATTTGAGGTTTGCCTTTGAAAATTAGACTATTGAAAATTTGTACATTGGCCAATTTACCCACTAAATCCCATTCTCCATTTGAGATGTAGTTGGAAATATCAGCCTCGAGCATCTGCAGGTCAATCAACCAGCCACTGTGAGTCCAGGAGCCAAACTTCAAATCACACTTCTGCACATCAAAGGGGAACCAGCGGACATCAATGTAACATGTGCTCTTCAAAATGCCTGTAGACAGAAACCAGTCATGATCACACATGTGCAGGGTGCATTTCATCTTACCCTCATCTGTCTCTGATTGAGAACAAGTTTCCTTTTCAAAAATTCTGTGTGATACAGTCATGGGGTAACCAAACAAGTACTGCAGGTGGAAGATGCTGCCATGAGTGGAATAATGTTCCTTCCTCCACCAGTGAAGATCTCTCTCACTGCATCCTTGAGGCAGATTGCCTGGGACACTGCGGCCATCCAGGAGCAGCCCAGCCTGTTTCCCAGTGCCAGCTGGCCCTATCAGATTGCAGGCAGTGTTGCTTGGTCTGACAGGAGCAAAGAGTACACCCCAGGGGCTTACTGTGCTGTGACCAGTTCTTTGAAAGGAGTTCCTGGACAGGCCATGCCTCAGGCCCACAGCCCTTTTAAAGTACATTGCTCTCCTAAACCTTGCTTGGTGATGGCCTTTATCATCTGTGTGGTAACCAAGCTTGGATTTTAACTCTGGTTGTGTCTAGTTCATGTTCTGGGATGATTTAAGGGGTCTAATGGGTAGGGAACAACAGGGGAGCAGCCATCAGGGAATGATTGCTGATCCCTACTGGGCCTTGTGGACCTACTTGGAGACAGTGCTATGCTATGACACAAAGTTTAGGAATTTTTTTGTCCACCACAGTGAGCAACTGCAGAATAGCCTCTCTGTTCACAGGTGAGTCCTGGATGCTGGAACACGCAGGCGGGGAATCAGCAACAGAAATTAAAAGAGACTGATACTTAGGCCCCACTGGTTGAGACCAATCCCGATTGTCTTGTTACCTGGATTTTAGCCTCAGCCTGGCAAGCAGGGCTTCAATGCTGAGCGAGTGCTGCTCTTGGGGTCACCTCTGCTCACACACCTCTCCACACAACAGACACCTAGCTGGAGTGCACGTGAAACATGATGACATAGTGCACACCGTCTTACTTTGGATGACACCTTAGGGGTGCCTCTGGATGTTTTGAGCAAATTGGTCAGAGGAATATTTTACTGCTTAATAAAGTGTAAATGCCACTGATAGTGGACTTAAATTTTCATAGTGGGTCTGTCCCATTATTAGACAGTCTAATAATATTTGCAAGGTTGCAAACATTAGGTTGCAAAATTTCCACAGAGGGCTTTTAAACACCGTTTGTTTCATTCATGAAGGAAACCTGCTTGAAATTATTTGATTAAAAGTGAATAAATACTCTCTGTGCCCTACCTGGAGGAATATATTGGCAAGATCCAGAGTAGTTCACCAGCACATTTGTGTGAAAAGTTGCATCAAATCTTTCATCTGCACTGTAACACAGTATAAACAAAACAGAACAAAATAAAGAAAAAGCAAGCTGATGTGCAAGTCAAGATGTAACTGTCAACATAAAAATAATCTTTTGGCTGAATTAAGTTCCTACATCTGGGTGAAGTGTCCCTTGATAAATATCTCAGTTCTTTGTAGTTACTCTCAGCCTGCACCTTGGCAGGCTGCTTGCATGCTGCAATGTCCTTGAAGAAGTGAGAGGCAGAGTGTTGCATGTCTCAGAAAAAAGGCAGAAGGAAAAGAAGCAAAAGTGCCACATTAGATGTATCCCAAAACTGGACAGTTGGGACAATGATGCTCTTCTAGGGCACCTGTCAAAATGAGTCAGCTCACCACATAAATCACCTTATCTGTTATCTTACCCAGATATCTGTAGTAACAGATACATTGTAACAGCAATGGTAGCCTGACATAACAACTCTGCAGTCTCCTCAGACGCAGAGAGGATAAGAGTTTGCTTCCAGCATTGGAAGAAACCACTGGAGAGAAGTTATTTTAGGAGCTTGAAGGAGGAGATTCATTGAAACTCCAACAGCAGGAGGGACCAAGAATAAAGAATTTCTTTACTATTCCAAAATTCTGAGATAATTAAAGGGGTAATGAGCCAAACAAGGACACGATTCTTCAAAGAAGCAGGTCTGGGGGCTTGTTCCAGAGGGTCTTTTAGAAAGAGATTAGCCACAGAGGGATCCCCTAGCTTGTAGAGCCTTGCCTGTACTGGCTATGTGCAGGTTTGTGTTGCATGACTTCACCATCCTGCACACCCTGTCTTTCTACCAGATTTTAAAAATTCAGAGCCTCCATTACTCTTCTGGTCTGCTTTTTATTCATGTCTTGAGTCTTCAGTCCCCAGTACAAAACAAAGGGGATGGCACTGAAAAGCCTAAGTTCAGAACAAGTGATATTTATCAAAACCATAAAAGACAACAAAAAGGGGTTTCATAAGTACAAGGGGACAAGGAAGAGAGGAAAGGAAGGGAAAAAAAAACAGGGTGCAGAGAGCTGCAGTTTCCTGCACCCTGTGTCCCTCACTCTTCGCAACCCATTCTCACACAGTGGCAGGAGTCCATGGCAGAACAGGGGATGAACAGGTTAAGGAAATGTAGATAAGAGAGATTTTACTCAGCAGAGCTGATGAAATTTACTCTTGAGAACTGAAAGGACTGGCCGAAATACCCTCTGAAGCATTAACAATTATCTGTGAGAGCTTGTGGAGAAGAGGGAAGGGCATGGTGAATTAGGGGAGATCAAAGAGAATTCTCACTTCTTTTAAAGGTGAAATTATAGACATCAGCCTAACTTCAAAGAAAATGGGGTGAAACATCTGGCACAGATTTGTGAAGGGCCAATTGCATCAAATCAATCTATTTTTCTTACTAAAAGCAGGCTGGTGTCTATCTGAATTTCAGCATGTTCGTATAAACTACAGTAATATGGACCAAGCTGTACACCTCCTTTTTAGAGACTGAAAAGGAATAAAGAGACAGTAAGAAGCAAAGCTGAGGTAAAGTAAAGCACTTAAACAATCTAGGTGTCTCCAGGCCTCCTTTGGATATCTTGTAGTAAGGATTTGGAATGGAATATAGATCATGGTGAACTCTGGAAACTAACAAAATGAAATTTAATCTGGGTAATTAGAAAGTATTACCCTGAAAACTGTCAGAGAAAGACATAAGATGGAAAATCTAGTAAGACAGCGCAGCTGAACAACAACAGCTGGGGTTTGCAATAGATAAAAAAATATAAGTCCAGAATTAAGATATTATTAGAGAAACCCCAAATCCCCTTCTCCTGGAAAGCATTAAGGAAACAGCTGTCTAGAGAGTTTCCACTTCATTCAACACTGCAGCAATGTTGTCTAGAGAGCTGGATTCACCTCTGTAGAAGGAAAAACAGATTAGCGAATGTTCAGAGTAGAAGAACGATGGAGAGGTTTATAAAATATGTGATAATGGAAGTGAGATGAAAATCCATTTGTTTACTTCAATCAGAAACACTATGACACATATAGGACAGTAGCTCTCCTGCAGATACAGTAATTTTGAAGAGACTGTAATAGTTTCCTCTTTGCGTTCTCTGAGAAAAAGTTAAAGACATCTGCGGAACTACAGCAAGGAAGATCAGATGGGCTACTTGAGAAATGTGTTCACTGATGCTTGCTTGTTTTTGTTACTCTTTAAGGATAAGGGGAAATCCACAGAGGGCAAAAGGCCCCCAGTATCAGTGAAGCATAGCTGATTTTCTGCACTTCTAGTCTCCTACCAGCCATTTCACATCTTGCTTACCTGTTATACAGAAGAATGTCTGGTACCCAAATCTGGTCGGAAGGAAATCGCAAGTTCTGCACTCCTGGGTATTCATACTGATCCCAAGACAAGTAAACATCAACCCAGTACTGTTGACAAACACATACATCAGATTATATGAGCTTTTAAAAGTCTTCTAAGTTTTTTGTAATATTATGGGATTAGAATAGATTTTGCCAATAGCAATAGCCTCAGTATGATAAGAGTTTAATGCTCAGTTTTAATTATTAAGAAAGGCTGGCATATATAGAGGAAATAACTTCAGTGTGACTACTGAAGACAGTCCTTAGCTTTTCATCTTGTGTCCAGGCATCCCAAACCTTTGCTGGACCTTTGCTGGCAGTAGGCACTTCCATGAGGTCTGCTGGTTCTGAAGTAAAGTGGTTTTTGAGGTGGTTAGTGCTAGGTGAACCATGGTGTGAGTCGCCTCATTGGGTGGAAATAATTTAATCTGTTAGAAAGGTTGGGTGGCTCTTTTACTAACCACCTTGCTATGAGAGGTAGGCAAGTGAACTTTACATGCCAAGGGACTGTTTCTGATCCCATCTCCTCCACCTCAACACAGTTAATTCAAGAAAGGTGCAGGAAGAGCTTTCGGGAAGAACCTTCTGACTTACAATGAAGCTCAGTGGGAGGCTTGCAAGGGAAACCTTAATCAGTGAAACATCTCTGCGGAACATCTGAACCTGTGGAAGAACTCTGCAAAGGACAGAACACCTACAGGCTCTGACCTAACAATCCTGTAGTCATATAGGTTTGTCTCGGTTAGTTTTTGCAACATGAAAACGCTCATTTCTGCTGCAAATCCCAGCAGGTAGCTGAGGAAGAAACAGCCTGCTCAGCTGAACATATTAATATGAGATAGTGTTTGGCAGTGAAAATCAAAGTGGAATAAGTTTAATCATTCAAGTCTCCACTGGTTTTTACTGTAAGAACTGCTTCCTTCCTGACCACAAGCCCCTAATGAGATCTGTTTATGCAGCATAAGAAAACACTGTATCCCTCACCATAGGCAGCCAGGCAGACCTGATGGGAAATTCCATCCTGTAAAGGAGGTCCCTTTCCTTTGTGAAGGTCAATTTTGCTTTTTCTGTGTGAGCATGCAGGTGAATACTCAGCTGGAGCAGATTGCAGAAGAGGGACGAGGAATGTTTATATAAGAGGTTTGTCAAGCATGAGGGAAGGCAATATCCCAGAGAGCTGCCTGGGTGCTGCCAGCAGCAAAGCAGCCCTGGGCCCTCTGTGGCCCCTGGACTACCCACCACCCCCTATGAGTAGTCTGCATGTGACCACTTCTGTGTTCAGGGACAGATGCCCTGGCTCCCAGTCTCGGGCCAAGGTGGAAATTTCCCAGAAGTGGTAAGTGCAGGTGCCTGTTTTACTGGATGTTTGGCTTGCTCATAAGTCCCCATCACTGGCTATGGAGAGGGCCTTGAGGCCCTTGAAGATACTCTTCTCAGCTATGATGAGACTCTAACTCTGGACTCTGTTACTAGATCATTACATCCAATGGCAAAACAATGCAGCTGGTTTCCATGCTCAAAAGGTCAACAGGTCTGTCCAAAGGATTAATGTAGTCTCCTGAAGTTAATTTTCAATTCTAAAAGGAGTACTAGAGAAATTTTAAAAGGTCTCAAAATGCCTGTATTGCATTAAACATAATCTATAAGACAGCAGTCTTGCTTTTCTGCTAAGAAATCACATTCAGTAGTTTTCAATTAGAGTTTCTTTACTAACAGAGGTTACTCACCATCTGCAGCCAAGCATTGGTGATCAACACCTGATTCTTCTCATCCTTTGAACAAAAGTGGGAAGGAAAGACAAGAGAAAAAGGGATGAAACAGTTTGATTAGAGATGGAAGAGTTTCTACGTCTTTTAGAGAATCAACACTTTTGGGGTACATAAACCAAACTCCATGGAGTAGATTGTGAGCTCACTGGAACACTACTATTTGGCTCAGACAATAGTGGCTCTTTTTCTTATCCTTTAAACCTACAGACTCCCTGTGTTTGTCATAACTGATCAACAATAGAAAGGAAAGTAATAGATGATTAACTTCTTTTTCTGGGGATGAATTCCTTACCAAGTTTTACCTTCTAGCTACCTGCTCAAAACAAGATGTTTTTCAGTACCACACTAAATGTCATAGCTGGAGATATTTTATGTTGTGTTTGCTTCCACTACAAAGCAATGATGAAATAATGCCAGAAGTGCTGTTCTTTTCAAGTATCATTGCTATGTAAGTTAGCTCTGGCTAAAGGAAAGAAAGGGCTGGCCTTAGGCTGAAGCTGTCACTTGGCTAAAAGGACACAAATGCTGCATGAGAGGGAGCTCACACAACACCTTCACAGAGCAGGAGTCTGCAGGTTCATTCCTGCATGCAGAGGCCACGGGGAAGAATCAATTATAACAGAAACAAAGATGTTCTCACCACCCAGTTGGTGCCCAAGTTCTGTGCCTGGCTTTCTGCAGTTACTCAGCAGGTCCAGGACCTGCACTGTGGGGATGGAGAAGCAGGGCTGCAGAGTCACTGTGATGCAGATACACAGGTCCCAAACACCACAGCAGCCAAGCCCTGCACCTCCCAGGAGCTGAGGCAATGCCGGCTCACTGTATGCCCAGCTGTCCCTGTGTGTGTCCATGCCCTAGGAAGGTTATGTGGTTGTCTGCAGTGTCTCAGGTGGGAGACATTGCTATTGCAAGCTGCTTGGCACGCATTTAAACCATACAGAGAGCTCCCTGGACATGCATGCCCTCTCTGGTCATGTCATTATTGCAGTACTTACTCTCCAACAAGGTAGAAAAACCTAAACTGCCCTATTCACTTTGGAAGAACTCCCTCCTCCCCTCCCAAGCCACCCTCACAGTACATATGCAAAGAAACTTGCCCAGAAGTGTCAGGGAAGGGCTGCTCAAAATCAAACTGCAACATCTCACTGCAACCCTAGGTGTGTCTGGTAATCTGTGTGTCCTCTGGAGTTACTTCTGTGTCCCATGGAGGAGCTGCAGATTCCTAGCCTAAGGCATGAAGGACAACTGCCCAGAGAAGTCTCCTAATTACCGATTCCCCAGCACAGCAGACACTGGACCAGTGGTACTGCTGAATTCTTAGTATGAACCTTGTCTGTAGCATCATCTCCTCTTTTTACATTTGGGTTGTTGGAGCTCCAGAAATACAACAACCTAGAAAGGGAGACATCATTGACTATTACAGAAACACTCCAGCAATGAGTCCAGCTGTAACATCAACTTCTGGAGGACTCCTGATTTGGCACTGTGGCCAGAGTTAGGCTCTGCAGCCAAGCCCCTTTTTACCAGGAAAGGCAAATTTCAGACAGGAAACAGGTCTTTGCCATAGTGATCCCCATAAAACTGTCTATCACAGTACCTCTTCTTGAGTCCCCTTGAGACCTGACTACACTGTTTCTGCTGCTGTGAGATGCCACACAAAAATCAGATGTGATTTTATATTGTTACACTGATCATACATTTCCCTTTCTCCTCTTTGCTGCTCCAGCAAACATACTCCTCTCTATATGCAAACTACAACCCACCTCCAGAGGCTTGGTCCTTCTGCACCCCCTTTTGTTCCCTTGGTTGCTGTGGTTGAAGCAATTGTAAGAAAATCTGTAGAAAAATCAGAGAAGGACTGGGCTTGTTGAGACAAGTTTTTTAGATGCTGGAGGATTCAAACAAGATCTTGAAAAATAAAATTCTAAAGAATAACCCTAGAGCTGGTAATTGATAGAGTCATCAGAGCTATCTGTGTCCACTGACCTGGAAAATGAAAGCAACCCAGAAACACAGAGGTTGTGTCTCAGGGATCCTCAGAGGCTAACCACCAGCCCATCTGATTGATGCATTCCTGGCCACCAGTAACTCCTGAGGTGTCCTGTAGGGCTGACAAGCATGATGGTCGTCTGAATTGCACATCAAGTACTAACAATATTTTGTGCACTTAGCCAAAGAATGCTTTACACTTGTACGCTGCACATGTCCTCCTAACAAAGACTTACTGTGTACTGTTAAAAGAGCCTGAACAACATGATTAAAAATCTGGTCAGCAACAATCAGCCAATGCCACTGCTGTACAGAACTAAGGATTTTTCCCATCTACACTGAAACTTGCAGGGAAGGGGAAGAAGGGACATTCCTCATTTTGTCATCTACCTATGTAAACCTCACAGGAATGCATTCAAGTCCAATGTGAGGCTGGGGGTTTCCATCATGTGCAGATGCCTTCCATCAGGAACCTTTCACAAGTGGCTCTGATTTACAAGGAAACTAATTTTTTTTCTGGCACAGTAAGTTTATACTAGACAGCTTGCAAAGGAAGATATCTCGGGCTGACTTCTGTATTTCACAAAACAGTTTGTTGTCTTTACCTGTTTAACTGTGTGTCAAATACTAATAACCTGGCTAATCAGCTTTGAATCCAAATAATTATTCAGACAGGTATTCCACATAATGTTAAATTTACTGTCTTGGGTCTGCTTTGCCTGCTTTTTTACAGGGCTACTGTGCTTAGATATGTTTTGTAGTCAACAGAAAACTGACAGTTTTGAGTTCTCAAATGCTTATCTAGAGAGCAATGATGGTCTTCCTTGTCTGGTGTTTAGATAGCAGGAAAACCACAAGGTCTAACAAGGGCTTTGGGCTGCTTACATTTCTCTTAGCTTGGGTGAAACAATAAAGTCACTTCAGGATGTTTTCTTGGCCATTCAGAGACTATTCCCATCATTGTCCTCAGGCTGCTGAGCTCTTAAATGGCATCTGACATTTTGGCAAAACACAGAAAATGCTCACATATGTAGCGCTGGTCAACAGATGCAGCCTGATGGGTCCTTCTCGTTGCATGACAGAACAGAACATTTTTCAAACAAGGATCTGAGTTTTACAAAAGTGCCTGGTTTGCAGAAGCAGCAAAGCTGACTTCATACTGGGCAGGCATTTTTCCAGGTGTAGCTCTCCTGCTAAGTCCTTTCTGGAGGAGGACCCTGAGGAACCAAGGAAAAAGTGCCTGCTGGGGCTGCCAAGGAGAGGAGGGCCATGGGAACCTTGAGTCTGAGTTCACCCCCTGTTAGAATGAGAGGCATTTGAGAGCTGAGGTGTCTGTGGAGCTTTCTATCTTTGTGGTAGCTTTGCATTCTGTAAGGAAGTACTTTGGCCTTTGCAGTAGGCTGATTGTCTGGCCTTTCCAGAGCTGCAGAAGAATTACAGCTCCTGCTATCTTCATCATGACCTGTGTGTTCTATGCACCCCTAAAATAGCTTAGCACAGAAGGGACTGTATCTTTCTGTTACACAGACACACACAAACAATTAACTTGGACAAAGTCTGTCCCAGGAGATCACTGGTCACTTAGCTTTGCAGAAATTAAAAGGTAATTATTGAGCTTGGGAAGTGTTGGAGGCAGTTCCCTCATTCTGTGTCACTGGTTTATGCAGAGGGGTTTAAAGGTTAGTTGAGAGGATGCCTTTCCTCCCAGGAGAAAACATGAATAATCTCTCACACTGCTTTTTCTGTTCAAGATTCCCGTCTTGGCACTGTCAGTCTTAGGAATGACCTTCCCTTTGCATTGGGCCAGATCTCAGCTCCCATCTTTTTTTGCAGCAAAGCATTGAAAGCAGTCCTGCAAAGATTCTGGGTGAGGCTAAAAATTATCAGCTCCCAGAGGTGCTGTTCCATCATTCCTCTGGCAGCTCTCCTGGTTTGCAAATGTTTAGCTCAGACAAATAATTTTGCTTCTAGTATTTAAAAATGCTAGAAAAGCTGTGGTCACAAGTGAGTGCAACACTTGTTCTCTAAATCCTTCCTATATTTATCTGGGTCATTTCTCCCCTTTCTATCTCTAGCCTTACTCCAGTTAATCCTCTGCCCTGGATATCTGCTTATTCCTACCACCTTTGACCCATGTAAAGTGACAGTTTGGTTTGTTCTGGTGCACATGCTGTGACATGTGAATGTTTTAGTTTGGTTTTCTTTTCCCTGCCCTAAATTTAAAGATACAATGTATATACATCTGCCTACATTGTGCACCACTGCCCTTCAGATGCTCCCTTGCCAGGTCAACACCCTTACCTACCCATAACTACTTGGGTCACATCACCTGGACAAAAAAATCCAAAGCCCTTCCTGGTTCGGTAGTCACATCATGTGACTACATGTCATCTATGCAGCAAGGCATTTGTTACCACATGATCAGCAGGTTTCATTAATTCTTGCCCTCTCACAGAGCCACGGAAGTGGGAGTTGAATCAGCCACTGAACTATTTCAAGACAATGATCAGAAAAGTCCCTAATTGAACAAGTAACTCTCAATGGTCATGTGTGACTACTTAGGTACCACTCCAGGTAATTAAATTTTTTTTCCCACTGTTTTTATACCTGAATATCTGAAGATGAGAAGTGAAGCTGTCAAGTGACATGAAAATATTGACATGGAGACTTGTAAAGTTTTGTTAGCAGAGACACTGATCTTCGAGTGGGACCTTATTCAAAATATCCAAAGGAATTGACCAAGCTTTCAAATGCCTGTATGCTCCATCTACAACTGTACAGGCACTCCTTTCCATTGCTGAACCACCAATCTACCCACAATTTTCAGCTGATTATCTAAAACTCAAATGCATTGAATGGTTGAAGGCTCACAGAGCCAGTAATTTTGAGAAGTGCCTAGGTTGCCCTGGCAACATTCAAGTAAGTATTGCTGGACAGCCTTTTTATTTCAGGGCTCTCATTAAGAAGCGGAAATAAACCTTGTCATGGTAACATCAACTAGGTAGGGATAACTTAAGTTTAAGTACTTCATCTCAATCTCTTTTAACAAAAAAGCACCTTCAGGAGGAAAAAGGAAATCTGACAGGAGGGTCCAGAGTTAAGGTGAAAGACTAGGGAGAAATACAAAAATACAAAGAAATAATAAAAGAACAAACACCTGCTGAGTATTTTGCTGCCCATAAAGATGAAGATACATCTAGGCAAGTGCTCATAGCTGAATATCTTTGTTGCTCAGGATTTCCTCCTATGAATGGCTGGAAGTGATTTCAAATAAGTGTTTTTTCATCTTGAATCACACTTTCATCTGGTGCCACCGGCTTCTTCTTGAGGTCATGCCTTAATTGGTTCCCTTCTGTCTTGTAGAGGAATGTGTTCTTTCACTGTCAACAAGAAGTGCAATCTGCCTTTGGTCTTTCCACTGTGTAGCAGCTACTACAAAGGCAGTGTAGTAGGCTGTGTAGGCTGTGTTGTCCCACTATCTTTAACCACCCGCATTCTTCTCCCCCCAGTTTGGGGGACTACCATTGCATCTCTATCTGCTGCTTTCAGCAGAATCTATCCACTTGCTTTTGAGACAGGAACTTTACATATTGGAGGTTTTGGCCCCTGTCAGATTATACTCCTCCCCTTACAAGCCCCTGAGCCAGGAGCAATCGCTTGTGGCAACGGTGGAGAGTTTAAGAGAACCCTGTACTCGGAGAAGCACAGCATTGAAAGTGGGACTGTGCCAGAGAAGCCTGCAAACACATGGATGCCAGCCATACTCCTTAGGCTGTGTAATGGATGGTTATCAAAAGTCCTCAAGAGGTACTCTTTGTGAAAGCCTTGACTCCCTGTATGTCAGAGACCAACCAGACATGGATGTTAAATGCAAAGGCCTGGATACAAAAGCCACTGCAGCAAGTACTAAACCCACACATTCCCCAAAGTGAAAAGTAGAAGTAAGAAATAAGGGAAGAAATGCCAGTTTCTCTTGCCAGTCAGGGCCTCAGAGTAGGCAGCCCTCTCTTTCACTGGCACAACTGGTGAGAGTCTCCCAAGCCTACTTGATTTGTGTCCTACTTTCCATACCCCTCAGCATCTCCCAACATTCCAATTTCCATTGTGGTGAAAAAAGGCAGTCTTGTTCTTGCTCTGCACATGCGAAATGACTTCCAACCACTGCCTGGGGCTGTGGGTACTTGACTTAGGAACTAATTTACCCCGAAGATGAGGGAACTGATCTCATTCATTGGTGTGAATTGTGACACAGTGTAGCTTCACTGGGCTTGAGACTGTTTGGCTTCCAAGTTCCTCCACAAAGACCTGCAAATTGCAGGACTCCCTGCTCCAGAGCTCTCTGACATCCTGGGAAAAGTGAAGCCACCAGCTTTGTCCCTCTATTTCAAAGATAATTCTCATGGAAGCCCCGGAAGCTGGGTGAGAGGGCCTCACATGGCCTTCCAGCACAGTGCTGCTCTCTTACTGCTTGGATAAACTGACATACATGCTTAGTTCCTGAGGGAAAGGGTGTTATGTCACCATACAAAAGCTGTTCAGTCCACCATTAAAATCCCAAAATATCCACATGTATCATGTAGGTGGTTTTTAAATTCTCCAGGGTGGACACCTCCTCCTGAAATAGCCTCCATGTATTTTGTGCACAGTTGGCAGGTGCTTCAAACAAACAAGGTTAGACACAAATCTTTATTCTAGGATATTAATTATTAATTGCCCTTTTCAGCATTTGAAATCACAAGGAAAACAGCAGAAGAATTGGTGAGAAAACCAACGCTGAGTACTTATCAGAGACCCACATTCAATCTATCTGCAAGGTTCCCTGTGTTTTTTCTTTTTATATTTCCATGCTGGTGTGACAGCACAGCAAAAAATAAGGGAATGTAGGTATGTTCCAAAACTCAAGTGAGCTCTTAAAGCCTGTGATTAGGGATAGAAAATGGGAGGAAAGATTTTTACTCAAGAGCTGAACTCATTGTCTCTCAGGAGTTACCCTCAGAGAACTCAGAGAAACTAAGAAATACTAGGTTCAAGGCCACCCCAACAGCTTTGGCTTAACTGTTTTACTGCAAATCTTTGATGCCTCAGATTATCCAAAATTAAGGAATATGCATGAGCTCAAGATCTAAATTCCTACATCTACAAACAACAGACTACAGTCTTTTCACCAGTCAGACAGAAAATTGTTTAATTATCCTGAAATGCCCAAGCTGGATGACCACAACCAAAATTCTCAGAAGGAAACCAGCCTTTCTTTTGTTAGCGCCACTGCCACTATGTGCAGCCTGGGGAGCAATGCTGAAAGAAAACAAACCATAGCATTTCTTCCCCCTCAGTGAGCTGCCTCCACTCTGAGCTGAGCGAGGCAGAAGTCATACAAAATAAAAAAGATGCCAGTAAAGTTCAGGTAATTAAAACTCCATCATAATGTTTCATGCAGGCTGTACAAGTAGTAATAGTCAGGAAGCCATACTACCCATGGTGTTTAATTTCATTGTACTAGCAAATTCAGGCATTGTACGTTTACCTGGTTTAGTGAGACTGGCATTTTGATAATGTCTGGCACATAGGGGACAGCCAAAATAATAATTCATTGCTCAATTAGCCTTGAATTTCCCAATTTTCAATATCCTCCAATGCTAATGGAGAGGAATTTTATTTTTTCTTCCTGGAAAATTGGTGAAAATTGGTCACACTAAGTGAGTTCTGTGACCAAGAGAGAGATTTTGGGATTTAACTCCAATGAATCTGTTGGTTTAAAATCCTTTCTGTAATTTTTCTGTCTGGAATTTTAATGCTCTTGGTCACAAATTGATTTTCAGCTTTTATGATGGTGTCTAGTCAGTTTTTCTTCTCAGTTGCACCATTTTGCATCAGCCTTGCTGTTCTGGTCTCATTGAATTGTCTCTTGCAAAGTAAGAGTGACAAAAACTTTCCAGAAAGACATGTAGTTTGGTAGAGTAGGTCTTTCAAGGAGATACAGAGTAAACATTCCTCACAAAAGCTATACAGGAAGCCCAAAATAAATACAAAGGCATTATTAGGAAAGAAAAAAAAAAGATACTTTAATCTAGAAGGACTGAAAGAGTTAGTTGAACGGTCAAGCTTACATAGTTGAAGATATCTATCTGTAAAAGATTTGTACAGGATGTACTATAGGGATTATGGTTTAATCTAGTAAATACTGATACTATATTGGGAATAACAAATGAATAGGTGCTTATGTACACTGCGTATTTTTATTTGTTTCCTTGAATTGCTTGTATGTTGATCTGGGTTTAAAACATAACACCCAGCATAGATTTTTGTATGTGTGAGAATGTAGAATGAAAGGTGGGAGGGAATGACCTAGATGCTGTAAGGTCAGTTTAACAAGGAAGAGGTGAATTAGAGCTAGAAAATAAACCTTGAACTTTCTGGCCTTTCAATACACCTGCAGAACCAGCCCTAAAAAGCTTGTGAAACAAAATAATTTAAAAACAAGGATATCAGCTGCTAAAGGCATTCAAATCTGACAGAAATTTTGTAAAAAACCTAACAGTAGGAGAGCTGTGTCAGACAGGATGCACCCCAGGGCCAGGCATAGCATCCCCTCCTGCCTTCTCACCTTTAACTTCTGGCACAGTATACCGACAGGCAGCCTCTAGTTCTGGCAACTCTCACTCACATAGAGAATTCCTCAGCAAAAAGGTCTGAGCTCCTGAGGACTGAGTTCAACACTCCTATTATTTGATGAGCAGATCACCTGAGAAATGAGCAGGCTGGTGAAGGGAGCTTCAATGTCAACAGATGCCTGCATTTAAAAGTTGGTCTCTTACCAAACTGTTTCTAAAAACACCCAACAAACCAACCCAAAATAACAAAAAACTCCAACTCCTTCAGAGTTGTATTCTTTGATTCAGAAGAAACCAGTGGAAGCTTAAGTTTGAATCCGACATTTGATAAAGTCTGGGTACAGAAGGCAAAAATATCTATGCTGCTAAGCTAGTATGCTGCTTATACTGATAGTGACTGCACCTGAGAACTTGGTGAAGTATGTGAAGATCTTTTCTCTTGTCTTCTCTGAACAGCAAAGCTCAGACACAGTTTTCAGGAAAAAAAACCAAAGTGAATCTTTGTTTTTATTGTTCTGCTAAACTCCTACATTACCTAGTCTTGCTGCTTTCCAAAAATGTGGAGAGCTTTGATACACCATGGCAGCAACCTCTGTAGTTTATAAGTGAGATTGTTTGCAACCTTGTGATATCATAACCATGAGGTTTGAGATAACCCTACAGTCCCTAGGATGTACAATCATTTTACACACTGAAAAGTCATTTTGCAACTGAATCAGAACAGTCCATAATAAATTTTTCCAGACACAGTATTTGTTTTGACCATACATGAAGATTATGTTTTGGCTTCTGGAAGTGCATAATGACTCATGGATTGCTCGAGAATTTTTTCAGCACTTTTGTGGCTTCCCACTGGTTACTAGCAATTCCTTTTTTTGTCATTATGACCTCTGGCAGTGGCAGCTGGAAAGCTGAACATGGAGGAGAAAAGTACTACAGAACTCCACCATATGCAGGGACATCAACAGATGTTTGATTTTTTTAATAATTTAACAGTGCAACCACATATACACCCCTTCAGAAAAGGTCTCCTGCAGATGCCAACATGAGAAATTAAAACAATCATTCATGATGACAAATAGTTTTCACCTAGCAGCTTCCTTTCACATTGTGCCAAAAGAAAACGCTTGCATTTCCTCTGCTGCAGAAAATACCATGCCTCATTTCTTTATTACTCTACCCTCATCAACTGACTGGGCTCTCAAACAAAATAAGATGAAAATTTTTGGTCCCAGTACTCTTGGATGTCTACCCTTGCTTGGGTTTGCAGAGCTTGGCAGTGTCTGACAGTGCTCTGTGAGAGAGATGACCAGCCAATGCCCTCCTGACGCACAGGGAGTGCCTGCACGTCAGGCTCCAAACAAAAGTGACCCTCAGAAATGGCATACATGAGACAGCTCAGCATGAAGCTGTCCTTTCACACAGAGGACAAGGCAAACTGAACTGAACCCTGCTGTTAAACAAGGGATGTAACTGTCCCTCTTTCTGTTCACTCATTTCCTGAATGTAATGGGCCTGTCATGGCTGTAGTTACAAATTAATGTAATTTTGTGAAGAAGTCCGAACCCCAAAGTCTTCATTTGCATTTGCCTATCCCAACTGTGACAAGTAGATAACATGTTCTTCTGAGCTTTGAGTACAATGGCTAGCTTTGAATCCTAAAAACCATACATATCCTGTGTAGGCAAATACATGCACAAATAAGCAGAAAACATAATCCAAAGCAGTCGTGCTTTGACGTTTTCTTTGATGGGTTTTAAAAAGAGGAGGTGAGATTTTAAGTAGTTACTTGTACTACTGCTTGGAAAACCACAGAGATCTCAGAGCAGTCTTTTCTCTCTGTGTAGCAGTGTGCAACTAGATTGTCACCAATGCTGTACTCAGCAGTCTGTCAGCAGAAGTTGAATTTAGGATTCATTAGATTTTAATACAGTATGTGTAGGAAACAGACTTATGGAGGCATGTGATGGAACCTGTCCCAGACAGAAGTGCTTTAGATGTGATGACAGGTCTTGGCAGGGGTAAGGCACAAGGTTCTTTGACTATCAGTGGCAGACTCCTTTTCATTTCCATGCAACAATGAAACAGATTTGTTTTCATCTTCTTCACATTGTTTTCTCCTGCAGGGAAACCAGAACAGGGTCCACTGTCTCATGCCCATTGCAGTGACTGCTTGCAAAGTATCTCAGTGAGTCCAGCAATGCTGTAGTGTGTCTTGGCACATGACACTTCCCTGAGCATGGAGTGCTTTTTTCCCAGGGAGTATGATGTAAAAAATGCCTTCATGCTGGGGCCCTGCCTAGCATCCTGCTCTGTTACAGCAATGACAGACCAGCAATGTTACACCAGACACATAGGTCCTAAAAAGAACAGTTTTTCCCTTTGTTAATGCATACACCATTGCCAAAACCGTGATGCTTTCTTTCCTCTTCTCCAAGTGAAGAGCTATGCACCATCTGCTTTGTCTTCCACCAGGCAGAGCAGCTGAGAAGGCAGAGTCTACTCACCCCAGACCCCCATTTGACTGAACAGAGATGGCCACTTAGTTTGCCTCATGGTGCCTTAGCTGACAGAGGTTACCTCTTCCTTGTAGCTTGACTGCTTTTCTTTACATCGTTGTTGTGGCTATAACGAGCCTCCTTTTAAACAGGCATTTACTTCAGCAGCTGGAGGAGACAGATACTGCCATCTGTCCAGCCAGCAGTGGAGGATGAGGGGCTTGCAAGTACAGTGCTTGTTGCTGGCCAATTTTTCTGCATTGATTCCTGAGTTAAGGACCCAGGGGACCAGTGTTTTGTGCACTTTCAGGCTGGTTGGTTTAGCCACATTGTTGATGCCACAATGACATTTTCAGTATAGGGATTCAACCTCCAAGTGATTTTTTTGTCCTGCACTGAGGAGACAGGCACCTTTTCACATCATCCAAGGTAAAAATTTCAGGTAAGTCTGGGTGTTTCTTAAAACACTTTGGGTACAGTTTGCAAGACCACAAGCCTGGAACAGGTTCTGATTAAAACAGATTAACATCTAGTGTCTGTACTGAGTACAAAGATGTAACGAAAAAAAGCTTCATTTCTGAAAGGTATGAACATCTAGCATATCTATTTCCTATTGTGGACAACCAAAAGGGAACACTGGAACTACATTTCTTATAACAGACATTGACTTAATGTAGATAAAGCACTTTTTAAAAATACCAATTTCCTGAAAGGTTTGGTTGTATATATGAATGTGAAACACAGTTGAAAATTGTTTTATGTAACTCCTCCTGACTTTGAAAATGTACAGTTACAGCCCAATGGCCCTTTAGTACCCACAAACTTCAAATAAGGTTGAAAGAAAATGCCAAAATGAAATAAAGAAGGACTGAAGTAAGATTTTTGGAGCTGAGACACCTCTGCTGAACCTAGAATTGCTTGCTTAAATTTACTTGAAATTAGCTGCAGGAAATCTTTGCTCTTTCATTCATGTAGAGGCCTTTGGTTGACAGTACAGATTTCCTCTCTCTTCCAGTTCAATGCAGTTGGTAACATTTCAAAACAGAAAGATGCATACCCTATCTGAGTGGCTCCTTCCTGCCTCCAGGAATACCACAGCTGACTGGACTTGCCACTTGCATGCTGTGATGCTGGGGGGCTACACCTTCAGAGTCCTGCTTGCCTCTCCAGGGAGAGCACCTGGCATACTACACATTTTCAGAAAGACTGTGAGAGTTTTAAAAAGCTTAAATATTTGAGGCTTCTGTTAAATTGCTTTGTGACTGCACATATATTTCCATATCTCTCTGTCTATTCCTCATTCCCTCCATAACAGTGACAGTGTATCAGAAACCAGCTCCAAATACTGCTTATGGAAAAGGCAGGATGAAGATAAGAGCACTAGTGTGTTCACCTGTTTGCTCTGCTGACAGGGTGAAGATGGTCAAAATTGCTTGTTTTTCTCATGTAGACGAAACAAATCCTGTCTATATATATCATGGTTTATCATACAGAATCCTCTTCATGATGAAAAAAAGGATTTGGATTATTATGTTAAAATTTTCCGTGGGTCAAATCTCCAATTCTGTAAAAGCATGTTGCAGTCAAGACAATTAGAGGGTTGTGCCTCCAGGTTTTACTTTTATGTATTTCTAAGCTCATCTCAGGGCACACTCATTCAGTGCAGTGCACAGTAAAAATATGATGGGAGAAGAGGCCAATGCCATTATAATATCTAATGAAAAAGTGTAAGTGCAGTGATGGTAGCTTTGAATGCGCACATGGTCTTGAGTTATTGCATCCCACACAGCTCTGAGGAGAATGTATCATTAATAATTTGTAGTAACACACGGCTTCTAATTGATTGAATTATTTTTTCTGTTTAAAACAAATGGAAAAAAAATACATAATTCATTTCCTTAAAGCTCATGCTGTGTCAGAACGAGCTGTGCTTTTAGGATGATATTCACTCTTCTAAAGAGTCAAAGCATGTACTCCAGCATTTTGGGAGGATGCTTAGCAAAAGACAGACTGCTTTCATCTCTGATAGCCTGATAAAGAGGAAGAATATGTTTCCTAGATGAGAGATCAGATTTGTTATGCTGAATGGGTGCCATAGAGAAGAAAACAGCAAGTAACTTACCACATCAATTATCTGTGACAAGGAAAGCCGGAGCTCGACTATGAGTGGTTGGGAGTCATTCACTACAGGTCGTTCCAGACGATTGTAGTTCCGCAGCAGTTCTCTGTACAAGCGTCTCTGGCTTTCCCCTTGCTGAGAGACTAGAGGAAAAGAAAGAAGGTGTCTGTCATTCACACTGTCACACAGCCAGCATTGTTTGTCTGTTTTGTTGAAAATTCTCTCTTATTAGGCTTGTAATTAGAAAGCAGCTCCTAAAGATATCACCCAAATTCTGCATATGGATGTGACACAGCTTTTCTGCATATGCGGATTATGAACTCTCAAAAAAATTAACTACTAACACTCTAACTCATTAGTAACATTCAGAAGCTACTGAACAGAATTGGGGCTCTGACTGAATATCCCCATTCCTTGGAGTCCCTCCTGCTGATGGATAGCAGGGTTGAGGCTCCAAAACTACCAGACAGCTTCCTGGAAGGCAAGCAAATGAATTCATTGATTTGCTTGTTCTTATTTCCTAGACACTGGCTACTGTGAGCCAGCACTTACTTAGCCATATTGTGTTTATATCAAGCATGGGTAACAGGTACCCTTATTTCTTCGAGCTGATATATCAGGCTTTTTTCTATGCTCAAGAAAGAGTAACAACTGTTCTTCCTACCCTCTTCAGTTTTTCTAGGTTTTGGGTTACTTTCCTTAACTCTTTTCCATCTCATGGCAGCACACTTTGTTAACACCTACTGAGGTGGTGGTATGAAGTCTAGAGTATTTAACAGCTATTACAGAGACATTGAATTTCTGGTATTACATGCTTAACTCAGCTTGCACTGAGTTACTGAGTCCACACAAAGCTGTCATGCAAGCAGCTGAGCATGTTGAAGATTAGCAGAATTTCAGTCTATGCTTAATTTCCAAGATGCCCTAGTTCCTACCTTTGGGGTGGGTGTGGAGACCATCCATCTAAGCTACTCTGCCAGGTTCATGGATGTCACAGTTGATGACAACTATGGATGGTAAAGGTTTGGTGACTCCCAGCAAAGCAAGGAGGTTTCTGGCATACACTGCTCAGAACCCTAGTTTTCTCAAAACTGTGTTGATTTTGGTGCTGTGGCTAGTGGCAGCCTGAGCTCTACTTAAGAGCTGCACCTAAGAGAGGGAAGGTCATGGGCTGCAGGTTCCCTGAGGTCAATCAGTCCTGTCAACATGAGTGTATATTCTCTGAACTGTATAAATTCAATCCCTGGGAGAGAATCTACACTCTAAATCATTATTACTTTGTACTGAAGCAATTTTTATCCACTACAGTTGCCACTCTCTGTATATGACGGTTTTTACTTCTTGATCAGAGCTCTGCACGTTGAGATCAAAACTTCTCTCAGAGAGGTTGTGATGAATATTTTCTTGACAGTGCAAACAAACTATAACAACCCGTTCTGCCTTCCCAGCCTCTTACTATGCTTAGCAAACCCTTAAAGTCTGAGGCAAGCTGCCCTACAACAAAGCAGCCATGCCTTTTAAAACTAATAATAAATTTAGTTTACAAACACTCCATAGGTCTGTTTAACTTGTGTTCTTTTCATTTTTGCTGATACTCAAGGGAGATTGTGACTTTCTAGCACGGCAGTGCCTAGTAAACAAGAAAGAAGAGTATTTTGGTTCAGTTTGGTAAATTACACCATCACATCAATTTCATGAGTCCTTTTTCCTTTTGCATAACATTCTACATGATCACAGGTGCCCAGAGGAGCAAATGCTGTAAGCAAGCCTTCAATAGCCCTTGTTGACACCTCAGTATTGGTAGCTGTGCTTTCACCAATGTGCTTTCTGACCACAGTATCTCTCCTTCAGCATCTTAAGTAATCTTCCCTGCTTACTTAAGCAGAGATTTAAGTCCTCTGTTACAGCCTTAGTATTTTCCAGTACCTCAGCAGGACCAGACTCCATCATAAATGTCTTGTGTGTGAAGGAAACCCGTGAAAATCCCGCATGCTGTCCTATGGAAAGATGCTCTGAGTTTGGAGCAGATTTGCTGTCCTTTCACTCACCTACACACCCATGCTCCTGTGCTTTAGGGAAGAAATTACTTTCTGAACTATTGCTCTCATCTTGAGTACTTACATAATACTTGCCTTCAACCTTTCTTTTAAACTGGCTCCCTCAGCTTTTAAAAGGGGAAAAGCACCCTTCACCAGTTTCTGGACCCAACTGAGCTGCTAGACTGCCCTGGTACTACAATTGTCAGGGTGAGTTGAAGAGCCCCCCAAGGAGGGGGGGCTTGCAGAAATCTAAGCATAACCCTTTGCTTTGGAAAGCTATCTTTGCACTATGAGCTTCATCCGTGCTGAAGTCAAGCCTCTTTCCCTGTTAAACTTTGTGAAGTGAAGTAACCAAGAACTGCACCTAGTTTTCCACCCTTTCTTCAGCTCTCCTCTCTGTAATGTAATCCTGGTACTTTGCAATCTCTTGAATTCAAAACTGTTAACACAGTCATAGACAATCTATTCTTAGTCTGCCGAGTTGGCATTGGTGACCATATATTTTTGTGCTGCATGGTTTTGCTTACAAAATGACATATATTCAGAAGCAATGGTGTCCTGGCAAAGTGCCACAGCAGCTGTTGGTACCACAAAGAGCTGGCTAGCCTAATCACACTGCCATCTCTCTGCTACAGCTGCTTTGGAGAAGGGAACTGAGGTGGAAGTCTAGTCTGACTTACATGTTCACAGCCTTTTTCTTTAAATTGTAATTTTCAAATACTTAATGTTTCATACTCGAGACAGATTTCTGCTTTTTTCTCCTGTGTTTCTGCTAATGCATTTTGACACTACAACTCTGTGTGCTAAATGGAGTGCTTGCTGGTGATGGGGAAGCCTGAATCTCCCAGGACTAGTGGTAGAATAAGCTTTACCACTGACTACCCTTCAGTCACAGCAAGTTTAACCAAAAGCAGTGGCACTGGTTCATCTTATAAACTAGGCTAGATGACAAATGTCAACATTCAAGGTTGCGAAGTCAGTCTCCCAAAACCAGTGCCAGACTTGCTTGCCTATGTTACTGGTAGGTAAAAGTAACTGGCAAAGGGCATGTTTTCTAAGGAAAGGATCTGAGAGTTTTTATGACCCACTGCCCATCATAGTGTCTCCCTCCCAAAGATATGAAGTATCTTTGAAGCAGTAGGAAAACATACAGACTCATTAAAATTTGAGAGAAGAGCAGTGTAGGATGTTTGCCTCAAGCTTAGCAATAGTTTTAACACCATCTCTGAAAAATTCTCACGCACATTTGTCTATGCCTTGCAGGCTAGATAAGTGAACACTGGGCAGAAAAGTGGCTGAACTGTCAGGTTCAGAGGATTGTAGTCAGCAGCAAAAAGTTCAGCTGAAGGCCAGCCGGTGGTGGAGTACGCCAAGGATGGATACTGGGAACAATAATATTTAACACTGGTATGAATGATGGGACAGAGTGCACCCTTAGCAAGCTGGGTTTTTTTCAGATGGTGCAAAACTGGGAGAAGTGGCTGATACAGCACAAGGTTTTCTGCCACTCAGAAGGACCTTAAAGAACTGGAGAAACGACTGACAGGAAGCCCATGAAGTTCAATGAAAAAAAGTATAAAGTTGTCCTGCACCTGAGGAGTAATCCCAGGTACCAGAAAAGGCTGGGGGCTCGCTGTCTGGTGAGCAGGATAGCACAAAAGCCCTAAGGAACCTTATAGGTGCCAAGCTGACTATAAGCCAGCCATGCACCCTTGTAGCAAAGGTCACCAGCATCCTGAGCTGCAACAGGAAGAACCACACAAGTAGATCAACAGAAGTGATTCTTCCTCTCTACTCAGCACTGGTGATACAGACCTGGAATGCTGGATCCAGTGCTGGGGCTTATCAGCAGAAAGGAAACATGGAATTACCAGATCAAGGGCTGGATTGTTCCTCAAGATTTATTGTTTAATACTCTGAAAATGTTCGCTAAACTGCTCCTGGAGTTTGCAGACAACTGGAAAGCACAAGGCAATCAATCCTTGGATTGGCAGTTAAGAGCTCTATGGAAAGCAGTTTTTTGTGCACTACGTTAAACTTTATAACACCTCTCTGGAAATTTCTTCTGTGCTTCTGCATATGCAAAGAAGTCTGCAAGAAGCCCACTGATTGAATGATTCATATTGCCTATAAACTGCTACCAATCTTTTGAGCATAGATGCTATAGTTGTATTTCATGTTTCTTTCCAGGATGTAATTGCTGAGAATTGCACACCAAGGGAACTTGCAGTTAGGTCCGGCCAGACTATCCATATGGCGCCCCCAGGAAGGACAGATGCTCTCTCCTTTCCAGGAGCTGTGCTGTCATGCCTGGTCTTGGCTGGTTGATTTTCCTGCTCTGCTTTGCGTGCCAAGGTCCCCAAGCTATAAGGCAAGAGTCCAGCCCTTCCAGTTCCCCACGTTTGTTCACAAAGTAGTCAGCTTCTTAACTGAGGATGCTGGTCTGAGACACATTCTGGCTGGTTGTGCACAGCAAAGAATAAATAATGAAATATTGACAAGGTAGTAGAACATGGATTTCCACTAGTTTTTCAACAATGACACCTGTATTATCAACCATTCTACATCTGTTTCATAGTTCTCTGGTTTTGTTTTCATAATATCTCAACTTTTGGGGCGGGGGAGCTTCTGTTTTCTAGCTGTTGCTCATTTCTTTAGGCAGACACTTGAGTCCAAATATACAAGTTATTACTTTATTCATACAAGATTATTGGTACCTAACATGATGGCTTTCAGACAAAATATCATAGTCTTTCCATATTACTTTATATTAACATATATGCATGCTAACATGCCTCTGAATTATAAAATGTCTCTTTGTTTTCTTCTTCTGTTTTCAAAGACAGATCCTGAAATCACTTTCATTTATATAATCCTTTTGAAGAACATGGTAAGTTACAACCAACAGTATGTTTCTGATCCATCACATTGTTGCTTTAATATATTTTGCTCCCCAATACTTCATGAAAGGTCTCAAAATTGAGTGATACCGTAGCTGTGACATTTATTCACTCCCTTTGTACCTTCCGCAAGTATTTCACCAGATCTATGTCACTTTTGTCTCTCTGTACTGCTACTTTGACATGTATCTTTTGTTTTGGTTTATTTGTTTGTTGTTTTGTTTGTTACTTGTTTCATAAAAGAAAATGAGTAACGTTCTGGCATTTAAAAAAAACAAACACATCAGTGCCATTATACTGTGAAGTGTTGTTAGTTGGGTAATGATTGTAGTTAATTTTCTTATAGCTGGAATATTTACAGAGGAAAAATCCATTAAATACTATGGTTATCAGAGGTAAATCCTAGAACTTAAAACTGTTTTCCTAAAACCTTCCTGCCACAGCTCCTTCTATTATTTATTTTCATTTCAGTTTATCACTGTACTTTTGCAGGGATTTTTAGCTATCACTCTCAGAATCCAAACAGAATGATCACAGGAAACATATACGCACACACACACTACATGCAATAATGAATTATGGGGTAAGCAACATGAAAAGTATCAGGAAAAAAGCAGGTTGTTTCACAGACCATTTCATTCGCATAAAGAACTGCAATGGCAAGAGCATTTACAAAATGAGGCATGTTCTAATGATTTGGTAGCTATAAAAAACAACTTATTTTTGAATATTTTGCAGATTTTTGAGAATGTAAAGCATGTCCTTGCCATATGTCACTTAATCTCCAGAGACACAGATGTGTCCCATCTGCTTTTGTTCTTATGTGCAGCATTGTTACTTTTATCTGTGGCTGCAAATGCACTATTTCTTTCAATGCCCTTTGATTTAAAATGCATGCCATCATGCCTTCAGGGAAGCGGATTCACATAAGAAACAATGGAATCACATCAGCTACCTCTACCCCCTGTGCATCTGTGTGTGTGTGTTTATGTGTTGTGTATTTGAATATTTCTCTCATTTAAAACCTCTTTTTAATCTACTTCCCTTCTGGGTAATCTTTGACTCTAATCTTTGTCTCTCGCTATGCAGATTGTTTCTGCATCTTACACACAAAATTCATCAGCTATCCAGAGGAATGTGAGAAATTACTTGACTTCCTAAGCAAGAAGTGCCTAATATTCCGGATACGGGTCATTTTTATTCTTTCATAGCAGATAAAGAGTTTCCAGCAGCGATGGGTATCAAAAAGGTATGCAAGGAAAGGTTTTTTCTTAAAGACTCTAGGCCCATGACAACATGCTAAAATGATATAATGAAAGGATGAACTTATATTTTTGGTCCTATTGGCTTGGTTGTGGGTGTTTTAAAGGCTGAGTAATGTGTGTAAGGTAGAGAGACACAATTTGAGTTATTAACAGTGGGATGCCTCTCAATCAATCAGTTATCAACATTATTTAAACTGTCTCATTACTCCAGGTCAGAAACCTAAGCAGCTACAGCCAGTAAAGGCAAAAAATGCACTTTTAGTGTAATGCTAGTTTGCATTAGCTCTATGCAATACAAGAGTCGTTGCTACAATGCATAGGGAGCACAGGAGGAGGAATCTGGAGCAGTAATGAAGAGAAAGACACCTCTTGTTACAAATTACAGAGTGCTGTGGCTGTCTGGAAGCAACTCTTGCCAACTATCCTGGGATTTGTGGAGAGGAGTAGTAATGGAAGACAAAGGGAAGAAACAAAACCGTAAGATAAAAGAAAGACACCAGTGATATGGCCATCAGTATACTGGACTGGCCTTCTGCACTCCCTGATCCCACTGGCTTGCAGAGCATCTTGTCACATCTCTTCATCTCTATGGGTTTCAGCACCCAAACCAGTCAACCCAGGGAAAGTTCTTCTTAGGAAAGCACTATGAGCTTCACCCTTTAAGTGGCATCAATGTGGAAGCCATGGCATTATAGACAGCGTTATCAGATGGCTCTGAAAAGGGTCAAGTCAGTCTGCGCCTCCCCATCAAAAGTCCACTCTACACATGTGGAGAGCTCAGATCCAAGAAAGTCATAAGTTAACTGACAGGTGTAATAATGATTTCTGTGGAAGCAGATAATGTCTGATTAGGCTGACAAAAACAATAGGTAGGAGGAGTTCTTTTTCCTAAACCCAGTGCAGATAATAGCAGTGAGGGAGCCTGCAATGATGTTGTGGTTTAACCCCACACTGCAACTGAGTACCATGCAGTCACTCGCTAACAATCTCCCCTCCCACCAGGGGATGAAGAATTAGAAAAAAATTACAATAACATTAATGAAACATATTAATAATAAACCATAATAAAACATAATGATGATGATGATGATGATGATGATGATTAAAAGGGAGACCACAAAAAGAGAGACAGAAATAAAAATCAAAGAAGAAAAATAATGCACAACACAATTGCTTGCCACCCACTGATCTGTACCCAGCCCACCCCTGCCTGAGCAGCAATCAGCCTTTTCTAGTCAGTTTTCCTCAGTTTATATACTGAGATATACTAACTTTCCACAAAGAAAAACATCATCATTTTGTCCCAAGATGTGAAGAGAGCAAAGATTCCAAGAATTCTTCCTTAGTCACAGGAATGTCCTTAACAGGGAAAAAAGCTTGTTGCCTTTTTTTATGGTTCAAAGATGAGGGAGAGATCTTGCTCTAAACCATTGCCTCAATGTGTTATTGGTGAAGCAGTGGTAATATGATTAAACTACTCTGGGCAATGTAGAGGATAGGCTGGAGTGGAAATGATACAGACAATAACACTATGAAAAGGAACTGCCCAGTGTGCTCAGAGATGTTGCAGTGCTTCTTTCCATTTTTCCTTCTGCAGTGCTCATCAGCTGGTTATAATCCCAGAGAAAGCTAGTTTCCCAAACTATGAACTGCTGCCTTGCCAGCCTGCCACCTGTACTTGCACAGCAAAGCTAAGCAGCAAAGTCATTGAGGATGCAATAGGCAAGGCCAGAGATGGCTTGTCCTGCCTTTTTCCCTCATCACTCAAGTTGCAGCTGTTGTCCATGAACAAAGTAAGAGCTCCACTGGCTGCAAGGCACGGGCCAGACACAAACATCCTTAGTGAACATGGATCTGAAAATGCAAAGAAAGTTCCAGGTTTGTCTTTACAACACCAGAAGTTAAATGATGGATAATGAAAAACACAATGTAAGGGCACTCTGAAAGGGATGGGGGTTAGTCAGATGAAAATTTTGACTGCACCTTGAGTGACTCCTAATTTGTTCAGTGCTTAGTATGTGAACTGGAAAATATGGAGAGACATTTTCTAAATGTTTCCTAAATCTGAAACAGTTTCACACTTGGGGAGCAGAACTTTCATAGCACAGCTATAGATAAGACTCAGCCTTGTTTCAGGCAGCACCCATGAGATTTCACTAAGTCAGGTCAAACATGCTGCCTGTCTATGTGAGATATGGTGTTGCCAATCAGCTGGTGACAGTTTGGAGGTCTTGGCAGCAGAAGTGGCTGCTATCAAGGAATTTTTCTAAGGGAAAGAAGTCTGAGGCTTTGGTGGTTGAGGTCTTCAAAGACAAAGGGAATTGTAAATAAGGGTGTGAAAATTCTTAGCAAGAAGTCTGAATTTATTTCACATTGAAGAGAAAAGCTGCTTCTAATACCTCTTGATGAAGTAAATGACTGGTTCTGAGGAAATTGGACTTGTGACCAATCAAACAAGGTTTGTGGAGATCTGATCTAAGACACTTGAAACTGTATGTACTATGCTTTGGCTGACTCAGTCCAGATTTACTTATATGCATACAAAATGGCTTAAAAGCTTACATCAATTTTGTTGTTTGGTTTTTCCCCCAGACTTTAAAGGTATCAAGGTCTCAGTGACAGCTGAGTGCTGGTTAGCATTGATCTGTTTTCAGAACCCTAGATGCTATTGTCTTTTCCTTGGGTACATGGCTCAGGTCCTGGCTTTGTTAGTGATTATATGAAATATTGGTCTCTCCCTGCTGCACCCTGCCAGCCAAACCTGCATTGGCTGAGTCACTCATCCTGGCTAAGAGCAAAAATGAATCACAGTGAAATTGAGGTACTTCTAGAGAATGACGATCTGGGGAGTGTGATTTTGTCCTGTCTTTACTCTGTTGCTTTTAAGCTTTGGTAACTTCAGTCTACTGCTCCTGAATTATGTTGGTGCAGACAAAACAATATTAAAACAAAACTGGTGCCCTGTGCATCCAGAGGGAGCATGATTGTCACCCTGTAATACAGCAGCAATGTCACAGATGTGGGATGCTTGGTCTCTCAGCGAGACCAGAATGAGCCTGAAAGTTAGAAAGTGATCCTGTACTGTCTGGGCTGCTCTCTTGTATTCCCCAGCAAAGAATTCCTGACACTGCTAGAGCATTTTGACCCAAAGGTGAAGTAATTTGTCCACTTGACAGAGACCTCCTCTGGAGAAGGATGTCTCTTCTCCTTACCCACAGATCCTTAGATCTGTTTCCTTAGATCTAGCTTCTCTTTCATATAATCTGGCAACACATATGTAGATCTGATGGTGCCAGGAGTGCTGAAGTGCTTGAGCTGAGATACCAATCCAATAAATTTAAATTATAATTGGTGACCCTAACATCTTCGGATATTACATTAGAAGTCTCAGACCTTGAACAAAATGCTACTGCAGAGAGTATGCTACAGGATAGCTGCTTGGTTATAAAAGAAAGGCAAAGCTTTTGCTTGGAGCTCCTGCAGCTGCCCAGTTGCCATTTATGGATTATGTGTGAAGCCTGAACATGAACAGGTTTAATTCAAAGTTGCTATCCATTTACCACTTGAAACAGTGGGAACTGCAAACTATCTGGCAACTTTTTATTTAAGTTTTGATCTCTTCTTCCCATTGTTATGTTTGTTATAAAAGCTGGATTTCAGTTTGCTGACTACCTTTCTAAAATGACACAATATTAAAGGGAAAGCACTCCATCAAATACTTTTTCACTCCTGCAGGATCTTCAAAAAAAAACCCCACAAGATGGCTAAGAATTATGTAAAGTATTATCTGCATGATTATATGACTTTCTACTTTTGGTTTTTCCCAAATGCACTGACTCAGATGTGGTGAGAACATTAAGAGGCATCATTCTTTACAGCCAGCCTGCACTCAGTGAGACCCACTGCATGACACACAGTTAGTTCTGTGCCATGAAGCCTCCACAGTGCAGCACTGATCCCTTAGAGTGAGTGAAATGGAGGCCACAAACAACAGGCTGTAACCCAGCAGATGGATTAGAGTTAAAGAGATATGTTTTGATCTGCTTGGAGATGAGAAAACAAGGGGGAGTTATTTTGGCTGCCTTCAGCTTCCATGAGGAAGGGCTCCATCATGAAGAAGCCAGGCTCTCCTGGGAGGTGCACAAGGACAGGACCAGTAAGATAAAGGTGCATGATGGGGCATTCCCACAGTACTAAGTACTAATGCAAGATGGAGACGCATGCACCTCACTGTTTACATACATAAGTACTCATGCTGACTACAGGTTCCTTTCCATCGCAATTTACTGACTTAATTGTAAGCCCTGGGTGGGGAGAGTCTTACTTCCAAACACTCCATCTGGTTCTGGTCTCAGCCTTCTCATCAGCTGTTTTGCTCAATGCAGAAAGTATTTGTTAAGCAAAACTCTTTCTTTAAGCCATATTTTCTCAGGACTGTGTTCTAAAACAGCAATAAACTCCTGTCTGCCTTTCTCATTTCCTGGGTTGATACTGGTTGCCAGTGCTAGTCCTACCTGTCTCAGTCAGATTTGATCTCTTTCTCAATTAGTTTATGTAGGATCTCTAGTCAGTAGACGTCTTCAAACAACCATGTCAGGACTGATGCAAAGGGTTTTCATCTACTTTAATCACACTTTAGAGCTGAAGAGATTATACCTCCCTTCTTGCTTGTCACATGCAAATGAAATTGTATGTGCTACCACCATAACTAACTCATGTTCTTCTCCACAGGTCTTAGAAAAATAAACCAGAGAGAAAGAAAAGTTCTGAAGCTGCCTTTAAGAGATAAAACCGCTACTTGGAACAAGAACTTCTGCTCTGAGGCCATCAGAAAACTCTACAAGCTGAAGCAAGGCTGAAGGTACCCAAGGTACCATCTGGCATCATCCCAAAGACCAGATGGATGCTACTTTCTCATCCGCTTCTGGACCCCTCCCTACATGCAAGACTGCTATACCAATAGCTGCATGTAACAATAGGCACTGGTGTCGTCATGACTCAGTTGCTTTTTCTGGACCTGCCCACTTTTCCAGTTACATTTGAAAAGAATTAATACAAGATTTAGCTCAGATCCCTATCAGAAAATGCACATAGAAATACCTCCAACTCTCCTGGAGCCTGGCAACTTCTCAGAAGCTTGGGCCAGCTCCACTGTCACAGCTGTGCCCAGGATAATACAGATCAGCCTTAGAGCTGTGCCAGTGAATGCGCATAGAAGATTACTGACTGAGCACAAGGTCTGGTTCATTGAACTATAAAGTGAACCTCAAGAAGCAAGCATGAACAGCAAGTTACTGTAGCAGACAGTAATGCAAAGGAAATAGGGGGACCTGAGGACGCTGTCTTAATGTATTGACAGATATCAATAGCACCAGTGCTTCAGATAACAGAGTATATGTGCACGTGCCATGGACAAGCACATTTATTCCCTTGGCTCCATGCACATGCGATGCCTTAGCACGCTCTCAGCATTCAGAGTGATCAGCTCTGCTGTCTGTGCTACTAGATATTAAAGTAGTGGCAGGGATCTGACAGCAATTTGCCACGTCTGCAAGTTGCATGTGTGGCATCTTCTTATGCCATCAGTATGGAAGAAAAGACCTACCAGTACAAGCTAAGACCTAGCTCATGTATTTTCTATTTTAAATGTGCATCAGCTGCATCGTTATCTTTGGAACTGTATCATTCAGTGCATCAACATAGACAATATGGAGAGTTGAGGTGAATACAACCTTCAGACCTCTAATTAAGGTATGAAAGATTCTAAATGATTTAACTTTCACATATGGTTCTACTCTGATAACAGTTATGAGATGTAAAAATACAGCTACTTCACCAACCACCTAAATTACCAATGATATTATGCTGTTCTCCCATAAGGCACAGGAATCCTTTTATCTGTTCAACTGTGTCTCTTTGGAGTAAATAAGTTTGATTAAAACACATCATTGTAATTCTATCAGGTTTAAACAGCTGAGGCCTGAAGTTTAGACTCCATATATAGATATTTACGTAACATTATTTGTTCTTCCTACTACACAGATCTCTCAATTCATGTCACCTCAGTCTAATTAGCTCACATTAGAGAAATTGTCGCCTGGCAGGGGAATCTGGCCTTCTGAAGCTATCTTGCCAATGCTTCTGCTGTTGCAGAAACAGCACCTGCTTGCATGGAAGTGAACCAAGAAATTTGTGAGGATTTGCTCCAAGAGATCATCAGTTCTCTTCTGATGTGATCACTAGACCCCATTGAAATAAGCAAAGGTGTGAAAAAGCACGAAATTGGGTGTAGCATTGTAATTCAAATCTGTCTTATGAGTGATCCAAAGAAAAGCTGCCTGTACCAGCTGGGTACACCAAGTCGGGCTGAATTACTTCATAATTTACATATTTGAACTGGTTAGTTCACTTGCAGCATCCCCTGCCATAGGATTTGTCCCATACAGCTGCGCACTTATATTCCCACCAGACTGCAGAGAAAGGTTGTTGTCCTCAGCTTGCCTTTGCCTTTGCTGGGCTTTTCAAAGCCACTTGCCCAGATACGACCCTGATGGCAGTCTGTACAGAACAAAGAACCTGAGAGCTCTGACTCTGCTCTGTGCGGCGTGTGGGCACTGTAATGGTCTCACTTGAGAAATAAAAAAGGATATAAAGACACAGTAATTAGAATACATGGTTTGACTGGAGACTAGCCAAGTGTGCGTTTAACCTCCCTGGCTGTTCAAACCCTCTAGGTGACTATGCCCTGATATGAAGGTAACTCCTCAGAGAGGCTATGCATCTTAGTGATCACTGTGACATGTTTCTCAGAATGTACTTGCAGGGTTGTCTGCACCCTATCCCTCAGATTGCATCACACTCAAAAAAAAAAAAAAGGAGCAGGAATGATCCCTCTTTTGCAATCAATCCCTAGACTAGGTTTTTCAAGTTTCTCCACCCAAAGTTGTTAGGTAGCTGCTGAGACTCACTGGGTCCTTCTACATTCTGGGTGCTTCTTCAAGGATTGCCCCTGGCCTGGAAGGGATGTCTGACCCTGACAGTATTCACCTGGGATATAGGAAGGTTGAAAAACAGTTTCCTGATTTTTCCTTAGACCCATGTCTCAAAAAAAGCATCATCAACCCTTTGAGAAAGAGGGCTGCAATGACCCAACTTAAATAACATGACTACTGGGGCTTCCAGCATTATTGCAAGTAAAGTCAGGTTGAGGCAGACAGTTGAGGAAAGAACTGGGAAAAAAACTGAGTTCTTCATGTGTTGTTTGTGTTTGGTTTTTATCTAGTTCTTGTGACAACCTTCCTGTCAAACAGCCCGACAGGAGTTTTCAGTACTTGATAAATTGCTATGAACAATGTTGAAAAAACTCAGTGCTATGTGAGAGTGATTTTAGCTATGATTTGAATTTGGTGTGACTTCCTTGTGGGTGAACTAAGGAACCCAGGGGGAAGTTCATCTGGATTTACTGTTAAAAAACAAAAAACTCTGCTACTGATAACATGATAATATCATCTTGACTTTTTTCTCTTCTTCCCCCATTGCTCAATTCCCAGGTCTTTCTGGGTTTTTTTTCCCTTTTTTTTATTTTTTTTTACTTAAAAAAATCTGTAAAGCAGAAGTCAGTTACAGACCAACATTATCAGAGATTAATTTTATTCTGCTTTTGCATTTTTCTGTAAAAGTGCACACTTGTAAGCTGTTAGTAAGAGCACCTAGCAAAAAATTCTTTGAATTATTTATAAAAGCAGTTTGTCTTCATGTGCTGTTTAGATAAACTAGGTATCCCCTGATGAATTAATGATTACTCATTATTTAAAAGGCAGGATTTACATGACACACAACTACTCAAAATGGGAATGTCCACAAAATTACTTATCTCATAACTAGATGCTATAACCCGCCTGTTAGTTCAGCTCCTACAGTAGCACAGACATATCTTGAAGATAGCAAGGTTCTTAATTCAGCACGGTGGGGAAATATTTTTCTGCAGTACCATTACTACATTAGGCAGATGAAATGTGGATCTGTAATAATGAAATGCCCAGATGTTTTACAGCTTCAGATGAATTAATGAGGAATTATCTATGTGGCATGAATAGTCCAGTGCAACATCCCATATATGCAAGTTTCCAGTGTCCTTGCACTTCTGAAATAGATGGACAGCTTTCTCTGCTTTAAAAAGACAATCCTTCTTTATATATAAATTGTGAGAAACAAAATATGGTCCTTCACACCTAGAATACTTAGTTTTAGAATTTTTGGTTGCTGCAGGTATTTATGTTGCAGCTGAAAGGGACCGATAAAAGCACATTTTGTGTAGAATACTGAATATCTTTCATGACTGGGGCTATTTCAACATTCTCACTTAAAAACACTTTATTGTCAGCCTTGCTATCCTGAATGTTTTGAAATAATCACACAGCTCCTATTTTTTTAGCACCATGCTGAAACTTCTGAAGACAGCTTAGTCAGAGCTGACACCTTAGACTACAGAATCCCATTATTTTTATTAGATATTTTCAGCTATATATCCATCTCTGTCTTAATGGTTTTTATTAAGCATACTAAGAGTATGTTTAATAAAAACAAACCAGAATTAATAAATTTATGTATTTATACAGATTTAATATTTCTACATGATGCACAGAGAATAAACAGTTATGAATTTTCTTCTGCTTGTATTTCTCTGTAGAACACCATTGCACTCACACACCTACAGCGTTCCCAAATCATTCTGCCCAGCCCTGAAGTTATAATTTCCTGTTGTCAAAAAACCATGGTAAGGTTACATTTTTCAGGAAAGCAAGAAAATATTTCTTTTGAAACACAACGATTTCAATTAATTTACGGAAGTTAAAATTACTCACTTTTAATTAAAAAAAACCAACACAAAACCAAACACACATGCTTCTTCCTTCTCTAAAAAAATGTAAGATCCCAGCACTGTAAGATCCACAAACTTACCCAAACTGATTACAAAAGTCAGTTAAACCAGCATGGGACTCTAATGAAGTCCAAAATATAAGCAGATACAAGACTTACTGAGAAAAATATTTGGGGTTGGATGTAACTAGCATTTAGAAGATTAAAAAAAAAACAAAAACCAAACAACAAATCAAAACAACAGCAACAATAAACCCAAACCACTACCAAAAAAATGAAAGCCCTGGACAAACAGAGATTAGCTTACCTTTAAAGAGTGAGAAGAACAAGGATGACCAGAGGTACAGTGCAGAATAAACAAATGCCAAGCATCTTTCTGTGAGCATTGTCAAAATAAGCTGGCTCTCCTTCCTGAGCAGAGGGTGAAAGAGAATGAAGTCTTGAAGACAGCCTGCAATGACTGATGGATTTGGCAATTACGGTAATAAGGCATCAAACCAGCTTCCCACCAGGGGAGAAAAGTGCATTTGCTCATGTGCTTCTCCAGTCCCCAGGAGCCAAGACAGCTCAGTGCTTGGTCAGTAAATCCAAACACAAAGGAACAGGTTACATTCCTTTGGACTCACATTGCTCAACACACTGAGCCTTTCCCTGGTCAGGAGCAAATGCAAGTGATCCTCGCACACAGCTGTCTGTGTACTGCAAGAAGGGGGAGTGTGCTGCCTCGGAGACGCTTTCCACATCTCCACATATTGTACCTAACTCGAGACAGCACGGCTGCAGTGTTTCCAGTGCTTGCACTCGAGTGCCTCTAGAGTTGTTTCCCAGTGAAATGAATTAGAGTGTGTGTCCCCCTCTGCTCCCTCCCAGCTGCCAGGGCAACTTGCAGCAAGCACCTGTGGCACACACTTGCCTTTTCTCGCAGCAGAGGTGGCAGGGGGATTCAATACTGCAAAAGTTTGAAAATATGAAAATAGCCAATCTCCGGTCCATTTTTGGTGCACCCCTTCCTGTAATCGCTTCCACCAGATGCAGGGAGCTGCTCTGAGTGCCCTCTTCCCCAGCTGTCTACTGTGGGATTTCGCATTCACCTTGGCTCCCCTTCCTCTCCACAATTTTATCCACTAGCAAAAGAAAGGCAAGGTGAGGCAAAGTCTTGAATGAATTATATTCATCATTTGGGCCTTTCTTTTCTCATTTGCCTGATCTGAAGACTCACCCACTTCTCTTCCACTGCAAGCAGGGACAGCACTTCGTACTTCCCCTTGTTGAATTTCTTGGGGCTCCTGCCTTGACAGGGTACAAGCCTGGATTGACTCAGAGAGCAGCAGCAAGTCGTGACTCCGGGCAGGAGGAGGGATCTGGGGCACTGCTGTAGTGAGGCTGCAGCGGGCAGTGCAAGCCGGCAGGAGAGCAGAGCCCCGGGATGTGGGACACAGGGTGAGGAGGAAAACTTGCGAGGTTGAGTGGTGGGGCACGGGCTGACCCTGGAGTCACCCTGGCTGAAAACATCTGCCCTGGGATCAACTGCAGAAATGCAAACTTATAATGCTCAGGAAACACATGAAAAATCAGTGGTCAAAGAACCAGGAAAGGGGAGGGAAACATTACAAGTGGGGAGAGCAACACCACCAGTGTTAGTTAATAACACACAAACATCTTCTGCAGTTTTCATGCTTTCATTTCCTTTTAATAAATGCTAAATAGATTTGGAAGGCTAAGACCACAAGGGGCTGGCGTATACCTCAGCTGCAGCCTGGATTGATTTAGCTGTATCCTCAGGCCCTCTCAACCCTGTCACTGGATGGTGGGCTGTCTTCCTGGAGGTCTGGGAAGGGTCCTCAGAGCTGCTGGCCCTCCCTTTGCAGGCTTGCTGGGATGCCCCAGGTGAGCTTTCATTGACCAGCTGCACGTGGAACAACAAGGCACAGCCTCCTCTGGGTTCTCCCAGGCTCCTTCTTGCTCCCCATGAGTAGGAATGGGGACAGAATGGGAACTGCTGCTGGGACCCATGAAGGCTGGCCTGGGAGACCCCCTGGAGTGGCATCAGTGACTCTAGAGGGGCTGTTCTCCCACTCTCCAGCTGCACTGCTGACCTCCGGGCCCATTTGATGTTGGGCCTCCACACTGGGCCTGTGATGGTGTCAATAACCTGGTGGGCAAAGCTTCTTGTGTGCCTGTGCAGGGAAGCCCATAGAAGCTGGAACAAAGCCTCATTTGGGCCAAAGTAGTGCAGGCTGGATGGGTGTCATGGTTTGACCCGGAAACAGGATTTCTGGGATGCTATGTGGATGGGGCCAATGAGTGCTCAGATTTGAATATTGCCATCTGGCCCACCCACTGGGCAATGGGATCCACCTCCGAGAACACAGGGTAAAAGCAGGGCTCTCCCCCTGGCAGTTCATTTTGGATTTCCGGCGGTGAAGGAGTTGAGTCTCTCCCTCGGCCCAGTTGCTGGCTGGGCTGGGGGAGGGGAAAAGCCATGCGGCCCAGCCCAGGAGAGGTAGGCCTGGCCCCAAGGGTGGAAGGAAGAAGTAAAGAAATGCTGGGAAGCAATGGGCAGCCTGTTCCCCCCCCACCTTGGAGACAGACAGAGAGAGTGCAGCCGGTGTTTGTGTGCCGTTACCTTGAAAGCAGTAAACATGTGCTGGTAGCAGGCAGCCCGGCTGAGGAGATGGTGGGGGGGGTGCAGCCAGGAGTCCAGCCGCTTGGAGGAGTTTTTAACCCTTTTTTTGGACAATGAAAACTTCACAGAACATTAACCCTTCCTAGACGAGGGATAAGAGTAGAGGAGGATGAAGGAAATGAGCGAGCGATAAAGGTCTCGACCAGAGAGAGAGAGAGTGAGAGATGTTAGAAAGATGTAGAAGAGGAAGTGGCATTTTATGCTGGACTCTTTTGTGTAGCCATGGACAGAGCTATGTTTCCCTGGAATACAGAGACTGAGTCCAGGGGAGAAATGTCCCAGAGCCAAAGAAGATTCAGTGTGGGTACCCCTCGGCCCCAGGGGGTATATAAAATATGGGGGGGACAGATGTCCCAGAGGTGAGAGATTGAGCTTCTCTGGAACTGGACACAGCCTCCTTAAAAGGACAACCCTGGAAGCAGCCCTGATTCTGGTCCGGTGGTGAGAGCACCGGAACAAGGACGGAAAAGGCCACCACGACACATGGAAGGACTCCCTCTCCTCTTGAGGAACTGAAGTTGAGCATTCTAAAGGGTGGTGCTGGACCCAGAATTGATTTTGGATTGTATTGTATTGGGAATTTGGGGGGGAGGAGGAGGAGGAGAGTGTTTTTGTGAAGTTTCATTTTCCTTGTGTTTTTCTTTTTTTTTTTTCTTTTTCTTCCTTTTGTGTGTAGTTTTGTAATTGTTTTTGTAGCTTAGTTAATAAACTTTTCTTCTTTTTCAAGTGAGAGCCTGCTTTGTTTATTCCTGGTCAAAATCTCACAGCAGACACCAGAGGAGGTGTATTTTCATGCGGGCATCTGGCCTTGTGCCAATGTCAAACCAGAACAATGGGATGGGACAAGGCACTGCACTGTTGCTGCTTCCTACCATCCTCAAAGAGCTGCCTCTGCTCCCAATGCAACTGTGACAGCAGGTGGTGGAGAACAGCAAGGTAGAGGAGGGATGCTGAGACATAGGGCAGGAGATGCTCACTGAGCCCAGGGCAGTGGCCACACGGCTGATGGCAGGACTATTGCAGTGCTGTGGGAACTAGGGGCAGCAGGAGTCCTTGTCTCAGGTCTGATACTGCTGCAGAGCAATGGGGATTGGGAGCAGCTAAGTGCTTAGGAGATCAGTAAGTTTGATACATGATCACAGCTTCCTGCAGGGAAGATCACTTGAGCAGAGCCTATTGTAGAGTGTGGGAAATGGATTTGTAGAGTTCTCAAGGCCTGACAGAAAGCTCACATAGCATGCATCCACATGCAAGCTTTGAGACAAGAAATGCTGACTTAAAAATGTCATGGAATAGAACAGATATTGTTGAGAGAGAAATGGAGCTAGAAAAAAGTTTCACAGGATGGCCTTGCAAATAAGACTAGATGATTTGAAGAAATAGAACTATGAAAGATGCATTGTAATAGGACACATGAGGGGTAGTTCTAGATGATTGGCTTTAAGGCATCTACAGCATGGTGTGGCAAAAAGCTGACAGGCCAAGAAATGCATATAGTGTATTGTAATTAGGAAATAGTCATCTTCTGATTGTGATGGTGTGGATTATAACGTGTATTGTCACACCCTGTTCATGAGACTAAAAATGGAATTAAAGCTTTTAAAACACCTCTCAGTTGTCACATCTCTGGGTCAGGAAAAAGGTATTGTCCAACAGCAGAGATGCCTGTTCTTCCAGATACTTGTGCTGACTGCAGGGCAGCTGCACCTAAACTTCTCCTTTTCTCCTTTTCTACTCCCCTCACATCCCCACAGTACAACAATGTGGGGCATAGTTTTGTCCATGATTTTTGGTTTAGATTTGCGTTTTTCTTAAATTCCTGTAAAAATGAAAGCTTTCATCAATGAGTACAACTTCACACATACTGTAGCTCATTTGCTGTACCTTCAGCCACTGGAGGTGCCTGTGTTCCCATTGATGGCCAGAGTGTGGGGACTGGGAGCAGCTGGGTACCTGGGACCTCCTCCTTTCAGGTGGAACAGGTCCCATGGTGCTCTGTGGGCTGGAATGGCATGCTCCTCAAAGCTGCCATCCCCCACACTAAGCACAGCATGGAGGTCACTCTCCTCTTGCAGAGAGGGTCCTCAGGCTTGCTCCCAGCCCACTGCAGAAGGCACTCTTAGCAGAAGCAGAGAGGCAGTGTCATCCCAGCTGTCCAGGCAGATGGGACAGCAGTTGTCCAGCTCCATGGCCATGCTTGCCATATGCAGTGGTGTCTGAAGACAGCTGGGGATGACAAACCACTTCACTGCCTGTCAATGACACTGCAGCAGCAATTGTAGTGCTAGAAAAGTGAGGCCACAATTGCTGTCTGGCCCAAGGATGGATGGACGTAATACTCATGTCCCTCAAAAAGAAACCTTCCCTGCTCCCCAGATGGAGATTTCCCCTCCAAGATAATTTCTGTTGCTGCAAGAGTGACTCCTGACTGCCCCAGCTGCCTCAACTGAGAGCTCCATTTTGCAAATTACTCACAGGGGCACAGGTTGAAAGCCACTGATCTCACGAGGATGGAAAATCCACCTATATTATGGCGCTCTGCAAGTAGGAGACTTGGTGCTGCAATATCCCACTTTGAGCATGCAAATGCAGACAGGCAGAATCCAGGGGCTTTGCAGTCTAGCTCCTTTTCTGCGATTCTCAGCTCTTAATCACATTTCAAAATTAGGCTACAGGTGAATTCTTCGAAATGCCTGGGTTGCTTTGTTCCACAGACAGCCATTTAACCATGTCATCTGGCAGAAGTGAGCATATCTTACAACCAAATATACACTGCGGAGTCTACAAAACACAACTTATTGCACTACTGAGCTGCAACCAGGTTCTTTGTTGGGATTGCTGCTTACATAGGTTTCATCATTGGTGCAGGGGCCTGAAGGTGTGCTTCTCTCACAGGCTGTAGTTAAGGAAGGATACAGTGAGGACAAAATTATTGTGCAAGTTGCGCTCCTCCTCTCTCATGTCCACCTGAAGTGTGCTGCCACTGGAAAAGGCTTTCCCAGAGAAGATAAAACCAGCCCTTCTGGCTGAGATCCTATAGTAAGGATGTACACCTGCCCCTCAGCTCTGGAGGTTTTCATTGCTCATCTCCTACAGAAGCAGATGGCATAAATACAGAAACCAGGATTTTTCACCAAAGACCTTAGAGGCGGACATTTTCTCTAACTGCCATTTCCCTGTGAAGCCTGGGATGGACTGCTGCAAACTGGGGCCTATAGACAAGGTCCATGTCAAAGCTCTACTTAGGGGTTCAGACTGTGTTCTGACCTTGTGAAGTTATGTGACTTGCTCCTCTTCTTGAGGTCTTGTCTCCTCTGGGTCACATTGGTACAACTCTGCAAGTTTGGAGCTGGGCATCCTTCCTCTGTGGATGTTTGGAGCTGGGCATCCTTCCTCTGTGGATGGGTTTGTCTGCAGGTGAGACAGCTCTTCTTCTACCACCTTTAACCATGCTTGCTGCTGAGCTTGCCCAGTCAGCCCTTCTAGCACTGACTTGACTTCCAAGCCAAACTCAGCACCTCATGCTGTGAGCGAACAGAGATAAAGCACAACTGGCCACAGTCACACCTTAACAGCTGCGCAGGAAGAAAGGAGGATGAAGAAAGCCCTCATAATGCAGGAAGTACTGGAAAGTGCTTTATCCCAGGAGTGGTTTGGATGAGTTATGAGTGATTTGGGGAATTCTGATAAAGGTGTCGAGTGCTGAAGGACACAGAGCATTGTTCAGAAGTCACATCACCAGGGTTTCACCATGCATGTCAAGCTGCAGAGACCACTCAGTGGGTTCAGCTCCTCTCCAAGGAAGGCAGATGACACCAGGCCACACTTACACAGGCCAAGTGACCTTGCTGGTGAGGCTGGGGATGCTGGAGGACAGGAAAGTACTGCAGCTTGTGAATATACCTGGCTGGTTAAGCAGGGAGCTGGGCTGGGGGAATCCAAATTCTGCTGGGTGCTAGGATGAGGAAGTCAAGGAAATGAGCTATGGAGGGGTGCACTTCTTTTGCTGGTGCAAAGGGAGGCAGATGGTGGCAGGAGGGTCTGCATGAACTAGGGATCTCATGGCTTCCCACTCTTGTAGGCAGCAGATGCCTAGTGGGTGAGCTGAGGTGACAAGGGAGCTGCCACCTGAACTCTGCATGCTCCAATGGCACATGGAAAGAGCTGCACAACAAAAGCAAGATGCAAGGAGCTCCAGCCTTGTCAGGCAGGCCTGCAAGTAGCCCCTTATCCCCAAAGGCTCAGGCTCTGATTCTTCAGGCCCTGCTCTGTCCTTTCCCCACACAAGAGAAGCAGAGAGAAGAGAAAGAGAAGCATAGAGGTGAAGGGCACTGCACCAGAGCTCAGCCAGAGGGTGATTCCGCCTCCTCGGCTGCTGGAGTCTGCATCACCGGACATGGTGGATGCTCAGCTGGTGAGGGAGCAATGCCAGCCCCCAGCCCTGCTGACAGGGACTCAGCCAAGAGAGGGGCTGTGCTCCTGGAGTCAGCCTGCATCCTTAAGGCCTGCAGAGCTTCTTATCTGTCCTATTTCCCACCTCTACATTTCTTTCCCCAAATCAGTGTCCACCTTCCTCCTTCCTGCTGTGCTTCCTTCCTGTTTCCCATGCCTCTTCTTCTTTGTTTCTGCCCCACTTCCCAATTTTTCCACTCTGCCCCTCTCTTTCCCAGTTTCTCTTCCTCCTACTGCCAGGCCCTCAGTCTTGTTTCTGTATCCTTTTTGTGTATTTTCTTAGCCCTTCATTTCCCTATCTCCAGACTTCTTTCTTTATCCCTGTCTCATTTTGCTCGCTCCCGCTTCTTCTCCTCCTCCTCCTCCATTCCTAGTCCCTATTTCATTCTTCCTATCCCCACTTCTTGACTCACCATCCCTTTTCCTCTCCCTTCCACTCTCGAACACATCCCCACTCCTCGGTCCCTGCCTTTCTCCTTCTCTCCCTCTCGCCGCGGGGCAGTGTCCCTCCACCGTCCCTGACTCTGTCCGTGCCTGGCACACGGGCGCTGTCCCCTCGGAACTCGCGGAGCCATGAGTGCGGCCTGCGGAGCCCCGGGCACGGCGGGGCCATGTGCGCGGCCTGCGGAGCCCCGGGCACACCGGGGCCATGAGTGCGGCCCTGCGCGCTGCCCGCTGCGGCGGAGCCTCCGCCTCCCCGCGCTGTGCCCGGCACGGCCGCGCCGCTCCGCTGCTCCACCGCGACGGCCGCCGGCGCCTCCTGAGGGTGGGCACGGCCTGAGGCAGCGTGGGGAGGCGGCGCTGCTGCGGAGGGAGCGCGCTGAGGGCTGGGGGACGGCGGCGGGATGTCCTCTGCTGGCGGGAGCCGGGCAGCGGCAAAGACGGGCCCGGAGCGTGTCCCTGCTGCGTTGAGCCAGCCCGTGGCCACACCTCCGCTCACTTTAAAAAGGCCCCCCACACTAACTCAGGGCTCTTGGTTGTTGCTGGGCACACGCAAACCCACTCTAGTGCCCCCAGGAAAACCCGAACCAGCCCCACAGCCTCGAACAACAACAGCTCTGCTCGAGGCCTCCAAGACTCAGCCTCACATAATCACAGAAACATGAATGTTCTGAGTTGGAAGGGACCCACAAGGATCATCCAGCCGAGCTCCTGGCCCTGCACAGCGCTATCGCAGAGAATCACACCATGGGCCTGAGAGTGGTGTCCAAATTCTTCTTGAACTCTGTCAGGCTTGGTGCTGTGACTGCTACCCTGAAGAGCCTGTTCCAGTGCCCAAACACCCTGTGGGTGAAGAACCATTTCCTGATGTCCTAAACATCCCCTGACATAAGTTCACCCTGTTCCCTCAGGTCCTGTCACTGATCACCAGGGAGATGAATGCCTGCCCACCCCCTCCTCTCACGAGGAAGCTGAACAATGGGATGAGGTTTTCCCTCAGTCTCCTCCAAGCTGAATAGATCAAGTGCCTCAGGCACTCATACAGCCTCTCTTCAAGGCTCTTCAATCATCTTTGTAGCCTTCCTTTGGATGTAATAGCTTCAGGACCCCAAATCCCTGCCTGACTAAACCCAAGGATCCCTGAGTTGTCCTAGAGCCCCCAAACATCCCAAGCCCTGCTCTAGTCTCCTCCCTCTGAACCTTGCTCAGCAGTTTCCCCCCACCCTACCTAAATGTTCCCAAACACCCCCATCCCCATGCCAGCAGCTCAAAACCCTCTTAAGTCCCGTTCCAGAGTGCCTCCACAGCCTACCTGAGTATCTCTGGTAGATTCTCCAGTTCTGTCACAGTACACTCCCAAAACTGCTTTCAAGGTGTCCAAATATGTCTGAATAGTCCTCTGAATGGGACCTGGAGAATGCCATCTAGGTGTCATGAATACCTGCAAACCCTACCCAAGTACCCTCAAAACCCCCCAAACCTGCCTCAGAGCCCCCAATTTCCCAACCCCTGCTTCTGAACCACTGAAAGTCCTTCTTCAAAGACCCATAAACCATAATTTCCTATAAACACCCCATAAACCTTTTTTGTAGTCCACAAAACATCCGTAAGTCCCTTCCAGGAGCAGCCAAACAAACCACAAGCTTGTCTATGACCCCCAAAAGTTCCTATACCCTGTGTCCAGGGCTGTAACCACTAAACACCCTGAAACCTTTTCTTTGAGCCAGGAATACATCTGAAATCAAATCCAAATACATCTGGAATACATCTGAAATCAAATCCCTCTGGCTGCCCCCAAAGACTCATCTAAAATGTCCAGTAAAAACCTAAACCCTAAACCCTCTGAAGACTTTCTCAGATTTCTCCAGGGCCATGCCAAAGGTTCCATAGATGTCTCACCAAACCCCAGATATACTGTGATGTGCCATAGCTCCTGCTGCCTCTACAAGATTCCGTATCCTGCCCAATTCTACTCAAAGCACCCAAAATTTGGGTTCTTTTCTACAAGGGGGATTGTCTGAAAGGACTGCTTTAAACACGGAGGTGTGCTGCTTTCCTGCAAAATAGACTCACAATGGCCATAAAGTTTTACAACTATCTGGCAGGTTCTTTGCAACTTTTCTGTAAGTAAGGTGCTAGCTTCACACCAAAGGATTTTGCACAATGCCTGGTTCCTCCAGGACAGCTCCTCTGCCTCCCCAGCCACTACAGTCTTATTCACCAGCCAAGAAAAGGAAAAGTTAACAAAGGCTTGAATTAATTAAATTCATCATTTGGGCCTTTCTTTTCTCATTTGCCTGTTCTGAACACTCGCCCACTTCTCTTTCACTGCAAGCAGGGACAGCACTTCGTACTTCCCCTTGTTGAATTTCTTGGGGCTCCTGCCTTGACAGGGTACAAGCCTGGATTGACTCAGAGAGCAGCAGCAAGTCGTGACTCCAGGAAGGAGGAGGGATTTGGGGCACTGCCGTAGTGAGGCTGCAGCGGGCAGTGCAAGCCGGCAGGAGAGCAGAGCCTCGGCATGTGGGGCACAGGCTGAGGAGGAGAACTTGTGAGGTTGAGTGGTGGGGCACGGGCTGACCCTGGAGTCACCCTGGCTGGAAACATCTGCCCTGGGATCAACTGCAGAAATGCAAACCTGGAGCAGTCCATTATTTTTGTGTTAGATTTGTTTGGGATTTTTGTGGGTTTTGTTTGTTTGTTTTGCTGAGGTTTTTTGTTGTTGTTGTTTTTTGTTTGTCTGGTTGGTTGGTTAGTTTTGTTTTTCAAATTTCTCTTTAAAGGAAGGCACTTGCCAATGAGTACAACTTCACACATATTGTAGTTCATTTGCTGTACTCACCTTCAGCCACTGGAGGTGGCTGTCTTCCCACTGATGGCCAGAGTGTTGCAGGGCTGTGCAGATGGGGGAGCAGCTGGGTACCTGGGACCTCCTCCTCCGAGGTGGAACATGTCCTGTAGTGCTTTTTGGGCTGGTATGACATGCTCCTCAAAGCTGTCATCCCTCCACACCGAGTACACCATGGAGGTCACCCTCCATGTGCAGAAGGCACTCTTAGCAGAGCAGTCAGGCAGTGCATAGCTGGCCTGCTCCCAGCTGTCCAGGCAGATGGGGCCAAGTGCTGAGAGCAACACCACTAACCAGCAACAGCTTTGCATGTCATTCCTTTCTGGCTGTGGCAGCAATGCTGTTGGCTTAATAAAAGCCTTTGGGACACTCTCTCTTGCCCACAGGCAGCTACAAAAAGATCTTGAAATTACTGTGGAATGTCAAAGTGATAGACTTAGGCAAGGGATGCTTATGCTTCAACTATTTGATTTTTGGATGTGTAACTTTCTCAGTTCTATGTTCTTTTCTTTCTCCTCCAAGTGGAGGAGGAGCACTTATTTGGGGGGAGGCCAGGCCATGAATTCCTTGAGCTGCATTATCATCCCCCATTCCTTCCACATCTGGAGGATCAACAGGATTGTGCTGTGCATGCACAATCTGTGTTCCTGGTACAAACAGTAAGCACCAAGTCAGAACAGGTAGGAAGTGCTGTCTTCCCTCACTGTGGGCAAGAAGGCTCCATGAGAGTGAAGACTGCTGGACAAGGAAGGGAGGGAAGAGACAAAGCAGTGTGCACACAAGGGCTACCCATCCATATGGAGGGGCTGCTGTTTTAGCCACAGGAGCTTTGACCATTGTGACAGCATGGGGGAACCCAGGGAAGTATTGGTGACTGTCAGCAGAGGAACAACTTCAGACTGACTCCCCAGCTCCTTTGCAGGCTTGCTGGTGGGACTAGTCAGGAAGTTGAGGACAGCTTCAGGACATTTGTAAGCTCCTGAATCCATGTGCAGTTAGGACCTCAGAGATGAAGATGTCTTTGGAAAGCAGAGCCCCTCTACCCAGCTGAAGACTCTTCCCTGTTGCAGGGTGGACAGCCCACTCATCCCAGGTGACACTGGGAGAATGAAGCCTGCCTCTGTCAATACCCTAGCTGACCTAAGCAGCCTGAGTGCTTTTGTCTTGTCCGTGCTGACTCCAAGCACTGCCCATGAGTGCTTCCTCAGCCCTTCCATGTCTCCCCTTTGCATACTGCATGCTTCCAGAAACAGCAGCCCCTGACTCGGACCTCCCCTTATCCATTCACAACTTGCTTGACAAGGAAAAAGTGGGTTAAGATGAGGTTGCATGATAGGTACAGCAGCATCTCTTATAGCTTCTTTTCCTCTGTGTTTCCTCAGTGCCAGACAAGGCTCAATGAAGTCTGTCAGGTTTCTCAGACTTTTCTGAGAATCTGTCCTGCAGGAGCCTGCAAAGGGAAGTGGCACGGAGACCTGTGGAGGAAGGCTTGGAGTCAACAAAGCAACCCAAACCATGACTGATATCTAAATACATGGGTATTATCTATCAGCTGGGGAATTGCAGATCTATTCTGTAACAACACAGTTCTTGCTAAAGATTCATTCTTGCATGCTGTTCATCATATCTTCATTTCCCACCCTGTGAGTATGTAGCTCAGTGCTCAGTAAGCTATGAGTACCATGTAGCAGATGCCACCTCCTCAGCATTGCTGCCTATGGTCCTGAGTGGCTTCTAGTCATGGTGGGAATGGCGCTGAGTCACAAAAGCACTTTGAGGACAGAGGCTAAAGTAAGCTTGTCATACGACTTCTGATTTTCCTCCATTGTGCCTAGCTTCTTTTATGCTCTTTCCCAAAATGAGGTGGAGGTCTCCCCTGTTCTTCACACTATTTATATTGGTTTGCTTTTGCTACTGTGTATTTAGAATGTTTCTTATTTCCAGTGTCTTGTGCTCACTTTCTGGCAACATTTAGCTACTTGAAGACCTTTATTCTGAACCTGAATCCTACTTTGCCCCTTCACTGATTCCATGGTTCACATACTTAACCACAAATTGTGTCTGGCTGTGCCATCAGAGTATTAAAAAGTTCTTGAACACTGCTTGCAGAACAGGAGTTGAGTATAGTTACACATGTATTTAAAATAATTTGATATTTCTTATGTCTTGATCAGTGTATTTATAATTCACGGGTAACGAAAACTTTTGCTTTGGTCACACAACTCCCGAACTGTGTTACAGATTTCTCAAAGTCAAGATGTTATGGAGAGTGTGAGACAGGAGGACTCTTGCAGAATGCAACTGGACCCAAAAGTGCCCAACCCCGACCTACCTAAAGATATTCTGTGAAGTTTCATACCTGATGGTGGGGAACATGCAACTAGATATCCTCCACAGAACATGTGGCATGTTTGAACTGCTTGACATTTGGAAACTGTAAATAGTGATCCTGAAAGTCTGGGTCCCGTGGTGCTAGAATTACTAGAGGGGATTTGAGGTACATACTACCCACTTGCTTTCTTCATCTCAGTGGGGACTTACAGCTGTGCTGCTGGCAGGACATTTTCAGTCCAGCCTCCTTCTCACATCAGGACCATCCCCAGCAATATGTCTGTCACCATGCCTTTGCCAATGCCAAAACAGGTGTTACTTGACAGTGACTGAGACAGCCTGGCTACAGTGTCTATACTGTATACCTGTAGAATAATTTCTTGTTGCCCTTGTTGTCCCTGGCCAGATTTATGTCTATGAGGACTTGTCGTGGTTTGACACTGTGGGTGCCAAGTGCCAGGCACCCATGAAAGCCACTCACTCACCCTCTTCTGCTACAGCAGGGCAGAGGAGAGAAAAACTTAACGTAGGGTTCATGAGCTAAGAACCAGGAGAAAATACTCCAAGGGCAAAATAAGCTCAGCTTAGAGATACAAAGTGAGTTTATTACTAACAAAATCAGAGGAAGATAATAAGTAATATAAGCCCTTAAAAACACATTTTCTTCTCCCAACCGCTCCCTCCTTCCCATGGAGAGCACAGGGAGACAGGGCACAGGGGCTTTGGTCAGTTCATCACCCGAGGTTTTCTTCTGCTGCACAGGGAGAGGAATCCTTCCCCTGTGAGACCATGGGGTCCCTTCCCATGGGAGACAGTTCTCCATGAACTTCTGCAGCATGGCTCCGAATCTCAGGAGCAGCAGTCCTCCCAAAACTGCTGCAACCTGAGTCCCTCCCACGGGCACGCAGTCCTCCCAGAACTGCTGTGGCGTGGGTCACTCTTCCATCAGGTGCAGTTCTTCAAGGACAGGCTGCTCCAGCCTGGAATCAGGGACCCCTCTCTCCACTGGGTCTCCCTCAGCCTCCTCCAGGGATCCAATCACTCTGGTATCGGCATCTCCCGTGGCTGTGGGTGGATCTGTGCATCCCCCGTGGATCCTCATGGGCTGCAGGGGCACAGCTGCTTCACTGTGGTCTCCCCATAGCCTGCAGGGGAATCTCAGCTCCAGTGCCTGGAGCAGCTCCTGCCCCTCCTTCTCCACTGACCTTGATGCCTCACATATTCTCACTTCCTCCTCTTCTCAGGCTGGAATTAAAACTGTGCTCCCACCTTTGTTTTGGTTTTTTCTTAAAGATGTTATCACAGAGGCATTACCATAATCTCTATACTTGGCCAGTGACATGTTCATCTTCAGAGCCATAAGGGATTGGCTCTGCTGGACACGATGGAAGTTCCAGCAGTTTCTCACAGAAGCCACCTCTGTGGTCTCCCCCACTACCAAAAACCAGGCCAAAAACCAGCTTTCCTTACTTGTTCCCTGGTGGCTCAGACAATCTCTCTGCACTTCTCCCAGACTACTTGTGCTTGCTTCCATCCTCTGTGTGTTTGCTTGTTGTGTTTGAGTTTGTCCAGGGGTTCCTGGAATCTATGTAGGCCTCCTGGCATTTTTTGCCTGAGTTCCTCCTTGCTGGGGTGTATTGCCAAGCTTGAAGAAGGTGATCCCTAATTTCAACCAGCTTTCCTGGGCTGCTTTTCCCTCCGGGACTTTATCCCTAAACATCCCTGAAGAAGCCAAGATCTGTTGTCCTGAAGTCCAGGGTAGTAAGCTTGCTGTGCATCTTTGTCACTGCCCTGAAGATCTCAAACTCCACCATTTCATGGTCACTGCAGCCAAGACTGCTCCTGGGCTTTACATTCCCCACCAGCCTCTCCTTCTTGGTGAGAACAAGGTCCTGCCTAACACGTCTCCTTCTCTATCACTTGAAGAAGGAAATTGTCATTGTGTTCCAGGAATCTCCCAGATTGCTTATGTCCTGCTATATTCTCCCTTGAATTGCTCTCGGGGTGATTCAAGTCCCCTCTGTGGACCTGGCATGTGAATGCGAGGCTGCTCCTGTCTGTTTACAGAGGGACTCATCTGCTCAATGTTCCTGGTCAGGCAGCCTGTAGTGAGCCCCTGCTATAATATCACCTGTCTCTGCCCTGCCTTTAATCCAGATCCATGAGCTCTCAGCTGGCTTCTCATCCATCCCATGGCAGAAATCCATCCACTTCAGCATGTTCTTGGCACAGACAGCAACAGTCTTTCCTCATCTCTCCTGCCTGTTTTCAAAAGGGTCTGTAACCTCTCATTCCAATGCTTCATAGGAGTGTTGGCTCTTAGGAGCCACCCCACCATATCTTTGTGGTTCCTCTTAGCCCATCTCTAACTTCTCTTGTTCATTCCCTGGGATGTCTGTGGCATAAATTCAGTCCCTGATGAAGCAGACTTACTGGCTGGAGTGTCAGGAGTTCCTTCATAACTTTTCATGTATTCTCCTCCTGACCCACCCCAAGCTCTGGCCATCTCTTGCTGACTTTCCATCAGACTGGAAGGACTAAGAGGGACTGAGGTTCCAATCCCCTGACACCTTGAATTCAAAGCCCTCTTCACCAGCCTGGCAAGCCTATGGCTGAAGATGCTTTTCCCCTTCCCTGGCAGACAGGACCCCATGAGCCCTCAGTACACCCAGTTTCCCAAGGTGAGTTATGTGGTCCAAGAAACCGAAACCTGGACTGAGGTACCAGCCTGTAACCATTTGTTGATTTACCTGCCTGACTGGCCCTTTCAAACATCTTTCCTTTGAGAGGGTAATTAACGAAACAGCAGTGTGTAATAGTCAGTGGACTGTTCAAGGCTCAGCAGCCTATCAGTGACATCCCTGCTATGACTCCCCAGTAAGCAGCACCTCTCCAGAGACTGTGTCAGGTCTCTCAGTACCTCTGAACCTCTCAGAAGTCACCTACTGCTACCACCCCTTGCCTTTTCTTAGTTGTGCTGGCTGTGATGTGGGACCAGATGGGGCTGTCTTAGTGGTTGTTATGCAGGGAGCAGATGGGGCTGTCCTACTCAGCTCCAGTGCCTCTCATGATGTGACAAGTCTTTCCTCTTCAGTCCACAGGGAAAAAAGTGGTTATGCAAGACAAGGGCACTTCAGACTTCAGGGAAGTCTCTACCCCCTGTGGTCCTTGCAAGCTTCCATTCTTCTGCATTATTAGCCCCTCCCTTCCATATGTGCTAGTGAGAGAGTTTTTCTGGCTGTTAGGTCGTTGGCTTGTGGGGCCAGTGCAGGCTGAGCTTGGGACCAGCTATCTAACACCTTCTCAGTCTCCCTGATGTTATGCACCCTTCTTGCTGCCTTCTGCAGCTCAGCCACCTGCTGCAGGAGGTGCGCCACCTGAGTGTGTGTTCTGCACAAAGGTTTGCTGCCTGTCCTTTCCCCAGGAGAAACATGTCTCTTCCTGCAATCTGAGATCTGTCCTATCTATCCTGGTGGTGTCTGCTGTCCCCACCCAGACAGAACTGCTGTGGGGAGAGGCAGAACTGCAGACCTCAGACTGCAGCCACAGCAAGATTGTGTAACCTTGCCTGTTTCAGAGGGCTTCTCTCTGATCCCCTGCTGTAATGGGAACAGTGACATGACTGTCCCATCTCCTCTGCTTTGACTTCCCAAAAACAGAAGGGCTCTAGTGAGACCCAACTACAGCCAGCACCTCCTTTGCAGGACGCTTTCTGCAGATTTCCAATGACACCTACAGACCTAATTGTAGAGGTCTCTGCTGGCACCATGGAAGGCCACTTCTTTGGCAGGGAAAGGACACGGGTCCCCAGCACACCTGGCCCATGCCTTAACATCAAAATCCCTCTGTTCTGCTAAGATTTCAGCTTCACATTTTCCATAGGTTATCCAAGGAAAGGCACCTCCATAAGTGAGCTGTGAGATAGATCAGTTACACAGTCTTGAAGAGAAGAGTACACAGCAGAAATTCTCCTTCAGCTGTGGTGGTAATTACAGACTAGCATGGACACTTGAGCCTCTTTTGTTCTAAACACAAAATGTGATGTTAGCTGAGCCAGCAGGAACAGCTAATGCTGCAAAGCAGGTACCTATGTGAGCTGTCTGGCCTCACTGCTTGGCAGTGCCATCACACCTTTATGGCACACTGTCAGGGTATGACAAACCATAGAGTGAGGGAGCAACTACTCATTAGGAATCCAATAAGAGCCTTACACACCTCTGTGTCTCATGCATTAGTAGGCAGAAAAGTGTCTCCTTTTTATCATCTCTTTTATGTGCTTGGATAGAGATAATAGTGTCTCAGCTGGTGCAAGGCAGACTCTCTCACCAGGGCAACAGCAGGTTTTGGAGACAGTTGCTAGCAGTATCTCCTTACTCCTTTAACCTATCCTTCAAAAAGAGCTAACCATACTTTATGCTGCAGCTAATTTCACACGGTCATTTTAAGAATCTCAGATTAATCTGAGATTATACTTCACAGATTGTCAGTGTAAGCATATCTAGCAAATACAGGGGCCTGTGCTTTGTGCTGCAGATTGAACACACCCTTGCATTTATAAAATACTTTTTAAAAGATAATACAGTGAGAAGAGGTTAATGCTTTCTTAAACCACCCTTTATTAAAAAAACATAAACATTTGTAAATATATAAAATTATAAAGTATCAAGTGCTTCTTGCTTCCCAGTACAGTGGAATTCAGAAGTGGCAGGTAAATTTGGTGTTAATCTGTTTGGTGTGTTAGTTCCAGGGCTGCAGAACTGACCAGATAGTTTTGCAAAAGATGGCTATCTCATTCCTCTGACAGGGTTAAACAATCTTGTTTCACTTGAGTTTCAGACTTCTTTCCTGCTCCTTTTGACAAACATCAGTGCTTACTAGTGAGAGCATAGCTGTAGCTGTAGGAACAAGCAGGCTCCTTAGAAGGATGCAAACGTGTTTTACAAAGGGAGAACCTTCCAGTTGCTAATGGGGGAGAGAATTCAGGCACTGATAGAGCTGCTTTGTACAGTATTCCTCTGGCACAGTGTGTCCTTGGCATTGGGACTGTCTTCTAGCTGGACTAGATGAACTTAGTCACAGGTTCAATTTGCATCAAGATCCCTTAATCAGCAAGTACCCAGATTCCCTTGAATCTGAGCATGAAGCATCACAAAATCCCAACTTTTTTTTTTTTTTTTACCACTTAAGTGTTATAAAGTAAGAATTTCTTAGGTAATACACCTAGACCTGAACTCAAAGCAGGACATTACACTGCCACGGAAGTACTGTAAAATGAAAAATCCAGTTGTGTCCATTGTAATTGTCAGTGTAACTGAACTCTAAATGGGATCTTTTGTGTCACTTCCCATCTCATCTAACACTAAAAACCAGATGTCAGTTGCAGAGAGAACAAGTGTTTTTTGATGTTGTTTCTTACTTGGTCACCTCCCCAAAGCCCCTGTCACCTGCAGAAACTTATGACAAGTCTCTGCACTAGTGTCACCATTGCCAGTTCTTCTGCCAGCTTCCATCATGCCAGGCACTACAGTGTCATTCCCCAAGGAGTGATGCTTTATAGGAGACCATCACATTAGTCTAATACTAAACCAGCAATTTCATCTTCTTGTGAAAACTTAAACCACTGAAATTGCAAGAGAGGTGAAGAAACAGAATCCCAAGTGAAACAAGCTAATCCTGAATGTCTCAGCATTTTTTCAGGGAAGCAGAGGTGTGAGAAATGCTGCTGTATTTAACTTCTGCTGCTTATTGATATTTTCTTTTATAGGCAGCACTACAAGCAAGGCTTTTCTTTTCTTGTAGAAGACAAAGTGACTTATTGTAACAGACTTCCATTACAGATCACATACTTACATATCCCCACTGGAATGGAAGGATACTCTAGCTTCTACTGCCCTTTAGCTAAAAGGCACAATTAGTTCCAACATGAGTGGAAGAGTTGTTATGCTGTACCACAGTCCTTAAATAGAAGTTTTCCACTGGGTTTGTGGTAGGCACAGCTTCCATCTTTCTGAAACCCTCACCCTTGATCCACGTACATGAAAATTTAAAAATGTCTGAAATATGATGCTACCCTCCACTGTGGCATTTCTTTAGGTTGAATCAAGTCAGCTAAAAATTTTAGTTGCAAGCATAGTTGTCCATTGCCACTTTGACCTTTCTGGCAGGACAGCCCTTAACAGCCCAGATCCCCAAATAAACACAAGACTGAGAGATGTACAGCAAAGGTGCTATTTGCTCTAGTCCTTGCTTCTTGTGCAACATGGCACAGATATCCCAGCTGTACCAGCTCAGGATTGGTCCATGCCCACTAGTCTGAGTCCTGGCCCTTGGCATCCCCTTTTGGCCTGTTTAGGATTCAGGAACATGTGCTGTCACTGCATCCTCTGCCTTGACCAAATCAGCACTGATTGTCTCAGCATGGAGCCGCTTGTAGTCAGTGTGGAAGAAGATGACGTAGAAACAAGCCATAGCACTGCAGAGGCCAGCCAGCACCAGTACCGGAGCTGTGAGAGAGATACACTTTTAGGCAGTGAAGCCAAAACTCCCCATGGGTGCAGAAACAGACAGGCCAACTCTCCAAAACGACACATTCTGTCTGACCTCCTGCCAAAGGATACCCCTGAGGACAGGGTGCAGACCAGAGTGGGACATGACCAGTTTGGTAACAGACAAGTCTTGCTTTACCTACCACTGGCATAGAAAGAGTATTTACTTAAAATGTGGAAGGCTTCCAGAACACTGTCCTGCATGACCCCCCAGGTTGGAGGTCTTACATCAGAGCAGACACTGTACTTGTAGGAGTGTGTGTCCCTCTGTAAGTGCACACATTTGTGTCCTGGGGGTTAGTGAAAAACATTACAAAAAAGATTTAATCAAATCACTTGAGCTCCACAAGGGAACAGCTCCACAGATAGTGTTTCTTGTAATATCATCTGAGAGCAACGTGTAGAAAAGTACACTTAACATGAACTTTTATTAATGACAAATTTGTGTTTAAAGAATCTTTTCTGAAGGGAAAGAAAAAGTATATCTAAAAGACTATGCAACAAAGCCTGGAAGTAGTTCTAATTTCACCAGTGTCCCAAATGAACATCTTCATCTCCTTCACCACAGGTTTTTTTTCCTGTATCTATCAGACCACAAAAGGAATATAAATGGGTACCTAATCCCAAGATCCAGCTCTGATCTGATTAAATGGCAAATTGCAGACTTTCATAGGTGAAGCAGTCAAATTGCTTTTCAGGGACAGTTATTATGAAGCCTTGATCCCTTACAGCTAGCAGACCTTATTCTGGGGAGTTTCTGCTCAGCCAAGCAGGATATATTTAGTAGGTGATGGTCAGCCTTTGCCTATGGTGTCCCCAGGTGGCATGAACCATCTGAGAGATCAAGACAAGGGTTTAGCCCGCACTGAAAACACTTATGTGCTCCTGTTGATCTCAGTTGCTATCTCTTCTGACCAGCTAGGAAAGGAAGGGAAATCTGGAGTAAGTGAGAACAAAGCTCAAATACAGGCAGCTGTGTGTGCAGAATAAAGGGATGTAGCTTTCAAAGCATTTGTAACCTTGGCCTCCAGTATGAAAACCTGCCCTGGTTATGCTACATGGACAGTGTCTTCCCCTTAGAACAGCTGCTTTCTAGCTTTATGAAACTCAAGCCTCTGCAGGGTGACTGCAAGAGAAATTTTAACTCAGAGCCAGCAGTGGCATTCATGGCACCCTAGAGTTCTTTCTATTTCAATCTTGCAGGATTGGTTTAGCAGGAGCAGCAAGGAGTGCACCATCAGACTCAGAAAAGGGGTTAGAAGATATTCTACAATACGAATCAGACTTGCAGGGTTCCTCACACTGAGACCTGGAGAAGAGTAGGGAGTACATGAGGTGCAACCAAGTGTCCAGCATCATTTCCCAAGGACATACTTACTTGTCCAGTCCAGGGCTCCATCCTGGTCAAGGGCACAGGTGGAAAATGGATCCTCAGAAACACGGACAGTGAGAGCTTGTAGAAGAATCATTAAAATCACACCCTCAATCTGGCTGTGGGGAGAAGACAACATGCAGTTATGTTACCTGCCTGAGGTACCAGTGCTGCAGACAGGACCACCTTTCCCAGCTGGAAGAGAATGATGTTTCTTTCTGCAGCACGGTCCTTCTAGCAGAGAAAGCTACTGCTGGATTCCTCTGGCTGAGGCATTTGGTTAACTGGTTCTGTCCCACAGGGTGTCCAGGTCAACTTCAGACACAGGGCTAGGGTGGCAGGATCACTTTATGCTCCCTCTGAAGGCAAGCAGGTGTTGAACTACACCTGTCCAAAACCTGAGGCATATTCACTGGGCAGAGACTTGGAAACACTTCTCACTGCAGGACTGAGGACATAAAAAAGGCTGTGGCTTCAGCCTCCTCCTCATTCACAGCTGGCTGGCAGCAGTCACTAAGTCCACAACCAGTAAGAGACAAGAGCCTTCAAAGGCAGTGTCTGACTCCCCTCACTAAGTTTCTTGCTGCTGTGCCTCCTCCTGACACAAACACATAGCATCATATCACTGGTGTCACTGCTTAGAGCTCCAGCAAGTCATTCCTGCTGAAATCCAGAGGCAGCCCTAGCCAGGTAAATTGATAACTGGAAGGACAGTCACTGTCCCTCAACAGAGCACTGGGAACTGACTCACCTCTGTACTGTAGGGGGAATGGTGCCTCTATTAGCCATGCAGCCCCCATCTACTTCGGAGGCAAGTGGTGCTGGGCATGGTTAAATCATACTTTGTGCCAACCAAGGGAGACTTTCTTGCGCCTCTTCCACAGAGTCCTCCCCTTTTTAAAACATTTAGCTCTTCAAGTCCATGGCTCAGCCAGCCAGCTCCCCTTGACAGGGGCATGTGCACAGACACCAGAAAGACATTCAGCAAGACAGCAAGCACTGATGTGTCTATCTGCACCCATATCCCTGTGTGTGTGTGTGAGTGTTGGAACCCAAGCTCATGTTTCAATTGGATTTAATCTGCCTGCTTACCTTGCAACAAAAATCAGGCCTGTAGATGTGCCCTCTCCTACGGGGTAGGAGCATTCCACAGCCAGCTCCATGGCAATGGGGTAGATAGCAAAACCAAAGAAACCAAAGAGCGAACTGGTGATGGCCAACGTGACGGCCTGATGTCTGAACCGAGAAGTCTGCAGGCAAAACAAAACAATACCAAAATCTCAATGTCAGCACTGTTTTGCAGAGAAAGTCTCAGGGGGTGGCTCACCATATATTCCCTACCTTTTCCTGAAATCAATTTTTTACTTTCAGCCCTCTAAAGTCAACAGAAGGCTACAAAATGGAGAGGTGTCTGTTGAACTGAAGTAAGGAGAGGATCAGCAGAATTATCTGAAAAACACTGGTATGGTTGTACTATAGTAACTTTACTGGTCAGGTCAGTAACTTACCAGTAGTATGTTCAACATCTCTCTAGGGCCAAGTGAAACACACACCTATGTCCCAAAGCAACATAACATTTTGGAAATTCTGTTTGCATTAGATTACTTGTGTGAATTCTGGGTTGCTGCAGCTAAATGATAAGGAAAATCAGACACACATTTGTAACACTAGGATTTTAATATCAAAAGATCCAAACAAAAATGCAAATAAAAAAACCACCTAAAATATTTACAAAACCTGGAGATTAGTTTAGTGCCTAAACAGCCTGTCCCTAACTCTAGAGGGAAGAGCATGACCTTGTTCAGCCAATGCTACTAAAGACAAAGTACTTTGCAGCCATGCTGCCGGTATCTCCTTCCTTCATCATGTATTAAATTCCCACAGAGGAACACAAGGTGTCTGTCCTGGGATGGCAGCAAACCTGGCCCAGCTAAACTGGTTAAGTAAAGGAAAACTCTATGTGTCTGGAATCAGAGTTCAAAGCAAAGGGATCAAACAGATTTGAATGGGTGATTTTTGTTCTACCACTTTGAATTAACAGTTCTTCTGGATGGGATGAAGGTGAGGAGGGAAGGGCAGGAGGAATAGGTTTGCTTGTTGCTCCTAACATAGCCTCTTACCTATTCAGTGCTTCACCTGAGTCCCCACAAGCTGGATTATATTCAGATCATCCTCAAAACAAATGCAAGAAAATGAAAAGGGAAAATGCAAGGTGTGCTTTAGGCACCTTGCCCTACATTGACAAAAGCATTGTATTTGTCTGTCTCTTCCAAATGAACTACAATCTCTGGGGCCTTGGTCCCAGTGAAGGTGTGATCACCCTCTAGTGAAAGTCTGGACTTTTTATCACACAAGAGAAATGCACAGGATAAGACTGCTGGGAAAGCAGAAACCTGCACCATTCTGGGTCCTCTGTGGTGCTGTGTGCTGTGATCAGATTCGTGCTGTGTGATGGCTCCCATTGGCAATGGCTGTGCCTGAATGCAGTACTTGTAACTTGGCCTCGTGGGTGTAAAGTCTCCAGGTTGTGCATTCCTCTCCTGGCTGAATTCAAGTGTTTTCCTCTTCTGCCTCTCTTGTCGCTCTCAAGGAACTACTTCAGAAGTAGAATATAACTAGGTCCTTCCCACTAATGTTACAACTCTAATACTCACCACTGTTAAAGGCAGGAGTTGGAAAAACGTGACATTCTTGTTCATTTTTGTGATATAAATACTTAGCCATTCCCTTTCTTTTTTTGTTTAAAAGAATGGTCTCAGGAGTCAGTAAGCAAACATGGTGATCCAGTATGGAGAAGTAAAATTATGTCTATTTATCTTTATCTCAATTCAGTCTGTCTCAGGCTCCACAGTCAAATCATCAGTAAAACGTTTTTCTTTAAAACAAGAAATTCCTAGATCAAAGAGATAATCCCAAAGCATAACACAGGGCTTAATAAACACTATGACATCAAATGACCTTGATTTAAGTTGATGATTAATCAGATAGCAACAGAAATAAGCCCACGAGAATGGCACAATGCAAGGGAGAACTCACCACGGCAAACATGATGCTGGCAAGCGCACTCAGACAGAAACTGATCTTGGTGGACTCTATGAACTTCCTTGTCCGGTCAACATACAAGCCCAGCAGGAAAGCACCCAACAAACCACAGACCGTGAACAGTGCACCATTGAGGCCAGCAAAATCCTGGAGCGCAGAAGAACAAGTAATGAGAAACTAGAGCAGTTAGGAAAGACATTTTAATGTCACTGACCCATCTGCCAGCTACCAGTGGTTCACTTACTGAGGTAGGAAAAGCTTCCTTGCCCATTGCAGTAGCTGAGGCCATCAGAGGGCTATGAGTAGCAAGTCACAGAGTCCAGGTGCTTTTACAAGTGTGTGGGGCAAGCACAGTGACAGCACTCCCAAAGGATGATAAGTCTCTGTACACCTGTCAAGGGAGGCTGGATGTTGAGCCATAGCAGGTCTCTGGCATTAAATATTCCAGCCTGGAGCCACAGGGCTCTTCCAGGGGCAGTCAGGTGATTTGTCCATACTGGTGACAACAGGCCCAACTGCCTTGGTACCTGCTGATGTCTGTAATTACCCTCCTGGCCCTTTTCTAACCAGGGACCTGCACTGGCACACCCAAAGCACATTAGAGGAGACATCAGCTGAGTCAAAGTCTAACTAGAAAGGCAGTGAGCAGTGGCTGGGATAGGGTACAAGCTCTGTTGCCTGCACTGATTGCCCTTTGCTTGTGGCACTTCTTGAGCTCCATAAAAACTCAAACACAGACAGCAATCCTGAAAGCAGAGAAGCTTTTAACAAACTTGGAAAAACATTTTTGGGACCCTGAGTGGCACTGGAAGGAAAGGGTATATGGAATAGCTTCTCTGGGCTAAAGGGCCAGGACAAGCCAGTCACACAGAGACAAAATCAGGATGCACATAAAGCAAGGCTGCAAAGTTTAAGGTTTCCAGTTAAAAGCCAATGGAGTGTGCAAAATGCGACCTGGCCATGGAGCCCTGAGCCAGATATCAGATCTGGGAGCTGAAGAGGGGGTGAACAGAAGCCAGACATGTTAATGTGCATATGTAACAGCTGGAGAGGTGTTTTAAGAGGACCCCCATGGCAATACATATACCAGGACTGAAGTGCAGCCTGCTGAGAGAAAATGCCTGAATTGGGGGGGCCTCCCAATAAGCAGGAGGAGGAGAGCAGCAGGAACCAGCTGTGCACATACTGTGCTGAACTGTAAAAGCAGCACCTGCTGATGTAATGAGAAGGATGAAAAAACAGTTGTTACAGTACTACTGACCTCTTCTACTGCCCTGGCTTCATGTAAATCTGTCCAAAGAGGAAAAGGTGCTTGCATCAGCTGGTCTTCGGCTTCACTCTAGGGCCTGCCTGGGCCCCATTCTACTCTGGAGTAGGTGACAGAAGGCTGCATAAGCAGTGCTCTGGAGTGGCTTAGAAAAATCACAATATTCTTTTTTCCTGAAAAAATTTGTGTTTGCAAATGGGAGCCTGGCCATGGTCAGTAATGAAAATGCAGGTCATCTATTATACTAAGAGTCTGACTGTGTTCTGGATTAATCTGCTGCTTGATCTATGTTAGATAACATGAGCAAATAAGATATGAGACTGCAGCATATTCAATTGTCTTCATTTTGCTCTGAGTCCTTTATGAGGGAATATCAGTGTGATTGTATCATAGACAATGTGGACAGTGGTGAGAAAAGGAAGAAGACTCACATTTGAATACCCCTTTTCACAAAGGATCTGTTCCAGCAGAGCTGAAAAACACGTGAACATCCCAATTCCTCCTCCAAAACACACTGCCAGGATGATGTATGGCTTGTTTCTCAGAAGCTAAAAAAAGAAATTAATGTAAATAAGTGGAGGAGGAAAAAGGCCTGTCTGTGACAGCAGACTTGAGGGTCAGTGGCTCTGACTCCTCAGCTGAAATTGCTGACAAGGTAACCCCATGACCATTGACAAAGGTGTGGCTTTGTCCTGGCAATTCAGCCAGAGGACATGTTACAATGAGGACCATGTTAGGGAGGGAGGAAGTCTTCAGTGCTCAAATTCTTCTTTGCTTTGCCATGTGCTATCCTAACTGTTACCACATCTGTTTAGAAGATTCAGGTTGTGTGCTCCTCTTGGATAAGCCCAAGTCCGCTTGTTTGAGCTATCTGAACGCCTGGCAGCTCACAGCTGAATGATCAGACAGCGTCTCTTGCAGCTTTGCTGTGAGCAGCTTCCACTCTGGGAGGAAGGAAGGAATACTGAGGAATCTCCTTTAAGGGGCTTCCATGGCAGGTTTGGAGGAGGGGCATTCGGAGTCTGTTTGGTAGGCAGATTGTTCAGCATATCCCCACCTTGCAGGGCTGCATCCCTCACTCCAGCATGGCAGTCCCTAGGTTGCAACACTTACCATTTTGAGCCCTGTGAAGAATGGCTGTGAGTTGGAGTTGGTGGCACTAGCTGATGGAGGCGTTGGCGGGACCTTCTCATGAATCCCCAGAGTTGCTAGAGCGCAGGCTGTTACTGCTGGGACAGCATAAATACCCAGCTATGCAACAAAAAGACAAGACAAGTTACCAGTCCTTCCAGCTCCGCAACATCCAAACAAATAAATCAGCTGGACCCAAATCAGCCCAGCTGATTGATTAAAGCAGTTCTCATTTACCATCAATGGAATGTGCTTTCCTTCAGGAACTAGTGCAGGGGACAACAAGTTTGCTATAAGAATGCCCAAGGGATTGGCTGGAAGGAAATAGAAGAGAAATATTTTTTTCATGCAAGCAGTCAGAATCATGTATCCACCCCTACTGCCTGCCAGCATCACAGCTGCAGTGTGCAGCACTGTAATGAACAAGGACAAAACAAGGCATATACAGGGAGAACCAGGAGGGGAATATTTGGAGAAGTTGACTGTGTGGTCTTACTCTTGCCACATCTGTTGTCTCACTCACATGAAATCCATTCTATAAAACCATCTCCCTTCAACTCCCTTCCTAACTCCTGTAACCTGTTTTTCAACTATGGACTATGATGTCCTCACTCTCACAAGGCTGCCTCAGTAAATGTCAAGCTAAAGGGACAAAATTAAAATGGGCGAATCCATGTCATCTGTCCTGGTGTTACATAGCAAGAGTTACAGAGCTGTTTTTCTTTCTGTATTCCCCTACACCATTAGGCATGTATACATTGTGTAGAGGATTCCTCTGCTCCAGGGTGAACAGCCACAGCTCTCTTAGCCTCTGCTGCCATGACAGATGCTCCTTTCCCTTAATTGTCTTAGTGGCTTCTTAACTGCACTTACACTAATACGTCCATATCCTTCTTATATAAAGGAATCTACAACCAGACACAGTTCTTCAGACGTGGACAGGCAACCTCCCTCAAGCTGCTGGCAATGCTCTTCAGGAGGGTCACCAGGATGCCATTACTTTTCTTTGTCAAAAGGTCATGAGCAAAAAAGTCACACTAGGTTCATTCCTAAGACCTTTCAAGCCTTTACATTTCCTTTGCAAAGGCCAGGCAGGTATACAACATGATCTCTGCTACTTATCCAGTACAAAAAAATTACATGGCAGCACAGAATCTTGCAGATTTTGTACAGGAGGAGGCAGTTGCATTATTATGGGGCTGGAGCTGAGCAGTGTGTGAAGCAGCACTCCTGGGACTCAGGCTGGGAACATTCAAAATTACAGGCAACAATTTTTTAATGTTAAGGCAACATTCTGGAAATAGTCAAACAAGAAAATCTGCTTTTCTACTAGCATGCAGGGATGGGGTCAAGAAAGCCAACGCCAGCCTAGTGAGCCTGGTGAAGGGCAATGAGAAAGGTACCCTTAAGCATTTTGCAGCAGAAGGAAAGAGAAATGTGGGCCTTTTGCTGGATGAGCAGGAGACTCAGTGATAAAGGACACAGAAATCATAAATGTATTCAATGCCTTCTTTACCTCTTCAGCCCTGGGATCAGAGGTAAAGGTTGAAGCAATAAAGATTTACTCTTAATGGAGAAACAGTAGGTTGGAGAACATTAAGTAAGCCAGACACACAAATCCATGGGACTGATAGGACACATCAGTGGTGAAGTAACAGATTGTTTCCATTGCAAGGCCATTTTTGGTTACCTTTAAAAGCAATTCCAAGACGCTCCTGAGGACTGGAAGAGAGCAAATGTCACTCCCATCTTCAAGAAGAACAAAAAAAAGAATCCAGGGAATTTCAGGCTTTTCAGTTTTACTTTGTTCCCTGGGAAGGTCATGGAATAATCAATCCTTGCCACCATTTCCAGGCACATGAGGGATGAAACTGTGAAAAGGAAAAATGCTTAACTAACCTGATAGCTTTAATACAGTGAAATGACTGCTGGATGGATGAGGAAAGAGCAATTGACACTATCTCCATAACAACCTCGCAGACGAGCTGAGGAAGTACTGTCTAAACAAGGAAGCAGTGAGATGAACTGAAATCCTGCCGAATGGCCGGGCCCAGAGGATTGTGATCACTGACACGAAGACCAGCTGGAGCCCTGTCATCAGTGATGCACCACAGGGGTTGATACTGGGGCCATACAGTTTACCTCGATGATAGGACAGAGTGCACACTCAGCTGGTTTGCAGATGATGTGACGGTGGCAGGAGTGACTTGCAGAAGAGATGGCTGTACTGCCACTCAGAGGCACTGCAATAGAGTGGGGAAATAGGCAGAAGGGAACCTTGTGAAGTTTGACTAAAGGAAATACAATATGCTGCACCTTGGGAAAGAAAAATAACTCATTCACCAGTACCCCTTCAGACTTACCAAAAGCAACTCTGCAGAGAAGGACCAGAGGAGTAGTGGGCAGGGAGTCCTAGTACACACTAACTTGACCATAAACTAGCAACACAGCCTTCTGATAAAGAAAGTCACCGCAATCCTGGGCTCAGCATTAGGCAGTGTTGTCAGTGGGAGCTGGTCTTTACCCTCTACTCTGCACTAGCAAGTCCACATCTGGAGAACTGTGAGCAGTTCTCAGGTTCCCAGTGTGGGAGAGACATGAATTTAATGGTCCAGAAAAGAGAAAAGATGATTAGAGGACTGGAGCTTCTGTCATGTAAGAAGCCACTAAAGAGGCGGGACCGATCAGCCTGGAGAAGCTGCTGGAAAGCAGTTTTGCAGAGACGGATGTGGGGTCTTGGTGGATTGCAAGGTGACTATAAGCTAGCAATGAATCCTTGCAGAAAGGTGTCCAACAGCCCACTGGGCTGCATCAGGAAGAGCAGGTGGAAGATCATGATCCTCCTCCTCTGCTAAGTCCCGGTGAGAAACATACAGAGTGCCAAGTCCAGTGCTGGGTTCCTTAATACAAGGTACCAAGTTAGTGGAGCAAGTTCAGTCAAAGGCCAAAGACATGATTAAAGGTCTGGAACATCTCTCATCCCTAAGGACACTGGGACAGCTGGGACTAGTTAGCCTGGAGAAAAGAACATTGATCAGCAATTATAAAGATGGAACCAGACTTTTCTCAGTGGCGTACAAAGTGTAACACAGGAAACTCTACCTGAATATAAACTTCTTTCCTGTGATAGCTGTTCAGCACTGAAATAAGATGCTCAGATAAGCTCCTATGCCTCCATCCATGAAGATAATTAAAACCTGACTCAACATAAACCTGGGCAACCTGGTCTTGACAACTGTGGTTGAGCAGGGGGGTGGACAAGATGATCCCAAGAGGTGATTTCCACCCCTGTCTGTTCTATAATGATGCTGAGGCATCATTAATAATCCTGTAGCACAACTGTAGCATTTCTACTCTGTGCTTGGGAAAGTACTAGCTTGTGATGCCGGTGAAATATTACCTGCTTCTAAGTACATAGAAACAATTAAACAGAGTTTCCAAGGAGATGGATTACATCTTCTCTGTTGGGGTAAAATGCAACTGGGCATTGTAGGGGACTGCCTGTAAACTAGTCAGCTGTTTCCATGAGCTATCAACATGTTGAAGAAGTTCCAAAAAGTGTAGATGAGCGTTGGAAAGGTATAGGTGAGCATTGGGCTAAATTTGAAAAGACTGAGACCACTTGAGTAATTACATGATTTCAGTTGCTGGGAAGAGCTGGGAAGAGCTATTGCATGGCCTAGATTATGAATGGAAAGGAGGCCACTGAGTTAATCAACTATACATTATGATCGAGAGATCCTGGTGGACTAGCTTACAGCACTCTGCAGTGGGGCTTGGTGTTTTGTGGTCATTGATCCTGATGCACTGGAACTCTTCAGGGTGAAGAAAGTGATATACCAACAAAATTCAGTAAATGAAGACTCCTATGAATGAAGCAGAAGTCACTTTAGTGCACTCAGACAACTCCTTCTCTTTCTGACACAGGAGAATTTCTTGTGATCTTTACAGGGGATGAGTTCTTGGCCCTGCACTACTTCTCTCTGAGTAAGCCTCTACAAGTGATGGGCAGAACAAACACTTGAGCTGAGTCATTAATCATTATGACAGCTGAGTCATAGTAATTTCAGCTGCTCAGCAAGATCCTGGGTGCAAGGTTCATATTTATCACAAAAGCCCAAAGAAGCCTATCCATAGGCATTAACAGCAGGAGGCTGTAGAGCCAGTTTCTGTATGCAGCACTGATACTGATGGAACTGGAATTCTGAGTGCTGCTCAGCATTAATTACACAGGAAGTGGGAACTGATAAATTGGAGCAAGATGACACAAAAAGCTCACATCAGCAACAGGAAGAATGGAGACAAGTGTGAAGAAGCAAAGGGAAATTTGGCTGTAAAATGCCTGGGTGGGAGCCATTCAGTCTTTAAAGACAAAGTAGAGAAGAGACATTCAAGTCTTTCAAGACAAAGTAGAGAAGAGCTGATAACTACCTGACAGACAGGTGCAACAAGACTGAATACACAGGGCATAAAGAGCATTGAGATAATGACATTTGCCATGAGTTAATTAAAAACTGGATTAAAAGACTGGGGCTGCGGCAGATCCTCCTTCCAGACAGCATTTAAATTTTCTTGAAATTAAATCCTGATACTGTACAGCAGACATTATGGATGTAACCAGGCATTATTAATGGAAGCCTTCCATAGAGCAACATGCAGGTGCTGCAGCAGACAATAATCACCACTCAGCCTGCACTCTGACATCCCAACATGCCAGACACTGAACAGCTTCAGGTCTTGGGATTCCACTGTTCCTTGCTCTTTAGGTTTGTTCTTTGTCATAGTTAGATTCATTTGGTTCTGTAAAGACTGAGGATGCTGTGTGAATAAAATGCTCTTTAGCTTCTCTGGCTGCTCTCTCACTTAAAAGAGCCCTTTGTTTGCAGGCTGCAGTCCTTCAGGGCAGTGAAGCACTGAGTGCCCAGTGGTCCTTGGTAATGCCTGTATCATGCCACACTGACAACAGAGCTCCTTCTCCAGCAGCGAAGGTGAAGGTCTGTCTCAGCACTAGGAGAAGCAGTGCAAAAATAATTCATTCGTTCTGACACCACAGATCCATTCTTGCTAAACAAGAGTGCCCATGCTCTAGTCCAGTAGCAGCATTAGAAAAGCTGCATAGGGTTGCTCTTCATTCTCCATGCCTAACCCTTCCTTACAGTGTCAAGGCAATGGGGAGGGAAGGCAGCTGCTGCTGTTTTGAGGGAAGGACAGATGGGGCTGCCACACACATAGAGGTACTATGAGACTTCACAGCTGGAGCCAGTGAACCAGCCCAGTTTCTGGAGCACCTCTCAAGTCCTTGGAGAAAAGAGGAAGAGATTTCTTTGGCTGCTGGGTAAAGTGCCACATGAAGAGAGGAAACAGGTCCATCAAGTGTGGTATCCTGTCTCTATCTGTGCCCAAAGGAGCCAAGAGAGGAATGTGATTAGAGCAAGCTTATCTGCTTATCCAGTTTCCAGGATTCCAGGCACTTAGCAAGGCAAGGGTGCTTTCTGCATGGATAGCCCTGCCATTTAGCATCCCCAACATGTTTGTGCAGACAGACAAGTATATTTTGTTTGTGTGTGCATAGATACCAATTAGGAATATGTCCTCAGCCTTCCTTCTGGATGAAACTGGTGGGCAAAATTGCCACAGCAGTCACACCTCCCCTCCATCCAGTTACAGAACTTGGCAACTGTGACCACTGGCACTACAATGCAATTTAAGACACCTTCCTAAGAAACTGCAAAATTAAGGCCACTAAAGACTTAGTAACATTAAGGGCTGTTGTCACCCTGTGTGATATTTAGGCAAAGATGACAACCTGGTCCTGGAAGAGAGAAAGAAGGTTAGGAGTCTGGGTGGCTTATATCCACTTCTTGTTCATCTGTGTTGTTGCACATGACTAGAAGACTTTTGAGTGAAGCTATATCTGCAAAGGCAAATGGCTGAAGTACAAAGGACTTCCTCTGCCTGCTGCCTCTGAAAGGCAAACAAATTGCTAGCAAGTTCTGTGAGGCAGCAATGTTAGTTTGCAGCTATCACTTACACATTGATGCAATCATATTTGCTGTTGCTCTCTGGTGGTCTGGGAACCATAGCGCTGCCAGCTTTGTTGGTGAAAAGATGATAAGAGGCTGTGCTAATGCAGAGAAGCACTGTCCAACAAACAGGTACCAGTAACTCTGGGAACCCAAGCTCAGGAACTTCAGAACGCTGAACATCCGGGTGATACTACCAACCATGTTCAGCCATGCACTCAGGACCACCTGCAGTGAGCAGAAACAAAAAGAGTTTGCGTGCTGAAGCCTGAAGGGAAGAACTTAATACAATGGATTAGCATGAGCAAGGTCTCAAACGCACCACAGGAGACACTGGGTGATAGTAATCACTGCCCGCAGACCCTGCGCACCCCTCTGGGCCACTGTGAGATGCTCCTGATCCTACCTGCCTCCTTAGGGAGTGTCTTGGGGTGACAGGGAGCAAGGAGCCTGTCTCAGCCCCATATAAGAACCACATTGATGAGAAATCTGAAGTTCACTAATTACACCTTGCTATCAAGTTTGCGCCATCACCCATATTTTGCTGTGACAACCCAAAGATAATGGCAATGAATCATCCAGCTTTTGGATCCTGCAATTGTTCTTCTATTCTATTAGCATGCTGGTGTTTCACTGCTGCATTCCACAACACAATTCTGGGATTGTGCACAGATCACAAGCTGGCTTAGCAGAGGCCAAGCTCTAACCTGATAGGGGTCTCTTGCTTGCACTCTGTCCTGCTATTCCTTAAACTGGCCCAGACAACAAAATTGTGGTGCTAAGACTTTTCCATAGCAAATCTGACCCAATTACAGAAAGCTCTTCACAGAGTCAGCTCACAATATCTGTCCCTGTCAGATGGCTAAGACAATGAAAACTAAAGCCGGAAAAAGCAAGCATACAACTTTATTCTGACTTTTCCCACTGCTCTCTCCACCATCGCCACAGACGTGATGTTACTGAACTAGCTTCCAATGTGCTAATTCTCTGCAGCATTTGGGAAGACTCCTATTCAAAGCATGTACATTACTGATTTGTGCTTCTACTGCTACCTCTAGGTGAAACTTCCTCAGGGAAGCAGAACACTTCAACTCACAGCACAGCGGAGCCCCACGCTGTCAAGGACCCATGTTGCCACCAGACCAAATGGGATTGAGATGAGGAGGTACACCATTGAGAGCCAGTTGACTGTCTCCAGGGAAATGTGGAAGTAAGCAGCTGTCTTATCAGCCACAGGAGCAAACGTCAGCCAGAGCTGCCGAACAAAGACCGAAAATCAGTAAGCATGAACACCTCCAACAGAACAGTAATTCAGCATCCCCTCAAACTGAGTTTTGAGGAGGCTTGCTGTCTTAGTCTCTCCTTGAAACTGTGATGTTAAGGCTGGTAATAAAATTTCAGACCTTGTCCACAGTTACTTGGCCCAGAGCACCCCTTACATTTCACTGCTTCATCCCCAGTCCCCTAGTCCTGATGCTGGAGGCTGGCAAAAGTAGAAGTCAGTACCTTTCCTGTCCCCATGTTGAACAGGTTGGCTCTGACGCATTTACTTACCTGATGGAAACCACATGGACTCATTCTGTGTTAGCACAAACAAATAGAATCTGCCACCTCCTCCCTACAGCTAAGATCCCTTAAACTTGGACTGGTATTTTCAGTTCCATTTTAACACCTGGATGTGGCCTTGTAAGAAGAACTTTACTATGTGTCAGCCAAGAGATACATTATTCCCTGCCTTCTTAGACACACTCAGCAGATATAAAATTACCTAGAGATTGCATTATTTAATGTATTAGAACACCTAACAGGGAGGTACACACAAAAGAGGTACTTCAACAACTATCCACATTTTTCTTCCAGCGCCATATCTGAACACAGCTCCCTAAACTTCGTTGTAGACACTGATTTCATTGCTCCTGTCTGCTTCTGGTTTCTTATGAGAATGACAAGAACTGCTTGATCCTAAAATCAGGTTCTGAGATCACATACATAGAAAGAAAATGAAGCACTGCAAGTTAGAGGATGTTTCTGTAGATTCTTTGCCAAGATGCATCCTAGTGCTTTTCAAAAAGACTGATTTAACCTATCAAATGGCCTAACCATTCAATGATGTCAATTACAGGCTGCCTCACTGTTACAGGATGATCTTGCTGCTGCTGAATACTCAGGGTTATAAAGTCTGCAGAAATGTGAGCAAAAACTTCAGTTATAGCTTTCTACAAAAGAACTACAGCCACAGTTACTTTCCAGGTACTCCCTTTTGTCATCACAAGCTTGCTTCTCACAGCCTGCATCCCGCACCCAGCATCAGATGTGGCGTTTACGTGTAACTGAAAAAGACTTGGAAAATCTCAGTTGAAGGTGTGCTCCTACAAACTGTTTCTTGTTATTTCCAGGATTCCTGGGGGTTTTTTCTTACATGATAGGGACCATAAAAACTGTCACATTATATAGGAGCAGAGGGGAGATGGGCTTTTCTTCTCCCTAGAGTCACCGTGTGACAACAGCCACAACACAAATGATTCTTTAGCTAGGCTTTTCCCCTGGCAGGGAGGCAATGAGTAAATGGTCGTAACAGAGAAGCTTTGAATATATTCTCAGCAGCCTTGCAAGGACTCCTAGCACCAGCCCTTTCTCTTTTCCGAAAGAAGCTGCCATGCTGTACCTCCTGTATTCAATTCAGAGCTCCTATCAGCATGCTGGGCTCAGACACACCTATGTGATATCCTTTAAACGTCTGGTATGGGGGTGGATTTGGTGTTTACTCAGCTTCTACAACCTGGTGAAGGAAGACGGTAGGTGCAGAAGCAAACTGTACTCTTAGACATCAAGGAGATTAATCCAGGTCACTTTCCAGACTTCCATCAGACAGGAATGGGAGTTTAATTGTTTAATGCTAATGTAACTGTTTAGATGTTACAAGCATGACTAAGACATGAGCATTAGTTTGCTTATGGGATGCTAAACTCCTGCTAAACAAATCCCAGCTGTGTAGTTCCAACAACAGCACTTCTGCGTTCTTCAACGCCTTCTATGCAGGGGTGGTGGTGATGAAACACTCTACCAGGAAACAATTAAAGAGATGACACATTTTGTAAGCCAGCTTCAGATACATTTTCACCCCCTTGCTCCTCTACACAACATGATCAACCATGCATTACATCATTAGGAAAGTGATGCCACAACATGATCAACCATGCATTACATCATTAGGAAAGTGATGCCACAAGTCAAAGAACAGCATTTTCTGTTCAGTGACTGTATGCATCTAGGTGATCTGGGACCAAGCACTGGCACAATTTCATTAGATCTAGTAAAACCATTTCATGCAGAAAACCAAGCATAGGGGCTGCCCCATATTCCTATCCTGAGCAAGAGCTCCAGTCCTAGCATATCCATGTGAGAGCATGGAGGGTGGAAAGTTGCAGCTTGTCCCTCAAAATAGGAAGTGGGTCTATTTATGGGTCTGGACAGAAAAAGTATGTTTCATTGTTTACCATGTGTTGTTCTAACACAGAAATTCAGAACTGGGCAATGGAGCTCAAGATGTAACTGTAGTCAAAGAGGCCACCAAATGCCCCTACAACAAAGAGGTGGCATTGTGGGGTTTTGCCTACTCAGGGAAATACACAGTCAGTATGCCACCTTCTGCTTTTGGTTTTCCCAGTTATGGTAACTTCACCCACAGCAGTTAATAAGCTCTTGTGCTGGAAGCTAGAGCCCTTATCCAACATGCTTTTCTGAAACTCTGCATTGCCAAGGCTGACACCTACATAGGGGCTGCCCTGAGGTAAGCCCCCTCAGAGCACTTAAAGAAGATGCAGCTCTCTCTTGGTGAGATTTAAAGTCCTGTAAGCTCCAAGGATGCAGAACAGAGACAGAGAGAGGTTCTGGCCTCCAGCACTCTCCAAGGGCCATTTTCTTCACTCATCTTTGGCACACCAAAACCACAGAATCACAGAATGATGGAATATTCTGAGGTGGAAGGTTGCCACAAGGACCATCAAGTCCAAGTCTTAATTTAATGGCCTGTATCAAAGCTTACCACTGCAGATCACAGTGACAGATACAAGGGGAGAGACAATGTGTGGCGTTATAGGATGTCAGACCCCAGAAGCTTGTTGTCTTCTGGAACAGATAAAGAAAGTAGGAACAGAGAGATACCTCTTGCAGGGTTGTTCAGTCATTGCAATTTTCAGTCCCTGCACAAGCTTCACTATGTGGAAATACACCCTTGTGGTCTGGTCAAGCTGCATGCAGCTCCATTGCCCGAGAGGCCACACAAAACCAGAGCCTCAGTGCCAGTTGCAGAAGGCATCAAGATGAGTTCTTGCTATGCACTGCACTGCTTCATCTGTGCTCACATGAGCTTCTCCAAATGCAGCTCAATAGATGCCACAAGGTCAACTCCTGACTGCGATGCTGGCAAGCAATTTTCACTCACCTACTACAGCTTATATTCCTTCAAAGCCCTGCTAGTACTACAATTATTGAAACCTTTCGGCAACCTTTGAAAAAATTCTCAATTTGGCACAAGTTAGAATAGATAATGATGAAAGGCAGCAGCAGTTCACTTTCTGGACCACGGCAAGTTAATCAAAAGATTTACATGGAAGCCCATGTCTCAGGATCTTTACCTTGTCAGAGTGACCCCGAGAAGAGTTTGAAAGTCTCTCTTCCCAGACCGGTGCTTGAAGAAGTCAGGGCTCTTCATTTCCTCAGTCTCAAGGTTTTTTATTGCATCTTATCTATAAAATTCTTTCTACTGTCCTGCCAAGATCTGCTTAGCAAGACAGTCCAGGCACTCTGCTTGCCCCCAGGGCGATTTTATGTTTTTATACTAAAAACTACGTACACAATGTTTACAATTACTTTCCAATACCTATCGCCTATGTTAGACAGTGAGCTTCTACTCTAAACCAGTCTAAAAGTGCCAACATCACAGCAGAAGATGGAGGCCAAGAAGAAGAAGAAGGAGAAAGGCTGGACATGCCCAGATCCCTCCATCTTGCCTCCTGAACCCTCATTCCAGAAACCCCAAAATCTACTTTTCCACCCCGTGATAATTTCACTATTATTCTATTTAAACTGTTGTGGCTTGCTGATCTTCATATAAGGTTGGTAATTTTCTCCACGGGTCACAATCAAAACCACAGGTGTTTTGGGCTCTGTGCCAGGGCTTCTGACCCCCCTGGCAGGGGTCTTGGCCATTCTGGACAGCCAGAGGGATGTCCTGGGTTCCCACACCCATGCAGAGCCACTAAATCACAGAGACTCTTACCTTTGCTTGCCAAAAAGCCACAATGAGTTTGTGAGCTCAATCCCCTGACACCTGTCAAAACTCACTTCCCCAGCAATCTCTCATAGATTTGGCATTAGTTGTTTTCAAATTGCAGCTCCTCCTGTAGTATAATCCATTATCAATCGTTATTTCACTGATGTTTTAGATCATGGTATTTGCTCCTTCAGCATTCAGTTATGGGCTTTTCTCTCCTTTCTCTCCTCAGATATGCACCTAGAGAGTGTAATAATGGACGCTTATTGGAGTTTATTCTCCAATAATTGGACGTTTCTTCTCCAGGAAGAAGGCAGGAATTTTACCTCCTACACTCCTCTTCTGAGCTCAGGCCTTAGAAACACCTTCATCTCACTGTGGTTTTAGGTTTAAAGATAGCAAAAGCTCCAGTGCTTGCTAGTCTGGTCTGGAAGACATACCTCAGCATACACTCTTCACTATAAAAACTTGTGTTTAGCAGCTGAGGAAAGAACACAAGGGCCCCTGATGATCCCCGAGCCTGTCCCAGCTGACACTGGAGTACAGCTGTAACTCCCCCTGCACACAGCTGTCTGGCTGGGGAGCCATGCCCCAACACTAGAAGAAAAGGACAGAAATGTTTTCTACCCACAGTCAACTCATATCCTCAGCTACAGGAGGGCCCTTCCACATCTTCTTTGACAATGAGGCTTGCACCAGGGCCAGGGCACTGACATTCAAACTTTCTGACTAATACTGACGTTGGGAATGGTTCTGGCTCCACTTTCAGCTCTCTTGCCCTCTGCTTTAATCTTCTTCTAGCTGACACTTTAATTCTCCTGCACCAGCCAGAAACTGCTTGGTCCCTTCTCCATTAACTGAAATTTAATCCTTATTAAAGGTGGCTGAAAGGAAGGATGGAGAGGGACTTTTCATGAGGCATACAGTGGTAGAACCACCAGGAATGGCCTTAAATTAAGGGAGGGTAGATTTAGATTAGATATTAGGAAATTTACTTTAAGGTTGGCGAGGCACAGGAACAGGTTACACAGAGAGATTATGGACTCTCCATGTCTACAGGTGGCCAAGGTCATGCTGGATGAACAACTTGGTCTAATGGAAGGTGTCTCTGCTCATGGCAGAGGGATGGAACTAGGTGATTTTTAATGTCCCTTCTAACCTACACCATTCTATGATTCTATGATCATGATCTTATGACAACTGCAGGCCTGCATGGGCATTCCTGTAATCAAAACAGGTTACAGCTGTTCTCATCCTGATTCCATTTTTAAGTTTTTATGTTGTCCTTTCTGATATCCCTGTAGACCCTTAGCTGACAGGTAAGGGTTTTACAGGTGTCCCCCCTCTCTTCCTCCCAGAATTTGACCAAGATCTGCACTCATTCCCCTTACAACTCCATCAGAGCTCCTGGTTCAGTTCTTCCACCCTACTGCCTTCACTGTTCCCACTCCCACACAGACTCTCCAGGACCAATTTCACCTGCAGGATCTGGTTTCCCTCCACCCATTTGAAGGGAGCCCAGTGTTTGTCCTTCCTCCCATTTCTGTAGGAGGCAGGCTGTGAGACACCAGCTCTCTGTCTGCAGTGGTACCAAGGTGGTGCCTGAAGGTGGGACTGCACACAGGCTCTACACTTTGGTAACCAACAGCTGTGAGCTGTCACGTATGCTGAAAACAGCATACATGACAGATGCAAGATTTTTGGGTCTCAAAGTGCAGCAATATTGATGCACCACACATTTAACCAGGTACAACCCTGACAAAAGTGGTGCCAGACATGTTCTTCACAAAAGGCAAGCTGGTAATCAATGCCTGCTTTTCTCATGAACAAATCAAGATTCTAAAAGTGGAAAGTATTTGCAGAAAGCACAGGGTGGGAATCAGGCCACTTTGCCATGTCAGTGGCAGTATCAGCTAGCGAGGGTTGCTATAAGGAGCATTTTTCATTGTCTAGCATACTGTATAGCTGACTATAGAATGAGACTGTAGAAATGTCTGCAGTAACTTTTATGTACAGTTTTAAAAGAAGGAGCCAAAGGGGTTGTGAAATGGGAATGAAATGGGAATTTCTGCTTCGTAACAGGCACCAGCACAGCTCGCCAGTCCCCACACAGGCTTCACCTACAGCAATTCTGCCAACTCCAGCATGCATTCTTTCATGTGCTTGAAGACAGCTTACAAGGTGATGTAAGAGGTCTTTCTGTGACACGGATGCTGCCTCCTTCTCCCCCGAAACTGGATGATGAAGCCCTTACACCAGAGTCCTCATCTTTAAGGTTAAAAGGGACACACAGCTTGGAAGCAAACAGCCCCTGTGCTCAGCTGAAAGAACCCATGCTGACACGGGACTTTAGGACATTAGGACAGAGGTGTGATCTTCAGAAAAGGCCAGATCCTTGCCAAGATGTCTCTTTTAGTCTCCACAGCTCTCAAGAGAAGTAGCAGGAAAAAAGAGCAGCAGCTGTGTGCGCACACGTATCTACAGGGGCACTGCTGGAGCAGACAGGTGTGGGTGAGGAGCGTGTGCACCCTGCCCTGGAGCATGCCAGGCTCCACTTGTGCCGCCCTCCTTCCTCTCCCAAGTACACTGAGTGGTAGTGTAAGTCCTCCACTTGGTGAGTCAGGAGCCACTTGGCCAAGCGTGAGCTGGCACCAACCCTCTGCTCCCCTGCTCCTTCCCAGCTTGCTCATGCTGGTGACCACCGCACTGGGCAGTAAACACTCTTGGTTTCATTCTTCTGTCTTTTTCTGTGCCTCCAGTGCTAAAGCAATAGAAAGTCCCTCCTGTGAAACACAAAGTTCCCACCTGTTCAGCTTCACAGGAAGGAGGAAAAAAGGGAGGAGCTATGTGCTACAGCAGCTGCAAGCACAGCATGAACACTCTTAAACATTAAGCCTTCAGATGAAGAAAATCATACTCAAAACCACAGTGTAAGTTTAGCAAAACAAATCTGGGGAGAAACCACAGACAGAGTTATGTCAACCCCTCCCATCAGCAGTGCTGCAAGAGACAGCTGGGGATAAATCATCTAAGTTTAGCTGTGGTCACAACATCCTCTCTGCACACAACTTCATCATGCTGATGTCTGCTTATGGCTTTCCTAAGATAAGGCAGCAGTTTTTTACACTATATTGTCAGCTAGGAATTCCCCGAACAGCCCTATTTAGGAAATGTCAACAAATTCCTGATAAGGTAGTACCCACTTTGTACAGCAGGGAGAGACAGAGGCTTTTAAACTCAAGTCAGTAACAGAAGCACAAGTAAGGTGCTATATTTATCGTTGGTGTAAAAGCCTCTATATCATATTAACTCCACTCTGCTCCAGTTAATGCAAGGATTTCACATGATGAAACAGCAGGAGGATATAGGGAAGAGTGCCTCTTTCATCACCACATGGTCTGCTCTGGCTTTGCTCAATCACACTCTAAACCAGACTAAGAAATACTCCTTTCTCAGCCTGTACTTGCTGCATGATGAAATGTGCTGAACTGCAGTTAAGCTGCTTCTACCTTGTCTCCTTGACATTGAAAGTCTCCCTCACTCAGTACTTAATAGAAAACTGCATGTCAATGGACAAGAATGAGGAATACAAGGCATCATTCTGGAAGCTTGATCCAGCAAATGTGGTTCAAGCCAGACAATTCAAAAGTCCTGTCCTCACTACATGCATTTGCAGATAATGACACAGATGTACATAAAACAAAGTGCTGCACGCAACATCTTAACGGGAATTGATGACACAAGTTGCAGGGCAATTTTTCACATTACAGAACTGGTTAATTAATCTTTTCATCTGTAACTTTTAAATAGCAACCAACCACTTTGATTTCATGGACTCAACTACTACGTCGATTTTAATGTGATTTTTATCAGGAACATTTAGAAGAAACGTTAGCATCAGGAAATGTTTGCTTACAACTTTATATGTTAGCATAGTTGCCATTCCAGATCGTTGCAATGGCTTAGAAACAGTAATTCCACTCTAGGATACTTACTAGGCACCCAGCTTTGAAGTTGTAAACTTCTCGCCTAATCTCATACCGTGGAAAAATAGTATTATGGGCAGTCAGGAAATTGTCAAGATACAAAGGAGACAGAACAGGTCAATCTTCCAGGGCTACAGAGTTTTCAGCAACACACTGAGGACACAGTAATACTTGCAGATATACTGAAAAGACCTGTTTCTTAAAGTTTCACCTTTAAGATTTCAGCAAAGTCAAAATCTGACAAGACATCCTGAAAAAGGCTTGGTACAGTTTCCTTCACCCATGCTGTCACCATCCACTTCCAGGGTTTATTTCGTGTCACATAATGTTCTTCTGCTGTGCTAATTTAACTGCAAGCAAGCAGCGGGGCTTTTCTGCAGAACAGTTTTTTACACTCTTAAAGGATATATTGATTTAATGCACCACTGAGAAGGTGCATTAATTTTTTTCCCCATATACCGCCAAATTCTCACTATGTTTTTTCCATTTCTCTACTCCAGCACTCTTGCATCACGGAATACCTAATCATCCTTCAAAGCATTTACATGTTTGCAGGTTGCAGTGCCTGATCTTGTCTGCCAGACAGCCCGCATTCACAGCATGGTAATCCTCAAGAAGATGAATAATTCTACATCAGTCTGATAATTATCAACAATGTCCTCAAAGACTTGATGAGCAAAGATCTGGGCTTCTTTTTCATACACTAAGCCTTGATAAGAGGAAGCTTTATGGGTTTATCTCTACAACTACTGAATTTAAATCAGTTCGACAGGTGGGATATGACCTGGCATCCAAATTTTTCAAGTCTCTCAGAACAAGGCAGAGTAGGCCAAAAGAAGTTCATACAACCATCCGTTTAGTGCATAATCACTCCTATAGTGCTCTGCATATGCAACAGACCCTGAAAGGAAGCTTGCTTCTTCTCCTGACCAGATAAATCTGCTGTCACAGGCAAGCAATGCAGCAGTTAACTCCTGCTCCTCTCCCATGGCGTTTAAACACTGCTCTGCTATTCTTAGGCTAGAAACATGTGACCCTCAGAGACGATGAATACTTTCTCTGTCTCCTCATGGCACACGAAGTGTACTCGGCAGCAATTTTTGCTGTGCTGCAGGACACATTTTGCTTCATCCCAGGCTGACTTGAGGCTGCGGTACTTCCTGCTGTGCTCTTGGAGATCCCACACACCCTCCCGCCCCATCCTGCCCTTCCCCCGTCACACCCCTCGGTGTCCCGGATCCCACCGGTCAGAAAGGAAAGCGTGAAGGCCTAAGTCATAACCAGAACGACAAAATACAAAAGTAAAACCCGGTTATTCCGTCCGTCAGGCACGGCCAGGCTGACGCTTCTCCGAACTGTGCGCGTACAACCGATTCCGGTGCTCCAAGGATGAGGGGGTGGATCTGAGACAGGGCACTGGGGCAGAGCCCTGAGGATTGCCTGGCTGCTTCTAGGAAGAAACAGGAGGTGCTTTTGGCTCTGGCGAGCCATGTCAGCCCGTCTTCCCTCCGCACCAGCAGCCGCAGCAGCAGCAGCGGCCAGACCTGCTCTCCAGATCTGCTGCACAGCGAGGCGGCAGGGAAGGGCTGTGTGCCCTGCCTGCTCCGCGCCTCCGCCCGCTGCTCGGGCACCCGGGGCTGCCGGCGGCCGCCCCCTTCCCCAGCACTCCGGAGGAGCGTCCCAGCGCAGGCCGGCTGCGGGGAGCGGCTGCCCGCGCCGGGAGAGGCGGCCGCACTCACCATGGCGTTGGAGCAGTTCAGCAGGCACACCACGGCCAGCAGGAACCACCGCCGCCGGTACGTCCTGAAGCGGGCCGGCGGCCCCAGGCTGCGCTCCCCCAGCAGGCTGGCCGTCTCGGCGCCCTCCATCGCAGCTCGGCGCGCTTCGCTTGGCTCGCCTCGACTCGCCACTGCCGCGTCCGGCCCCGCCCCGCCGCCCTTCCCGGCCTCCCGGGGCGGCCCCGGCCCCGCCGCCGCCCGGCTCGGCGCGCTGGGCTGCGCTGCGGGCGTGCCCTCGCTGCGGAGCCGCCCCGGGCCGGGCGCCAGCCCTTCCCCACGGAGCGGGGTCTGGCCTGCGGCGCTCCTCGGCGGGGGAAAGCCCGGCGCTCCGCATAGGGGCTGCTGAGGTGCGCGGAAGGGGGCTGCCCTGTCTCTCCTGCTCGTGTGTCGCCAAAAAAAACAACATCAGCGTCGCCTCCATCACTAATGCCCGCTGACGGCTCCGCGTTCCCGTGGGAGTCCCCGTTAGCCGTCGCCTTGGGCAGCAGCCGAGCGGCATCTGCCGCAGCTGGGGGTGCTGGTGGTGGCATGAGCCGCGAGAAGCCTTGCGGGAGCAGCCCTGTCTGAGGGGTGATCGCTTACTGGAGTCGAAAAAGGACTAGAGGAGAATAAGGGGAGAAGTAAGATCCACAGGGGTCTATCAGCCGAAGTATATCTAGTTCGGTTATGGATAAGTTCGGTTATGGATTTTTATGACTGGTTTTGCTGCTGTCTTTCCTCGATGTAGAGACACACTACTAGATGTTATCTCCTACCCAAAAACTCACCAGGGGAAAAAAATGCAAAGGAATGCAAAAGAAAAGTCTCCACTGGTTTCAAACAAGACCTGTGACCAGATCAGATGAACACTTGTAGTGCCTCAGCATCTTTATGTCAACTCTGAGATGTAATCACCCTCACACACCCACTGCACACCAACACTCGGCCTCAGCAGTACTGAGACATCAGGCTGATGGATTCCAGAAATGGCCCTAAAATACTAACATCCACCATGTCACCTCTTGCTCAGGCCTTTGAAATCCTTGTGCCATTCCTCACCACAACCTGCTAAAACCATATCACCCTCTCAGTAAGACACTGAGGTCACTTACTGTTAGAACGACTTTATGCTAAATGCATTGAGCATATTTGGAAGAGTGGGCAAGGAAGATTATCCTGCATGCCAGTATTCTCTCATGAACAATTTTAGCTGAAATTTTCTGGGATCAGAGAGGAGTAGGCAATAGAGAGAGGAAAATGAAGAAGAAGAAACCATTTCTAGCCCATGTCAAGCATGTTGTTTCAAGGTAGAGGGAAGCATGGGTTATTTGTGCTAGTGAACAAGCTAGTCAGCTTTACTGACTGATAGATTGTGCCTTCTAGTCTCTCTTAGCTGGAATGAGGGGTTGACATTTAGTAATACCAGTTGACATTTTGTAAGAGCAAGTGGGAATATTAAGGTAATATTATTGATTGACATGTTCGTCTATCTACAAATGCCTGACCTGGTTTGCCAGGTGTGTGAGATGCTGACAAATGTGCACTGTTGTGTATGTTGTAGGCTGATGCATAGCAGCTTCTGCCCTGCTCTGGAAAGACAGATGATGCAGTGATCTGAATTGTGTGCATGAGTGAACTGCCCTCCTGACTCAGCAGTGCTGTCATATGAAGAGAAACTTATCCACCAACGTGCTAGGAAGAACCCAGATATGTGGGACAGCAGAAAGGCACAGTGGCCAGTGCTCACCACGAGAACCATCATTCCCTCCTCTCCCTTGTCTTTCCTGGCAGAAAAACCCCTGTGGGAAAATCAGCTTCACTAAGACTGTGTAGATGAGCATCACCATGCTCACATCCTCTTCTGCTTAAAATCTCTGTTATCATTAAAGATGTCTGAACAATGATGTCAGAAACCAAGATCCCATGTGAAATTCCCTTACTGATTTATTTTGTGAGTAAAATATGTCAAAAGCTCAAATATTTGTAGGACAGATCAGAATCAAGTCTGCCCTGTTTAGCCTCTTTTGATATTATTTATGTCAAGATAATCTGTGCTGTTTACTTGAAATAGGGTCCCAGAAAAAGTTGGAGCTGGATGGTGAGGGAGATTCTTTCTGTGACAGCTCTGCCATTTGGGTGCAGACATCAGAAATCCAGTGTCAAACTGGGCTACAGAAAGGGAAAAGGACAATGCGGCAGAAGAGAACTGCTTTGATGTTTGGAGCAGAACAATTTACTCCCACACCTGGGAATAAAATGAATCCTTTTCTCCACTTGTCCTTCTAGATGTATTGCCTTGTTGTATGCACCCTGTAAGGACCGGTGTGGAGCTGCAGAAACATAGGGGTATTTCGAGCAGCTCTTTGTGATCTCATTCCTCTGCTCTACACCACATCCCTCATGAACAGAGGCACCATTTCTATTGGCAGCACAACCAGGACAGCAATAGGATTAGTGTTGAAGGAGAATGGCTTCCTCTGCCCTGCATCTTCTCATTCTTTCCTAGTCCTCTGTTTGTTCCTAATGTATTTCTATCAGTCTCTTTCTCCTCAGTGTCACCCTCTCTTTCCCATCCTGTCCCTATTTTCATCCTTGTTCTTGTTTCTATGATCTGGAAGGATAAGCCAGATTTCTCCTTCTTAGTTAAGCAGTTTCTTGTTTCATAGATATTTGTACTGGGATACCTGTAGTCTGTGATGTGTGAGTATATCTAAGATATACTGAACAGATCCAACTACGCAATTGATGCAGTACGTAAGGAAAAGAAAGTTTTCAGCAGTGGAGTAGTTGAAATCTCTGTACCTTGGTTGAAAAATGGATGTGAAATAACTTTGTGTCAGAAGAGAATTCCGCACCCATAGCACTTTTCAAGTATTATGCCCTCATGATGGTAATTACAGGATCATCCAGGTTCCAAGCAGGGTCAGAAATTATGGCTTAAGGGGAGGGAAGTACCCAAGATTTGTAGATGCTCATGGTTGAAAGAAATTACAAATCAGAGGGGCTGCAAAATCTTACCAAGTTTTATTAGTAAATGACACTCTTGGTGTGTAAATTGGTGTAAGCACATGGCACTGGGTTTGGGTAAAGTGGTTAGTTGAATGAGAACAGAGGCATGAATTGGAGAGGAGGAGACAGAGTGAAAGGAAAAAAAGTCCTGGCTCCAGCACTGATCCAGCTGATGGTATGTTCAGGGTTCTGGGAGCATCTGTGCACCCAGGCTTTATGGTGGTTCCTTCTACAGATAAATCTCCTCATACTGGAGATAAGTTTATAATTTTCTATGCAAATTAGCAACCCTGTGCAGTCCATTCCTCTAGACTTTTCTGAAAATTGGTTGGGGATGGCTTTGGGGATCTTTGGTGGTGTCAATCCCCTCTTACATTCCATGCCCACTTCTCAGCCTCATCCCTGCACTTGTGCTGTGTTGTGCTCATCTCCAGGAGCCAGAACTAGGACGTTTGTCCCAGAAATGTGCTGCCCTACCTCCTTATGGCCTCTTCTCCAGCCACATCCTCCTCTTTCTCAGTGGATTATTACCAATAATTCCTGGCTGTTATCACCAACAATCCATGGCTGGCTCCACAGGTTTTTGGATATCGGTGTTTGAGACATATACATTAGCCCTCTTGTCTCCTAAGATTCTGCAGAAATGAAGTCAGACCAGTTTGCTTAGGACTCAGTCTGGTCTTGAAAACCCTCAGCAATGGAGACTGCACAACCTCTTTGGGCAACTGATTTTCCTGCTGGATCAGTCCTAGGATAGATGCCACAACGCAGCCCTCAGATAGAGTACAACTAATTAATCACAACCCTCTGACCTCATTCAAAGTTGGATCAGTTGGCTAAACATCCAGACCATAATATCTTAGCTTAAATACAAGAATGCCGGTAGACAGAGTTGAAAATGTTGCTACATTCAAGGTAAATATCATGCATTGCTCTCACCCATCCACAAATCACATTCTTTTATGAAAAAGGGCAAGCAGGCATGTTCACTGTCATGACATCCTTGGTGAACCTGTGCTGATTATTCACAATTGCCTATTTCTCCTTCACATGTTCAGAAATATAATGCGAGAACTTTTTTTATGATCTTTTTTGCCAGGGATTGAAGCGTGATTGGACAGTCTGCAGTTGCTTTGGCTGTTCTTTGAGGTTTTTTTAAGTATAAATGCAACATTTCTACTGTTGGTAGGGATATCCATGGCTCCTCAAAGATGATTGAAACCTTGTGCTGGAATCAGATGTCTCTCAGCATCCTTGGACATGGCCCTTGTATTTCCATGGACTTGTATAAGCCACGTTTTCTCCAGCAACTCCTAATTCACCACTCATGGTGATCTCTCCTCTCCATGAATACCTGGCCTGAAGCCCTAGGAGAGAGACCTTGCTGTGTAAAGAAGGCATTGAGTTCCTCAGGTTTGATTGTGTCCACTTAAGAGTAAAACACCCTGCTCAGTGACCACATGCAATTTTCCTTGTTCAGCTGCTTACCATTTAGCAGCTGAAGCTCTTTTTGTTACTATTGACATGAAAGTTAAAATTCCAGCTGGGCTTTTACTTTCCTGACACCATTCCTACATGCCCAGGCAATGTTTGTAAATTCCTCCTGCATAGCCCATCCCTGCTTCCATCTTCTGTATATTCTTTTTTTGCCCTGGAGTTCTGCCACAATTCCGTATTTACCCAAGCCAGTCTGCTTATTTATCTCCTTTTTTCTTGAACACTGAGATGGCCTGTTCTTACACTTGGTGGAAGCTTCAGAGATCTCCTCACTGTTGGAAAGAGTGACAGAGTGAAAAGGAGCTGTGCAAGAGGTGAGGAACAAGATGTCCTGAGTTGCAGAACTAAGGAGTCAGATATCTTGGGGCTGCACCTTTGGGTTGACTAGCACTGAGAAAGTTGCAACCTTTTCATCATGGTTGGGGCATTGGTAATATCCTCCTGCATGGATCATCTGTTTGCTGCTGACACTGCAGGTTTCTGTGCTGCCATGCTAATAGGTTCTTTCCTTAGCCACAGGTTTTCAGGAAACTGCAGGGACTTTTGTTACCCTAGGAATGCTGCCTCTCTGCTATGTATCATTAAAACTTGGTAACATTAAAAAAAAAAAAAAAAAAGAGAGAAAGGAGAAGAAGATAGGCAAACTTACTAGTTTTGTGCATTCTGTACTATCTAAGGAGCCCGCGTGGTACCTGAAAGTGTAATTAAAGGCCACGCAAGCTCATGAAATACAGAATGTGTGTATGGGGGTGGAGGTGGAATTAGGATTGCTCAAGCAGTTTTTATTCTGGCATTTCCTAATGTTTTAATGTTTAAATTAGCAAGACTTAATTAATTTTCATTACACAAAAATATGGTGAAAAGTGCTGTTGTTAAAAAAATGGATTCACTTTCCATTGCTTTTCTCATGCTAGATGTCAGAAGCAAAAGGAGGTTTCCCCAGGGAATCCTGAATTTTTTTAAAATCTGGATGCTTTAATGCTAATAAAGTATGTATTTGTTTGGTTTTTAGCAGAGAGGGCTCTGAAGACTCATTCTGCAGACCTGGAGGCCAGCAGTCATACTGTGTGTTTCCACAGTGCACAGTGGGGAAGATGAATTGAAAGAAACTATTTAAATCTTTATGTCAAAGACTGCCATGATACAAGTCTAAGACCCTTCATGGAGCAGATAATAAATTAAAAACAACAGAAATAGCAAAAGATTTCAGAAGAGAGAGCAATTATTGAGTGCACAGAGCACAACAGCAGCAAAGTATCTCCCAGACTGCAAGAGAGTATTGCATATGCAAGTTCCACATTACTGGCAGGTATGGAGAGGAAACAGGAATGCAGAAGTCATTGCACTGGCATGTTTGCAGACTGCTGAACCAGACACTTTCCTCCGGACATAGATTAGCTGCTTGCTTCGACAAACAGAGCAAAACAAGCCAGTCAAATCACAAAAAATATAGGAGACAGCAAAACACATGTCCCACACTCTGGGTAGCAAATCAGTCGTCCAGTGTCTGAATCTCTCCACAGTGAGGCAGGTCTTGGGAATGATTCCTTGTGTTGCCATCACTGGCAGTTGTGAGCCTGGAAAACCAGCTGTAAGGGAACTGCGAGCAGCTGCCAAAAGCATGGGAAGCTGTGTCACCTCTGCTGCTCTAAGTGCCAGTGAAAGACAAGTACATTATACACTCTCATCTCAGAATAATTTTCTGCAGGGTAAGTTTAAAGACTTGTCTACACTTTGTCTCGCTCCTCCTTGTGGAGATGTTCCTTCTCCCAAGGCTGAGTACCGGTTTGTCTTCATAGCTACAACTATTACTTCAAATGGGGAGATCCAGTCTCACAACAGTTTTTTTTGGCAAAAAAAAATTACACATGCCTTGGAAAAGGGATCCTATGAATGTGAAGTAAAACACACTCCTGACTGCTGTATTTCTGCTGCCAGTCTTTTCTGAAGCCTAAGACTACTCAATGAAAGATGTAAAAATTTCCTATCTATTTCAAAGTATTTTCTTATTTTGTATTTAGTTCTCCTTGAGTTATTTTGTTTCCATTTATACTTGTACCAATTTTTCCCACTTATACAAGACAAGCAAATAGAATTATAGTTTATCTAAAAATCTGTCCTTTCCTCACAGCTTCCTTTAGCACCTTGTAGAATAAATTTTTCAAGAACAGAAATGGAAATAATACTTTAGTTTACTATTTTATTGTATTTTATGTGTAAAAAGACGTAATAATTTTAATTTTAATGGCTTTGCAAACATGCATAGCTGAAAGTGTTTCAGAGTCATTATATCAGACCATATTTCATGCTCCATTTAAAATAAGAGAATGCAGAATCCAAACAAAATAGGTCCAATTAACAATTTGAAGTAAAAGGAAATTTTAACAGATAGCTGTCCTGAGGCAGCATTGTCTCTGCTCTTCTTTTTTCTTTTTTTCTTTCTTATTTCTTTGTCAGCACAAAGGTGTCTTACTGGGTCAGCAGTGTCTGGGTCTTGTCCCCCAGGTATGGGAAAGACAAGACAGCCTTTTTCTCAGAAACATTCCCAGATTTGTCCTTTGCTCTCTGCACAAAGAAATATGTTAAATGGGAGCTAATGAGTGAAGTAAAGATCTGCAGAAAGATCCACATATTGCAAACACAATTAGATGCCTGATGGTCCCAGAAAGCAACAGCTACAATTCCAGGTCCACTGCAACAAAGGTGAAGATGAGAAGAGATGATTGGTGCTATCCAGGTAGAGCACACAAGGGACTTAGTTAAATCTGCTTTAAGGATACTGTGCAAAGGCCATACCATTATCGTTTTTAAATACCTCAAGACATTATTGCTCATCTTCCCAGAAAGCAGTGACACCTGTAGACAGTAGCTCCGTGTTCTGCCTTTCTATCTTCTTTTCTTTCTCTCCTCCTCCTCTTTCCTTTTCCTTCTCACTGAAAAACAAAAAAAGTTGGGTGATTTATCTAGGCCTTTTCTGCATATCAGTCATCTCAGTTCAATTTCTAGTGTTTGGAAGACCTATTTTGTGGTATTTTTAGTTTCTCTTCAGAGGACTTTACCATGTCATTGGATGCACATTCTGTTATATGCCCCTTCAGCTGGACATTTTTCTGCAATGGAATTCCCTTCCTAAACCTAATTCAAAACAACAAAGAGGATGTTGTCATTTTTGACTGCTAATAACTACAGAGTTCTTAAAAACCTTTTTTAGTTTTGCCTTTCAGTAGTCAAATGCACTAATGCATTCCTTCTGCTTTAAACACATTTTCAGATGTAGAGAGCAGCTCAATTATACAGGCTGGCCGAGGTATATATAGGCTGGCAGAGGATTTTGGACAACAAAGTCCAAAGGTGTACAAGGTTACTTCCCTCCTCTTCTGTTTTGCCTGTATCTGTGCATGCCAGAAATCCCCAGCAGGGGACTTGTTAATCTCTCTGCAGGAGGACACGCAGTGTATTCTCACACCCACAGCACATGGAGGCATGCATGCTTGCTTTGCTCCTGGTCTTCTGCTGTTAGTTTGTGTAATTGGAAAAGAGCAATTCAATATTTCTATTACACAGTGGTGGCAGAAAGTGCCATATGAAAGCTTCATTGAAGTCCAGAATTAACCAGATAACCTCAGTCCTTCTTTTGTTTCTGATATAGCTGCTGACCAGTAAATACAAAACAAACCAACTGGGCCTAAACCAGCTCAGAAGGATGAGAAATGGAAAAGTAATTATGTTTGTCATGCATGTAGTCAGTGTTACTGAAAATGAGAGCTAGCAAGTATTTGTGAAAGAAGTACAATTTGCTTAGTGCTGCACTAGAAGACCCCTCCTTTTGCCAAGGGAAAAGTCTGTGATCTGTATAAGTAACTTTTTGTGTGTGTTGACCTGTTTCAGTCATGCTGGAAATCCCAATGGCTTTGATGTCATATAAATTTTGTAAAAATTGGTTTCTAGGAAGACAAGAAGGAAGACACAGCACTGTGCATAAGGAAAGGCAGAGAAGGGTCAGGTATTCTGTCTTCTGGTGAGCTCCCCAAAAGCTCAGGAGCAGAGTTAAGCTGGGCAGTTGGCACCCTGTCTCCTGTTCCAAGCCAGCCAAGGCACACTTGCCCTTTGCCTGCTGTCCACTCAACCAAAAAGAGACACTCTACGTCTTGAAGACCGGAAGAAAAGATTCATGTGGTAGAGTGGATGTGGGGAAGAAATGCATGAAAACTACACGTTTTCTGCAGAAAGACCAATTTGTTTAGTTTTTTATTACACCAGGCCAGAAAGTAAAAACTAGCCAGTTAAAAATCATGCCGATTTTCTTGATGCTTTTTTCAGTTTTAATGATTTTTTTTACAGTATCACGGAGTTCTTAGGAAAATACATAGGGTATAGTTCAGGTCTGTCTTCAAATTTGTTAGAATAGGATAGTGTTTCACAAAGAACTTCTTCTGTGTTCTTGTGCTGAATTTCACAGTTGCTTCCCACCTTGAGCAAATACCCAGTTCTTGTTTCCATGTATAATTAACAGATATGAAGACAGAAGTACTTAACACAGATCCCAATTGTTATGATTTTAAATTCTCTTGATGGTCCTGCAGAATTACTGAAATGCTTTAAAGCTCAACTCCTGTTAGAACTTTATCCACCAGAGGCTGATTTGTTCTCTCTTGTGCTGTCACATGTGCTAATCTGAAAATGCAATTACACAATTTAAATATTCTCAGCAGCACAAATTTTTAAAATCAAAATTGTTACAGAAAATTTTAAATACTTTTAGGGAATAATTAGACTCTGTGTAAGTGATGGGGTGTTTACATCCTGTGGCTTAAGACTATGAAGCTGGAATTATCATTTGATTTTGAAAAACTCATAGACTGCATGGATGGTAAAGCTTCCATGTGACAGACCTGAACAGTTTTTATTCCAGCAGAAATAATGAGATTGATATTTGATTGTCATTGTGGCCTTTGCACATGCTGAAGAGAGACACTGTAATGTGTTACCCAGAGGAGCTGTTCATACAAAGAGCATGGGATAAATTAGATACTACAGAGGCCAGTGAAGGTAACCTGTGTAGAACTGGTTGCTTGTAAAACAAAGGTCAACTGTGATAGCAGAGCCAATGCAGTCAGCCGTTCAGGCTGGTGTTGCAGTATACTATGCTGGCTCATCACTAATGTAAAGGAAAAAAAACTACACAAACACAACTTATTTTACTATATTAATGCTCTAAAATCCAGCTGTTCATTTCCACATTGAACACATCATCAGCTGCATGAGCTTCCTTGTAGACTGAAAGGTTTAATGTAAGCGGGGAAGTGTGTGCACTCATTTCAAAAAGGTGAGGTTGCTTACTTTTCACCTATGCACTCAGAAAATAACACCGATGTGAAAAAAGCATGCCCTTACCTTTCTCACATCAGAAGTACAGTGAATTGCATCAGGAGCTACGTTGTCTTCTCAGACACCACATTCCCTCACTGGAAAAAGCAACCTCCTGCTGACAATAAATCAAGCTGCTCTCCTCTGCTTTGTGTCCAAGTACAGTCAGCATGAGTTCAACTGTTTAGTCTGCCTAGTTAACAGTCAGCATGGTACAAGGAAATTTTATTTGTCGAGGTAAGCTTCTGATTTGGCACTGAAATCTAGAAAGAGGACCAACAAAAAAGGTTGAGTGGAGAAAGCTGTGTCTTAAAATGAAATCTCTCTTACATGACTTCTTGGGCAGAGAAGCTGTCTGAAATGGGCTGTGAACTACAAGAGACTCAGAGACTGCCTGGCTGTTGTGCTTCACCACAGTATGTTCACAAACTTTCCTTGCAGTCAGCTGCTATACACTCATCACTTCTGACAGTGGTGCAATTTATTTATATTCCTGAATTCCCCTTGGGTTGGGGATAAGACTGTAGCTCTGATAGCCATTCTTAAAAACGTATAGGCCAGGTTTTCTCCTCTAACCCATCTAAACCTTTAGCAGTCTGCATTTTATTTAAAAGATAAGGCTTCCCTCTATATTGGAATAAGTATTTCAAACACTTTTGAGAAAGCAAAAAGTCATCTCTGCAATTTAGCCATACAACCTTTCTCCCACATTTCATTTTCTTAAGGAGAAGTATTTTGCATAAGACTTATTCATAACATTCTTAAAAACAAAGCCATTCATACATTCAAACTTAACTAATTTTATTTTTTGACCTTTATCTACTTTATTGAAGTCTTGGCAGACTCAAAGGTTGACCTATTATGCTAATTATATTGTAAAAAGTATATATAGTTTCCTTTATTTAGGTCCGACATGTAGGTTCATTGCAATAAAAGACGTTAAAAAATAAAATAATCACTGAAGATCTCAGGGAGCTTTTCAAGCATGTATTTAGGTCCTGTATTAATAGTTAATGTTCTGTTCTTTAATCTGGTTTTAACTGGGTGAAGTAGCACCATTTCAAGTAACAGCATATTAACTAATTAAGGAAATAACAAACTAAGTCGAATTATATCACTGAACAGTAACTATGCTAGATAATGTTCGGTGTTTAAACTAGGGTAAGTATTTGCAAGCCAATAGTGGAGAAACTGTGATTGGAGACACCTATTATAATTGGTAGGGGAAGGAAGAGAAATCATAACAGCATGGACATCCTCTTGCTGAGAATGTGCATGTGGAACAAACACCACTCAAACCAAAGCTTCTTGTGCTCTATGACAGTGGCGAACTGTTTGCCTTTCTTTTTTGAAGGCCTTCTCCCGCTGTGGATTGTTCTGGATCACAGGGTCAAATTGTCTGCTGTGGAAACATGGTTGAAGAGCTGTGGAATAAGGGCCAATCATGTACTGGCTGTCAATGCCCCTTTGACCTGTAGCTCAAAGGCACATCAGAAATGCAATTTAACTAATCTCATTAATAACATGATGAAACCCATACCACACACATTAGAGGGCAACTGTTAAGTTAAAACTAATTTGCATGAAATTGCAGGAGTTTTCAATAGTCCGAGTGGAGAAAGAAGTATTATTTTAGCATGTTTGTCATATGTTGCTGTTTTCAAATATCTGGAAAAAGTATTTGGTGTAATGTGCCCAATTTTCAAGATGAAAACATCTGACACAGGTGTGTTAGTTGTAATTAAGCCATAGAGGGTCCTGATGTGAAGTTGCCTCCCTCTTTGCAGGATTAGTTTCTAACTATCTGTCTACACAGATATAATGTCTCTTGAGCATGTGTGAAGGCCACAATCCAAGTAAAATCTCAGTGAGATTTCTGCTGGAAGAAAGTAATTCAGATCTATTTCTTAGAAGTCTGCACAGGCAGACTTCTAAGAAAGAGAAACAAACTAAGGTCTCTAGGTTGCTGAAGCATTACTGCTTGAGAAAATGAAGAAAAGCTTTCAAAATCTGTTGCTGCATCCCCTCTGAAGAGCATGCAGAAAGCCTGGCTTGCATTTAAAACAAGCAGCAAAGGCATGTCATAGTAATGAATCTTTTTGTACAGCAAAGTACCTATCTCCACTAAATCCTCCTAAAAAAGGCTTCTAACAAGATAATTTACAGGCCTGGCCTAAGTGGGAAAATGCCTATTATAAAAGTCTGCTCTGTTCTGACTAAATTGGGAAAAGAGCAACTTTTGGGCAATAGCATATCTGGTATGCCAATGTGGTTTATAATTTCCTTCTTCACATAATGCCTTAATAGCAAAACATGAACATGTCTAGTGGTTAGCCCCACATCTGCCTGACCTAAACATTCAGTAACAAAGATAAGATAATCCCTATGGTTTCCATTTTCCCTAATGCTACTCAGATGGTAAATCACTCATTTAAGATAAATAAAATGTGAACTTTATCATTGTCTCCTGGTCATCAAGCTTTCAGGATGTCTCATTTGATTTTGACAATATTTCCAGTAGTCTAGAATTTTACTTATGCATTCAAGAGGTCTTCCTGGTCAAAATTTTACATTGACATGCAGTCATACATACCATGAGAACTAGTTCTCACTGCAGAGAGATCTGGACAGGGTGAGGAAACCCCAATGCCCATTCACAGCAATATCTGCATTGTCCAGTGTGTTTTCCCTTGTGGGTATTATTACTTGGACTCAGGCTTGGCATAAAATTTGGCAATGTATTGTTGCCATACCAACATCTCTAAATCATTCCAAGTTCAGGAATTTTTTCTCTTGCTTCTATTTAATGAGTCAGCAGTTGAATTATATTTTTTTATTTTTTGTCCAGCAAGAATGACTTATTAGGCTATTTTTTAGCATCCTTTTGAACAGGGTTCAATGTACAGAGGAGAATGACAAGATTGTTTTTGTTAAAAGAACATTAAAGAACATAATAAATTGGATCAGCCACGCCCAGGTAATTTCTGCATATAATCTGTAAAATTGCTCTTTAAAGTAATTTCAGGGCAGGAATGTATTTGTTCAGGTTAACAATGTCTTAAAGGGTATGGAAAATGAACTCATGTCAGCTCCTCCTATCCCAACAGATGTTCTACCTCTGATGTGCAGCCTGTTTTTCCTGCTGGTAGCTTGCTGTGGGTGGGTATGGGAGGATGTTTGGAGCATAGAAAAATTATTACAAAGGCAAGTCAGGACTAAAGAAGCCAGGGCTCTTAAAATCTATCATGTTTGTGAGGGTTTCTCATGTTTAGCACTCTGGCTGCACTTGGGTCTCCTGTTCATGACCCTGCCAGCACAGGGCCACTCTGACCCTTGAATCATGCTGCCTGTGAGCCTATGGACTTCTGTTTTCACTGTCCCGCCACTATGTCCCACGGACTGATCATAGCTTTTTCATTGAGGACAGATGGTGGCTCAGTCTCTGCAAAGGGGTTCCTCCCACAGGCAAGGACAGCAAACAAGGAATTCCTCAAGATTTGCCCCATCATCACCCAGCAGTTTCTGTTCTTCCATAGCAATGTAAAGCTACCCTCAGCACCAGCACCGGCCTCCAGAGAAGCAGCCTGTGTCACCTGAAAGAAACCTTTGTACATTTCAGCTGTGAGTCTATGCTTTCTCGGCTTCTAAGCTTTGGGGTGTCCTTGATGCCTCAGGTCAGGCCAGGAAATGCATGGGGCTTCATCTCTGGTGGAGCAGCTCTGCTCTGCAGCTGGGCATTCCATGCTGAGGTAAGCACCTCACCATTATCATCCCCCTTCATCTTTCTTCTGAGTGTGAGCTCCTACCAAGTGACTCCAGCCTGTCAGGAAATGCTTCATCTTGCCCTCACTCTGCCATTGCAGCTGGCAGGGGTCCTGCTGGGCTCTGGCACAGGGCAGGAATAAGGAGCTGAGACCTCCTGACCTGGGCTTTGACTGGGCACTGCTCTGCACGGGGAGGAGGGCTGTCTTGGGGTGGCTGCTGACCACACCTCCTCATTGCTCTGGCGGGGATCACAGCCTCAAAGGGCTGAAAAACAGCTGAGGGTGGCAGGGGTCTCTGGAGGTCCTGGTCCAGTCCAACCTCCCTGCTCCAGCAGGGTCACTGGGGGTCAGTTGCCCAGATGATATGTGAGTGGGCTGGATTTAATTGCAGAGAGAGTTTACATTAGACAGAGTCTGCAAACTCTCTGCAATTAAAGGCAGCCAGTGGCTCCAAGACTGCAGACAGTAATTATATGTGGTTTCTCACTTCCCCATCATATGAGAACAGACGCTGTGGGTTTGCAACAATAAGCTCTTGCCACTCCAAGAAAAGAGCTGATCTTGTTTTGTCCACTCTGGGGTTGTTGTAAGTATTTTTTATCTAAAATGATTACAGAAGATCTGAGTTTGAACCATAGGATTTACTCTGCTTAAGTGATGGATTTTAGTTTCTCAAATTAACATCTTAGTCAAGCTACTTAGAATATAAAAATAACTGATCATTTCTGAAGTCCAGCTCCAAATTCAACAGTTTATTTAAAGAATATAAAATTATTTATATGGATTTTTGTCTCTGAAATTAATTCTGTCTTTTTGAGAAAAGAAGTTTCAGAGACAATTTTAGATTAAATCTTTAGTCCTGAAAATAATTTGTTTCAATGGAAGTGGATAGCATTTAGATGATTGTACAAAGACAAGTGTTTGAGGAGTTTCTGAAAGGTGCTTACAAAAATTTTAATTAAAATACTTTTATCAATGTTTAAGTATTAGTGTGGAGTATGTAGATATTCCACATAAAGGTTAGGGAGCCTTTCAGTGGTTTTCTCACGGACAAGAAATCCCTCTGCAGACAGGCAGTGGGACAGTATTCATTTTATTGTGCTAGACTCTGGATCACTGTTTCACACATCAGCATCTGCCAGAAATGAAAACCAAAATTAATAAGTACTTAATAGCACCTATAGTAATAATAGTAATTAAAAATTAATTATTATTTAAGGGGTCTTATGGCATAAAATAGATTACAATCTAAAACCTGTCACTTTTTTACCTCTTATGAGGCCAAAGAAAATCAGGTACAAGGAGTTAGGGCACAAGACAGTGGAAAGAAACACATCTAGCCCATCCCTTAAGGACAGTTTTAAACAGTGTTCCCCAGCAGGGCTGGCACAGTGTTAAGGAACTGTTCTATACACCTGTTTCTGTGCCATGCACACTTAGATATCTCCTCCTGGAAAAACCAGTATCTGGTACACAAAAACTTCTCACCCAAGAATTCCCCTGTTAAGTTCAGGAGAGCACCATGACCAGTGCTTCAGATGACTCTAATAGATAGACTCACCTGCCTGAATTTGCTTCTGTGCCATTTAATTTCAAATTCAGGTGTTTTCCTCCTTGCATCAGCACCAGTGAGCCTGGCAGCATCTAGAGATCTGTGCTGAGTTTTGCCTCCCTGGAACTGGGCAGCCACTAACTCCATGGAAAAAGCCCAGCAGATGCCACAGAGATAGAGAAGGTGCTGGAGCGTAGTACATCTGGAAGGGGATGGAGAAAAGACTTTCGTACAATCTGAAGACAAGAAGGGAGAGAAGGACTCTTAGATGTCTTCAACTTCTTTGTGGTGGGGAAACAGAAAGGAAAGAGACAGACCTCTTCTCTGAGGTATAGAGGGACAGCACCAAAGACATTTGCCAGAGACCAAAGGGGCCCCTTTATTCCCCAGCAAGATGCTTGACTGAAGAAGAGACATACAGAAAAGCCATGGGGATCTCCACTCCGGTAGATCTTCCCTGCTCTACTGAACAAGTGCTGAGGCACTCTAGTTCAGCTGGTACTGCTTTAAACATGGAGCTTAAAAGTGTGATGGGGCAAGTGGTGGATCAGACCTCCAGAGTTCTCTTGTGAAAAAAATATTCTACAATACTATATCACAGCTTCCTGGGCACTATTTCAGCTCATTTTCCTGAAATATTCTCTGCAATCTGTTAGCATTCCAGAACTAACAGGAGTAGTACTCGGTGTATTGGATGACTCCTTGTCTTGGAGGACAAATTCAGACAATAGGAGATAATTTGTTGTGAGGCTTCTTTGTCCTGAAGCTGTAGTATTGGTGACAGTTGCCCTGGTGGCAAGCCATCAAGTCCATTTCTACTGTCTGTTCCTCATGAAACTATGATGCCTTGATCTATCCTGATTTCAAAAGTTACTAGTGTTTTAAGAAAAAAGACTTTTAATGTGTCATGTTACAGCCAGGCAAATAAACTGGGATTATTACAAGTAAAGCTTTAAGAAAGCTTTACGGGAATAAAGGGAGTCAGAGGCTTCTGCAAGTCAAGCTAGGTGATGGTTACTGTAGAGGGCTAAGGAAAGTTGGTGGTAGAATCTGTAGGAGCAGCACCAGGTGCAAGTAGGTACAAGAAAAGACTAATAGCCTAATCCAGGATGAAAGTAGCAGAAGACTGAAGAAATTTATGAACATATTACTGGAGAAAACAAAACAAAACAAAAACCAGCTTAGCAAGGAACAGGGTAGACCTGAAGTCTAACACAGGAATATGCTTTTTGTTTATTCCACAAAGATGGAATACTATCTGTTTGGCATGCTCAAAATATGAAAGTTTTTCACATGAAAATTATCACAAAGCTACGGGACAATGTGTTTCCCTTTATAGATAGCTCATATAAAAAAAAAATAATGTGTGATTTACAGCTAGATATGGACTTTGGGATTATTTTCCATTTCCTGGGTCTGAGCCTTGTATCCCATGATTTGCCCTGGCTTCCTTAGCAACAAAACATCAATGTGCAAGCTGAAAACAACTGAGCTGTGCTGTTCTCCTTATAAGAAGCTAAAAATACAGTCTTTGTATTCCTCTGGTATCCAGCTTCACAAATGTACCCATTGTTTCTGCTTGTTTTCTGCCTGTTGCACTAGAAATACTGAAAAAGTAGTGCTGTACTCTCAGAGCTGTACTTGGGGATTCCAAGAGCCCCCCTCATATCTCAGCTTCAAACTTCTGCATGGCTAGGACAATGTTTCTGTTTGTGTTTTTCCTTTGTTATCTCTGGGAAACACCTTCATTCTCCTTTTAAAGTGTACTCAGCTCCCCTAAAGGTCTGGCTGCTTCAGGAGCCCAGATTCTGCCATCAACATCTCTTATCACTGTACTCTAAACATGATGCTGCACTGGTCACCATAGTAATACCCTGTCACTGTGAGTCTTCCATGCATTTCTCATCATGCAAATACATTTCTCAATTTTCTTTTTTAAAACTGAACTGCAGTAATCTAACCCACAAATGTCTTGGCATGATCACACTATTAATCACTGACATTGCTTTTTAGAAGCCTGGCATCTTGTTTCATCCTGTGTTTGCAGTTTGCTCTTTGATATTAAAGCTGGCTTGTGAGAAGGGAAGAAAGGTGGGATGGCAGCTTTACTACCCTCCAACTCTTTGCCCACTCAAGGCTGCAAAAGCTTATGGAAGTTCTATGCCACTGAAATAAACCTGCAGCCTGCAGATCCTCCCCCACGTGTTGGAAATGCGGCACAGATGGAGCTGTACTGTCTGTGGGGATTACATACTGGGGAGAGTGGCTGTGCACAAGAACCCTGTCAGTATTTAAACCCACTCACTGGAGGCTCATGGGGCGAGTGGGTAAAAAAGAACATAGAGAAGAGTTATGATATCCCAGTCTTGGGCTAGGGCCTGTCCTGGGCAGGCAAGCATAGATTGAGAGGTTTTCTTCTGACCAGAGACAGAAGAACTTCTGGAGAATCACAGTGGACATGGATTTCCTAGCACCTCTAGGAAGGCCATAAGTGGGGATGAAAATAGATTTTTAATGGGAAAAGACAGGAATAACCCCAAACTCTGTATGTTTTCTGTTCGTACAGAATGTGAGTTACAATCCAGGGACCTAAAAGGATCAGACCACATCAAATGGAAATAATGTCTGTCTCTTGCTACTGTTCTCTTCAGGTCTGCCTCTCCTCAGCTCCTATTACAACTCTTCCACGTTGCACCATTCGAAGGCTATGCATATTACCAAATCAGAAAGTGCCAAAAATCATTGTTGAAATAATTTCTCCTTCTCAAAGGAGAATCATGTACTGTTTTGTATTCAGGAGAGTTTCAGGTTGTTCAGTGTCCATCTGGCATTAGACATGGGGCTAATGAGGAGAAATTACTTCTGAGATCACTTACTCAAGTGTAGGTCTCTGAGCTCTCACAGATTTCTTGATTGCTGTGGTTTTTTAATGATAGTTGAGCATTACATGTATTTTAGATAACATGGTAATTGAGCTGGTACTGTTGACTGAAGAGGCTGCTGTAATGAAGTCGTGGATGGCTGCTCAGTATGCAAATGTCATAATGACACTGAACTCCGGAAAGCGAAAAGCACCCATATGGGAACTGTTTGCTGTAGCATGCAACAAATCTTTGAACTGCCCAGTGTTAAATGAGCCAAGCTGGATTTTTAAATAAATGGGTGTAGATTAACCATTAGATTATTATCTTCAGTAATTGATTAAATTCTACCCCATGGCACTCAACAGAATTCTCTTGGACAGAAATTTGGACTCCCCAGGAGAACCCCTTCCCACTTTAACCCATCCCATGCAAAGAGAAAGGTCATCCTGTAGGAATCTGCTGAGGGATTTGTTCATCTCCAAATGAGGAGCACAGAACAGCTGCAACCCCAGCTAAGATGGCCCCAACATTGTTCTCAGTCCAGCCAGAGCCTATTGAGCACATTGACAATTTCATTAGACTGGAGATAAATGTGAAGATCTGACTCCGTCTCTACATGTAATGAAAATTTAATTTAAATGTCTTAGGCATAAATTTAAATGCAAAACTTTGTATCCACAAACTTGGTTAATTTACATTAGGGGCTTGATCTGATTTCAGAGATTGCTGGCTAAACCAAATATAATTGGTTTTGCCATGTAAACTGCTCACCTTCTCCAAAGTCCTTTACTGTTGGCCTAGTTTTCTCCCAGGTTAACAGTGAGGACTAGCTCTCCAAAACTACCAACATAGTGCTAATAAGGTAGCATTTGAGGTACAAATAAAGAAGAAAAATGTTAAGAAAAAAATCCAAATTTCAAAGCAGACTAGTGCCATGGTTGGTACTTCACCAGTTCTTGTAGTTTTACTTTTTGTTCTCATAGAAACATGGCACACTTTCATTCAAGCCAAAAACCTGAGGGAATCTAAAAGGGATTTAAGAATGGAAGCGAGGTTCTAACTCAATTTTGCTTCTTATTAAAAAAAAAATTAAAGGCCAATATATTTCAAAAGGGACTAAAGGTATTGATTTAAGAAACCAAAACGAGATGCCAGACTTCTAGAGTGATTATGCAACGCTTCTTATACTGCATCAATTTGAAATACCCCAAGTCGTTAATCACCGGTGACTAACATCATCTTCAAAGTTCATAGAAGGAATAAATGTGTTGCTGTCCATGGCTGGGAACCTTAGCAGACTAAGATTCATTAATCAGAGCTGTCTTTTCCTCAAGGAAAATGACAGCTCTTATAAATTTTATCTGTAGTTTTCATACGTGTGGGTGATTTGGCTGACTTATTAATCCAGGCAGAGATTGTTAATCAGTGGATGACTGCTATGCCTGCCACAAAACCATGATTCAGATTTGCTCCTTTATGGAAATGCCTGATTGAAATAATAGTATGTCTTACATTAAGCTGTAGCCTTCTTATTTTGATCTTTGTTTTCCTAAGAAAAATGGCTCATGTCTGCCTCCTCCAAATCTTTGCTTTTCTTTGCCAATCTCCAAGACATTCAGCAATAAAGTGGCAACCTCTGTCTCTAGCTGTCACGAGGTTTATGACAGCAGGTGGCTGGGTCAAGAGACACTACATCACTGTAGTCCTCTTGATGGAAAGAGCTGCAGTCCTTACTAAACCTGGGAAGGAAGAAGGGGTACAGGAGTCAGGCTTTCACTTCCTTTGTTAGGCTGAGTGAGTGTGTCATTGCAGGAAATTCCTTTGTGGCCAATGCAGAAGGATTTTAGATAGTCAATTACAGACCTCCTGCTGAAATGTTTGCCCTTTTCCCACTCAGAAAGCTGATTTATTTCTTTGGTTTTGAGTGAACTAGTTCTTCTACAGTTGTGTAGAAAAACTATCCATGTGTGCAGTTACAGAATGGTACAGACACTGTAGAAGTGAAGAAGACTTAGAAGAGGTAGTTAGTATTCAAATCTTGGTATTCTCCAGTATAAGCTACTGTAAAAAGGTCAGTCATAAGCCTGAAAGTGTTGCAGACTTTGGTACATGTTGTTGGACAAAGGCTAACCACCTCAAATCAGCAATTCCTTTACTAAAGCTATTAAAAAGAGATATGAAAAAAACTCACCCCAGAACTTTCTGAGCTTTATAGTGGCTACATTTTAGAAAAAAGCCTTCATTCTAAATGTCTTTTCAAAACCTGTCATAAATTCACAGCTTCAACTATATCATAGTTTAGCATACCTTGTTTTGAAAGTAAGAGGAATGCACTAGTGTCAGTTTGAAAATGCAATAAATCTAACAAGCCAGGTGGCTTTAGGTCACGGCACATAACCTTGAGAATGCCACATAACCTCTTTGGCTCAATAACAAAAGGGAGGACACCCAAAGGGGGGGACACAAACAGAAGGGGGGACACCCATTTCATTTCCCCTACCAATGCTTTCAAGTTTCCTTCAAAAGAGAAGTGTGTTTGCAGAATATCTGAAAGTGATAAGTGGGGAATTGACTTTTACATACACCTAATAGATTTTCTGTAAAACTTAAGAAAAAACAAATCCAAACTTCATATGCTCTTTCCTCCACTTTCTTTCTTTGCCCTCTTTCTCCCCTCCTACAGACTTTCAAAATTTGTTTTCATTTTTTTCCTCCTTCTTTGCAGTATTCTTCTCTCTCTTAGGACTAATTTGTGCTTAATTTTCCCCCTGTTTAGTTTGCCTAGCAGATCTCAGGGTGCCTATCTCCCAGCCTCCCTTCATTCCTCTTGCACAGCCCATTTCTTTGCTCCTTGTCCATTCTCTTAGATAAAAAAGAAAAATACTATGCAGTATCAGATGATGGAGAAGTGGAGGAAAAAGGTAAAGATTTATGGGTAGGTTCAGTGATTATAAGGAGGAATACAGTCCAAACACCTTCACTGTCAACATCTACAAGAGATTTGCCTTCAATTTGAGATGTCTAAGACTGTCTTTGGACAATTATCCCACAAAATTACATCAGTATCTCATCCAAAATAAATAGCTACTTTGGTGACTTTCACTCACCATTAAACATTTCTCTATGTCGAAGGTTCTGTCTGTTCCTTCTTCCTGGTATACTCTTCCAGGTATATGTCACAGAAGGAGGAAACTTGTTCCCTTGTGAGACAGGGTCACAAAGATCAACCAGAAAAAAGTGATTTACAGTAAAGGGCCTTGCCTTGCCAAGTGCCTTGCGAAGGTGGCTATTTTTCACTGAGTCACATTATCTATCTGAATGTTAAATTAAAAAAGGTAGTTCCTAGGTGTAGGCACAGCTCTTGAAAGGTCCAGGTCACTAGCAAACTGGTTTAATCAAACAGCTTTAGACATCCTGTTTGCCCTTCACATATACATACATTTGAATCCTTTTCAAATCTGGAGTCTCTGCCTAAAGGTGAGTAGCTCACATGCTTCTGTGGAACTTCATGGTAATTAGGTGGTGGTGTTAGTAGTTCCTGCTTCAAGAAAGGCTGTGAAAATCACCCACATGATGCAGATTCAGGTATTTCACTGGGTGGTTCCTGTCTCTTAGCACAGAAGGTCTCATGCAGAATCCCTGTAGCTCTTTCAGTCACAACAGAAAATCCCATAAAGTCCCTTCTAAAGCTGGTCAGGACGTGGTTTCTCTCTGTGCCTGCAGGTGCAGCCTGTTCTTGCTGTACTCAAGTCCAGCCATATGATGCAGCTTTTTCATCATGGACTATAACTATTTCTTCAGAGTGGGGTGGCTGTTTGTGGCTGTGGTTGGCACAGTATGAATATGCCAGTCCCCCAAATGGATATGATCAGAAGGTGAACATATGAATTCCTGAGGTCTTGATGGCAATAAATTATAATTATTATTGAGCCTTTTTTACTTCCTATGTCGTTTTCCTGATTCCTAGATCAACAGCATACTTTACCTCAAAAGCTGCAGCAGCATCTGGAAACATTTGCACTCCAGTACATCTGCTATTGTCACTGATCTGACAAACTTTAGCTTATCATTAGGATGTTCCCCTATGTTTCCAGCCACAAGAAACCTGATCATAAATTTAGAAATCCTATGGTAGACTTTCCTAACTACTTGTCCAATTCCATATGGATGAATTACCAGGTGTCCACATTTATAAGGAAAAATGCTTTCCAACAGCGTACTGAACACGTCCATCTACTTCCAAGATAATTAATTAATCTGTTGTAATACCATTGTGAAAAATGCTATAGAGAAGCCTCGCAAAGAATTGGAAAGCTTAGGAGGGAAAGTCTAAGGATGCTCAGGACAGGTTTTAAAAGGAGATTGTTAAAAGCCTCAAAAATCCCCATGCCGTGCTGAAGATCACAGCATGTGCTAATGTGTCTTCCTATGGAAGAAAGTATTTGCACTTCAGCACAAAAGACAATAGGTGATGTGGGTCAGGATCAGCCAGGATGCCAGTGGTTTTCCTGGCCAGTCCTGGCTCATGTTCAGCCAGCTGTCAACCAGCACCTCTAGGTCCTTTTCTAACAGGCAGTTTTCCAGCCATTCTTCCTTAAGCCTGTGGCACTGTGTGGGGTTGTTGTAACCCAAGGACAGGACCCAGCACTTCATTTTGTCAAGCCTTATACAGCTGGCCTCAGCCTATCAATCCAACCTGCCCAGATCCTTCTGCAGAGCCTTCCTGCCCTGCAGCAGATCAACACTTCTGCCCAAGGAGACATCTATCTATCTGCAGGCTGACTGAAAGGACACTTACTCCCTTGTCCAAATCATTGATAAAGATGTTAAACAAGAGTCACCCCAATAGTGAGCCTAGGGGAAAAGTGCTTGCAACCAGCTGCCAGCTGGATGTAACTCCATTTGTCACCACTCTCATGGTCCAGCTCTTCAGCTAGATATTTAACCAGCCAAGAGTGCACCAATCCAAGCCATGAACAGCCAGTTTCTCCAGGAGAAAGCTGTGGAAAATGGTGTCAAAGGCTTTGCCAAAGTTCACAGAGACAACATCCACCGCCTCCCTCATCCACTAAGTGGGTCATCCTGTTATAGAAGGAGATCGGGTTGGTCAGCCAGGGCCTGCCTTCCCTAAACCTCTGCTGGCTGGGCCTGATCCCCTGGTTGTCCTGTATGTGCTGCATAATGGCCCTCAATGTGATTTGTTCCATTTGGTCCCCTGGCACCAGTGTCAGACTGACAGGCCTGCAGTTCCCTGGATTGTCTCTCCAGCCCTTCCTGGCAGTGGGTGTCTAGACTAACTTCTGGTCACCTAGGACCTTCCTCTTTAGCCACACCTGCTGGCAAATAATTGAAAATGACTCAGTGACTCCACCAGCTCCCTCAAATAATTGATGGTACCTTGGGTGGTACCATCTGGTCCCATGGACTTGTGCTTGTCTGAGTGGTAAATCAGCACATGCTGGATTCTCAGGAAGAAATTATTTTTGTCCCTTTTTCTAAATGTTCCTTTCTCCTGAAGCCTGCTCCTCTTTACAAACTTTACTTCTGGCTTACCAGCTCTGCTTTTAATTTTGTATAGGTTGCATGGAAGTGTGTCTGCAATTGAATTGCTGGAATTTAAGTATTGATCTTTGTGGTTTGTATTTGTGTAGTCGATCAAAAGACTGACAAGTGTTCTTGTCAGTGTTCAATGTGGCAAACTAGAGCCAAACTAAAATTGATGGTCATGAAGAAGTCAGGAAGGTAAGCACCAGTCAGGAAGAAAACTTTCTCCTCAGTTTCAATGCAATATCTATAGGTGACAGTCACAGGGACCACACATTGCCTTGCACAATGCAGTAGACTGCTGATAACTTTCCTCTTACTGGAGCAAGCTCCAGGTTCTGAGAACAGAATATCCAAGATGAAGAACTCCTGGGACCTGAGAAGGAGTTTCTGTTTTGCTTCTCCCTGCTGCCCCCTGCCCTCAGTATAAATTTTATAATTTAGAAGTATGTATATTGGTAAAGCTTTTGTGTTTAAAACCCAGATCATTGAAGGGATCTAAGCTGTGTTTATGTAAGGACTAGTTGCAAAAGATTCTTATTTCTTGAGTCACTAAATCCCTCACTACTTCTACTTTTCTATCTAATGCTCATCTTTGAAACATTAAGAGGTTTTCTGGTGAGGAGGACTTCATAACCAGAAGTTTCTAATTGCTAGCTAACAGTTACATGCTCTGGCAAGAGCATTAATGTTTCACTTACCAGAGGAAATATTTGTAAGACTAGAGATACTTAAACGTCTGGTATTTGCTTTTTTCTCTTTTACAAATGATTTCTGAATCAGTTTGTCTCATACAGTTCAGTGGATTTGACTAGGGAATGAACTTGATTTATTTGACATTGAGACCAGAGAGAAAATGAAGGATTTTTTTTCCATGGGAAATGGAGGACCCTGAAAGGCAAGTAACAGTGACGATTGAACAGCTCAAGTGGGTTGGAATGATTGAGGGTATAGTTAAATATTTATCACTTGGGTTTAAACCTCTCTGAATTTTATAGTATCCTTAATTCATAAAAAACAATTATACAGATCAGTTTAGGAATAAAACTGTTTAGCTAGAGACTCAGAAAATGCTTTATCAACTCTTTAGCAAGGACAACAGGGAGAAAGATATCAACTCACCAAACCCAAAATATTAAAGGTTATTGAAAGAAACAGGAATTACCTACTATTCTATAGATGCAGGAGTTTGCACAACAGTTATGGTGTTAAAAACTTATGGTTATTATGCTTATGCTCAGGTAAAATCTATAACAAAATACTGAACAATATTTCAGAATGTCAGAATTTGGGAAGCAGTGAACCTCCAAATAGTCTCTTGCCAAGACAGTTAGCTAGTTGATTGGCCTGTCACCTATGCAGCTGTGTCTGTAGGGGGTGGTAGCTCACAGCTCCTCCTGTGAAGGACCTCCAGGTCTTTATTTTTAGATCAGAGGATTAATAGACCACATCTCTGAAGCCAGAATATTGCTGTAGTGAAATTGACATTCAAATGACTGTCTTCCAGTGGTTCCTGGGCAACAGTGAAGTTATCATTGAGTCCTTAGGATGACCATGCAGGATCTATAATGTAAGAATGGCAGTGCTTGGTCTGGGGATAACTAAAGAAGCAACACAGCTGCACTACCTTATCCTCCTTTGTGCAGGGATCTTGAGTGATCTCCAAATGCCCCTTCCAACCTCACACATTCTGTGTGTGTGTTCTGATAATGCCTATATCTTACAGACTGGCCCATTAGAATATGGTGCTTAAATTTTGTGCCTGGTGCATATGTGTATAAGAAATAAGCTGGTCAATGCCGGAGCTCTTTGGTTTTAGGCTGCAAGATGTTTGAGTCCAGCCCTGAGATCTTTAATTTCTCCATGATTCTCAGGGACCAAAGTGAGGCTGTAGTTCTCTAAATTATCTTTCTTACTGTTTTCAAAGACAGGTGAAATAATTACTGTTCTCCAGTACTGGGGGACTTGCCTGGTCACCATGATCTCAAAAAGGTGATAGTTGGGGAGTAGCCTTGCAATGGCATCAACAGACTCTCTCAGCACTCACAAACAGTCTCATTCACAGACCTACAGAATTGATGTAGCTCTTGTGCTCTGAGAAACCACTGGATATTAGTTCTCAATATTTCTCTTCCTAGACACTTTATCATAGTAAGTCTTAAATTAGAGTAATTCTGTCCTTTATTTTCCTACTTTGTGCTTTATTAATTTTATTTGCTACTTTTCTGCTTTGCTTATGAAAATGTGTTGCTTTGTTGGGTTTCTAGTAATTTCTTTGTTTATACCATTAACATTCTCATGCTGACCAGTTCCTTTTCACTGTTAGAAGACCTAAAGAAAATGAAAAAATACCTTCTTTTACCTGAGATGTCTGGGGTGCTTTTTTGTCAAGAAGTTCTCAGATTCTGTTCCATGAATTGTTTTAGTGAGGAAATACATGTTTTGGGAAGGTAGAGATTCAATTTACCCATGCTCACATCATGCTCTTATTTGGGTGAAAATTGTGAAGACTAATGCATGTAAAGCGAACTTCAAGATTCTTTTAAATGCAGTTTCTAGTTCTCCTCAAGTCACTCAGAAATTCAGTCGTTTGACCACAGCTCACTGACTGCAATGCAAACAAAAAGTTTCACTTCTCTTCTAATATCCAGTGTTGTAGTTCAGAAAAGGCACTCTAATTGTGATATTAGATGTTTTTGTCACTGGCAAAGCTTATATTGCAGAGACACCACTTATGTCTAACACACACTTTAATGGTACTGCCGAAGGCATTAGCACTGATGTTGGGTGATGAGGTTGTGAAGAGAGCAAACTACTGCTTGTGCTCTGAGGGTCACAAATCTTGTCACAGTGGGTATATTACCGTAAATTGTTGTAGTAGACATGGTCGTATCATCTTGATTAAGGTGCCATCTTCTAAAAAATTCTATAGCAAGAGAAAGTCAACACCTATACACCATGGCCTTAATGCTTTTCCCAATTGGTAGTGTTTGGTCTGGAAACACTAGGAAAAAACAAGACAACCCAACAAGAAAAGCAGGCATACAGTTTATAATTTCCTGCACATACTTATAGTTTGTTACTTTTTCTTCTGGATACTTGAACCCCAGTTCCAGGGGTCAGGTAGGAAGCCCCATTATTTTCTACAACACACAACAAAGTAATTTGTGGTTAAACTGGAAACAGAATTTATATTTCAGATAGACAAGATGCACTCATGTAACTGCATAACCCCTGAACTGAAACAAAGCAAATCTAAAATGCTGACATATTTTCCATTAACTCAGGCTTAGCATCTGGAAAACATAGCTCCCAGAGCCAAGCACAGCCCCTGTCTTGGCACACAATAAAAGCTCAGTAGTTTGTAGAACATGGAGGGCTTGTGCCATATCAGATAGCCCATTTCCAATGGCATTTTTAGACAAGGTGGAAGATTGTCTCATGGCTCATTCTTTGTTGGAAAGGAAGAAAGGAAAGAGGGAAATATGCAGATATTTTAAAGGATCACATTCAAAATATGTGCATATTTGAGAAGGTGAAGATTGGTTTGGTGTCTTTAGTCTTTGGACAGGTGAATTTTTAAGTACTTGCCTTTGCAAGTTAAACGTTCAGCTGTTTGGTACAAACTTGAACTTGGCATGGGCTTCCCAAGCTTTGTGCATGCTCTTTGACCTATGAATTCACACCTTCAGGAAGACAGGATCTTGTCATTTTATCAGTCAGGAGTGTTTTGAGCCACCTATGCTTTGATACAGTGTGTCTTGTGACCAGCACTCTTATTAAAATTTCTCCTTTCACCGAGCTCCTACTGAAGTTTCCACTCTGATCAGTTGGAAAGACACCTGTGCGCTTTTGAGGAAAACCTTTCAGTGAGAAGAGGTGGCTTGGAGCAACGCACAGGTTGCATCCTGTCTAAAAGCCAACCACCTTTGCTGATGTCACCTGCTGCTCACAAGTTGCATGGATTTTTCAAGGCTGGGCACACAGCCTCTACTGCTACCCCTACTCTCTGCTGGTGTGGCCTCACCTTGAGTGTTATGTTCAGTTCCAGGCACCTCAATGTAAGAAAAGTATCAAGCCATTAATATCCAAAGGAGGGCAGTGAAGACAGCTTTGAGGGGAAGCCATTCCAGCAGTGGCTGAGGTCAGTTGGTCTGTTCAGCCTGGAGGAGACTGAGGGGGCACTGGAGTTTCCAACATCCTCACCAGGGGAGACACATGGGCAGGCACTGATCTCGCCTCTGTGGTGACCAGTGACAGGACCGGAGGGAAAGGACTGAAGTTGCGTCAGCAGTTTAGGCTAGGTATCAGGAAAAGGTTCTTCACCCAGAGGGTGGTTGGGTATTGGAACAGGTCCCCCAGGGAAGTGGTCACAGCACCAACCCTGACAGAGCTCAAGAAGCCTTTGGACAATGCTCTCAGGCACATGGTGTGATTCTGTGATTCTCAGGGGTGTCCTCTGCAAGGATGAGAGAGTTGGACTCGATGATCCTGATAGCTCCTTTCCAACCCAGCGTACTGTGCGGTTCTGCGACCGGGACATGGCTCGGGCCCAGGCCTGTCGGGGGCTCCGGACCCCCTTTCGCCGGCCCCGCTGCCCGGGGGAGGGAAGGAGGGGGCGGCCGGCGCCGTGCCCGGGTGAGCGCCCCGCGCGCATGCGCCGCAAGCGCGGCGCCCCCGCTCGGCTCTGCTCGGGCCGCACTCGGCTATTTCCGCCTCTTTGTTTTAAACTCCGGGCCGAGCCCTTTAAATCCCCCGTTTTTCTTTTTAAAATTTTCTTGGGAAAGGGAAGAGGGGCCGGTGCTTCCCTCCGCCTCGCGTTTCCGACTCCTGTGCTCTCTGCCCTGCGGTGGCGCTCGGAGAAGGACGGGCCGGGGAGCGGAGGGTCGGCGGCGGCGGGGGGAGCCCCCGCTGTAGCCCCGAGCGGCGGCCGCGCCCCCCCCCGGTCAGGTCAGTGCGGGGCCGGGGCGGGCGTGGGGGTCCCGGCCTTGCCCCGCCGAGGGGCTGAGGGGCAGCCGAGGGGCTCGGGGGCGGGGCGGGCCCGGCGCCCCCCCGCCCGCCTGCGGGGTATTTGCGGTGTGGGCTGCGGGGTGAGGAGAGGGTGCGGGCCGAGCGTCTTCTCCGCCCCGACGGCTTAGGGGGCTGCGGAGGAGCGGGCTGGGGCTGGGGGGGCCGCGCTGGAACTTTCGGGGCGGGCGTGGGGTGGTCGCAGGCGGGGTGGGGGGTTTTGTGGGGTTCCTCTCCCGAAACTGTCAGGGAGTCTCCGTGGGCCAGGGGAGCGACTGTCCCTGTCCTGCCGCGTGTGCCCATCGCGGGGGAAGGAGGCTCTCGGTGCTGGGGGAAAGGCAACCCGCACACCCCCCGCCCCACCCGTTCCTGCCCGCGGGAGGAGTTGCGGTTCTGTGGAGGGGCCTGGGCAGGGAACAGAATCCTACGGCTTGGGGAGAAGGGGTCTCTGAGTGGAGGGGTGAAGATGGCGTTTCCAGTAAGGTGGAGATAGAGGGGACACGTCCCTTGGGTGTGCGACTTCAGCCGTGCAGGTATGTGGCTCCAGTGTTGTGTATCTATGATATGAAGTTGTGAGAAATAGGAAATGAATTGGTACTCGTAGGTAAAGTACAGGGGCTTGTTTTGCAGTCTATAGTATGTAGTCTGTTTTACAGTCTAGAAACAAATACACATGTGTGTGCACACGCACACGTATATACATGTGTATGTGTTCAGTATTAAGAAATTTGGAAAGTTTTCTAAACCACTGAGTTCTAGTAACTTGTGTCAAATTTGGCCTTTTAAGTTGGTCACTTCTATCCTCAGAGTGTTGGGTGTTACTTCAGTGTCCTGTGTGGAAAGTTTTGCATGTCCCAAAGTTTATAAGGTTCAAAGAGGTTTGATTATTGAGGGTTATCAAGCGCTTGGATGTTCTTTTGCTGCTTCACATATTTGCAATTTCTCCTTTTTTTCTTTCTTTTTTTTTTTTTTTTTTTTGCTTACAGAACTGTGCAGGCTTTCTGTCAGATCAGTTTAGGCTCTTCCTGCTTTCTGTATGAAATGCATGCCTCTGAAAAACCAGTTCAAGAAATTCTGGTTTATTACCCCTACATCCTCTGGAATGTTCTGAAAATATTTTCTTTGGTGTTTTTCAAAATAATACTGTGTATTTTCTTCCAGAGTATCACAGAAGAATTAAGTCCATGGATGAAAAGCTTTGAATTTAAAAAGAAAAAGTTGAGATGAGCCTTTATATTTAAGGAGCATCCCATGTATTTGTCCTCCATTATAGATTGTTTTTGTTTATACAGAATGAACAATTAAGCATGTGGTAGCTGTGTTGTTAGGAGTCATTTTAGTTCTAGGTACTGTGCTGTTAAAAGATTATTATTAGTTATTTTGGGGTAGGATACTTGTCAAGTTTTCTATTCATTCTTTTAGTAGCAGATCAGATTAGAATCTCAACTGTGGTACTCATCATGTGTCTCATAAAGGTGCTCTGAAATTCATTAAATTCTTTTGCGACAAGGGGAATAGAAACAGAAACTTTGTACACTTTCAGTAGCATTACTATTTCTTTTGAAGCTGTACTTGTAGACAGTTTATAATATGTTTAAGGGAATACAGAAGCTGTGCAGAACCCAAGATATGTGGTGGAAGCACATAGGATGCATTAGAAGAGGGTCATACGACTTTCTACAGAAAGCTTGGAAATATAACATTTCATAAACCAGTTCTGGAGGAAAATTTATTAGGTTTCTTTCTGTGGGCTGATGTGGCTGATTTGATCTTGTTACTCTGCTGTCACTGTTGGAAATCAAGACTGAACACTTGTAAATGTTACAATAAAGTAGACTAAGAGTTTGTAATTATCCTAGCCGAATAGTAATGCCAAGAATGGCAGAAATTAATTGCCATGGTATGAAAGATTTCTGCTACTAAGAGGTTGTAAAGTACAGCTTTTAGTTGCTGCAGCTGTCCTGGTCTTACATCTCCTGTCCACTTACATGATTTAGAGGAGGTCATCTCAAAGCTTTATATTTGAGATACAGGTAAGTTTTCTTGTCGAGAGCCATTCTACGCTTACTTTAATAGCTTTCATTTCTTTTTTCCCATAAGGCCATTCAATACAGGTAGTGTGGCCTTTTTAACTTTTATCATGTAATGAACTCCCAGGACTGAGATAATTCTGGATAAAATTCCTGAACTCTTTGGGTGACACCGTGAGAAGAAGTTGAAGCATTTCCATTGAAACTCTTAAGTGGAGCTACTAAGCTCTGAGCTGCAAAGTGGCTGTGGACATGATGTTTTGAAAAGCATGCATGTTGATAGCCTTTCACTGTACAACTACTGTTCTAAATTACAATACTGGCTTACAAGAAAGTACAAGGACATCTTGTATTTTATACAATAAATATTTTCTCTACTTCTTGCTTTGGAGCTGTTGTTGTTTGGTACATGTATGTAGTAAGTCAGTAGTTACTAAGTGGGAATTTGTTTTGATAGTAGCATTTAGAGATGCAGTTGATTTAAGACTGTCAGCATTCCTGAGAGGCTATTAATCTGAGCCCTGGTCTCTTTTTGTCAGTGCTACTAAAGATGTTCAGTGATTTTTAAACTCTGATTTGCTGGGTTAGGTTTGTTGTTATATTTAAAGGAAATGGGGAGGAAAACCTTCTCAGGGCAGTTTGACAGCAGTAGGTTAGAAGCCAGGCAGAAGGTGCCCATGTCTTCTAGCTTACACAAGACTTATTTGGAAGCTCTGTCTGGAAGTAGTTTTGCATTACTTACACCACCCTTCTTAAAATACAAGCTTGCTGTATTAGACTGCTAGTTTAGGTGGTATGTGAAAGTCTTGCAAGCACTACAAGAGAAAAAAGAATCAGGTTATTCTGTGTTAAAAGCAATCTTACCTATTGTGATATGTAACACATTTTCATTGCTAACTGAAGAAACACTATAAATAGTGGTTTGTTCTATAATTGCTCTGAGGAGCCTAGAGAAAACTTGCTGCTTTTATTGAAATTCATACTGTCATAGCCTGTTTGGGTTGGAAGGGACCTTAAACGTAATTTTGTTCCAGCTTCTCTGCTGTGGACAGGGACACCTCCCACTAGACCCAGTACTCCGGGCAGCATCCAAATTGGCCTTGAACACCTCTAGGGATAGATCCACAGCTTCTCTGGGCAACCTCTTTTCAGTGCCTCACCACCCTTACAGCAAAGAGTTTCCTTGCAGTCTAAACCTCCTGTCTTTCACTTTGAAGCCATTCCACCTTGTCCTGTCAGTAAATGCTCTTGTAAAAAGTCCTTGTCTTTTCTTGTAGACTCCCTTCAAGTACTGGAAGGCTGCTGTTAGGTCACCCTAAAGCTTTCTCTTTTCCAGGCTGAGAAACCCCAGTTTGCTCAGCCTTTCCTTGCTGCTCTAACCCTGTGATCATCTCGATGGCCTTCTCTGACTCGCTGCAGCAGGTCCATGTCCGTCCTGTGCTGCGAGCCCAGAGCTGGATGCAGGGTTAGGGTTAGACCCATGTGCGGTCTCACCAGAGCAGAGCAGCAGAATCCGCTCCCTGGCCCTGCTGGCCACCACCAGCAGCCCAAGTCCTTCTCCCCCGGGCGGCTCTCCGTCTGTTTATCTGCCAGCTTGATTGCCTCACCAAGGCTTCTAGGTCTGGACGCAGCTCTGAGCTCTTGCTCAGGAGTCCCTGACCTTGGGAACCTCCCTGAGCACCTTGATCTAGTGCTCACCCTCACACTTACCTCAGTCACTGCTGGTGGTGCTGCCTCATTGTCTGACTGAAAATTAGCTTTTCTCAAGTCAATTTTACTGAATAAGTGCATCTGTACTTAAATCAACAGAATATTAAATTGAAATGCTCAGTGTGGTGAGAACTAATTGGACTGAAAACCTTATGTGCTACTGTAGTTTGACTGAAGTTTGTAGAGACCTGAAGTTTTGCAATCATACTTAAGAGCCAGCATTTTAGGAACAAATAAACCAGCAGTGAGTTCTTCAATGACATTATTTTCTTTCCACGCCTGCCTTTTATCTCTTTAATCAGAAACAATACTTTAGACTTGGAACTTCACACTATATGTAGGAACTTAAGGGTCTCTTTATTCCTTTGACAAACACAACATGTACTTTCCAAAAATAGGGGGTGGTACAGATCATTAAAAGTAGGGGGAATGACAAACTCTGGTGGGCTCAAGTTACTTGTTCTTTGTGCCAGAAAATGAGTGTTCTCACAGTTATGACTGCCTCTTTCAAATCACAATTTTAAGTTGATGGAGCCAGTGGGGAAATTGTTGAGGAGGTGGGGGTGAGAACTGGAGTAAATCAAGCTATGTATGGTAGCATTATGATAGTGCAGGGATTGTAAGGAAGAAATATGCAAGAGTGATAATCGGGGTTTTTTGTAGTTTTGTTGCTAATAGAAGAACTTAAACTAGCTCTGACACTATTTTTCATCTTTGGAAAGTGGTATGGAGAAGACTTACTCTCCCTGCAGATGTCTATATCGGATGATCTTAAGAGATAACTATTTTGTATTCTGAATTTTTAACTGACAGTAACTTAGAACTTTGTCTACATTAAAAAGGTTTGTGTTCTGTCAGCAGTAAGGATCCTCCTTGTTTGATACTGAGACTGTCCTTATTGCTGGAAACTGTTGATTTATGAATAGCATTAAGTTAATTTTGATTTAAGACAGAAAGCATTCTGTGTATGTTTGGTGTCAATGAGAAAATGCTGTGCAGTAATTAGGAGAGGAAAAGTTAATTTTTTAGGTTCATGGAATGAGTTTGTTATTTGCCAACTTGCAAATCACTGTTTTGTCAAGATTTTTCCCTTAAGAACTTTTTTGAACTCTACATAACGAGACAGCATACAATGCCTTCTCTAGTTGATTATTATCCAGTAACATCACAATTATTATATATAATGCATTTTTTGTTTGAATTATGATTATATTATACCAGTACAGGTCATCTTTGTTATTCTTTTACAATATGCATGTAAACATTACAGTTTTTGTAATCATGAATGTCATTTTTTCATGCAAATGTGTCAGTGCAGTGTTTGATGAATTTTCAGGGAATGTGTTATGCTTTATAATGTTTTCTGGTTTGTCGCTTGAAAGAAGAAGCTGAAAGATACAGTACAGCTGGCTAAGTTAGAAATTTTTTATTTATGAATAATTGTATGTGACACTTACTGTTGTATTTTGACTATTGAGTATAGACACTGGCATAATAAAGGCCATGGATCAGTTGATTACTTAATTAAAGGACATTGCCAAATTTATTTTAACTGACTAGACAAATGTTTTTACAATAAAAAATTATTTGTTTTACTGTGCAATGGCAATCAGTAGAAGAGATCTGAGGAACAGGATTTTTTTTTTGTTTGTTTTGTTTTATTTGTTTTTTCAACATCTTATCCATACAAAGTACCATCTTTTGTTCCTTCAGAGTGACTTTTCCCAAAATTTGTTGGAACATGGAGACATTTAGAAGCTTAAGCTTTGTCTTGGCACTAACATCAAGGTGGTCTGGGATCCTAACTCCTGCATTTCAAATGATTGTATTTCCTACCTTTTTGTTGTGATAATAACTGGATTTTCTTTTATTTACTTTTTTCCCCCTAATATATAAATTAATTTCTGGACACAAGGACTCAGATATTGATATCAGGATTCAAAATAGGAAGAGGTAAGGAAATTTTTTATGTGCTTTGTAAGTACCTAATCGTGCGTGCTGCTAGAAGTGTATATATGCCCCTGTTCCTACATCCAAGTATTTACATTTTAGAATGCAACTTCTGTTAAATCTATATCTGTTAAAGATACTTCTAATAGTATTTCATCGCTTCAAGAAAGTGCTAACACACTGTATTCAAACCCATCTTCCTAATGCTTGGAAAGATTTTCTTTCCATCTTGGAGTCCTTTTCTCTGAGGTCTGAACCCCACACCAGTGTACAGTGTTTGCCTGGTTGCTTCTGTCTGTACTCAGGGGAGCCCCTAAGTACAGGGGCTGTTTGCTGTCTGTTTTTGAAGCTTTACCAAACCTTTTTTAGGAAAAAGCAAGCATAACTTGTTAAATGCTCGCTTAAAATGTCTTACCCCTATGTGCACATTGTTCTTACCACGTGCAAAAGACTACACTTGTGGAAAAGTTCCATGGTGCGGAAAGTGTAGTAAAAATTACATTCTTGTGTGAAATCTGTGGCCTTAGAGAAAAATGTTTACCTTTTTTAGTAACATTTGCATGGATTTATGTAATTTGTTGAATGAAGTTAGTAATTAAACTATGTTTTCCTGTAGCACTTGCCTTAAACTAATTGCAACGTAGACTTCCATCTTAAATCAATTTATGCTTTAAGATCATGCTTTTTTCTTGAGGTGCCATAAGATGATGATTACTTCACAGATATTTAGTTTGAATGTTGGTAAAATAAAGTTCTCTGATTTATGCTTGTTCTCAGATAAATTGCAGATGGACAGTATTTTTCTGTTTTCCTTTGAAAAATCCACATAGGCCTTTTCTGTGACTGAAATTACTGCTTTTTCATATCATGTATTCTTGCAAATAGTAGTGTTAGACTTGGTAGTACCAAAGTAATTTATTTTCATATCAGTTTATTAGTTTTCTGTTTCTAGTCTTGTACTTCTCTGTCTAGACTGGCTAGAATGAAGTAGAAATCACTCCCAAGATCAAGCTATTCTGCAACAATTTCAGAAGACTTGTATTTATATTGGTAAAATACTTCATTTGACATTTTTTGACCATTGGCCATAGGAAAAGTAGCCTAGTATTGTAAATGGCACCACACCACTCCAGGTGGAGCGGTTTTCTTCTCTTCACTTTCTTGCTTGTGAGATTCTTTCAAGTTTTTTAAAAAGTCACCAGAACTGATCTATGTGGTATTAAGTGAATCTTGGCACTTCAAGGTTTCATTTTACTGTCTAAGAAATACATAGGTGTAAAAAGTACTGTTTCAGTTGCAGTAACTTTTAATGTAACATTTTAGGGATAACCATAGATAGTGCCACTGGAAATTGTTTATCTAAATATGTTTTCTCTAATCTGTAGCAGTTATTCAAATTATGTAAAGTTATTTTATCCAGACAACAATAGGTCTTGAGTTCTGTGGTTATGATTTTATCACTAAAAATGGCTTGAATTTGGACAAAGTTTTGCAGATACAGGGAGTATAATATTTTGTTTTGTTTCCCATTGATTTTGTTTTTTCTTTTTTTTTGGACAAAGATGTATTTTACCCTGGCCTTTTCTCTAATTTACTGAATTTGTCAATGCTATGGGTTGAAAATAATTGTAGGAGTACTTATTTATATAAGCTATTGTGTGATCAAATATGTAAATCGATTATGGTCTTCTTTTGCTGTTTCCCTTAGGGAAGAGAAAGTACATCCTGTCCCCATTCTTCAGTTCCACTCTCCATCACTCCACCAAGTGGGTCAAATTACTTTCATAGTGGAACTTGATGTACATTTCCAAAGCCCATGCTCTGTCAGAGCATTTGTTCTCCAGTCACAAGCATCAGTTGCCAATGAATTGAATTTCTGGAGATGTTTGGAAAGTGTCTTAAGGGGTTTTTTTTTTTTCCCTTAATCTTTAGGATGGGAAATCCAGGGTATAAGTAAATGCAAAAAGTTTCTTGAGTCCCCTTCTGTAGCTTCCATTATTAGGCCTGATGATACCATAGATATATTCACTGTAAGAGTGAAGAGAAGGGAAAAATGAGCTGCTTTTGCTTCTCCCCCAGATTCCTTAGCCATGTATGGTTTCCCATAAGTAACCTTTTTTTCGACTTACTCATCCATTATCGCCATCTGCAGAGTTTGACAATTTTAGCATTCAAATGGAAAAAAACCTCCAAATTCAGCTCTCTTCTCCCGACTTTAATCCAAAACCAAAGGAATGATTTTCAAAAATTTTTCCTCTGAAATGAGGATCTTTCTAGTATGAAGAGACCTATACATGGTAAATCCTGAGAAAAGAAAGTCTTTGAGATGCCCAGCATTTGCTTTGTGAAGATCGCTGGAGACACGGTCCTTTCTGAGCTTGTCAGCCAAACTTTTATTGGTGCATGCTTGTTGTGATGAATGTTGTGTTCTGAAGAATGGAGGGAGACCAGTGTCAATGTGGGTGTCATCTATTAAGAAACTATTACATTTCTAATAAAATTAGTAAGTTATTTTGGTTGTCTCTTATGGCATAGTTCAGTCACCAAAAGCAGGTCTTCATGAATTGCAGAGGACTAAATTCAAGCCTACAGATACTACTAGTAGGCTGCAGTAGTTAATAACTTGCAGTGGAAGATTTTATTTTCTTTTTACTGCATGTCATACATTCATCTAGCATTTGAAATTTAGGGGTGTATGAAAGAGATTTGGCTTTAAGAAATTCCTGAGGGTAGTTCAAAAGTATATCTAGAATGCAATTATTAAGATAAGTAGCAGAGATGATGTTTATTTATTTACTTATTCCTTGCATGGACTGTCAGGGTCTGTTTACGCTGAGCCTTTTCAGAGAATAGTTTATTTCTATAGTTTTTCAACAGTTTGTATCAATGGGCAGCTGAAAAGTTTTGGGTGGTAATGACTATCTCTTTGGATGGTAATTGGCATTCTGTAAGTTCAGTGATGTTTCTAATGATGGATACCTTTTTTATACAGACTAAGCAAAAGATAATTATAAAAAGCTGTAGCTCATCAATGACTTGCCAGTGCTTTCTTTGTATTTTGCTGCTTTCTGATATTAAACTGTGGATTATAAAAGTTTTCAGTATATCAGAAAATCATTATGACCATCTGAAATGCTGTCATGACTCTTCGCAGCAAAAAAACCATTTCCATTTTAGTAATTATTTTAGTCATTATTTGTCTGCTTTCATACTAGTTTTCCACATAGGTGTTTTTACTTCATTTCACCTGTCTGTTAGTGCTGTCTTTTTTACTTGAAATTGGCAAGAGGTAACTGGTTATTCGGTTTCTTTTTGGACATCTTTATTTTCACTAACAATTTCCCATTACCTATAAAAGTTGACATCAGTGTCTTGTTATAAGGGATTCTGAGAGTTTTGTGCAAAGATCTAAATGCAGAACATGTCTTCAACTCTTTTTTGGATTAAAACTAAACTATTCCAGAAACTGTAGAGTACCATTACTAGGACTGGATAAGGAAGAACAACCTAACTTTTGCACTGCTCAAGTATTATTTTCTATATTTCTGACTCCAGAGAGACAGCCTTCTGTCTGGACAAATGACAAAAGGCAGGACTGGAAAGGGAAACTTGTACTACCTGGATTATGTGGATCTTTTGTTAGTGTTGCAGCAGGTGCTGAGGTGCTTTTAAGAGAAACTGGTAACTAAGTGCTTACCTTCTCTGGGATTCAGTTAACCAGCTGGTATTTGGCAATTTAGCAAGTGTTTCCTTGGCTACTCTTTCCTGATTAAACTACAACTCTTAATGAACTAGGGGAAGGAAGTACAGACTGTCATTTTGGCAGATCTTAATAATGTATGCTGTTAAAACAGCACTTGAGAGTTAATGTCAGGTGGGTTGGTGGATGTACCTCTTCTTTCACCTGCCTTTTTCCCTGAAGTTTCTCCTTGCTCTTCTGCTATATGAAGCCTGTATTGCCATAAAGTTGCCTTCATCATTAATTTCTGGTAGTATCTGTTAAAATAAGCACCTGATCAATAAGAAGGTTTTGCTTTCAGGTGGTCATCTTCAGCAAGGGGAGTGGGCAGTTCCAATCAGCAGTTTCTAAAATTGCAGAAGTGAATGTGTCTAGGCTCTTGCACAAGTGAAACGAGCCTTGGGTGAGATTTTGTTGCCTTAGTAATTTAGACCTTTCAGCTCCTACATACTGCCAAGCAAATTTTCTCAATTTTAAATAAACCAGCAAATGTCACATCATGGCAGTGGTTAGGTCACTGCAAAGAATTCAGATGTAAGTGCTGAAGTCTCTAATGGTGTTATGGTTCACTGTGGGCAATGTTCTTCATTGACACTGACGGACAAAATAGTGATGGTGTAATGGTGTCACTCTGCTTTTTGGTCAGAGTTTGACAAAGTATCTGTTAATGACTTGATGCAATGTTTAGAATGATTGATATTCTATGTTTACTATCAGGTTTTCTTGAACTGTGACACATTATTCAGTTATGCAATGAAAAAAATTGTTACAGTAAAACTTTGGAAGTATTTTCTTTCTGCAGCGTCTACAGTGAAATATAAAAACAAACCCAAAATCCACAAACCACTCAACAAACTGAAACTAAACCATCAAAAAACCTCAAACCAATGCCCAGCGAAACAGAAAAAGTTTTGATAAGTGTAGATATTTTTTTCTGTAAAGTATCAATTTCATTGTGGAAGATAATGCATGTTTTCATAATGCTAGACATTTTACTTCTTCCCTTTGTTCCTACTTGCATGCAAAACACCAGATCTAATGCTGAAATGAAAGAAGAAATGAAAATAGAATGTGAGTGCTTTAAAGGTATCATTCTTTCTACAAGTGTAAGTTTTCAAATGTTGTTGTCCTGCTGAGAACATTTTGAAATGGGAAGTGGAGTAATTCTTATTGCTGAAATCATTCCGACTTGGAAGTGTAGTAGTTGTTTTACATGAGCACACATAGCAGTGTAAAGAAATTTCAGAGATGCCTGGCTCATGTCTCTCTAATTATTTCATTAAACCTGCCGCAAGCATGAGCAGAATCTTTCCTTCACATAATGGGATCAATCCTGAGTACAAACATAGTAAGAAAAATTATAGAAAAAAACATAGTAAGAAAGATACATGAAATGTGAGAGACATGGTTGATGAAATCTAGTTATGAATGTCTTTTGTGTTTTGGTAGAAGATACTATGTGCTGTCTGAATGGATACAGCACCTAATTGCTGAAAAATTGTAAATAAAGGTTAAAAAAACGCTCTTAGGACAGCTGGGTTAGTAGTTTAGAGCTGTTCTTTATGTTCCTATTTTGATTTAATATGGTAAAAGTGGTATGTTCAAAATAAGCTCCGATCTTAAAAGCTAGAGTTTTACTGTATTGGAAGGGTGGTTTCGTGCTTATTGAATGAGTCTAGAGGTTTTTATGCCCTTAGTCCTCCTTTGTTGAAACTGTTGTTTTTCACTTTCCTTTTTATTACCTGTCAATGTGCCCATTTCTTTCCTAATTCCTCTTAGATACTCCCTCTTCTGCTATAAGCCTACATGTTTTTGTCACTCTGTTTTGGCAGCCTTCCTTTTAGTCTGTTTATATTGAGGGCTATTACTTGACTTCAGTATGCATTGGTACAAAGGGAGAAAAGGAGAGTTCTGCTAAGTTTGATTTGCCCAGGTTACTTTTTCTCCCTGCCTTTGTAGGGGTGACAAGTAAGCACTTCATTCATTCATTGCCCTTGATTCTGCGGAGGACAGATGGGCCTAAGGGGTTTTTGTGCAGCTGAGGAATAGTGTCTCACATTTTTTGGACAGTTCTGCTGCTCAGTTTCAGGCTGATGGAAATGGCGTTGGACCTTCACTGCTGGCTATCTGCTGTCTTTCAAGGGAAGTTCATCACATGCCGTGAGTGGTACCTAAAAAAGACTTAACCATGAAAAACATATGTGCAGTACGAGGCCTGTGGGGTTGACACTGAAGAGGGGTCTGCTAGAATAGGAGGAGTGGATGCTTCTTCATGACACATGCAATCTCAATAATAAGTGATGATTTTTTCCTGGTGTATTATTTTGCTTGCAGTGACTGACAAGTGTGGCTTTATCCCAACTGTTAATGGATTAATGTATCATTGAAATTATTTGTAGGTCTCCTTGTTAAAAATGGGAAGCTTTTAATAGTGTATTCTGGCATATATTTAACAAGGAGAAGTCTTCCAGTCTTTGTAAATAACTCATAAAAACCTCTTGTGGTTTAACTCCAGCCAGCAGCCAAGTAGATGCCTGTATTATCAGCACTGTTCAGCACATATCCAAGACATGGCCCCATACTAGCCACTCTAAAGAGAATTAGCTCTGCCCTATTCAAAACCAGCAGATTCCACCCCTTATTCCATGTTGTTTACATCATGCTCAGGTCCCACACTATTCCGTACAAGCTCATTAACCACCATTCCCCTACCCTCTCTTTGATAAAACACCCAGATGTCATTCCCATAGTCTGTGGACCACCCCTGCAAAATGTCCGTAATATATCCTTTGATTTTGTGTAGTCCATGACTTTGGGCTCCATCTGTTGTGGTAGTCACTGAGGACAGGAGAGGAGGTGTGTTGCATGCAATTAATTTAGTCCAATTACTGGGGACCAAAGCCAACTCAGATTGTGTCACTGCTGTGCTTGGACTTCTGGAAGGCTTCTCCTCCATTGGTTTGAGTAGTTCTTGTTATATTTGCTTCTGCAACATGCAATTCAGATAATGGATTGTAACAATTTAATGATACATCCATTATAATCTTCATGCCTGATCCTTTTGGGTTTATAGGTGTAATATTGCAGTGAAATCCTCTTCTTGTCCCCAGCCTTGCTGCAAGGGGTTTCCTGTTAAGGATCCACTGTAAGGATCCATCGTAGGCCTTCCTGGGGCAGCAGGGACACAGCCTGCCTTACCATGGTCTTCAGCACAGGCTGCAAGGGACTCTAGTTCCCCTACTCCAGTGTGGGGCCCCACTAATGGGTAACATTGTCCAGCGTGTGTCCTTGCCATGGGTTGCAGTTGTCCATAAACTGATCCAGTGAGGGCCCCCTGTGGAGACGCAGGTCCTGCCAACAAACCTGCTTCAGCGTGGGTTTCTTACAAGGTCACAGCCTTGTTAAGTCATCTGCCTGCTCTAGCAGGGGATTCTGTATGGGCTGCGTGGATCACTCCTCCACCATGGAGAACACATCCCAGTCTCTTCAGCTCATCTTCAGACCAAAGTTGAGCCTTTCAGCACAGTGGCACTATGCTGGCCATCTGCCAGTCCCGGTACATCAATGTGGTGTTACCAAGGTGTTCCAAGGCATAACTCAGGAAGGTGAGAAGCAGTGCAGCAGTACAGAAAGCAGTGAAAGCAAAAAGCAAGCTCTAGCAAGCACTGGGCTCTTAATACATATCAGAAAAGCAAGCCCCCAGGCAAGCACGGGAGGCTGCTGTTTATCAGCTGAACAGTACTAACAGCTATTCAGTCTAATACATCCCAATAGAATCTGTCCTTATCTTGAAGCCTTTGTGATGGTTTAAGGGTGTACTCTGAAAAAACTCATGAATTTAGGTAATGATAATGACAGTTTAACAGCGAAAGCAAAAGCTGTATGCAGAAGCAGAGGAAACAAGAAAACAAATTCACTACTACCCATGGGCAGTTGTTCAGCCATCTCCAGGAACAGGGCCCCATCACTTTTAACTGTCACTTGAGAAGACAAATACCATCATGCCAGATGTTTTCTGTGTTCCTCTTTCTTCCCCCACTTAATACACTAAGCATTTTAACAATTACATTTAAGAGAGGAAAAAAAGATGGAAAATGTTTTCAAAAACCAGAGTTTTAAGACTTCTGGTGAAGAATTGAGGGAATTAAATGCTAAAAAAAATGGAGGACTGAACAGCTGTGGATGGAAAGAAAAATAGCTTTTGTGCTCTATTGGTTAAACTCCTGCTGTAGTATTTAATATAAAGTAAATAATGTAAACAATTTGTTTGTTTCTCATTGCCAGATACGAGGATTGTGTCTGGAGTAAGAAAGCTGCTGCAGCAAGAGTTCAAAGGAGACTAAGTTTGTTGTATCATTGCTGCAGTTTATATCAGAAAGAGCAGAATGTCAGAATAATGGGAGAAGCATATGAGCAGAGTGCATCTTAGAGTCCTCCCAGGCTTTCAGGAACAAAAGAACAATTTTGCAAGGCTTCTTTATTATTTGAATTATATGGTAGATCGATAGCTAATTTTATGTAATTTACTGTCTGTACATTTGAATCCACAAAGACTCCAGAATACCTGCTAACCACTTGCAGGTTATGGAGCAATTCTAGCAATGTTTTTTTGTTATTGTTGTAGCAGCACAGATGCAATTATTCGGCAGACCAATGAAGTTGAAAGCCTTAGTCACTTAATTTTTTAAACCAAAGGATCTGTAGTTTCTCAGGGCCTTTCAAATCTTTGGATTATTTAACCATCAAGTGCTACTATCTGGGCTTAATCTACATGGGAATGTGAAAAAGTGATTGTTGGTAAAATGTGTCTTCAGTTAAATTGTAGTACCCTCCTGCTTCTTACTAGCTGGTAGCTTCTGGCCTGTCACTATGTATTTCTGTTTTAACATCTCTTATTCCAGGTCTTCCAGTGTACCTGGACCAATAAGTGGAGTCAGGTGACTGAAAACCAGAATTTTAAAGGACCTTTTAATAGATAGCTAGAGGAGTTGTCTTAGGACAAGTACATGAAGATTCTTCCTCTCTATTTCAGAAATAATTGATAGAGAAAATTGTTGTTTCTGATAGAGATCTGTGATGAAAGATAAAAAAATCCTAGTGCTCAGTTTATCATACAGTTACTTATTAGGGATATATGTTTTTCTTGTCTTTGTTAATAAGTGGTTGATTTCTGGGGTTATACATTTAATTTCTTATATAACTAGACATTTTTATTGTATCATTAGGATTTTTCAACAGTGGAAGTTAAAACATACATGTGTAAGTAGAGGAAGGCAAAGACCACCAAACCTTAAAGATTTTGAGGAGCTGATGGCACAGATCCATGAGGCTTCTTGCTTCTAAGGGGAAAAACCTTTCAAGCCCTGGTTTTCTTGTCTGGATGGAGTCAGAGCAATCAGTTCAAATGTACACCATCAGATTCAAATGACAGCTGAAAGTAATTTGTTATTTTGAGTTGTCCATCTGTTCTGCAGAGGTCTTCATAATGAATGTAACAGTCTGTTTCAGCTGTGGTTAAGACCTTAAATTACTTCTCTGAAGTGCATGGATATTAAACATTCAAAAAGTGATGTGAAATCAGGTAGTAAAATCTCGCTGAAGATTTTTTTCTTCATGATATTCAGGACTGTTTTTGATCTCAGTTTTAATTACTGGAAGTCAAGGATCTTTTGGTCTGTGTGAAACAAAGTGCTTTTTTAATGACTTGTAGTTTACATCTCTAAATTCTCAGCATGTAATATGCTGGAATATGTTCTTCCAGTGTATGACAAATGTCTCCATAACATTTTGTCAAGACTTGATCTGGGATAGCACTCAAGAGTAGTCTTTTCTTCAAAAGCCAGGAGGCCTTTAGCAATGGTTTTAACATTTCTGATAACATTAACATTAACATTTCTGATAATGTGCCAGATTTTATTTAGAGAAGGTCATAATGGTGTTCATTACAGAAAATCACTTCTGCAGTAATGCTTTGCTTTTATAATATTTTAAAACTTTGGGAACTTTGGCACTCTAAGACTGCTTCCCAGTTTTATCCATGCTTGTAAATGGATGTTGATTGGAAATGACCTCAGCACAAAAAAGGAAATAGCAGAATGTAAAGAGTAATTTGAATGTAATTAAATCTGTGTTTCTTTGTCAGAAGTTGGAAAATGTTTAGTTCGATAAAATCTTGCCAGACAGATGTTTTTATTCAAGCTATCTTGCAGAGAATTTTATCTGTTGTTGCACAAATATTTTTCTCTGTCCTTGTATTTGTTACTTTGTTCTTAGGACTGTGTCAAGACCTTGTCGTGAGCATCTCATGGTCTAAACAATTAAGCATATTTTAATTGAAAGAAGGGTCTGGAAAGCACCTAAATTAAGAGTTTTGAAGGAAGTGGTTTCACAGACTGAGGAGCCAAGGCAGTGGTGTTTTGCTGCCAAAAAAATTCAGTTTTCACCATGCAGTGTATCCTCTTTGCTTGAGCATTCTCAAGTTCTCCATTAACCTTCCTGTTAATAAGTGAATTTAGCAGTCCTCAGAAGACCGTCCATAGATTTGAGTCTTTCCCAAAGCATCTCCAAGCTTTGAAACAGCACTACCTGTCTGGAAGATACTGTCTTAATGTGACTCTCTTAGGAGGTGCTTTGACTGTACAGTGGTGAAAAATCTAAAGTCAGCTAATCAAGACAAGCTAGATGTCAATTAAGAAAACATGTTTTCTAATGTAAAGTGCCACAGAATTCTTGCAAGGAATTTTATGGACGATGTAATTTATAAAAGCTTTTCTAAGTAAAGGTTTAATCAACACAATTTTATTTAAATGTATACCTTACTAGTCTGTATAGGACTTTGTGTACATACAGGTATTGTACAATAAACCACAAATACAGTGATAAGTCCATTTGATTTTTAAAAAATCTACCAAAATAAAAGCAAAGAATAACTGTGGTATTTTAGAACTTTGAGACTATTAAATCACTAGTTCTAGTTGGATTATATTACAAATGTTTAAGATTCTCTTAGGTTTACTATTACCAAATGAAGCATTGATGCACTGTTTCCTCATTTTCCTGTTTATGTTGCAGCTTCCTAAAGCTTAACAGAATGAAATGGAAATGGCTTACATTACCAAAACATGATTTCATATAGATGTATAAATACATTACTTGCCTTAGATACGTTATTTGCTGTTAGTGAAAGCAACTCTGTCAAAATGGTTTCTGTTGAGGGCAGGGTAGTGACTGGGCTGAAACACAAAGTGTTGGCATGTGACAGTCAAATGAGTTTTAAAAACCATGCCCTCTATTAACAGATGAGTACAAAAGTTGTGAAGAATAATTCTTTATCCTATGACTCTTTATAGTCTGACACTATAGTTAAGTATGCATCCCTAATTTCTGTGATACTGAGTACAAGCACAACCAAAACAAGTACAAGACACCAAGTTTTAAAGGTATTTTGTTGTTTTCAAAACCTTTTTGTCTTGCCCTTACTTTCTCTCTGGTTTTGTGCTGCTGACTCCTGCTCTGCCCACTGCATTACTTGTCTCAGAGGTTAAAAGGAGTGAATGAATCAGAAGGCTGCAGCTGAAAATGAAAGAATCACATTTCCCTTAGCAGCTGGCACAGCAGGTACAACAAAACTTAAAAATTTTTGTGCTGATGCAGTGGAGCCACCTCATATGCTCTCAGTTTGGGTCTCCAGATACACTGCTGCTCATTGCAGATCTTCTGCCCAGACACTTTTCCTCCTGAAATACAGAAATTCAGTACTAGGTCAAAAGCTTGTAAATCTGATCCCAGTAATTAGGGTCTCTTACTAATGCAGTTCAGTATCTTGCTTCTGAAATTTGGCTGGCTAGCCAGTTGCCTTCATCCTGCCTGATGAAGGAAATGTTGATGAGGAAAAAGCATATTTAAATTATAGGAATTCACAATCATAAGTATCCCTGTATTTTTCTGGTAGTATGCTTACTGCCATTTTAAATGCCATTCAAGAAAACCTTGAAGAATATAATCACCTTTTTATCCCCTTTATTGAGGCTTACAGTTTAGCTTTATGATTATATTAATACATAAGACCAAAACAATTTAGGAATACTGACTGCGGCACGCTGTTTTTGAGATGACTTCTTGGAGACAAAATAGTGAACCACTATATAAACAAACAATACTCCAAACCCTAGTATCCTAATACACTTCAGTAAAATAATAGGAAAAAATATTAGCCAATCTGAAAGTACTCTGAGAATTGGATTTATCTTGTGTTTTTTACATTTTTGACTAGCTGTAGGAATACATGGTCTTTATAATTAATGTTTCCTTCTCTAGGATGAATGTTTTCTCCAGTCCTCCCCCCCTTTTTTTTTAAATCCTTTTTCTTTTGTAACAGCAGCAGTCTTTGGATTGGTTTCAATAAATTCTGAATATTGATTTTAAGATAAGATATCACTTTACAGTGAAATCTGTATTGTGACTTACAAGCTCAAGTAAAAGTACTGCAACTGTACTTATTGTAACTTTTTAAGTTAATACTGATACTGAAAAAAAACTGGAAGTACCTATACAAAATTCTCTTATAATGTATTACTTCGTGTTCATTATCATGTTTTATTTCTGATAAGAATGCCTGCCATCTGTTGCCACTTGAAAAGCTTCCTATTGATGGATTATGGGGATGCGATCTCTTCTATAATAGCACTTCCAGTGTCTTGGGTGGATGGAATACATATTTTTCCCTTGTCTGACTCTAAGAAATGTTGAGGCAGTGGAAAAAGTGGAGGAGGAAGGATATGGGGAATAATGCACTGGGGCTGACAGTAGTGATGGTAGGTGGGAAGCAATCAAGTAAGTAGGCCAGGATGTTGCATTTAGTGTGTATGTATGTACATGTTCCTTACTTCAGAAATCTGCCATTCTCTCTTATTTTTCGCTCTCACTGCTCTTCTTCCTAAACAGAACCTTTCAAAATGCCAGCTCTGATTTAGTATTGGTGCTTTATGCATCTTAATATAAGACAATTTTTAATCATCATTGCTTGACACAAGGAAAACCTTAATCTTTAATTGCTTTGCACTGTGTTTGCTTTTGCTTTTAGAGCTGAAGGCAGCTAATGCCAAAATCTGTCTCCAGCTTCCTGTAGAGAGGCAGGGTGCTTGTTTCTCTGCTCTGTTGAGTTCCCATTTGTACATTCTAAATGCAGTTTCATTTTATTTCCTCATTATGTAGTCCTGCAGCAAAACTCTGTAGTGGGCTTCTATAATAAAGATTGTAGAAGTTACAGGTGGTCTTTATGGGAGGGGTTAAATAATGGTTGTGCTGCAAGTCAGAGTTGAGAGTATAACATCGTTTGCATTTGTTTTTCTGCAGCTGGCATACAGAGCAGAAAAAACCACTTTTATTGTTATTTTCCTGTGTTTGCTGTGACCTTGCTGTATCAAAGGCACTGTCTTAGAGAAACTATAAATCCAGAAACTCTTGTCTGGATCATTTAGTTAACTTCACTCTTCCCCTGTCTTTAAAACAGACAAGGTGCCTTATTACATTTCTACATTATCTGAAGTATAGAAGTATTACAGATATTTGGGAACATTTTTCTAAAGCCCACATAAATATAGCTCTTAAGATAGTTTGCGCATGTAGTTTATTTCCAGTGTATATTTAATTTAAAAAACTGTTTCAGTTTTCTACTTACCTTGTAAGTAACAGTCATAATAGCCCTCTCAGACCAGGATGTGATAGGTGAATATAGGAAAGACAGAGATTTTTTTACTCACAGAGTGTTCTGATACTTGGTGGAGTTTCATGTCATTATTCCTTAATGTGTTCATCATTTCAAAAGATGCTTTACTTAGTGGCTTGCAACACTGCATTTAAGGCAGACTGTAACTATTTAAGTTGGCCCATGATACATTCTGGATTAGTCTCCATCTGATTATGGCTGCAGTAAATATTGTCAGTGTTTGAAGCCTGTGCTTTCACATGTTTGGATGGAAGGTACTGTCCATCTGTCCATGCTCAGTTTTTATACTGTTAAGTCTTGGCATCTATGACTTCAAATCTACAATGAGTCTAATGAAACTCAATATTTATTGAAAATAAAATATGAATCATAGTGCAGGGATTATGTATTTCTTCTTTGGAGTCTTATGTTATTGGTAGGTGAAGATGTAGATGTGTTTTTAAAGTAAACACCATGTATAATAATACTCTACTGTTGCCTTTTTTCTGACAAATAGGTATTTGTTGTCTTTGGTTGATTTTATGAGAGGAATAATGGTTACTTACTTGTTTTTCAGTGTATCTTCCTTAATTTAGTGCTTTGGAAGCATCTGTTGTCAGTTGAAATTTTAAACAACTCTTACTTTGTTGATTTTGGTATTTGTTTATCTCTTTAGCTGCAAACACATTGATGGATCAGTTTTGCAACCATTTTTTAGCTAAATTTACCAGCTTCCTTCCTTTCCTTCACGGTTCAGGATTCTAATGCAGAAAATTAATTTTAATAAAAACTCCAAATCTAAGCAATGTATAAGAGAAAATACTGAAATTAAACCTTATATTAAAATGCCATTGTATTCAACCCTGGTATTAAACACATGTCTAGTGAATGAGATTTTTAAGATATTTGGCAAACCCAGATTGAATAGCTCTTGTTGTTTGTGGTGATCACTTTGTGTGTGGGAAATTATTTTTAATATGTTTAACATTTTAATAGTATTTATGTCTTACAAATTTTCTAAGGAAGTTAATTCCTGTGACAGCTGGGAGGGGGTGGTGTTTTATGTTCGTCATTTCATTCTTCAGATTGAAATGACAGAAGATGTTACCAAAATTTGTGTGAAGGGGTGTGGGACCAAATTTTGAGTCACTTAGTCACTTAGACTTCAACTTCATTGCTATTTCTCCTGTCTTAAATAAAATCCTTCTTTTCTTCATTATGCCTTTCACTAATGACATGTAAGACAGAAATTTTGAACATCTTTGCTGTTTTGACAATTTACTGCAGGGCCTGTTTCATTTTCTCTGGGCATGTGTTTGGTGGAGAAGTACCAGATAGATCAGCCTCTCATTGTACCATAAAAGAAAATATGTGATGTGAATAAAGAGTAGATGGATAGATTTAATGCTTCTGTGTCCTGATTGTTGCTTCTGTTTTATCTCAGACATTTGTGTCAGACCTTTAATATCATTTATTATCAGTAGTGTCTTTTAATTTGCATTGAAATTAATGAACTGTGTGTAAAAGTGAGTGTGTTTTGCTTTGGGGTGAACTTTTCTTAAGCCTCCTTAATGCAGCTATTAGTAACATTGTGAATATGTCTTGAGTAGTTTCTCTTTAACCAGTTAGTCAAGTCTTTTCAAAAAAAGAGCCAGGTTCTCTTGAGTGTAATAGGTGAAAGAAATAAGTACTACATGGTCACTTTCAAGGATGTTTTCATGAAAGTGGTGTAATCACGCCACTTCTTTGTTTTTGTGGTGTTACCACACCACTTCTTTCTTTATTGATGACTTCTTGTATTATCTGAAGCTGATGTTGCCATTAATCATGATCCAAGTTCTCTAAAATAACATGGCAAACTTAATTACAAATAAATTGGCTAAAATCCCATTATTTGTATTTGGTTGACTTGTCAGCTGTTTGTCTTTTGATCATGAATGCGAAGTGGGAATTGGCTAGTGAATAGTAAGAAATTCTAGAGTAAAAATCTGTCTAGCATAAAGCTCATCAATGAATCAGACTCTTGGGTAGCAGTATGGAAAATCAAGTTATACTTCCTATGTGTTGGAAATTTTACCACAGAAATGTTCAGATAGAGTTTGAGTTGCCTGCTGGTTGCAGGGAGGGAGAAAAACACATTTCACTCATTTGTTTAGTTCCAAAAGCAAGACTAGAGATAAAAAAAAAACAAAAAACCACAAAATCTAAACATCTTTTTCAGTTACCAACTCACACAGTCACTTTAAAACTAGGATCATAGGCTTTGGTTTGTAAAAATGTTCTCCAGTATTCTTGTGGCAATAGTAATGCTCATGTATAAATTAGAAATTTTAATATGTCTGTATCAAGGATATTTTTACTTGCTGTGTGCAAAATAAGGTGGGGATTTTGTCCTTGGTTGGTTTTCTGGGTTTTTTCCCTTTTTTGATTTCCTCTAAACTGGACTTGAAATAAATAGGGAGTGTTGCAGGGAGAAAAATGTGATAGTCTAGAGCTTTAAGTACTCCTCCAGTTTTTGTTCTATCACCTTCTCTTTTGCTTAGTTGTATTCTCAGGGTTTGTGAATGTGTTTGGTAAGCATTGTTCTTGGAAGCAGTTATCTCTGACACAAGCATGCAGTAATACGAGTTACTGGGAAGAATTCCATGACTTTTCTGCGTCTTATGAAGTTATCCCTGCTAAAGAAAGTTCCTAGTTTATTAAGGAACAGTGAAATGTCCCAGCATCCCCATCCACCTTGTCCTTCTGAAGTATTGGAATACGTAAAAACAAAATAGATATGGATGTTAGCCTCAAGTAGGAAGGCGTGGTGATTTTCTTCCTAATCACTTCATGAAAGGTAAATGCATTCTCATAACTTTTATATAGGCCTTGTACTGACCTAGTTTTTAATCTTGATTGACTGACCTGATCTCTTTCAGTGACAAGGTGACCCGCTTAGTGAATGAGGGAAGGGCTTATCTTGTTTATATGAACTTTAGTAGAGGCTTTGGCTTCATTTCCTACAGTATTCTGTAGAAACTGGCTGCTTAGGCCTCAGACAGGTGCACTGTTTGCTGGGTAAAAAGCTCTCTGGATGGCCAGGCCTAAGAGACTGGTGGGAAATGGAATTAAATCTGTCTGGTCATTGGTCACAGGCAGTGTTCCCAAGTGCTCAGTACTGGGGCTGGTTCTATTTAATGATTTTATCAACAGCCTGTGTCAGGGGATTAAGTGCTGCTTCAGTCAGCCTGCAGATAACACCAAATTGGGTGGGAGTGTTGATCTGGAAGGCAGGAAGGCTCTACAGGGTTATCTGGACAGGATGAATTGGTAGGCTGAGGCCAGTGATCTGAAACTGAACAAGGTCCAGTGCCATGTCCTGTCCTTGGATCAAAACAACCCTATGCAGTGCTACAGGTTGGGGGCAAAGTGGTTGAAAAACTTTCCAGCAGAAAAGGAGCTGGGGATGCTGGTCAACAGCAACTGAACATGAGCCAGGAGTGTGTCCAGGTGGCTAAGAAGGTCAATGGCATCCTGGCCTGTATCAGCAATGGTGTGGTCAGTAGGACCAGGGCAGTGACTGTCCCCTGTACTCACCATTGGTGAGTCCACACCTCGAGTTCTTGTTCAGGTCTGGGCCCCTTGTGACAGGAAGGACATTGAAGTGCTGGAACAAGTCCGGAGAAGGGAAAAGGAGCTGGTGAAAGGGTCTGGAGTGTAAGTCCTGTGAAGAGCCACTGAGAGAGTTGAGGTTATTTAGTCTGGAGAAAAGGAGGCTTGGGTACACTTTTAAGTCTCCACCTGAGAGGAGGCTGAACCCAGGCAGGGATCAGTCTCTTCTCCCAGGAAGCAAGTGATATAAGAAGAGGAAGTGACCTCAAACTATGCCAGGTGAGGGTTAGACTGGATATTCAGAAATATTTCTGTGCTGAAATAGTGGTCAGGCATCAAACCAGGCGGTCCGGGCAGTGTTGGAACCCTGAAGGTGTTTAAAAGATGTGTGGATGTGGCATTCAGGGACATGGTTTAGTGATGTGCTTGGCTGAATCTGTAGTTTATAGTGCCAGCAATTATAGTAAAGTGAGTGAGTGCTACTGACAAACCAGCCAAGCTTACCAGCATGGACAGGCATGTGTCTCCTAAGGGGGAGATGGGAGGAACTGTTGGGGTGACCAAGTGAGTCTGGATGGCTTCCAGGGACACAGCAGGATCTGGAAGTCTCCATCGTGAAAATGATGGTGAATGTGTTGTTTTAATGTATTTTTTTTCTGTTTCAGAGCAATCCTGGTTTTTTCTGTGCTCAGTTATTAAGATACAGCTACTGCTTTATTGAAGGCAGGGTACTGGTGCCATCTGGTGGTGTTAGGACATTCCCAGGAATGAGAAAAACCACTTGGGAGGAATTCCGCTGAGATGTGAAAAATTGCTGACATGATACTAAAAAAAGTACATGGACATATTTTCTGCCTTAGCATGTAATTATTCTCTTGAATTAAGTCATAAAAATCTGCACATGTACTCATAACTAAGCTTGCTACAGCAAATTTAAATATTTAATCTATTGCTTTCTGCTCAACAGAAAGGTTTGTTTCTAGTAGTATCTTTTATGAAACATTGCTTTGCAAACACAACATAAGAGTTTTATTGGCGCGTACAATATTTTAAAACTAATTTTAAAACACAAAATATTTTCTGTTACGCCATTTTGCTAAACCCAGCACAAACTTCTCACTGCTAATGGTTGAAGTCACTGTGCTCTTTTATATGTCACTTGTATGTTGTTTCAAAGTAAAAGTTCAACAACATAGAACTGTCAACAGTTGAAATAAAAAACCTTGGTATCTGAAGCAAAAGCAACCACAGTACTGTTTTCTTTGTCCATCTGTTGAAATCGTGTCCTGCATCTTAAGTTTCTTACCTGAGGTAATATCCTCATCCTTCTTCAGAACACTGTACTGGCTGTATTGACATTTCTAGCAATGGAAGTAGGACTATGACTGCTTCTCCTGAAGTAATTGTTCTCTTGAAGTAAATGTCTGACTGATAAGTATCTTGCCCTAGAGTGGAAAAACTTGTAAAAGAGAAAGGTACTTTATTTTAAGCAGGTGAGACTTTTTAATTAATTTCATTTAGCTGTTACTCTTCATTTGTTGCGGGGCACCGTATTGTTTGAGTAAGTTATTTTATTTTATCCTTATGAAACAGAGGTCTGTTTGTTCAGTCATTAACAACTTCTACCTTTCTGTTGCAACTGGTTGGAAAAACAGACTATTTTTGTTTTAATCCAGGTAGTTGAAAAAGACAAATTCTGTGCTTGTATCTCCTCGTAATCTGTGACCTCATGACCATATAGCACTTTACTTGCATTGTGATGGAAATGCAAATTAGACATAGTTCTAAAAACTAATTGCATTAGTTCTCTTATTACATGGTTGTGTTCACAATATCAGGAGCCATTTTTTAATTCTGTCTTTATGGAATAAGGCGTTTCCAGGCCTATTCAGGCCTAAACTATCCAGTTAGTGTAGTTTGAGGAATTAGATAGAAACAGTTATTAAAATTGAACATATGTAATAGTTCTTAAGAATTTAATGTTAATATTTAAATTAATAGTTAAGATGTTAATTTATCAATATTTGTTGGTCAGCTTTGAGAATAATGAAACTCATTGCAATAGCAAGGTTAATTCAGCTCATTGAAAATCTAGGTTTAACTAGTGAGTGAGATGTGTGACCTCCGTGATCTCACAGAAGTGAGATGCTTATGCCTGATGTAAGCCACACAATCATAATATCAGATTTGAAATTCTTGTTTTCCACACTTAGTTTTGAATCTGAACAAAGATCTGTTGTTGTTGTAGTGCTTTGTTCTTGGAGCTTTGACTTTCACCTTAAATACCTTGTGAGTTGAGGTACACCTCTTGCTTCCAGTACAGTTGTCATTCAGCTTTCGGTGCTGTATGACTTTAGTACCTTTCAGCAAAATTATTCAGCTAAACTGGTATTATTTACTACATATAGTTGTTTTCCTCAGAGTTCCCCCACTGTGAGCACCTTTCTGGTTTTTAATTAATTAACATTATTCTACTATATTTCAGCGAAAGAAAAATATGTATGCTTATTCTGTTAAAGTAGAGCAAAGTTATAATGGTTTGTAAATCTGCCATTCTCTTCAGTTCTGAATTTGTACCTGGTAAGAATAACTTCCCATCTTGTTGTACCACAAAGCTAGGTGGTGCAAACTACAGTTAGTTTGATAATCTGACAAGTTGTTAATAGCAATCCTAGCACTTAAAAAATCCTTAAAGAAAATATTAGTACTCAGTTCTAACTTATTACAAGATCAGTACAATGATCCACTTGCCCCATCTCAAGCAATCATCTAGATCTAAAAATGAACTGAATTTCCCTGTTGTTAGCTTTTATAGTGCATCACTATCACCCTGTAACTAGAACTGGAAGAATACAGTGATGATTTGGTTGTTGGTTTTTTTTCCTCACAAATTGAGTGCCTCTTCCTTTTTCAACATGAACCGAAGTGTAAGTGTTCTGTTCCAGCAGTAGTGAGGGAAGATGTATGACAAGGCCTTTTGGAAGACTGGTTACTCAAGTTCATGTTGTGATGTGCTTTTGGAGTTGTGATAAGCCTCTAAGCTGGTGTCTTTAGAAGCAGAGTGACTGCTCTCCACATTTTGCTGGGAAAATAGATCTTTTAAATAACAAAATCTTATGGAGTTTATTCTACTGTGTGAGAAGCTTTGTGTCCTCAATGGGGATCTTTTTTGTGGATTCCAACAAAAGAGCATCTCCTGCAACTCTGCATTGCTTTCAGTTAATAGTAGTTTTCTTTTAATTCAGTCAAAGAAGTTCAGAGTGGAACTGCAAAAAGATTTTTATTGGCATTGTTCTGAAGTTTTTTTGAAGTGCTATCATTAACAGCTTGTTTTGTCATTGTTTTCACCATTTCCTTAGCAATATAACAGCAAAATCAGTAACTACAGGCTGTGCCTTTGATTTTTTGGAGCAGGAAGATGGAACTAGTAGTACTCTCTATACCCGTCACTATAACAGCTGAATCTTCTCTGTGTGAATGAATAAGAAAAATTGTTCTTCTGTCAAACTTACCTATTCATGTGAGATTGTTTCACTTTTAGCCAAAGAATAAAGATCTTATTTTTTCATTATTTTTAAAAATATAATTTTATTCTGGCAAATAGCTAGAGATTCTGGAAATACTAGTTATTTCCTTGAAAGAATTTTGGAAGATTAAGATACAGAGAGCAATTATTTGAAAGCATAGCTTGAAAACTGAGAAGGCTGCTAGTCTAAATGTGCATCTTCAATTCAAAATGTTTTCTTCCAGACTTTCTTGTCCATATGTTGTTGTTAAAGAAATCTGTTTATTTATTTGGTTATTTTCCCTGGCACTTTTGAAGATAATGATTTTCTTTTTATTTTTCCATCACATGATAACAGGACTTCTTAGGACTTCTTAGAACTTCTTTTTTGAGCAATTCTCCTGGTCTAGTAGGAGACTGTGTTAAATCTTATTTTTCTTTATTTTTCCTGAGGATCATTTTTTCCCCCCTTTTCTTGCTTGCAAGTGCTTCTGCCCCACTGTTCTCTTAAATTAATAGAGATACCTAAATACTTAGCTGAATTTAGTAAGCTGAGTATTTCTTTGTGCCAGCTGTATTTTGAGGAATTTTGGATGTTAACTTTCAGACTATTTTTCTGTCTTTTCAGGTCTCTGGATGGCAGACTCTGAAAAGAAATGCTGTTTTAAGAGGTATGCCTCATGTAGGCCAAAATATTCTGGACTGGTTTCTATATAAATGAAAAGGCTGAACTTCTGAGGAGTCCCTCTGCTGATCCTCTCTGTAATCTTGCATAAATAATAGTTTCAGTGCTGACATCTCTCTGCAGTGTGAAAGCTTGTGCTGAGATATACAGGCTTGTCATATCAATTTTATTGGAAAGGTCTGTAATATGTTGCTTACATTTTTGCTCGATCATCTTAGGAGAACAATGCCTTAGTGGATGGAAGGGGATGATGCACAAACAAAACAAATCTACTTTCTGAAATGTTCATGTCCACTTTCAGCCACTCATGACTTTGTGTGTGTAGGAGTTCGTTTGTTTGCTTGTTTTTTAATTGGGACTATAGTCCAGATTTTGTAAATGCCCTCACTCCCTTTCTGGTGTTTTGTAAGATATCCAGACAGTGAAAGGCTGACACCGTGCCAGCATTGTGGTTTAAAATAATGTCAGTTGGATCCAAGATGAGGAAATACTAATTTTTTTGCAAATTATCTTTTTTTCATGTTAGCTGAATGTTTGGAACATTTTCTGTGTTTGTTTGGGGTTTCATGTTCCAGCACTGAAGAAAGTTTCTCTTCTCTCTCCATTGTTGGTATGTTGTTTTTGAATAATTCATTGCTTGGCAGCTTTTAAGAAAACTGTCTCTTCAAAATGAAATTCTTCTACCAGGTCTTCCATCCATTTCAAGCAGATGTGGTGACATATGTTAGAAAAGTAGGCTTTGTCTTTGTAAGAGAAAGATTGGTGTGAGTGTTTTCTTCTTTTAGCTTTTTTAAATGGGATCTCTCAATTCTTTTTAAGCACCTCGTAGGGCTTCCTGTTTCTCTAAAGCAGTGCAATGCTGATTTGTTCTGCCTCCAAAATAATAACCAGGATGGAGTACTAACAACTTGGGTTAAGAGTGGCTCTTCAGCTATTGAGTAAGATCTTGGTGTTGCTCTTTTTAATGCAGTGTTTACAAAACCGCTAAAGAAAGTGATGCTGTGAATTAGGGAAGATTTTATTGCTATTTTCTACACAACCAGTGGACAGAAATCAAGATGAGGTGCACCTCCACTACTCTTAGAGGTGCACACTTGTAGGATGAGAGGCATTGTACCCAAGTTACAATGCAGGAGATTCCTCTGAGACAGTAGGAACATTTTTTGCCTGTGAAGGTGGTCAGGCACTGGAAAAGGCTGCCCAAAGAGGCTGTGGAATCTTAATTGTTGAACATTTTCTGAGTGAAGTCCATGGAATAGCCCACTGTGACTCTTTTTAAGTGGGCCTGCTTGAGTGCAAGGTTGGATTAGAGAAGCTTGAAGAGGTTACTTCATTATATCCATGACATTATCCTATGAATCTGTGTAACATGTTGAAGGGACACTTTTTATGAATTTTACATTTCCTGTAAAAAAAGTTAAACAGCTGAGGCTCAGGTTGATGTTTTGTGTGTCTTTTTTTAGATGGGTTTTGTTTTCTGGGGATTGTTTAGTTTGGGACAGGAGGGGATTGTTTTTGTTTTGCTTTGCTTTTTTATTTGTTTTTGTTTTGGGTTTTTTTGGTGGGTTGGTTTTTTTTAGGTTGGTTGGTTGGTTAGTGAGTTGAGTAGAGTTCCGTGACTAAAGAACTGAGGAGTGACTTCTTATTATTCCAGCAACATGGTTTTGAGGGAGAAGTGTGGAAACCCAGGGCACCATGAATATTTCTCTGTCTGCTCCTGAGGTGCCCTGATCCCCAGGGGAGCACTGACTTTGACCCTCATTCATGGACAAAGTTTCCTAAACTTCAAGATAGACTAGAATCCACAAAAGTGTAAAATAGATTATAGAAAGTAGTGTAGGTGTATCACATGGTGAGAAATTTAGGATTTGTAATTTTTAGTGTGCTGTGGATGGAAGCAAGATGGAGGGCACAGGATGTCGTCCTCGATTTCTTCATGCTGCTTCTTCCTTCTTCTTCATGGGTTTGAGTGGCATTTTGTAATTGGGCAGAAAAGTCTGCATTGCAGGCTCTCTGAGATGAGTTATTGGGTTAAAAGGGAAAATAATCTGGTTGTCAGTTCTTAATTGGATGGTTTAATCCTAAAATACCTTGTAACAAGAGATGGTTAGCCATTTTGTGCCTTCTGATGAAAAGCTGCTGAACTCATAGTAAGGAGACTGTTTTACTGATAAGAAATAATAAACACTGGAGTCCAAACATGAATTACTGTCTCAAGTGCCTTCAATCTAGACCCAGAAAAACCGAAAGCTGGTACTTCCACAGAGGAGAACTATGTTTTGGCTCCAGTATTCATTTGTTGACTAAGTACAGAACAAGACTTAAATTTATTTAATCAAGTGTCACAGTTCAGTGGTTTGAAAGTTTCAAGATTATCTACAGTTCTTAAAGTTTGCGATTGCTAGCTTTCCAAGGTTACTATTTGAGGAGGTAAATCTCAGAAGAACTAACAATTTAATTCAGAAGAACTAAAGGGTTTATGTTTTACAGAAATTTGGCTTTCTTGGCTTTGACTTTCTTAAAACTAAATTAAGGTATGGTATTTTCTCTTGTCTGCTAACTGCTGTGGGGGTTTAGTGGGAGCCTGAGGTTCACAGTGTTCAAATGAGCTATTAGATTTGGAAGATGATACTGTAAATATTCAGAATTTGGTCTGTCCTCTGAATTTGCCTGTTTTTATATTGGATGGTAGCTTTCTATGAAACTTTTGCTTATGAACTTGAGTGTGATCCTGTGATTCCTGCTCAAGAAGCTCTTGGGCATGTGTCTTCTATAGTGCCTGGTGGGTCACATTACAAAAGAAGGCAAATGTAAGTGGTGTCTTTTAGAGCTTTGCTGCTCCTACTAAATTCTGCACAGTCTAGTGAGTGTAAAAAAAAAAGGAAGTGTCAGTTGGGGGATAATGCTTTTGATCTGTTTTTTTAAAATATATATATGTCTTTAGGCAAGAAGGTATCAGCCTAGGTTGCACTTTGGAAAAGTAAGCATACGTCCTATTGTTGGTTAAAGCTGGTGTGCATGACTTAAATGTCAACCTGATTTTGCGTTTTCTTTTTGCAGCAGCCTGGTTTAGATGTTGTGCTCATGCTAACTTCATTGAGTTGGCGTCTTTATGATTTTCTAATGGTCATCAGCAGCTTGAGATCAGTCAATATAGTAAGAACTTCAGCTTGCTTAATACATGGATAGGGAGAGGTAGTAAATTCATTGGATCATACGATGATTCAGGTTAGAAAAAGATCATGTCCTTCATGTAAGGTGGTTACCTGTAACAGGATGTCATGACATGGAATGGCATGACTTGTGTCAGCGAAGATTTAAGTTAGGTGTTGGGGAAAGGTTCTTCCCTCAGAGGGTGGTTGAGCACTGGAGCAGGCTCCTCAGGGAAGTGGTCACAGCACCAACCCTGACAGAGTTCAAGAAGGGTTCAGATGATACACTCAGATACATGAGACATGTTAGGGATGTCCTGTGAAGGGCAGAATTTAGACTTGATTCCATTGATCTCTTTCAATTTAGGATATTCTATATAATCCAGCTGCTCGAAGAAGAGTAGACTGAGGTCAGACCAAGTGGATCAGTGTGTTATCCAGATATCTGTCTTTGCTTTTAAGCTGCACAGTTTCTTGGGAATATGTATTTAGATTTGTGTGGCTTTTGTTTTTAAGGTTAGATTACTTGTTTTGGAGGTATATGAATTCATTTTTAGCTTTCTTTTCAGCATATAACTGTTTGAGAGATGAGAAGAGTTCTGTGAAAGAGATCATCTGGAATTCAGATTTTAAAAAATATCCCTTTTTCAAAGAGATATTTCTGGATTTGTCCAGAAAAGAGAAAAATTGTTTGTGTAATTCTTAGTCAGACTTGATGTTTAGGATGTTGTGTAGTCTTGCTGTTTAGTTCCAGTTTGTATGGGATTACTGGCATGGATTTTGCTGTGGTGATAACAACTTGGCTGTCTTATATGATAAAAGTGGTGCTTAACTTTTGTTTGACACTAGGCTGTAGAAACATGAGCATCTTGGGATGCCTTCCCAAGAGAAGATGTGTGGTTCAAGTAGTGCAAGTACCCCTTCTGAACTGATAGTGTATTCCAGATAGGAACATGAAAGACATCCTGTATTAGCCACCTATCCACGTGGAGTGCTTCTTCTTAAGCATTGTGAGTAGTAGCCTAGCTTTGTATTTCCTAGTATGACTGTGTATCATATTCAAATGCAATAATAAAGAGGAAAAAAAAAGTAGTTGATGATGAAATCTGCAATTATGTTATTTACTTCCCTCTGAAGTGATACAGAACAGACTGGTGATTAATGTGGAATTACTGTACATAATATGGAATTACTTTATGTTTTTAATTAGTTTCTATGATTAGTGAATTTAATTTCTTATATGAGGTTGTAACATTAGTGTTTCTATTTTTCTTTATATGTGTCATTAGTTCTGCTAAATTTTTTTTTCTATTTCCCTCTAGGAAGCAATTCAAGTTTTCTGCAAAGTCTGAGCATTTATGTTATCTGACTGAACTGACATCTTGGTAATATGCCATTTTTTGCGAGCTTCTCTCTACCTTTCTGAACAGATATGGAGTGGTCTGGCCTTTTTTAAATTTTATTTTTATTAATTTTTAAATTTTTAGTAAGTCCTCTTGTTGTAACAGGTTAACTGTTTTGAAAAGCAGGAGAGGCATTCTGAGTTCTTTGTTTTCCCGAGACTGGAGGATGTGGGTCACAGTTGTAGAAGACACAGGCTTAAATAGAGTCTGACACTGATAGCTTGCTTACAAAGCCAGTTACCTCAAAAGCTGTGTTGTTTACTGGAGATTGAAGGTGTGCTGAATTAACCATGGACTCTGCATGAGCAGAGAAAGGATCCTTCTCCTGTTTTAGTAGCTGCAAGAAGGCAGCATGGGACAGACCCCTCTGGAGAAATGTCCTTCTGTAGGTTTTATCACCTTTTGAGGTGTCTACTGCCCTGGAAAGACCTCTTACCTTTCTGTTGCTTCTTCCGGTAGTTCTTATTTTCAGTCCTTCTGACATCTAATGAGAGTGACTTTCTGTGCTCCTTCAAAAAACCAAATTTTCATAAGATTGATTTGATAGGCTTTCTCTTGATGTTCTAGAAGATACTAATTTTTCCAGTGCCAAAATGTGTATGATTTTTTTCCTATTAGGTTGGAAAAGTGTGTATTATCTTGATATCTGCTTTTTTTTTCCCATGCCACAGTGGGCTTTATTACTATTTTGTATTATTTTTGCCTTTGTTGTATGGTTCAGTCACTGTTCTCATAATATTATACCCCATCTGAATTTTTTTGTTTGTTTGTTGATGGTTCTTCTAGTGGCAGCATTTATCTCTACTGTTGGGAAGAAAAATTATAATTTTCTTTCTAGAAAAAAACCAATTTCTGTGCTTCAGATTTCACTGTTAAGTCTTTGGCTCTTCTGCCTTAGAAGTGCTTGGATTTCTGCCTGTGGTTATCCTGAACACCTTCTTCTGAATTCCTGTCTAGACAAGCAACTAGTTATATTGGTACTGCCTTTTTCAGGATCTCTTTAGGCTAATTTCTCTTCTATCTGTCATGAATTGTGTTTTTTAGCATGCCCACTTTCAAATTAACTGGTGGCTTGATGCCATCCCTTGAGCTCTTCTTGAAGAGTGATGTTGAATAGCTCTTCCTGAGCACCACAGAAATCTACATACCTCGTGTAGTAGTGTTTAACTGATGACCTCATGCACTCACCTGGAAGGATTTAATGTGGGTCTGGTTTTCAGAGAGTTAAAAATAATTCTAAAATTAGGACAGTAATCAGGTTCTAAGTGAATGTTTTTCACCTATTTTGTCTACTGCAAAACCAAGCTGGTATTTTATTCTTCTCTAATGGGAGGCTACTAGATTTGTAACTAAATCTCAAATGCTATAAAATAATACTGATTTTGTTTTCTCCCATTGTTTACTTCTTAACCATGAGAACTAGAAATCTTCCTAGTCTTTTCTGTATAGGACAATGCAGATTTGAATGGGTGGGTGTTGGGTATGTTTCTCCACAGTTCACAGTGAAACATTTTGTACTTCTCTGCACTGGAATAGTTCAGATTGGCGTGGAAGTTTGCTGTTTGATAGTTCTTTTTTCTTAGTACCACTTCACTGAACATAGGGGAAAAAAAAGATGACAAAATTAAAGATCAGACAACCTTGTTGCAATATTTCAATGTGAAACTTAGAGAGCATGTGTCACCATTCAAATTCTGAAATGTTTTCTAAACTGAGCTAGATGAAAACCAGTATTTGTGAGCCAGGGACAGTAAAATCACTTTAAAGGAAAACAATGTAATTTGGTGACTTCTGCAGTACAAGAACCAAATATAGTAGGTTGTAAGCAATTATAGCCTGCTCTATTAGTTGACTAGAATGCCGGTCAAGTTCTGGTAATAGTACAATTTTCAAAATGTTTTGAAAAAAATAATAACAGCTATGTTTAAAATGTAACAGTTTATTTGTAAAGACATAGGCTCTGTGTGGTGTTTTCTCTCTAAACAATTGGTGTTACTACAAAAATAGTTAAATGAGCTTTTTCATTTTTGATTTCTAATTTCTTTTTTGCTTTTAAAGAAGTTTATGCAATCCCATGCTCAAAAGAAAGAAAAAATGTTTAGTTCAAGTTTAGCACAACCAGCTGCTCCTCTGCCAATGAAATTATTTTAATCTGTAATGTAGTGTTCAATTACCTTCTGTTTAAATAAAAGCGATTTCAGAAGGTTTACTTGCCAGCCCCATTCAAAATTATGCTTTAATATAGTGACACAAGGCAAACACTTAAAAATGTGGTTAAACTGAACAGTTGCTTTGACTTTTTAATTGTCAAAACACTTTTGAATCTGTAAGTCATCTACTTTGAGGATTTTCTTCCTTCATATTTTGTGAGTTTTCTATCATAACTGGACGGAATATGATGACTCAAGCTACCAGGATAGTAGGGTTTCATCTTGAATCTGAGTCTGTTGGTTGGTAAAGGAACTTATTAGTAGCGTACTGGAAGGGCCATTTTCTATGCTATTGCAGTACTGACTTGCAAAATAGTGCGGAGTTTACATTGTTCAGTCTCTGTGAAGTGACATAAAAGTTAGTGCCGCCACTGTGCACGCACATCTGTGTACATTGTACAGAAGTCTGAACCTGGCTTAACACAAGTTAATCATTTATTCCCAAATGACTGCAGCTGTGTTACTTTATGATACATCTCTTCCACAGACACCAAAGATGCTAACAAGGAAGATTAAGCTTTGGGACATTAATGCCCATATAACCTGTCGTCTGTGCAATGGATACCTGATCGATGCTACTACTGTAACAGAATGCTTGCATACTTGTAAGTAGAAATATAATTAACTTAAAGTTGCTGGTTTCTATTTGTTTCTGGTTTGGGGTTTTTGGTTTTAAAACATGTTGTATGGTTTTCAGTTGAAATTTCAAATAGCTGTTGTTCATCAGCCAAAAAAGCATGTGCTTTACTAGACTGCTTTTCTTTAACAGTTGATTTGCTTTTTTAACAAAGCAAATGGAGGGAACATTAAAGCTGTGCTGCATAAACTTGAAGCTATATACAATAATAGTGATAATGTAACTATTCAAGAATGTAGTCTGTCTTCATGCTAAAGGAATGTGGAATACCTAGTTCTCTCTTCTGTGACAGTTGATGTAGCATATATTCTCCACCTGGAGCCTTTCAGATGTCTCTTTCTCTCCTGTTCCTCTGCAGAAAACAGAGTAGTTTTTGATAATAAGTATGTTGTACTGTATCCTAGAAATAAGCTTGTATTCCAAAACATTGTGATAAAGTAGTTGTTTGTTGATTAATTACTCCATGAATTTCTATTTTCATGTAAGCTAAAGATGACTTAAAACCTTGCAACCCATCCCATGTTTTAAAATTGTTCTGCCACAATATTTATGTTTATTCTGATAAAGCTAGTAGGCCGTTTAATTAGCTTAATGATTAGTCCTAAATTTTCTTGGAAGGCAATTATTTTGTGATGTGTATTTATCATAAAACAAAAAGTGTCGGCAGACTTCACCTTTTATATCTTACAAAGGGGAAAGACAATGTTCATGATTTGTCAGTGATTGGTTTTTTTCCATTTAGAAGCTCTGTTTATCAGCTGTGATGAATTTGCTGCACTTGTCACACTTCATGTTGTTCTGAATATCCTCATAGAATCTAGGATAGTAGAAAGGTTTGTTCTGTGATTCTGAGAATCACAGAATAGTTCTAGAATCTATATTGAGTTGCCTGGTTATGGGCAGGGTCAGCATCTACTGGACCAGGTTGTTCAAAGACCCATATAACCTAGCCTTGAATGCTTCCAGTGATGGTACGTCCATAGTTTCTTCAGGCAACCTGTGCCTGTTATCTGTACCAGTTATTTCTAATATCTAGTCTGAACCTATCTTCCTTCAGTTTGAAGCCATTCCCCCTTGTCCTGTTGGTACATGCCCCTGTACAAAGTTCATCTCCATCTCTCTTGTAGTGCCCTTCAACTTTTGGAGGACTGCTGTAATGTCTCTCCAGAGCCTTCTTGCTTCCTGTCTCAATTTCCATACTATTGTTTTCACAGTGAGCCTTCTATTTAGTTTTGCCCAAATTTCTTTACTGCTGCTAGATAGAAGAGTGTATCCAAAATGAGTATCATAACAAATTAACACGGCTAACAGCTGGAGAGAGGTCATGTTTTATTGTTCTTTAAAAATAAAGCGGAGCGTCACAAATACCCCTCAGCTGGTATCGTCTGCACCATCTCTTATATTTGCTTATGGAGGAAATCCACAGCTCTACGGCATTTACCGCAAAAGTCAGGACATGCACCTTAATACCTTTTCCTGCTACTTTTTCTGGGGTTTTCTTTAGCTTGTTTCTCCCTTATTTTGACAATTTATATTTTATGAGTGCTACTTTGCACTGTGCCCTGTATAATCAGTTTTGTGGGAAGAGGCACAGAGTCCTTCCTATGTTTTTAACAAAACTTCATACATGTTTGTATTGTTTGTATTGTGTAAGATAATGCTAATGATATGTGTTCCTGGAAAAGCATCCTTGCAAAATCCATCATGAAATTACCCTGTGTGTTGAGATAGAATTCTCTTCTAAATTACACCACCTTGAAATTTTCATTCTCTTCTACTCAGAACTGCACATTTTTCTTACCTTTTCAATTTTTCTCTCATTTACTGATCTTTGACCATTCAAAGACTCTTCAGTAGTAAATAAAGTTCTTGGGTCCTTTAGTGAAAGTAATTTGGATGACTAAGACCAGCCCTCTGGAGGAACAGGGCAAATTTTTGTAGAACTGAGTTTAGGAGAAAGCAAAGTGTTTTCATGTTCTTTCCTACTTACTTCTCTGCTGTGGTTTTAGTTTGTTGGTGACAAGTAGGCCACTAAGTTAGTTGCTAAAAATTTCGTTAGTATCAACTAAAAAAAAAAGTCAAGTCTTTTTTTAGTTTGTGTCTGTTCCTTGATTAAACATCTAGGCTAGATGACACATGCTGGTCTTGTTAAACTTTCTGTTTGTAATATCAGTTTTGTTAGTGTTTACATGTTTCACATGTAAACGCTAACAAAACTGAAATTATAAACACAAAGTTTATAATGTTTCTATGTTTTGAAAGGGAATACTTCACATTATGAAATGTATCATCTTCTGAATGCATCAGGATGATAAAAGGTCAACTTGAACTAGATACAGAAATGAAAAAAAGTCAAGAGAAGTGAAACTGTTAAAATAAAAAAGTGAATATTAGCCTTCTCTGTTCCTGTTCTTATGAAACCTCTCTGATGTGTATAAGAAATGAGAAAATGTACAGCTCATGTCCACAGTCAGTGCCTGTGTATCTGGGTAAACAGAGATCAGAGATACTGGAAAACCAAAGTAATGTAAAATTCAAAAGTAATATTGTTTCAGACCACAGAACGATTTCCATATTTCCTGTCCATTACTCCAAAGACTTCTAGTTTCAGGAGAGTTTATAATCCCAACCTGACCCCAGAAAAAAAGAACCTAGATGGCTGCAGCACCCTTCATGAGCTATCTAGTGGCATTTATTTGGCTGCTGTGCTCAGACTGAAACCTGCCAGAACATTAGCTAACTTGTGACTAGTTCATTTTAGGAGTTAGTGTTTACCTAGTCCAAGCTGGAAGATGTACTAACATGGGATGATATTTTAGATATCGCAGAATGCTTTGGGTTGGAAGGGAACTATAAAAGTCACCTAATGCATCACCACAGCAATGGGCAGGGGCATCTTCAGTGGCATCAAGTTGCTCAGAGTCCTTGGTGAAGCTGTGCTGGCTGTCTGGAGTCCCCTCCCTGTCCTTCACATGCCTTAGCACACATTCTAGTACTCAGTGATCTTCCCAGGCACAGAGTTAAGGTAGACAGGTTGATGATTTCCAGATCTCTCCCTTTCTACCACTTCCTAAAAGTGGAAGCAATGTTTCCCTTTTCCTGGTCACCGGGGACTTCACCTGACTGTCAGGACTGTTGCTGTTAGTGTCTTGGCAACTACATCGGCCAACTCAAGACCCTGGGACGCATCTCGTCAGGTCCCAGAGACTTACGTGTATTCACATTCCCAGGTGCTCGTGAGCCTGATCTTTTCACACAGTAGAAGGGACTTTACACCCCTAGTGCCTCCTTTGCAGTTCATCTATGTGAGAGCTGTGGGAGGAGAAATTGCTAGAGAAGACTGGGGCAGAAAAATTGAATGCCTCAGGCTTCTTCTTGTCCATTGTTACTGATTTGCCAGTCATTTTTGTCTGGGAGTTACACATTCTTTGACCTTCTTTTTGTTACATACTTACAGAAACCATTATAATGTTCATATTCCTTGCCAAGTTCAGCTTCAGCTGTCATTTGGCTTTTCTGACCCTTCCCTACCTAAGTTAGCAACATCCCTATACTCCTTCCAGTATACCTGTCCCTGCTTCCTTTGTCAGATTCCGCTTCTATTGACTTGGTAGGAGTGGAGTTTGGCTTCACTTTTGCACTCTGTTCTGGCACTCTGCTGGAACAAACTGCTGTGCAAGATGAGGCTTTGTCTGTCTGCCACCAACAGTGCTGTCATCCTAGGTGTGTAAATGCAAAACACAGTGCAAAGTTATAGTACTTCATTTACTGTTACTTTTTTTTTTAGTCAACGGATCTTTATGTAATTGTACTGTCTCTTCTTGTTTGAGAGGTAGATGGCACTATAGTTACAGAAATCCTTTTGTTTTGTGTGAAAAGTGCATTAATACCAAGACTACATGAACTAGTGCACTTCAAGAAAACCTCCCTTCTTTTCTCCATACCTTTTCAGTTGTAACTTTAAGTGAGTGAGGATATCATTTAGTAGTATATTTTATGAGTACTGTCTTGGGGCAGGAGAGTGGTGTATAAATAGTTTACTTTGAAAACGATGGATGATTGTGTGTATGCATATAGAAACATACAGCTTAACAGTGAATCACTACTCAGCAACTCCTAGCATGACATTTTACTAATATTGAAGGTCTATGACAATGTCATTTTTTTTTTCTGGTGGAAGTTCAGCTGTAGTATACTCTGTGGAAGTTAGAATTAAAATAACACCAAGATTATTTGTGTGCTGCCACCACACATGCCACTTGTTCTGTAGGTGGCCTTGGTTAAAGCAAATATGTTTTGTCTAGTATCTTAATGGCAAATAGTTCCTGTAATGTCATCCATGCAAGCTGAATGACCTGCTAGAAATTGTTCTAGTAAATTTTGAAGTGAGATTTTCTGTTGTGTAATGTGTTAAGGTTTTCCATAGGTATAGATGCTCTAATTCTACTGCATCCTTTTCCTGTATCAGGAAATTTTATGAAAGGTACTTGAAACTGTGTTCTGCAAGATTAGACATATGATGCAGAAAAATGAACTTTGTGTAAATTTCAGTATTGTGCATTCTGTGACTGTATAAAAGCAGACTTCTGTTGTGCTACTTATATTCCTTTTAAATTGTGAATGTCTTTTTTACTAGTCTGTAGAAGCTGCCTAGTGAAATATTTGGAGGAAAACAACACCTGTCCAACCTGTAGGATTGTTATACATCAGAGCCACCCATTACAGTATATTGGGTAAGTATAAAAGCAGAAGTGCAAGTAGCTTCACTCTAGTCTGGGTCTTCCCCTTTGGTACAGTACAGCTTCTCTCAGAATTTTTGCTCTTGCTTGTAAGCCTGTTAAACATTGAAAAAGAAGTATGAAGGCGACTGAGAAGGAGATACAGAATGAAACTTCTGCTATGAGTTTGCAAGGCCTTAGCATGGCAGCTTGTTCCAGACTTACAAGCAAGTTAACTATACACTCAAATGTTTAATTTCAGTGTGATTTTTAATGGGATATAGTAATTCCTCATTTTGTATACTTGGGTTGTAAGAATTATATATATGAAACGTTTGTAGGAATTACACTTTTACAAAATTATCAAAAATTAGTCTCAGTTGAACAGTGCTTTTCTGTGTGACAGTAATAAGAGAAATAATTTTCAGCTTTATTGTTCAGTTAATCTTTCAAAGGTCTGCTTAGGTTGTAGGAACAGATAAGAATGTCATAGAATCATCATAGAATGGTTTGGGCTGGAAGGGACCTTTGAGATCGTCTAGTTCAGGTTTCTCAAAGTTCCATGAAGCCTGGACTGATCCCCCCACCCCACCTCCTTTCTGGGGGTGGGGTATTCACAACTTCTCTGAACAACCTATTCTAGCCTTGCCACTCTCACTGAAGAATTTCTACCTATTATCTAACCTATATCTGTCATCTTTTAGTTTAAAACCATTCCCCCTTGTCCTATGACTACATGCTTGTCTAAAAAGTCTATTTCCAGCCTTGTTTTGGGTTCCCTGCATGTACTGGAAGACTGCTCTGACAGTTCCCTGCAGTCTTCCTTCTCTAGGCTCTACAGCTCCAACTCTATCAGCCTGTCTTCACATGAGAGGAGGTCATTTTCATGGCTCTCCTGTGGACTCACTCCAGTAGGTCCACATCCTTTGGGGGCCTCAGAGCTGAAAGCACAGGTCTAGGTGGGGGCTTTTGCAGGCAGAGTAGAAGGACAGGATCACCTGCTTCAATCTGCTGCTGAGTTTCTTTTGATGCAGCCTAGGTTGCAGTTGGCTTTCTGGACTGCAAGTGCACATTGCCAGGTCATGTTGATTTTTCCATTTGCTAATATCCCCATGTCCTTCCCCTCAGAGCTGCACTCAGTCACTTCTCTGCCCATTTGTGCTTGGGATTACCCCAGTCCAGGTGCAGGACCTTGTACTTGGCCTTGTTGAACTTCGAGCTTCACATGGACCTACCTCCTAAGCATTGCTTCCTTCTAGCATGCCTACTGCCCCATACAGCTTGGTGCTGCTGGCAGATTTGCTGAGGGTGCTCTCAATCCCACTGTCACTGACAAAGATGTTAAACAGCATTGATCTCAGTACTGACCCCTGAGGGACAGCACTTGTGACTGGTCTCCTCTTGGATATTGAACTGTTGATCACAACTCTTTTGAGTGCAACCATCCAGACTTTCTTTATCCAGCCTTTCTTAATCCAACAATTCCTTATGCACCAAGTGCTGCATTAGTCAAATCGAGATCTCTCCACTTAGGGACAAGGATGTTGTGCGGGACAGCATCAAATGCTTTGCACAAGTCCAGGTAGATGCCATGACTCACCCTTTCCTCATCCACTGTCTCTGTAACCTCATCATAGAAGACCACCCAATTTGTCAAACACGGTTTGCTCATAGTGAAAGCCATGTTGGCTTTTGCCAGTCACCTCTTTATTTTCCATCTGCATTTGCATAGTCAAATTGCATGTTCACTAAGTATTTTTGTTGGTTTTTTTCCTCCTTTTCTTGTCAGAAAAGACATTATTTTTATTTTCCTTGAGTGCTTTCTTTCCATTTTACTCCTGCTGATGAAAATACATCATAATGGTGTGTCTGCATTAGCTGTTGCATATCAAATAGTGTTTTGTCTTCCGCTATAAAGAGCTTGTGTTTGTTCATAGCATTTTTCAACATGCCTTTCTCACTTCTTATAACAATTTTGGAAGCAATAGTTTTAGCAAATGAGTCTGATTGCACTTTTACAGAAAACTGTCAATGTTCTACACATACTTACATTGCTCAAGCTTACCCTCATTCAGGAGCCTGTAACTAAGTATGCTGTCTCCACATTTATAATATACACTCATACTCCTGTATGAGTGTATAATTAAAGGGACAGGTACTTGCAAATAGGCAAGAATGAATAAATGACATGTAAGACAACATGTTTGCCTCGGTTCAAAAACTTGGTTTTTGTGCAAAAAGGGCCAGGAAACAACATGATATTGAGAGCAGCTAGAAGGCAATTTGTTATTTGTTTTTTATTGTTGAATACACTTCAACTTAAGTAAGCTGTTTAAATTAGTTGTAAAATATTGCCCATTGAAACTGAAACAGACTTTGTCCAGTCTATTTATTTACCTTTTTAAAAAAATAATTGACAGTCTGGAGTATCACAAGGTGTTTGAAAATGGAGATTTAAACTCCTATTCATCTGTCTGAAAAACAGGTAAACCAAATGTGTCTCCTTGTTTTCATTTTAAATACTGTTAAATAGCATCACAGAGTCTTAAATACTTTGGTACCTTAAAGATCATCTGTATGATCTAGTTCCAACCCCCAAATTGTCACCTCTGATTTAATGGTGGTGTCATACTTATATATTTTTGTTCAAATAATTTTGGCAAAGTGTTTGCAATCCATAAATGACATTTCATCATCTCCGCCTGTACAAATGAGATTGCTGCTGGTGAAAATGACATGAATTTAGGATAAGTGATATTCTGAATCTTGTAGCGCTACTTAGAATATTGTAATTACTGCTTGTAAATGTCTTGATTTGTCACTATTTCTGTACTTGCTTACTGATCTCCACTGCTGTGGAGTGCTCATGTCAGGTTATGAGAAGCCTGAGACTACTCTTGTAAGCCTTTTCTGTTGAAATCCAATTCAGGACTTGATACTGCAGACACTTTTGAGATTATGACATTGCAGCAGTCAAGGCAGACACTTGAAATGCTTCTTATACTATTTCTTAATTGGAATTTAATGTAGTACTTAATTTCTTTGAGACCCGTAACTTATTTTAGATTAGAACAGGATTTTTCTAGGTGAGCTGGGGATTAAAGTTTAGAATTTTACCTGTCCCCACTGTCCTGCAGTGGGATTGTTGACTTTTTTTCATTTGAGCCACACTACCTCTACAGGCTACTTAGCTAAATAATGTTTCTCACAGTTACTTTGCCCTTTTAAGAAAAAAGTAAAATTTAGTTTGTTGTGGTCTTTTTCTCTGAACTAGTCTCATGCATTTTAGAAGATCCTAGTAAAGATAACTAATCTAGAAATGTGAGCAATTAGTCTTCAGGGGTGAGAAACAAGCTATTACTGATTTTTTTGTAACAAAAATGAGTTTATCTCTAAGTTGGAAAAGAGTTTTAGGTTATTACTGTCATATTTGTCTTGATGCAGAAGGACATACTCAGTGGGCTGAATTGTGAAAACTAGTCTACAGACTAGTTTTTCTGACACTTCCATTTGTTTTCTATCTTAGCTTATACTTTTTCATAGTTTCTTTTGTGTATCTGTTCTTTCTAGTTTGATAGAAATACTGATTGAAAAGTAAAATTCTTCTTAAATGAATTTAGAGATTTTTGCAAATGGTTAGTAGTGGAACTTTTTTAAGAGAAATGCTTTCAATCAGGATCATGAACTTAAGCTTTTGATTTTGTTTTTGTTTTTTTGTTGGTTTTTTCCTTGCCAGTCATGACAGAACAATGCAAGATATTGTTTACAAACTTGTGCCAGGCCTCCAAGAAGGTAAGTTGTGGTGTGACCTTTTTAAAGGTCAGTTTGCACATACTTCTTTGACATTAAAGATAAAAGAAAGTTTCAAATGATGTAAAGATGGGCCAGGGGGGCAGCTGAGAAAAAATACAGTGGAAAACGAGACTCTTTCACTTGTGTAATTTTTAGCAATTAATTTAATTTTGTACCTGTAGTAGCAACAACTGAGTGTGGGGGTGGTAGGAGGCAATGTGGGATGTTGCTTCCAAAAGCAGTATTATGTAAAGCAGAATAGTCATTCAGCTTTCAAATGTTGCCATACCATAACTCTAATTTGTTTTTGTTATACCTGTTGTGCAAGCTTTCTAGAATTCTCAGAGGTAAAATCCAATTTTAAAATGCTTTTAGTTTCTGCTATTTTTGAGAGTTCTTTTCTGTTAGAGAAATTTCAATTACTGTTTTCATAATCCTCTTTGATGCTAGATCTGTTAAACTAAAGAAATACTTTATAAATATTGCTCAGTGGGTTTTTTTGGTCTTAATGTATGTTAAAGTTTTCATTTAAATAGAGTATTTTGATCTATTGAAGCTGCTTTTTAACCAGGGCATTTCCAACTGTCAGTGTGATTAAATAGATACTTTAAAAATAATTTCTGGGATATTGAAAACCAGAACTATGAATAAAAATTCAAAACCAATGTTTTGACTGAAATACTCTAAATTCAAAATGGGGATCATATTCAAAATGGGCGTCATGTTCAAAATGGGGGATATTCAAAATTAGCTGCAGTATTTTAAATTCCATCTCATTCTAACAATAATAGCATAGTAGTAACTATGCAGATAACTTTATGCTTTTCTAATTCTGAAAAATAAGATTAGGCATAACTTGATGCAATAGGAGTGATAGAAGACAGTAAATAATGACACCACCGCCACTTGTTGGCAGTCCTAAAGTGGGAAGGGATTTGGAATAACTTCATAAATATTGCATTAGAACTTTATTAGAGAAATTAATATTTGCAATTTTAAACAGCGGAAATGAAAAAGCAAAGGGAGTTTTATCACAAACTGGGCATGGAAGTTCCAGGGGATATCAAAGGGGAGACATGTTCTACAAAACAGCACCTAGATTCTCATCGAAATGGTAAATAGTCCTTTATTTATTCTGTCTTTGGTGGGTGATATATAGTAAATTGATGAACAGATCTTTTGAAAGTATGTGCCCAGTGAGTATATTACAATCATTGTTTTGTAACAGCGACGAATAGAGTCAGCATAGGATTGTTGACTTGTCCCTTATTCTGCACAGAATTTTGGTTTTAGCTGTTAATTGCATGTTGCTTGTGGCAAAGTTGGTCTCCATAGCAGTGCCTACATGGGGACTGTGAAATTACCCAGCTTCTGGGCTGTTAGCAGCTGAACTCCATAGGTGTTCTCCTCTTTCATGTCACGGGCTGTTGGCTGGAAGTGTAGCTGGAGCTGATAAGCACAATTTGGGAATAGCAAAGCTTATTCTATACTGCAGTTGTGAAACTTGCTGTTTTAATTGTATTGGCGCTATCAGATGCTGCTGATTGTATGTGGAGTTTATATATGATAATAATATTTGAGTATCCCATATATGTGGATTTTTTTTAATCTAAGGTGAAACTAAAGCAGATGAAAATATAAATAAAGAAACTTCGGAGGAAAAACAGGAAGAAGATAATGACTACCACCGAAGTGATGAACAGGTGGGCTCATAGGGCATGCTCTAGTTTTATCTTGTGTTTTAGCTGTTGTGGTTTGGTAAGGTAACTTTGATAATCTAACAGAGAAGAAAATGAGTTTATTTCAAGCTACTTCCTCTGTTCTCTGATACAAACACGATGTAGTTTGGACAGTGCTTTTTTGTAAGCATGAGGTTTTACCTTTGGGTTTTGCCAGGAATGGAGAATACATTCAAATCTTCTTCCAAATATCTTTATAGTTTTGATTGTTTATGAGTCTTTAAAGTTTGCTGTCAAAACAAATTAATGTAATTTTCTGCTTTATACAGGAGTGTACCCCAGTGTTACCACGATACATTAAGCTGAATGTGTATTGGTAATTATGAATTAAACCTGTGGCACTGTTAACACATTCAGTGCAGGTAGCTCAGGGTGCAGTTGCAATGAGAGCTGCGGGCTGAGCTCTGGATGGGAGCACGAGGCAAGAGGCCCTGAACTGCCAACCCTTGGCACAGGAAGGGGCACAGGGAGCGGTGGCACCAGCCTGGGGACTGGACACTGAGACACAGAAGCAGCTGAGACCCCCAGACTTTGGTGCTGTGAGGGTATGAGAGCCCAGAGGTTCCTTTGTTTGGGGCCCCTTCTCAGAGGCACCAGCTGGAGCTGTTATTTAGTTACTGCACCACGATTAAGCTGTTTGAAAGACCTGGATGTCTGAGATTCTGCTATGGAAAACCTGGGGTTAAGCTAGGAGGGAATCCTGGTCTGAATGTGAGTGTGAGGGGTGTAGCTGTGAACGGGCTTCATTCTCAGCTTAGGTGGTGGGAATGTGGCTGCCAGAGTGGCTCCTGGATGGCCAGACAGGTTTCCTTAACAGCAGTCTTACTACATATTTTGTTTTCAACCTTTAATACTAATACAGTGTTAGCCCTGAATCATAAAAAGATTATAAAATCAGGGAAGCCCACTGTTAAGTTTAGAACACAAAGCTTGTTTGAAGGTGAAACTTCCCTTTGGTATAAACAAGCCATGCCTTTTATGACTTCTGGTTATGCGAGTCCAGAGTAACTTTAGCTTGGGGTAATTTTCTTCCCAGTTGCCATGTAAGGGAACTTTCAAAGGGATTGTACATGTTACTAGATCCCCCTAGTGTAATACAAGCATACCATCACAAAGAGTTTAGACTGTAATGAATAGCTGGATGGGAGGAAAAGTGAGAATTTGAAATATTTGTCATATCATTTGTATTCATTCTTTTTAAACATGTTAAAATTAAATTAGATTAGCAGTTGCATTGACAGCAAGAAATTATGTTAGAAGCAATCTTGAGAATTGACAATGGTTTTCTTACTGTTTTCTTGCTCTAGCTTTTAGCATATGGCCCTCTTAAGCTATTGACAACTTATGAATTTGGACTGAGGCAGCCTTGTTCCAACATCAAAAATTACTACTTGAACATATTTGTCTTATTAGGAAATCTTAGAAAACATGGTTTTCTTAATAGACGTTTCAATGTAAAGAACACTAGTACTGTACTTCACTATATTGGATTAATAAAAATTGCATGTGGAATACATAAGACTGCAGATAATTGTTGCAGCCAACTCTTGATTTTTTGCCTTTTCCTGAAGGTAAGCATCTGCTTGGAGTGCAATAGCAGCAAACTGCGTGGATTGAAACGAAAATGGATTCGTTGCTCTGCACAAGCAACAGTCTTGCATCTAAAGAAGTTCATTGCCAAAAAACTCAACCTGTCTTCTTTTAATGAGGTAATATTTTAATTTTTAAAAGTAAGTTTACAGATACAAAAACTTGAAGGGGATGGGTTTGTTCCTTTGCAAAAGGATGTCTTTTATTCTGATTTTATTTTCAGGAAACAGAAGCATACACCACTTCTTGAATGCTATATATGTTACACAGATAACAATTTTCTTGTCCTTTCTTGGGTCTGTACAGGACTTTCCACTTAGTTTGCAGTGCATCTTTTCATATGCATTTTTAAATAGTTGGGCAAAAAGTTTGGTTACGTGCTTCCACATGTGTTTAAACGGACTCTGGCAAGATGATTTTTTGATATATTGTAGTTGAGTTTATCTCCAACATTTTAGGAAGTTTGCACTCTACAGGGGCCAAACAGAAACACTTCAACAGTGAAGTCCATTGAAGAGAAACCACACAAATATGTTGTTCTTTTCTGTGCTCTTAGTGAAGCTCAGTCTGAAGTTGCTGCCTACCACAATCAGAGTGTTATCAGATGCCTGCTTTTCCCTGTCTTTACAGGGAATCATGAGAAGAATTTAAGTTGAAAAGTACAGAAAGAAAGGCAATACTTTGAACTTCTCCTAGACTAGATTCAAAAATTAAAAGTGGCAAACTATGAATGCAGTCCCTATTTATCACTTGGCTGGATCTTGGTAACAGTTTCTGGACATCTCAGTTGACTCTCAGCTTGACATCTCTCAAATCCATATTATGACACGGATTCACTGAATTTCATTAAGACATTTCATACAAATCAAATAATCTGCTTTCCAGTCCAGTGTGTCAACACCTTGCTGCTTGATCTTGTCAACAGCCAATTTGCATCTCTATCACTTTTCCTCCATAGCTTCTGTACACTTCAAACTAACACTCTCTCTCTCTCTTATGGTTCAAGTATATCCCCAAACTCTGCCAGTTTTCCTGAAACAAAACCCTGTGTCCCGTCTTGTCCTGAGTTGGCTCAGAGGTCTCCTGACATAGCTACAAGGATTGTTCAGAAGGGGTTTTTTAAATATATTCTTTTGGTATATGCATGTGTAAGCTGCTTCTCCGATGCAGTGTGCCAAGATGTGACTTAAGAATCTACTTGGTTTGTACTGAAAGAAAAACTTTTCTGGAATACTGTTTATTTTTTTGTTATCCCTTTCTGCCTTCTTAAAAAATACATAAATAGTCATGTAATCATTTTACTAGTAGTAAGTCATATAGAAGGAGAATTTGAGCACATGGTTACTTGGTTGCTTGATACAGACTATTTCAGGTTTGAGTTACTGCTGTGTAAGTGGACAGCATGCACATTCAGGCCTTCCTGGGCTGTGGGGTAAAACATTGTAACACAAGCAACTTGGTGGAACTTGTTGTTTTCATACATGTTCCCTGGTTTTAGCTCATGTTCAGCTATTGTAGTTCAGCTGATTAGTAGTCATATGATCCGTCATACTTTTATGTTGAGATCTTCCCTTGTTTCTAATACCAAGATTTTTAAAAATAGAGATAGAAACCAAAAATATCTGTTTAGTATCTGTAAAACCCCTATAAATGTAGCATATAAATATATGGCCGACTGTTTTTTTAAAAAAACCTCTGTCCTTGTAACAATGCCACCTGACTGCTGTTAGGTAAAAAAAAATTCATAGTATGCTAAATAACAGCTCTCTTTGAGAGTTCTCTCCCCTTGTCCTGTATTCAAGCATTTTAGAAGCATGTAAAGCTTTCAGGAAAGGACCTTAGTACTGCTTGGGAAGATAAATCAAACATTAAATCCATATCTTAATATATTTCTTAGGTGGGCATTGACATTATCTTTCAGTACTTCATGTTGAGAGCAGATTTTCTTTTCTTTCGTGGTGTGATTTTTGTCTGCAGGGCAACTTCAGGATTACCAGTTCCAGTGTCTTCAGAGAAAAAAAGTCTTGTCAAATGTATAGTAATATGTGAAATACATTGTTTGGTGAATTGGGTCCCAGTGAATTAACTGTCACCTTTATTTTGTCAGCTGGACATATTATGCAATGAAGAGATTCTTGGCAAGGACCATACGCTCAAGTTTGTAGTTGTTACTAGATGGAGATTTAAGGTATGACACAATGATTCAATGTAAATCATGAAATGGCCAAATAAAATGTTTGTAAAATAGCGATAATTTGGAACTGTACTGCAGTATAGCTTTATAGAAGGTATTTTTATAAGTATCTACCACAATATCCTTAGATGCCAAGTATTTATTTGTTTCCAGTAAATGAAGGAAAGGAGAATTAAGTATTCATTGGAAGAGAAAAGGAAACACTGTATTAATAGTCTAATTGTTATCAAGTCTGTCAGAGGAAGTAGAAGCTATAAAAAGTATTATTTTTAACTCCTTCAGGCAGTAAGAATGAGTAGCAAAACAACGGAACACTTAGAAGGGAAATCAGTGTATGTACACACAGAGTTACTGGAACAAGAAGTTTGTATTTGTAATGCAAAAGCAACACATTCTGAGCATACAGTGTACACTGAGGTGAAATCACTTGGTGGCTTTGGATGCCTATCTAGAACAGGTCCATGTGGGATTAGAGAAGTATTTTTCTGTTTGGAATTACAAAATAATTGACCTGTGTAAGAGTCACAGGATGAAGTCAATGGTCAGTGTTAAAAATGCAGAGATGTCACAAGTGGAATCCTGCTGGAATCTGTTTCATATGGTGTTTCTGAATGACCTGGAAACGGTCTTTACAGTTCTGAGTGACAGGAGATTAACAAACACCTGAAGTTGAATGTAGGTATAGATAAAAGGATACAATGCAAACATTAGGGTTTTGTGGTGTAGCAGAGAGAACCAAACAGGAGTATCAAATTGATGTGCACCCATACAGTCTACTCTTCACCTGTGAGAGATCTGTGTAATTGTCAGTCATATGGAAAGCAGAACTGTGAACTGCCCTCCCAAGTGAAAGAAGTGGTGGATGTAAAATGGAACTGAGACACGAAAGGCCCAGAACAAACAAGCTGAAGTAATTGTTTTTGTGAGACACAAAAGTCCATGGTGCAGGATGTTGTGGTGTAAAAGTTTACCTATTCGTAAAAAAAATCAATGGATGGTTTCACAGAAGAGGAATCAAGTGAGAGCTATTAAATATGAAGTACCACATACTCTAATTTCTGCTTTCTGGACATCCCTTACTTCAGGGAGTTTTCCAAGATAAACAGATCTGCTCCTGAGATAAAGGGGAAAGGGTTCCTTATCACTTGTTTGAGCCCCACAGATGAAGTTGCCCCTTGTCTTTGTCTTGGTGAATTTTTGACAGATCAGATAGCTGCTCTTGACTTTAATTGAAGCTTTAGTTTATGACACAGAAGTTTTTCCTACTGAACAGGTTAGTTCTGGATTTGTTTCTTAACTTACTGGTATTTCTGTCTTGCAGAAAGCACCTCTACTGCTACATTATAGACCCAAAATGGACTTGCTGTAAGGGAACTTAAGTGTCCTTCTGGACAGAGCTTTTTGCAGAGACTATCATCTGGCACCTTCTTAGTGCATCACTAATCACATGACACAAACCAGCTGAATAATTTTGGAAGACTGGAGGGCTTTCATAGTGGGCTGTCCTGAATATTTCTTCTAGGGATGTGTTACCTAGACTTCTGGGCAGACAATATTTATACTTTTTTGTATGGAAGAAAGAAGTTTCAACTCAGCAAGACACTACCAGCATTAAGTTTACAGATACTGAAAACACTTCACAGTTCCATGTAGCTCAGCCTGATTTGTCTCTTACAGTTACACACAGAAAAAGTTTGAGTGTTGTGGGGTGATATAAATATGTTGCTTTTGACACCAAGTTGCTTTAGTTACTTCTCGCATTCTAAATCTTTAAAAACTATATTTTTGCAAAGTGTTATTGTCTTATATAGTATGCCTGATTGCATTGGCTTTATTCAAGTTACTCTGTAGAGCATTGAACATACCTGATAATACAGTGACTGGTGATAATTTATTATGCTGCATTGAAAACTTAAGAAAATCTGGGAAACCAGTAAATTTGTCATTTTTGCCCAGTTATTGCTCTCCCTCACCTTGTGTTTTAATAAAGTTTTGATACTTCTGTATACGTGTTAATTTGGTAAGACTAATAGAAAGAATTTCAGTTGATTTTAATGTGCTGTGATATATATTTTGCTATGGTATAAATTGCACCACGTAATGACAAATACTCACAAGTGCTAGATTTGTGAATTTCTTAAAAAATAAACATTTCTTATGTATTGTGGCTTGCAGAAATCAGTTTTTAATTTAGAGAGAATTTGCTATCACTAGCTATTGAAACAGTGGCTCTTGGACAACTGTGGGAGTATTGCAGATTTTTCATTTCACTGATTAAAACTTACAAGCAACTTTAAATTTCTTTAGCTGTTTTCTTACAAAACCATAGCATTTTCTGTACTGCCATTCCAAACTTACATGGGGTGGGAGGAAGGGAGAGTCAAGACAAGATTATTTTAGCACCTTTTGGCCTTAACTAGTAATTTTGCTTGCATCAGCCCTAATGGATGCAAGGTAATACACATGAATTTATGTATGGGTACATACATCTATATACACATATAACTATATATGTTATAGAAAGCACCCTCAATGGCACTTAGCAGGGCTCGCTGCACTTTTTGTAAGGCTTTTGGAAATAATTGGCTTTTAAAAAACTGTAGTTGAAAGTGATTTCTGCAAGCTATATCCACTATGTATCATCCATAGTACAATTGTAAGAACATTTGTCTGGCGCAGGTGTGAAGTCACTGAAAATAGTGTATGCCCTATTATGGCCAGCTGGAAATAGTTAACCTAATTTTTGGAAGAGTTTTCCTGTCAGCTGAAAATGTTAGTCGCTATTCCTATTATTAAACTCTGTTATTTTTTGATAAAATATCTTTTGATAAGAAGCCCTGCTTCCTCTTGCTGTGCTCCTTTGCTTCTTCTTCTAGAAAGTGTTACTTAGTAACCAGAAGCTGATACTGCAAGAGATTTATCTAAGCATTTTAAATATTCTTCCTCTTGAGTTTTCAAAGCGCTACATTCCTCAGCACATTTCCCTTAATTTCCCTCTCTGGAGTCTTCAGTTCTCCTTTCCCAGCTCTACTGCTGCTTGTGCTTACCTTTGACAACAGGGCTCCTTATTTTGATTACAGTCACAGATGTGAGGAGGAAGGAAACCAAAAAGAAATTATGTGAGCAGAGAATGAAAAGGATTCTCCTGAATTGTGGAGATGGAAAGGAGAGCCACACAAAGGCCAGAACATGCTGATGTCCATGCAGACGAAAGTGTTAAGATAGCTGTATTTGAATGTTTAGGTCACACAGAACTCCACATCTGGTTCTTGTGTGGTGTTTGTATGCATGTCTGTGATTCGTGCAATCAAATTTGGCTCTGATTTTGTCTTGCTGTTTGTGTATTTTCAGCTTTTTTTCTGTCTTTAGCATTACTTGATCTGGCAGAAAAGAACAAACAAGATCATGTGTCTACCATTTTTAAAACTTTCCATAAAAGCAGTCAATGCAGGTGGTATGGATGTGTACACAGGCTGACATACTGGGCCTCTCTGGAGCTGTTTCTTACAAGATTGTTACTGTTCTAGTGTGAAAAAGAGTCTGGCTTTGCCACTGAGGCCCTGAGAATGTGGACAGGACTGTAAGGGTCCCAGCTCTGTGCACCCAGAGTATACACCAAGTGGCTGTACCTGATGTAGACATTAAACTAAAGCTGCCAGACAGCATTCTGGTTAACCACCTTACTCAGAATATATATATATATATATATATATATATATATATATATACACACACACAAACAAATATATATATATACATATACACATATAAATGAGATCTGTCTACCTCAAGTGTGTGTACTGCAGGAAACTTTTGTATGACTAGATATTGACGCAGTGCTGTTAAAGTACATGGGAATTTCATTTCTTCCTTGTGTACTTGAACAACTGAGAAATTAATTACGAACACGCAAATTCAGAAGCCTTTCAAATCTATCTCTTGCTGTAACAACTTACAATAGAAAACTTAAAACTTCATAACCATCTTTAGAATCACTTGAATTTGTTATGGTGCTATCAGTATATAGAAAACTCTGTTTATATGGATACATAAATTCAAGCCAGTATTAATACCTATAGCTGGGGTTTTTGCTTGTAATTGTGTGTAACTGCTTTTGCAATGTGTTTAATCTGATAATATCGCACCATTAAAAAAAACAAAAAACAAACAAAAAAACAAACTAAGAGAACCAAACAAAAAACCCCCAAACCAACAAAAAACTCCAAAGTTACTCAGTTGTTTTTCTAAATCACATGTGATAACATCTTCACTTCAAAAATTGCCCTCAGGAGTGGTGTGACTCTGTCTGTACCATATGTTAGTCTCACTAAAAGACTACAGTGTAGAGCGAGGTCTTCTTTGGGTCAGAGCCTTGTTTAATTTCTGTGACACTTAAGAGACAATTTATATCAAGACTATATTGGGTAAAGTAACCCTGATACTGTTGAAAGTTGAACTAAAATTTGGACACGACCATACAAATTTCTTAGTTCTGATGAGATCATGGTCGTTGATTTTGGCTTTTGTGAAGATGCCATTACTGTGAAGTAGCTTTTATAATTTCTTACGCTGGTAAATAGTTGCAGTAAGGAAGTATCTTGTTGCATTATCCTCAGCAGCAGTGAGACTGATGAATCACCTGGGCTTAGAGTCTCATTAAGTATACTTTCATTAAAAATAAAGAATTGAGATAGAATATATAATATTGAATTTAAATAAGATTTGGGGGTTTAAATTTTAACTTTATAAAATTATTTATTCTATTTTAAGCCTTCTGTCTTATTTTACCATCCAAGTATTTTTGGTTTTAGTGGTCCAGCTTTATTTACGGGCATATAAATTGAAATTGTAAGATGTTTTTACAAGCTTCTTCCTTTTTCATTGAGTTTGAGTAGCTTTCATCTGTATGTTTTTGTTTTGTATGGATAAAGAGCATTACTTATGCTTTTGTGCAATAGGTTTGAAACATGCATTTATTAGGCTTATGTTTAAATTGTAAATGTAGCATCTACTTACCATTACATTTAAAAGGAATGTAGATGGCTTTTCTCACTTGTTCAAATGGAGTTTTATTTGGGGCTGTTATTTGGGGGTGGGTGTGTGTGTTTTATGCTTTGTTCCATTTTTTATTTTACGAGTGAAATGGGGGATTTAAAATTTCTGTAAGTACAAGAACTATCTGTCAGCAATATTTTAAAATAAACGATCTTGCAAGAAACCTTAATGTGAATTGTGGAAGCAATCGACAAGACTTGCAGCCTATCTGAAAATGTTTTGTGCCATTGTTAGGTCTGGTATATTTGTGTACCATCACACCTGGGAATATTTTTTTCTATGGTTGTGCAATAGTATACACAACACTGTCACTCAGGAGATATGGGACCGTAAAAAATATCAGACTACAACTATGATGGTGCTATTTTTTCCAGTAGGCTATGAGCCTTTGAAAGCTTATCTGGCTCTTATTGTCTTTATAACAACACAGTCCTAGGGGATATACAGATTTTTTTTTCTACTAGATGATAAATATAACTTGCTGTTTTACAGCATTCTCAATATTACATTGAGATAAAGATAATAGGAAAAAGCCAACCAGTCTGTACATCAGTGAGATGAATCTTAGGTACACATTTTGTACAGAAGGCTTTACTGAACAGAAAAATCAAGTTTCTGCTTTTCCTCAGGTAATCACTTCAGTTTGGATGTTTCACTGAAAACATTAATGCAACTTTAGTTAGTCTGCCTAAAGTTGGTAACAGAAATTGTTCCACACATGAATCTCCCTACGTAAGATACAACTAGATGCTACTTGGGTCTTGAGATCCATTTTTGAAGAAAAAGTTGCAGAGAACAATACTAAAGAACATGGAACAATGCTTCAATCTCTGCTCTCATCAAAATTTGCAGTCAGGACAAAAATTACCTAGGAACTTGGGTCTTGTGGCAAATCAACAGGTAATGTTTTACCTGTTTATTTATATACAAAATAAAGGTATGACTCTACTATTTGTTCCATATTTTATCCTACTTAGGAGTTTTTTGGAAATCTTTTGAAGCCACAATGACCTCTGCATGTCCTGGTCGTAGGGTAGGAACTACATGCCCAATTCTATGAACATTTACATTGGTAACTTTAGTAATAACCTGGATGGTTCCACAGAAACCAGTGGGATCATTCATTCAAACAGAGGTATGGCTGAAGGAAGAAGTCCTGAGTTTTCAGTACTGATACTCCACTATTTTTGTTATTTCTGTTTGAAATGGAAAGTATTGGTTTGATGGAATCTTTAATTCAAGTGACTTATCTGGACAAAAGGAAAGTTTGTTCTTTCCTTCTGCAAACAGGATCATTTTGCAGTTAAGGGACAATTAGCCAGTGCAACCACTAAGCCTTTTATCCTCATATGTGGCATAATAAAGATTCTGGAACTGTCAGAGTGTAAAACCATATTTTTGGCTTAGCTTCATTTAAAAGTTTACAATTTTTTATGCTTTGTGTTGCTGTGTAATTTCTGTACTACTGGTGGCTAGTTTTGTCTGAATAAGCCTTTTGGGGATTAATGCTTAATGTTTTGATTTTATGATAGTGAAGCTTGTATCCAGTGTTTTGCCAATGAATATTATATGCTTGTTAATAAAAGCAGAGAAACTAACTGAAATGCTGTGAGGCTGAAAGTTTTTGTCCCATTCTCTTGAAGGAACATAAGGAGCTAGCAGTCATCGTAGCACTGAATAAATACAGTGTGACTGAAACAGAGGTGGTGTGGCATTGCATTGTCATAAAATCTGCCTTTTACTCAAAACAGAAGGATGGCTTAAAGTACTACTCCACTGGCAGTATGTTTGTGACAAGTATGTGTCAAGTAACTGCCAGATAGGAAATTAAACGGCTTCAGTCACTCAGAGGGAAAACAGCATTGTCCTGATGTCTTTATGTACCTGAATAAAAAGGTACTTTCCTGACCTGTATGTGTTCCTTTCAACCTTACCCTTACAACCGTACCCTGGTTGAGACGTTAATAATGCAAAACAGATGCTACAGTAGGTGAATTTCTTGCAGCATCTGCATTACATGTAATGCAGATGTATAGCTTGTGAACTGCTCTACATGCTGAGTACCTTTATTTATACTCTTGGCTTGTTAGGAACTGCCAGTAACTCCAGGCCACTTTGAAGTCAGTTTTATTCATACATGCATTTCTTATTTGCACTGATATTAACCATGCGCAATTGTCCTGAGGCATTTGCCAATCACTATCTTCATTTAAATATCAGTATGAAAGACTTAACTGCAGAAAAGTCCCTTTGCCTGTGCATAGTCACTTAGAAAATTAGCACTAATTCAGCAAGTGTTACTTTTTGAAGGTCTTTGTGCCTTTATTATAAGTGGCTTTAATACTTACCTGAACTTTGTATCAGTGGTTGTTTCCATCTGTCTGTGAAGTAACCAGTGATGAGCCTGGCTCTGTCCCTTTCCTGAACACGGTGTTATTCTTATAAATAAGGAGTGAAAAATTCTCCTGTTTGACTGAAATTCCCAAGCATCACAAAAAGAAGTTTTGCCAACAGTTGTGTTTGCTAGTCCTGAAAGCATAAATCTGCTCTGTAGCCCGTAGGAGCTAACTAAGTTTTTTTTTCCCCAGAAGAAGTAACGATATGAAAAAGTTTTATTGGTATTTCTTACTTTATATGTAAGTGATATTTTCTTATTTTGCTGATTTACTATTGTCATGGTTTGAGCCTGGCACAGAGCCAGTGCCCCTTATGAAAATGCCCTCACCCTGGTGTCTGCTGTGAGATGTGACTAGGAATAAGCAAAACAGGCTTTAGCTTGAACATAAAGAACACTTTATTACCTAAACTACAGGGAAATAGGGAAAAACTATAAGGAAAAGGAAAAAAAAATTGAAAACTTTACAAAAAAACTACTTTCTTCTTCTCCACTACCTGACTTTCTCAGTCCGATACATTCTCCTAAATCACTAACTGCCCAGCTTTGGCACCACACTTTAGTATACTCAAACTGCAGTTCATGAAGAGGAAAGGAGTCCTTCTTGTTCCATAGGCTTCTCCTGGAAACACACTGAAACTTCGTGTGCTTCTCTGTCACTTCGGCACCGCCCGGAAAAAAGTCTTTTTGCTGCTTGTGACATCTTCTTTCTATGCCCAGTGCTCTCACCACCGCGCATGGATCAGAGCTGCTTTTAGGGTTGTCTTTCAAGGATGCCTTGTCTCACTCTAAAAAGGCAGAGTCTCTGCTTTGGGACATCTGTCCTCCCCATATTTTTCCAACCTTCTGGGGCCGGGGGGTCTTCACGATGAACCCTCCTGGTTCTGAGCCACTGCTTCTCCCTAAGTGCAGTCTCTGTGTCACAGGAACAACTGAGTCCATGGCCACAAGAAAAGTCCAGCCAAAAGGCTACTCTAAATCATCTCTCTCTATTCAATCATCTCCACGTTCTTCGGGCCAGGTCTTTGTCTCATCTCATCTCTTATCTCCCTTCTTATTCAGCTTCGAGGAGGATTAGCATTTTTGCAAGGTCTCAATCATGAAAGAAAGGGGTTAAAACTTTCAGTCTCTGTCTCGGAGCTGCAGCACTCCCACACATGCTGCCGCTCTGTCCGGGCACTCTTCCCCCCCCTTCTCCTCCTGGGCCGGCTGCTATCACATTCGGTGTCGCCGGCTCTCTCTCTCTCCTGGGGGGGGGGGGAATGGCTGCCCGAGGGCTGACTCTCTGGGGTCTTCTACCCTTCTATCTTCGAGGGCCTCCTCACCTCCCATCTCTGTCTAGGCCCAGGGCCTACCACGTGGCTGCCCCTCCCCCGCCCAGCAGCAGCGGCTGGACGGGGGGGGGAGATCTGACCTCTTCGCCGCGACGTCCCAAGAGAGCCTGCCAGGGGCAGAGCCCTGCTTTTTAACCCCTGTGTATTCTCGGAGGTGTGTCTAAACCCCGCTGGCTACACCAGGTGCCAGTCTCAAACTCAAAACCTTCATTGGTTTGACCACAGCTTCTCAGAATTCTCACTTCTTCCTGGTCAAACCACCACAACTATTCTGCCATAAAAAAAAAAATCATTACTTTGAGTGCACTACCTCTTTTTGTGCAATAACTTATTCTTTGGGATTAGAGCAGTCAGAGAAAAAAATCCATGTAAATTGAATATGTGCATTTAAGATAGATAAATTCAGCTGTTTAAACCCAGGTGTAGATGTAGTCACTCAGGATTCAATTGGTCCCAACTCAAGTTAGGCTAATCCAGTGCTGCATATGAATAGAGGTATACTGCAGTGTAAATCCCCAGTACCTCCATAGTGCTTGTGCATCTTTAATTTCCAGCATCATCCTTGTTTAGCTTTTTATTTTCCTGATTTTTTTAGGCTTTCTTTTGATTAGTTTTTCTTTGAGAAAGTCAAGGAATGTTCTGGCATTAGTGGAGAGAGGTTTACAAGAGTACTCTGAGAGATTTGACTACTAAAAGGAAGATGTGGTCCCCATCTGTGTAAATATGTCTAGTCTTTCACATGGCAATACACTTGCACTTGTCACTGTGTAGATGTGTTTTACTGAAGGGCTTGAATTGGACATGTCTGTGCTTTGTGTGTTTTGTGTAATGACTGCATGTTGATGTGTCCATGGAAATAAGAACAGAACAAAAATGAAAGCCATTGGCTTTAGTCCAAAGACTGATTGGGTGATTTCCATGAGGAGATGTTGCCATTAAACCTTGTTTATTGTTTTCCGCCCCTGTTTGTAGTTTGCAATTATTTCTTCAAACACCTGAAGAAAGTGAAACTTCATTCTCTTAATTCATTCAACTCTCTTATTCAACTTAAATGAAATTCTTTAAGGCTGTTTATTTGTTTTCTCCTTTGATGCAAAGTTCACTGTTGCTTGCCTGAATCCTTGTTCAAAGAGAGCACAAAGGCTTTAATTGTGGGTGCTCCAAGGCTGCACCATATGACAGTTTCCATTACTGTTGAACACAGAACTGACTGCTGATGCAGCAAATAATGTCTCTACTTCTGGTCTTTTCTACTGATTCTCAGCAGGGTGCAGAGCAGAAGTTCTGCTTTGGTGTATTTTGTAATCCAATGTATTGTCCAAATGCCTCTGCTTTCCCATTTAAGCAATGCCTTTGTAACTAGCTGCAATGGACGGTATTAGCATTACTTGGATTATTGTTTAAATGCATTTTGCTGTTTTACAGAAGTGCCTGGAAAGAGAGTACCCTAGTGAATCTGGACATCAGGTAGAATGTGTCCCTTAGGCTGCTCACATGCCTCTGGAAAAGATTCCTTTTTCTGCTTTGTGTCAGTGTTATGGACTGCAGCTGCAACATCTGAGACTTGATGATTTCAACTGAAATGCTCAGCTTTGAGGGTCTCTCTAGATTTTATTGCAGCCATTGCGGTGGGCATTGCTTAAAAATGGTCAATGCTGATTTGAAGCACAGATGATGGGTTGTTCTCTGGATCCTCTGCCAGTGGCGCCTCAACAGATCTCTGTGTTGTGACTCAGTACAAAACAGGCTTCTCATTCTGATGACTGTCTTCTCTTTCCCTAGGAAACAAGCAGTCCCATGTCTGTGTGTTCTAATATGACAGGGACTGCTTCACCATTTCCCTCTGCAAGAGCTTTTTGAGATTAGAGTATCCTTTACAGACAAGGTTGTCTATTCAGGCTCACAAGCTCTCACAGGCAACTTTGCTAGTTTTAATCAGAATGGCTGGAGGCTAAGCAGTTGCAAAGAGTTGTTCACAGGGCTGTGATGGGCACCTGGGGTACCTCACATTGCATTCAGGAAAGGTCTCAGATCTGAGATAGTAGATGGGTCCCACCTTCAGCATTTTTCATATCTGATTGGCATCTTGAGACTGTTTGTCTGATCTCTGAGGATCCTTCTTAAGAAAGTATGCTTTCAACTTGTCTTGGGCTTCATCCTCTTGTATCATTGGCTTTGGTGGGTTGACTGCCTTTGTTGCTGCAGTGTGGGAGCTGTTCCTTCTGGATATGACAAGGCCTCATCTCTCCCTCTTTCCCTGTTCAGTTACTCTGATCTGTGTGGCCCATTTGATGTTGCACATTGTGTTGTAGGTGGTGCAGGTGACAGTTCAGCTTCCTGTTTCACGCTGGGAGCAGGAGCCAGTTCTGTTGGTGCTGTTACAGTCCACCCCCGCCATGGAGGAGCAAAGAAAACACTCTGTGAATAAAGCAGGTTGAACTCAAAGGTTCAGTTATTCCCAGAAACAAGAATAAAACCAAAACAAGGTTAGACAATGATACCAAAATATTTTATATATTGTTTTTAACAGTAAAACAGTCAAGGAGAAAGAAAAGTAGAGAAAAGTTAGAAAAAGCTAAGGTTACTTTAAAAAGTATAGTATTGCTCACCACCACATTGTTGCATTTTTTTTTTGTTATTTTCTGCCATTTGAAGTGTCTTATTTGCCTTCTCCAATCTCAGGAGCAGCTTAGTACAAAGCAGACACCCTTCCCCCAAAATGCAGGCATGGTGCCTGATCCCTGTGGTCCAGCTCTCACCACAGAAGGCAGGAGCAGTGAGATGGGGGGTTTCCGCAGCTCATTTGTGACTTGGATCCAAGGAAGAAGGATCGGAGGATTCTCCTCGAGCTGGCAGCATTGGCTCCCAGAGGCCTTGGGGTGTCTCACAGTAGGCGGTGGTGGGTGAGGGAAGGCAAAGGTCAGAGATTCTGCCCTTCTCTTTCTTCTCCACATTTGCACAGGTTTTGCCTTCCTTTTTACGGATCTCAAGCTGGGCTGTTCACAATCCATCCTGCAGATAGTTTTCAGGTGTTCAGAAGAGATTTTGGCAAGCAGACATAACAATGAAGCGCTTTTTGTAGCCTTTCTCTTAATATCAGGTTCTGCAGACACAGGCACTCATGGTCTTCAAAATTGTCTACTGTTTTCTGGATTTTGTGCTGGAATTGGAGAGAAGGCTGATTTTATTACTAATCAGTCATTATCCATAATTCATGGAAGAGTTAAGAACTGTGTAGACTAACACACTAAGTGCCTGGAACATACAAAACATAATTATTGTGGCTGTGGATCTGAAAGGACAGCCACTGTTACATAATTGATGATAGACTTAATTTAAAGTCAAAGAAAAAATTGGAATTCTGCAGGAGATTCTGAAGGTCATCAGGAAGGGTGAGCTGATTGTGAAACAGTGAAGTCTGTACTTAGACAATGGAAAAAATACAGGCTTTACAGGGATTACTTGGGATGTCTGAGAAGTCTATACACTTCTGGGTCCAAAGTAATTGGAAAAAGACACAATGGAAAAGAGGGATGAGTTGAGAAATGCCTGTTTCAGTACATGAGGTTGCTTTGGATTTTGTGTCACATACCACTTAACGTCTTGTTGCGTGTTGGAAGTGCTGGGCCGGTGCCCCTGCACACTTCCTGGTGACCCAGCCCCTGGTGATCCAGCAGCCCCAGTGCAGAAGCTGTGCATGAAGGCATTTACTGAGTCCTGTGGCAGTGAGGGAGTCAGGTCCTTGGTTAGAAAGGAGGCTCCGAGATGGCCAGTCACAGCTAGGGGGGAAGAAACTGTGTCCTGGGGTCTTCCAGGGTCTTTTGACCACCTCCGAGGTGGTCAAACAGCCAGTGGGAGAGGTAAGCCCTGGCAGTATCCAAAGGCAAGCATGTAGCTTCATGGACGGCAGCCAGCCAGCCAGCCAGCCTCAGGGAAAAGAAGGCATATATTTGAGAGAATCGGTATGCCACACCATCCAAGTGACAGCTAGGGTACAGTTATTAACTGAGAAGTCAACAGTCCACCTGCCCTCCCACAGACCAGTTTTATCAGAGATGCATGCAGCTGTTTTAAACTGATCCAGAGCCAACGCCAGCTAGATCCCACCCATCTGCTGGCAGGTGCTTACAGGAGCTATAGGAGCACATGTCTGCAAGGTTTCAACATGAAAGCAGGCACGACTTGGCATTCTAAGTCTTCAAAGGTTTATACCATGTTCAGACTCTTTGCTCATTCCACTTCTCTAAGTCTTCTTGATCTTGGAGTCTAGAAATGGTTCTGATTATTTTACAACTGGATTTCCTGATTTTGCTGCAGTTTTTCTTTCTTTATCAAAGAGCTCTTTACTTTGTTTTCCCTTACTTCTTTTGTTTCACTTTAGGGCATCTTGTATCACACTGAGGCAGCACCTTTCCAAGTGTTTTTTTGGTCTAATTCATTCAGTGATTATTGATTGTAGCAGGGCAGTGTTGGACTGCTCAGCTGACCACCCTCAAAGCAAACAATTGGGCCATTGCAATGGTGGATCCATTCTCTGAACTGCAGTATAGAAACTGTTAGAAATCCCCTTGTAACTACAGGGTCTAGAGACCTGCAGATCTCAGAGAAGTGGATGAGGTAGGTGATGACTGCAGATAATGTGATACACTGGGGACAACTGACTTTGTTACTGTACCCTGGGCTGTATGCTAACACATCTCTTTTACCATTAAAATTGTAATTCAGGAAGCCTCTTGGTTTTATTCTCCACAGTGTATAAACCCAACTTCTTGATAATAGACATGAAAGCTGAGTTAGATGGGCTGTCCTTGACACTCATGCATCTGTTTTTTGTCTTACTGTGCCTATGGGTCTATTTGAAAACTGTGTTCCTTGCTAGCCATTTGCAGATTGTTTCAGAGCAGCCAAAGCCATGCATAACATTAAAAAAACCAGGTGCTGAACAGCACAGAGCTCAAAAAGTGCATTTTTTAGGGAAGAGCAAAGTTTTGAGGAAAAAAAAGGCACTTCTGTCTAGAAACCAAAGAAAAAACAAAAGCTCAGAACTGGCACCAGTAGCAGAACAAGTGGACTGCACGTGCTTGTGTGTGTTTGTGTATGCTGGGGCCTCTGAGCTTCAGCTGTAGTCATTCACAGAAAGCATTTCCTCAGTACAAGGGGGACTGGACTCAGTCCCCAGCCCGTCTGATAGCTAGACACCAAATCCCAGTCTCCCCAGCTGCTTTTGTTTGGACATACATGCCTTGGAGGGCACAGGTCCATTCCAGCTCCTGGTACCGACCATCACATACACATCACTCACCATCCCCCAGACACCTGCACCATGACTGAGTCCTGTGCCATCCAGAACTGCTCTTCCCCTGCATTTCATAAAACACCTCATAGCCCTAAGCAGCAAACCCCCTCAGACACCTGATCTGGAGACCTGCTCCTGAATGAGGGTGGGTATGACACTTGAACATTGGGCTGATGGTTCTCCTGGGACAGCCCTCAGAGGGGTCGAACAAGGCTCCTCAAGAGTCCTTAATTTTCCTGCCGTTGTCCCTGTTTCAGAATTAGATGAAGGCTAAATATAAATCATCCTGGTGCAAAAGTGATTCAGTTTTGCTGCTGTGGGCATGCAGAATAGCAGGAGGGGTAGTAGACAAGAGCCAGTTGCAGATCTTGCTCACTTTTTTTTTGGAGAGACTGGACAAGATGCCCACTGCTGCAAGCTATCCTTAAAGGACAATGAGGTGCACCTCAGCTCAGCTGCAGGCAGACTTTGTATGTTTATGAATTTTCCAAAGCACTGTGAATAAACTCTCTTTAAAGCCCACCATTACTTTGTAGAAGAGGAGAAGAAGCCTATTACTTTTAACACTATCAAGCATGCCTATGTTAAATACTTCCTGTCTCTTGCACTGTGGTGGCAGTGCTCACCTTTGCAGGAAAAACCATTCTTCCTGGAAAGCCTCTGTAGGTGATCATCATGAGGTTTTGTAAGTGCTTTGCACAGATTCCTCTCCTCATGTGTTCAGCCTTGCTGGGAATGGAATATATATCTTCAGGGCAAGAATAAAGGATTATAGCTGGCAAAGTAAAGTGCAAGCTGAGCTGCCCATAGGCTTTGAGTGCACAAACAGCAGTGTGGCATCTATCTGATGGCTTTTCAAAGCAACAGGCTTTCTAGACAGATTGGAAGTGGGGTCACAGTCAGAGGTGGACTGCTGTGAATTGTTGCACGAAGGGGGACTGACATTTAGAGAGCACTTAAAATAATGGCATATTTTATACTATGCCTCCTCCTGGCTTACATTTTGGGAGTCCGTCCATGCTCGCACTTTCAAAAGTCAATTTTCTTGAGCTAATTGCAGGTTCTGCTGAGCACATCTTAGTCCAGGGAGTGCAAAAAAGGCTGAGTTTAGTTTAATGTGCTGTTTGATGTCTTCTCTTCATCCTGGTCAGCCTTGCCTTTCTCTAACCATTTTGTAAAACTTCCCTCATCCAGCCATGTTTTTATGTGCAGTCTGTGGGCATGAAGGTACTTTAATAGATTTAGCTCACTGATAGAAGTATTGGACTGCTGGACAAAATTAAGGGGCCTGGGGACTGGACAAGCAGAGCTCTCTTGGTGTGCTAGGCACTAAGTTTGGAAGTACTTTGGTAAAGCGGACCTTTCCAGGCTTGCAATAGAAATAGATTGTGAATCTAAGTCAGGTTAGTCCTGGAGGTCTGGATCATTTTGGAGGTCCTTCCAGGCTTTCATCAGCTTTCTGGAACATAACCTAAAGCTCCTGTTTGCAGAACAATTCTTTCAACTGCTTTGCGCCAGAAGGAACCAGCAGTGTATGCAGAATGTTATATGCTGACAAAATAAAATATTTCAAGGGCACCTCAGATGGCTGGGCTGGTTATAAATAGTACTGGAGGAAAGCTGCATGAGAGTCACATCCAACCACTCCTAAAAATCTCTGCAGGGAGGTATTTTTAAAACCCACCCACTGCAGTTTCATTAGCACCACCTGTCTTACATTTGGAGAAAGACAGAGATGATGTTCTCCAAATATTTGTGGTACCCTAAAAAGCAATGTGATTAAATATTCATAGTGTCTCTTCATATTCAAATGTTTCTTTTTTAAGCCTGCAGCTGACCGCTGCGTGCCTTAGAGAGACACTTGAGGACTGCAGGATTCTGTGAGATTTCATAGCTAATATCTGAAGCAAATTAACTGTTGGCCCTAAGAAACTTCCATTTGAGATGTCTGCAATAAACTCAGCTATGGGAAAACAGCAGAAATTCTTGTATATTTCATAGCTGTAAATTTTATTTAACTTTCCAAAGGAATATTTGAAATGATGAGAAGATAGTAGAAATGCATAAAATTCAGGGGGCTAATTGGGTAATGCGTTTTAAGAGTAGAAAGTCTCCCATCTGTTCCAGGGAGCTAGCAGGGGACATTTGAAGCATACTGTAGCTTGGTGGCTGCTCTGCAGATTTAGTTAGGACAAATAAATGGAAGATTTGAGACCAGTCTAACTGGTCCCAAAACAGTTACTGAAATTTTCCTCAAGATATGAACAATCTTTATCAGACTTCTTCCTGCTTCAGTCTAGGACTTCAGCCTCTTACAGTAATGCAAGGTATTCCTGGAGCAATTCCATTCTAGGGCATGTCTAGTCCACATCCCAGCTTTCCTTATGAGTGAAGAGCTGCAGTGGTTCAGTTAAACCGGGAAGTGGCAGTGTTGGAAAGGAATGAGGCGTCAAGCCTGCTCTGCAGCTCCCAGAAAGGCAAACTCGCAGTGGGGTGGAGTGTGTGACCAGATCACCAAGGCTGTGAATAACCTTTATGTGTCACTACATCACTCTGAACCCTCTGCAGGGGTCACCTCTATTCAAGCAAAGACATGTAATGGCAGAAATAAAGAATCAGTGGTTGCTTTGCTTCTTGCCCTTCAGACCCTCTACCAGAACACAGACAATTCAGCAGGTTCCTTCTTGCAATGCCTATGTCTTTTAATGTTTCAGAAGGTACAACACAGAAAAGAGAAGACATACAAGCCCATGTTGTTCTCTTAAGGCATCACATCTCTTCTGGAAAGCCTTTTCTTCTTTGAAAAAAAAATCAGAAATGCTACTGAGAGATTGACACCTGCAAAATTAAAGATATGTCTCATGTTTTGCATGGTGATCTGGTGGTGCTGCTGTTCAATGCTATTACCTGTGAGACAAAAGAGAGCACTTGAAAATATTCAAGGCATAAGACATTGATTTAACTCGTAGAAGATGTGATTCCTTCTGAGAGAGAGAGGAAGAGTCTCTCTGCCCCAGAAAGCATTTATTTCACACCTTCTCCTCTTGTGGGCCACTGATGTAAACCTTAGCATTTTCAGAAATGATCAAACACCGAATAGTCATGTCCTCTGTGCACTGCTGTTTGGTCTCTTCCTGTAGCTTAATGGCAAAGAACTGACACTTGACTGCTCGCAGGAGGACACCAGCAGGTTGGCCATTGTGCAGCATTTGAACTTTGGAGTCACCAGCTGTATTTCTCTGAGACTAAATTTACAGCATCAACTTTTGGAACTTATCAAAATTCACTACATTGTAGAAAAAATGTCCTTTTTCTTTGAAAAAAGGAAGAAGAATGTTCTTTTTTTCTCCTTGCCTTGTCTTTGGTACAAATAAGCTCTAGATAATGCCATACTTTGCTAAACTGACTGACAGGTTTTCAGAAGGAAACAGTTCCTTGATTTGAGTGTCTGTGCAGTTACCCAGCAGCGTGGTGCCATCGTATGCCAATGTCACCATGCAGAGCTCCAGGCCTGGCCAGTGGGAAGGTGCAGGCTGGTGAAAAACTGAGTAAAACTCCTTCTCTGCCATTGCAGAGATATGCATCCTCATTCCATGCAGACTGACTGTGTTTTTCACACTGTGGCTGCAAAGATTTAGGGGTGCATCAGTCAGAGCCTCTAACAGAAGTGACCTGGGAGAGGAGTATGTGCATGGACACTGCTGATGGATTTCTCCCATGACCCTGTCCATGCTGGTTAGCATTGCTCTCCAGGTATGTAGAAGTAGAAAGGTAAAACAGTCTTAAAGACTGAGGTATTGTCATGAACAGCTTTTTCTGATCATGGTTTCTAGGTCATTTCATTCATTCAAATCTGCTGTAGTATGGTCATGGGTTATTTGAACAAAAATTTGTGTTAGATTTCTTTTAGGGAGGCAGCTGAAACAGCTAGCTCACCACCCAAACATTTTCAGTGTTAATATTTCTTCTGCATTCCCCGACCTGCCAATATAAACTGCTGCTGAGGATCTCCTAGAAGAGCTGTAGTAGTAAACATATAATTCTTTTGGCAGTCTGTAGCTGTTTTATAAATTTAGACAAACTAAAATATATAAGCATTTCTGAGTAATATATTGAGGTTTCAAGAAATGATTCATCTATTTTGGATCACTTTTTTACTGAATAAAACATCTTTTATTAAGCAAAAAGGTGATCCAAAAGAGAAAGTTGATCATTCAGCTTTTAGTTATATCAAAAATCTTCAGTGTTTCTTTCTACATATCCATCTCTTACAATTCTTATGAGAATACTCGTATCTCCTCTTGGGAGAGTACTGTATTTAATTAAATACATGTGTAATGGTAGTGCAGTGACTCAAATTTAACTTTTTGCTCCCAAATAACCTACTTTGGCTGATGCCTTTTCAGTGCACGAGGCTTTTAAGATTTCTGGTCTAGGCATATTTTTATACAGGAATTGCTGTATCTGGTCCTGGGGAAACTTGTGGTGTTAGTCTTTCCCCTCAATGCTGGAACAGGACTGCTTTCTCAAAAGGCTTCTCTCTCTGCAGCAAGACCAGGGCTGGTGAGGGGTCTGAGACACAATTCTTACAAGGAGAATCTGAGGGAGCTGTGTGTGTTTTACCTGGAGAAAAGGAGGCTCAGGGATGACCTTATCACTCTCTACAACAGCCTGAGAAGAGGCTGTAGCCAGGTGGGGACCAGCCTCTTCTCCCAGGCAACCAGTGACTGGACAAGAGGACATAATCTTAAATTGCACCAGTGGATGTTTAGGTTGGACATTAGGAGGAGTCTCTTCATAGAAAGGGTGATTAGACATTGGAATGGACTGCCCAGGAAGGTGGTGCAATCACCATCTCTGGAGGTGTTTGAGCTAAAACTGGATGTGGCACCCAGTCAAAAGAGTCTTGATTGGTCAAAAGGCTGGGCTTGATGATCTCAGAGATGGCTTTTTCCAACCCAATCAATTCTGTGGTTTTGTGCCTGTGCTGCACCACCATCCCCAACAACCTTACTGGGCTACCATAAAATTTACCTTTGACAAAATCAAGGCGCTTTCTTGGCATTTTGACACTCCAGACCAGCCCCTTCCCACTGTGGAGAGCAAGCATGCAGCTGCTGACAGGGAAGATGGAGGCCCTGTGAGGGCAGCTGGCTGCTCTGGTGCCCTTGGTTACGGCCACGAGCCAGTGCAGCTGGCAGGATTACCCAAAGTACATTAGCAAAACTACTTTGGCACTGATCGATACCTTTGTCCCTCATTTAAATTCCATTACTTAATTTTGGAGGCCACAGCCTGAAAGTAAAACTGCAGTAATGTAATTCGGGTGGATAATAAAAAAGGAAAACACAAAATCACCCTTATAAATAGTCAAGAAACATCTATTTTGCGTAATGGTATGGGATATGTTGTAATACCTCTTAATTTAATAGAATTAAATTTATTAATCTGGGTTTATTTTCCTGCAAAGTTGTTGTGTATTCACCTTATTTGAGGGTGCAAGCCATTGTCTTATTGCTTTATTAATGCAGAGTATGTCACGTTTCCCAGCTATCTTCTTTAGTCTGACTCCTTTATACCTTTGCTTTTCTTAGTCTAGCTCCACACATCAGGTCAAAAAAGAGAATTACAGTTGCCCCAGGAGAGACAGTTTCTATCTTAAAATTCATGGTTCTGCAAGTGGTCTGATATGTATGTTCTTTTTTAATTAAACTTTTTAGCCTATCAAAACCAATGAAGTCAAGCTGGTGATTTAGTACAGGGGAAAGTACCACTGCATATTTTGATACTTGCACTTCTTATTTCCCTATGATTTATTGCTGTTATATACCTTAGAAGGACTGAGAATCAGAATAGATAATTTTTATTGTACTTCCAGGCTGTAAGAAATGGATAAAAATACCTGGTTTTGTTTAAGAAAACTTACACTGTATTTTAAAACACGCTGTGCATAGATTTACAGATATGATCTTTCTCTCTGGTTAGGAATAGTGTTTGTCTTCTATTCAATGTTCTTCTATGGAATTTGCAATAGAGTGGATGGGATCCTCACATTGTCTTCATTTCTACCTGTACAAGAGACAAAGAAAGAAGCTCAGAGATGGGAAGAACAAATAATTTCAGTTTTTGATAGTCAGAATATTTTGGGACAGACACAATCTCTGCTTACAGAGTTTACCGTACTTGGTAGTACGAGTAAAGAAGAAGAGTTTTGAGTTCTTTTCTTTGGAGCCTTGTTCTCTCACAAGAGAAATGAGTAAAACATTTGGTCACAGTCAGGATTAAATGGGGAACAAGTGTGGAACTCCTGACACCTCTCTGCTGGGGGAAGAGAGAGTACTGCTATGACAGACTAATTATAAAAATTATGGGGAAGGGATACCCCCTGTAACACATCTGGATGCAAGTTCCCTTGAACAGCACTATGATTTTACAGATTGAGTCCAATCACATAGCTTGGCTCTAAGTGAAATATTGTATTTCACACTTTTTGGTTACAGCTTGATGGAGCCTTGTCTTATAGCATCTGAAATCCCAGCACAGCTTTTGATTAGGAGAACAATTCATGTTTGACTTGGCTTATCAGTGTGGCCAAACCTGCAGGAATCTGGAACATGCCAGCACAAACCAGGAAGGTTATTTTCACATCATTCATACCAGCGGGGATCAAAAATACCTGGGGTGAGCTGGGGAGGAACATCCTCCACAGAACCTTTGTCACAATTAAACTGTATCCCTTTGGGCTGTGCAGAATGAAATCTCTCCAACGCCTGCAGGCTGGCAGACAAAGACTTGGACACTTATGCTCCACTGAGCTCTGTCTGGCTTTAAATTTCACCTTCCCTTTGGCTCCCTCCTCCCCCACATGCTGCTGATGTTGCTGTTGTAGGATGTTAATTAACATCTTCTACAGAAGCAGCCATTTCCACCTGATGGAGACACGACTGCCATTGTTATTCCTTAGGTCTGCAGGATCAGGTCTGAGCTAGAGGCTGGGAAGAGATTTCTGCGGAAAGGCCCCAAGGCCTGCCTGCCAGTTTCTCTGCCTCATTAGGTAACAGATTGAACACTCTTCAAAAGAAAAGTTAGCAGCAAAGTAACCTAGAGTGACACTTGGTAAGCAGCCCAGCAGTTGGAGGCACAAACTGTATGATCCCTCTTGCAAACACTTTGGTTAGTCACCAGCAGCTCTGATCTGCATGTGTGAGATTCCTGAGACCAGGAAATTGGAGAGGGCTGCCTGGGATGGTTCTCCTGGAGCTGTGCAAGGGCAGGTGGAGACAAAGCTACTTTGAAATCTTGATAGCCACGCCAACAAGGAAGATTTTCATTTAGCAAAACCAAGAAATTATTCTCCCTTTCCTGACGAGGACCCTAATGCAGCAATCTCAGATTCACTGCACAGTGTGTGTGCAGGGCACTTTATGGATGAGGGCAAATAGCTGCACATTTCACTGATAACTCTGCAGGGTGCTTCAGAAGATTGGCCATTTCAGGCTTCTGATTCTTCTTTCTGATAACTGAATTTGATTTGCCATCACACTCATGAGATCTGCTTGAATGTGCTTCCCTCCCACCTCGGGAAAGTAGAAACTCCCAGAGGGAGAAAAGGCAATTTTCCTAGTTCAGCTAGAAGTCAAGATTTCAGCCTCTCTCATGGTATGATAATATGTGCTGTGATTGGTCCATCACTGCTAACACAAGGAAGCTTAAAGTGCGCCTGTAAATGGAAATAAGAGACAGAGAGAGGCCTTAGGACCTCAGCTGCTCATGGCATCCACTTCTGCTTTAAGCCTGTCTCTGGCACAAACTGAAATAACCTAAGTATAGAACTTTGAAACTTCTAGTGAAAATGGGGTGCATAGCAAGGGGGAAGATATTTTGGTTTATGATCAGACAACAGAAGTTACCTGTAACACATGGGACCTACACATTTTGAGGTTATATGAGAATGCACTTTCTTTTCCTTTAGAGGAAAGTGTAGGTAAGAGGAAAATAGTATTACTTGATTGGAGCAGTACCAAAACTTAGAAATTGGCTATAGCTTAGCTAGGATGTTGATGGAACAGCTCTGTTCTGGTTTATTTCCTACAGTGTTGCTAGAGCCAACTCATGGCAGGATTGTAATTATATTGGTTTTAATTATGTCCACCTTTTGACATTATTGATTTTGTAAGGTGCTACTATTCCAGCATGCTAGGCTTTATAATCTATAATTAGATAGGTTTGCATATGGCCTAGGAAAACCTGCTGCAAAGAGTGACCACAGTTACCGAGAGTTATTTAACCTGGAAACGCCTCCTTCCTTCAGGGATTAATTCTAATTCCTTCTGTCCTGTACTGCTGTCTCCAAGATGCTGTGCTATGCTGGTGCATAAGGAATACATTCAATGACCACAGTTAACAGATCAGGGAAGCAAGTTGTAGTTTATATCTGGACTAGAGTTATGTAGTTACATATTTACCTAATTATGGTTCTATAGTTCCAGTGAGCTGTCATGGCAACCTGTGCAGGGAACTCAGAATTTTTTCACCTATAAGGGAAGATAATAATTATGTTGTCTATAGTGTCTTCCACTACTTGTGTAATAAATCTGAGAATGTGAAAATTGTGACCACTGCTGAGTACAGAACTGGTGGTTTTGGTGTATTATAAACAAAGATACGATTCCTGAGGGGTAACTATTAGCTCAGATACCATCATTTTATATATTAAATTGATAGCAGTATTTTCCTCACCCATGTGCATAATTTTGTGCTCATCCACATAGAATTTAATCTGCTCTTTTATTGTCAAGTCACTTGATATTACCAGATACATATGCAAAGTCAGCTCTTGTCTGGATAACTGTGATTAGGCTAGTGAAGTTTCTGGCCTCCCTGCTTCTCTTCTGACCTTTTACAAGCTTATTGGAGACTGTATTGTACTTCAAAGGTCACTGATACGCACCTCTCTTGAGATTTTCCTCTGCTGAAATAAACCCCCACTTTCTCCTGTTCTTTATCTTTTCTCTTTTAACCATTTACATGAGGGCTTTAGCTCTCCCATGGTAGAGTTGTATCTCTTGAGGGCTGTGTTGAAAGCCATCAGAACTGTTTCAAGTTGGCATGTTTGCCAGGCCATCCCAAGAGCACAAATAAATTAGTAAAGCACATTTTTCCTTCACAAACACGACTGTGACCTGTTTTTAGTCCCTGCAGTTTATCCATGTGCCTTTAAGCTCTGTTTATTAGAAGACTCTCTGTGAATTTGCCAAATACAGGCAGAGTGTTTGCAGGCCCGTGACTCCCCAGGTCTTGTGGCTCTGGCTCGTGGTGACCTGGGTGTCTCTAGAGAGGTTCCCAGCCAGCAGCAGAGGCTGGACATGTTAATCAGGTCAGATAAATATAGATTTGCCTGAGAACATGCTGGGAAGAAAAGCAGAGGGAGAGGTGGCCACATAGGACCTTCTTTGTCCTTTAGAGCTCTGGACAAAAAGGAATAGAGAAGCTTTCAACTCCTGCTATGAGTGGCAGAAGAGTGAAGACAAAAGTGATGTGAAGGAAGTGTGATGAGGAATGAAAAAACGTTCAGGGATAATGGAAGAACAGACAGAATGCTGCTTTTTGGGAAGTGCACACAGGTATCTCCATTCTGATTTTTGGCTGAAATGGAGAAATGAGAAGAATTTCCATCTCCTTGTTAATTATTTAAAAATAAAACAATAATAAATATAAACAAAAGAAGCAGCAACATAAAAACACTCAGGTCATATTTGTTAATTTACAAATCAAAGTCAGTTGCTTCAGCAGAGGAGAATTGATGACAGACTCACAGTGTATGGATATTTATTCCTGGTTGTGGTGGTGTTTCATGGGTGCCAAACTCTTCTGGCAGATAGAAAAAATGATCCATGGTAGTGCAAGCTTCTGTTTGTAGAGCTAATTATCTCCCAGTATACAAGCAACAAACGCTTGGGAGAAATATGTTGGCTACCTGATTGCTGAGATGCATCCAACAATCTTAGTTTTCTACATTCACCTTTGGCCATCATGACTGCTTATCCCATCTGCCCTAGACTGCCTCGGTTGTTCCTGCCCTCCTGGCTGCCTCCAGCAGTTTCTGTTCAGGACAGAGTATCCCTTGTGTGAAACCTTCCTGTTTCCTTTCTTTCTTTCCTTTCTTGCCCCAGTTATTGCATGTTAAACTTTTCTCATAGTACAGAACAGTGCCAAAAGCCTAGTGCAATCATCAGTAGTAATAGCAGAAAGTTATCATTTTAGGTGTGACTAATAGAGTGAAGAATAGAGTGAAGGCTTCATTACAGTAAAAGCCTTGCAGACAGGAAAAAGTAATTATTGCCTCCTTGGAAAGCTTATGGCCTAGGGATGCATTTAGTGTTCAACACCTTGTGATTGTTTCTGTGTTGATATAATAGAAAAATGGTAACCTTGGCTTCAGATCATAAAGGCTTCTGAAGTTCCAAAAAGTAAAGCTGTGAATTCCATCCTCTCCAAAGCTATTACTCGTGATTTCATAATTTTCTGTTCCATTTTCAGCAGTGTGGGTCTCACAGTAACATAGGCATTTTTTTTAGGTTATTGAAAAAGAGCTGTGAGGGCACCACATATCTTTCCTGTCCTCTGTATGCTCTTTAAAAGACCAGTGTACACACACGGACATCTCCAACTCTCCCCCAAAATCATAGCTCAATATGAGGATTTTTAGGTAATTTTTTGTGTTCTTTCATGGTAGAGCTGGCTTTCCCTAAAGACGCTGAATGGTTAGCAATGCTGATAAGATGAATTCACGGTCACAGCATTTTCATGACAGCATCTCCTCTTTTGCACTCCCAAACCTCTGAGGATTGATGAGCTGAACCACAGTCACTCCTGGGCACCTCTGTGATGCCAGTCAAGCTCATGGGTTTCCATTACTCCACCTGTGACATGGCCCTGTGACATCCTGGAAACAGAACTGCCCTTGGCTGGGCACGCCTCTGCGTCTGCCTCGTGCTCTGCGCTGGTTTGAATTATCAGGTGTGTGATTCAGAGTGACCTGCTTGCTCTTCTTGCAGTGCTCACGTGGCAGTGGAGAGCAGGCTCTGTGCATTGCTGGGACACAAAGAAAAGGGAAAGTGAGGCAGAGGTGAAAAGATATAATGAAGGAAAGCTGCTATGGTACATGCACCAGCAAGTGAGATCCGTGAATTGGGAGGACTATGAAGCCCTTTCAAAGATGCACCATCTAATAGGAAAAAAAGGGGCAGTTTCTAACCTCTTCTATGCTTTAATCAAATGGAAACTGAGAATCATTTCCTCGATCAACTGAGAATTATTTCCTCATTCAACTCCTCATAGGAGGAATGCCAAGCAAAGTGCAAAACCTGTGCATGCACAAGAGAGTGATAGAAAATTTCTGTCTGGTGCATTGTAAATGAATCAATATCTTGTGAAGAATGTTTTTTGAAGTGAGACAATAAGGAAGCAAAAATGAGAAACTTGTTGTGTCCATGATATTTTCCTGGAAGCAAGCTAAACTCCACTTGCAAGTGAAAACCTGCTCTTTGTTGTTTTTTTTCCCCCTCGGGTAATATAAACAGCTTAACTTGTCAGCAGTGACATCAGTTGTACACAGAAGTGCTTGTGTGGGTTTTGTGTAAAGCACATTTCTTTATTTGGAGTTATTTCAGCAAAACATTTCCCCCTTTCTCTATGTCACCAAAGGATGTTTTGAGACTACAGTGTTTTCTAATCAATTAGATTTTCTAACCTGCTGTTCTGCTCTTTACCAATCCATGCAAGTGATTTTAGATGGGGAAGTTCAAGCTGGCCTGCCTGCTATGGGGCTTTTGCACATTGCAATAACCTGCAATGAACACAGCAGCAAACAGAAACACGGTGTAATGTGGTCAGGGGGAAAAGCTGCTGAAGGTCAAGGCTGCAGCAGCCTGTGGGGAGGGAGAGTGAGCTAAAATAGTGCCACAAGAAAAGTTATGGGGATGATCTCCTAGGGGCTTGAGGAAGGGTGAGGTCACTCTTGTTCTATCTCAAAAGCTGGTGTTCTGTAACACCTTTTTTCTTCCTTTTTCTTTTTCTGCCTTATGGGAATTTTCACTGCTTTATTTTATTATTCCCTCCTGATTCAGAACAAAAGGTTAGGTCTAAAAATAAACTGTGGACTGGAAACAGGAAAAAAGGAAACCACCAGCCTACACACACACACACACACACACACACACACACACACTCTCACAAATTTCAAAAGAAGGGAGTTAAGTATCAAAGTAAAATTACAAATGGTTTTAAAACAAAGAAAATTACAAAGTCATCTTTTCTTGACAGTTTATGGGGACCATTGTGTTTACGGGCACAAAAAGGAGCTTTTGCAACCAGCTGCAGGCTGATGACCGTTTTGGGTTGTGTTTATCCTTCTCTGGGACCCACTGTTCATTCCTGCACTGTGTTTGTTTAACTGATCCCAAGGGACTTACTCTGTAGTACTTATCCTTTGGGTAGTTGATGCAATTGTCCATTTATCTGCAACTGGTCTTCCTTGAGACTTTCACCAATTGGGAATTGAATCAGGATTTGAAGATATTGTCCCCACCCTCATCACCGGCAATGATTTGTTTTTTAGTTTTTCACTGAATTTTATGTTTTGGGTGGTTCTGCCTTTTGCCATGTGTGTGTGCAGATTGGGAAGGTACTGCCTTCTTTCTCAGCCGCCTCTTTCATGCTGTCTTGGGAACACACAACCTGTTTTATTTTCATTCATTTGCTTTTCATATCCAGGTTTGTTTTCTTAGAGAGCTTCCAGCCTCACCAAGACTTTTCTCATTTCTCACCACACAGACACAGTGGTGACTCCCAAAGGAGAATTTCAGTGGTGTTGGGATACTATAGTAGGAGTCTTAGTAAAACATCTGTATTGTATATTGAATATCTGTATATAGGCCTTGCCCCGATAAGCCTTGGGTTTTTTTTGCTAGGCTGCAGCTGCGATGTCCTTAACTGGGCTGCAGCTGTAGCTAGTGAAGATAACTAGGATAAAAGGGGCTGGGCTTGACCAGTCGAGTTGAGCTGACAAGGAGCCCTGACAAAGAAGGAGCAACAAGCAGGAGAAGCAGTCAGAGCTGTGAAGAACTGCCCCCAAGAAGTATCACCGAGAAGGTACGAGACTTTAGAATGGGACTTTAAAAGTGCAACAACAAGATTACAACAGGATACCACGGTGAGCCAGAGTAAGTTGCACAGGAGAGGTGCATGCCCCTTTCTGTTGAGGTTTCCAGGCTGACTCCTGCCAGCCGGCGTCAAGCCTCCTCCTCTGCAGCTCACACCGCAATGAAGCATTGTCTCCAGGAAGGTCTTTTTGATGCCGAAAGCTTTTCACTGTCATTAGCAGAGGCCCAGGACAATAAGTTTTCTCTGCAGAGCCCCCTCAAGTGGGCAGACAGCCCCGAGGTACAGCGCTGTGACAGAGGCATTACACTCGGTTATAAGGTCCCTGTTTCCACATCTAGATTGTTGAGTGACCTTGCACTGGTGAGACAATTCCTGCCTTTATCAGCAAACTCTGTCCCTCTTGGCTCAACCCCTTTAGAGCCAAGAACAAAGTGCAAGTGGTTCTTCCTGACCCCAAAATGTACATTCCTCTCTCACCTTTTTTTGAAACATTTTATCTGTTAGATGTAGCTGAAAGAAGACAGCACCTGTGAATAGCTCCTCAGTCTTTCATCATGTATTACATACAAAAGAACATGAAGAGTTTGTACAAGGAATCTTAAAGGGTTTTCAGTGTTTTCCACAGGGAATTAATCATGAATTATTCTGGTAATATTTTATTCAGAGACTCCAGGAATTTAAGGGTTAAAGGGAAGTTAGAACATGTGTAAAATTGTCCATTCTCATTCAACTGAAGTTCTGGAGCTTGGTACTTGGCAGAGAATATATGAAGGAAAATTTTCACGGCACCCCAGCAGGTCAAATTTTATGCAGGAGCAGAGTGAACAATATGGAATTTTCTAAATCCATTTTCTATGTGCTTGGTAAGAAATGTTACTTTTGTTTTGTAATTTCTCTGTTAAGAAGCATTTGGAAAAATATCTACCACCACAAATAGAACACTTCGATTCCTATAGAAAAGGGAATGGAAAATGGTGTTTTGTCTGCTTGTCCACAGGTTGTTTTCTGAAATTCTGTGGTCTCAGCTCACTCCTTCTAGATGAGATTTGCTATAAACTGGAGGCTGCAAAATTTTATGGACAGTCAGGGAAGATTTTTGGGAAATTAGAGTACCTTAGTAAACATAATTTTACTGTCTACTGCTTGTTATAATATGCACCACAGCATTTAGTGCGCTTTAATGCTGATGTGTGTCTCTCAGTACTAGCTAATATTTAAACTTTGATTACTTCTTATGCAATCTAATTTATATTGCAGCAAAACTTCTGTCAGTGCTTGTGCTCATAACTCAACAGTGTGAAAGATGCAGCCCATTAATTTCCAAATAAAATGTAACAAATCTTGTCAGAATCAACACAGCTAACTAAAATGGTCATGAAGAGATCATCTTTGCAATGTGTAACATTTGCTCACTCTGGAAACCAAAGGAAGAAAATAATTACAAGTTACTAATGGCTTGGTATACTCTGTTCAATGCCCTGCCCAGATGTCTGTGTTTGTGCACTGTTATGAAAGATTCTGTTGTAAAATGAAAAGTATTTTCTTTTTGAAAATAAAATTTTGACAGTCTGGAAGATGCAATTTCTTTGTCTTCCTCCAGTTCAGTCTCCTGTGTTTGTGTGCCAAATATTTTAAACAGCATTTGGTAGGTGTGGATAAGAGATGGAGTTGAGCTTGAATTCATAATAAGTTTGAATCTGAAAATAGATTTTTTAAGGGAATTGAATTTTTTTTTCTAATCCAGAAATATGTCAAGGAAGAGTTGCTGGAAATTGTCAAGGCTTGCAGCAATAAAATGAGTGAAGATGAAAGTCTAAATCTATAATAGAAAATATTCTTTTAAGCAGTCAAATCTCTGAGAAAGGACAGTTCTAGTGTGGTACACGGTATGTAACCAGTATTTGCACCTCTAGCTCTCCTTCCCGTTAAGCAAAGTGTGTCCCAGTTCCTTACATCTACAGATTAGTTAGTGCAGTCTTGTGGAGAACAGATTACCTTCTCAAAGTCGGACACATCAGGTCCTCTCCTGATTCCCAGGCTCAGCCTGCTAGTGAGTTTCTCCATGGCCTTTTCCATGGAGAAGCTGCAGGTGTGGATACACACATCAACAAGTGCCTTGTGGAACAGGGCTCAAGCAGCCTCAAGTCTGCTGCAAAGGCCTGGCTTCTGCTTTGGGACTTCAGTTTGGGACAGAAATACACATATTTGTAATTCAACAGTTTAGAGTGCCTTGGTAAACAGAAATACACAGTCCATTGCTTGGTCTTTGAATATATTAAAACATTTCTCCTAAGGAAGATAACCTGATTCTGTTGTGAGGAGGAGCACCTCTCCAAGCAGAAAAATGCATTTTGCAGAATCAAGCAAACTGGGGGCAGGGGAGGAAGTATTCTCTGGGTTTTGCTGCATAGAAAGGAAGTTAAAAAACAGGTTCTACAACAATAGCAAAGTACAAAACTTTCTCTTGCTTCGACCAAGTCTTCAGTTTATCAGAGATTAAAGTGTATGTCGCTGCTGAGTACTCTGTCCTTGAATTTTTTTGCCCTCAGGCCAGTCTGACCTGTTCCCAGGAATGGCACAGACATCTTCAGGGGGTCTGGGAGCTGTGCTCATACATAAATAAGCTGATCTTTCGGATGTGAATCTCACAGCAACTACTGATTTCCTTTTATCTGAAAGTACACTGGAGAAAAAAAATGAAAACTTTTTCTTGTGGATTTGTTCTTCATTGTACTTTTATTATGTGTGAAGACACAGTTTCTATTTCAAAGGCATTAGAAGACAATTTTTATTTAACCCAGCAGTCTCTGGAGTGCAAAGCCTTCTCTTTATTTCCTTTCTGAAGATTTCTGAAGCCAAATTTGAGGCAGTGAATAAGAAAATTGTAGATGTGTTGATTTAATAAAAGTCTTTATCTTCTAATGATGCACTTCCAGATTTTTTTAACTCTGGATTTAACAAAGCAATTCAAGGAAGTGTTCTGGATAAAAGTTCCTAACAGGGATAGAAACAGGAATTTTTAAAGTCTGTCCTTCATTAGCTGGCATAAGCATTAGCATTCATAGCTGAGGTCTCATGGAGCCGTAAGTTCTCAGCTTTTCCCATGTAAGCTCTGACCTTCCAGGGCATCCTATGGACCACAGGATCCACAGCCAGAGAGAGATGGAAGTGAAGGAGCAACTCAGACCTCAGTGTTTTCTTATTGTGATGTCATTATTGAAGCCAATGTATGAAGACAGTGTATGAATAGCTGCAGCTTAGCAAACTTTCTGTTCAGTCAATTGCACACTGTGAGAAGTATATTAATTACGTGAATTTCCTTTTTATGGTCCCGTTAGTGATCTCAGATTGGTTGAAAATATATAGGACAACTAAAAAGCTTGCATTTGAAACATGCTAGAAAGTGATATAGCTTGTATGGAAGCAGAATTTAGAAGCAGCTGTGAGCACATTTCTTAGCTCAGACCACCTTGGGAATGAAATGCGTCAGAAGGTTTCAGCCCAAATAAATGTGAGACATTTAAAAATTCCAGTGAAAACAGCATGTGGTACTAGTAATTGAAACATGACATTGCCCTATCCCAAGTCCTGTGGCTAAATGCAAAGCAACTTGAATAACTCAAATTAAACAAATAACTCAAATTGACCAGTCCAGCAGGAGGGCTAGACTGTATGAACTCTTGCAGTCACCTGTAACCATGCTTTTAAAGACTGTGAAGGGTTTAGTAGCCTCTTGTGTTATTTGTGCCACAGAAAAATTTCCATAAATAAGACGCTTGCTAACAAGTAGGTAACTACTTGAAAGTGGAGCAGTGCCAAGGTCAGATTTGGAACTGTAGTTACTCAGTCCTTTGGGGGCTTTAAATCTTCACAAGCCTAGTAAGTCTGGGTTAAAAAAGTTATAATAAAAGTTATAAAAGTTAAAAAGTTATAATAAAAGTTATAATAATGCTGATGAAGGAAGGTACATAGGAATCAAGTGTGAGCACAGCTGATTTTTTTCTAGAAGATGCGGTGGGGCATTTTTTTGAGCTGCCACACTCAGAAAATGTATGAAATCTTGCAGGAGGGAGATACAGGCTCAAATACAACTACCTCAATAGAACTAACTATGTTAGTTCTATTGATGTTAAAACTTATTCAATCTATGCAAATAGAAAATAAAATCCTGCACCAATGTCCATCTAATGCTTAGGTTGACAGGAGTTCTATCTCTCTTGAGGAGCCAAAATGCTGCCAGGAAGAAGCTCAGGGTTTTGTGTCAGAGAATTTGCACTGACTATGCAGTAAGGAAATACAGATCTGCCCAGAAGATTTGCTTTTCTGACTGTTTTAACACCTGTGAAGTATTTTAAAGATAAAAGTCACAAATATTTGTTTTAGTTGTCATTTGTTGCCATGTCCAGCGCAACTAAAATTTCACAGTTGTGTTTTCTACCCAATGTGTCAGACCATGAGCAGAGTGTTTTGTAGTCTGTTGTAAGTCTTTGTTTTATTTCTGAATGATTTTTAGATTTTCTAGCACTTCTGAGCATTACACGTTTGCAATAACTTTCTTCCAGTGCACAGGTGAAGAGCAGAATTCAAAGGATTTAAAAGACCTACTGGCACTTAGATGTTGGTGGAGGCTGAGCTGGGTTGGCATGTGCTGTGATGGTACTTCTAACTCAGCAGATGGCAGTGCTGGGGACCGTATTTGTGCCTCCTAATGTCAGGCAGGACTCAGTTATTTTTCTGAGAGGTTATGTGCAGGTGTTGATGGGTGAGGCTAGCTGCTGCCTGAGGGGGGAGGACAAGGCGCACATCTGGTTCGTCTCTGCTTTGGTTGAGAATGCAATGACAGCTCTGTAAAGGCAAGTTTGTCCTGAGCCATAGAAGATTAACAACTGCACCTGCAAGGCAAGGATGGAAGAACTTGGTAGTTGCTGGCTTTTACAATTTAGGGCATCAGATGTGCCTTCCTTAAAGCTGAGGCAGGGGAGTTAAAAACCACAGGGTTTAAAATCAGGTTTGTGCTTTCCTTATTCACAGTTTCCTCCAGGAGAAGCTGTGAGTGACACATATAGGTGGCTCCCACCATTCTTTTTCAGTAGACTGAATGAGTGTGTATGTGTGTATTTGGGTTTTTTTAGCCATGCTGTCACAAGTGTTTCCTATGGTCCAGTCCCCTGCAATCACACCGTGGGTCCCGCTCTCAAACCCTGGCCAGACTCTCCCTGTGGGATCAGTACTGGTCGTGGTGGTGGGAAGGCTAAAAGTGGTTACAAAAACAGTGAAAATTGTGGAGAAGGTTTTCATGTCTCTTTCAAGCCCAGGGAGGCTGAACAGGGGACTCACATTTCTTTGCATCCCTGAAAGCTAGAAAGGGTACTTTTCCCCAGCGGAAAGGATTTTGGTAGAATTTAATGTTCACAGGAGGTGTAGATTAACGTGCATGAGTCATAGATATTTTCGGCTCTGGATGCAAGCAGAAGTACTATACTCAAGTATACATCCATCTCTCTGTACAGTGCAGCGGCAAAATTAAGCACAGAGAATACACTGAACTTCAAACATCTTGGCAAAATCACTTGTATTTTCTTGATTTTACCTTAAAGACTGTCTGCAATTTACAGTAGAGCCCTTTTCTATTCTAGACTGCAGCAGCAGGACTGATTTCTGGGTGTGAAAAGCGACAGTTTTTCTCAGTACCACTGCTGCAGAATGAGGAATATGTCAAAATTATCTTAAGTTGGGATGTTCTTTAAATACTTTTGCTTGGCTAAATAAGACTTTCTTATATCAGCAAGAAAGGGCTCCTAATCAGCGGAACAAACAGTTAGCATTCCTTAGTGAAGGGTATCTGGGAACCAAGCTGTAAGAACATAATAAATGAAAACGTTGTATGTCTATGAATGTTACTGAATAAACCTGGGAAATGCATCAAGGACCATGTATCCCTTAGAGGAGCTGCCTGTATTGTAACCCTGAAAGTCATGCCTCAAAGTCAGAATGACACAAGTCTTCCCTTGGGTATGTGTAGAAATTAGGATTACCTTGTTTAAATGGAAACTACTAACCAAGCATAATGAGTGGGCTGTACTTGGGAAGTTACTAACTTTGAACTTTGTGTATAAATAAAGCTGCAGAGGGTCCTAGCGATGTGCTTTATTTTGTGGAAAACCTCCCCGCACACAGCATAGATCTGAAAAAAGTAATCAATGTCTCTGTCAATGTGCAATTAGTGGCTTGTTGCACACCAGGTAGCAAATCCAATTTTGTGGGCAATACCACCATGCTTTTCCCCCTGCTCAGAAGGGCTCATGCAGTGGTGGAGAATTCATTTCACAGTGGTGTGAAACAGGTGGTTCCAGCAAAATAGGGAAGCTCTTCAGGGACATCTTCTGTTGTTCATCTCTCACAATGCATGTTTTTGAAAACTGTTGAGAAATTATACAAGACTTAGAAATAATGAAACCATTTTCCTGGAATATTTTGAATCTTCTAGGAAAGCATGACATCTGCAAGTGCTTCAGGCCTTTCACTATATAATGTTACTTAAAATGTAGGAAAACAGCTGGAAAACATTTTTATGAAATGCTGATGTGACATTAACAGAACTTTAGCAATACTGATTTTGCTACAATTTTTAAGCTGCGAATTTGTTGGGGAATTTAATGCTTCTAAAGGCCATTTACTATTTTTAAACACCATTAGTCACACTATTTTACCAGTAAAAGCCTTCCTTGCAGCTGATGATAATGTACTTTCTCTTCCCAACTTTAATGAGGGAAGGGTGAAGGGATCAGAGACAGGAGGCTGAACCATTATGTAATTCCTCTCCACAGCCTTGGCTATTGTAGCTTGTGTGCACAGATGGGAAGATGAGCTATGCTTGTTTTGTCTGGAGTGGCATCAAGTGTACCAGAATGCTGACAAATTTCAGAGGTGAGCTGGTTAAAGCTGCAATTTCTCTCCTATAGGGAAATTGTGACATTTTCACATATTTTTCACACCTATGAAAAGGGGAAATGACACATTTCTCTTACAGCTTATGAATTCACTTTTGAGTCAAGTTTCTCCTAGTTTCCAGCAGCCTGCCTGAAGAAAGCCCCAGAGCCCCTGTCAGGCAGATAGCTGAAAGGCTGTCTGGATGACTGGCATGTTCTCCCTAGCACCTGAAGGACCAGTTTTTCCGTGGAAAACTTGGGCTAAACCCTACCCTACACACTCAGAATTGGACACCGTGGCCCAAAGGCTGTGAGGGAGTTCTGGAGTAAGTGGCCCCATTGTCTCAAGCAGCCGCAACACTAACTGAGCTGTTGGTGAGATGTTTGATGTGGGTGCCAAGCAGCTTTTTCCAATGAAGTTAAGGACAGCAGTTCCTCAAAGAAAGCTTTGGACAGGGATTTCTGCTTCCCTCTTCTTATAGGGCTCAGACACCTCTTGCCACTATGGGAAGGAGGGCAGTGAGCTGGCATTTTTAGGTCTTCTTTAAGAACCCTTTCATTGTACTGATTTGCTGCCCAGGAAAATGTGAAAATGCAGAGATTTTTGACATTTCTGTTGATGTTTCAGGGATGTAGTCACAGGCTGTCACTTAAAATGTGAGGTGTTGTTCCCAAGTTGCATCTTGGTTCTTTGGTGCCCTTTCTGGGGCCAGGCACTGATCTAGATTTGGGCAGAGCTTGACTGCTGTCCCTGGCATGGGAACCTCTGATAGAAGCAGTCCATCCTTTTCCAGCCTCACTTTCACCAGTCCTGGCCCATCTGGAAAGAACTTGAATGTCTGCAGGCAGTAGCCAGAATCACTGAGAAATGCCATCCCTGCTGTTGCTTGTTGTACAGTCTTGTATTAGAGCTGTCTGTGACATTTATTTTGTTTATGAAGCAAAGACTCCTACACCCACTCCTGTTTTTGTTTGTTCATGTAAATTACAGCACTTTGCAACTTAATTGCTATGGGCTTTATGAAACAACATTAAGGACCATACTAATTGTGGGCTTGCTCCATTCCTATTTCTGAATAGATTTTGAAATTCTGTAATTGGATGTATTTAATTTTTTGTAACTTTATATAATGAAATTGTGGATTAATATGAAAGAAGCAGAAAAATTCTGGCTCTGCATCAATGCAGGGCTGTTTCTAGCAAAAGGTTTTGTGTTCTGGGAGTTTAGGCTGTTTTTCAGAACAGTGATTCTGGAAAATACTTAGGGGATTGGGATTTGATAATTGGAGAGAAGGGTTCTACAGAAATACCTGAGTTAACCCTCCCACAGGTAGGAGCTCTGGAACCTACCCAACCTTCCACCCTGTCAGAATGAAAGGTCAGGGGAAGTGGTTTTGCCATGAGGTGCAAGAATTCGTGGGACATGATCCATTCGGAAACATGAGGATTCAGATGGTGGGTCTGGATCACTGCAGGACAACATCCTAGGTATTGCTGTAATGGGCAGCAGAGGGCTGAATCTTAAGTTAGGAAATATTCTTTCAGAAAACTTATGCCTCTGCATTGACTTAGGATGGAGAACATCCATCAGTCATTGTTTTCTGTTTGTCTTTATGAGCCCAGATACTCATACAAAAACGATTAACAAATTTGGTGAAGACAGTCTTTCCACAGCTAGCTGGCCAAAGCTCCAGGCTGTGGATTTGACATTTATATCTGAGTTACCTATCAGGCCGCTTCACCCATTCTCTCACTGGCTCTATGAAGCTATGAAAATTGTATCATATTCAGCAGTTCAGTGAACCAGTCCTTGTTTTTGCTGATCCAGTCTTTCATGGTGCAGTTAAATCCATGAACATGAAGAGCAGCAGATGGGCCCAACAATTTGCAAAACATTCCTTTTGTGTGGTAAAATGTCTTTGTTATTTTTAACCCCATTTCATAGTTTCTCTTCTTCTTTCTATTTCATCTAATTCACCGTGTAAATGAAATGCTGTATTTGGTTTTCAGTGCCAGGTTTTAGTAGAGAGGAGGGTAGAGGAGGCAGCTGTAGGGGTGGTTGCTGTAAGAAGCTGCTGGAAGATTCTCCCATATTTGTCAGAGCCAATGCCAGATGGCTCCAAAACAGACCCACCACTGGCCAAGTGTGAGTCGATCAGAGATGGCAGTAATGACTCTGTGATAACATCTTTAAGAAGGGAAGAACTGGTGCAGACTGTGGTGGAGCATCTGTCCCCCCATAGCACATGGAGGTGCCTGGAGGTGCAGATACATCCTCAGCTGTGGCCAGGCCCCACACTGAAGCAGCTGAGTGCCTGAGAGGAGGCTGTGACCACCTGTGAATGAGGAGCCCGTGCTGGAGCAGACTTTCTGGCAGGATTTGTGACCTTCTCTGGAGCAGTTAACAAAGAACTGTAGCCCATGGGAAGGACTCAGGCTGAAGAATTTAACGGAGAACTGTCTCCTGTGGAAGGGACTCCATGCTGGAGCAGGGGAAGGATTAGTCTCCCTGAGCAGCGGCAGGAGCAGTGTGTGGTGAACTGACCATACCCCCCATTTCCATCTCCCTGTGAAGGCAGAGGTGGGAAGAAGAGAGGGGTTGGGGCAGTTATTGGTATTAGATATTTCTTTTACTTCTCATTATCTTGCTCTGATTTTGATTGGTAATAAATTCAATTAATTTCCTCAATTAAGTCAAGTTTGTTTTGCTGTGACCGGATTTGGAGAGTGATCTCTCCCTGTGCTTATTTCAACTCATGAACATTTTATTCATTGTCCTTCCTCTCCCCTGTCCTGTGATAGAGTAGCTTTAGTGGGTGTCTGGCATTTGGCCAGGGTCAAACCACCACAAACACATGATCACAATAAACAACAAATCTAACCTATACAAGAAATCAAACTTGCATCGTCCCCACTTGCCCCCCAGACAAAGAGGACTGGATGTTTGACTTAGAAAACAGGATTTTTATGTATATAAGTTAAGCTCTATAAACTGAACATCAAAATGTTAGGTAAAGGCTTGTCAGCTAGGCTTTTACCTTAAAGCAAAAAAGATTTCCACCTTCCAAATGTTTGCAGGATTATCTGCATGACTCACATTACAGCAGCATTATCAGCTCACCATACTACAACTAATATGTGTGGGATATAAGGATCCCTGGTTTATAGTGATATCTAGCTAAGGGCTATTCAACAATAGAGACAAATTTAAGAAGTAAAAAAAGTAATAAACAGATATATAGACAATCTTTAAAAAGCTGACCAGAGCTGTTAGGTCAGGTCTTTGCAGGAACTAAGTGTAGCCTCAGAGATGTTTAACTGGAAATATTTCCAGTTAATGAAAAAGGGGAAAAAAGATTGTCTTTGGTCTCCTGGGAATAAGTAAATTTATTAGGAGATATTTGAATGGACTTGTACAACTACACAAACCTTCCATGGGATTTCTTAAGGGGATTATGGAAATGTGTGGGAATTATCCTCAACTTTTTCTCCAGGCATGTGGTCTTGTTACCTTCTTGGATGCATCACTGTCAGTGAGACAAAACCTCAGCATGCTCCGGGGTTTTCTACTGGCCTGTTATGCATTTGCAGATGTGTGAGGGACAGATGTGTGGTCCACATTGTGTCAGACAGTAACAAATTATTCCTGCCTAACCAAAAGGATAAACCTGTTCATGGTATTACATTATCAGAGTGGTGAGCTGAATAAGTTTCTGTGTTCTTGTGGTTACAGATGACAACAGCTGACTGCTTAAGTATTTTTTCTTTGTAAGGTCATCTATGTTTTGAGGTTTGCCTCTGGCATTGGGACAACTGGTCTTTTTCCAAGAGTGGATATTTGCCCACTGATGAATATAAACACAGGCAATGTTCTGTACTTCACTCTAAAAGGATTTCATTTTGACTAGTTTGGTTTCCCGTGATTGTGAGGAAAGTTTGGTTCTTCCTTGATCATCAAGAATTGAGAACTTCTGAAAATTTGTTTTGGTCTGATGTTGGAATTCATTCTTTTCCTAGTTTAGAATGGAAAGTCAGTTGGAAATTATTATTATGAGCCTGTTGTAAGCTGTGCATCAGCATGAGGTGAAATCTCTGTGTGTCTCATCCTTCTTCTCCTGCACTTAATTCTTAGGTGAAGTGGCGTTAAAACAACTGGCTTTTCTTTTGCTTTTGGAGGAGCACAGGTTTACCTGCCCACTGGATTGGTCCTGTGAACTTCAGTGACAATGAGCCTAGAAGAAAATCACTCAGAATATTTTCTCAAGGTAGAAAAACTCCAGCCTGCTTTTAACCTAAGTCCAAGGTTTCCTGTTCTTTAGAAATGGATTTTAGTTTGGTTCAGTTGTGCAGGCCTTTCCTGTGAGTCTCTTTTTGAGTTCTTATCTCTGACAATGCACGTCACTAGTATATCCTTGCCTCAGTGAAGGCCCACCCTCTGGTGGGCTGCACCACTGAAGCATAAGCTGCTGAATTTAATGTGCAATTGCAGGAGAAAAGATTCTAGCTATGTCACTATTCAAAGGATTTTCTCTTCACCCTGCAGGACATGAATTTTGTGGCCAAATTGAGAACCCATTAAGAGATTTTTAAGCATGGCTTGAGGTATTTCTGCCTGTCTGCAGTGGTCAGTACTTTCAGCTTTCTGGCTAGATTGACTCTGAGACTTTCTCTTCTCTGCCTACCTTTATGTCCCCTCAGTGTTCACTGCGGAGATGTGGACACAGATGAGCTCGGATTTGCAACCTAGCTGGCTGCACTAGTTCTGTGAGGGAAGAACAAAAATTAGTCTGATTAATGAAGAAGTGTGGTGGGAGAGGTTCTTAGAAATGCTGTTTGTGATGAAGTTTGAAAGTACGAGCAAAGGTCTTCATGGCAAGAGTAAGTCTGGTCACTGCAGGAGTGTTTAAAAATATTCAAATCTGAATTGCTATCTTTCCTAAATTTCAGTGGAGGTGTGTCCATAAGCCACGATCTATCTCCTGCTTAGAAGAACCAGGATGTATCACTGGCAGTCAAAGAAGATGAGGAAATTCCTGAGCAACAGTCAAGCAGCAATAAGGAGGTATTTTCCCAGTGTGTTCAATCCACAGTGTAAGTGCTCTCTCTCTCTTGAGGATAACTAATGTAAAAAATGAGCACTCTTCATAGGGAAGCTGTCCCTTTTTGGGTAAAGTCCTCTGTGGATCCTAAGACTGTATTCCAAGAGACAGGAAGTAAGTGTCGCTGTGGGACAAGGAGCTTTTGCAAAGCATGTGTAACGCTTCCAGATGAACAGGAGTGCAGGTCCCTGAAGAGAAAAGCTGCTCCACACGCAAGGGAGAAGTACTTGCCTCGGTGCACCTTGGTGAAGCTGGAGGGTTGCTGGGCTCTGGCAACACAAATGCATTCAGTGCGAGTTGTGTATCTAGCCTTGCTCCTCCCTGTGTCCTGGAGGCACAGAGAGCTGTGATGCTCTCAGCAAGCACTGGCCAGAGCAGGGCACTGAAGGCTCAGACATGCCTCGGTTAGTTCTGCCTGCTGTGCCCACCTGACTGTCCAGCTGACTGGCTCTGCAGTGGCAGTGGGTTTCAGTTTGCAAGAGTTAGTGACTGCACGCTCTTCCTGAATGCTGTGTCTCTTTCTCAAGAAAGATATTTTGCATTTGCCTCCAGATAGTTTTGTAGTAAGATCTAAACAGTAACTCTGGGTCTCTCCAGGATAGAGAGAGAAGTAGTTCTAATCAGTTTCAGACCACGTGTCATGTCTCCCGTGATCATTGTGGTCTCCTTACAGTACTGCATGGGATGTTTTCCTCATACACAATTCCTGACTTTTGCAATTGCACGTAGCTAGGGCAATACCACTGCAGAACTGTGAAGAACAAATTGGGCAGGAAAAGGGAAAATAGACATCTACAGTGACAAACTTTATTCCTGCATGTTAATTAAGTGTTGATACAGTTGTTGACTCATGTTAATAAAGTCAACAGTCCCATGTTAATAAAATAAGTAATTTAATATTTATGAAGTCAAGGGTAAGTTCCAAGAACAAGTAGTGTGTAAGACCTCTGGAAAAGCTGTACATTTGTAAAGAAGAAGGAAGGATTTGTTTTCACTTTACTGCCTGGTTGACTGACATATCCAAATCATCTTGTTATTAGCAAGGGCTGCCTGATTTGTTGAACTGAGACCTGAGGAGAAGCAGTTTATAAATAAAACAGTGGAAATGCACACCAGAAAATAAGATCGTAAATCTCTTGTCATTAAGTGAGATGAAAAATAGGTTGGATGTGGAGGAATTTGCATACATATCTCTTGTTGAAATAGATATCTGATCCAAATTACAGTATGACCTGTGGAAACCTCTGCAGCAAATGACAGATCTACAGATGTAGCTCTTGGTTATGGCTATTTTGCATTCAGTGCCTGGACTCTGTTCACAGATAATGTGTTATTCTTGGCATTTCACCAGTTTTCTGACTTTATATTGCATTAGTTAGGCAACCTGAACGGTTATACAATATAATCAAGCGCTAAAATTTAGCAGTTGAGTAATAATTTTAATATGAGAACCCCACTCTAATTTCTTATAGCTTTATTTTATTTTAATTCCTTTGAATAATAAAGAGATGAAACACAGGTCTCTAGGCTAGCTTTTTGATTTAAAAAGCCAGTCTGATAAATGACAGTGCATATTTAATTCTCACAATAATTTTTTTTCAAATGCCTTTAAATAATTTTTGTTCTACTGTTTGGAGGATTCTCTGTTTTGTTCACTGAGTCCGATTCTCAGTAAGAAACCAATTGTTTTGAATGGAAAAGTATCCAGAAAACTTTTCATTTATATAGTGAAAAAAACCCAAAAACCCCCAGTGAATTAACCTCCTTTCATATTCCCACTCTTAGCTATCTGAGAGCCACAAATTGATTGTTTTGCTTGTTCTTATGTCAAAGTTCACATACAGGGGATGAACTAGTGGTCGTCAGCAGCAGCTTCTCTCTAAAAGGTATGGAGCCGCCAACAGAGATTTTTGAACTCAGTAAGACTTCTGGAGGACCTAAAAACCAGGGTTTGTCTGCGGTGGGCAAAAGTATCCCAGTGAGAAACCACAACCAGGCTGCAGAGGGACAGGCAGTTTTAAACAGAACACCCCAGGGGTGTACATTCATAGTCTAGGCAAGGTGATACCTGTCAGAAAAAAACTGTGTCCCCCAGGTTTGTATGAATTTTATTTCTAAGAGGTCAGAAAACACAACAATGCTAAGAGATGATCCTTGAGCTGATGCTAGAGAATATATCTTTGGCACTTTCTGAACACCTTCAGACCAACATTGTTTGGCTGGGTGCTCTTGCCTACTGAATCATTCTTATTTCCCCTTTGAGTACTTGTAATTTACATTTGCTGCTGCAGCCCTGTAACTTGGGAAGGTTAGGAGTAATTTCAAGCCTGTCAGTATACCTGGGCAATTTAGGTAACCTTAGTAAAATGTTTCTCGATCCAAAACTGTTATCCCTGATCAGGTATAGCAGCCTGTGGGAGAAAACTCTTCTAAAACCCAAGAAGTTTCTTGTGCATGGTTGGAAACTCTTCTGCTTGTCTCATTTAAATTACTCTAGTGCAGACAATCTGATTATCCAAGGATGAGGCCTGATCAGAATTTTATTAGCTTTACTTGCCCATATTAATTTTGATATCTGCATCTCACCCACATCCAGACCCCTCCCTTCCAGCATTACAAATTTTACTTCTTCAGAAACAAATGAGATGGTAACAAAGGTGGACCCAAGGAAGTTATTGAAGGGAGAGATGAGATAAGAATCAGATTATGCTTCCTTTGTTTAATTCAGTATTCTGGAAAATCTATTTATTTTTATTTAAATGCGGATTCCATTGAGCAGTTCTGCTGCTGCAAGTATTTAGTCATATTTTCCCTTTGCTGTCTTCAGGTTGACCATGCAGTGAAACAAAGAGCACTCATCAGACTCTAAGGAGGACATTGTAAATCAGAAATCCACTATGACAGGAAATATAACAAGACTAATAACCCTTGGGCTGATTGTTTCCTTTCCTGAAATAAATGGTAGATTTTTTTCAGGGAACTGTATGTGGGTTTAATAATGATGTGGATATTATGCTGAACTAGAAGTGAGACAGTGAAGTGGTCCTGACTGCAAACAAGTATGCAGAAATAAAGGCTCTGGAGGAACCATGAAATAGAGAATACAGAGGAAAATGTGACCACAGGTGAAAATCTCTCAATACTTTCAAGACACTGATGGGAAAACAAGAAAAATTTTAAAAAGTGCAGAGCAACTCTGTACACTGTGAATCAAAATGAAGGTGGTCTGCATTAAACTACTGAGTGCATGCAGCTGGACTCTGCACCCACTTTGCACATTCATAATGAGCAAGGAGAGAGAGGGGCTGGGAATCAGTTCTCATGTGACTTCTGAATTAGTGCTGAATTGGGCAACCCCTTTCTCTTAATGTAACTATTCCTTATCCTACACTTGGAGAAAATGGGGAATTTAACATTAGACAACTTGGGATGTGTGTGTGGGGTTCAGTCTCCTCAGGAAGATGACAGGCACAAGCACCTACTGAATAAGTCATGCAATAGACTGCTAATGGCAAGTGATAATTTTATACCTAGAGCACAAGGAATTTCAAAGCCTTGAACATGACTGGGCCCTGCTTTGGGTAGGAAAGAGAAGCCATAATATTAAACAGAGGAGATAAGCAAGAGCTGGGGAAGAGATAAATTTTGCCCTTTTATCTGAAATTAGTTTTGAGTCAAAAGAAAGCTCAGGGCTGAACTGAGTTGTGCTGTATTTGCATGGCAAGATTTTGGCAGTGTAGAGACGACACTGTGAGCAGCTGCTGGAAGTTTCCTCCATGTCCAACAGAGTCAATGCCAGATGGCTCCAGGACAGACCTGCTGCTGGCCAGGGCCAAGCCGATCACAGATGGTAGTAATGACCCGGTAACATATTTTAGAAGGGGAAAAATATTGCACAGATGTAATTGTGCTCAGAGAAGTGAGGAGTGCAAAGTGAAAGGAAGAGCTGTGCAGACCAAGGTCAGTGGAGAATGGCGGGGGTGGAATGTACTCCAAGTGCCTGGGAAAAAATTCTCCTTCTGCCTATTGTGAGGACCATAGTGAAGCATTTCTCTCCCTTCTTCCTGTGGAGATCCCTGGGGGATGCAGAGCTCCACCTGCAACCCATGGAGGAACTCCACACTGGAGCAGGTGGATGCCTAAAAGGAGACTGTAACCCGGTGGGAAGCTCCTGGAGCAGGCTCCTGTCTGCAGACCCACGGAGAGAGGTGACCATGCTGAAGCAGTTTTCCTGGTCGGACTTGTGATCCTGTTGGGGAACTGTCCTGCTGTCAGCCAGGACTGAGTTAACTTTTTGCAGTGTGTGTGGAGAGGAAAAGCCTGAAGCCATGTGGGCATGTGTTGATTGTTATTCTATACCGCTTCAAGTCACAGCCAGAGGTGGAGGTGAAGGACTTTTGGGAAGGAAAGTGTGGCTTGCAATCCAAAAACCCAAAAAGGGTGGGAGGGTAGGGAACCTGGCTGCCGTTTTTTTTGAGTGTCTCATGCTTGGTGAGTATTTTTAATGTGTATCAGCTTCTATCTGTACTGGTCCTATTTTTTTTTCTTACTTCATTACTGTTTGTAAGGGAATTGTTCTTATCTCAACCAGTGACCTGTGCCTTTTGTACCTCCAATTCTCCTCCCCAGCCGCCCACAGTGGGGGCAGAAGAAAGGTGAGGGGAAGTCAGTGAGCAGTTGTGTGGTTTGGAAAGTCTCAGTGGGAGAACTGAACTGGGGAGTACCACCCCTAAACCACGACAGGCACCCACACTGGAGCAGGCTGTGCCTGGAGGATTTCACCTTGTGGAAAGGAACATAGGTTGGAGCAGTTAATGAAGAACTGTTTCTCATGGTATGGATTGACCTTGGAGAAGTTCATGGGGAATGGTCTCCCGTGGGAGGGACCCTATGCTGGAGCGGGTGAATGGCTCCTCTTCCTGCGCAGCAAAATGTGTGATGGCCTGACCACAACCCCCATTCCCTGTCTCCCTGTACCCCTGGGAGAGGAAGCAGACCCCAGGGAAAAGGGAGGAGTAGGGGAGAGATGATTTTAAAGATTTGTTTTACTCATTATCCTGTTCTGATTTCATTGGTAATAAATTCAACTAATATCCCCAAGTTCAGTCTGTTTTGCCCGTGATAGTATTCAGTAGTGATCTCTCCCTGCCCTTATCTAAACTCATGAACCTTTCATTTTACTTTCTCTCCCCAGGCCACTCGGGAAAAAGAGTGATAGAGCGGCTTTGGTGATACCTGGCATCCGACCAGGGTAAACTACCACATGAGTAATGGAAAACCTGCTCTAAAATTTAGCTTTTTTGCTCTCAGAAAAAAGAACTGTCTCACTCTGTCCAAGCAGTGAATTTAATTCTCCAGGAGGACCTCTGCAAGTGGACTCCCTACTGACAGAAAGAAGGAAGCAGAGAGAATCTAGCACAAGTTTTTGCAGAGAGCGCTGCCTTAGCTGTGTGCTACCTGCACAATCTCTTTTTATCTCTTTCCTGGTTCAACAGCATTTTTCAGTCAGGCCCATTTTGCAGTACATTGTTATATCATTGGTAGTTATAACAGGTACTTTCAGAGAACTGTTTGCTGGGCTGGCTGTTGAAAATCACGTCTACCAATACCCATGTATTCTGCTCCTACCTCTCCAGTCTTGGTATGAGTGCCCCCCTTCTACCTTCTCAGCTTTAGACTTGCAAATTTCTGCTTTGCACACCAATAGCAGATAATTCCACCCCTTTTCCACCTGTCCCCAGTTCTTTTTCTTAGGCAGCCCACCTTCAGCATTGTGGCCCATTTATACCCTCCAGCATGGCAGCTGTGTGGCTGGAGGGAGGCTGGCCTCTGACTGATTGCACTTCATTTCTCTTGAGAGAGTGAAACAACTTTAGTTGTCCCAAGGATCATCCTTGCATAAAGAAGCTACAACATCTTTGCAGGGACTGAGATTTTTGCTGCTGCAGATCAGTACGAGTTAAAAACATGCATGTGTGCGTTACCGACCTCCTTGGCAAGATAGTAATCTTGTCCTAATTGTAAGGTTTCATGCCTGTGAGCATGGCTGCAGGAAATAAAGTATCATTGTATGTTCTAAAACAAAAGTACCCTGGTAAACTTAGTCTGGAGAAAACACAAGACACTAGTTTATAATTAGCAGGTAAAAGAAATATGGAAAATATGTCTGTTACACTGCAAAGGTTTGTGAAGACAAACATTTGAGTACCAGAAAGTTGATGTTTGGACTTGCTTTGCTTTTAGAGAATCAATCTGTAAATTACAGACAACAAACTGACCCCTGGAGTTCTGAGAGGCTCGACTCAGAGGGAGGTGCTGGGCGCAGATCATTGTGGTCCAGATCCAAGGGTCTCACCTAGGATCACTATTTGTGGGGAAGCAAGAGAGTGGGCTTGAGTCAAAGTAATTTTCCTTCCTGTCTGAAATTCAGATTGATAACTTTCTTTGAAATTTTGATGATGATGAAATTATTATTCTTCTTTGGTTGTTATTTAAGCAGGAGATGAAAGTTTCCAATGGTATTTGTAAAAAAACAGGTGTTCATTAAATAGCATCAGTTCCTGGGGGCAGACTGGGCTTCTGATAAGCTCAAGAGAAGCTGAGTCCAGGTGCTGTTCATCAGGGCTGGGGCCTTACCAGCATTTCTGAGATTGCAGTGTGACTCCAGCTGTGAGATGGGGAGAGAGGATGCATCACCATGGCTATAAAACAGCTTCAGGCTGAGTAGAGGAGGATCTGGCTCTTCTGTTTCACTTGACAAATATATGCATCACCTTCTTACAGCCTGAGTAAAATGCAGAAAGTTTCCTTCCTGCAGTGACTGCTTCTCTGTCTGCATTCATGAGCAAATGCTTTTGGCATTTGCTCTGCTTGGTGGGCAGGCAGAGGATTGCTCCTGTTGCTGGCTGAGAAGCCTGAATGGTCATGAACTGTAAGTGAGCTAAAATGTTTGCTTACAACAGATCTGTGAACCTGTGCCCAGCAAGAGAGATATATTCTGTTTCTTGGCATAGTGAATGGGAGTTTCTGTGAATGGTCTTTTAGCAGATGTCCAACGTTGTGGCACTTGCTGTTCAGAGTTATTTCAGTGCTGATTCAGTACTATCAGGGTCCCAGTTTAGATGCTGAAAATTACTTTAAAATGCTAAATCTCTGACTACCAGAAGAACTTCTCTGACCCACTGTTTTGTAACATAATTAATGTACTCTTGATGTGACAGCAACTGAGTCACGTACTTCCCAGGTGGAACTTTGATTATTTTGGCTATTTCTAATACATCCTAGGCAATCCCCACAAGTTCAAGTGTCCTGCTTCGTGTAGCATATGCATGCTGTTGAGTGCATGCCATGTTTCTGCTGTGGTTGTACAGCCTGAGAGTGAACTTTCTGCCTAGGCAGGAGCGACATATGGGAGGTGGCATTGGGATGAGTGAAGTGCCAAGGGAAAGAATAAAGCAGACAGACTGGAGAAGAAATAACCAGGAGGAGGAGGGCAGAGCAGCAGAGGCAGTTGGAGTAGCTGGGAGATTTGGTACAAAAGAGTTCCCTCTTCCCTTCTCCCTCACAAAAGGAAGAGGTTGATGGAGCCTTCCTGAAAACTGCTTGGAAGCAAAGCCAAACTCTGTAAGGGTACTGGAGGGCAAGCCAAGTTGTGGAGAAGCCTGATATTCAGAAAATGTGTATAAATAGCTTGGGGATAGTCCTGTAGAACACAGTAGAACTGTCTTTAGGACTTGAGAACAGACCTGAATGCCAAAGGAGGAGGAGAAATGCATTTCCTATGCAGTCAGTGGAAGAAGAAATGAAGGCAGAGGGAGAGAATAGGGGTCCTACATCAAGAAAGGTCAAGAGAGAGAGAGCAAGACCTGTGCAAAGCATGTGGACAGTGTTGCCCTGCTCTTGGGAAGCACTGGCTGAAGATCAAAGAAAGCTGGTGAGGTTGCAGAAGGACAGGGACTGATGAGGAATCCTTGTGTGAAGTAACAAGTCTGAAGATCCTGAAGGCAAATCTCTGGTGAGAGGGACTAACACAGTCCTACCTATCTAAGAGTACTTGCAACAATCTTGAAAAGGAAATGTGTCACCAAACACTGTGACTTGTGCCAATGTTTGCCATTAGCTGGGCTGCCGTCACGAAGGACAGGCGAAGGGTGCTGTGTCCATAATGGCGCTGCTATGTTTTGATGAAGCATCAGATACTTGAGGGATGTCCTTTTGGATGACATGATGACAGATCTGCTCTGCAGCAATTCCCCAGATAATTCCTGGAGTGCAGGCCAGGGGCCTCAAGAGGACTTCAAAAGGTAACAAAGGCTCACTGCCACCTGATTCCTTTCATTTTTCTTATGCTTTGAAGAATGCCCCTGGTAACTGTTGACAGCACAAGCAAAGGCTGCTCTAGCTGATTCCTGGCCAGGCCATTCAGCTTACATGGATGTGTGAGCCACAGCAGTGCAGGACTTATGGCTCCAAGTGCCAGGGGAAAGGGTCAGGTGAGGAATCACTCTAGGGCAGCATACCTGTCCAACCAAAATGCTGAGGGTGAGTCCAGGGAAGATGGAAAATCAATATTGAGTGGAAGGTAAAAAGCTCATCTGTTTTCATTTTCAAATTTTTTGCGCAAGAGGGGCGTTATGATACATCTGAGTTTTTGTTTAGTAAGCTGTGTTTAGTAGGTCATCAAAGCTACCACAGAGATGATAGGGGGTCCAAGTGCTTATAATAACACAAAATTGAAAATTTGAATCTGGGTTTTTTTCCCCCCTATTTGTGTCTCCTTGTCAGTTTAAAGAATAATTCATTAAGCTCTGGATTGTTCTCCTTCTAAAGAGAAAATGACCTAAATTTTGGATGTTGCAAAAAAAGTTAGTTACAGCTTTGGAAGCAAAATAAAAAATAAAACCAAAAAACTTCAACACTACATATACATAAAATCTGTCATGGTTTAACCCCAGGTGGCAACTAAGCACCACATAGCCACTGACTCACTGTCACCACAGTGGGGATGGGGAAAATAATCGAAAGAGTGGAAGTAAGAAAATTCCTGGGTTGAGATAAAGACAGTTTATTAGGGAAAGCAAAAGCCCCATACACACAAGAAAAGCAAAAGAATGAATTAATTTTCCACTTCCCACCATCAGGCAGGTGTTCAACCATCTCCAAGAAAGCAGGTCTCTATCACTTGCAGTGGTTATTTGGGAAGAAAAATGCCATCACTTTGAATGTCCCCTCTTCTCCCAGCTTTATATGTTGAGCATGATGTTCCATGGTATGGAATACCACTTCGGTAAGTTCAGATCAGGTGTCCTGGCTGTCTTCCCTCCCAGCCTCTTGTGTGCCTGCTCGCTCTTGGGAGAGCACAGGAGGGAAGCGTCCTTGACTTAGAGTAAGCCCTGCTTACTTACTTGCTGCTAAGATATCAGTGTGTTATCAACATTGTTCTCATACAAAACCCAAAATACAGCACTGTACCAGCTACTGAGAAAACCAACTCTATCCCAGTTGAAATAATGTCTAAATTTTTCTTAAGGTGCAAAATAAGTATAGTAGTGAAGTTCAAACCCCAACAAAGCTCATTTTGTAGGGATGACTAAGCATTACTTGTTAGTTACACATCCCCAAGAAAATATTCTTTGTCCACAAAAGAACTGGATCTTTTTTTCTGAGATGCAGGAATGTGGCAATTTTCAAGTGAACCATGCATTTCTTCTTCCTGTCTGTTTTTCATACCACTTCTGATATCCCAGAGATGGTGTTAACACTTCCCAGTTCAATGCTTCTGTGAATTTAAATAGCACACAGCTGACCCTGATCTTCTAGCTCATTAATAAAATGCTAGAAGATACCTGACCTATAATCTAGTTCTTTTGAGAAATATTACTGCTTGACTTAATTCACTGCTGTTCAACACTGCCCTTTGTACGCTAAATCCCTTCATGCTGCTGAAATTTATGCAACAGCATTGACAGCTGAGATGATCTGAGTTAACATTCTTGGGTAAGAGTGTTACAGTTTTTGTTTTCAAAACCAGGAAGAAGCTTTGTCCCTGAAGTCCACCTCTAGAGAGAATACATGAGAACTGATGTAGTAGCTATATAGCTGTTAATGGATTAGCTATTTGTATTGAACTATGGAGGTCCTACACTTCAAGTTATAGCTAACTGTTAGCAAAAGAGTGACCAGCATCATTGTTTCTTAAAAATTTCTATGTGTTTGGAAGTCATTAAAAAAAATCCATCTGACTTATGTGAGCTTGGTGTTGGATTCTTTGCAGTTCAGGCCTCTCGTACTGTGTTTGCACAATTAATGGTTGTGGTGGTCTGTGATTGTTTCCCAGCGAGGCCCTAAATGCCATGTAAGTAATCAATACAAGCCCATGTATCTTGTTCATGTATCTTTTGCCAGCTTATTACAGAACTCCTATACCCATCTGGATGGTGGAAATAATGTTGGATCTTTTTTACTCCCTTGCATCCCCATGGAGCTTCAGAGAAGTAGATGATGCATAACTCAATCCACATTCAATCTCTGAGTCCCCCTCAAGTGCGATTGTTGGCTAGCTCTTTCTGCCAGGGCATCAAGAGAAGCTGCTATCTGAATGCTCTGAAAGGAGTTTTGTCATCCATTTGTTTACAGATGCTAGTCTGTTTTTAACTTGGCAGCCTCAAATCAGTCTGGAGCCATAGAAATTCTGCTCGTAATTTTTGGCTTGAGATAGGTGTAGATGCACTGTGCAACATGCCACAGTCAGCAGTCACATTGGCATCTTTACCAGCGCAGAGAAGAAAAGAAATCAGCCCATGAGTCTGAATTTAGATATTCAGGGGAAAGAAAGGCAGGAAATTATGAATATTTGCTTCTAATTTGAAGACTGATTTAGAGAAGAACAGATGTAGGAAATTAATCAGAGGCCCAGGGATGAACACTGTTTAATATTCACTCTGTTGTCCTCAGGACTAGCTACATGCATTCTGAAGCTGGAGTCTGAAGAGCTTTTATGAAGCAGCTTCTGGAGAAGGGTAGCATGCCAGGACAGAACAGGGCTTCAAAGTAGAATGGCATTTGATGAAAGAAGATCCCCTCTATTCTCTCAGAGGTTGTGTAGTTATGGCTTGCTAAATGAAGCCATTATATAATAGATTTGATCTCTAGCCCCCTGGAAGGGGATGAAACTGTCTGGTGCCAGGTGACCACTAATGTTTCTAGCCGAGTGACCCTGTGGTTCTGTCCTAGCCCTGAGCCATAACCTCTCAGCTGGCCTGCTGCTCCAGCAGCTGTGTGGCACATGGTGGTCCCAGCTCATTTCCTTTCATCTCTTCAGATGAGGGATTTTTGTCATTGCCTTGCCCAGCAGTCAAGCACTGAGGACATTTTTCACCTTCGTGTTATTTTTCCTGAGGTTTCCTGGATGTGATATAAAGACTGGGAAGGGGAGCAGAAGCTGGCTTTGTCCTTCAGTTGGCCAGCATGGGGTGAGGTGATATATGGATGCCAGGCTCTTCTTCATCCATTTGTCTTCAGCAGATGGCTGAGGCTATGAGAAAGGACTGGATGAAAGTATAGGGGATGACACAATTTTCTCTGTTGAGCAGAGTAAGAGGAGAGAGACCTTTTTCATGAGTCTCTAGTAAAGCCATCTCTCACCTATTGCTTCCTGGGAGTAAGGGAAACAGTGGAGATGTTGACTGGATTAGTAGGAAGCTTATTAGTTTGTGCTAAAGAATCTCTTGCTGCAACTTTTTTGCCACTTTTGCTTGTGTCAGCTGAAATACACCATCCTGGTCTTGTTTATTTCACAGGGCACAGGGATTTAGAAACTCTGCTTCCCATTTAGGCATTATAAAGCTTTCATTATCATGAATCATCAAGTGTCCCAAATGTATAGGACATTAGCCAGCATCTCCTCTGTGCATAACTATTTCCCATGCCACTCTAGCTTTCTTATATTTTTTTTTGTGTTCAGCCAAGAACTTTTCACCAAAGGGCTTATATTTATTTCTGTTGGAACTAGAGCTTCAAACACTCTTGGTTTTGTTTTAATCTCAAAAAAGCAATTGTGCTTGCCTGATACTGCACCTGCATTATTTCTATTAATAATAAATATATGCCATTTAAACAGGAGCTTTTTACGTGCTAAGTGCTTCATAAACAATTTCAAAAACCAGTGTTAAAAGTGTATAAATGTTGCATGGCTGGGCACTTTAAAGCTGGGGAATGCTAATGTGAACCTGGCTACCATGGCTATGTGCTTTGTGCATAATTATTATTTATTAATTCTTGGCTTATTCAAGTCCCCAGAAGTTCCTGTTGTAGGAGGAGGACTTCAATGAGCTAGAAATACACAGAGAGTGGAACCAGGGACATGTGGCCTAGGAAGAGTACAGGGACACTGTACAGATTTGCAGGGATAGGATCAGCAAAGCTGAGACACAAATGGAACAGAATTTGGCAAGGGGTGTAAAGAATAAGAAAAAGCAACTTCCTATGAGGTAGAAAAGAAAGGCCCAGAGGTAAATGGCCCCTGATAAATGAGAAGGGAGAAGAGGTGTCAGGGGATCTGGAGAAGGCAGAGATACTCAGTGAGTTCTTTGCCCCAGTCTTCACTGGCAGTCAGGAGTCCCCCTTCTCTCAACTCCTGGAACCTCCAGGTGGGGGTTGAGGAAATTAATTCCCTTCCAGTGTAAGCAAAGAGCAGCTTCAAAACCACCTGATGAAACTGAATAGGCACAATTCTATGGGGTCTGACAACATACATCACAAGGTCCTGAGGAAACTGATGATATTGCTACCAAAGCATTCTACACTGTATTTGAAAGGTCACAGTGGTCAGGTGAAGTCCCTGGTGACTGGAAAAAGGGAAATACCACTGTTAGTTTAGAAAGGGGAGAAGGGAAGATCCAGGGAACTACAGACCAGTAAGCCTCACCTCTGTGCCTGGGAAAATGATGGAGCAGATCCTCATGGAATCGATGTCAATACACATGCAAGACTAGGGGGTGATCTGAGACACCCAGCATAGCTTTCTTTACTCAGGGCAAATCATGCCTGACCAATCTGGAGACATTTTGTGATGGAATAATGGCAATGGTCAACAAGAAAAGACTGATGGATGTCACCTACCTAGACTTCTGTAAGGTTTCTGATATGGTCCCATACCACATCCTGATGTCCAGACTGGAGAGACGTGGATTTAACAGATGGACTCTTCAGGGGATAAGGAATTGGCAGGATGGATGCCACCAGAGCGTTGTGCTCTCTGTCCAGGTGGAAGCCGTGACAAGTGATGTCCGTCAGGGCTGGGGCTGGTGCTCTGCAGTGTCCTCACCAATGGCACAGACAGTGGGATTGAGGGCATCCCCAGCAGGTTTGGAGATGACACAAAGCTGAGCAGCGCAGCTGACACAACAAAGGATGGGATGTGTTCCAGAGGGGCCTGGATAACCTTGAGACTTTGGCCAATGAACTTCATGAAGTCAACAAGTGCCAGTGCCAGGTGCTGCACCTGGGTTGGGGCAATCCCAGATGTAAATACAGACTGGGAGATGGGCTCACTGAGCACAGACCTGCAGAGAAGGCCTTGGGGGTTCTTGTGGCTGAGGGGTTGGGATATGATCTGGCCATGAGCTCTTGCAGCCCACAGGCTCAACCTTATCTAGGCTGCACCAAGCAGTGTGGCTAGCAGGGCGAGGGAGGGGATTCTACCACGCTCTATTCTGGTGTCATGAGACCCCACCTTGGGACTGCATCCAGCTCTGGGGTTAGGATCAGAAAAACATGGGCCTCTTGGAGCAGAGGAGATCCCTGAAGATGATTACAGGGATAGAGCATCTCTTCAATGAAGACAGGCTCAGGGAGTTGGCATTGTTTCAGCCTGGAGAAGATTTGGGGAGGGTTGACCTCATTGTGGCCTTCCAAAATTTAAATGGGGCTAAAAAAAAGTGGATTAATATTTCATAAGGTAGTAACAGGACAAGGGGCAATGGCTTTAACTGAAAAGAGAACCTTTAAACTAAAAGGTTTAAATCAGATATTAGGAGGAAATTCTGTACAAGAGGTTGGTGAGATACAGCAACAGGCTGCCCAGAGAAGTTGCGGAAGTTGAAGCCTTCTCCCTTGCAGTGCTCAAGACCAGGCTGGATGAGGCCCTGGTCAGCTTGAGTGGTGGATATAGCAACCCTGCCCATGACAGGAGAATTATCTTTAAAGTCCCTGACCACACAAACCACTGATTCTATTGATTCTGTAACACTAAGGTTAACACTTAACCATGGTTCTTCTTTTGAAAAGGAGCAGAACAGGAAAGAGATTGTGTCGGAACGCAGGAAATTCCTCTGGCTGCCCTGGAGGGCTCAGCCCCTGCCCAGGGGGCTCAGAGACCTTGGCACAGAGCCCAACACCCCTGTGCCTTTGATTTAGCCCTTGGAAGAAACGATTACCAACCGTATATGAAGAATTACAAGCCAAAAAAGTTTAAGTAGAATGATAGTGCATTTATCATAGGGTGAAAAAATAGATTTTTGGGGTTTTTAGAATGGGGGTTCAGGGGGCAAGATGGAGGGGTCTGGTCGTGTCCAGCCTTTCTCCTTCTTCTTCTTGGCCTCCATCTTCTGCTGTGATGTTGGCACTTTTAGATTGGTTTAGAGTAGAAGCTCACTGTCTCACATAGGTCATAGGTATTGGAAAGTTATTGTAAATATTGTATACATTTACAATTGTAAATATTGTAGTTTTTAGTATAAAAAGACAACACCACCCCAGGGGAGGCAGAGTGCCTCTGTCTGTCCTGCTGGATGGACCTCAGCAGGTCAGAGAAAGAATATTATAGATAAGAAACAATAAACCTTGAGACTGAGAACTGAAGAGCTCTGATTTCTTTGAGCGCTGGGCTGGGAAAAGAGACTTTCTAATGTATCTCAGGGTCACTCTGACCAGCAAGACATCCCAAAAGAATTGCAGGGTAAGAGAGAATAGACCCAGGAAGCAGAGGAGCACACCAGGAAAAGAAATAAAGTCGGTAGGTGTAGCTGAAAGCCCTACAGTATGCCTAATTTTCCTGTGTCTGATCATGTCACTTGTTTCAAAAGCAACACAGGTACCTTCTGCAACATTTTGTTCCCATGATATAGATCAATTTCATTCTTGTGAAAATATTTTACCCAGATGGTGACACATTTTATTTGAGTAGTGTTCCCTTGACCTTAGCTGGACAGTGAGGTCTTCTGATTATCTTGCTGAACGAGGGAAACAGCAGAATGTCCCAGTTACAGAATTTTTTTTTAGGAGTCTGATCTTTCAGCAAAGGAAAATAGACAACCAAGTTTTTATCTTTTTTTTTTTCCTTCTCTTTTTTAAACTTGCCCTAAATAATGATTTCTAACTAGAGAGTAGTAGTAGAGTAGGTATCCTGGCTAGTAACCTGGGAAAGAGAGGAATTATTTTGGCTGCCTGCCTTCACTACCTTCCCACTACCTTGATTTCCCCCTCTTTGTTCTCAGTTGTGCCTAAGCTGTAGTTGCTGCACCCTGCTGTAGATAATATTGATTTGGGCCTAGGTTTGCAGTGCTTAGACACTTCTTGAAGAAAAGCTTTTGTGCATCTGGCACAGTGTAGAGATACGGAGGACTTGCTTCAGGTAGCAAAGCACAGTTTAATATCCATCCTCTGCCTGCAGAGGCTGTGGGGTCAACACAGCTTGTGTGTAGCTGGGTGTGTAGTTTAGTTATTTTTAATGCTGTGCCTGACGACAGCAATCTTATGCAAAGCCTGAGACGATCAGCACAGGTGCTGGCTGCACCCTCCATCAGCACAAGGGTTCTGCAAAGTTGGTTGCTAGGCCACAGAAGCTGTATTTTTGATGGTACTCAGGCTTTCCTCTGCCCGTCATGTCATGTCATGCCATGTCATGTCCATCTTGTCATCAAGGAACACAGAGTCAATCTTGCAGGAAGCAACAGCAGAGAAGATATCCAGGCCAACTCACCTAATCTTATTTTCCATTGTCCTTCAGCAGAGAGAGTTCCTAAATTTAGTATCAAACAAAAAGCTTCCAAGCAGAGGGCTTCCAAGCACATGATAGCTCTTAATGTTCAGTAGCAGCACAGAATGTTGTTTTGTGGCAGTCTTTTAGAGCTTTATATGCTATTTTCAATGTGCTTCTTTTTTTAACATTATATTAATATTTAATTGTAATTAAATACATTGCATGCTACATTAGAAATAATTTAGTACATCATTTATATATACATGAATATTTTAAACCAGGCTTTCTAGAGGAGAAAGGTGATGAAATAATGTGTGGAAATGTGCTGAAAAACTATACTAATTTTTCTGTTCCCTTTGAAAATTTTGAACTTGTCAGCTGATTTCAGCAAACTTGATCAAAGAACAGAGGTTTCAAAGAACAATTGTTTTAAACTTTTAATAAAATGTTTCTCTCTGTTAGATGAAAGCAAAACATTCAAATCTCAGTCACTGTGAGTGGAGAAAAAGTGTTTACACTCAGACCCTTGATTGGACACCAGAAATCAAGGTTATCATCCCATCACCATATTTTCCCAAATACGGGACAAACTTGTTTTTATTGGAAACTTGTTTATATTGGAAACCTTCTGCCACACAACAGCACTGGTGTGGTGTACATAATTTCCCTGAAATTTGTTCAGGTCTTACATATTCTTCAAGCTCAGTTCTCTCCGGAAAGTTCTTTGGGTAATTGTCGTTGTCTCTGTCCTAAGTGAAAGTTTCATACCTGCTCAATGCTTTGTTGAAATCCAGACAAAGGAACCCTAGCGCATCTCCTCTGTCCAGAAAATGAGTGATTAGAGAAAGACACCAATTCAGCCAGCCATGAGGTATATATGATAAAGGCACAAACTCTGCATGGTTTCTTCTTCCCCTTTAAAAGCGCTCCTCTGTTCACTGTGCTCTGCCATTGGCTTGACTACAGGCCAGGTGACAGTCTGTGTGTTTTCTTGTCCTTCAAGCCCTGCTGCTATATTGGAGTCTCTTGGTAGAGCTCCTGATTTGATAGGTTTATATCAGATATCCTGATTTGATACGTTTATAGAAAAGTTTCAGAAATCTGGAAAGACTGCAGCAGGGTTCCCATCTATCATCAGACACAACAGCCTTAACAAATCTGGAAAAGCACTGCATCTGGAATACAAGCATTCTGATAAGGAGTCCGTTCTAGGTTAGATTGGAGTTTTATTATGTGGTTATGTAATTTCAGACTGTGGCTGCAGACACTTACGCAAAGAAATAGAAATATATAAAGATCTTTGTCCAAGATGCCTTTCACTTTGTGCCAGAAGTCTCTACTTTGGAGATGTTTCTTTCACAGAGAAGTTTTGGTAGAAATGACAGGACAGCCTTCATTTACAGTGATGGATTTCTGCAGCATAACTTTCCTGTCTGACCTCATTCCAGAGTTGTCAATATGTTTATCTGCACCTGTAGCTCTCCCTTACATTGTGCAAATTTACTTAATTTCCCCTTATTATCATTACTCCTTACTAATAGAGCTCATCTGTGCTATATTTTTGCATCATCCCTTTTCAGCTGTTTTGATCCACACAGTTATTAAAAAATACAGACTAGTTTGAGAACAGCCCAAATCTTCTCCTCTTCTCTTCTCAAGCCTGAAAGCAGCCATACCATTGTTCTTAAATGCAGGACTATAGATCAATCATTACTGCTGTATGTAGATAGTGTCTTGTCAGAAATATAGGACTTAATTCTCAGAATTCTCAGAACTGTTGTTCCCATTAAAATCAGATTCCTTCCATGTCCATTATGGTGAGTTATGCAAACTTGTTTGGCTGGATGTATGTGTCTCCGTCCAGACTTTTAATGGGCACTGTAAGCAAGGAATTATTACTGTTCTTAGGTGGATATCTGAAAACTGGCCATGTGATTTGGGCTCTATATATAGTAAGTTCTCTCTGCAAGTGGAATGATGAATGACTCTGCCTGAAGTAGAATACAGGTTATGTCAGATGGACCCAATTACATTTAAAACTATGTCAGCAGAATTCGTTTTTAATCTGTTCAGTGCTTCACCTGTGTATGAAACCCTGGGATGTTGGTCTGTGTTTGCATCATAGTCTTTGAGCTTTGTCCTTACTAGTTTCTGATTACCTGACCTGATATGAACCAGAGGACCTCGGGAGGGAGAGAAAACACTGATCTAAGTCAAATAGCACCGCATTTCACCCAAACACTGTAGTGGGGCTTCCTAGATTTTGGTTCTGCCAAAGACTTCTGTGTATCTCCAGTTTCAGATAAGCTTCTGCCACTCACCCCTATTTTGTCTTCCTACTCGAGAATGCAGGGTCTCTGGCTTGAAGACTGCACAACACCAGCCGTAGGGGGACCCTGTTTATTGTTACTTAGCAAATGAACACTCTCCTTTACAAAGTGATAAATTTTGGGCAGCTAGTGTTCCTACTTTTATCTGTGTTATCTCAGTCTCAGTCCTTTTTCTTCTGTGGTACATTCACCTATCAGAAAGACTGTTGAACTCAAATTTTCCACAGAAGCTTGAATATTTGTATCTTAGTTATATGTATCAAAATTGACAATACTATAGGAAACCTGAGTGAGAATCCCATGATACCCTTTTGAACTTGGTGATCTTAAGGCTGCTTTCCAGCCTAAAAGGTGATATAATTTTACATTGTTTGGTTAGGAGACAGTGTCTCAAACTCAGTTCTTCATGATAAATAAGCTCAGTGGATGCTAGCCGATTCAATTCCTACGCATCTATTTACAAAAACCAAGGTACTCAGCCATTAGAAATAATATACACTTGCATGTGTATTTTATATATATTTAAATAGGTGAATACTTCTTGGGTCTTCTGGAAGGAAATTCAATTTAAATTGTATTCATAAATAGTTTCTCAGACATTTGAATAATATTAAGCCACATTTTAATTGTTAATATGTAACTTTTATAAAGCACAAGACTATTTTAACTCTTTATGAGTCAGTGCTTTAACAGAACAACTGCCAGGCAAGGCCTGAAATCGCTATTTCTTGACTAGGATGTGACTGCATTGTAGAAGGAGATCTGAAGACAGCTTGAAATATGAGCAAGGCTGATTTAGCATTAGAGATGAGGCAGTCTTTCCTGATAAAAATAGGTTTACTGCAATGTTACCAGTTTAGTCTCGTGCCTTGTAATGTTTTACAGTGTAATGGCAGTTCAAGACAGAGACCATTCACACACTTTTCGATCTGACCCATCTTGTCTGGGAAGCAATATGTGATTGGTACAAGAATAAGAGAAGTGCTGTGTTGTGCTGCTGTTTCTCCCACTCTGTGTTACAGTTCAGGACTGCAGTAACAGCGTGGCTCTGCTCCTGTTTGGACATGGAGAGCAATATTTTCAGATGTGCCCTGACAATCACAGGGAAAGCTTTAATTTGTTCTGCAGTGAAGGCACCAATCACTTACAGAAGCTGTTCACAGCTAAGTTTTCTTTATTGAATGCTTGATTGCAAAGTTTCACTCTGGTGCCTCTGGGGGAGCGTTGTAAATTGTTTGTAGAACTTGCCAGTATTGGCCTTTGTGGGTGAATTGAATTAAACTCTCTCCTGCATGTCCCTGAGGCACAGCCATGTCAGGACTGATCTGGGGAGGAATGGGGATGCATTTGTTGATGGCAGCTGAGTTAATTGGTCTTGTGATAGTTTAACCGAGGAAAGGCCTGGTAGAGGAGTGCCAGGCTTCTCCCCTTGCTCTCAGAAAAGTCAAGGGAAATTAGTATCTGCCAGGAGATTTGATTTTTCAGAGTGAGTAGTTTTTAGGTGAGCTTGTACATTCCAGAGACCCAAATCACACAATCCTTGGAGGCTGTTTTTTCAGTGATCATGGGTTGGAAATGTTGGAAAATGCCTCTCTGATCTTCAATGTTAGATTTAAAATTGGGATGACCTCTGGAAGGAATAGGAATGATGTGTGCAAGCAGCTCAGTTTCCAGCACATGGCCATTGCCTGTGCACTATTGTCCTGTAACATGATCAGAGCCTAATTTTCCTATTTTACTGTGGCATGGAGATTATATGATCCAGTGTAGTACCAATATAAATAAATAGACTCAACTAGTGTTAGAACAAACAAGACAGAGATGAGAGAAGTGACCTTGCCAAAAGTTCCGCTTTGGCTGCATGGTGAGGGAGTATGTGCTGACTTCTGCATCTCTAGTCAAAAGCAAATCTCCTTTTTGTGGGCATCCTTTTGGATCAACTTTTTCTCTTCTCTGCTCTGTCGCACCTCCGCCTTGATTTTCCTAGTGACTGTAAGTTTGGCAAATACTGCAGGTTTTGGATTACAGCACCACTTGAAAACTGTGGAGCAAAACCATAAGGAAAGTCTGAAGAGTCCCATATTTGCACATGGACTGTCAAGTTATGGGAGGGTGTTCTGGATTCTTGGAGCAAGCAACTTTGCACTATTTTATTCTTTACTAAAAGGCAAAGTGAAATGTAATAAATATGCATGCAGGAATTCAGTTTGTACTACTGATTCTGTAACTACCCAGCTCGGGAATAAATAGGTGCTTTTTGACTGTAGGCACACAGCTGTAGCTCTGTCACAGAAATCGACATATTATTTCATAGGAGATAGAGAGGCTGGAGGTGGGGGTAATATCAGGCTGAATGGTAACAATCAATTTTAAAAAGATATTTGCTGCAATCTTTTTACTAGAGGAAAGCAAGGACAATCAATGTTAAGCAACGTAGTTTGCCGCAGCAACTTGCTAATGTCAGAATGGTCCCCATCTCTTCCTGTTTGTTTCAAGAGCATAGGTCTCTGGCTGGAGTGTTAGGATCTGTCCTTTTTCCTTTCATTTGTGTGGCTTGACTGCCCTAGTGCCCTCCAAGAAACTGAGAAAATACTCAGTTTTTTCCTCTTACTGCCTTGTACTTTTAGGACAGTTGTTGGTCCTACATGCTGTGCATTTCCTACTAGGGTTCTAAGGGCTGCTGTGTCCTCTCTCCTATCCATAGCTGCTGCTTTTCATTGGTGTATTGGGGTATTCATTAGTGTATTCCATTAGTGTATTAGAAAGGGGACACATGGAAGAGTCTGGATAGAAAAACAGAAGCAGCTATGAAGGCTGGCACTGCAGTTGTGACCAGGCTGCACGTGTTGGAAAGATTTATCTGTGAACAGATAGCCAAATCACAAAGAATAAACTTCGACTTTTAGATAATCCCTCAAGTTTTCCAAACAGTTTCCAAACCAGATTGGTACTGATGTGTGGAAGATATTAAAAAAAAATCAAACAGCAATCTCCTGGAAAAGCACAAATGTGGCTGTGTTTTTTATCTGTTATTTTCAAAATCACTCATCTTGAAATGCTCAAAGGGATACGTGAGGGACAGATCACCACCACAGTGAAAGTTTCTTCATTTTTTCAATTCCTCTGTTCTTACCCACTCTCATAGGCAGAGCTTTTGCTCTGACATAGGCATTGCCTGAGGATTTGTTCTGGATTTGTCTGAACTAGAGTTAATTTTCCTCACATGTCTAGTATGGGCTGTGTTTTGGACTTGTGTTTAACTCAGAGCTGATAACATAGATATAGATGAGCAGAGCTTACACAGAGCCAAGGCCTTTCCTGCTTTTTGTACTGCCAGGCTGGTGAGGAAGTTGGTGGTGTATGTGAGGGTGGGGGGAAACACAGCCAGGACAGGGGACCCAAATTGACCAAAGAGATGTTCCATACCATCTGACATCCTGCTCAGTGTTTCAATATGAGAGGAAGAAGGAGGAAAGAGGGGGTGTTTGGAGTGATGGTGTTTGTGTTGCTAAGTCACTGTGAAGTAGGATGAGGCCCTGCTGTCCTGGAGATGGCTAAACAGCTGCCTGCCCCTGGGAAGCACTGAATTAATTTCTTGTTTTGCTTTGCTGGTATTTGTGGCTTTCGCTTCCCCTGTAAATTGCCTTTATGAAAAAAACAACAGTTTTCTCACTCTTATTCTCCCACAGCCCACTGTCTGAGCAAGTGGCAGTGTGGTTCTTTGGTGTCCGGGCTTAAACCACAAGTGGCATACAGGTATTTCAGCATTGAAGAAACACAGTATTTCAGCTTAGAGCTATGAGAAATGGCAGGAACATCTTGTCCTGGTAAGTGTTTTCATTTTTTTTTGCAAACTAGCTTCTAGAAAATGGTATAATCAAGAGAAGTAAACCTCTTGTTTATGCCTAGCATAACATGAAATGTACTGCTGCACATGTTTGTATTTGCCCTGCAGGGTATCTGTTGTATCCCTTTCAGCACTCTGCATTAGCAGCGATAGAGGAAGGGCAGTTCAATAAGGCCCGGAAAGCTTAAAAGTCAATCTTGTCACATAAACAATGAGTGTGCAAGGATATATCATTGCTATTTATTGCATTTTTAATCATTTTTTCTTAAGTACAAATAGAAATATATATATGTATTTATAGATACACGCACTCAACGCATATTTATATGGATTTAATGTACTTTGTTTGAAGCAACTCTGCTGATCAAACTCACTGCTGGACTAGTAATGCTCTTTAGCATAGGGTGAAGAGAGTAGGATGAGTAAGCAATAGAGTGAGTACCTCTCTGCTATTTCAGAGCCTGCTTCTGGCATGTGGCACTGTACTTGGAGAGTTAGGCCCTACCATCACTTTCCCACTTGTGATTTGCCCTGTGCTTCTGTGCAGGTTGGAGAAAAGAAGCCTATTCATGGTTCCAAAAAACTGGCATTATCACATGGGCCCTGTGCTGAGCAGCCAACCTGACACTGTTCTCCCTCATCCCACAGCCTCAGGGGCACATGGGCATAGCTCACCACATCAGCAGTTCTGTCTGTAAGAACATGGATAGTCACCCCAGAATGGCTTTTTACTTCTGTTTGTAAACAACAGGGTTTGGAGTGCGATGACACAGGACAGTTTGCGCATGGTTACTTCAGGCAAACATGAGAGAATGAGTGAATATCATGAGTGATATGAGTTCTGTGGTCATGTGAAGAATGCTGTCTGCTGCAGGCAATTCTGAGGCTGCTATTGCTTCTCCAGTGCTTTGCTATTTGTCACTTCCACAGTGTCCACCTTACTGTGCTGCAGCAATGCTTCCAAAGGACCTTGAGTGAGGTTCTGCACAACAAAAATTTAAATCAGAAAAAGTTTCAACTTAAGCATGTCTACATTTAAATGCAAAGTAAACAACAAACTAGAGATGGGGTGGCTGACACATATACACACACATACACATATATAGAGAGAGGGAGAAAGAACTGCCTGAATATTGCAGATTTTTTTGATATAACAGCATTTATGGAACTTGTCTGGTGATTAAGGTACCTAGAAACGGCCAAATACATATCCCTGGGAATATTTACTTTCAAACATGACCCATCACATTTGCTTGTTTGCCCGATTGTATGACTGCTGGGATGCTGTCAATTCTGATAAAAGGTGGCACTGTCCAGCCATTTGATGTGAAGCCCAGGATGGGCTGCTGGAATGTTTCCTTTTTTAAAAAAATTCTCATGACCCAAAGTGCCCTCTGTTTTGCCTAGATTTTAGCTGTGATAAATCCTCTTTTGGGCCCTTGTGAATGTCACAGAGCTGTGCAGAGAGGGGATTTTCTTACAGAATTCACACCGTGATCTACTAGATCTATAAAAAGAGCACATATACAAATGCATGTATATACACATGTAGACACACACACATACACATACATATATTGGCAGAAGGAAAGTAGCATCAGACAGATGTGAATACAAGGACTGAAGGGCAGAGCAATTTTACGCCATGACAATCTCTTCCATAGATCATTTGTGCTACATGGGAAGTCTGTGTCATTATCCCGACAAAATGACATGTCTGTCAGATGTGTCTGCAGTGACGGACTGCCCGCTATCATTGCTTCCCAGATAGCAGCTCGATTTATTATCAACAACATCACCACTGCCATAACTCTGCTTCATGCTGCAGCCTGAGTGGCTGTGATTCTATAAGATGTGACACTAAAGTTATGTAACAACAGTGCACACCACAAATGGCCTAGTGGGACTTGATATAAGTGTAATCCATGGAGATTTACTGAGGGATTCATGAACAGTCCCTCAGAACAATCCCTCAGTAAAGGCATGTCAGCATTTTCCTGCGTTTTCTTGGAGGAAGAGCTAAATGGACAAATTGGTGCCGAAGTATGTCTTTATCTCATGACATTGAAATCCCCAGGGGGAAGTTTTGTTTGTATCCAAAAAATTGTCAGTACCACTTTGAAAAGAATTTCTGTTGCCTCCTTTTTTTCCCTTTTGTTGTATTTTAACTGTGCTGTGTCAGCATTGCTTTGTTGTCTGACTTTGCAGCAAAAGGGAAGGCTAATTCCATCAGCCAATAAACAGTGTGATCCTTATGTAAATTTATTCTTATCATGCTTTTGACCAAGCTCAAAAACCTCTTATACTCTCTGCTGACAGTCAGAAGGCTAGCAGTGCAGAGCAAAGAGCCAGCAAAACAAAAGTGTCTAAGCTGTGGGTTTGAGGTGAAATTATCTTTTTATTTTTTTGGCAGTTGTGTTATTACCAGCTTTGTGTGTGCTATCCCTTACAGAGATCCTGATATTTGGTGTCCTGTGGGAGAAGGTGGAATTTCTGCAATTAATAACTGTGCAGTAAGTTCTCACTCCTCTCCTCCTCCTTACGTCAGTTCTGCACCCTGGGCTGATGGCCTACCACTGAGGATGTGAGCAGCGCAGCCTTTCTTGGGCTATTATCCTACTGATTCTTTCCCAGAGACAATTCATTTTCTTATGGGGAAGATCTATCCGATTTAGATCTAGGAAAGGACAAACTCTTCTTTCTTCTGCTAGAGGGACTATTGAGCTTACTTCCATCTTATGCTTTGCTTGGAAGTTTCCTGGAGGCATGGTGCAAACCTTCTAAACCCTGATGGATAGTGAGGAAAGACTGGGGAAATGTAAATAGCTGCACTAGGTTGAGGGAGGCTCACACAGTTGGTAGGAAGTCCTTTGGCATTCTGGTTCCACTGTTTTTGGCTTCCTCCTGGCAGAAACACAAATGGCAAGTTGAAGAACATTTCACAATGTGCTTTGGATTCATGTAGGCAGTACTCTTCTGAACTAAACGTGGGAGGGAGGGAAGGAAGATGGAAAACTCAGCCATCTGTCAACATTTTTAAGTCACATTGAGAAGGGACATTTTTATTCTCAAGGCTTTCGGAAAACTTTCCCTGACAGCACATTTCACAGAGGACTCTTTCTGACAGGGACTGCTATCTATTTAGTGACACATCTGGGGAAGCAGATTGCACTGTGCAGAGCTGAAGTTCACTGCAGGGCTATGAGCAGTTCAGGGAAGTGGAAGATTAGAGGGAAAAGAAGCTTGAAGCCATTCTTTTCACTTGACTCTCACACTAAAGTTCATTTTTAGCTGGTGTTTACTCTCTGGGAATATACACTATCACTCAAAAAGGTTCTGAAAACCTATGGACAGATTTTCTAATGCATTTACTGATAATAATTAACAAACTGAAAAAAACCCAACTGTCATGAAGAAAACTAAGCACTTACTTCCCTGGTATTACAACTAACCCTCCCAATCTGCTCTGTCTCCCAGCTTTTTGTGTTTTTCTAAAAGCATGCAGAAGAAAAAATAGTTAACAGAATCATCTGGGTGTATTTTGCTCTTCAGGGGCAAAGAATGCACTAATAGCAATGACAGTATTAGGACATAAAAAACAGACCTTCTCTATTTCTTCCTATATTTACTGTGATGGAGCACACAGTTTCTTGTAATGCATTGTGCATGGATGTGAAAAAAAACCTTCTGAATTTCCTGTTGTCCAATACTAAAAAATATTTTTTATGTCAAGAAGGAAGCATATCAAGGAAATAAAGGAAGAATTTTATTGTTAGTATCATTAAAATATTGAGACATTATTCAGTTTTATTTCATTTCTAATTGTTGCAAAAATGAAGGACCAGCAATGTAGCTGGAGTACTGCTCTGAAATTGTCACAGACACGCAGACACAGACACACACACAGAGTCTCTGCTTCATTTAACTCCTTTCCTTGATTCTGCGCTCACCCTTCTACTGGTCCCTGGTATTCTAGAAATTCCATACTGGTGGAGGTCACAGGGAGCTTTCAGCACCCAGAGTCCTTTGCCAGGAAGAATGTTCATGTTATGAGTTCTTCTTTGTCCCTCTAGGATCACTTGGGATAATCTGTATATGTTGATGAGATACTGCTCTCTTCCTACACTGGTCTGCAGCTCCAAGTCACATCCAAATGAAATACACCCTGGGCCACCTCAGTATGTTCTCTGTTCTGTTCTGTTCATGACCCTTGAACCCAGCTTGTCCAGCTCCGGGTTCACACTTCAGCTGACCCTGGGCAATGTGTTTGCAGCTGTGCTCCTCCGTGCCACATGCTGTGTCCTTCCCAAGGCCTCTGCTGTCCTGCCAGGCCTGGGTGTGTCAGCACTTTGTCACCAAGTTGCTTTGTACAAACCTCATTGCACTTGGAGCAGCAGCTTGTCATTGCTGTCTGTGCAAAGGCACGCTCGTACCACACCAGGAGGAGCAAAAGTAAAAGAGAACAGGCACAGGCATCTGATCGGCCAGAGGAATTGCTGCCACAGCCAAGAGAAGCAACATAAAGCCACAGACAGGTCAAGGAAAGTTCAGAGAGGGCAAATGTGAGAGGTCTCAGTTCACAGGTCTTGCACATTCTTGTCATGCTTACAGTCTAATTTACTAGCGATTCCAATGCTCTGAAAGAGGGTCACACACAGAAGAGAGAGAACAAGCAGCAATACGTGGTCAGCTTTGTGCTGGAAATATCCTGGCTTTGACAGCATTGGGTGTGAAGTTCTAGAGAGCCTGGAGGCAGGTTCAGCTCTCAATTCCATGTTAACCTTCAAGCCTGCTTTCCAAGCTGAAAATAAAAGTAAACAAGTAAAGCAAGTAAACAGCCAGAAGAGGAAGCTAATTTTCTTAAACTCTACTTAGAAATATCTGGTCCTGAAGGCATATTGAGAATGTATGGTGCTCTACATGGGGACAGGGGAACAGCAACCTGTGTTCAGGCCATTGTCTCACCACAGGATCCCCATGCACCCTCAGCTCAGTCACCTGCTCTGTCCGTGGTACACTGCCCACCCTGTAGGCATCTTGCAGCAGGCATTGGAAAGGTGAGAATGGAAAGCTGGGTCACCAGGGGCTCACTGCAGCTGCTGGAATCAGGTAAGTGCAAAGGCGGATGGACAGGCGTGCTGGAAACGTAGCATGCACATACACACAAGCACAGAAGCCTTGTTTACACAGAACTGTGTCCATCTGTCTCTATGTTCATGGACCTTCAAATGGCATTTCCAGCTTTTGGAAACTCTTAATATTATAATGTTACCTCTGTCCTTTATGACAAAGATAAGAATAAAATTAGTTGCAAAATCCAAGCATTTCTGGGTAGACTGTTCTTGAAATGTTTCTGCCTTTCTTCTTAGGTGGGATTTCCACTGAATTGCTACAGCCTAAGCACTACAGAATTTTGTGTCTTTGAACTCCTCTTTCACCTTCCTTCCCTCATTCCCTCTCCAGTGAACAGGCTGTTTAAAGCCCTGCAGAAGATATAGTCACAGAGCTATACACAGGATGGCTCAACTGTGCTGCAACATTATTCTGGTGAAGATCATGGACCAGGGAGAAGCGCATAAGGTGCTGTAAGGTCTGCAAATGTCACATACCGGTGTATCTGTGCATTCTGGTAGCCAGCCGTGACCTGCTAGGAAGACAGAAACATGAAAAATGGCAGAAATAAGAAACAGTTAAAAGGAAAGCACTTGTTTAAAGAAGATGCTAATAAGTGATGGCTTGCTGGGAAGACAATGACACCATATGGTAAAGAAAACCTGCAGACTCTCAAGGGAGTACTTCTGCTCCTAGCCCCTCTCTAGCAGCCCTGCTGGATACAGAAGAGTTGAGTTCCCCATCATCTCAGCTGCTGTCCTTAGTGTGGGTCCTGACAGTCTACTCTCCACACCCAATCTCATCTGTGGGCAAGAAGAGCCACAGGAGGACCAAGAAGATATCATGCCATGGCTCTCCATTCTCAACCAGATCCAGGTAGACTCATTTGTCCTGAAAACCAGTTACTGGGAGGCCACTGTGACTGAAGGGCTGAGTACCAGTGACTCGAGTGGGACTGCAGGTCACAGCATGTGTATCTACTGCTAGCTGCTGGCAGAGAGTGTTGTACCTTCCCCAGGAGAGTGAATGAGTGTGCACGTGTGTGGGGGGTGTCTGTGTGGTGTGATTAATTGACAATCTTCAATCTCAACCAGCTGGAAAGTAGAGGGGCCTCAGGTCCGGGCTTCTTTGTGGGGAGACCTATGATTTTGGGATGGGAGAAGCCCATGAGGAGGAGGGGGCTTGTCTGTCTGTGCCTCTGTCTGTGTGAGTCCCGTGTGCAGGCGCTGTGAAGGCAGCTTGAGAGTGTCAGTGTGTGTGACTGCCCGTCCTCTGCGTGTCCGTGTGTGTCACGCTGGGGTACATGCTCTGATTTGATTCTGGCCGAGCCTGAAAAGGAGAAAGAAACAACCCCATTCCTCAGCCTAGGCATGGCCCAGGGCACTGGGCTGGGCTCCGGTAGTTGCTCCTGACCGAGTCCATTTTCTTTTGGCTGTACACTGTCTCAGAATAAAGCAGTACTTCTGTAGTTACCTGTGAATTACTCATGGAAGATAACTCCATGCTTTTGGATGAGAGGTAACAGCAAGTCATCTGCACTCCTGCTCTCTTGGGCAATTGGGTCTCCATCAGGTGGGCCCTGAGACATCCAGAGGATCCTAAACTGTAAAGAGAGAGGCTCAGAGAAGGTTGTATCTGAAAATAAAACATTTTAAAATGAAATTGCTCTATTTGCCAAAGCAGGGGGTTTCAGGACCTCTTCCTGATATGCATAAATTTTAGTGAAGTTAGCCGATGTGTTTATCATTGGAACCTCATCTCTGTTCATGCATGGGATTAACTGCAGTCAGTCTAGAGTCTGATGGACTGAAAACAGAGTACTTGGGAGATGCAGAGGGTTTAAATTTACCTGTTTTACTGGTCCTTCAGGGTAAGAAGATGACTACCTGCTTCCCAATGGCTGATGTGAGAGAATGAGCACTTGAGGTGTAGAAGCTGCACTGCCATTCCTGCCTGCTGCTCTCTCTTCCCTTTTTCTGTACTGCAAAGTGATACCATGTGGACACTCTAATGAAATTAATCTGTTTATGTGCCCATTCATGTTCACCCAGACATTGCACAAACATCAGAAATCTGGAAAGCAGTTTTCAGGCCATGGAAGGCCAGGAAGAGATCAACAGAGTCTGAGAACATACAGAAATTTTCTGGTGCTGTCATCTTCCTGAAACATCTGCTGTGAAGTGCTTATGCTCCAGTTTTATTCTTGATTAGCCCTTTTTCTGTGTCAGCTTTATTCTATTTTTATTGGTTAGAGTACAACTCAGAGCTCAAATAATTTCTCAGATTAATAGAAGAAGAGTATTTCTATCCTTCAAAACAGGAATGAAAGAAAGGAAATGTCAGCACTTTTAATATAAGGTTGTGGATTTCATGGGGGCATCTGCTTAATTAAAGAATTTTTAAAGTTGTGACATCATTCTAGTACTCTCTTTGGTCTCTATGCAGTAGAAGGAAAAATAAAAACATAATAGTTTTTCATGCCTTCCTGTGCTAAATGTCACTGTGAATAGGCTTAAATGTGCTCTCATTTCTTGGTCGGAATTTTATTTCCAGGCCATTTGAGCAAGTAGTTACTTAGATTTGTCTACTGTCACACAGCATGGCAGAGAGGAGTGGAGTGTTACTTCTGCAGTATCATAAAGAAGTGGAGCACTCATTCATATTCATAATTAATGGCACAAACAGCTGCACATGCTCTGTCTGGCTCCTCTGAATTCGTGTTAGCTTCCTTGTTGACATACACCCAGTGATCACTTAGCTACTGCTGAGGAACAGGAAATGTTTCCAGGTGACTCTGCGGAGATTCCCTGCCAGACATTGCACTCCTTTCCAACACAAGCGCTTCTTTCTTTGCAACAAACCAGCGCTGAGGCCAAGCACATCCAAAAACTATGCTCTCAAGTGTTCACTGTTCAAGTCTGACTTATGAAACAATAAATCATGAAGAAATAAAGATAGAAATTCAAAAGCTGTGTTTTCCTAGTGCATCTGAAAAACAACCCAAATTCTCCCCAGATTCTCATCACTAGGGCAGAAATGTCCCTCTTATGCTTTGCCACTGTGCAAAGTGGAAAGTGCAGAGGTGTCTGCTTCCATGGAAAACGGGATTCTGGGCATGACACTGGGCCCAGGGCATCTCTGTTAGCTGCAGCCTGGCACTCCTGCCTATGAAAGGGGCTGCCAGCCCTATACTCACATTTCAAGCCTATTTCCTCAGGTCCTCCTGCCAGTAGTGACTGTTTGTGGCTGCTTTCCTGTTTTCTGCTGAACTGCTTGTCTTTATCTGCTCATCTACCAACGTGCTGCCAGTCAGCACTTCCCTTCCCATTTCTAGGGTACAGTGGTGCCTGCAAGAAAATGGGAGAATCCCTGTGTCAGTCATTCTTTAGCAAAAGGAGTGGCAAGCCACTGCTCTTACTGGTGCTACAGTTCAGAGACAGTGAGAGAGCCATGGACAGGCTCCTATAATCCCAGCTGCTAGTATCTGTAACACTTAAGTCTGTCTTTGGAGTCCTTTCCCTGAGAGAGCACTCCTGACCCCTATCTGACATAGTCTGGTGAAAAAATAGGGGAGAAGGGAACTGTGAAAATTGTGTTGCCCATTTCCCACCCTAGGCAACATGGATCTGCATTCTACTTCATCTGCTTGTGAGGTTAAGGTTGAAAAGCCTGGTCTAAATGGTCCCTATCTGGCAGTGAGACAAACAGTTTATATTTGTGCTGTTTCTCTAGCTTCACTCTTGTGTTAGCTTTTGTTTTACCTTTCACATCTCTTTTGGTTGCATTTCTTTAATAGTTATGAAAAATTGCATTCCCTTCTCCTAGTTTCCTTCTGCAAAGCCCTCAGCTATATTTGGTAGTTTTCCATATTTCAGTCCCAGATCTCAAGGTTATGCTATTTCACTCTTTGAAGGGTTGCATGCCTCATATTTACTGGCTGAACAGCTACGGATGCCGCTGTAGTTTTTTCAATTCATGCAGAAGCATTCCCTCTGCTTGTCATGGCACTGAAATTGTGGAATTTTTAAGTGTCTTCCATGTCTTTGATCACACGATTAAATCAAGCAGACAGAATGCATACTTTTGTTGGGATGTCCATGCTATATGGTTCACTATCCAGCCAGTCATGGAAAATGGTTCTCTAAAATGAATTCTGAACACTTTAAACCTGATGAAATCTGTAAAATCTTTTTTCTTCTCTGCCTTTCCCGTGTAAATTCTTTCCTAGTACTAAGTAAACAGTTCATGTAGACTAGGGTTTTAAGTAACTTCTTGCCTAGCAAGGAAGAGCAGTAATCTCCACTAAAAAACATCATAGAAATCTGCAAGATACAAGAGCACATTCTTCCATTTGCCATCTGTCCTTTTCTTTGTTTGTTTCTCAGCAAACAGATGACTAAAAGTGCCTTTTTATTTGCTTTTTACTTTACTGTCTTGTTTGCTTTTTAAAAATCTTGAGAAAAGGGCTTTTTTTTTCCCTTTCCACTGTTCCATCATTTACATCTGGACTCTGAGGTCTCTGGATACATGGATATGGGTTACATGAGTGTGGCTATACAGTATGGACAGGCTCTTCTAGACAGTCCATGCATGGAGAATGTAATGTTTAACACAAAATTTGTTTATTTGGACATACCTGATGTTACCCTGGAGTTTTCATTTACCCCAAAATGTAGATTCCAATTAGCAATAATACACTTGTTCAATACACAGCTCTATGAAAAATGCCAATGTGGTTCAGTTAGTATTCTCTGTAATATGCTGCCTGTTCCCAGTCTCACCAAGACGAGACACACGCATGGGCTGGAGCGAGCTCTAGTCTATTTTGTCTATGTTTTGTGCCTTAACTAACTTGACCACGATAAGTTGTTCAGTGTTCATGTCACAATATTTTAAAGGTTTTAAAGTGGAGTCAAAATCATGTTGTCATGTTGGCAGTTTTCTATAATGTATCCAAATCCATGCCTTGGTAGCAGGCCATAATTTTATCAGCAAATTGCAAAAACAGTGGTATTTTCAGCTGTATTTAATTTCTTCCCCTTATTAGAGAAAGTACTCTTTAGAGAACCCAAACAAATTTCAGCCATTTCTGATAATTTTGAACAAATGGCCAAAGACAGTACAGTGAATTTCATTATTAAATTTGAGCTGGCTTGTCTGAAAAGGCTTAAGACACACACCTAAATCAATCCAGTCTGAAAGCAGCAGAAGTAATTACATTAGTTCCTTTCCTTGGCTATTCAGCCTCCTGTTCAACTATAAAATTGTTGAAACTAATTAATATGGCACAACCATTGATTATAAAAATACTATATTTCTGAAATATGAGCTATAAATATATTTTAATTAAAATTGACATGCCAGTTCCTAGGTCTTAAATGAAATATGATTCCTTATTGCACAAATAGCCTGGAGTCAGGGAATGTTGTGAATTAAGAAAGCTCTATGATAATCTATGACAAAAGGGAATAAATCATAATTAATAATCTCTAGATTCCATAGAGCTTTTTTTAAAAGCATCATTAGAAAAAGAAACAAGATGGGAGACTCAAAAGAAAACTCAGAGGACTTGTAAGAGGAAAAGAAAATGAATTGAAAATTAATATTGTTGATTAAAAACAAAAAGTAGGATAGATAATTATTGCAGGCATCTACCACTGAAGGTAAAGTCTAATCTCTAAGACTGACAAGTTAAAAGGTCACAAGAGAGCTGTGGTCCTACAGTTATGGTATCACTTTTTCTTAAATTCAAAAGAGCTATGAAATTCACTAAGGAATACATGTAGTACCCAGTTCAGTTTGATGAAATAGAGTAAGATCTGCTGGGTAGCAATACACAGGGTATCTGAGAACAAATCCTATTTCTCTTAAAGAAGGCCATGGTAAAACTTTTCTATTCTAAATAGGAATGTATTGCACTCTACCGCCTGGCAGAAACAAGCTCAAACTTCCATTGTAAGCTTTTGGATAGTTTGCAATCATGAATCAAGAGGATGACTTAATCAGCTTATGACTGACACTTGTTATATCCTGGAAATTAATGAGTGACTTACCTCAAAGTCTATGGAAAAACATACATTTTCAGTGACTTCAGTGAAGTGTGAGTGTTTCAGAGGTGAACCATGGTTTGTAGCGCATGATATTTTGTGATACTGTTGGCCTATCTAAAACACTTCTGTTTAGAGACAAGAAAGACAAGAGGGAACAATTGTGCTATGACAGGTGTATATGCACTAGGTCTGACTAATACAAATAGCTTAAGGGTCCTCAAGGGCCTCAAAAGCACTGCCAGATTCACCAACAGATCTTTTCAATTACATATCACACTGTGACTTGACCGTAATGCCATTAGCTATCCGATTTTAATCCAATTTGCTGTCACTGAAGACTTCATGCATTGTCCTTCAGGTCTGTGTTCTGAAAGCTCTGACAGCCTGGGTGAAGCCAGCTCTCCCAACCTATTTTTAACACAGTTGCTTCTCTTGCTGAGCTTATAAATTTATTAATAGAGTTCAATTCTTTCAGGCTTTACGTGTTAATGGAAAATGAGACTTACACATCAAAAATCTCAGTTGTCAAGTGGCTGAAGTTCAGGTAGTGACAAGCAGTGGCCTGGTTACTGTGTGATAGCTGTCATAGCTACATTAAACTAGTAGTGCCTGCAATTAAGTTGTGAAATCCATCTCCCTATTTTAACACTTTAACAGGCACACTCTGTCAGTATTGAATGTAGCAGGAGAAAATGAAAGGCAGATAATGGTCTGAGTACTATAGAAGTATTTTGGAGAATTTCTTAGTAAATATTGCAGGTGCTTGATTCTGCTGTTGATCACATGCATTAGTTATGTCATATCTCTATGCATCATGGAATAACGAGTCCAGCTTGTCTGTAGTCTGTATATTATTTACACATTCTTCCACGCCTATCAAAGTATATCCCTATTTATTAAATGTCCAAAAGTTAACGTGAGCCTCCATTTCATCAACAGCACCATCCTCCATAAATAAGTTTTCAGTCTAGCCACCAGCTTTATCCTGGCTGCTTTTGTAACAGGTTGGAGAAGAGATATCTTGATGATGTCTACAGATCTTCCTCAATTTTCCTGTGAACAGCTCTACTTGAACATTCACCTTTGTTATGTTGCACCTAAATCTTGATATCTGGAATAAGCTGCAGCTGTTTTGTAAGGTATTTGCCATGGAAATTTGTCATTTTTTCTCTGCAATATTTGACTGCTGCTATCTATATCTGGTTTGAATCAACTTATTAAAAGATTTGGGGGATAAGATCTATTTCTTTCATTTTGTGGGATCATAGTTCATAAATTAAATTTTCTGCAAGCCAAAGCAGTAGGAATTTTATCAGCAATGACTGAGAAAATGAAAAGATGCAGTTGTTTGGTTTCAACTTTAAAATTTCAACCAATTTAATTCTGATGTGGGAAATACATCTCTTTTTCTAGTTTCATTTTGGTTTTCAGTATACTATTTGTAGTGGCTAAGCATTCTCAGCAGCGATGGGGCCTCAGAGTACAGAGAGACGCCCTGTCTGTTAGAGTGAAAGATAGACACAGCCAAACAAGGACCATTGCTTAGTGATGGTGGTGCTCTTGAGTCTGACACAAATGGTTTAAGGTCTCTTCTAGCTTGTTGTAGTTGATGTATGGACTTTATTTAAGTAACTGTTATTTATAAGAAAGCACTCATAGCCACCAAATTATGTGTTCAGAATGTTTTGAGCTTTTTTAACTTGGTGTTTCCTGTTGGTTTTCATTTTTCTTTTTTTTTTTTTTTTAACTGAGAAGGAAGACAGATCAATTATGATTTAAGCGTTTTAGAAATTGCTATTTTATTCTTGGGTCCCTCTGAACTTCTGTCACTGACAGCACTTAGGCTGGAGTTTGTGTGCAAACACTCCTAGTGTTTTGATCTCTAATCCCTGCTCTCTTTCCTTTGGAGCAGAAAAAAATAATGCTTTAAATTCATATATGAGTTATGCTCTGTTCCACCACCATAGGTAAAGCAGAAAAATGACCCTAAAAACATTGCTTAATCTGTTGGGAAGATAAACTTGCATAATGGCAGGAAGCTGTTCAGCAAAGAGATGAAATTGGAGAGAAATTTTTTAATTTGGTTTTCCCATCATCTTAATATAATAAGCAAAGCAATTTTGTACAGCAGGTCAAACAGTCTGCAAATGCAATTTATCAGTACCAGAGGGATATGACAAGAAATTGTAGCATAGTGGCCCTTTTGCATTTAAGGAAAGGCAATGCTGCAAAGTCCCTCTTCCTTTTGCTCTTTGGTCTTGCCTGAGCACTCAATTTAGGATTGAAGGTGGAACTAAATTCTCATTTTGTATGCTTGTTGAGAAAATCAGGTTATTCTCAATATTCTTTAATCTGTGTCTCCTTAAAAAGGGTGGATGAACTCTTCATGTCAATCTAACATGTTTAGATACTCAGTGTTGCTAGCAGCATTATTCCAGGAATCCTCCATGGTAAGAAACTGTTAAAGTCCTAGGACTTCTGTACTGGATCAAAAAGGCATTAAGAAAGTCACTTTTAATGTCCTAATTTATGTACACTCGTTCCAGAATTATCTGGTTGCCTCTGACTGTAGCTTCTGCACAACATTAGATAATTAACCACAGCAACGACAAAATCGCATTGAATACCATCCAGTAGTCCATAACCATGTTACTTGTGGAATTACAACCCCCAAACATTTCTTTCCAAGTATTTTGTGCCCAGGTGCTCTGTTGCTAACAATAATGCTAAACATCACTTGGCATGATTTACTTTAATGGTCTGTGCCAGCAACCAGGCAAATCCTGTGTCTGCTTTGCAAAAGGTGCCACTCAGACCTGCTCTGGGGTAAAGAACATGGGTGTTGCAGGCAGATGGTCTGCAAATGATCTCTCTTTAGCCTCTGAAAACCTTCTCAGCAGATTTATTACTGTGGCACACAAAAGGGATTTAGAGCTGAGCAGAGTCAAGTGCTGCAGTAGATGAAGATCCAAGAAGATGAAGATCTAAGGACATGAAGAGCCAGAGTTTTTTCTCAGATGTGTAAATGTGTGGGCAGGGCTCAGCTTTGCTGACTCTTAGCTGCTGGGGAGGAGCAGCAGGTGAAGGAAGTGATGTGTACTGACAGCTTTATGCTTTCTTCCCTCAGACCATGCCTCTCAGGAGGGACACGTGGCCAGGTCCATGCCATCCCCCATCCTGGTGCTCCTCATGCATGGTCCCAGCTCTGCAATCAGTGTGGGACATCTCAGTGTCCTTGCCTTGGGGCTGACTTCTAGGTATGGTTTTTTTCCCCTTCCAGTTCTGTCCAAACTGTTTACACTACATGTGCAGCAATGTGGTATGAAATGTTTCACTACTAAGTTGCGGGCATGGAAAGCAAACAGTGAAGTCAATAATTTTGATCTTGAAGGTAAGATTTAAAAATCACCAGTGCAACACCTTCCAATATAACACACTTATTTTTCTCTGGGATTATCTGTGTACCAAATTGACCATAAAGACACACTGTAGGGAAGGAATTACCTTCCCCCTGCTTTTCAGCTAGACCAAGTGAAAAGTGGGCTGTTTCAAGAATTTCAATTTTGCCAACAATAATTTTGCTATCTCCAAAGAGCTCCACACAGGTGTCTGCCAAACATTTATATCTGTCCTGGGAAACTATTTGTTGAAGTGTTTTTAAGTGGAACTTGTAACACATTGAAGAGTGCAAGTGCATGCTTGCTGCAAAGTGAAAACCACTGGTTCAGCAGATGCAAGCACTCTTTCCCAAGCATTGTGAGCATGCAGAATTTCAGGCTGCATGGGAAATGGTCAGAGTCCCAATACTTGGCAGTGCTAAATCTGTTCGTGATGAGTCATTGCTTGTTGGTAATGGAATTCTTTAAAGAAAAGAGTGAGTCATCTTGTGCAGTAACAAGGAGGAATTGAATTGCCTCTGGGCATAGAATTACAGGAAAGCAAAGCCAGGGAAATCCTTTTAGTACTGCAGTAAAAGCACACAGATTACAGGTGCTGATGCTAAATTGGTCAGTCAAAGAGAACAGGACAAACATTTGACTTTTAGGGATAGCCAGCAGAAGAATTTTAGCTAGAATGTCCTAGATGACCTCTCAGTAGAAAATTATGTATGCTTTGTTGTTATCCTGGTTTCTGACATGGGAATCTTGTCCAAGTCTGCCAGAATGATCTGAAAGCAGTCTTTGTGATAGCTCAAAATCTTATCTCAAAGCATTTTTACACTGGTCCTAAATTCAGTATTTAATGAAGGTGCACAGAGTGGAGAATTTTGTGACAGGGAATCACCACCCAGGGTCTGGAACATGGGGAAGAACATCTGAGCAGCCTAAAAGCTACCTTTCTGTCTTGATCTGGAGTTGCTATGAGAACTGCACTGTCTCCTTGTGTAAATTAACACCTGCGTACTGCCTTAATGACTTCAGGGCTGCCTGGAATTTGTAAAATGCTGCAGATTGAAAGTTGTGTCTTATATCCTCAGTGTCTAGTCTCATGACAGTAAAATGTGCTTATTTCATAGAATCGCAGAAGGGTTGAGGTTGGAAAACCATGTAGAGATTCTGAATCCAGACTTACTACTAAAATAAGGACCAGCTAGAGCAGGTTGCTCAGAGTCACGTCCAGCTCAGTCATGATCATCTTCACGATGAAGATTTCACAACTTCTCTGGCCAGCCTTTTCCAATATTTGATCACACTCCAAGTAACCAAGTTTTTCTTTAGGTTTTTTAGTGACTTTTTTTCTCAGACTTGCTGCAAATAATTCATCTGTAGCTAGACTGGAGTCTCAAAATGGTTGCAGACATATTACTCATCAGCAATAAAGGTTCATCTGTGCCTTGCTCAACCATTCCACCTGTATAGGATGTACACCTGCTTAGGGTATAATTCATCAGAGGGATCAGAGGGGTTTTGCAGGTTGCTGCTGTAAGAGTTGTACACACTGTGCACTATTTATCAGGCAGCCTGACCTGTGCCACAATGCACTTCTGTAACTGCCCCAGTGACATTGCTGCTGCTAAAAGTAACTACCTGATAATATGGAATGAGCTGATTTGCCTGTGGGAGGGTTCATGTAAATTCTTGCAGTCTGCTCAGCACAGTGTCTCAAGCCTACCTGGTTTCTCAGTTCATCTCTGACTCCTGCAGTTCAGAGATTTATTCAGTACTCAGTTTTATTTCATGGGAGTACCCATGAAATAAAACTCATGCTGCTTTTCCCAGGCTTGCCCTTTCTCTAGAGTAAGCTAAGGGCTAAGGGCAGGTGTGCCTTTTATTTTTTTAATCTCTGTCACAGTGATAAACTGTGAATATACTTTCATTTTTAGGCCTCTTTCTGAGGCCTGTACTGCATTCTAACCAATCATGTCTCCGTGTGCTCTCACTTCTGGCTTTGGCAGCCTGTTGGTTCAGATTGGTAACACATCCCAGGTCTGGCCAGGAGGACCTCAAATCCTCATAAGAGCAGAGGACTCTTACTTACCCCTGACATCAGATGCTGGAATGACAGATGCCCAAACATGGGTCATACCAGCACCATCTTTTAATGCGGTATTCTTTCTTTTGGCAAGAGTGGCAAATCATCAGAATTTTAGAAGGAGACATAGTACGCAGGCAATTTGGAAAAAAAACAAGTTTTTGTTTTGTTTTTGTTTTTTCCCCCAAAGTTTTGGTAGCTGTGGTAACCAGCACATTCAATGCCCAGTTAATGCCACCAAACTGCAATGGCAAATCTTGCCCGGCAATTTGTATCACTGTGCTCACAGCATTTTTCATTCTCTCTTCCAGGTTTTTCATTTCTGTGATGGCCTCAGGAGAAGTTAGTGGTGCTGAGACATACAAACAAACTGAACCTTCCCTGGTCCCCTCCAAGTCTGAGATAAGTAAAATGAGTGTCAAGTGAGTAATAAACTTGGGACTCATTAGACAATCCTTGACCAGCTGGCCTGGCTGCTTTCTGAACTGAGAGAAACACAGGTTTCAAAGTAGGACTTGATGACATCTAAGCCATGTATCTGAAATGGTGTGGAATATTTTCCTAGTGGATAAATTTTTAGGTGTGGCTAAATTTGTAGGTTAGACGTTTTGAGACACATTTACACTGACTTCTCTAATTTATATAATCTAATGCTATATCTTAGTCCCTTTGGATTATGAGGACTCTTTTAGAGTCTGTAGGAGAATACCAGTCGAATAGACTTAGTAAAGTACTTGTTTGACTGTGATTTTCTGATTATATTAATCATCTGAGGACTCGACCCAAAATCCAAACTTCTGGTTTCCATACATGTGCATGCATATGTGTATAATCTGCTTTCATCCAATATCACATTTTTCAGATTCCTGTGGAGAACTTCCTGCAACACTGATAAGAAGGTAGAATATGAAAACTATTTCTAAAAAGTGCTTATGCTAAGTTTGAGAATACAAGAATATTTGTGTCATTGTGTGAACACAGTAAAGAATATTGGAGTAGCTTCTGCATTTGCTGCAGCAGAAGGGAAAAAGCACCTGGACAACACCAGCACTTGATGGTACTTTAGGTATCAGTTTAGAAGAAGCCACACTGATGGTGATAGATGTTTGTTGCCTATGTTGTTGCACAGCAGGTGTGTAAGCATAAAAATATTAGTGAGTTGTGTGCAAAGGGAGTCCTTATTTCCAGCATTAGAAATAGATAAGACTCATAATACTTCTCATTTCTCATCAGCTTTTTGAAAGCACTGGTGAGGAGGACTGAGGTGTGGGATGTACTGAACCCCACAGGCTGTGGGGTTCAGAACATGGGACTTCAGGGCCAGCTTTTTGACTGCTAAATGGGAACAGTGACTTTTCTCTCATAATATTTGAAAGTTTGTGCTGAAAGACAAATCTGTTTCATATTACATACATCATGTGCAAGCTGGTGGAAAGATGCTACTTCTGAAATTATTCTTCAGTAGCTTCTGCATTGGCTATCTTTTTGCCATTATTTGGGAAAGGGCAGGAGGACAGAGGGAAGAGGAGCACAGGCAATCTCTCTCTGATGAGAGATGAATTTCATCATTCACAACATGATGATCAATCTGAACAACCGGGAACATGGTTGCCACTGTCAAATACTGAGTATGTGGCATTTTGTTTTCCTTTGCTTTGCCTGCTGGACAGTTTTGTTTCTACATGCATGCTGTCTTCTTTTGATTCACTTTCCAAATAGGAATTGGAGCTGAATGTTTGTTTTCTGCATCTGGAAGTTTACAAAGCATTAGCCTTTATTTTTATTTTTTTCATTTTAACAGCTATTTGCCTCATTTTTCTTCTCATCTTTCAGTGTCCCTGGGCTTGTCTTGATTCCCACTGGAATTTCAGAGGCATGGAGCAGTGACAGCAGCAGCAGCACTGATCTGCTGACTAACAGGTTCATGAGAACTCTGTAAATTCCTGTTGGTCTCATTTGCTTTTCAAGTAGAGGAGTCTATGCTGGTGTCATAAGTACATCTGAAATTTCTGTCCTCTGCTATGCTTCTGCAAAGAGCTGCATGTCCCAGCAGATGGAGTAAGATAAACAGCAAATTCACAGCCACTGGCATGTGCTGGTTTCCATCACAATTTGAATGCAAACTGGATGCCAGTTATATATATAGATACAGCAGTATATATACTACTAACAGTATATATATATATATATATATATACACATAGGCTGTAGTCAGCTGATTGGAAGGGCTGGATAGTTGCCCCTGCTTTGCAGTTCTGTGAGTTAGTGTTAACTGGGATGGCAGATGTCTCAGAAGTAAATTACCAATAATAGTCAGCTGGAAATCATATACTTCCCCAAGCACCCTATTGTTTACAAAGAGAGATAAATCCAGGAAGGATGTCAGTAGTTCTTAAGGAATGAGTTATTCAGTCTTTTATTAAAGAAAAAAAAAAGGATTTTTCCCATAATTCAACATCTTTTCATATAAAAAAAAACCAATGTCACAAGGAGAAACCCTGTATTATTCAAAAGCCCATCATTCTGCAGAGCATTTTGCAAACATAAACATCAAACCTTGGGTGGCCTACACAATCAAAAATACATGTCTTTTCAGTTGCCAGCAGCAGGCGTATGCCAAGAACTGAGTCAGAAATCACCCCCAGGAAGTTTGTTTTTGAAAATAGGCAGGTTGTATTAGGATGCATGGTGAGCCTGTGGGAGTAAGAGGCTATCCACGTGCCATGAGTTTGAATGTCATTGTTGCACTTGCTTAGGCTTGTATTGTGATAGGACCCTTGAAAATGCCAGAGAAATATTAATTTTAAAAAAGATATCTAGGGATTTAATCCATGTTTATTTTTGTTCAGGTTTTCTTTTCCTTTTTAAATACAGTTCCTGCTTCTATGAGTAAACAAGGAAAACTGGTAGCTTTCCTGCTTGAAAACTCCCCTATCTTCTGCTATATTGATATTCATGTTCCCAGGGCTGTGTTTCATTACCTTTGCAGAAGATTATGCTGCTTTCTTTCCTTTGACAAACTACTGCTTTTTTTCTCCTGTCTTTTTTGTTACAGTTTGGGCTTTATTCAGCGGCTGAGATCATAAATGTATGTGCTTGTATTTTAACTGTTAGCAGCCATCTTGCAAGTATTGTGAGTTAAAAACACTTTCGGGTGTTTTTTAGGATTTCTGATATGAAACAGTAATGCAATGCTGTTGAATAAACAGCCCATGCATAATGCTAGAAGGTGAAACTTTTACTGGAACTATGATATTTTATGTCAACTTCTGATAAAACTGCACAAAAATAATAATTTTCAAGATATGTTTATCCTACAGAGTAATGCACAATCCTATCCCTGAAGAACAAACAATAAAACAAAAAAATCCCTCTCCAAAAACCCTCTCATATTAAAAAATGTATATTGCTTAATCTGTATACATATATATGTGTGTGTGTGTGTGTGTGTGTGTGCGCGCGCGTGTGTGTGTGTGTGTATGGTAAGATTATCTAACTGCTCTTTCTTTCCTTTTCTATTTTAGTTTCTCAGCTTGACTGCAGTTGTCTACAGAGATAATTGGGATATTTTTGCTCCTGTTGCCCTAAAGAAGGAGGGCAGGAGTGTTGTTGCTGCTTCACAGACAAAGAGAAAAGAGGTCAAGTGGATTTTCTCAAGGTCACACAATGACATCTGCAGCAGAGCTGTGATTTGAAGCCAAATCTCCTGAACCACAGAATTTAGACTATTAAAAGATCAGAATATATTGGATGTAACAACCATGCAGACACCCAAATCAAATGCATAGTTTTCATATCCTTCCCACTCCTGCCTCCCCTCCCCTGCCAACATAACAGCAAATTGTGGGCTTTTTTAAACATTGCTCCAGCAATATAATAGCTCTTTATCACTATACTTTGCAAAGCTTGATTGGACTTCTCACCTAGTCCCAAATTTGTTGGCATGGGAATACTGCAGGGGAACCACAATTTTCAAAAGAATATTTATTTTGAAGCAAATATGTGCCTCATAGTTTCTTTCTTTAAATCAACTAGATAAGAAAAGCTGACATTCACCTCCCAGTCCTGAAATGAAGGATTCCAGCTCTTTCTCAATTTCTATCTTTAAAATGTACCTTTGGTGAACTACTTTTGGAAAAGTTTAATTTATCATGCCCACAATCTGCCATTATGTGCAGTAGTGATCTATTTTTCGTATGTGCTCCCCTGTCTCCCTGCTCTTGTTTGGCTTTTTTTCATTCAAGCAGTCAGCATATTTGGACAGAACAACTTTTCCTGCTATCCTATGCAGTCTTTAGGGTTTGGGGGCCTATAGAAATACAAACCAGAAATAGGCAGTTTCATCCTAAACACCCCTTGCCTTTCCTCAGTAAGTGAAGTTGTCTCCACTGCCTTAACTCAGCACATAAGCCCGAGAGGCTGCCAGCGTTCTGCAGAGACTGAGTGGTTCTGCCTACCATGTTTTGGGGTAGTTCTCTTCTGATACCATAAATAACCTGATTTTCTGACAGCTTGGTCTATCTACTTTAGCGCTCAGCTCTTGCATTTTAACTTGTCAGGGTTATCCCCTATCTCTTGTGCGTTGATTAGTTGAGAAACTGGAGCTAGGTTAGTTCTGGTGTGCAGAACTGTAACAGCTTTCCCCCGCACCTGGCAGTTTCTGTTCTCATTGACAAATCTCAGCTCCAGAAACACTCTGCATTTTTTCTTTTTCATTGCTTTTCTTTTTGTCCTTTTCAGTTTTGGCAGCTTGGTCTGCTTCTGAACAGTTTTCATTTAGGGTCACATATCTGCTGACTGCAAAGATCCTGCTGATTTCTGCTGCTTCCCTGACTCATTTTGTCCCTTCCAAACAGCTGGTGCTAGGTTCTCTTAGAAAACTTCACCACAGTGGATGGCTTGGGCTAAAGATAGAAGTATGTATAACTTTGAACTCTGGAGGCCATAGTACTCAGTGAGGCTTTCTGGACTCAGTAGCTTCCTGTCTTCACTCACAGAAGGAAAATCAGAAGGAAATTATACATATTGTAGATTAATTACGTATTAGGGACCAAGTTCCCTTGGTTCCTAAGCATTTGTTTCTGTGGAGAAGAACATTGTTCTGAGATGGGAGGATTTGCAGTCCTGAGTTAATGTGAAGTAAGGCAGTCTACCAGTACAGTGCCAGAACGTTAGTAATTTATTTCACCTGAACTGGCCTCGTTGGTCTGTTTTGAGAAAGTCACTGTGTTGCACTATTATACTTTTGTTGATATGGCACTGGAATGCACTATGAGATTTATGTCCATCAGCACTTTATCCTCCACTGGTTTTGAAGACATGGGACATGGCTTGCTCAGGTTTAGATGTGCATCTATAGGCAGCAAGGTATGTTGCTGTTTTTCAAGAAAAGAGGCATATTGTCAGATTTTGCTGTTTAGAGAGAAAACAGAAAATTGAATAATACTCAGACCCAATAGTTTAGTTCTCTTTAGTTTAGGTGATCCCATTCATCTCCTGACTTTTCTAGGAGAAGGATGTCATTTAAAACTCTCTTGGTGGCAGGTCAGACAGGGAGGTCTGGGACTGGCAAACTCCTCTCACTACAAAGTCCTTTGCCCTAGTACACAAGTGTTCAAAGTAGAGGTTTAAAAAGGGTGTCTGTAAATAAGCAGTTCAGCCCAGCCAAGCCAGGTTTTAGTGTTTTCTGCAAAAACACATGCTAAGTCCCCTTAACCATCATTTTTGTGCTGATTTGTCTTGATTTCATCTGCTATTTAGAATATTTCTTTAAAAGCACCTGATTGTTAGCCTTATCTTCTCTGCTCACAACTCTCCTTGGATAATTGTGAGTGACTTTAACACCTTTTCCCCACCAAAGCTCTGGACAAAACAGTATATGAGATTTAGCTCAGCCTTTCCACTAAGCAGGTACATAAGAGACCTCCCTACTCAGTAAAAGGTGCTGAGTTTTCAGTCGTGGTCTGTGGGAGCAGTAGGGGAGGCAATGTGTTCTTTAAATGTACTTCTGACAGGAGAGAAAATGGCCTCAAGTGGCAGCAAGGGAAGTTTAAGTTAGATACTAGAAAAAATTTCTTCTGTGAAGAGTGATCAGGCATTGGAACATGCTCCTCAGAGAAGTGGTGGAATCACCATGCCTGCAGCTATGTAAAAACATGCAGATGTGGTGCCTAAGGACGTGGTTTAGCAGTGGACATGGCAGTGCTAGGTTAATTGTTGGACTTAGTGGAAGTTTCCAGCCCTAATGATACTACAATTCTATGGTGCTATGATTCCAAATGTTTGCAAACTCTGTATGCATGCGGAGGAAGTTTGTGACTCTGGCCTTGTCAACAAATGAAAACTATTTCTGAACCAAAAAGAAAAATCCCACAAGAGCAAAACATGGTGGCTTGAATGGATGCCTGGAAAATTGTGAGAACATGCCAAGACATATATTTTTCCAGAGAAGATACTTGCTTGCATCTGCTCAGGGGATTTTCTGAATAAATTATTTCTTTCTGTTTAAGAGAATGTCTTCTTAGGGTTTCTGTGGTATTCTTCAGGTTCTAGCAAACTTCAAGAATTTAAATCTTTTGACAAGAAATACTACCAGCATAATGATGATACCTTAAGTTTTAGCTTTTATATTTTCCAGATTCTGTACTGCATTATTATTTAACTCTGAACTTCATATAAAGTGTTAGCAAGTTCCCTTCACAGCTTAGACAAAACAATTCTTTTCCAACCTGAGAACCAAGGACACCGCTGCGGCTTCAGGCCCAAAATGTGTAAACAACAGTGAATGGAGGAGAGCAATCTGGAACAATGGGACTTCATAACCTGAAACTGTAATTGGACAATTAACCCCAATATGTAAATGGACCAAAACTTATAAAAGTGAAAATGCATGATCCAGTGTCCATTTTGGGTGTAGGTGTATCCTATGGAGACCTTTTAATAAATACCTACTTTATTCCTTTATCTATCCTCTGTTCTAGGTAGCCTCTCTAGGCATCAATGAGACATTGCACGAGGAGCTACCTCTCCATGATTATTTTGATCCTAGTCTCTCATTTTTTGTGTAATAATTCTTGAAAGTCATGGTGATCACTGCAGAAGAGCTCACTTCTGCAGTTTCCATGTGACCTCACATGTCACTTCTACCATTCCCAGTCTTTTCTATGCTTTAGATATTGGAGAGATTTTGAACAGTTCAGCAGAATAGAGACATTTTTCCTACTTCTGTCTTAGGCCCTGCTTTTCTGCTATGGTCTCTGGCCAAAAAAGGCATGTAATTCTAAAAAAGATGACAGAAACTTACTGTTTTGCAAAGATGATTTTCTGTGTGAGTGAGTCCTTTAGGTTGCTCACAGAATCTCCAGCAACAGTAATGGCAAAACCAGGTTTAATATAAAAGTGAAATCTTAATGAAGTACATTGCTCAGTTCACTCACTTACTACATGGTTAAAGCACAAAGATGGAAAATTGGACTGAAACATAAAATCAATTAATCTGAAACTAAAATCAACCAAAAATTATCTGTGTGGAGACTGGGGATGGAAAAGTATAAAGATGGGAAAGAGTAAGGATGAAAACAAAAAGGGAGGCCCTCCCACTGAGTCATAAGTCTCAACATAGACTCAAAACTTAGCTCTGGACTTGCGCGATAGTTTGTGCCTGAAGAGTTTAACACCATTAAAACAATAATCTAATTTAAACCATTTTCAAAAGATTTTATAGAATTTACTTCAACCCCTATTTATAGGCCTAAATCACCAATCTAAAGTACTCAAGAAATTCCAGGTACATTTGCTGTGGCATTTTCACACAGTACATACAAGGTACCTGTACAAATTCTCCCTCGAGCTCAGTGAAGTGCTCATGTCAGATGTCTGCCTGTTCTCAGCAGGCCAAAGAGCCGAGCCTCGAGGAGTGGGGGCATGGGCCCAGGCTTTGTCATCATTGTTTGGCAGTGGTGCTCCAAGTACAGCACACCTGAGAGTTCTCTGGCTCTGAGAGGCCCCACTCAGGGAGATGCTGGAGGTGGAAGGATCTCCCTTGGGCCCACTGTTTATAGGTTCACAAGAGCCTTGGCTTTTGACACATTGACGTCCTGGCCGCGATTTGAGTTGGTAACTTTCTTTTAATGTTCAACAACAAAAATGTTGTTCCTCTTGGCTTGTTTTTCAGGTGAAAAAATTGTGTTTCCAATGGTGTATGTTAAAACCAGGAGGTTTTTAGACAGCACCAGTTCCTGGGAGCAGACAGTGTGTCCCATAAACTCAAGAGAAGCTGGGCTTAGGTGCTGCTCATCAAGACTAAGGCCTAATGAACATTTCTGAGATTATAGGGTAGCCCAGCATTGAAGACAGGGAGAAATGCACTACCAGGCTTTCTAATGTTACTGGGATGGTTTTTTTCAACGTGTTTTGAGCATTTTCTGGTTTGAGTGGGTTTTAATTTGCTGTTGCTCCCACTCTAATGAGCCAAAACAAACTTCTGACTTCTAATGGAAGGAAATTTGTGTAAAGAAAAACTTTTTTCAGTTCTCAGTTTCCTTATTTTGACAGAAAAAAGATACTATGGGCTAAATATTGTATTTTCACTTACAGCGAAATAACAATTTTAAATGCTTTTTTCAACTTCAGAAGAAATTTTGAAAATGCCAGTTGAGGAACCTCCAAATACAGATTGAACTTGATGTCACATAAGCATCTGTTTTATGTCAAATATTCATTCACACACCTTCTGTCCATGATTAATCTCATGAATAGAGCAAATGCTAAAAAAGAGTTCTGCCTACTAGAAAAGAGTCAGAAGTCCTGCACTGGTATAAATAGTCTTCAAATGCAATTCAAACAACCACTATCATTAATCATAATTTAAATTTATAATGCAATAATAGAATAAAATGCAAAGTATTAAATATTATTATTCTATTCACTTAATTGAAATGGAAAATTACAAGGGGAAATGAAATATTATTCTTTCTTTTTTATGCTGTCACATTTAAAAGATTTTGTCCCTAATCACTGCAGAAAATTTATTTGGAGAATACTATTCTGATGTCCTAAGCATCTTCACCTATGTATAAGGTTGATTCCTTTGCCAGAACTTCAGTCAGTTTTATTTCCCCACTCTGAAGTTCTCCTTTGTGAAGTCCTCATTTTCCCAGCCTGTCTGTAATTTCCTTATTACTGCCCTATGAGTTTTCACCAAAAGTGCTCCACACATTTCAGAAGGACTGTGCTCCAAACAAATGCAGTTCTTTTAGTATTTCTGCTAAGGCTTGCTGAAACAGAGGATCACTCTTTTCTCTGAGCAAGTCCATCCCCGTGCAGTGCTGGTTTTCCCCCAGCATTCCAACACTACTTACAAAGCTTCATAGCTCCCAGGCTGCTCCAGACTTTGCAGAGTCTGGAATGGCACTCTGGTATTGTCCACGCTGTTATTTCCACCAGATGATTGTTTTGGGCCCTAGCCCGTGTTCAGAGTCTTCCTTTGTTCATCCTCATCTGCTGGAATAAGTAGCATGCTACCACAGATAGCTATCCTGAGGACAATAAACTTTACTACTTAGTGGCAGTTGTTAATATGGGCCCTATTAGTAATTTTGGTGCCCCTGAAGACCCCTCCTGTTCCCAGTCAAGCCAGCTGGAAGCTTTGGGGATGCTCAGAGTGCCATGGTCTAATGCAATGAAAATGCCATTTTTTGATCCCTGACTCCTGCTCTTTGTGTTTACTGCAGCTGAGCCCATAGGAACTGCAGGGGTGAATGTGAATAGTTTAACAGATCCTCCTGAAGATGTGTGTGACTATTTGAAAGTAGACAGTTGTCTGGACATGCTTGGCATTGCTAATTGCTGTTTTATGCGCCTAGAATGGATGTTATGCCTCAGAGCAGCAGCCTGTAGAAATAGAAATAATTAATCCACCTGCAGTATCCCAAAAATTGCCTGCAGGGTGTCCACAGAGCCCCAGGGCTCCACGCTGCTCCCATCAATATCTGGCTGTGAGGATAACATGCTTATAAATTGCAACCAATTTGAGGCACCCACGCTGAAACGCAGTGCTTAAGTGGAGAGAGAAGAGGGCATAAAGGGCAGTGAGGAAAGACAATTTAAAAGGATGAAGTTGCTCTTGAGCTGCTTGATTTGCCTCTTTCTTTAGGCATGAATTAGATTGAAGGACAGACCCTAGAAGCCTGGTGTGAGCCTACGTCAGCAGAAACTCTGACCCTGAGCATCTACAGTTCAAGAGCTTTTAAGCTGTCTGACTCCTCTGCCCTTCCTGTGCTGTGGCGTAGCTGTGTGAGGTATGCACAGGACCAGCTGTCTGCTCAGGATTGCTCGTGTGCTGGGGTGTGTGTGTCCTGTGGCACAGGCAGGTCTCCCCATGGATTTGCATTTTCAGCGTGTTATCCGGCACTGCTCTGTTGGCCTCCGCCAGGTCCTGCCGCCGCAGTACAGCATCAAAGCCTTTTCTCCTGCAAGGCCACTCCTTTGTTTTCCCTCAGCCAAAAGAGGGTTCTCCCCTTAGCCACAGTCCTGAGGGAGTAACACCAGGCTCTTCTACATTTGCAGGATCAGCCCTGCATTTAATTTCACCTGTTCTGTGCAGTCATATCCATTTTTGTCCCATCTGTACAGGTTTAGGTATAACCTTCATACATGGACCATGGATAGATTTCACCAACTATGGAGGACAAATTATGAGATGGTTAACTAATGTATGTGTTAAGATTGAAACTTGTGCCTTACCAATAACGTTAAAACCATAGTTTTATTACTATTTCTTGAATATTCTGACTTTGTACAGCTAGTATGAGAGGATCTGTTTTCTAAAAGCATACAAGAAGAGGAGGCAGGAGTCTCTCTTGAGCCTCTGAGCTGACATGGAAATATCTACTGAAATAATGGTTTTTATGGATACATAACAGAGTGCTAGACAAAGCAACACTCTGATTCTAGCATTACATGTTGTTGTTTGGGGTTTTTGCAAATCTAAGAATTAAATCTCAGATTTCACCTACAAAAAGATAGTCCTTGTCAAAAAGCCCTGAAAAAAAGGGAAATCATGCTGGTTTAAATTTTGCTAGTTGACCATTGCTTTTATTTATATAGGCTAGAGAAGCTAGAGGTTGGAGAAATAAATGGGAATCATTATTTGTATAAAGCTGGTGAGCTGGAATTCCCAGTGACTCTATTTCACTTACATTTCTTTCCCCTCTTTTATTGCCCATTGTTTCTAGACTCAAAGAAGAGGCAATGTAGAATGAAATGCTGCTAGTTCTGTAAGAAATACGTCATCCAGACCACAATGGATTAGAAGGACTATTAAGCAATGAATGCTGGAAAAAGCAATTAATCTGCTGAGAAGTAATTTTCCAAGTGCAACATTTTTCACTGAGTACATATTTTAAGAGGTATCTCATTATTTAGGTCTCCTATAGGTTAATAACCTTCTCTCCTTTAGAGAAGATTCAAACTGTACACATTCCTCTTCCTGGAACTTAAGCAAAACTTCGATGTCTTGGAAGCCCTTCCATTAACTGATTTTTGCCTCAGAGTTTCTGCTGCTGTCTCTGTGTCCCCTTTTCCACAGAAATTCAAGTCAGAGGTCCAGTTTGTCATGCTGTTAGTTTAGGATAGTTTACGTCAGCCTCTGTGTCCTGACCTACATGTCATCTCACTGCTTCCTTCGGTCGTCTAGGAGAGGCAGTCGCAAAGCTGTTCTTTTGTTCTCCTTCTGTGTGCTGATTTGCCGCTAATGAAGGTGTGTGGTGGCCTGCTAAATTCCAAGCCAAGTGTTTTCCCCTGATTACTGTCCTGCCAGCCCAGCTGTGTGCCTGCACCTGCTTTGTGTTCAGGCTGCCTGTGTTCCTCCTGCTGAAGCTTCCATTAACTGCACTTTGTGAGAAGCTTTTTGCATCCATGGTTTGGAGCAAAATTGCTAAAATGTATTTGGGGGTGGAGAATGAAAAAAAGGTGAAGGGTACCTCATCAGTCTTAATCAACCTGCTTTGGTCTGAGCCAGCTCCAATCAGCCAGAAGTGGTAGCTTTGCCACTCTCTCATTCAGTATAACTCACAGCAGGCATGCTGGACAGTCAGTGTACAACTCATTAACAGTGACTAGGCCAGGCTGTGACCTTTCACTGCCTGCATAAATGATACAGCCAGGTCCCCAGATGCAACAAAAAAGGGAAGGGGATTCTCTGCTTCAAGCTTCCACACTATGTTAGAATTGGCTTTAGACAATCAGTTCAGGGAGATCACAATAAGAAAGCTTAAGGGGCCCTACTGAGAGAATGGGCAGTAATTTTGCTGTGCCTGTGATGTTATTCTTGTGAAAACAGTCTAGTGACAGTAGCACTGTCACTTTCCAGTACAGTCAGCTGTGCAGCACAAAAGTGTTCTGCTAGACAAATATGTGTGCCCAGAGTGTTTCCTCCCTGTGCATGAATTTTCTCCTCATTTCCTCCATCATCTTTAGAGACAGACAAGGCAACTGCCTTATTCCTGCTGTTACCCTATGCATTTGATCATGTCCTTCCCAAAACAAATCTCATATCAAAATATGGAAGGTGTAAGCAGGAAGGGCAGGCCTTAAACCCAACTCACAGTTACATCAGAAGCACTGGGCTATCTCAGCATTGTACACAGCAGATTGTTTTTAACAAAAAATGAAAAAAAAAGGTCTGGAAACTCCTAGGTGTAAAGGAATCACAGTGAAGGATCTCACACAGAAGTTTCTGTGCTACCTCACTTGTGTACTGTCTGGTGTTTCTCTCTGTAGAATCATAAGGAGTCACCATGTAGTGTGGGGAAATACAGTCTTGTTCTAACCTTCTACAGCACAGCAGCCCTCTGGAAAATTCAAGCCATGACACCTGTATCTGTTATCAGTCTGTTAGTTTTTAAAAGTATGAAATAAGTAAAAAATTCTGAAAGAACTGTTCAGCATGATAGCCCTCCAGGTGGGCTCCTTCCCTGACTGTGAGACCCAGCACTGTTTTTAATGAGCATAAACAAGAAGGAAACAACACAATGGATGAAGATCCACCCCTGCCCAACAAATAAGGGGTTGAGCAAAAAAGTCATTACTAATGGTGTATTAAACCAGTGCATATGTAAAACTGTTTATCTGTGGAAAATCAACCACTGATCTCTGTGTTACTGTAACTGCTGAGAGTTAACTACACAGAAATAAAGAATTTACTTGAGTTGTAGGATTACTTGGACCCAAAGTGTTTTCTACCTATCAGGCACCCAGCTGCAATCATTGTTCATTACTAACGGTGAACCAAAAATAAAACACAAAAAGCTTAAAGGTAGTATCATATTACTTCACTTGCTTTAAACTGGGGATTTTTTTTCATTATTTTAAATTTGCTGGGTGAGAAAGAACCATTTGCATCCATGTTGCTGCCAGATTCAGTGACAATGAGTCTCTTTCTGCTTCCTCTTCCTTCTCTCCTTTCACACCACTCTGCAGCAACATCAAAAGAAGGATTGAGAGAACATTGAATACAAATTGATAGAGAGAAAGTGGGAATGGCACTGCCCCTCAAAGCCAGAAGCTGCAAAAGCATCTCAGGCACAAAGAGGTGATGAAACAGCTATAAAGAATTCCATTCTATTTGCTATGTGTAAAATGAAGTTGCAGTCACTGGTCCCGCTGTGTCCATGCAAAGTTCCATTAAGGCTGATTTTGAAGCTGGTCTCTAGTATGTTTATGGAAATGAAAAGTAAGAGTTTCTTTGTTAAAGAGTCAAACTAGTGCATATAGAGCTCTATATAGGTAAAATAATAGTCAAAGCTGTTGCATGTTATCTATCTTTGTGGTTTTGTTTTCTTTTTTTTTCCATTTTAAACATCGAGGCTGTGTCTAAAAAGAGTTTTATCAACCAAGCTTTTTCTCCTCTGAAGCAACTGTTCAGTGTCTGGAGTAGTGGCGAGAGTAGAGAGGTAAAAATTCTGAGTTATAAACACAAAAATTGCTGATGAGGATCTTCACATGGCTTTCAGGTATGCAAGATGTAGCTGGTGAAGCTTTCTGCTATGTGAAAGACAAACAGCATTTCCTTTCCTTTCATGTGCTGTTGTACAGAGTGAATCTGCTGTATTGGAAAGAAGTCCTGATTTCATGCTGTCTTCCCAACCTCAGAGATTTTCGACCTAGAAACCCCAGATATCCTCAGAGATTTCTTGAGCTGTATGCCACCCTCCCCTGCCAGGGCTGTGCACAAGAGCGCAGGGTCTGTTGCGCTCCATTTCTTTTTGATAACTTCATATGCCAAACAGCTGGGGAAAAAAACCCACATATTTGCTGATTTTTGCTGAACTGTGGTAATTCATGCTGAGTATTCCTTCAGTTGCTGTTTGCCAAATTACTGTGATGCCAAATTGAATTTGGTGTTGCTGATATTTTCAAAGTTGAAAAAGCTTTAATTGCTTCAATAAGTCTTTCAATGTACCTCACAGAAGAGCAATTTCAACAGACTGCAATGTTGAAATCAAACCAACTCTTCCCACCAAGCACTACCACAAAGAATAGATAACAGTTCATGACTTTCTGCTATGCACTTCCAGCTCTGTGCCTCAGCTAGACAAACAGGAATCTTCTTCCTCTTTCAGATAACTGGTTTTGCCCTGTTAGACAACTCCAGGACATCATCCTTAGCAACAACAACAACACACCTGTCCCTGGGATACAAACACATCAACCAGTTGTTGCCTGTGTTTCATGCTATGCTGGGTTTGATTTATAACACCTGCATGGCACAATTCTCCCAAGTCATGAAAAAGGTACAGTGAGTGCACACCATACAATCGAACATGCCATCATTCACTCTTCTGAAAAAGACAGCTCAAAACCTTCTGAAGGATCTGACTGACCTTATGTGGAAAGAGGTTAAAAGTGGAATAGTGCATTCATTGATGTGTGTGGGGAGACTGAAAAGGAAACTCAGATGAGTCTATGCACTTTTCCCAGATTTTTTGAGATTTATTTAAGGCAATACTTAACTTTAAAAAAGGGAGTATAAAAATCAATATTATTTCTGGTAAACTCTATAGAGCAAATAAAACTCCGCAGAAACACAGAGAAATGTTCCTGTCCTTAACCTTAAAAATGGTAGCAAAAAGTCCCACACTTATCCTCAGATCTCATCCATGTAATAGGCATGTGGTAGATTTTTCTCTGAGTGATGCAGCTGCTGTCTGCATCTCCCTTGGAGACCCCTTTAGACTACATAAAAGTGGAGGGGAATTACACTGAATAAAAGGTGATGTTCTTCTGCTAAACACCAGATTTACAGGGCCTTTTTGTACTTTATCAAATCTAGTTTAAACCTGTAGTTTTCCTTAGTTGGAAGCATTCTCTTTGATGACTGCAAGAGAAGCAGCCTTCAGATTGCTTGCTCATAAAATGAATCTGTGTTTCAGTGCTGCAGAGGTACATTGGGTGGAAAGCCACAAAACTGAAGTGCTGTCATTGACTGAAGTTCCATAGCCTAGGAGTGACTGCAGAAGGGTATGCAGGGAAAGGCACTGAGCTTTGCCATGCTCCCTGCCCATGTTAAAGGACAAATTGTAACCAAATAATTCTTACAAATCAGAAAAATTCAAAACAAAAAAAAAAAAAAAAAAAAAAAAACCAACAAAACAAAAAAAACCCTCATAGTGTTACAATTGCAGCAATCATACCTACTGGCTCTGGTCCTGTTGCTGAGCACCACTGAAAGAGTCTGGCTTTTGTTTTCAGCTTCCCTTCAGGTTTCTGCATATTGATGGAGACCCTGCTGAGTCTTCTCTTTTGCAGGCTGAACAGTCCCAGCTCTCTCAGCCTTTCGTTGTAGGACAGGTGCTCCAGTCAAGCATCTTTGTGGCATTTTTCTGACTCTCTCCAGTATGCCCATACCTCTCTTATACTGGGGAGTCCACAGCGGGTGTGCCCTCCCCAGCGCTGGGGAGAGGGGAAGGATCCTCTCTGCTGACCTGCTCACAGTTCCCTTCCCAGTGAAGCCCAGGACAACATTATCCTTCTTTGTGCAAGGAGTGCAATGGTGCAGAGCTGGCTCATGGAATGCTTGCTGTCCACCAGGACCTCCAGGTCTTTTTCTGCCCAGATGCTTCCCAAATTGTGCAGCTCTCAGCCTCTTCTGGTTGTTCACCCCCAGATGCAGAGCTTTGCACATGTCCTTGTTGACATTCATAAGGTTTCTGTCAGCCCACTTTTCCAACCTGCTATCATCTCTTAGGATACCAATACAATCCTGTGGCATATCATTACTGCTCTGTTTTCTATCAATTGCAAATTTTCTGGGGATATACTTTGGGCCATCATTCAGATGACTAATGAACATATTGACTAGGATTGAACCTTGCATTGACACCTGGTGTACAATCCTATTTACTGGCCTCCAAATACACCTTGTTCCATGGATCTCCCTGTTCATGACCAGATCTTCATTTGTTTTTCAGTCCATCTCATTGCCTTTCCATCCAGCCTATACTTTAGTATCTTGTCTAAGAAGATCCTATGGGAGATAGTATTAAAAGCTTTTCTGAAGTTCAGGTAGACAATATCCATTTCCTTCCTTCCTTTTTCTGAGCAGGCAATCATCCCATACCATTCCCCAGTCCTGAACTAAAATTTCCCCCTTGCTTCACTGATATCTCATACTAACAGCTGACTTCACATGAAAGATATTTTCTTATTTGTATCAGGTGAGTGTAAAAGGGTGTTTCACCACTAGGAGAGTAAGGCAGCTCTGTTTACAAGAGGATTTTTTATCTGAAGTCATTCAGCTGTACACTGAATAACAGGCTAGTGTTGACCTGAATTCCTCCTTGGGTTTGTTATCCCTGTTAATTACTGGAAGGACTGTCTGGGAAAGACACCACCAGCAGGCATTAGCCTGTCTATCCCTCTTTAATTCTGGTGACCAAAGCATCCTTATTAGGGAATGCCATACTTCCACGTACCTCTGGAGCTCATAGCAACAGAGAAGCTGAAGGAGGAGGAAGCCAGGCAGATCTCGACAGATTGTTAGCAGGAAGCTATGATGAGTAAAGTGCAGATCAGAACAGGAGGGACACGGTTTTCAGAAAGAGGCCTGGGTGCAGTCCAGCTATCCTTTATCCTGTCCTGCTCCTTCTGAGGTAAGGGATTTGGCTGATAAAAAATATTCTTTTCTGCCCCCTTCGTGTGATGAGGAATAAAGAATGCATATGTTTCCTACTCAAAATAACATTCCAGGGAAGAAATGAAGCTGGATGCCTTGTAGTTCCCTTACCTGCATCTTTCATGAAACCTTCATCTTTCAGAAAATTTCCCCATTGAAGGTGAAAATTTTCTAGCTGAAGAAATATATGGAAGTACATTTTATTTTATTTTATGAAGTATTGCCACTGTGTTTGAACGCTCTCCCCCCTCAATATAATTTCTTGAGATAATATCACAGTTTTCATGAGACTTATTTTTGACTGGTTTCTTTACAACATCAAGTACAGTCACGGGGATAACTGGATGCCTAGTTGATGGCCTTAGCTCAGTTCAGTAAGTATTCTGTTAATATGTAGAGTGTGGCTGCCTATAGTCATAACATTTAGATTTCGATCAAATTATCTTTTGCACTTGTAATATATTCAGAGGAGGGCATTTAAATATAAACTCCCTGGAGAGTCTTTGGGTTAATGTTATAAATAAAAAGGACTCATTCTAACAATATTGTACATTGTGCTTTCATTACTTACATAAATCTTTTTCTTCCCCCACTGCTTTTAGAGAACATTTTGTCTACACAAAACACTGAATTTATTTGGTGGTTTTACATACTTCATTAAGGGTGAAATTTTTAAAATATTACTTTTAATATGGTATTATAAAATTGTGGATGGATATTACTGTGTGTTTCTTGGCTATTTACATCTTGTGCTTGATCTCAGGCACCCCTCAGAAGGACAAGATGTTGATCTCATAATCAAAATATCTCTTGGGAGTATGGGTAAGAAACTATCAGAGAAGTGCCATAGGATTTTCAGTGTCTTCCCATGTAGCCTGTGAAAACTAGAGTAATTTTGCTCATCCTCATCTATTTCAGTGGATTGGCCAATGAGGCACCAATATGTGTAGTGACAGCTCTTGTAGGTGTGACCCAGTTCTCATAAAAATGTATCTCAGTGGAGACAGGAAAAAAATGAACATACACTCAAGTTCCCTGTTAGACTGTGAGGGAACCATCCTGGTTATTCCTTCTCCCTACAGTGAGTTTCTTGGTGGCTTGGATTACATATTTTTCTAATGTCAGATGATCAGAAAATTTTGGATCTTTTTGTACTCTCACAGCTGAGAGAATGATACAATGGATGAGGTAATATTGAGATCAGAAATCTTATAACACCTGAGAACCTAGTCTATAATGAGGAAGTAAAAAGATCCCAAATCTCTGTTACCCTAATAGAATTATGATAGGATATTTACCTTCTCTCCTTCCCTTCCTGCTCTTATCTGTACTGAACTCTCCAGAATTGCTGAGAATGTTTTCCGCTTACTCTCTCCAAAGAGCACTGAAAAAAACTGCTGTGTACTTTGGCAGTTATAAATGTAAAAAAATTGGCTGTAGAAATGTCATGTTTGTCTATAAATGTCCTTTACTTCTGGGAGTATTTATTCTTGGGAAAACACCCAAAAATAAAGAAAAAGGAAACCAAATTATATTTTAAAAATAGTCCAATTTCATATGAGGTACGAGCTCAATCTTCTTTTATATGGAATTTGTATGTAAATTCATTAATTCTTCCTAGGGCCTGATTCAGCCAAGTTAATTTCTTCTGATTGTACATGCTTTAGTAGTCTTGCTAAAGTCTAAAGGAATCCGTTATTTCTTTGTAGGTAAACTCTGCCTAATGAATTGTTAAGCTGAGATAGAAAGTGCAGAATCGGACAGAAAAGGTCTGTAAAAGGGACATGTAGCCTACCTCCATGTCTCACTGAAGGACTAGCTCTTCTTAAAACATCCTGACATATCATCGCCTAGGCTGTCTTTAAAAGCTTCCAAAGGTGAAGATTGCAATTCTCTCTACAGCCCATTTTGCCTGATTTCCCTCAGCGTGTAACACAAAGCTTCCTTATGTTTATTTAATTCCACTGCTTCCTGTCCTATCCACTTTGTACAAAAGAAATGTTATTCTCTACCTCTTTACATCAGCCCTTTATGTGTCTGAAACTGTTGGTGGAGCTCCTTTCAAGTATTTTTTGGGAATTCCAGCTGTGTAAACATCTGCTCATTCTTTCTGCTTGCCTGATGTGCCACATATATTTCTCAAAATGTCAGGTCCCTATACTGTAAATAGTGTTGTTGCTGAAACCTTAGCTGGGATTACATATTGCATTCTCTAGTCATGCATCTCAGAAGAGATTTTGCTTTTTTATGTTTAATTTGCTGTCAGGATTTAATCTGTGGACGAGATGAACTGTTTATCATTATGTGTAATCAATTTGATGTGGAATCAGCAATTTGTACATTACCACTGACACGACAGTAAAATGCTGAGTTCCTTATAAGCTGATTATGGCAGACAGAATGGGAGCTTCAGGCAAATTTTGTCAGAGAAACCCTCCCACTGAAGTGCAGAAAGGACCTTCCTGTTTTCTGAAGACCTTCTCACTAAGGATCCACACTTAGCCTCAGAAAAGGAGAATTTCCACTGTAATCAATTCTTCATGAGCATGTTTGAATCTAGACAACAACTTTACCTTTCAAACATCTCTGTATTCTTTACCATGGATCTAATAATTACAACAAATGGGAAAGCAGCAAGTGTAGCGAGCTTCCTTGCTCCAAACTCTCAGCCACAACAGTAGAAAAGGCCATTTTCTGGAAATACTATCTGAAGGCATGAAAAATCTTTACTGAGAGGGGGGTCAGTGTGATAGGATGCCCAGAGAGGTTGTTTCCATCTATGTAGTTTCCATGTGGTTTCCATCCATGGAGGTACCCAAGCCCAGCTGGATACATTCCTGGGTGGCCTGCTCTAGCTCACCCTGCCTCAGCAGGCAGGACAGCCCTTTTAACCTTAACTGTTCTGTGCTTCTGCGAAGTGAACTAGCTCTGTTCTGTGGGTTAACCACCTGTAGACTTTTGGTGCTGCCAGTTTTAATAGGTTCTGGCCCTTCTGAGTGATAATTGGATTTCACTTCCATTTTGCTGAGGGAAAAAGACACTTTGTTTAAAACCATGAACTTTTTACTGTTCATTGCTCCTCACAAATTGCTGCTAGTCGTTGCCCTGCAACGAGCAAGCTGTTACATTGAAAAACTTGTTTATGGGCAAGAAGGAAGACATTTCATTAATTAGTAAGGCCAAGGATCTGTTAGTTTAACTGAAATATGAAGGGATTCTTCCGTTTTAATCCATCTCCAAGCGCTGCAAAATTGAAGGAATGCAGTGGAAGAACTGCTATGAAATTGTCATCACATATACACATATACACTCTCTCACTCATTTTGCCTCTTTCTATGTTGTGCTTACCCTTCTACTGGTCCCCTGTCTTGAGAGGTTCCTCACTGGTGGAGGTCACAGGGGGATGCTTTTGGGAGCTTTCAGCATCCAGAGTCCTTTGCCAGGAAGAATGTTCATGTTATGAATTCTTCTTTGTCCCTCTAGGATCACTTGGGATAATCTGTATATGTTGATGAGATACTGCTCTCTTCCTACACTGGTCTGCAGCTCCAAGTCACATCCAAATGAAATACACCCTGGGCCACCTCAGTATGTTCTCTGTTCTGTTCTGTTCATGACCCCTGAACCCAGCTTGTCCAGCTCCGGGTTCACACTTCAGCTGACCCTGGGCAATGTGTTTGCAGCTGTGCTCCTCCGTGCCACATGCTGTGTCCTTCCCAAGGCCTCTGCTGTCCTGCCAGGCCTGGGTGTGTCAGCACTTTGTCACCAAGTTGCTTTGTACAAACCTCATTGCACTTGGAGCAGCAGCTTGTCATTGCTGTCTGTGCAAAGGCACGCTCGTACCACACCAGGAGGAGCAAAAGTAAAAGAGAACAGGCACAGGCACCTGATCAGCCAGCTGCTGCCACAGCCAAGAGAAGCAACATAAAGCCACAGACAGGTCAAGGAAAGTTCAGAAAGGGCAGATATCCACCAAAGATGGGCAAAATCTCTCTGGGCACATTCTTTCGGAGAATTCAAAAATATCCATGTAGCAGTAGACACATTTTCAGGTGAAGGTTTTGCCTTCTTGCATGCAGGAGAAGCAGCCAAGCATGTTTGTCACCACTTCTCGTAAGCATTTGCCCCGCTAGGTGTACCTCAAGAAATAAAACCAGACAATGGTCCAGCCTACACAGGAAAAAAGTAGCCATATTTTTAATAGAGGGCAGACCTGAGAGATCTCAATTCACAGGTTCCTGCACATTGCTTGCAAGCCCTGTAGCCTTTATTAAGAATGGCAGGGCTGTGTTACAGGGCTGCATGATTACCACACCATTGGTATCTGAGTGTTCAAAGTTGCTGGCAAAGTTATCAGTAGTGGCTGTTTCCTCGTCCTGCAGTCCTGGTTCATCTTCAATTAAAACCTGTTTCCCAGATAACATCTTCTCTTTAACAACCATGTCCTGGTGAGGGTTACTTTCTCTGGAAAACCTTTCTTCAGCAGTCTCTTCTAAAATAACCCCTCATCAGCTAGATGAGATAAAGGACCCTTTTGCCTGATAGTGGTACTTTTCCAACTCTCTTTTTCAAATTGCTATTTATTCATCCAGTTAATTCATGTACTTAGCTGGAGCAAAATTATTACCATAAGCCCTAGAGTATTACCTACTTATCTTTCCTTCAATTCTCTTTTTTCCCCATCATTATCTTTGGCAGACTTATGCCTATTGGCTGGTGGGCTTGTTTTCAACAAAAAATGAACAAATACCCCATTTGCCTCCAGACTGATAGTCCATTTGTCATTTGATACAGCTCTGTCTGCTGCTCCTGCAAACAATCTCTCTGCTGTTGTTTTCAGGCTCTTTGTGCTACTCTGTTTTTGAATGCCCAAAGAGACTTGTAGGGAAATGAGGCTCCTGCATCCTGCCAACATAATCTCAGTCTGCCGTGTCTATTGCAGCAAAAATAAAAGCTCACATTGTTTCCTATCTTATGACCTCTGGATACCTTTCTGTCTTTGATCTTTCCATTATCTGGCCTCCTGTTTAAAATGGCAAAGCCTTGTGGTCCTCATTATAGACTTATAATGATATGCAAGGCTTCCTCAGAATGTAAAATTATCATTGCTTTATCAAAATTTAATTTGGGATCTTGCATGATGTCTTTCTCTGCTGCCAACACCCTCCATCTCCCAAGAGTTTTATATCTGTGCATTTCTATAACATATATGTGCTTTTAGCCCTACAAATAGAAAGAAATGTTCTCCAGTCTTCTGCCAATTGCAAAGATTTTTCCTACCTCGCTTTTTCTTGTATTACATTAACAAAACAATTGTTTTCTGGACATCCAGTACCACTCCAGCAAATTTCTCTCACCCCATTAATTCATTTAACTCTTGACAGCTTACACTGTCCAATAATCAGTCAGTACTAACTATTGCAGCAGAGATCTGGCCCTGTTGCCTGCATTTTCCTGAGTGGAGAGGTGTAACCATAACACAGCAGCTGTTCAAAGCCACTTCTTAGAGGGTGACATAGAAATATATTTCCCCACCATTTCCAGATTAGTAACAAAAATAGATAGGCACATTTAATCTGACTTTTCTTCTGATATTATATTTAAAAAGACTCCTTTGTATATTTACCCAGATTTTTTTAACACTTCCAACACTTCTCTTTTCCTTCTCATACTTAATTTTAAATTTTAAACAAGTGAAGCTGAAACTGATTGAGGTACAGAGATCTCCAAGAGGAAAGAAATCCAAATACCATGTGCCTGGCTCAGGAAAGATGGGTGGAACTTAGCCCTTTTCGGAAGCAGCGGCCAGCTGGTCAGTACTTCTGTTTGCACCAGACAGTGCTCCAGGAGCTCCAGGTCAGTTGTGGCACTGACACTGCTTCCAGCCCACTAAAAAGGCAGAAAGGAGCAATGGTGGTCAGGTGAGGGAGGGTGGAGGGTGGGAAAAGTGCTAATTTATGAGGAGAAATCAGGGCAGATGACACAGAAATCTCTAGACTGTCTGGCCTCATCTGCTTTGTGGCACTTGAAACTGCCTCTCCAAACTGAGATGCAGGGAGTGCATTACGTACATGGCTGCAATTATGGTCATGGACAAGGGGAGTCAAGTTCTGAAAGTACTCTTGAAACCTTATTTTACCCATCTGTCAAATGGCAATGATAATGACTGCTTTGGACATTGTTTTGATTAGAAACTGTAGTGTTAGGTTGCTGTCTCTGTCATGTGTCACCGTTTTTTTGGTGCTGCTTTTCCTGTAGCATTTGATTAAGAGGTAATTGTTGTCCTGAACCTGATTCTTGAACATCTCTGAACAACAGCAATCGCTGTTTGCAGGAAGAGATCACTCATGTTGGGAAAAATATTTCTTCCAAAACATTCTTGCAGACTCAAAATGGACAGATCTGAGCTAAGAGATGATTCTGACTCAAAAGGCTCAGACAGTATTCAAAATTCATTAAATATGTGCGTGTGGGTACCTTTACTTTGTCCATGTTTGAAAGGAAATTGTGAAACTATACTGCTATTCAGCAGCCCACTTTTTGCCATCAACAAGGGTTCTAAGTACAGAAGAATAGAGAGTTACAACACGTTGAGCAAAAGTGTGAAGTATTTTGTTGTATGCCTTTTTGTTCCCCTTGCCAAATTTCCTGGGTAAGTAACAAAATTACTTGGACACCACTCTGCTAAATGAGGTGTAGATAACACACAGTTTTGTGCATTGTAAATATAGCTCTCATCAGATATTTTAGTGGATAGCACTCTACCTATTTATTTCTCAATTAAAGGCCATCTGCAGCAAGTTTTCTTCATGTTATTTCATGAATTAGCTGTAAAAATGCCAGCACACTCCGCAAAACACCATTTGTCATGTCTCTTGCTAAATTAGACATTGCTAAATTGGACTAATCAGTGCAAGTGATTTCCATTTGTGCCTTGTAGAGTCTGTTTCACTGTGTTTCCACCTTTGCATTACTAGAGTGAAAAAAAAAATAGGAAACACCTCTTAACCATCCCCTGTGCTGGGGATCCAGAACCTGTATTCATGCTCATCCTATGCATTGTTCAAGGCTAAACTGGTTCCTGAGGGAAATCAGGAAAGGCCATAAATTGTTTCACACTCAGAGCAGCCCATGTTCTCTGATGAGGAGTGTGAATTTTCACATCAGGGGTGCACTGAGCACTTGGGTTCTGCTCTGGTTTGTGAACAGTGAGGTGACAAGATAGCACTTATCATCTATTTCTGTCCTTTGGGAAGCCCAGATGAAGACAGATCAATGGATTGCCCCCCATTGGCCTCTACCTAGCATTTGGGATTATGTTTGTTATAAAAATTCCAGAGAAGTAAGCTCATCCTTATTTGAAGGATTGTGTCTTGTGAGATATATCTGAGACAGCTGCCTTTGGAGGTTAAAAGCACTTGATGCCCTCCCTGCATTCTCAGTAGCTCATGAGAAGTATCAAATCTAATATGACTTATGCAAAGTATGTATCTTATTGCTTGGCTAAAAAGGTTAGGTTTGTCTCTGAGGAATGATTTTTAAAGGTTACTTTAATGTCAAATTAGTGGTTTTGATTTCATAGTAATACAATTTTCAGTGTTTGGTGGATTCTTTTAGTTAAAATAGCTATTGGGTGACATTTTAAAAGCAATCTGCTGTTGTGCCCAGCTGAGACTTTAAAGCGTAGTGATTAAAAATGGAAGGTCACAAAAGCATTACTAAAACAGTTGCCCTTAATTTGAAATGATGAAGTATAATTTCTCTCCCTGGACACTTTCTGTTCACCTGCTTGTCCATATCCATATCTCAAGTATTATGCAGATTCAGCAGCTGCAGACCCTGACTCAGAATCAGATGCCCTCCTTGTGCTAGATACAGGCACACACTTAGTGCCTTTTCCTGCTCCTGGAAATTTTCACATGTAAACTCAGAGGGGCTAGAAAGAAATATGTAGAGAAATGGAGAGTAAATGCCTTGTATAAGGGCATGCTTCAGATCAGTAGCTATATTTGGACTACAGCCCAGACCTTGCACACCTCTATCTAGTGCGCTGGCTACTCAGCTTCTGGCTAAAATATGCAAGAATACATTTCAGTCACCACTGAATTAGAAAATTTATTTGCTGTATCAAAAAACCCTGTGATGGTATAGCTGTTAACAGCGTCACTTCCACTATATTTTTCAAAAGAAAGAGTTGATCTCCAATTTTTTTTAAAGTAGTACCTGGTTATGAAGACCAGAAGAGCTGTGTATGACATAGCTTGTTGGGACTTTGTTTATCACATAAGTTCCAACGACTCTAGACAGTTGTCCTCTCCAAAAGAGTAAGAGTAAGAGCCTGTCCCCAGGTTGTAGAATGTGAACTATGAATAGCAAAACCAGAGTGAAACTTTCTCTCTATTTTCCATAGTTATTGATCTGTTTAAGAGGCTCTTGAAACAATGATTCAAAATTCAATGGTTCATTACCTTACATTGTTTTAATGGACAACTTTCATTTTCCTTTTCCTGCTTAAGAATACTGAAAGTCATCTTTGTTTGCTTTTTATTAGCAAGCGCTTTACTGTCTGTGCTTTACTTTACTGTGCTTTACTACTTCAAATTACCAGTGACTACGTGGCAGAAAAATGAAACCTTACTAGTACCCAATTTCTCTTTCCAAACATGTTGAGGCACAGGTAGATTTACCAAATGGCTCCTGTGGGCTTTGTGCATGCTGGATCTGCATGTGCAATCTCTCAGTTTATATTCACACATATCAGAATGAGGTGCCTGCACAAATGTGAGAGTGGGGCTCATAAGCTTTACCTTCGGTGCCAGCATAACTACTGAAAGCTGGTCCACAATGTAGTAATCTTGTGCAAGATTTTCTGTTGAATAAATACTTGTATGGTAATAATATTAAAGTCTAGAAGGTTTCTCTTTTAAAGCTTCAATTTAATTTCCTTTGGCTTGCCCATTGCAAAGACAGGGAAGTAAGCAGAAATTACAGCAATTTTCAATTTGAAACTTGCTTTTCCTCAGTTCCCTATAATCCTGATTTGCAGACTTGACATTACACAGTCCTTCCCAAGAGCAAGGGGATTCAATCTTTGTCATTTCTTCACATCCAAATGAATGTGCTGTTAGAACAGTCCCATTTTGATATCTCTTGCTCTGCCAAGCCAAGCAGTCTGTTCTTACATCTGCAGGGGGGACATTTGGCAACACTGTCATTTCAAATAGCTAACTCAACACATTGAATGATAACCTGTTGCATATCCACGCCTACTAGCCTTGTTGTGTTCTGTTCTTCTCTTACGAAAGGGTGTCTTTAAAGCTCCTATCAGGCAGCAGCACAGAACTATCTGCATTCTGTAGGACACATGTCTTTGGCCATGCTGTCTATTCTGTTTTAGCTGTGACTGTGCTACTCAGGTCTAGCTAAATAGTCCCAGCAAGTGTGTTTTCAGGCTACTCACAACCACAACAGCCCTACAAAAACTGGTAATACGTATGCTTTAGATGCTTTAGGCAGCTTGCCCCTGGTATAAAACTGAACAGCATTTTTGCCTTGCAGCCTTGTAGCAGAGCAGACAAAGAAAAGGAAAGCAAGAAATCTCCACGTCCCTTCTGCCAGAGAGGGCTATGCATGAAACTGGAACCAGTTGCAGGAATGAGACTGCTGGAACCTGTGGTTCAGGGGGAAAACTTGGAAGGGAGATGCCTCTTTGGTTCAGGTCTGCTCCTAACTGTAGTCTGCAAGACTATCATTGTAGTCTACAAGACTACCTACTTCTGCACATAATTGCAGTCTACAAGAAGAATCCACACCTCTGTTTAGAGTGCCATAATTCAGCTCATATTAACAAAGTCAGAACAGAGTAGTCACTACTCTAATGCCTCTGAGATATGGGAAAAAACCCCATCCAGGTCAGATGTAGCTTTGGGTCTAGAAGAAGTTGGAAGTTAGGACTGAGTCTCATGGGTGATAAGCAATCGGCAATGCTTCACAGGGGGACAGATATCTTCTGACATCCTAAGGTGTGTGACAGCTTTCCCTCAGTCTTCCCACTGTGCAGCAGGTCCAGCCTCAGCAAGCATTGGGCTTTGCAAGCTGCTGGTCTTAGATACCCCTTTCTGTGCCCCCTTGGGTGTATTCAGAGGCAGCTCTGACTGCCTCTTGGATAACATGCATTTATGGAAAGTGCCAACACAGGAAACAGCATATCAGAGACCTGAGGTAGCTCTCACATTTCATCTGGGCAAGTGTCTGTGAACAGTGCCTGTCAGCCCTGTGAGTGCTGTCCCAGGAAAGGAATGGCAGCCTCAGAGGAAGTGGTGGTCTGACACTGGGGCTGCTATCTGGGACATCAGGAAATACAGTACCCTTCTGCCATATAGATGACACTGACTTGTCTCCTTTACTGCTAGCTTGTACTTCTGGGATGTGTTTCTGCTCCCTTCTCTGATACTGCATATATTACTGCTGATATTTTCCCTCACCTGGGCTGCAATTCAAATCTTGGGGTGTTTCTACATGCGTTATGAACCAGTGCCTGGTGCTCCTGTCATCACAGGATTGGTTTTCAGTGTGGCAGAAAAGTAGCTGCAAAGGTGTTTCCTAATGTGCAGAGACACACAACAAGACTTGGACAATCTAACATGTAGTTGTGCCTTACTGGATTCTGCATTTAGTTTGCTGGTTTGTTGGTTTCTTTCCCTGTCATTTTCACAGCTCTTCTTAATAATGAAAACATTTGCAGAATTTTATTCTGCATACTGCATCTGATTTTTTTTTTTTTTTGGTCCTGAATTGGACTTTTCTTTGTGTTTTCTTGTTGAAATGACTTGTATCTGTTGGAAACAATATTGTAGCATCACTGCTAACCTTGCTAAATCTCAAGCGGCAATGTGACCTCCATCAACACACCAGCACAACTCTTATACCTGTGTTTTGCTCTCATCAATCTGGGGTGATATTTGGCCCAGAGATCAAGAATGGATGTCCACAACTGGTTGTTTATGTTCATCCTTTTAGAGACTTGTCCTACCAGACAGGGAATCCAGTCTCATTGCCACAGAAAGATATAATTGCGTTTGAGGCAAGTCAGCGCTGCTGGGTGTGACATGGCATTACAAGAAGCAGTGGGTAGCTTTTATTAGCATAATAGAGAGTTGTGATTCATGCTTTTCTGTAGGCTGTGGCAAATTTTAGAAGGATTTGTGGGAGAGCAAAGGGACTTTAAGATGGATGTAAGGAACTCTTTTGGCTATAGAGGCTGACGTTCCTTACGGAAAATTCTTTTTTCAGAATGGGATTCTGGACCCTTAGGCAGAGCTCCTAACATGACATGAAAGAAGGTTTCAAACAGATGCATATACCTTGGTTCTGAGCATAAAAGAAAGCCACGGAGTGAGCTGGTGAGCTTCTGTAAGAGTTATAATCATTCTGGTCTGTGTCAGAAAAGGACCTGAATCTGTGCATGACACAGCAAATTGTTGTTTTGGAGATGTTCCTTTCCTTCCAGTCCTGTATTCAGATGACATAAGCCCAAAAGCAAACCAAAATTTAAATAATGCTTTGGACTGATATGACTTTGGGGGTGAATTCTCCTATCTGTGCTGAATTCAGTGTTTCTGCAGATCTGCCAGTAGAAGGTGTTCATTCTGATCTATCAGGTTGTCTGTGTCAGACCAGAGAAGCATAGCTTGGGTCATGAAAGGTAAAACATATTTCAAAAGAAGGAAATTAAGATAATCTGTGCTAACTTTCTGAAGTTAAAGGTAAGCATGAAAGCCAGTGGAGCAAAAATTCTCATGTGAAAAAATGAGAAAATAAACAAAAAATGCATCTGGATTTCCTATGATGTGAAAATGAAGAAGAAAATTACAAACTAGGTTAAAATAAGTATTAATCAAGGGAAATAAAAAGAACATTTCTTTCACCTTTGAGAAGTCTGTCCTGTGGTGTAAAGAAATCCATTGACCTTCTGTCCAGAGTCACGTCTGCAGGTGACATTGAGAACATTTTGTTTCCTCCAGTTTCCAAGCATTCAATTTGCCATGTTCTTCTGTTCTGAGCATACTAAAGCAGCATTATTGAATATCTCCAGAAATAGTGCTAGCTTGAGGTATTGAAATGCCAAGAGCTATTATAAGAGAAATCAATTTGTTGGGTGGTATTTCCTGAAAGCACCTGACTACTCTCTCACATCTTGTTACCAGACCCAACTCAGCATAAAGAGCCAAGAAGGAATGCCAAGAATAAGTATTTTTACGCAAAACCCTTTAACTGTAGCAGTGCTTGGAACCTTAACCTTCCCAAAAGAAATATCTCTGTCCTTTGTTATAGAGGAGAGTGCTTCTCTTTCACTGTAAGCAGACAGCATGGCAACATGGGGTTTAGAGTGTGCCTTGAGTTTTCTTTTATTCTGCACTTTTTGATTCTCTTTGTAATAACATTAGAGTCAAACCACATGAGTTAATAAATGGTAATCCCACAGACCTTAATGGAAGATGAAGGTTCAGTGAGTCTATTTTTCCTGTAATGCAGCAAAGAGGCTTTAGGTGAGTTCATGTGATTGGATGTTCCAGTATTTCTTTCGGGTCTCTTCATGGTTGTAGCTGTATATTCAGGTTTTTCAACCCAGAACAGGTAAGTCTCTCAATAATATTTCTGTTTCCTTCAATAATATTTCTGTTTCCTTCAAGAGTATTTCTGTTTCCTTCAAAGTCTTATGCCTTAGGATATTTATTGAATTTTGCTTCTGTTTTGTGGATTATCTGCTCTATGTAAAACATTTATGTTCTGCCAGTGAAACTCATCTTTTGAGAGAGCTGGGAAAAGAACAACTACAGTCTTCAGGTTTCAGTCCGGGCCTTGCTTCTGCAGTCTGAACTACACACCATCAGATTGATCTTCCAGAGCACAACTCTGCTAGTTGACATAGAAATGCTGCAATGTGAAGGCGAGTCAAAGTGAGGTAGAAATGGAGAATTGCTCATGTGTGGTTACCCTTTTAAAGCCACTCTGATGCCCTAGTTCACCTGGATATATGACATGGGTTCTGAAACTTCACATACTATTTGGTGTGCAAAGCTATTCAGTGCTGAAAAAGTTTGTCAAGAACTTCTTTCCATCAGAAAAAATGTGAGGATAAATGTAGCACTGAGCTTCCAAAGCTCCCACTGTCATTTTAGGGTTAATCCTTAAACAGGCTTCAATTTGTCACAACTGAAATCAAAGCAGAGTCATTCTACCATCTGAGTTTTGCATTAAAAACATTAAGCTCTGCCTCAACAAGGCAATGCCCTTGAAGTTCACTGGGATGCTGAGCTCTGCCAGCAGCTCTTGTTTTGCTGCTGTCCTTTAGTCAGCCTGCACAGACTGCAGCACCGTGGTAGGAGTGCGTCACACTGCAGTGCGCGGTCATCAGCTCTCAATGCAGACTTTGGAGGCTGCAGTGTCAGACTGACTGCAAGGCTACACTGCAGAGATGCTGAGCTTTTGAAAAGCTGCAGTTAGATCTGGTTGAACAAGCAAAGTGTTCACCAGCAGGATTAAGCCTGCTTTGCTGTTTGTCAGCAGATTGTGTTCTTTGCAAATATTTCTGTAAGAGCCGCAGGGCGAGAAGGAAAGTCAACCTTCTGTTTCCCAGTCAGGTGGGAGAAAAAGGGGCTGGCTCTGGCAACCTTTTTATATACATTGTAGTCCTGTCCCAGAGCAGTCTGCATGCTGCATTGCTTGAAAAATCTATGCAGAAAGTCCCAAGATTTACCTCTTATGGTACCCTATGGTGTTGGTGAAAGGGAGGAGAGACCAGCAGCAGCAGCACAAAATAGGCAGCTGACACAGAGAAAGAAATTCCTGCTCAGTAAGACTTCTGAGGGTGTTTTATATTAACAACCTGGCTTTCATCAGGAAAATCCAACAGGAGTCGGTAAAATTTTCCTGTATCTTTCTCAGGGTTAGGTAGGGCTGATGGTATGGGACCGTGATGATGAATAGCAAGTTTGTCAGGATGAGGAGCATAATGGTGGTCTTTTTGAGGTCAGAAAACTCTCTACTTCCACACAGCCATAATCATTACTGGTGGGTCGGATGGGTGAAAAATTGCATGTTCAAAATAACACCTTCAAACTACTTGTTGATCAGAACTGCTTGAAGACAATAAGACTCGGTGAGGCTATTTGGACTGGAAGTAGATGAGGAGAGCACTATGGAGCAGACCACTGTTGCAGCACATTCATTGCATACCTGCTAATTGCTCCTGTGAGGACATCAAGGGATATTGCTCTTGAAGCATCTTTGTAGGGTTTTGGTCTCTTAAAGCCAGTTGAGTGCCAAGAAGAAATCACTGGAAGGTAGCTTTTTATAAGTTGAGGTAACCTGTTTTAGGATTGGCTTCAGATATTTATAATCTGTCCCTGTGCTCCTAATGAGGAGAGCACAAAATGTTTTGATATATTTAAACAGCTATATTTAAAAACAGATGGGTCTCTATCTCTCCAAGAGCAGCAGAGATGATTCTGTTCTACTCTTCAACGAGCAAATTTACCATTCAGCCTTCTCCTATTGCATTCCCCACATGGAATGTGGGGTGTCTAGACAAGGACTTCTGTCACAAATATGTATATTCAGATGCAAATAAGTCCAATTATACACAATTGTGCCCCTTTACACATGAGTATGGATAATTATGTAAAGCAGAGCTTTACTTCAAATGATCATACAAAGAGTACTGCTATGTGAATAAAAGGAATAAAACCCAGGATGGCGCCTACATTTCTCACCAGAACTAAGCTTCTCCCAAGAAAGAAGTCTGCAGCAGCCCCTGAAACCCACTGCTAAGGAGCAGGGGTTTAGGATTGCTGAAGATAGAAGCCCCATATCTGAGAAGGGAGGATACTGTTATAAGTACCTTGTTTTTGTAAACTCTCTTTTGTGACCAGTTTGCAGGGGAGGTCCTGTAGCAGATGGGTGCTTGGTTTGACGCAAGAAAGGCTGTTCTCAAGCTCTGCTGGGTTTTATGTTTTGATTTGATTTTTTTCTCAGAGTTAGACAGTAGCAGGAAACATATCCTTCTAAGATCAGAATCATCCAAGAAATAGACAGGCCCCTTTTGCCTGGCAGTATAAACAAATAACCATGTGCATCTTGGCTGGTTTCACATGGAATGGCACAAGAAGAACCTTTTACTACCCTGCTAAAAGGGTGGGAGACAAGATCTGACTGCAGAGTGATGGTTTCTCCTGAGAATTTTGCAGGAGAATACATTCTTCAGAAACCTATTTTTAATACACAGTCTGTTTTTCAAGCTAGTAAGAGCCAGTCTGGCACTTCCAACACAATGGACCAGTAAATCAAAATAAGATGTATGCTCAGCTTCAGTCCTGAACATCTCTTGTTCAATTATTGTTTACATAACACATTCAGAAGGGATTGTCTCTTTATTTGGCTGTTAAATCTCAAAAAATATTTAATCTGTGATCTATCAGTGGCCAAGGAGAGGAAATAAATAGACTGTTACCTTGTTAGCGTGCTTACTTTTGTATTACCTGTGTAAACTTAATAGTGGTTCTTAAGAGAGATGTTTCAAAAAGAGCAACGACTGTAAAATATAAGCTGGAAAATGTATTTTTTTTTCTGTTATAAAAAATAACAGAGAATTAGATAAAGAAAAGAAAGCATAGGATCAGATTATATTATTTCAAAGTCTGAAATTAATTATGTCTATGAGACATCTAAGCCAAGACATTATATCAAAGTAGATTCCCACCAAACCTGATCATTATTTTAACACATTTGCAGGTACAAAATTGAAATGGCTATAATGATTTTCCAAGAGCCTAGTTAAAAGTGCAAGAATATAAGGATTTTTATCTCTTCCTTGTGCTGATTTTTATCTCTTCCTTGTGCTGATTTTTAATCTTGGGGTATATTCAAAACAGCTGCAAAGACCTTTCCTTGGAGGGTGCTTTTTTAAGGGGAAGTTGTTGTAATTGGAGAGTTCTGATGTGAGTTTCAATGTTGGCTCTTTTGCAAAGAGCTATGTTATCTTAAAGCAACAGGACATGAATAATTAACATAAGGCTAAATGTCCCAAACAAGAAAAGAGGCTACCATTGGTAGCAAGTATATTTGGATGCCTGTTTTTTTTTTTTTTATGTTGCCAGAAAAATCACAAAGTCCTTTTAGTACATTCAAGAGAACCAGTCTGTGCTAGAATTTCTGATTTTATGCTCTGGTGAAAGAAAAGGTAGGGTAGAGCAAATCAAATTAAATATGTGATTGAAAGTACATTAGTTTAATGATCAATTATTAAACAGGGAATATTTTAATTGAAATATCTTTTATAAGGTATTCTTTTCATCATACAATTTTAGGGAGTTCATTACTGTACCTTTTGCTAGATAGAACTTTCTTCCATTTATTTCTATCTGTTTTCATTTATTTAATTCCTTTCTACCCCATAAAAACCACCCTTGCTAGTAGTAAGTTTTATTTCTGGCAAAAAGTCACTTGGAAATATCTTCTGTTCACAATGGAATTTGCATGGTACCAAATAAAGATGTGTTTACATAGAATCAGTTGGAAGGGGCTTTTAAAGTTCATTTAGTACAATTCCTCTGCAGTGAACAAACATTTTCAAGTAAATCAGGTTGCTCAGAGCCCCATCCAACTTGACCTTGAATATTTCCAGGGATGGGGTATCCAGCACCTCTCTGTTCCCATGCCTCACCATCCTCGCAGTAAGATAATTCTTTCTTGTATTTAGTTGGAATCTATCCTCCTTTAGTTTAAAACCATTACCTCTTGTCCTATTGCTACCACCTCCTTAAAGAATCTGCTTCCATCCTTCTTATAGGATTCCTCTAAATATTTTCTCATGATTCTTCTGATAAGTTTTAGCCCTCCTCTGAACCAACCCCAACACTTACGTTTTTTCAACCCATGTACGGCTTGAAATATTCTTTGCTTTCTTATTAGTCCAAAATTTTTAAAAAGCAAAGGGAAAAGGCAAATGCTTTGAGGAAAGTATCACTTGTTGCTCATGTGCCTTACTTTCAGGGGAGATAGACCTGTTCATACACCATGTAAAAAAAGTGTGTCCCAGTTTGTGCTGGAATGAGGTTTTTCCTCTGGGACAAAAGCGTGGATCAGGTGTTGCCTGTCAAACTATGCATCCAGCTCCCCTCATTGTGGCTCCCTATTATATCCAAACTCGCCTGTATAATTTTCTACATCAGAACCTGAGCAGTGACCACATTTAAAAAACAGCACTCTGAACTTTTACCAGTTTAATTCCTTCAGACCTGTGATATGCTCCTTACTGAATTAAAATATTTTTCTATTCCTGTAAGTTGCAGAGATTAAACAGAACTTCATCTCCTTTATTTGTGCTGCCTGACATAAGCTTAAAAGAAGAGGGAGATCAAAGGAACCTTGTGCTGGTTTTTTTTTTTTGACGCGTGACAATTTTTGGAAGTCACCTTTTTGGAACATGAAGCCTGATACTGCATGGTAAGATACTCAGTGGAAATCAGGATGTGCTTGGTCACAAAATCCTTTAGGTCTGGGAGCTTTAGAAGACATGGCCACTCATGAAGGCATCCATACAAGGCCATCAAAAGTGTGGCTTTCACCAAACACCACTTTTGCTCTTGCCTCAGATGAGATCATGACTACAAAGGCTTCCAGAATGACCACTGAATACAGAGATGGATTTTGTCTATGCAGGACACAGCTTTCATGTTTGTGGGACTTTTGCGAGAGTGTGGCCCTTCCTCACATGCTGCACTCCCTCCATCACCGGCCTTCTCTCTGTTCCAAAGCTCCTCTATCAGCAAGGAACAGTGACATCTGACCAGAGCCTACAGCGAAGGAGCAAAACCATGGCAAGTTGCAAGTGACAGTTTGAGTTATAAAAAGAACAAGCTAGGTACAGAGTATTCCCATGGTCTTTCCAAATGTCTCTATTAAGTATGATTCTATTATTTAAAAATAAAAATGTTTCCATAGTTCAGGAGAAAAGGGCCTGGTTGAAAACCATTTTTTCTTGCACTTTTCCTCCCCAATCACTGTAAGAACAAATACATAAAATTCTGATAAGATTGAAAGCCTTTTCCCACAACTGCAGCTTTTAAAAAAATACTGTATGAAATGGGGGTCAAAAGGCTGTATTTTAAAAATGTCTAACTCAGTGGGAGATATTTCGACGTTGTATCGAAGAGAAATCACTTTAGATTCCAGTAGAGAGTGGACTCACTTTCTCTGTTCCCTCCACAGTAAAAATCAGTCAGGGAAAATCAAATAAAGCAAAAAGTTCCAGTGAATTAATTGTCCACCCTCTGCAGAGACACAATAGGAGATAAAGAAGTAGACACTAGCATAGGACATTGGTTCTCTTGAATCTCAACTTTTATTGTCTACCTCAGAGAAATTAAGAGTATACTGCTAGTCAAAATACTATAAATCTGCATGGATAATTTATCCACTTAATAATTTTAATACTTATTTTTCACTGCTGATAGAAATGAAGATTCCAATGTAATTTTTATCAGTTTTTAGGAAATTATGGAGGCCAGATAGAGGCACATTTAAGTCTGGTAGTGACTTGAAGGAAGCATGTTTCAAAAACCATGAACTTCTCTTTATTAACCTTCAGAGATTCTGCTCAGAATGGTACCTCTTGCAGTGGCTTTGCTTACTAAAATAGAGCTTGTGGGCTTAAAGAGCCTTGCTTTTCACCCATCTGCCACATGAACCTCTGAAAGGGATTTGTAGTGCTACAGTTCAGATGTAGTGCAGGTGAACCTGGAGGGGGACTTCAGATGATCCTTTGTTTTCATCACATTTGTTTCCACAAGATACGGACTATGTGGTGTACGACGGTGAACTTCCCTAATGAAGCCCTGGTCTTTTCTCTAATTTGTTTCTATCTGTTTCCCATCTGTACTCTTTTTTTCTTCCTTTTTTATTTGCTTCAATTTTATTAGAATGTAGAGTGTTTTTTATAGCTCTTTAAGAAATGAAACATGGATACACTTGGTTTTTCATTTCCCCTGAAAAATGAGTTCCTATTTCAAGTTGCACACAACTCATTACAGCATCATTAGCAGATTTAACATAAATAATGGAGGCAACTAAGTCTTAAGTGTAGCCATAAATATGATAAGTGGCTGACTTAAGGAAAAATTTGTGAGTCTGAAATGCTTCCTGATTTCATGAGTTCTTTCAGTTCTAAGATATAAAATTCATTGTCTCAGATGGGGATGAGTTTTACTGATCATGTCAAGGCCCTTGTATTCAGGGCACAACATAAACTCCTAATTACATGTGTTTACAGAAGAAATTGAAGAGATTCTCTCTGTGACTGAATTTTCAAATGTCAATAGTTACACATAAGGAATAAGGTGTCAATGCTCTGTTCTTCATTTCTCGTTTTGTTCCCTGCCTTCTACCGCACCAATCCTAAATCTTTTGCATGCTTGTCACATTTCTGGCTTTGGTTTCTTCACAGCAAAGCTCAGACTGACTACAGCACAGTGCCTATGACCAAAGAGAGCAAATATAATCACTTGCTGCATCATTCACAATACCTTACAATCTTACTGCAGCAATAAACTTTCTTGGCCTGTATAAAGTCTGATTGTTACAAACTCTTTGCCTTGTGGTGAAACACAAGTATTCAGTCTGAGATGGAAGACTTTCTTTGAATTAAATCCAAGGTGTTTAATTCAATACCCAGTGTTTTGATCAACCGTTAAATATTTCTTGGCTCCCTAAATTTGTGTTGTCATACACATCCCATTATAAGATGGCAGTTGGAACTCAGCCCTAAATGAAAATTGATTTTTCAGCTTTAATATTTCAGTGTTGTTTCCTTACAAAACCCTTCTTGAGAAAAATGCATACAAATGTCATATGTTGATGCAAAGAGGTGAGCAGCTCTGCTCTTCTGCACATAAAGGATGAGGCATCTTACAACTGAGTCAGATGATCTGTGGAATTTGCAGTTATCATTTGCCACAGTATGTGGACAATAATATTTGGCAGGCTTGGCGGCCTGGATCTGCTGTGGGTGGATATGGCAGGTCCCTTTAGAGAACATTCTTTGCTAGTGGCCTTTGGGTGCCTTATCTCTTTGTGCAAAACCATGCTATGACTTTTCACCACACAGCTTCCACTCCGGTGGTTTCTCAGGAGAGGGAGGACTAGCCCTGATTCCTGTCAGAATGACAAAGCTTGTGTAAGGCTGGACAGGCTGATGAGGCTCCTCAGAGTCTGGAGATCAGGAAGCCAGATAATAGATATTGTTTATTTCTCATTCCTTGTAAGATTCCTACATTTGATCATAGGTTTATAATCCAATATCATCCTTAAAGCAGGACTGATACTGAATTTAGACTAGGTTGCAAGGGCTTTATCCAAAAAGTCTTGTAAACCTTCAGAAATGAAGATTGGACATTTTATCTAGGAATACTCTTAAATTTCTTTTCCTTAGATCTAACTGAACCTCCACTGACTTAATTTTTGAGAACTATCTCTGATTCTTCTTCCATGCATGACTGTGAAGAGACTTGCTATGTCCTCTTTATGGTCTTGTAGGTACTGTAAGGCAATTAGGAGGTACCTCCAAAGCTATCTTTTTCTCCAGGCTGAACAAGCTTTTTTCATAGGTGGAGGACTCCTCATTTCTCTTCACTGAATTTCATGATGTTTCTGCAATCCCATTTCTCTGTCTTATTTACATCTCTATGAATGAAAGGTCTACCCTCAAATATATGAGCTACAACTCCAATTTGAGGTTATTCTTAGATGTGATGAGATGCATTGTCTACTTATGTAGGTCATAGATAACAATAACAAATATCAGATAGGGCCCAGGAAAAATCGCTGACAAAAGCCACCTGTCATTCCTGCCTAAGTGGAATACACATCAGCCACTTTGTTTTGAACCCAGTGATCCTCTCAATATTTCATCCAGGCAATTATCTGCCTGACTAAACCTTTACGTTCTTTCTTAGATAAAAGGGTATTGTAAGAAACCTTGTTGAAAATCTTGCTACGTTCAAGGTCAGTGACATTCAATGATTTTCTTGCATCAGTACCCTTACCCAGTTATCTTTTTTTATCATTATCCCAAATATCATGATCTTTTCATCAATACACCGGGAAAATATCTAGTTTTCCACAAAAGTTCTTTTCTATGTCTGGACCATTAGTCAAACACCAGAGTCACCAGTAAATCTCACATATAACCATGTTTTACTCACCCTTTCTGGACACTGCTTCCTTTTGTTCATGGTCTTCACACCACTTGTCTGAAAGGTTTCTGGTTTGTGACAACAAAATCTTCTGTTCAAATGGGAGCAACAGAGATAGAAAAACAGAGGGAGGGGAAACAGATTAGTTCTTGACAAGCCTGACATTAGTCAGGCTTGCCACATAAGACACTGAGCCCATGCTGAAGAGAGTGAAGGCCCAGGGATGGGACTTCATGACTTAGGAAAATGGTACTGCATTTTTACCTTGGAATAAGTACTTTGTGTATGATTTTTCTTATAAAGAAGATACTAAGTGGTTTTGTTTTGCCACAAGGCTAACTGTCTCGAGGATCATGGAAGAATGGAGGTGAGTGGATTCATCTTGTAACAGGGCTGTCACTCCTTGTGTTAATTTCTGTTTGTGCACCAGGACAGCTGTGAGTCTGTGGTTGTGCTGTGATAACAAGCACTGCTTTCTGTTTTCCTCCTAACCAAAGAACAAAAAGCAAGGAACTGAATTACTTTAAGACAGTTGGAGAGACAGATTTTATATTCAGTATTTTCCCAGAGTATAATGTCACCAATTTTCAAATATGTGCTAACACCTTATTTTTTTTCTGCATTAAACCGACTTCTGCTGCTTCTGACCTCAGCCAAGTTACTGTATGTTGCTAACATTGCATTATTGACAGAAGCAAGCCACAGTGCACCAATAGATGCTGGATCTTTCCTGATCCGCATCATATTTCCATGAAAAGATGACAGTTGGCAGAAGATGCCAGTTGTCACATTATACGTGAAAATACTACAAACTGCTTTCATAGCAAAATGTCACAAAGCACATGTTGTTTGGGGAAAGAGAAAAGGGAAAGCAAATACTGGAAAGGTACTGAGCAATCAAGCTTCATTTGCTTTACACTAGATACTGAGTGCCTCAAAGAAGAGGTGCCAACAGTGACTTTAACAGTGTTTTAGCTCTTACCTGAGACTCACAATGAGGTAGTTCTTATTTTTTATTTCTGAGCTCTAGTTTCAATGTTTTAATAACGTTTCTGCATTTTTGTTGTATCTGGTCTATAAAGCAACATTTCCACAGGAAAGAAATTGCATAAAATTAAAGCTGGAGTTCCAGAGTTTGCTGTAATTTTTCATTTTTCCATTCTCCCTTAGAAAGGTTTTAAAAATACATTAATGTAAATATTTAGACTTTTGGGATTTTGCCACTGTTTTCTCTCTGCTGAGGCTTATTTGTCTCATGACTTCTCATTTCCCTGTTAAACAGAGCACTATTTATGAAATTAAATACATGCATAAAAACAAAAAAATATGGAGCAGACACTTCTGCAACAAAGCACAGTCCATAGTTGTGCTAGAGGAAGTATGCAAATGCAAGAAACAAACAGAATTTCAAAACTGCAGCTTCCTCAATTTGGAAATGCTGGACTGTCCATGTGATACAGGTGCATTAACATGAAAAATGGTGCAAGAAGGGCAGTGCACTGACAGCTGCTCAGTCGCTGGCTACTCTGCTCAGCAGCAGGCCCATGCTCTGCCTGACGGCCATCCCAGCTAGCTGGTGGCTGTTCAAGCCCACACAGAAACTTGAGGTCTGCAGGAAATTTTAATTAGAAGAAGAGAGTCTTTCAAAAGACTGTCAAAGGAATTGTCTTTTCCAAGTGTGTGTCGTTTACTTTTCTTTTTTTTCCCCTTTAATCTGTAACAAGACTGCCCATGGAAAGAAAATGGTGCCCACTTCCTGCAACTGCAAGGCTGAGGCTGAAACCCAAGCAGAAACATTACACCTGTGTTGATATCTTCACTCAAAGAAAACTGCCAAAAACTGAAGTACTTGTCCAGAATAGCTGTTTTTGCTCCTGTACCTGAAAATCAGTCCAGCACCCATCCCTACCAGTGGATGTCATAGATGCAAGTGGACCCCGCTGGAAGAAATCTTCAGACAATTTGCTGTGCTACAGGAGGAGTTTAACAGGTGGTGGAGGGCCTGGGAATATGAGAGAGAGGTCAATAACTGGTATTGTGTGCTGTCCCAGACTGACCAACAGCCCAGCCTTGAGGCTGTACAAGGGAATCTAACCTCAAACTTTCTGACACGAGCAACTCATGAGATAAAGGAGATTGCACAATTTTCTCTGCATGGAGAATCTTCCCCTGAAGTGTCTCTATACAACAAATACTGTGCTCTGGGCATGCACAGTGAATGTCACAGTAATAATGGACAGGATCCAGGAAACCCCAACCATTCAATACCATCCCTTGTGTGAGAAACAGTAGCTTCAGAAAAAGATGTAATTGGAGATTCCTTACTGTGAGCCACCAAAGCACTTATTTCTCATCCAGATTTTTCTCCAGAGAAGTTCACTGCCTATCAACAGATTGCATTCACAATGTCACTGCGAGGCTGCTGAGCCTACTGAACCCTACAAATTACCATCTGCTACAATACCATTCTATACAGGGTCTGTGGCAAGACAATTCTGAACACTCTGAAAAGATTGTATATCCCTCAGAGCAATATCAAATCCCCTGGGGCAAGGATCACATTCTCCTCTGTCCTCACAGGCAGACATACGAGTTCAGGAAAGAGGAGTCAAATTGAAAGGTGAATGCCTGGCTGGGTGGCTGATGCCACACTCAAGGTTTGGCTTCCACGATCATGGACCTGCCTTTGGAAGCAGGGCCTGTTGTGAGCTTGTGAGATTCACCTGACAAAGTAGGCAGAAGGCTGTTCACCAACAAGCTGTCCAGACCTATATGGAGAGCATTAAATTAGATTCAGTGGGGAAGGGGACTTTGAACAATAGAGGAAAACTAGGGGCAGCTCATGTATTAGAAACCAACGCAGCAACACCTGTGGAATGCCTCAATGGCCCTGGGGAGTATTTGTCCGAAGAGGGGAGACAATCTGCAGCACAGGTGAAGTGCCCCTGCAGCAATGCCCACAGCACGGTAACAGCAACAGCTGGAAACCTCTGTGCAGCTGGAACATCGTGGTCTAATCAGTGCCACTGAGATGTGACTGAGGGACAAACTGCACAGTTGGAGCTCTGCATCAGTGCTATAAACTGTTCACAAGTGACAGGCAAGGAAAGAGGAGTGGGCAGCAGTGGGGATCATGTTAACCTCTGTGTGGAAAATGGGTGAACTACAGAGAACTGCCATGGAAAGCCAGCAATGAACAGGTGAAATGGGTAAAAATTTATAGGTAAAATTTGGGGTCAAGCCAACAAGGGAAACCTCATGGTTGAAGTTTACTACAGGCCACCAGACCTAGGGGAGGATGTTAATGAAGTGTTTTTATTTCAGCTACAGGGCTCTAATCCTGGTGGGGGATTTCAACTACTCTGACATCTATTGGAAAAGTACACAGCAAGCTGTAAGCAGGCCAGGAGACTCCTGGACTGTTTTGAGGAAAATTTATTAATCCAGGTGATAGCCCAAACAGAGGAGAAGCATTACCATACCTGTTATTTACCTACATAGATGAAGTAATTAGAGATGCCAAAATTGGTGTCAGCATGGCCTGAAGTTATCATTCTTTGACTGAATTTATAGTCTAGAGAGATATGGGCCAGATGAAGAATCCTCATGTTTAGGAAAGCAAAAGTTCGAGCAAGTAGTGCACTGAAAACCTGGAAAATTGCCCTCGGAGGATAAAGGAAATAAAAATTGCTGTCAGCTCCTTAAAGACATTCTTTTCAGAGTGAAAAAGGTCTTGTTTCCCCATAGGTAACCAGGAAAGGAAGGCAGGAGGCCAGCACAGCTCAGTTCGGCCTCCCAGCTAAAGACAGAAGTGCAAAAGACAGATATCCATCCTGGGAAGAATATAGACACTGTCTAGATGTTTGGACAATAGAACACATAAGCTGATGCACAGTTGGAGCTGCAGCTGTTGAGGGATTCAAAGAATACTAAGGGCTTCTACAGGTATGTTGGATAGAAAAGGAAGATTAAGGAAAATATGCCCCCTCAATATATAAAATAGGACAACTAGCGGCAATCAATGTGAAGAAGCTGAGTAACTCAGCAATTATTTTAGCTTTAGTTTTAAATGTTAAACTGTCTTCCAACATTTCTAAAGCCCCTGAACTTCAAGACATGAATTGGGGAAATGAAGTCCAGCTTTGGGACCTGCTGAGGAACCTGAACATAAGCCCATGGCATTCATTGAGAAGTAATCCTCCAGGACATGAAGATAACTTTGCTCTAGCTTTCAATGCTGTACCATTTCCAATCTCAAGAGAGACTCAGGATTAATTTTCCTGAGAATGTGGAAGTAGATTTCATGTTGAATATTTCATACAGAGGAATGGCAGCTTTCACCAAGAAATTATCCTCTTGGGAAATAACAACAATAAAGATTGTTTTTGTTTAATTAAGTTTCCTTTAGGTCCTACAGCAGAGTTCTATCAGCATATTGTTGGATTACTCAATCAACCTCATTTCCATTTGCCTTCAATTAGTTTTACATTTAATATTCATACATTTCTGGAGTTGGCTAAAAGAGAATGAAGACGGGAGCTGGAATAGGGAATTGATTCTGGTCCTCCAGGAGGATTTAACAGTGAAGCAGCAAAATTATTTCATCATTACCTTTGTGAGGAGTAAAAGAACATTAAAGGACTGGAAACTAGCTTCATTCTTCCTTTGGCACAGACATTGCCACTGCCTTAATAGTCACCTAATAGAAACCAAAGAAATGTGCGGAAGGTACTACTTATGCTGTAGGTTCATAGTGAATGAGTTTTGAAATGTGCAAACGTGTCACCTCTCTACTGTTCAGTATTCAGGACCCATCAGCTTTGCAGAGAAAGAGGGAAGCATTTTACTTAGGTATGAGCAGGATCCTGTGTTAGGGTGATGCCAAAATCAAGAACACATATTTCTTCCAAGATGACTTATACCCAAATTAACATCCATCTAGGAAACATGTGGTCCAAGGCAGGGAAACTGAGGCAGCAGAAACTGCAGCAGTACTGGCTGTACCATCAGCAAAGGTGATGGTATCACCTTTAGGAAGTTATCAGATGGATTTACTGTGTGAAATTCAGGCTGCTTTTCTGCCCATCACACACATTATGCAGTTACCCCTCTGACTTCAAAATAAACATGGTCAGCACTGCTCTACCTGATTGCTGAATTCATGAAAATTTTTATGCCCATGGAAGAACTCCCTGTTTAGCTTGGAGTCTAGTATTTCTTTGAATGATACTGTAAAAATTTAACACATTTTCAATAGGATCCATCTGTATTGTTGAAAAGCAATAGCTTTTCAGGTATTGTTCAGGGAGCCAATTTTTTTCCTGTTTGCATATAGCACCAAGGATAATTAGAACATATGGCAAGAGGAGAATCCTGCAGGCTCATGCACTGTTACCTTCCTTCCCATCTGCTTCAGGAGCTGGATGTCCTGCCTTTGGTGCTCATACACTGCTACGTCCAAGTACACTATTCACGAGTGAGATGGAAGGGGAAGGCAAGATTTTAAAGGACACAAAAAATAGCTGACCTAGGAACAGGGAGAGCAGGACACAGACTTCTTTTTACTTTTCTTTTCCAAAAACCTTTAATGTGGCTTCCATACCTGATGAGTATATTTGAAGGCAAAGCTTAATGTACACCTTAGCATACCATACAAAGCAGCAGGCATGAACTGGATGTCAAAGGGAAAGACCACCCAAATTCCACATTTTTAAGGCACTTGATGAATCTGTAGATTTGAATTTTAAGGACAATGCTGCTTTTACCTGAAAATCCTGACAAGTGTTTCTCTTTTCATGGCCTAAATCCAAGGTCTGTCCTCTGTCTCTCCATAGTTATTTGGGACTCACCTTTCTGTCAGATTTCCTCATTTCTGTCTACAATCACATCCCGTAGGGACATGGTCTCTAAAGTGAAGAAATACTGGATGTGGGACACTTTGCAAGGGTTGCACAAAACAATCCATTGGTTTGCATGAAGAAAATATTTTCTGTGTCGTTTATAAATAAAATAAAACAAAACAAAAATCAAAATATTTTGATTTTTTTCCAGTATCTATTTTGGTCCATGTTTTATTATGTACCTAGCATTTTATTACAGAATTACATTTTTATAACTACTAAATAAACAAACATATAGTCCATTATTGAGGTTGTGTTCTAAAAAACTCTTTCTTAATAGGGTTGTGCAACCAAAAAATTTGAAGAATATTGGCCTATCTTCTCTTTGTATGAGGGGCTAAGAAAGGGAAAAAAAAATCCATACAGACTTTATTTATTCCAGGAAGAATAATTTTCTAGCTCAAGATATTGAATACTCTTGAGCATTTGTATTTGATTAGATAAGAGTAACATTATTTCTCCAATGATGCTTGAGACAAGATTGGCTCCCGTTTGTACTTGTTGTTGCACTCAAAATTAATCTCTCTGCAAATACCAGATTAAGTTCATACTTTGTTCTTTACTGTCCTAGTGTCCTTAGATCAGATTCCTCTGCCCAATATTTTCCTGGAGAAGGCTGAATTTTGCAGAACAGACTTTGACCCACATTTCAAAACCTTAGTGGTCATATTTCCATGGCAATCTCAAGTGTTTTAAAAATGACAGTTTTCAAGTTCACATCTTTTGTCTGTGAGATTGTATGGTGCTCAGAGAAAACACAATTCTTAATATTCAGTGACACAAGTTTTTGTTTCCAATGTAATTCTGCAAATGTCCTGCTTCCAGCCTTGTCATAAAACTTGTATCCAGTTTTAGATGCATAGAATAAAAAGAAATTTTAATTTTTTATTTGTCTCTTTCTGAAATTTTGCAGGCATTTCTCATTGTCTCACCTCCATCTTCCCATCCTAGTTCACAAAATAGTTCCTTCATACAGTTATCCACCTGTCCATCCATCCATCCATCCATCCATCCATCCATCCATCCATCCATCCGTCCGTCCATCCATCTGTTTGTCTGTCCACCTCTTTGTCCATCCGCCCTTCCTTCCTTCCTTCCTTCCTTTCTTTGCTTCTTGGAGCTGGATCAGTAGGTAAGTGAATATCTCTCCATGTCTTGATATACTGTCAAAAAGCGCACGTAAGCACTACTTATGCACCATGATGGGAATTGCAGAATACATTTTCTCATTTGTGTATGTTCTGAGACTGTTTTTTGATTTCATAGTTTTGGCAACATACTTTTCATTCTGGGTTTACAAAACAGAATGTTGTACTGTGCTGATTAAATCTGAGATAATATTGAAATCACTGAAAATAACACACTGTTCTGTGTCATTGACATTCGACATACATATCAAATTAAGGTTTTACCTTTTCTTTTGAGTGGGAGAACTCAAAGTTTTAAAATAGTCATTGTATAGAAACTTCCATATAAATCTGAAATATAATTTAAAAAAACAAACACCTTTTTTATTTGTGAATGTGAGGGGAAAAAAAAACCCAAAAGAACAAGATGGAGGTTATCACTCCAAGTTCATCTTATCCTCAGTCACAGGGGACATGAGTATTCTTTGGAGGAAGACTATCTTTCCACCAGGAGTGGTATCTGCACTTTCTTCCAGGCTATGGTTAAAACTGCAGTCCCACCACTCTAACAGTTGCTGGAAATGGTAAAACCTAGGAGAAAAAAGGAGGACAGAAAAAGTTCCATTGAGTGTGAAGAAACCTGTTTCTTCGTCCCAGTTAAACCAGTGAAAAGGTCAGGAACCAGGAACTTCATCTCATGGTACCCACAGGTTTTCATGACTACAGCTTCTGCTAGAAGAAACCAGTGCTTGGAAAATACAGTTCAGCTCAATTGTACTCAAACTAGAAATGAGGTTCCTGTTTTCAAGGCACAGGGCACTTGAACATTTCAGCAACCTGTTAAGAGATGTGGCAGTACCTACATCTCATGTGTATAATTTAATGCCTTAAATGAAATCTGGTTTCCCAACCATGACAGTTTTGCCCACAAAACTGTGAATTTTATCTGTGTTGAGGGCATGGCAGCTTGTTAGATCCCCTGTGCAGATCCACGTCAAAGAGGAAAGCTATCTGACACTTTGTGCGCAGCAATGAACTTAGGTACAGGTTTTAACAGACAATAAAACATACATAGGAATAGGTATAGATTTATTATATTATCCATTTATTGGATAATATTGGATATATTGCATATATTAAGTGTATTTAAAACACATATAACATTTTGTTTTGTGGCTTGTCCTGCTGCACTGATTTAGACCTGACTTTAAGCATCATGCTTGGATAATGAATAAATCATGCTTCGTTGTGGTGGCCACTGTCCTGACACATATTGTCTTTCAGTCCTGGTAGTCGGTAGGAGAGGAATCAAAGGCTGAAGACAAAAACAGACTCTCTGAAAGGCTTAGGGTTCTTTGAAGTCTGTTGCATGAACAGAACAGAGAAGGAAATTCTGTCACAGCTTAAAAAGAAAAAGAAATCACATAGATACTTATTAAACATATGCTGCTTCAGTATTTGAAGTCACAGGTGTTCTTTCTTTAGTTTATCCCAGGGCTTGGAATGAATCTGCACATTCAGTTATGCAGTGAATCTTGAGGAAGTGACTTACAGCACAAGTCGTTGAGTAATAGGCTCCTGCTAACTGAGCTGCATCAGAAAGTTCCCTGCAAGAAAGTTGGGACAGAGTCTCTGGCTGGCTGAATAACCTCAAAGGGATCAATTCACATCACTACTGCTAGTGCTGCCCTATCTGATGGCTCTGCAATTATTTTTTTAAATCACAGAGAACTAAAAATTACCTGGGGTACAAAACAGCCAGCTATCACTAACTGAATTGGGGCATTCAGAGCAGCAAGATCCCTTAAGCAGCTTTTGAGATCCAATTCTTCAACACCAGAATTTATTATTAGGGACACATGAGGGCAAAATACAATATTTAATGAGTCACAAAGACTGAAGGAATTCCCAGGAGCCCGGGAAGTTCAGGCATCTTACTTCTTTCCAAAAAGGGAAAATGAGGCAATAGGGACAATTTGAACCTGGGGAAAGGTTCCCTGGCACATTATTAATAATTACATCTAGAAGCACTCAAAAGCATGTTGCAAGGATAGAAAGCGATTGGTAAGGATTTGTCAAGAATAAATCATATCAAAGTGATACAATTTTCTCCTTTGACAGCACATCTGGCCTTAGACGTAAGAGGGAAGTTGCCAGTGCGATAGTTCCTGTTATCAACAAAGCCTCCAAAATTGGTTTCCCTGGACTTCTTTGGCAGAAAATGCGGAGAACAAAAAGCCCTTCAGGCAGTAAGAGGAATCACTGTGATTCATCCCATAGAGTAATTTGAATTCCCTTCTGTAACAGGAATGTCTGCTTCTGCTGACTGGCAACTTCTTCATTTGAAGTTCTCTCAGGCTACTGTTCTTCTATGCTGTTTCTAACTAGCTACACTCCTCAAGTGAGGCAGAAAAATCTGTGCCACTGCGAGACCTATCTTGTCCTTGATAACTATGCATAGCAGGCTGAGCCATCAGGCCTGAATGATCCGTGCACAGCCAAAGAAAAATTCTACAGCAGCAATGGAGAGAAAGCTGACTTCTCTGTCACTGGCCACTGAAGCACAACATAGTTTTCAAGGGCAAGAGAAAGACATTGTGAGAGAGGATAGGGTTAGGAGAGCTTTCATGAGAATGTTGCTGAGCTAGGGAAAACTGTGCTTCCCTATTAATCTCAGCTCTGCATTCTTGGGATCATTTCTTATTGCTGTCAAACAGGAAAGCCTTACGCGACTCACTTTACAGCTCATATCTGAAAATTGACTGGCAGCCTAAGTGAAGCTAACTGGTCATTGTCATATGATGTGCATGTTAAGATGACAGCAGCAGCAAGCTAGAGTGTACCAGAAATAGACTTAACAGCAGAAGTCTGTATTCTCTCAAAATCCTTCTCTTGTGTGTTCCTACACATCTAACCCTTACCTGGGCTCTGCTCAGCCTTTCTGTGCAGGTCAGAAGCTCCAAAAAGCCTATGTATTAGGATGAACTCTTCATGCTCTGAAGAGGTTTCAAAACAAGTAAGCAACATAGCTACCCCAAGCGCCAAGGATCAGAGTGTGCTGCAGGCTCCACTGAAGAATGTACTGCCATTAAATGGCAGATTAAGTCTCAATGAAGATAATATTCTTCTGTGTCCACCAGGATATGAAATGAACTGCATATAAAACTTTAACCCTCTGTGTGGTTTACATTGTATTTATAATGAAATTATTTCTTCCCACTTCTATTATTTCAAGTATTAGTTAAAGATGTGCCCCAATTGCTGTAGTCAGTTCAGTAGTTTAGAGATGTCCTGAATCCTGGTTTGAATTTACTGATCTTTCATCTTTGCTAGTAGCATAAAAAAATTTAGTAGACTAAAAGCACTCTACTCTCCAAGTTTTTCTCCTTTACTAAGACTTACTGGCATGTATTGCTTGTCCCACTGGCAGTGGGTGAAATCTAGGATGTCAAGTAAGCTTTTCTTTTTGCTCTATCAAACTGGAGATGCATTTTAGTAATCTGTGCTACAAAGCTCAGGAGACACTCAATAGTTCTTGATTTTAAGGTTTGAAATGTTACTTTGTTATCTTGTGGGAGATTTTTCTGGTTCAGTTGAGCCTATCATGAAATAAGAACAAAGTCATTCTGGCTACAGCATATCATAATACATCAGACACTGTTACATCGTTAAGGAAACATAAATCTTGAAGTCTCCTGTTCTGCTTAACTCACGCCTGGTATGAGTTAAGCAGAAAACCTATCCTGTAAAACCTATCCTGCATCACCTGCTTGAGGTGCAGATACTTCAGGGAAGGGGTTCCTTCTGACTGTGTATCTCCTTGGAGCCTTACCATGGACACCACCCCTCTTCATGCTGTCATAATGTCAGGAGAAAAATGGACTCAAGTTTAATGGTTACTGATACGGCAATTCAGATTTTGTGTCTTAGTTCTGTCTTCAGCTCGTATCTCATATACACCAGAGACACTTAGAAAGAACCCTAAATTGCTTGTAGGTTACAGATTATTACAGATTATTTTTCACTAGATTTTTTTTTGGTGGAGATGCTTGCTTTTATCTGGGGGCTGGGGAGGAGGGCACTGTACCCTGCTGATGAAACTGAAGCTGTTGTCTGGTCTTTTGACAGGGACATGCTGAGGCAGTGTGGCTAGAACTGTGCAGCACACCATCATTGCTTTAAACTTTTTCTTTGTTTCCAGTCACTGGGATGTGGTCATCCACTGTGACATTAAGCTGTGTGCCAGAAACCAGAAAACACTAGAAATGCACTTGTAAAATCAATTTTCATTAGAGAGTAGGGCCTTTACAGTAGCCACAAAAGTCTTTATTACACCTGATGGTTTTGACAGAAAAAGGAGGAGACCAGGTGATGTAGCACTAAGTTATAGTAATGCCTTTCATCACCGGAGTTAGTCTCCAGGAAGAAAAAAACAACTATTAGCTTACCTCCTAATACTAATCCAATCATGCCTGAGGGTGTGAAACTGTCAAGCAAATCTGATCCTCTGCATTGTCATGGTTTGAGCCTGGCACAGAGCCAGTGCCCCCATGAAAATGCCCTCACCCTGGTGTCTGCTGTGAGATGTGACCAGGAATAAGCAAAACAGGCTCCAGCTTAAACATAAAGAACACTTTATTACCTAAACTACAGGAAAATAGGGAAAAACTATAAGGAAAAGAAAAAAAAATTGAAAACCTTACAAAAAACCACTTTCCTCCTCCCCACTACCTGACTTTCCCAATCCGATACATTCTCCCAAATCACCAACTGCCCAGCCTGGCACCACACTTTAGTATACTCAAACTTCAGTTCATGAAGAGGAGAGGAGTCCTTCTTGTTCCATAGGCTTCCCCTGGAAACACACTGAAACCTCGTGTGCTTCCCTGTCACTTCGGCACCGCCTGGAAAAAAGTCCTTTTGCCGCTTGTGACATCTTCCTTCCATGCCCAGTGCTCTCACCACCGTGCATGGCCAGAGCTGCTTTTAGGGTTGTCTTTCAAGGATGCCTTGTCTCACTCCAAAAAGGCACAGTCTCTGCTTTGGGACATCTGTCCCCCCCATATTTTTCCAACCCCCTGGGGCCGGGGGGTTCTCGCGATGAACCCTCCTGGTTCTGAGCCACTGCTTCCCCCTAAGTGCAGTCTCTGTGTCACAGGAACAAACTGAGTCCATGGCCACAAGAAAAGTCCAGCCAAAAGGCCACTCCAAATCATCTCTCCCCATTCAATCATCTCCACGTTCTTCGGGCCAGGTCCTTGTCTCATCTCATCTCTTATCTCCCTTCTTATTCAGCTTCGAGGAGGATTAGCATTTTTGCAAGGCCCCAATCATGAAAGAAAGGGGTTAAAACTTTCAGTCTCTGTCTGTCCCGGAGCTGCGGCACTCCCACACACGCTGCCGCTCCGGCCGGGCACTCTTCCCCCCCCTTCTCCTCCTGGGCCGGCTGCTATCACATTCGGTGTCGCCGGCTCTCTCTCTCCTAGGGGGGGGGGGGGGGGGGGGGGGGGGGGGAATGGCTGCCCGAGGGCTGACTCCCTGGGATCTTCCACCCTTCCATCCTCGAGGGCCTCCTCACTTCCCATCTCTGTCCAGGCCCAGGGCCTACCACGTGGCTGCCCCTCCCCCGCCCAGCAGCAGCGGCTGGACAGGGGAGGGAGATCCGACTTCTTCTCCACGACGTCCCAAGAGAGCCTCCCAGGGCCAGAGCCCTGCTTTTTAACCCCTGTGTATTCTCAGAGGTGTGTCCAAACCCCACTGGCTACACCAGGTGTCAGTATCAAACTCCGAACATCCATTGGTTTGACCACAGCATCCCAGAATTCCCACTCCTTCCTGGTCAAACCACCACATGCATAAAGCATGAGTTGAGTCTTAAACATTATTACTCAGATATAGCAGGTAGTCTCAATCTCCTTAGCATTGTCTCAGCAGGAATAAGATAGATTTTGTGCAGCAAATTGCCAAGTGCATCTTCTGAGCTATGTTGGTTATACATTATGTAAATTCTGCATAACCTGCTCCCCATGATTCTTGCAAAGATTATTAACTTTCCAATACAGGTGGGTGAGTCTTGCAGTGTTAGGGGTGGAGATCTGTTCCTGAAGACATGTGAAATAATACAGAATGACTGGTAGTTCCCATTTCATCAGATTTCCTGTCATAAAACGCCAGTTTCTGAAGTTACGAAATTATTTCCTTTTTTTCATTTAAATAACAGGCTTTTAGAGGTCTCCAGCACACAGGAAGCCTGAGAACCGAACATTTTCAACTTTGCAACTCTCCAATCAGAAAAAAAATCACAGAGTCAAAAATGGAAATGATACATAATTTCAAAATGTTTCTTGTAAAGTGAACCTTATGCATCCAAATTATTTTAGATGCCAAAATTAAATAACTATAAATGTTAGAACACAGAGCTTTAGGTCTTTATTTCTGTAACTGTAGGAACACAGTTAGCTCTTTGTAATTGGAAGCTGATTTTTCACCTCATGATGCTACTTCAGGAAACAGAACCTAAAGACAAGCTCAAACCTTGGGATCAAAGCACAAAACTGGAATGGTTTGTACTGACAAAGTTTTTGCAGAATTTTGAACTCAGAAAAACAACTACTTGTATTTCAAGAAATTGAATTATTTTCCATACCAAAGAAACATTATAGGAAATGTCATCTAGACAATATCCAGCAGTAATTCACACTGAAGACTCGCAAATGAAAAATAGCAGGCTGTAATTAAGTGCTGTCTTGATCCCCTCCTATTAACATGACCAGCTATTACACCAACTTACAGGCTCATCCCATGTTTTGTGGTCCATTTTGGCTGGTTTTGTATTCTCTCTTCAGCCCTCAAAGAGAAAGCTTTCTCCACCAAGACGAAAGCACACATTCCTTATTCTATCTTTCCAAGCTTTTTCCAGTCACCTATATAATGCTGGCCTAATTTTCGATTTCCATGAAATGTTCTATATATGACTTTGAATTCACTTGGAAAGTTTCAGTTTGTGCAAAAAAACCCCCTTCAGCTCAGTCTTGCAGATGTGTTTCTGGGCAACAAAATGTTAGAAAGATGCTTGTTCTTGCTCCTTTGATGCAGCTCTTTGAGAATCTCTGTTGTCACATATGTAAGGAAATTTTTACTCCAACACTTGCAATTCCTTTCAACAGCTGATCCTGTGATAGCTGAGTAATGGAGCCCGTTTGTCTCCTTCTGTGACTAAGACACTTTCTTCTGTGCAGCTGTAGTTTTGAAGACCCTGCAGAGCTGAGTGTGACATCCTAGTGTGACAGGTGGGCAGACTGCAATACTTGCAGAGGAAAACAAGTGTTAGCAATTCACACAGATGCTCAGGGATACAGCAGAACTCCTGTTTTTCTCTCGGATAATGCCTCAAAGTACCTGTCCTTTCCTCTTTGTCCATGCTGGGCCAGTTGGAATAAACACTGTGATTCACTGTGGTTTGCAGTTAATTAATCAATTTATGAGGACCAGAACCCCACTGTGGACACTGTTGCAACTCCTGTGCAGATACAGTGTTGTCCATCTGATAAGAGAAACAGTTGTCCTGTGATTACTCAGCTGACCTGGAATACAGCACACAATTTGCAATTTTGGGACATTATTGCACTTCAGCCAAGCTTGTGTCATGGTGTGCCCACACATAATCATTCAAATCAAGTGGTAGCAAAGGAGTGAGATCCCTTGCAGATGCTCAGCAGGTGTTTGGACTATGTTACTGGGAGAAGTACAGGTAGGAAGAACAGTGAGTTCTGAAGCAAAAATCTGAATTACACGAAGTACAAACATTTTGGATCCCTCTCTTGCTTATACATCAATAACTCAATAAAGCAAATCAGCTCTGCTGGTAGTGTGCAATTTAGTTGTTATTCAGGCACCAGGTGCAGGAAGAATGCATTAAAATGCATGCTGACTGGTAGAAACATAATCATGGAAGTTGCACAAAATTTGAATGTATTTTCACTTAAAGAAATCATTAATTTCATCTTTAAGATGAAATCATTAATTTCATCTTTAAGTGTACTCCACACATTTCTCTTACAGATCAGAGCTTGATTCAAAATTCTTTGGAGAAAATGTGAAGAATCCCCTCGATCCTGGAGACTTATGGATTAGTGTCTCCATGTGTAACTATCAGTTGACAATTTCACTCAATAAACTTAGTGGAAGCTTCATTAATCTCTGTCAGAAAAAGAAGATAAAAGACCTTTTGGTAATGAGATCCACAGAGAAGGTAGCAGTTTATGAAGAGACAATAGATAAAGCAGGTGTGGGAATTATTAGACCATTTCAAATCTTCTCCCAGGCAGATACACTATTGTGTGTCTTTCATATGTAATAATTAGACAGAGGATGTCCATTCACTTTCCCAGTAAATAGTTATGTTACTGTGGTTTTGGCTTCAACAGCAGAGTTGTCATATCTGTCCAATTTATTCATTTTCACCTCTGACAGTGAGTGTGGTAATGCCATTCTTTGAAACTGGAAGCAGTGCCCCATCACTCCCCTGATCACAACCATAAAGCATTACTGCCTCCACAATAAGGCTTCAAATTTTTTTTTCTGCATATGAAGGAAGTTTCTTGTTATGACTCCTGCTTCTGACCAAACCTTGCAACACCTGAATCCATTCTTTGCTCCGTAACTGATGCTGCACGCATATCAGTGCATTTGTGAGAATATGCAGATTTCACTTATACTGGATAAATTATTATTTTGAGAAGTTTTATTACTGAAATGAACCAATCAAACATAATCTGGCATTGTAAAAAACAGCTGAGAAAGATGACAACTTTTCTTTACAAACAGAAACATTTTTCTACTTTGTTAGTATAAGGCAAAAATTCTTTGAGTAGCAAGGTGCAAAATAGTGATTTCTTATGCTGCAATTGATTAAGCAATATTCTTCTGGCATCCAACCCTTTTTAACATGGACTCTACTAGTAGTGTCCCTGAAGATGCATGGCAACATAATTACATACCCTACAGCATCATATCCTATGTCTCTGAGGAGTCCTAGTTATGATAGTTCATTTCAGGATTCGGAGTAGAAAAACCAGATAAAGGACTTAGGACAAGGAGGGTGTGGGTTTTTATAAATCCTGTATGAAAGTTTCTCAGACTCTGTAAAGTAGTGCTTAAAATTGTGGTTTTTAGAGATAATACTACTAAGAAAGAAATCAAAGTATAGACAAACTTACTTCAGGTGCTGTAATCTCAAGCAGGGCAGTGTAGAATGGGTGCGGCATGCTGTGCAGGTCGACCTACGGAAGTTATTAATTTTTTTGTTCCTCTTACAATATTTTCTTGTGAGCAAAATAATCCTATTCAACATTTCATTTTCATTGTCCAAGAAAAGAGGTTGCTACAAGAACTTCCTGCTTCACTGTTAGCTAGAGACAAGGGTGTGCAAGTGGTAAATATAAAGTGGGACATAAAGTGGGACCTGCCCACATGTTTCTCTGCTGCAGTCAGCCGGGTATGTTTATCCTGTAGTTGATAGATGCACACAGCTTGAGACAATCTGAAGGCCAAGCTGTGTATGTCACAGAGCAGAGCACAGCACAGCACAGCCCTGGATTTGTCCACTCACCCTGCCTATTACATGGATTACTAGTTCTCCTGTGTGTTATGGTCTTCCAATTAGGATCATTACATGGAGTTTGCTGATTCAGCAGCACAGGGGGTTCCTTTGTTTATGCTTTTGTTTTAAATACTCAGAGTATCTGAGCAGCTCAAGTTCGTGCTGCTCAGTTTATTTAAATTTTACTTTTGTGAGTAATGTAGCAGGGCAGGAGTCCATGAGCAGCAGGTAAGGAGGGGATAGATATTACAGAATGAGGAGACAAAAATTTCATATGGTGGGTGAAATGCTTCCTTTAAATTCATCATTACAAGGAACTGCTAAAAGAGTGTGTCCTCTAAGTGAGGGTCCAGTCTCAACCTGTGGAGATCCTCATCCCAGAATCCTCTAGCCTAGAACAGGGACCTATGTCTTTTTGAAGGATATATAAGGTCCCACATATATAATTTTGGTATTGGAGGTGCCAGCCATCTTTTCCACACTACATTTGACTGCTAATGACATTTCCTAGTGAGGTGGGGGGGAATCAGCTTTAGTCAAACTCAACTGGAGCATTAGGGAGACATTAGCAAACTACTCACACTCTATACCTCTTTTTTTAAAGTGAAATTAACTCAGCTTTTTCCAGCTTTCTCTGAGATCTCACATTTTCTGAGCTTCTCTGTGTTTTAGGTTTTTTTTCATCTTCCTTGGGCTCTGGAATCTCCCTGGACAAGTACTGACTTCTCCAGTTAACATAACCTAGAAATTGACCAGAAGAGAATAATTATCTCTCAGATAAAGCAATGTACTTTTAATATACACCAGTGCCAAGCTGCATCTCCCTGACATTCATAAACTTATTTTTTCATCCAATATAACTCAGAATCTTTTTCTGCCTGTCTGTTGACTGATACTTACCCATTTATTAGTTTATTTAACTCTTCCTTCATTATTTTGGAGTCCATTATTGTGTCTGCTGCCATCACTAGCTCTTCTGCTGGGATCCTGGCTCCTGAGGTCAGGTGGCTGGATTACACATTCCCTTTACTCTTGGATTGGCACAACTTCTGCAAGTTGTACTGTGCAAGCTGATAATTAAAATACTGAGAAGAATGGGATCAGAGTGAAACCCAGTGGGGTCTCCTAGCCTTCCGCCCTTTGAAGGGTATCAATGAGGTTTCAGTCGGCACTTTTGTTTCAAGCCCCATTTTGAAACAACTCTATTCTCGTCACAAACTGCTCGTACGTATCTGAGGGCACACTCTGGAAAGAAAGCTTAATACCAAGCTTATGGGCTCAAGTTCTTCCTCACCTCTGCAGATTTAGACAACACCAGTGGAAAGAGACACTTTAGGAACAGGGATTATCTGTTACCTTTCATTAAGGAGTCTGTGCATTTTCGTCCTACAGCACCTTGCACCTGTCATTGAAGGAGTCAAGATATAAAGCAGCTAGATGGGCCAGTGCTTGTGTTCCTGTGTCATGAGTTGTTTTGCCAGCAAATATTTAGCAGAATTCAGTAGAGAATATGTCTTTATAGCATTGATTGAAAGAACTAAAGTGACAGTGGGCGAGGTCCTTAAATCCAACAGAACACGTATGGGACTGACATTGCTTTTCCCCTGAAGCACAACTGTTAGCCTTGAAAAGACAACATCAATAAGCTAGGTCACAGTTCCATGCACCTAGTTTCACGTGTAAGTTTGGTCCTCTGACTTTCTATGTAATTCTCATTTTTAAACATTTTTCATGTTTCACAATCCTACAATGCAAAAATCTTCGCCCTTCCTCTCAAATTCATGTAAGATTTTGTCACCTTTCCACTTTGAGAACAAAGAAAGCTATGGGAGCTAATCAGAACAAAGCAAATGGAAAGGGAACTGTTTAGAATATAAATAGAAAAGTTGCATTAGCTGTAGTTTCTGCTAGTACTGTCAGATGGAAATCGCAATATGGTTTGAAGAAGCATGTTTTCTGAATTTCAGTTTGCATAAGGCTTTTTATTATAGGCTCTTGGGGGGGGAAAAAAAAGCAATTTGAAAAGAATGCAGTATTTTTATATTGTATGTTTCTTCCATATCAGAATTACAGGGGTTTATAAGCTAGTTGAAGAGAAAAAATTTATAAAATGCTATTCTTCAAATAAAATGAACAAGAATACTTGTGATGGGTCGAGGTTTGAGCAAGCTTTTAGTATGAGTAGAAGTAGGCAAAAGAAGCTTATGGATAATTGGTTATGCTCTTGCTGTGTTCCAAGTGTTTATGTCTTTCCTTTTAGCTCTCTTCTCTGGTTTAAAGTGGAGTATTTTACAGCTTTCTCAAGTTTATATGTATTCTGAGAGCTCAAAATATTTTATCCATATCAGAAAAAAACTCCACTTTCTATGGAGACTGACAAAAAGGGCTGTCAAGCAGGCATGGGTTTCAACAGTTAAACTAGAGGAGTGAAAAAAAAATACAGGCTTTGTTTAACTTGATTAGCATGAGTATCAGGAGAAAGTTTTGAAAGATTAGATATTTGGATAAGGAACCCGGGCTGTAGAGGAAACAAATTAGTCAAACAAAGAACTGCTTCAATCAGATAGACCAAATGGGCTACATTAGTGGAAATACCTGCACAAGATCCAAATTAAATCTCATTATTTTAGGGATTTTGCTGGCCCTTCTGCTAAATATTGTTTCAAGATAATACAAAATGGAGTATGTGAACAATGGGAATGAAAACTGTCTACTACTTTGAAAATACTAAAATGGAGGGTTAAAAGATGTCAGCAAGAGACCAGCAGGGTGTGAAAGGTGGGGCGTCATACAGCACAGCATGGTGTGAAATTCAGAGAGATAAAAGAAAAACCCACACTTAGTTTATAGAAATGGACTATTTTTGAATTATTTTTTCTGAATGATCATATATGTAAGAGACCAAATACAATCACATTTGGCTGAAATTATTAAGTAACTGCTAGTAATTATGCAATTCTACACTACTCATTCTACGCTTGCATGGAACTCTTCACTTCTGGGCAGTTTTTTCCCCCTACTAAAATAAATATTAAGTCATTTGGAGACAATGGCATTTGCTACAATTTTGGTCCATATTTATGAACAGTTTAGGCACCTTTGGTTATTTTTTTTTCTGTTTTGTTTTTTTTTAAAATAAATCTATACAGTGACAAAAGGATTTTGAATGCTGAAATGGGTATTCTAGAGGTCAAATGTATCATTGCTTCACACAGATATAACATGAACAGGTTAAGTATTTGGAGAAAGGCTGCCATGGGCCACATTTTGTAATGTTTAGCTCTGTAGAAGCATACTGAATAGCTGGAACAGTGTTTTGTTTCTAAATACTGTGATCTGATAAATACCATCCAGAGGTGAAGTGTGAAAGGTGGTGATTTGTACAATAAGCATTCTAAAGGATGGTGTGTGTACATTCCTATTAACATTGTAGGGTCTACAAATTGCTTAAATGATGCCTCTAACCTCTCCACACAAGGCTTCTGGATGGTAATATAAATTTAACTTAAGCTCTTAACTTGAATTGATATAAAAAGGACACTATGCAACACCTTCCTCTATTTAATTGATGTTTCCGCATTTCTAGGGCAGAAATCAGGAAAAATGTTTGATCCACTGTGATCCACCTCACAGAATCACAAACTCATAGAATTGCATCACAGCCTCAAAAGCTGACATTGGCAGGAACTAGACTGTCTAGTTCACTCCCTCACGTACACACAGCTGCACAGGGATGCCCAGTTTGTCTGTGACAGTCTGCAAGGCTGGAGACTCCACAGCCTCTCTTGGGCAGCCTGGGTTGAGTGCTCAACCACAACCAGAGCAAAAACATGTGTGTTCTGACATATGTGTGTGCTCCTTGCCTCTAATCCCGTCACCCTGTCATGCACTCCCAGGTGCAGGACCTTGCATTTGCCTTTGTTGAATTTCAGACAGTTCTTCCCTGCCCAGCTCTCCAGCCCACCGAAGGGCCACACAGCCCTCTGGAGTGTTGATCACCAGATAAACTTGGTGAAGAGGCATTCTGTCCTCAGCCTGCTTGCAAGTCTTGTCCTTGAGTCCTCCTGAGGGCCTGCTGCAGGCTCATGGTCAGCTTGTTGTCCACCAGGATCCCCAGGTCCTTCTGTGCAGCGCTGCAGTCCAGCTGGTTGTCGCCCAGAGCGAGTGAATTTTTTTCCTCTCCATGGGCAAGACTTTGCATTTTCCCTGCTTGCTCTACACCAGACTGCTGTTGGTCCAGTTTTCCAGCTCCCTATGAATTGTAACATAACCATCTGATTTGAGTAGTCCTTGGCATCTTATAATAATGGCATTTCTTGTAGATTTAATACTAACTACTGCATGCATAATGAGTTTTTGTTTATTTGTCTCCTTGTTTGCTCTTTTGGGGAAGGGGAACTGTCATTTTCAGTTTAAAACTTATTAAAATTATCATTTTACAGGTAAAATGCACATGTATTTATAAATTGGAAAAATTAAACATAATTTCATTCAGAAAACTGTTGGGGTTTGACACTGGCTAGAAGCCAGGCACCCGCGAAAAACCATTCACTCATTCTCATCTGGTACAGCTGAGCAGAGGAGGGGAAAAACCAGAAGATTCATGGGGTGAGAAAAGGATTAGAAGAAACACCTTAAGGGCAGAACAGGCTCAAAACATAAAAGGTATAAAGAGAAATTTATTAACAGAATTAAAAGAGGATAAAGAGAACTAAACCCTTTAGAACAACTTTCCTCCCTTCCCCCAGCCCTTCTTTCCTTCCCACTGACAGCACAGAGAGACAAAATATGGGGTTTTAGTCAGTTTGACACTTTAAAAAAATCTTTCTTCTCTTTGCTTAGGGAGAGGAGTCCCTTTTGTTACGTCGTGGGGTCCTTCCCATGCTTCCCATGGGAGACAGTCCTCTGTGAACTTCTCCAACATAATTCTAATTTTCATGAGTCCCATGGGCAAAACAGTCTTCCCAAACTACATGGCGGAAGTCATTTTAGTTCATGGGATGTAGTCTCTTAAGGATAAGCTGTTCTAGTTTGGAAGCAAGGGTCCTTTTCCTCTATCTTCTCTCACTGTGCTTGAGTTTCCCACTAGGTTACAGCTTTTCAGCATCTGCATGCTCCAGCATGAGCGCCCTTCTTCATGGGTTGCAAACAGATCTCTACATCTCCCCATGCACTTCATGAATTACAGGAAACTGTTGTTTTATAGTCCTCACCATGGCTTGCAGAACAATCTCAGCTCTGAGGTATGGAGCACCTCCTCCTCCCATTCCCTCCTTTTCACCGACCTCAGTGTCGCCATGTTGTTCTCCTCACGGCTTAAATTTTTTCCTTTTCTCTTTCTCGGGAGAGAATTGGTGTTTGTAGGTTTGCTTGTTCTCAAGATCTACCAATTGAAAAGTTCTTACAGGTTTTCACAGCACTGAAAAGTTGATCCCATCCGGGCTAGGGGAATTGCTCCTCATGCCCCTCGCTGTCGGCCACATGGACCCCCAGCAGCTGCGCGGTTGTGCCGGGCACCGCGACACCGCCGCGTTCAGCGCCTCCCTTTGTGTGGGGCTGCCAAAAGGAGAAGCAGCTGCCGCCAGCCCTGCCCTTCCGTTCGCAGCACAGCTGGCTGAAGGCAGCTAAGCAGGCAAAGCTCACTGCGAGCCCTGCCGAGACAGCGGTGGCCGCTCCTGGTTGCGGGGCCGTGGGCACAGGGTGCTGGCAGCCGTGTCGGGATGGCCCCCGCCAGCCGCCTCCCCGCCCCTCTGAAGAAGAAAGACAAATCGTTAGCAACTTTTTCCTTCTTAAAAACGTCATCACAGAGACATTATCAGCTTCTCTAATTGGGATAGTAATATGTCCATGATCAGAGCCTTCAGCGATTGGCTCTGCCGGACATAGTAGAATCTTCGAGCAGCTTCTCTCTCAGAAGTTGCCTTTGAGGCTTTTCTCACCCCCACTAAAAGCCAGGCTGTGTTAAACCAACACAAAAATGTAACAGAATTAAAAGTACTAGGATTGAGAGTCAGTCCTATATCATATTTCTCTTCCAAAACTTTCTTTTAGCCTTAATTTTTAAAGTTTTTTTTAAATTTTTTAAGTAACTGAATATAATTTTGCTTTTGCATGAGCTTGGTTTTTTCTGCTTACTTACCTTCTTTAACAGAAAAAAAGTATTTCATATACAAAGCCTGAATCTAAGAGAGATTTTCTCCCATTGACAACTCCAATGACTTAGTGATACAATATTTTTTCCTGTGCTGCAGCTTTGATTAATGCAGGAGAGAGCAAATCCATCAGTGGGAGAGACCAGGCAGTATACCTCAACCTTATTCCATGCATCAGCTAAGAAAATATAAGAAACTACACTTGGAAGTTTGTTGATAGCCAGATGGTGCACAGGAATTATTCTGCTTGGCTGTGAATTTTAATGACTTGGTAGTTATCTCAAAAACTTATCTCAGGTAGTTATTTCTATTCCAAGTGACCATCATTTGGTTAGATATCTGTAAAGACATAGAGAGGTGGCCAAAACACAGTTGAAATAATCCAAGGATCCCCTTTGCTGACTCCATTACATCCAGAATCAGAGACTGTGCTTTCAATCCCGTGTCACAGTGATTATTGAGATATTTAGAGATATTTTCATTCTCTTACTTCTTCAGTTTAGCATTGATCTTGTAAATTATATTTTCTGTATCTCTGTTAATGGGTCTGGATTTGTAGGGGGGAATTCCTGGTAAATAATTGCAGGGACCTCATAGACTGTAACCTGTATTCCTCAAAGTTCCTGTCTCAAACAGGAACTTTTAGGAAATATGTCACTTGGCACCCAGCCAAGTGGGAATGTGTCACTTGGCACCCAGCCCTGTGAAAACTAAGACAGTTTAGTAAGGGGTCAGCCATACTGCTGGAGATGCCTGGGATATTCCTGGGTAGGGTGGGTGCAGCTGTCAGGCCTGATTTGGACACTGGGCTGTCACACTGTACCTATTACACCTATTACTGTACAAATAATGTTGAAGACTGCAGTAGATATTTGCCAGCTTGGGTGATTTAAGACATGCCACCTATTATTTTCTAATGATGAGCCATGAAAAAATATCTTTTAGCCTCTAACACATTTTCAGGAAGATTTCAATTTTACCAGTATGTCAGTGTTCTGTGGGTTCTACTCTTCCTCATGCTGGGATGCAAAGGGAAGACAGGGTCTACTGTGTTTAACTCTGCTTGTAATCACAGGCCAGCAAGCTGCAAAAATCCTTCAAATATTTATCACTAATTTACTGAGGATTCTGCAGCTTCTTTTCTCCAGTGACTCCAATTTCTGGTCCTGTTAAAAGCTTTGATATTTAAACAACAAACAACAACAGGATCCTTTTTGTGGAGTCAGATGCTAAGGTACTGTCTCCCTCTTGTTCTCTGACTTTAGGTTAATCCTTCAAAAATTTCTTCTCTCTGAATGCCTGTACAGATGCTGTTGCTAAGATCTAGTGCTGGATAACTCTGCTCCACTCTGCTTTTCTTGCCTGACATTAGGAGAGAGACAGCCTCTGACATCTGAAGTGGATGTTAGCAGGCTAGAGGAAGGGAAGGACTTTTTCCAAGGGAATTTGTCACCTGCTGAAGGCTGGAGACCTCTCTGAATGAAATGCAATTGCACAACATTCACAGTCTACTAATACAAGTGGTGCTTGTCTACCTAAATCCACTGCAGTACTGCAGTTCCTGCAGCAGGTTTGCCTTTACCAAGAGATCATCACTGTATGCAATATTCTTCCTTCCACCAGCAGCTCAGAGACACAGCAACATTATCTTACCATGTTTGTTTTTGGGCTTTTCTTGGGTGATTTTACAGTTTGGGAATATACTTTAGGAATACCGGCCACATCCCACACCTCAACATGGCTATTCCTGCCTTGTGGAAATCTGTTCTATTCTGGGGAAAGGAACTTAAGATTTCTGTGGTGAACATCGCTTCTGTGGCAAGCCAGTGGGCATGAGTTGAATTCAAACAAGGCATTTGCTTATGGAATGACCCAAAGAAAAGCACAGCACCCTTCCATACTACACAAAGACGGCTGTTTAGAGACAAGAGAGGAGAATCAGTCGAGGTGGGAACGAGGCACCAAGTCTGTGCATTACAGTGACATGCTTTTGTCTCTGCACAAATGCATGGAAGACATTTGTCAGACTTTCTTCCTCTTCTGATCATCTCATTAACCATTTACCCCCAGAAAGAAAGTTCTCTTCAGGCAGGTTTGACTTTCTCATGGCACACATTACTAGCATCAACAAGAAATCTTTCTCAAGGTTTCATGGACATCTGCCTCACCATTTTGAAGTTTAAATTATAGAAGGATTGGTTCCAATTTTATTCCATTTATCAGGATATGAGGGTTTAAATTTGGTTGTCAGAAACTTAAATGGATTGAGAATAGTTTTTGAAGTCAAAAATTATTATAGTCCCACACCTTTGTGAGAGAAAAGAATCAGGATGCTTGAGGGAAATGGATTTGTTAGGATGAGAGAAAGACATCCTTGCTGGTGATTCACACCATAATGATGTCTGACTCTTTTATTCTGAGCAGGAGCTACAAAGAGATTATTTTTCTACCAATTGAAGAGATTAAATGAGGATATATCAGCACAGCTAGGACTTATTTTCTCTTTGTCTGTGTTCCCTCAGATACGATTTTCTAGGTCTCACATTTTACGAACAAACTTTTCCTGTAATTCAAGACAATACTTACTCAAGAGGTGAGCTACTAAGGACAATACACGGTCGTGTTACAGGATAATGTATTGGTCAGGTCTGTAAAAGAATGGGACTTCCAGACTCCTTAAAGGACATCAAACAGAATATAACTTAATTTTTATGGCATGAAAACTGGCTGACTGAAATATAGCATTATTCATGCTATTAAGTCATTGTAAACTCTGGAGAAGAAGGGCAACTCCCAGACAGGCCATGAGGCTGGAGATGCCTTAAATCTCCTCACTTTTTCAGGTTAGATCATGCAATGAGAACAGAGCTCAAAGTGGGTGATGCTCTTGGAAATGAGTAGTAGAAGACCTGCTATTCTGTAAACCTTCAGAAATTTTCCAAGCCTGATTGCTGCAGTCAGCCTGCAAGGTCTTCCGTATGAAGTGTCTTACTGACAGTGAAAACTAGCATTTTCTACAGGAAATCTTCTGTTAGTTAATCATATTTACTATTTTCCCTATTAATTCTAGGGTAATCTGACGACACACAATACAGTCATCCAAGAACTACTAACTGCAACTCTTCCACCACCATTCACTGAATATCTGACAGGTGAGATTATTGCACTGGCCAAGAAAAAATATTTAAGACTTGCACTGGATTTCCAGCCTGAAGGGGGAGCCTGGGATGGCAACCTGCCTGATGTTATCCTAGAGATATTATCTCTAACTAGGTATTTATTCTTTTGATTGATGTGTTCATATGCTTCCAGGTAAACACAAATGTTAAAATGTTACAATGAATAGTTAATTAGAGGAACTACTAGCCATAACAACAAGAATTGAATATTGTGACAGCAACAATGGTTTTGTGATGGACCACTAATGTCACCTGTCTCCTCTGTTTGTGTGGAGTGTTCAAAGAATTGTCTACCCCTCACACTTACCAAGCTGCTTCAGGTGGGGACCCTGAAGGAATGGAGTGAAAGTAATACCAAGGAAATTGTTCAAAATTTGTCCTTGAAGAAAACAAGCTTGAAAGGGACAAGGGATCTTCAGGCTCCATTCAGCTTTCCTGCCCAGCGGCTTTTTTATAATTCAAATGCCATAGGCTAGATCAGTATATCTACAATGAGCTCTTCAGTCTCTTCTTTCAAGGACCTTGCTTCTTCCAAAAGGGAGATGTGACAGTTTCAAGTGGAATGGTTCTTGCAGGTGAGTTTCTTTAAAAGGCTGAAGTAAATCCAACAAAACCAGAACATATTAAACCCCACATACCCAACAAAGAGAATAAACTTGTCTTTGGCCTTTTGTTTTGACTTTCTGGAAAGGAGACAAAAATACCTGGGCTATCTCATCTGACATCCTGGCAGTTTCTACAGACAATTTTCTGGCTTCATCAGGAAAGGAAAGTCTTTTTCTATACCTGACTGAAAGTTTTGTTCTTCAAGTGTCTGAGTCTAGAAGGTGAAAGCAAACCAGAAAATAAAATTGTGAAACAGCTCTGCTTGAAGCATCACAATGTTTGTTCCTACTCATTAGAGCAGTGAAAGCTTCAACAAATCCTTTACAAACTGAAGTCAGAGTATAAAAAATGTCATACAACTCTGCAGGACTAAAAGAGGCTTTTCCAGTACAGTAGAACCCCAGAAAGGGAATCTATATTTGGGAAACAAAAACCAGGGATAAATGGGTTCCACTCTTTCTTTCATTCTCTATAAAATTTCCTTTGAATACCTGGCTTTCAGTTCAGCAACTAAATCACACCTACAGAAAAAAAAAAAAAAAAAAAAGAACCATTCAAAACTGACTAGGGGTTTTTCCTGATTGAAGAGAAACAAGTGTTTTGTTCTATTGCAAATTAGCTCTAATAAGTTTCACTTCTAGACAATAGAAGTGCAGAGTAGAAGTGAAGAGTAGATCTTCTGAAAGGATTTTTTTCAGGATATTACAGGATTAGAAATCTGCATGAGAAGAAGAGGGATTCATATGCCTTCATCAGAGGAAGACAAACTGTCTTGCACAGTGTAGTCAACATCCTAGGTTCTAGTTAAAAGGGAGGTAATATCATTGCTGTGGAATTAAGATTTGGAACTTCAGTTTACTGCAGTTCCTTAGTTTTTTGGGTGTTCTGGCAAGGAAGCAGAATAACATAAATTTGGTCTGAGGATGGCTTTGTGTTATGGGGTAAAAGCAAAGAATCCTGTGCTTGTGTGTACATAGATGGATTTTGTCATGACTTTGGCAAGGACCCTTTAAACCTTTTACTAATGGGTTTGAATTATATGGGTTTGCATCACTGAACTAAGAACAGCATTAGATGTTCTCCCATTCTGTCTTATAACTGACAATAAGCAATTTTCCACTGACACCAGAGTCTCAAGGACAGAGATATCCCAGACCATTTCCTGTTGGACTGTGAATGTCTGCAAAGTTGGAGACTTCACAACTGGTCTGGGCAGTCCATTCCACTCTTTGACCATCTTTACAATAATTTTGTTTTCTTATGCTTTAATGAAATTTCTCATGTTTCAGCTTGTGCCCATTACCTCTGATTCTGTGACTGGGTAATTTTCAGGCTCCCTTTACTTCATTCCCTTCACTCAACTATTTCTACACATTGGTACTGCTCTCCTGAGCCTTCACTTCTCTGGGCTGAACACTCGAGGTTCTCTCACCCTCTTCTTGTACAAAGATGCTCCAGTGCCTTCACTGAACTTTCTTCAGGAAGTCCATGTCTCTGTTGTACTGGAGAACAGGGAACTGAAACCCCACTTTCCAGCCAAGCCTTCAGTGCTGCCGGGAGAAAGCAGGGACGGATCGCATCCCGGATCACCGCCCTGCTGACGGCTCTGTTCCTCGTGCAGTCCAGGCTGCTGGCAGCCTGAGGGGCCCTGCTGGCTCACAGCCACCTTGCTGCCCACCAGGGCCCCCAGGGCCTTCTCTGCAGCGGCGCTGTCCAGCAGCTCCCACCATTCACATCCCTGATTCCTTCTTTCTTCTTCTCAGAGTGAAGCAACCACCCTTGCCCAGTCCTCACTAATGCAAATTATGGAGTTATTACCAATAATACTCATGGATTCTTGTTCATAATTAGAATAGGTCACCATACTTTATGTGGATATTCTTCATTAACTCTTTAAAAGAAAGAAAATAAGATAATGGGTTGAACACTGCATGTCTAGGACTTCTATGGATCAAAAAGCAAAACAGACAAAGCTCATACTGATAAGTCCTCTTTCTTGAATTTATATTATTTCTTCTATTTCCTATTTTAGACGGACTCTGATAAAAAAGACATTGTCTAAGTTATTAACCATATTTCACATTACTTAGAATGACTGTTCCATTTTTAGTCACAATTGTTTTGCATTTCAAAGACCTTCTTAGAAGAAAATTATAAAACAAATTCCCTGAATCTGTGATCCTTTTTCTTTTTAAAGTGATTTTCTGCATGACAAGGTCACACCCACAGTGCTCTATCAAGCTCCTAATTATGGCCCTGATTTAATTCATCTACAGAGGAACAGGGCAATCTGTCATGAATAATTTCAGAGCCCTGGAGTTAGACAAACTCCAGCAATGCTGTTAGAGATGCTCAGTTCCTTGAGCATCTCACCAAGCATCAGGTAATATTCACTATAACATGTGATGCAAGACTAGTTGTGTGATTGTGGACCAAAAAATGCTCTCTCTGTTCCTGAGACCTTCCAGTCAAAATTGAAAGGATACACCAGTATGGATTTGTCCACATTTGTACATTTGAGGGAGTAACTTCACAAACACCAGGACCATGTTGGTCTACTGAATTTGTTTGTAGTTTTCTGGCAGAGATGGTGAATTGTAATAGAATTATATTACTTTGTTTTCCACCTTGAACGCAATTGTGTGTGAAACATGTTCTTATGTAGTTTCCCTGCTCACATTTACCCACCTGAGCCTGCTTATGAAGTTTAGGCTGCAGGATCCCTTGTTACTCTAGTAACCCCTTTATTTCAACTCAGAACACGGACTGAGAGGATTTCCTGCACTGATCCAAGATGAATTGCAGGAGCAGAGCTAGTGCAAAGATGCAGGTATCACCTTCATCAACTGTCTTCAAGGTCTTCCTTGGTCTTCCTCCTAACTAGGCAAAATTTCCACCCTCCTTATATACGGCCCAATGTTATCCTCCTCCACTTCTTTACATACAGCATGATCTAGACAGAGACTTAAGAAATATAGTCATATATGTGGTAGCATGTACTTTGTTGAGATTATTACCATATGATACATTTTAATATTTAAATTACACTGAATGAGGCAAAAGCTCATTTTTTTCCATAGTATCCTTCAATGTTCTGGTAAAACAATTTCTTTTAGTTCTGCTTGGCTCTTCAGAGACAAAAAGAGGACCATTCTGTCTCCACCAACCATGTCCTCCTGCCATCTCACATTTTCCCCATGTCAGTTATGCCTTTCTTCACCTGCAAAGTGGGTACACAAAGCAGGCTGTAGATAACAAGACTTAGCTCTTGCCTGGGCTCCTGGTCTTCATCCCACATAGAGATATTTCAGCCCTAGGAGTGATTAAACCTCATAACCAACCTGAAATGATACACTTTGGCCTCCTCCCAGCTCCTCTATAAAAGGCTGAACATTCACAATATAAGAGGCGTTTGAAATGCACCGTTCTTCCCTCTAGCAGAAAAGCTGTTCATAATTACTGCCATTTCTTAAGTTAACTGCAACAATATCCTGATGGGAGGTGTTCTTTCATCTGGCATTAGCCAAAGGAAATGACTTTGCATCTACATTAATTTACATATACATTAAACTCATGACAAAGCAAATTATAATGATAAAGCACCATCATCATGTTTCTGCTTCCACTGCCTGTGTATTTCTTTCTTGTCCTTCAGTTTGACCAGCAGGTCTTTGCTCATCCATAGTGGTGTCTTCCCTTCCTCTCCTGGTTTCTTACATATGGAGACCAAGGATGTAATCCCTTCCAGCCTTAGCAAGATGGAAGAAGCTTAAAAATTTGAAAGAAAAGGATATTTATGTAAGCCGTGACACAAGGCACGTTCCCAAAATGTATGTTATTCTTGTAGTTTGTTAGAGCCACTCAGCACAGACATTAATTTAAAATTGCCTAATCTGCTTTTCTCCTTTGTTAGTTATCCCTAGAGAAACAGCCTTGTTGTTGGTGCCCTCCTCTTAACACTTAGAATGATAATTAATGGTCAATCAGCTACTGTTCAGAATGTACATACAACCAGCATTGTGAAAGACAAAATATGTGCAAGGATGTGCCATGTGAGAATGTCATGACATCCAGAATGCAAAGTAAATAAAGGGGCACCAGAATGTAGCACATCTGTCCATGTGTCTGTCTATGTCTAAATTTCTAAGGCAATCAAAGAGCAACTGCTGACTGGAAATTAGATTTGTAGGTCAAGAAAGAAACCTGCTTTAAGACCTGACTAAATTATTTTCTGTCAGTTGAATTAGATGAAACCCTTAAACCAAATCATGGGATGTTGAAGAGAGAGAGCAGCATCTGAAGAGGCTGGAGGCCACAGCAAATGTTTTGTAAGTCGTGTGAGTGTCTCAGATAATAATGAAAATAATCAAAGGCTTCTCAGCTAGAATAACTTTCTCCTCCGGGAAAAACACTACTGACAGAACTAATGGGCTTTAGAAAAGCAAATACAAGCCGGGACAGTGTATTTAAAGCAACTGTTGGTGAAAAACAATATAATTAGAACTCTGTGTTTGCTTTACAGTCACGAATTGTTGCAATTTGCTTTGCTCTCTGGTTTCCTAGGAGGTAAAAAGAAGAGGAACAGGAATAAATTTCCCTCTGGGCCTTGGTATTTTATCCAAGCCAATCTTGATCAGACTTGCTCATTATAGAAAAGCTATATCACCCATGGACATTAAAAAGATGTATGACACCTGCTCTTTACTTTGAAAGAAGATATTTGGATTTACTATAATTTTATTCATCATTTAAGTCCTTCCTTCCTTCCTGCCTGCCTTCCTCCTCCATATTTTGTCCTTTATTTTCTCTTCATTTTCTTAGGCCTAATCCCCAACTAGCACAAATGTTCATATGGATATAAATGCAGGCAGCTTATTTAAACTCAATAGCCAAATTCATGGTCTTTGGAAAAGAAATTAGCTCACACATTAGCATCTTGCCTAATCTAAAGAGTTTCCAGTGGATCCCTGTGCACTATCTCTCCTTTTCTCCTCCTCAGAAAGATACCACCTCCGTGTGTCAGAGTGTGTTTGGTCTGGCTGAGGTGGAATTCGTTTTGCCCCAGCAGCCCCCCAGCTCTGTGCTTGCATTAGTGCAGGAAAGGTGTTGTCAGCACAGCAGTGCCTTGGCTGCTGCTGAGCAGCGCTGGCACAGCCCCGGCCTCTCTCTCCAGCATTCCATCCCACACAGGCCAGGAGGCTGGGGCGGGCAGGATGCTGGGAGGGCACGGAGCTGGGACAGCCAGCCCAAACTGACCAAAGGGGAATTCCTCATCATGGGATGTCTGTGCAGGTACGAAACCTAAGGGGAAGGAGGAGGAAGGTGTGGCCTTCATTGCTTATGGTGTTCGCCTTCTGGACCATCTGCTCTGTGTGCTGAAGCCTTGCTTCCCATGAAACATTCCCCAGACATTGCTTGCTGGTGGGAAGTAAAAAATAAAATCCTTTGTGGTTTTTTCATTATGTTCTGGATTGTGTTTTTTTGGGTTTTTTTGGTTTTTTTGGTTTGGTTTTGTTTTTTTCTTTTGTGGTCTTTTTGTGTGTGTGTATGTGTGGTTTTTTGGGTTTTTTTTTTTTGTTTTTTTTTTTTTTTGTATATGTTGGGGTTTTTTTGGGTTTTTTTTTGTTTTTTTTGGTTTTTTTGTGCTTATATGCCCAAAACAATTTATTTAGCTTTATTTGTGCTTTTGCAGTGCTGTGCTCTGTATTGGTATGCAGCATGTACACCACATGGCCACACGGAGTGAATGGTCTCACAGCCTGGGAGGAGATTGCCTACAAAAGCCTGTTCCTGATGTATTTTTGTTATCAGCAGAATTAACACAAGAGGGGGTTTTCCCTTGCTGGGTTCTGGGAAATGTCCCTGAAAGTATTCGTTCCTCATGACAGGAAACACCCCAGACAAAATGCAAGGGAAGCCTCTTCCTGATGAAAAGCCTATAATAATTTAAAAATAAAAATTTGTAAACATCTGGCTTTACATTCACCAAAAGATGTCCTTTTAAATAGGTATCCAATGAGTAGCTCTGAAGCTGTTAAGACATAATCAGAATCAGTGCATAGGATCACAGAGAGACAAGAGTAGCCAACAGAAGCCTTAAGCCTTTGGGAAAAGCAGTGAAATAATCATTTTTGCAAAACACAGGAAAATAGAGAGAAGTTACACTCCTAAAAATGATAGAAGCACACTCATGTGTGGTAAATGACTAAGTATTTATGAAGTAATCAATGAATCTAGCATGAAAGTAAAAACAAACCTTGAAACAGGGAAGATTAAAGTTTAAGCATGGTCTTGAGGATACAAAGGATAAAAGTAATAAAATCGTAAATAAAATCAATGTTGCAAGACCCAGACTACAGGAAACTGGAGGAATCTGCAAGGAATATATTTAACCTTACACAAGAAAAAGGATTTCATTCATTAAAGAAGCCAAAACCAGAAAATATTAAATTGGAAACTTGATTTCCCCAGGCAGTATCTTTACCAAAAGACATCTAGAACATTATATGAATTGATTCAACTTCTCTGTGATTTTTGCCCCAGAGTAGTAGATTTTACTAGCAAACACACAAGTATTGGATTATTCTTCATGTATTTCAAAAATGTCCAGCTATATTACAACTGCACAATACACACAAGTTTTCCATTTTCTGCATGTAATGAACACTTCATTAAAAAAATGAAGAAAGGAAAGAAGAATCTTCTGATGGTAAGCAGCCTACAAGAAGGAACAGATGTCCTCAAGGTTCTTAGTTTAATTTTTCTATCCAAATTCTTGTACTCTGCTCTCAGAGCTGAGTACAATACGGGCACAAGCACATCATGACTCCTTTCACTGTAAAATACGCAGATATGTCTTTCATGGCAATTGTGCTTTGAAAGACACGAGCTCTGTGTACTGCATCTAGTTGCAGTTTCTCAGGAACATCTACCTTCAACCTCATCATGCATGTACAGGAAAATGGGCATGACTTGCTAGTCATGTGAATTGTGAAGGTCAGGTGAATTGAAGATCAGGTTTCACCCCTGAAGAGCATGTCTGTCCCAGCCCCAGTATCAGTCCCCATGGAATAGAATCATAGTGTGGTTTGGGTTGGAGGGCACCTTTGAAGATCACCAGTTTCCTACTGCCCTGTTGTAATGGGGTTTGAAATCTGTAGATCTGCTAAATAACACTAACCAGGGAAAAGGTAATTTAATAGCCAGCCTTTTATTTGTGGTTCAGTTTTCTTTACAATGAGAGGGGGAAAGATCCTGCCTCATTTCAGGTAAATCTCTTCTGATAAGATTAATGTTTTCCCCTTGCTGTCTCAGCTTCTGAAGAGATTAAAATGAAAAGAATTATTACAGTGGTTACATACATTTGCTGTCCTGAGAGAGGTGACATGGCTGGCTCAGAGCTGCAGTCAAGACAATGGAGGTGGAACAAGCAGAGTTAAAGGCAAGTATAGGCAAATGCATTACAAGGTTCAGCATCTATAGATTGTGTTTGTTCAGGAAGGTCAGAAATTACATAGAAGTACAGTTTTTACAGTGCTTTGTAATTGCTGTGGACACATGGTCCCACTGAGGAACACATCAACAACAAAGTATGGTAATCTGCGATCATTTCTTTCCTTGCTCAACTGCTAAAACATTTGTGTCAGATACATGAATTTTTCTGCCTCTGGATGATAGAAAGCAGTCAACAGAAAAAATGTTTTTTACCTGAAACCCTTCTTTCTTTGTAGGTTAACTGAGTATATCATTAAGCATAAATCTACATCATTTTGCCAACATAAAAGTTATTTCTGAGTGGTTTCAATGAGCTGAATCATGTGGCCTATGCCCCCACATGAGGAATCCAAAGATGTGGGGGCCAGGAGAACATATTCAACAGTGAGAAGATGCTGTGGGCAGTTAGAATTTCTGTTAAAATAATGATAACAATGTCTGCAGTTATACAAGAAATGAAAATTTTGTCTAACAGCTTCGGTATCATCTAATTTTGGTGTTTACAGTTATTTCATGTTATTTAATTTCCATATAATTTCATATTAGCTCGACTGTATGTTTTTCATGTTAGCCCAAATGAAGTGCTCCATACTTCAATTTTCTGTATATTTCCTTGAATATTGTAGATTGGATAAGATAAATGGCTATTTAAAGCCTCTTTACCGAAGCTGAAGTTAAAAGGTTTTACCTCATATTGGAATGGGTTAACATAGTGCATGGTTGTGACATAGCTCACACAGGGGATGCATGAGGCCGCTATACCAAAGTTTTGTGTCTGGATCTGAGTTTCCCATGGCTGTTTCCCATAAAGATAACAGCATGTCACACCTGTGTTGCTCCCTGCAATACTGTGAACCTGGAAAGACATGGAGTGTTGGAAACATCTACTTAAAGCCAGGCTGTGACACCTGAATGGGAGGGACCCCTGAGTTCAGTGCACTGTTCTGGCCCACTCTTAGAGATAAATCTGTGATGAGAAAAGGCAATATATTTATCTAAATTAATAAAACTGGCAGGAAATTAGGAACTGAAGGTGTCCTATGGAAATTAATTGACTGCAGAAACCAGTGGAGGTTAGCTGACTGCTAAACCAGGCTCAGCCAGCTGACATTTTACATTCAGCTTTCAGCTTTTAAAAAAACCCATCCCTTAAAACAGAAGGCTTGAGAGAAAAAGATTGGAGGAAACAATGCAATGTGTAACAGCAGAAGTCTGCATTTCAGTTCCACATTTTTCTTCAGGTAAAGAAGACTGTGTATCATTCACCCATGGCCAGTTCTCAGACCCAAGACAAACAAAAGGGCCTGGTGGGAGGTGGTTGTCTGCAGACTGAACAGAAATGACACCTTGGAAGTAATGGAGCTGCTTTCTAGCTCGCCAGTGTGTCAAATAAAGAAAACTGGGATGTGAAGTGTCTGAAATCTCTTTAGCTGCATTGAGCAGTTTGGAGATCTTGAGTAATCCAGAAGATTTCTTAGCAGTTGCAAGGGCAGTGGGAAAGCACACAGCAGTGGGAGCAAAGGAGACACTTGACAATGTTTCCAGGTGCTCTTTTAAAGCCTCCAGCCTGTGACATGTCGCTGTCTTCACAGCCTTTTTTCAGAACAAGGACCCTCTCTCTCAGTGCTCAGAGAATATGTTGTTCAGAAATCAGCACCTTTCTAATGGCAAGATGCAGGAATTTTATGGAGAGAAGTCTGTTGTTGGGGAGGCTGGTGGAAAGGTACTAATTGCAGTAGAGCCTGCGCTTTGTGTGCCAGATATCAGGAAGGCACACAAAAGTTCTTCATCCATCACAGGGGCTGCACCACATCAAGAGAGAACCTGATATCTAAAGCACCAGGCAGAAATCCAGAGAACATGAATTTTCTAATTTTCATTTGATTGGACATGCAGCTAAGGTCACGAGGATATCTCCTCATCCTGTTAGTCAGTGGTGATGTTTCTGTGCCTCCTGAGACTGCATAGACAGTAAATTCCATGGTAGTGTGTGACAGCTCATGCATCCAGACTGCTCAGCCCATGACTTTTAACATTGTGCTAGAACTGTGGTACTCACCTATTGTTTTCCTTCCTGTGAGCTCCTTTGAAAGTTAAGGAAACTGGTTTTCTCTTTTTACTAGAAAGAAGTTTGTACCAAGATGGGTGATCATCTATTCTCCTGAGTAGCAAATGAAAGGATAAAAGAAAAAACCCTAAAGTTGCACCGGGGAGGTTTAGATCAGATATTAGGAAACATATCATCCCTGAAATGGTTGTCAAGCATTGGAGCAGGCTGCCCAGGGGAGCGCTTGAGTTGCCATCCCTGGAGAGATTTAAAAGCTGTACAGATATGGCACTAAGAGACATGGCTTTGTCATGGACATGGCAGTGTTGGGTTAACAGTCTGACTGGATGATCCTGGAAATCTTTTCCAACTTCAAAGATTCTGTGATTCTGTGACTGTATGATGACTCATTTGACGCTATCTGAGACTGCTGGCATTTTTTCAGTTGCATGTCTGCCTCCAAAAGGCTCTTCTTTTATAGACAAGGGATGGAACTGAATCTCAGGGCATAACCTAAGGAAACTGCTTTTCTCATACAGACACGGCGTACAGCTTTAAATGTGGGTATCTGAATTCAGTTTATTGTTTGAGCCGATGTCATTTTTCAGCCTGACTGTATTCCTTCTTGTTCCTGATGCATTGAATTCTAGGGAAAATCTGGGAAGAACAGGCTACTGAAAGCAGCTGAATGAACCTGACAATTAAGGTCAATTTCTAAAAACCTCTTGAGCAGATGTGATAGAAGAGCTTTTTGTACCAAGCCTTTGGAAATGTATCATTTCTAATGAAAAAGCTAAAGGGACAAAATAAGAAGCTGGGAAAAGATTGGAAGGCGCAGCTGTGACATCTGTGTGCATGCCGGCTAAGCACTTTGTACCATAACACTTTCAGAATGGAATTCATCACCTAACCCCTCTTCATGGTTGGACTCAATGGTCCTAAAGGTCTCTTACAATCTAAAATATTCTATGGTTTAATTTTAGTTACTCACCAGCCACTCCACTCATTTATCTCTTGATGCAGCTAAGTAAGCAACTGAAAGCTTATCCCATTCCCTAGAAAAACAGAACAGGTTTTTACTCTCAGTTATCTGGAATTGACCAGGAGAAATAACATGAGATGAAGTACTGAATATAGAAAAGTGAGGTCATAAATGACTTTATGAATTCATAACCCCATTCCACAGATAGCACTGGATGCAAACTTGCAATCTATCATCATTCCCCCATCTACCCCCCCCCCCCTTATTTCCTGTTTGAACAGGTTTTTCCCAAGTAATTTTCAGCTTCTTTAGAAATAATCTGTGGCTCTGTTGTGATTGCATGTCTTAGCTCTTACTCCTTTTTGCAGTTAAGGTCTTGAGCAAGCCTTCACTTCAGCATGTAATGAAATTCACAGTATTATTCCTATACACAATGTCTGTGGTGATAGGTAGGCTTCTCAGGTACTGTCTGGTAACTTGCATGAAGGTGGGTACTTCACCCTGACCCATCCTAGCAATTGGCTTGAAGGCTTTCAATGTGTTCTTAAACCATATGTGTTGGGTTCATGGGGGTTGCCTGCCTTGGCATTGAGAGAAAACCTTTTCATTTTGCACTGCTTTCATTGCTCTTGTTTTGCCCTGTTAAAAGGAGCTACTTTGCTACCCCAGACCCTGCACACAGGCTGGCACTATCACCCACAGCACCTCCTCAGTGTTGCCTTCAAAATGCCTGGTAGCTGGCTGTCATGGCTGTAAGGCCAGCTGGAGATGAAACAAGATGCAGCCACCCACTCAACCCCACATCTCTTCCCACCTCCCCAGTGGAACGGGCAGAAGAATCAAAATAAAATTTGTATCTTGAGATTAGAACAGTTTAATAATTGAAAACAAAGTAAGAGACAGTAATAATGGGAAATAATAATAATAATGATAATAAAATGGAAAAACAAGTGGTGCAGAACGCAAGTGCTCACCAACTGCTAAGCTCCCACCCAGCTCCTTCTGCATATTCCATCACTGGCTGAGCATCAGACAAGGGAAAAAAAGTACTTGACTTAGAATAAACAAGACTTAGCTGAAACCCAAGACATCAGTTTATTACCAATACCATTCTCATTCCAAATCAAAACACAGCAATGTAACAACTACTGAGAAAACTTGGCTCTACCCTAGCTGTAACCAGGACGTGGGCCTATGTAACATGGCTGGAGCTTGGACTCAGCATTCATGGAACACCCATGCATGCCAGCAGAAGGCTTTCCAGAATAGGAGAAGATGTGGTGGGATGTTCATAGGCTGTCTGAGACTGGCTGCCAGCAGCTGCTGCACCTCCATGTTTGCCTCATAATGAAGTCACACAGGATGCCATCCCACTAGAAACACAGGGCCCACCAGAATGTTTCTGCTAACACTTGTCAGAGCATCCTTTCCCAGAAGCTGAAAGGGTCCATGTCCCCAGAACTGGCCTTGAGAGACCCCTGGAAATTATGGTTATAACTCTTCATAATCCCGCATAATGCATCAGTGTAGCACAAAAGTGTTGCACATGGTAAAATAAATCACAGGTGTTCATTCTAAGCATCTAGTTGAAATGTTCTACAACTACACTTACTTCTAGCAGGAAAATGGTGAGTATTGTACTTCTTCAACAGTTTGTTTAAAGCTTCATTTAAAGACATTTAAAAATTCTTGTGTTTTGCCAGTCTGAATTTCTGGCGTGCATGGCCACTAGCTAAAATAGTTTTAAAAGCCCTGAGTGGTTCAGAGCTTGTTTTACCTTTTGAACTGATATTCAGGAATGCTTGTCCAATATGTATGGCACTATAAACAGGTTCTTAACACCACTGCTATAGGTGAAAAAACATTGCATATTATCAAGTCTGCCTGCCACGGCACATTCACCTCTGCCACAATCATCTGGTTTCCTGTCACCTTCAATAATATCTAATGTTCTGGTTGAAAAGCTGGGTTGCCGGGTTGCCACTTGCCCTCTGTTCAGAGCAACAACTTATATCTAGTTTTCTGCCTTCCCAGGAACACAATGAATGGATTTCAATGGAAGCAGCGATGCAGGCGTATCTACGTGCAACCTACTGCTACTATAGCTGTGTTAGAAATGCAATGTTTGACTATCGTTTGAGCTCGCGGACAGATAAACTTCATTAATGGCACGTAAGGGGAGTTTGTTGTTAACCTTATTCAGTCTTTTCCCCTAGAATGTCTTTGTCACTCTGTCAGGTACCAGATGTGAATATCAGCATATCATGGCACACTTCTTACTTCTGTCTCCTCAGTCAGTCATCTGGAGCTTTTTGAAACTTTCTACAGGCTCCACAACTTAAGGAAAAAGAAACAAATTTTCGACAAGCCTGCATAGTGGACTTACAGGTAGCTTTAAGAATTACCTGCAACAAGGGAAAGGGAGCTCATCAAGACCACCAAAAACTGCACTTTCCAGTACTTACACCCATTGGCCAGATCTCCCAGTTTGCGTAGTCCGTGTCAGGGAGGCTTTAAGGGGTTTTTGTTGTAGTGTGTCCTGCCCCTCCCGATTCCCCCCTTTTCCCCTTCCTCTGACACTGGCAATTTTTCCTTTTTCCATTTTCATGCGCAGTGTGGTCTGTATGAAACCCACCAGAGTCTGCCCAAGCCATTCCATACAGTCAGCCACCTGGTCTGTGACCAAGTGCTGGCCTCTTGGTTCAGTTCACAGGACTGATCGCTTCTATGCCATCCTGGGGTTGCACAGGGAACCTGAGAGGTCTTTGAGGATGAGCTCACAGCCTGTCCTCAGTATCTTAGTCCATCATGTGTATCTCCCGCTCCCAAAATGTCCACTCTCCTCCAGGCCTATCCCTGAAATTTGAAGGCTTGTCCAGCTGCCTTGTAAAGCAGGTTGCTTGACCTCTTTTTTAATTGCTTTTTATTCCCAGTCGGACTTCATTTATTAATGCCCCTAGCTTTAATTAAAGACTATTTTCTATTGGATATAACCTTTCTACATTATTATGAATATATGCATGTGCATTTAATTAATGTCTTTATGCATCTATATATTGATATATTTGTGCTATATACAGGTATGGTGGAATCAAGACACAGGAAATCACAGGTGATTGATGAAAACACTTGGGGCACAACAGTTAACTAAAAGCTAAGTTAAAAAAAGCTAAAGTTAACTAATGGAAGCTATTTGCCAAGAATTGTGGCTGAAAGAGGTGGATCTTTGTATACTTAATGTATAGGCTTTCTTGCTATGAAATTCTTACAGAACAGATAGGAAGGGAGGGACATCTCGTGCTGCTAACCAGCCACAGGGCAGCCTGAGAGCACTTGAGGTATTATGAGTTTCCAAACCGTGATACTCAGGGCAAAAAGAGGTGGAGCACACAAACTTCATGACTGGAAGAGGGGAGGGACCTTTGCGGGCATGTAACCTCCTGCAGCAAGAATTGTAATTGTAGTACTTCTGTGTGCCCTGCCTTGTCAGTCAAGCTGTTAACCTCTTGATTCTAACTGCTTTTCGAGCTGCCTCTTGGGAAACTGACATATTTCCATAATTTCTGCTAGCAGAATTCCAAAGGAGTGTGAGAGAGAAGTAGGCCTTTTTTTCTGGACACAGTTCATCTGACCTACTTTGCTAGTTTAGGCTGATCCTAAAGTGAGCCTAATTCACCCAGCGTCACCTACTTGCTAGATGTTTAAAGTTATGTAAAGTGGAACATCCTGGCTCTGGGAAGCTACACAGGAGTTAGAGATTATTACCATCTGCACTGCAGGAAAAACTATGAATGAGTTGTAGCACTCTGTCAGACAATCAAGGATACCTCCAAGATACAAAAAAATATAGTAGAATAGCAATCTGGTATGATTTCAAGAATAGTTTTAAGCTGCCAGAGTTTATATCTCAGGAAAAGTGTCTAGGACGTTTCTGGCTATGAAATCTGTATAATAAATTCTGAGACACTTTAGTTCTTCTGTAGATTTATTGCACATTAAAAAAAAAAAAAAAAGCAGCTACATTTAATCAGGGGTTTTCAGGTTTCCTCCTGTACCTCCTTTCACACAAAGTCATATGTGGGACTAACTGTGATTGGACTAAAAGGCAGGCTCCAGTGAAGTCTCTTGGGATGCCTTAATTTCTTGAGCTTGGCATGCATAAAGCACAACAATGACTTTTCTTGTTTCATCTCTCATTATCATTACCTTTCACCTAGAGCTTAAGGCAGAAAATGAAGCATGCAACTAAGGGATTTCACAGGATTCTTAAAAGTGAAATGGGGAAGACAGTTATTAATTTTTTTTTAACATTTCCCAGTCTCATCACATGTTGTGTATTCTAAGGAAGTTAATGGCATGCTCTTTATCTTTTAACTAATGCTTGTAATTTGTTTTAAATTGTGCAGCTGATGAATGCCTGCCAGGAGACAAATTTTTCTGCACAGTGGTAAGGAATATTATTCTTTTGTTGAAGTATAAGCCTTTAATGTCTGCCAGCAGACTGTAAACCACCTATCAGCAAGGCACAGAGCAGAGTGTCTGCTTTTGGTTCTAGATTGTCATTGGAGGAGGAAACACAAGGTCTCTAAAGGACAGCATGATAGTGGTGGTGGTGGGGTGTGTGGTTTTTTTTCTGGTTTGTACATTTGGAGCTTTTAGGGAGAGAGGGCTGGGGTTTTGAGGTGTTTGGAGGTTTGTTTTGTTTTGGTTGGTTGGCTTGTTGTTTTTTTTTTTCTGCATGTTATTGCAGAAATGTGTTTATGAAATTAATGTATGTAGGGAAGTGCACTTTCAATCTCATGGTCATATTAAATGTTTTTGACAGAGTGTGGTCTCTTGTTGCTTCCTGCATAAACAGACCAAAGACCATTAGACAGAAATGAGTTATACAAAGCAGTAACAAAATTATAATGCGCAGTGGCATCTCTGGAAATAAGCAACTATAAATTAATTTAAGTTCTGTCTTGTACTGAGGGTATGAATTAGACTTCATGATTAGTACGGAAGTAAGATTTTTCAGTTAGGTCCACAACATCATAAATCATGGGGGCTCAAGATATCCCTCATGTAACATGGTTCTGATTCAGAGGTAAGAAATGAGGACTAAGCAGAGAAGAATTAGAGAAGACCATTATGTCTTTGAAAAGGAGATTTCACAGAGCAATCATACAGCTTTGTTGGGGGGGAAGATTGTCCTTTTTCTGTATGCATAGCATGGTTTGATGATCCCCTGATGATCCTCATGGTGTGCCACTGTGTGGTATTTTAATGATGGCCTGCTTCTGATGGAATACATCATGATCCTTCACTAAGGGAGGCACATTGTGGAGCACACAGGGCTGCCTACCACCCTAGTGTAGCAAACTTCAGTGATGGATTCCTCTTGCTATTCTATTTTGCTCTATTACTGCAGTGGGTGTTTTTTTTTAACGTAAAAAATCAAAATCTCACTCACTCCAGTGACAGTCAGACTCGTAGCTGTGATGTCTGTTCACGTCACCCCAGATTGTGATGATGCTTTTTGGAGAAATATCACTTACACATAACCAAAAGTTGTGATGTGTGCCAGGGTCCTGTTGGTCAGCTTGAATCCCTTCCTCGGAACAGTTCAGTCCTGAGATATGCACACAGGATTTTGGAAGCCCACCACTTTGAATTTTACAGTACTTCAAACAGATGAGGGATGAACTTTTTCAGTCTTTTCCCTAACAATTAGAAGATTTATCCTTACCCCTTATATGTGCTCCTTGGCCTATTCTGTTGTTTGTGTCTTGATTTGTTTCACTTTGAAAAAAAGAAAAACAGCTTTCAAGATCAATAATAGTAATCCATGAAGGGCCTACTGGGTCCAGAACCTGCAATCTCCACAGTTTGCCACTGAGCTTTCCCTGTTTTTTCCTGCCATCCAAGACCCATGAGCCCTGAAAACCCCAGCACCTTTGGTTGTGTTTTTTGCTGCTGGAATACCTGTGTACAGAAACTGCTTTCTATCTTCCTCTCCCATATGTAGGTTTGTCAAATTCATGTCTTCCATGACTACAGCCAAGCCTTTAATGGTGGTTTTCTCCCACTGGGAGTGTTCAGATCTCTCTGCTATGTGGATTTGTAGTAAGTGGGGGGCTCTTTGGTGTAGAGAGTTGCATCAGGGCAGATGTACTGCATAATCACATCCACAGCACTGACTCCTGTCCACTCCCATTTTACTTCTCCCTACTGATCCCTGCACCTATCTGGCTGCAGGTGTGCTCTACTTACCATACAGGCAGCAGTGTAGTGCTGAGGAGTCAGAACAAGCTGTCTTCTTACCTCTCAGCATCCTCACCAGATAAGAATTGCACACTTTTGCTCACATCAGAGAATAAAAAGCACTTCTGTCCATTTGGGCTGAGTGAGACCAGTGAATCCTAAACACTTGGTTGTTTTTGCATACCCCATTGTCAGCACTGGAAGTGTTAGACTTCCATGATATTGTTGCTGTTTCATAACTGAGTAATATCCCTGTAAAACTGGAGAAGACCTCACAGTGAGACAGTAGGGCTGTCTCTTCTTCCTCTCTCCTCCTATTTAAAATCTCCATAAGACCCTCTAAGCTCTGCCATTTGGTGAGGATTCCCCCCCCCCTCAAGTTAAATAATTCCATTCCAAGATGGGTAATCATCTTAATTAGAAGATTTGATAAGCAGAGATTGTTCTAGATATTCACCATCTGTGCCTCAGAAACAAAAGCACAGAATTCAGAAAGCACATGACACTGCTTACATGTAACTGTAATCACAGCAGGCCCTGTGCAAATGAACCCTGCAATCTAGTGAGAGACCAGCTCTGCCATTACCCCCTTCTTTGACCTAAGGGAGGAGGAAAGCAAAGCCAGAGCAGAAAGATGAGATATGAAGGGGTGATCAGTGAGACTGGGACAGAGAGTGAATTCAAAAACCTGCAACTTTTGTCTGCTCTTGTGATGAACTGAGATGTGGTAAGAGGTGCAAGAAAAAGAGTGCTTACACCTGAAATGTCTGAGACAGGAACCTACCAGTGAATGTATTGGACCCTCAGAGCCTGACATCCGAATGCAATTACATGGTTGTCTTAAATCAGATTTAACTTGGACCTCAGTTGTGGAACTAGTGCCTGATGAAGCATAGCATAATGTTTGTTATCCTTTTGTCCCCCCATCATTCTTCAAAGGGCTTTCCTTCCTCACTCCAGAAGCAACAAACAGAGGGTACCCATGGATCTTTGCCAACCTCCCAGCTCTTTCCACAGGCTACAGCTCTACTCACTTTTCAGCTCTTTGGTGACTCTCTGTTTCTGTAGCTGCAATGATTAAATGCCTTCTTGCAAGATGTTTGCCCTGGCAGGCTCCACATCCTGGGACATTCATCAGTGGGATATGATCCAGACTGTGTTCCATTCACAGCAATCTTCTATTAGACAACAGCTTCCTTTGTCCAGACTCTCCCTGCCCATGCAAGACTAGATGTGATGACAAAAGTTTATCCTATACCAGCACATCTACAGAGTTCAATGCTTCCTCCAGTTTCCCCCAGATGGTGGCCCCTCAGCACAGTTCACAGTCCAACAAAACAGCTCTTGTAGGTTTTACTTGGTCTATATCTTCCTGGATTCAGAGGCATGCAGATTATATACATGTTCTAAGTTTCCATTTATCCAGTTGTGCTAGACTAAGCAAATGTTTTCATCAATTTTTGTGAGTCAGATCTCAAGCATAATACCCTTTCCATAATACCCTTATATCTATGGGAGCGGCATATCATTGTGAGCCATGCAGATTAACCAGGGTGTGCTGCCTGCATTGTTCTCTTCCTGCTTGGCAGAGTACTGACAGGATCTAAAGCTCAGTCTGAAAGACGAAATGACCTGACTCATGGAAAAGACAATATGAAGTAGTCAGCATGGAAAAGGCAGTGATAACAGGTGCTGGCAGACAGGAAGTTCTACTCAAGAATTCTTCACAGGTGGCATATAAACAGACACAAGCAACATGTGTGGTTCCCTGGAGAAATTCAGTTGTAAGTGAGAAATTTAAACTGTTGATTTGGGTCCATGCCACAATGGCAAGAATGAATTAGTGAGACTCAGAGATCTGCTTATGCAGAGAGCATCCTTCCAAACTCAGGGGAAGTACTTTGATAAAGAACTGTGGGATACAATTTCCTCCATCTAACTGAACAGAGAATACTTCAATGACAAAAGCTGTACACAATTGTATTTCTCAGGAAAGATACACAACTTTTTAATGTTTTGTATGCCACTTGTTTATTTCCTGAGTTGGCTTCCATTTCCTTCAAAAATGTACCGGTGAATTTTTGTGGCAGTCAAATCCTAGATGATCCATGACCCAACAGATCTGTGATGCTTAGAGTGAGAAAAGTGACCCTTAACTAAAAAAACAACATTGTAGGTAAGCATAGGCTCTGATGAGCCCTTGTAAATGACAGAAACAGGGTTGTGCTATTCAACAAAATGGACACAGTGTGTAGCAAGCAGATTCACTATGCTTGTGGTAATAAAGCTCAGTCAGTGAGAGGAGATGTTGATCAACCTGTGCTGACCTCTACCATTTTCATTTCCCATTCTACTTCTTAGTTAATTTCAGGTGCTTCATATTTTTCTGCTTTCCTGTATCAACTAGGTCCTCATTAGGCCTGTTCAGTGCGATTTTTCTGTAAAGGAATGAGATTAATGGGAGAAACTGCCATTTAATTTCAGTCTCTCATTATTTCATACACCATATATTCATAGAGATTTTTTCTTCTGTAGATTGAGGTGGATTGATTTCTCTAGAGCATTGCTGGCTTTTGAACCCTGGAATTTGCAGGAACTTCATGCCATGATGCTGCAGAAAAGGTGAAATTCAAGAACTTCAATTACTGTGTACCAGCTTTGCTTAGGAAGAAAAGTTACTATTCATGAGCTGGGTCTATTCACAACCAATTGTTAAGGTCTAGACAAAGAAAGTTGTTTGTACGGGTTTGAAACAGAATTTCATATCCTTAAACTTTTTAAAATATTTTTTTAGAGATACCTCTGTAAGTTTTCTTTTTATTCATCTCTTAACAGCCCCACATCTGATCTGACTGGGTACCTTTCCTTTGATTCAATTGTGTTTTCTCTTTCTTTTATATGACTGGGAATTTAGAGAACACATGCATTTCTCTGTGCTGACTCACACTCATTTCTTTAGCTGTCATCCAAGGATGCAGTCAAAGATAAGGTCAAAATTACTTTTGTTGTTCTATTGAAAGCCTTAAGTGCTAGCCTGGATTGAAAGATGTAGTCTTCAATTTTGTAAAAACCTCTTTCTTTTTTAATTTTAAGCCTGTTCCTTTCTCTGAAGAACTTTCTAAAGAACTGAGTTTTACTGTTTTGTGTGATAATGTGCAACCTTCTCCTGAAGTCTGACAGTTGGGAACAATACCTAATGGGACTGTCTGTCAATTATGACATCTTCCTGCTCAGCAAAGAAATAAAGAAAAACCACTTATTTGAAACTGCATATGAACAGATATGGAAATTTTTACGGTAAATTACTGTCAGTTATATTCTCTTTTAATTACTGTCATATCCTTTCGGCGAGTCGTTTTATCACTACAGGTTTTTTCTGCAGGTTGGAAATTGTTGCTGATTTAATTTGTCCTTCTGTTTTGTGTTTTTGTCCCATATGATTTTACCTTGGACTAAATTTCTCTAAGAAGATTCACTTGCATCAGAAGCAGAGGAATATTTATTATTAAAGCATTCTGAAACATGCTGGCTCCCTTTCATTTTTAGTTACAAATGCACAGTAACTTTGTGGAGTAATTTTTAACACATTGCCATGCCCATCTTCAGTTATAGTTTAGAAAAATGTTTCTTAGTGTACTGAATGTTAGAAGTGTTTGTTAATTGGTATTATGCATAGTTTGGAGGTTTTTTGTTGGGTTTTTTTTTTTTTTTTTTTTTGTTAAGAATAATTAAGTCATTTAGTTTTGCTTAGTTTTGTATGTGACTGTAAATGAACCTAACTCATTACACAGTTTCCTAGTTCATTCCAACAATCCCTAAAAAGATGAGTGGCATTTCTGTTAAAGAAAATGTTAAAGAAAATGAAATCTTGAAAAAAAATAGAAGAGGGTCACTTATTGCACTAAGATTTTTCTCTCCAGAATAAGTTCTTACCCACTAAAGCATTTCAATTAGAAATGTGGCTATTCTGACCCATAATAAGGGACTTCCCCTACTGTCACCTGTCTTAGCAATTATGTCTCAATAGTCACAGTATTGCTTGTGTCAGTAATAGCAGTCTTAGAAAAACTTTCCTCCTGAAAGAGCTGTGGATGACTCATTGGCTTAAATATACTCTCTGACTCAACCAGTGGCACTGTGGTGATGTGCACAGACTAAGTAGAGCCTTTTCCCAGGAGTCTGGGAGTCTGGGAGAAGGTGAGTGTGATCTACCTGTGGTAGACTAATGGGAGAAAAGTAGAAGAGAAAAGAAGAACAGAACAAATAATAGGATGCAACTGAATCTCTCCGAAGTTGTCCATCTGAACTTCAGATCTGTTCTTCACGTGCTGAAGTAGACATCTGAGATTCCAGACAGGCTTCTGAAATCCCAAAAGGATTAAGGTATTTTTCTGGAATACCCTCAGTTTTGGATGATGGATGCAGAAGCAGTGCTTCAACTCTCAGCCTGGCCCTGAGGGGCTCTCCCAGTACGTATCCTGGTTTATTTTGGTTTGTCTTCAGTGGTGGCCAGTTGCCCAGACACTGCTGTGCATGTACGAGGGAGACTGGAGCCCTGAGTGAGCAAAACACCTCTAAATACACCCTTCTGAAAGAGAGCAATACGAGCCTGTGTACTGCCCATGATATTTGGTACTGTTTCATGTTGCTCAGTTTGTTCTTCTTGAAAAACAACTCATGCCTAGGGAAGGAACAGATCTTTTTTGTTGCATGTGCTGGTCAGGCTTCATAGATAGGCTGAAAGTATGATCCAGCTCTGCTCATGGCTGCCATAAGCTGGCACTTGCTCTTTTAAAACAGACATTACTGCAAAGCTTTAAATTTCCTCATCCATTTAGAGGAGACAGTGCTTCTCATTTGATTTTTCTTCTTTTGAGCATTCCTGCTGTGAGAGGATTTAATAAGCTATATACTTGAATTTGTCCCAGAAAAGATGGGTTTGGAGCTGCCCTTTCATTTTCAGACTCTGACAGTTCTCATCTGGAAAATCTTTTTATATTTCTTGATATATTCTTTTGTACTCATACAGTAGTCACTGCCAATTATGCACTTCTCAGCTATTATTCTGAGAAGTGTTTATTCATGGCTTTGAAACTCAGCTGGATGCACGGCTAAGTTGAAATATACAAACCTGTGTCCTTCTCCATGAGATCACAAGACTGGCTTATGGTTTGCAACTTTTACAGACATTGACCTAGTTTTATTTGCCTTATGGCTTTAGAGCTCTTGGATATTGTTGAGTCATGTTAGCTGGCTCTGTGCTATGATCCTGAAGGATGGATAATGTAATTTGTGTAAAATTGGATTTTGAATGTATTAATAGAAGTTCAGCTTTAAGAGAAAAGATCAACTCTCACAGAACTGTCAGCAGTTGCAGACATCACTTCCAGGGTTCTCAGAGATGTCACTGAGTCTAAGAATTTGTCTAATAAATCTGGTCCTAAAAAAAAAAAGGAGGAGGAGAGTGAAGTATTTTAGAAGTTGTCAGCTCTCTTGTTTGAAGTGAGAGACAGTGGATGGGTGTTTCTAGAAGTCTGTGTGTCATTTATGACTATGTCTGTTCCAGTATTGGGTTTCCTTAACTAAACTGAGAAAATACACAATTTCTCTAGCAATAGGAAACCAACCCAAAAGCAGACCCACATATCTGCTACAGATCTGAAAGGCACAATACTGAAAGAGACAAGACAGGGGCCTATCTCTTTCCTGCCTATGGATCACCTCTTGCAACTTAGCAATATCTCCTTTGGTCCAGGTTCAGGTAACTGTTTGAGCGCCTGGATACCTTGTCACTCACTCCTGTCTACCGAAGCCCTGCAATTCACAGGTCTCTGTAAGGTGCTCTTCATGCCCAAGAACATGCCATTTGTAACTGCAAAATTACATAGGATCTGTTGTGCAGGATTGCATAGGATCTGTTCAGTGCAAAGTACATTACAGAGGAGGGGATAGATCAGAGATCTGTGAGGGCTTTGGGAATGAGTAAACATACCTCTACTGCTATGGAAAATAGTAAATACACTGCACCATGGAAAAGAGATACCTTCTCAGGTATCTCATATAACTGAGAAGGTATATGAGGTGGTTCTGTAAATTCTTATGTGGTCTGGCAAAGGTAAATGGAGTTTGACTATTCACTGTCCCTTCAAAGCAAAGTTAAAGAGCAACACATGAATTAGAAGGAAGGAGTTTCAAAACAGAAGGATTTCTGTTGTTCTTTATGCAGTTTATAATTAGTCATTAATACTCCTTGCTGCAGGATACTGTGACTGTTAAAAGTTCACACAGATTCAGAAGACAACTTGACATATTTGTAAGAAAGAAATTAATTGGGCCCTCTTAAATATAAAAACATCTCCTTTGGCTGGGGAAGTCCTTGAATTGCAAATTGCTTGTGATTCAGAGAGTATTGCTGCACGCTTTACCCTTTTCTGCTATCTCCAATACATTTGCTCTTGTCGAGTGTTACAGTCTAGCTGGGATAAATGGTCCTTTGAATTAGACCAAAAAGTGGCCATTTTTATGTTAACAGAAGAGATTTTGGGGACATTGTTGGATAAACCAACCCGTAAGATTTCTACAATGTTGCAGGTCTCCTCAAGTTCCAGAAGCTGGGTATTATTTGTGGTAGAGAAATAAGGTGCAATACTTTGCTCTCTCTTACCATGTTGCTGATTGCAACCATATGCTCATTGTTTACTTAACACAAAACAGTCGTCTCATTCTCTCCTCAAAATATACTCAGGTAGAGAGATGATGTCCCCCTTGTCCTGATACCTGAACACCTTCCAGTTGTGCACTAACTGACATAAATGATGACCAGGAAGCAGCTGGGAGAAGGGTGGCATCTGTTCTGGTCAGCCAGAGTCTCAGTGTTACTCTCTTTTGCCTTCCTTTTGGACAAGTTCTGTAATAGAGATATTTAAAGCTTTTTCCCATGCTTGTAGAACTATTTTAAAGGATAAGTTGATTTTGCTTGTTTTTTTCTTGGTTAAATAATGTGCCTTTAATTCTCTGCTTTATGAAACTCAGCTTTTCTCCCTATCATGTCTTTTGATGTTTTTGTTTTAAAATTCCAATTGTTCCACTGCTATCTCCAGAGATTAAGATTTGCATTTACCATTTAATTTCTAAAAAATTCAGGATTTTTCTTTCAGCATTTTAAATACAAAAAGAAATGTGAGTACTCTGATCCATAATTTAGGACTCTCCCCTACTCTCACCTGCCTTACCAATTATATCTCAATATTTATGGTATTGCATCCTTGCTTATGTCAATAATTGCAAACTTAGAAAAAAATTTTCAACCATCATCTTATTGTCCAGTGTGAAAATGTTCTTTCCTCTTAAAAGTCCATTTGTCAGCCCTCTTAATGATAGTAGCTAGAATATGCAGTGCACTTTTGGGTGAGTAACACACCAGTGAGGCAACAGACATAAGTCTTTCTGACTTATGCTGCTCAGACTTTTTGTCACAGGAGCTTTAAGGATGCATTATCACTTCATGTGCAAGAAGTTTGTCTTATGCCCTTTACCTCTTTCCTTGGCTACTCCATCTGAGAACCTTGTGCTGCTTGTATGCACATTACAGACTGCAGTGCAATGTCATGGAGCTCTTACAGCCTGAGAATGATTTGTTTTGGGTGGGGGAACCAGAAGTAGCTGTTGTCTGATTGTTAAAAAGGATAACCAGCCCTAACCCCCATGAGGGCAGTCTAGTTGGTAGTTTGGATATCAAATTGTCCTGGAGTGCAAGAAGCCATTACTGAATAGTTGTACACTCCTCAAGGTATTCAGTACAGTCGTGCTGGGGAGTGACATAGGCACACGGAGGTTATATAATCAGAGCCAAGAAGTGAGTCTTGTTGACCCATCCTGAGCCTTCACCCATACATGCCCACAGTGCCTTGTTGCTGGGTTAGTTTGGCCTTTTGATGAGAGAAGCTTGAGTCTGTTTGCAACCCCTGCAAGCAGAATTAAATAATGATGAATCAATCTGCGTGGATCATAACAGCGGTCCAGAGCTCCACAGGGCCCTCTGGCCAGATCCCATCAAGAGTGGACGGCACTGGTCTGCAGCAGTAGTGATGGACATTCAGACCAGATGTGTAGGTCTCTGGGCATTCTCTCACAGAAGGAAAAGCCTGTTGTCTGGCAAGGTCGAGCATATCTGGGCTTCCAGTAAGCACTGCTCAGAGTCTGTGTTGGGAAAACGTTTCTGTGAAGGTGAGTTGGTGTGTCCTACAGACAAAGTCATAAGATCAGAGACCAAAACATACAGATTTCCAAGACTTCTTCTGGGAGATTGCCTGTCTGTGTTAGAAACTCACTGATGCCTTCTAAGCCTTTGTGTTGCTCCAAGAGCACTGGGAATGTCTGCTGACCTATCCCAATTCCTTCAAGACTGCATTCATCCCACTCCAATCACTGCTTTTTGCATGGAGCACTTAAGGTGTGCAAGGTATGCACTCCATACCAGGAGTCAAACTCATTTTAACACTGGAGCACCTGTGACACATAGGAATGTTCATTAAGCAGAAGACGTAGATGGCAGTTTTTAATGAAGAAGACTTGACTCAAAAGTATGTAAGTGCCTTCATTTTTTTTCTGCCTTTTCTTGTAGTTGGAAGGACTTGAAAGTGAGTTTATTACAGTGAGGAAGGGAGAGGTCAGTATTCCATAAAGATGAAGGCTCCTTGGGATGTGTTAGTGCATCCTCCAGGGTGCTCATAACTTACAGCTGAAACAGGGAGTTCTCCATGGACTCTTGCTGCTCAGAAGAAGGAGGCAGTTTTATGTATCTCATTAGCATGCTTAGGGAAAGATTTACATATAAAAGTCTGCTTTCTTGAGCAGGAACAAGACAAGGTAGTGATATTTTTAATAATAAAAACATCCAGGCGCAATCTCCCCAGTCTATTTCCCCACAAATCTTCTTCATATTTACAATCTGTTAGATCATCCAGGAGACAGAATGAGTCATGTCAAAGCTACCCTTGGTAATTTACTGACTCTAAGCAGAGTAGGAGAAGAGTGCTAAAAAACAAATTCAGGGAAACAGGCCATGTTCCACAGTTAAAAGGTACTAACAAAAGAGAGTGACTAAGGGTTAACTTGAAAACTGGAAGTCTTTAAATCAAGAAAGAAGATAAATGTATGTTGCACTTGTTTAGCTTGGCATGAGAAGTCTGAAAGGCTACATTAACTGTTCTAACTGTATAGGGTCTGAAAACCTGTGTGAAGTCTGTCTTAAAAACTTCTTTCAGTTTCTTGTGCCATGGAGAATTAATTTTCAGGCCCATCTTATTTTAACCCTGTTGTATGAATGTCCATGGGAATGAGAATCAGTTCCCAATTTTTGTTAATGCTGTATGATGACCTAACGTGACTGCTCAAATTCCTCCTCCACAGCCCAGTTCTGCAGTAGCTGACCAGTGGGTTCAGGCAGTTTTATAGCTGACAGTAGAAAATAAGTACTGATGATCTGTGGAGCCCAAAGACCTTACAAGTTAGAGAAATATTCATTTACCTCTCAGGACAAGAATAGAAGGTTTTTTACTTCTTGTGCCCTCTAGAAATATCTGAGATAAGCAGATTCAGGCTCAACCAGTTCTGTCAGAAGTAACTTCACTGCTCCAACATAAACACCTTGAGAAAACTTAATGCAAAATTTTCAGGTTTTTTTCTGTAAAAATTGCATAAAATTTTTCAGTCTGGGCAGAAAAAAAATGAAATTCAGAATCAAAACTACTTTCTGAACTCTAAATGCCTGTATTTTTATTCCCTTTCTTTTGTGGTCACTTGGGATTTTGTTTCGTTAGTTTGTTAGTTTTGTTGCTACTTAAACAATGCGGAATTTCTGAAATTATGCTTCTTCCTTACAGCACATATTTCTGTGCCATTTGCTGAAGATTTACTTTCAAAATAGGTGGTATATGTGTCATACAGTAAATCAGTTTTGAACTCAGTTCTTGCAGAAATAGATGGCTCCTTCTTTCATGTGTTTTTTATTTTATCAGAGATCCTTTAAGCTCAATAAGCAATAAGAAATGTATAATTAAGCATGTGAGCAGCTGATAATGTAAACCTGTGAGTGATCATCTGTTTGAGATTATCCTTTAAGGTTCCCTAATTTAGCGGGCTGGAGGGTTTTTGGTGAAAATATAGGGAAATAAAAAGGAGATGTTTTAATATCATATACTTGATCACAATTTTTGACACATTGAATACTTTACTTATAAATTTTTTATTATGACAGGTGGAATAAAGTCCAAAGATTGAGCAAGCCATAGATTTTCCTAGTAATTCATTAAGCAGAAGGTGTTTGCAGTCTGCACTTTCACATTGCTGGTAGGAGGGAGACTGGAGATGCTGATGCCTCAGCATACTGCAGCTTGCAGAGGTTTATCTTGCCCACACAGATGATTTTTCTTTCTCATCCTGTTGTCAAGGTAAAGAATTGCTACTAATCATACATTTGGTGAGCTATTACAGCAGTTCCTAGCTTCCTATCCTTTAGCACAGGTGATATTTTCCATAAGAAAAGGGATAAATATCAGCTGACCCAGATGAGGTTGTCCAAGAAGTTTGAACTGTGTGTTTGATGTGCATCATTACATTCCCAAAAATGCAAAATATTTTGTATCTCTTGTCACAATAGATTTTCCCTTTTCTTTGTGTATTTCTTTCTTTTATTAATTTGTCCATTTGCAGGGAGGAAAATAGTTACTCAGAAAATCACCAAAAGGAGAGTAAAATCACCAGGGGGTGAGGGCAGGAGGGACCGGCACTGGGGCAGTAGAGTCTAGTCTAGCTGTGTTGTCTAAACTCAAATTTCTTTGGGTTTAATGGCCAGATTCTGCTCTATGGTAAAGGCATGCTGGTAAAACCATGAACTACATAGTCCATCGGCAAAGATTTCACTCTCCTCTTTAAAAGTTGAGAGTATTAAGTGATTATGGTAGTGATAACTGCCTTTCAATTAACAGACTTACCACGACTAGCAAGGAGAAATACATTTTTAAAATGTTTCAGAGGTCAGCGTGAGACCAGCACTTGAGACATGCTGTTCTCACCTGAATATATACCTTTCAATTTCAGTTTGTGGAGGTTTTTTCCAGGCTATTACTCCTGCTCTGTTAGAAATGATCAGGCAGTGTTGTGAGAATAGCTGCACAAGAAAACACATTTTCAGCAGAGCAAGGTAAGATATCTAAACTTGCTTCAGATAGGCAGGTGATCATGTCCTGACTTGTTGAGGCTTTAAGATCTGCAAAGAGCTTTTAATTTTACCTTTTAATTTTTATTTGCAGTTTCCTCTGATTCAGTACCCAGAATTCAGTACTGTGTATAGGGCATTGTCTCCTTTATCTCATATACAGTCAGGATCAAGGAATGTTCTGCCAACACCTAGAACTGGTCCCAAGGGCTTGAGGAAAGGAGAGTTAGCAGAAACCACAAAGGAAAAGAGGGAGAACAGACCACAAACCTCCAGGTCTTCCAAAGTATTAGGACTTCTGGGATTGTATTATGAATCTAACAGCATCCATCTTATTTCTTCTTGACTCCCTAGTGCCACATAGAAGATACCTGGATTTTAGCAGAAAATTAGGGACAAAATTTACTATGTCATGTACATCTCTATTGCCCCCAAACGGGCTTGCTCCATCTGACTGAACCTCTTTCAGCAGTGGTGCAAATACGTACAAAGTTACCAATAATGACGTTTTAATACTATGACTTCACCTGATTTCTCTAGCACTTATCTGTAGATTGCTACTTGCTTCCCAGACATATCCCCCCCTGCAGACACTCTTCTGAAGATCTCAGTGAAACAAATGTCAAATAGATTGACTGTCCTATCATTAGAAATGCCACTTGTTGACATACGCTTTTCAAAGAAAAGGAGTTACAGTGAACTTGGACAAAAAGAAAATCACGGTTCTGTAACTTTTGGGAAAGCAAATGGTGTGCTATGGGATAGCTGTTTTCCATGATACAATTAGCAGTTTTCTATTCACTCAGCATCCAGGATGATACTTTTCCATGCCAGGTGCATAGCTCTGGCTAAATGCTTTCGAAAGTTTCAGGTGAATCTGCTCAATTGTTTTGAATGAGACTTAGAATATCTTCACTGGCATACTGCTGCTTGATATCCAAAAGAAATGGGCTGACTGTGAAAGGAGAAGGGTAAAGAGAAAGGAGTTTCTGGTGAGAAAGTATGAGTGTATGAGATGTGTCCAATCCAGATACAGTTGATAATCTGGAAAGAAACTATGTGTATCTTAGAGCCCATATAATCTAAACAGCCAGGATTCTTTTCTCTTACCAAGTTTCCTGCTGTCAGTTAATAATTGTATCAGCAACAGTCATCAGTCTCAGACATTGTTCCTTGATAAGGCAGAAGATAGTTCCAGGTCAGTAAATCAGAGATTGCTTTGATAGTTGAAACAGCTGTAAAATACCCACCAATTTCAGAGCATTAAGGAAAATTCCTATGGAGTTCATTTTTCAATCCTGTAATGACTAGATTAAAAGAAGCATGGCATTTATGAATCATCAGAAATCCTCATAACCCTCCTCTGTTTTTAAACTAATTAAAGCAAGTAATTTTCCATCCTCTGCCATTGCTCTGTATCTTGGCACAAGGCGTTAGCCTTTTAGCCTTTAGATATGCAATTCACATTGAAATTTTTATTGATTTGCTCCATGCTGTTTAACTCCAAAACTTGGTTCCCTGTGGTCTTGTAATATTAAAACAGTTACAGAATATCTAGTGCATCTATATGTTCTGTGCATGTATGGTGTGATTGCTCTGAATACTGATGGGTTTTATTTATTGTGGGACAATGGCAGAGCTGCCTTTCCTATAGTACAATAATTTCTCCATATGTAGAAAAGAAAGATAGTTTTCTTTCCTTTAAAGACAGCTGTAGGGCAGAAGGGATGTGTCTCATTTGCTAGCACACCAGCAAGGGAAAATAAGCTAGTTGTGAAAGCAAATATTTAACCAAAAAGGATAGCGGTACTCCTGGCTTCATCACTGCCTTTCATTTCCTCACCATGGCCGTGCCATGCCCTACACTTTACCTGCCCTCTCCACATGATAGCTCCCAGTTCTGTCTTGTGCAGGGCAAACATATCTAGCCCATCGCCCTCTGGTTCTTCAGCCCCATGTACCAGATCTTTTCCTCCCAGAGTAAGGAGAAAGAGCAGAGTGGAAAGAAGGAATATGTGCCACTTTACAAACTGGCAATCAGGAATTGATGCATGATATGGCAGAGACACCAAGGCCTCAGCTGTACGTCTTTGCTGCTTAACTAAACACTTGCTGTTTTCTGAGTCTCCAGTGTAAAAGAAAGGTAAAGACATTCCTCACTTGCTGAAGACCCAGATAAATGGCATTATCTCTCTGCCACTTGCAGGGAAAGGGGTTGCAAAGCCTGGGAAGAAAGTTTAGCTTTTTCTTGCCGAGAACAGCTCATTCAAGATGCAAGGTGACACAGCAATCAGTGTGATGGATTGTGACAAGTCTGGCAGACTAAAAATTCTCAGGAGAGATGCTGTGACAGCTTCAGGTTGTAACATTTGCCCATTTTCCTGTTCTGCTTCTGTTTTCTGTAAAGAGAAAAGTTCCTTTCTTAAAGGTTTTTTAAAATAAAAATAAAAAATAGTAATGATGATGTGATGGTGGCAGCATTTTTTTCTCACTTCCAGAACTGCAAAGTATCAATAAGACACATTCCTCATTATGCCTTTTGAAAGGATGTCTATATTCAAAGATGAAGGAGAAGAAAGGCAAAGTCTGATTTCTGGACTTAAAAGAACTCTCATAAAAGGCAGATATTTAAATCAGACTGAAATGGCCTGAAACCATCTTTATTATTCTGGCATTCAAGCAGTCAGCTTGCCTGCTTGAAATTCCACACATCTTATAGCTGAAACATATTCTTTGGGTGTGCTCAGTGGCTGCATGACTCCTCAAATGAAGTATTTTGCAGTCAGTGGACTGGATCCATACACTGGGTCAAACTCGGTGTAAGATTACTCTGTACTGATCATTTCTTTCAAGCCACTATAAAGGACTGTGGCTGGCTACAATCCTTGTAGCAGCCACATTATGCAACAATAAGCCACCATGTCATCTTAGAAGCTGTTTAGATAGAAATTAGTCTCCATAGAAAATTGCTGGATTCTTGTATTTGGGTGAGCAACCAGTGACAGTGGCTGATAACACCTGTCACTTTCCCAAAAATTTTAATGCAGTTTGCACTGTGGTGCCACGTGGAATGAAGCACCCAGATAATGTGTAGAATAGCAACTTAGATGGGTTTGGGTTGTCTTAGGTTGCAAATATAAGATGTGGCCGGGGGTGTCTATTCTATTGCCATCTGTTAGAGGTGGGGCAGTTATCGTCTGTTAATTGGGCAGTTTTCTTTATCTTTTCCATGACCCATCCTCCCTCCAGGAGTTATCTTCTGTTAATGGGTCTCACTGCATGACTGATAAAATCCCATCATCCCTTTGTGAGAGGCTCGGCCCAAGGGGAGGAGCTAAGCATTCTTACCTGGATATAATCTGAGATATGGAACACAACAGGCAACCTCTTCCCACTGGATTCCCACAGGAGCAGCTTTCTTCTCCATTAGATTCCCAGAGGAAGACCAGGCCCATCTACACCACCACTGGACTTTCAGAGAAAAACTGCACCCTTCTAGAGGATCCCTGTTCCAACAGAACCACCCCTGTCACTGCAGGAGGATTGCAGCCACCATTCAATCAGACTGCTAACAACACACTGACCTACGGAGTGTCAGGTTGTATTCTGACTCTGCCAGTGTTGGTTTGTATTACTGCATTTTTATTTTTCCTGATAAAGAACTGTTATTCCTACTCCTATATGTGGCCATGAGAGCCCCTTAATTTCAAAATTATAATAATTCAGAGAGAGAGGCTTTACATTTTCCATTTCAAGGGGGCCTCCTGCCCTCCGTAGCAGTCACCTGCCTTTTCAAACCAAGACAAGGGCTCACAAATCCGAACAGAGGAGGGAATACATATACAGTGGTTTGAAGTATCTGTATAGAAAAAGAAGTTCCTATTACTGCAGAATGCACAGGCAGCACTTACATAGAAGGCCAATATTATAATCTGTAACAAAATAAGTGGGTCTCTAAGGCCTTATCTGTGCACTCTGACTGAACCTTTACTTATGATCATGTGAAGCTCATTACTGTGGCTTTTGCTGACCTCCTGGTCACCTTCCTTAAGGTACTTCCCAAGAAACACCGAAGGAAGAGTGGGATATCCAATCAGGATAAGCAATAAATGTCTCATCTTAGTTAAAAAGGAAGTGCTTCAGGACAGAAGAATGGTGGGATTCAGAGAGAAAGGCAGAGTCGATGGCACTAGGAACCAGTCTGGTGTGTGATGTTGCCATGAATCTCAGCTGAGATATGCTGGGCCCTCACCTGTGTCTACAGAAGACACCTCAGCTGTCCGGTTATCTCGGCTGTTTAAAGGGCCTGGAAAGGCCCGGGGTGGCCTTGGGGCAGCCCGCGTATCGAAGGACGAGAAGAGGCTTCAGTTCTTCTTTCGGTTTTTATGTTTATTAATTGTTTATCTAAAAGATGTTCTTTCAGCCGAACAGAGATCTGCTCAGCAGTCAGCCATGAGCACACTGTCTGCCCTCCCGGGCAGCCACGTATCTTTATACCCATTGTTACGTGTACAATATTTATCATTTCTCCCCAATACCATTTATTCTTATAACTCGGTGCACTCTCAGTAATAACCAATCCAAAAATGCCACCGTGGCCAAAGAAGATGGAGGAGAAGAGGAAGAAGAAGAAGGACAGGACACACCCCAATTCCTCCATCTTACTCCTCTAAACCCCCCTGTACATAAATCCTAAACCCTGTGTCTCACCCTCTAATTAACTAATCCCTTCACCATTCACCCCGGTGAAGCCCTCATCCTTGTCGTCTCCTGTGTAGGGTTAAAGTCCAGCTACCAGACACTTCTGGCAACATTCCAGGACTCCCGAGCCCCCCAAGGTGGTCTCGGTGGCTCAGCATCTCAGGACTGAGATCTTGAGATCCGACACTCAGCTTGCATGTGCTCTGATTTATCTCTGTATCTCTTAGAACTGCCCTGCTCTTTCATCTTGACTGACATGAGCTGCACAAGGACATTTAGGAATCCTGTGGCAGGACAAGACAACTCACTCATTCTGCTTGTACTCTCCTGTTTTCAGGACAATGCACTCAATATTAAACATTAATGCACAAACAATCTCAGCCTTCCCTGCTGAAAGAAAGAAAGAAAAGCTGTTGGAATCTCTGTAGATTGAAGAAGGGGGGAGCATTAACTGTTAGCAATCATGCAAAGAAATGAATGGTTCTCCTCTGCACTAGGTATTTTTTTCTACATTTTCTATAGAGTAATTTACCATGTTTTGCCCTAATAATGGTTTCTAAGCAGATGAAGTGTGAATTTTCAGTTATTGTGGTCTATATGTGTTGTGATTTGCTTTTTAAGCAATACTGCTTTTAATTTTGTATGTCTTTTACTCTTCCTTGAAAGAAAAATTAATTTGCCATCTTCATTCAATGCATAATCTTTCTCTCCTGCACTGATGTTCACAAAGGATTCTTCTGAAAGCACTGTTTTCTTCTAGCAAATTCTCTCTCTTCACTTCAGTGCTGTACAAGTAAAATTTGTTCAGAGGCATGTAAGGGGAGATCTCTTTGTATAGTCAGTGGCATTAGCATCTGAAAGTCTCTAAATAATGGGTATGTGGCAAAAAACACCTGTGTCATTCTGCTTTCACAGGGCTGAGAAGGGATGAGTTGGCCAGAAAACAGCTTCTTGGATTTCATCCACAGAGAAAGGTAGCCAATCCAGCAGTCTGGAACTTTCAAGAGAAGGTCAGCAGGAGAGTTCACAGCTTTTGAAAAGATTAAGATTAAGAAACTTTTTCTCCAGGGGCTGACAGACTACAATAAATAAATCAGGAAATAGTGGTTTGGGTTTTTTTTCTTCTCAGGAATGATATGTTGCTACTAAAAAAAGACATCAAAAATCCCCTGCAAAACAAAAGAAAACAAAAAAAAACCAAAACCAAAACCAAACAAACAAAAAAAAAAACCAAGAAAAAACCCACACCAACCCCAAAACCACTCAATCTGAAAAGAACAAAGTAAAGATGAGTCATTAGAACCCAGTTTTCAATGTTTACCTCCCATTTTCTTTCAGTAATGAAACCTACAGTGGGAAGCATCACTGCACAGAAAAGCTTCAGGAAATTATTACCACAAAAGGATTTCCTTCTGAAATAATCACTCCTGTCTGAGGCCAGGCTCAGAACTCAAAAGTTCAAGGTCATCTGTGATACAGCTGAAGAACAGGATGGGAACAATAAGTTCCATATTACAGTATTTCAGGTCACTTTTGAACTTGTGTTTCAAAAAATCCCCTCCAGATATTTATTTCCAAAAGGACTTCAGTGCACTGATAATGTGAAGGGATTCCTGGCCCAGGAAAATAGTATGAAACACATGCACTTATTTCTCTGTCTTAACTGAGAAGGCTACTAGTTTAGCTCTGCAGACACAAGGGCATGCATTCATAGAAATTGTGGTAGGAACATTCATCACCTCACTCCACCTGCCTTGTTGACAGGACAGGACAAGGCTGAATGTCCCTTAAATAGCAGTAAAGCATTTAAGAGCAGTGTATACTCTTTAAGAGCAGTGTATACTCACAGGTGTACTCTGCTATAAAAGAAGGCACATTACTATCCTGGTGAATGGTGCATTGAATAGTTAAATTGCAATGCAGCAGCATGGAAGGAATATATTCCTTCGTTCTTGTACCCGATCACAGAGACACAACTTCAGCAATGCTCATGCTTTCTAACTGCAGGATTCATTTCTGTTTTGTTCAACTGCAGTTGCAGAAGGTACCCCCAGTACCTAATAGCAAATTTTTCTGGTAACTCAGTGATCCCTGAGTCTTGGATGGAAGCAGAAGTCAAGCACCAGGAGGACAGAAAGAGAAGAGCCATAACTAAGTTCATCATGTCCTTCTGCCTGCAAGGCACAGTTATTTCAGAACGAGACAGGGTTCAAATGTAAAGGACACAAGGAATCCCATGTGTCCTATAATACAGTATTTCACTGTAGTAACAGTAATTGTTTAGACTCCTTCTATAGCTGGTGGAGAAAGAGGCTTTTTCAAGCATGATACACCCCACCTTACATAATTTTTGGGAAGAGGAGATCTCCACAGGCAACAGTTCCTGACAGAAAATATCTACCTGTTTTGGCATAAGATCCTGCATTTATTGCAAAGTGGCTTTGTGCTCTAGTGTGATCCTCTCCATGGGCCACAGGGGAATCACTGCTCTGGAGCTTGGACTGCTTCCTCCATCTCGTCCTTTTCAGACCTTGGTGTTTGCAGGGTCAGTTCTTGCATTTTTTAAAATCTCATTATTCTCAGCATTGTGACCTTTGCTGAGAGGTGATGTGAGCTTGACTGGGGGGCTCAGCTATGACTGATGTTTGGTCTGCTGGAACCAGCTGGCGGTGCCTGGAATCATCTGTGTCCACTACAGCTTATCTCTTGGCCTCTTCTCACTGAGGCCAGTGCTGCAGACCCTCCACTGTCAAAGCCTGGACCCCTATATAAAATATTTTCCTCTTGTCTCTGTGAAATTGAATTGCCATTAAATTATATATTCATCATAGACTCCTTAGAAACTTACTTGTATCCACAAAAAAAAGTTCTACACCAGAAAATCAAAGTAACATCATCACAAACCTAGTAAAGATGGACAGTTTACACAGACAATGAAAGTCTAACCCTTGTGTTTCTCCACATTGCAACTACAAAATTATTGCATTATCCAAAAACATCCAGCCTTTTCCAGGAAAGTGGGGCCTCAGCACATGTGATGGCACCTTGGGAAGATAAATGTTATCACCACAAACATGCATCCTTCCTCCTGCTGTCCTCCAGCTTTTATTGAGAAGCAGAAGGTCAAATAGCATTGGGTGTCCCAGCTGTGTCCCTTCCCAGCTCCTCACCCACCCAACTGCCTGCTCTCTGCAGGGGCAAGTGAGAAGGATTCCTGCTGTCCAAGAACTCTTCATAAATAAATAAAACAACAGTATGTCATCAACATTATTTTAGTCACAAGTGCAAAGCACAGCATTATATTACGTGTTAAGAAGAAATTTAACTTCATAACTTCCTCTCAGCCAGAACACAGTGCAGTAGTAAGCCACTAATTGCCCTGCTTTCTATGGCTGGAACTGGTTTGCTTCAAAGGAATTACAGACATGTCCTTTCACCAAATAAATCCTCTTCAGAAAACAGTCTGCATAACTGATACTAATTAATCTGTATATAGAGAAATATGTATTTCTTTGGTTTAGGGAGAAGATAGGTTTTCTTGTAGCTGAAATTTTTCAAATGCCATTGGGGAAAAAAATTCTGCCTAAAAAGATTCTAAAAACCCCCAAGCTGAAGAGAGAATGGCTCAGTCATGTGAGCTGCAAAAGCAAACAAATAAAAAGAGAGCAGTTTCATAGCTGACCAACAAGTGGGAGAAACAGAAAGTGACTGAAAATTTTCAGGTTAATTCTCCAAGCTTTAGTTAGGGAGAGAAGAATTTATTATTTTAAAAGACACCAAAGTGGCCAGTTGCTTAGATACTGAAAATATCTTCATTGTCTTCCTTCATTGTGCTGCTTTACTGAGAGATTAATTGTTTCCCCATTTTTATAGGCAGAGGCATGTTCATGTGACTGGAAGAGTGAAAATCCAATATTTTGAATGCTCTTTTCAAAGAATCATTGTAAATTTGTCTCCCATCCCTGACTCTGAAAGATGAAAAGGCATCTGTTTGTAGGCAAGGAGCCAGTCTCTCATTAACTGTAGTGCTCTGGTTGGGATTAATGGCTGTGTAAAGCTGGAGAGTCCTCTTCTCCTGAAGCACATCTCCATAGACTTCTGAGACAGCACAGTGGGGAAAAAAATTACCATAGACCATCAGTGTCTTCTTGGAATTGATAAAATTAAAACAACTGGATGCCCAGGACAGACTCTAAAAACTCATTCCACATGCCATGAGAATCTGAAGGGGTTTGCTCACCATTTTGAGAAATGTATTGCATTTTGTGGGCTCTTATGTGTCCCAGCCATTTTCCTGGCCCATCTGTCAGAAAAGATGTAGTGGAAAGGAAGGAATTAAAGAAAAAGATTTCTTAATTCAGTATTGAAGGACTTGCATGCAAAATTCCTTGAGGTGTCTTTCCTGCGTGACATGCGGAACTCATTCCCAGTTGAAAGGGTGGTAAACAATCAGGGCAAACGTATTTTTGTTTTCATATGTATGACTCTCTCCCCTTGACTAGGAACCTTGCCACACTTGTGTTCTGTAGCCTGTGTCCCTGGCCTATGGGAATGCTTTGTCCTTTTATTCTTGCGTCCCCAAGCTGACTGAGCGCAGGCTGTGTTTTTCAGGCTGTGTTTTTCAGGGGGTCTTTCTGCTTTTGCAAAGGGCAAGTGTTTGACACTTGGCATAAATTGTGATTGGGCAGTCACCAACAGAGCACAGCCCATGTTTTCAGGACATCAATTAAATAGAGTCCCTGTAATCTGTGTTCAGTGTCATAAATATGAAATGCAATTCCATGGTGGGTAGGCAGGTAAGGGAATCATGGCAAGCTGAGGTTATGGCTATAAGCAGTATAAGTGCTCAAAGTTTTATCTTTCAGATTAAACAATGTATATCTTAATGTAGGCAGCTCTATTTTGAAGACATACTGCATATATATATATATATATATCTCCGATACGCTGATTATCTAAACAATGAATCGATCTTTCAAGCAGACAATGATGCACCAGGCTTCCATGAATGGGTTGTTTATGCAGTCATTTAAATGATGCATAAACAAACCTGAATGATTTTTTTCCACAAAAGGCCTTTTCATCAGAATAAAAACTTCACCAAAATTTTCTGATGAAATTTCCTTGAAAAGGATATAGTACAGTGCTTTGATAAGGTCAGCCCTTTTTAGAGCAAGCTTTCTATTTTCTGTGAGGTACTATTGGTCTTGTTTGAAATTTTGGTCTTTTATAAAAGTAAACACAAGCAGTTCATATGTGAATGCAGCATTGTGTTGGCATGGCATTTGACTTCTTTGAAGTTCCTTCTTTTTGTCAAAATTCACTTCTAAGGAAGAACAAACATAGTTGGGGTTTTCTTTTCCCTACCTGTTTGTGATTTAAGAATCTGGCCCTTCTAGTGTTGTTCTTAAACACACGTGGATGGTCATGAGCAGTTTGAGTCTTATAATTTCTTATTATTAATCCCTGCTAAATATTGTAATGTTTCTAAGTTGTGACCAAGGGAAAACCTGTATTGTAACCTTTCAACTGAGACCAAAGTTAATACTAATACTAATACTAATACTAATACTAATACTAGTACTAATACTAATACTGACACTGATGCTAATGCTAATGCTAATGCTGATAATTGGGCATCATAATTTCTGTCCCATGCCTGAAAGGGCTGCCCAGTTGAGTTGAAGGAAAAAGTCTTGTCCTGCTCTTACTTGTAGTCAGCTAGAACTGAGCGCCAGAGAAGTCACTGGGTAAGGTTCTCTTTTTGAAGCCACGAAATCAATTAGGAATCTACTATGTGAGTTAATTTTCTTCAGGATGCTGGTCTGTTTTGTACTACATTAAAGAAAATTTATGGGCAGAGAAGGGTGATCAGCAACACAGAAATGTTTCAGCCAAATTTGCAAAGTGAAGCTGGACTGTCCATTCCTAACGAGGAATGTCAAACTGAGCAAGTGTTTGCAGAGTTGTACCAGGAAATTTAAAGTATGAGTGGTAGTTGTTTGATACTTACGATATGATGGGAGTTAACAATTGGTCTTATTTCAGATGTTTTCCAGTTTGTGATGCCTTATTTAGAAAACTCTCTTTGATTTTAATGTGTTTGTCCACCTTTAGGTAGGTATATGTGGGTGTCTAGTTAAGGGGATTATTTTAAACTATGCAACAAATGAGAAGTCTTCCTATTTTATTTAAAGAATCAGAGTTCAATATTTGCATTTGAGCTGGCTTCTCTTTAGCCATTCTCTTTAAGATGTTAACAAGTGAGGCATGCAACAAAGAATCATGTCCAAACCTATCTTGAATAATTGTTTGTTGAGGTCTATGATGTTCCTATCCTTTCCCTTTATGTATGAAAAAACGTAATGTATGAAGAAAGTCTTTGTTAATCCATTCTTATACCTCAGACTTCTAAGTCACTCATTTAGGACAAATGAATCTTTCATTGCTTCTCCAGTCAAAACAAAAATGTATGAGTGCTAGTGAGAAATCTGTTTCATGGCACTTAGCCATACATTAAATATTCTGGCAGAAACATATGACAATTACTAGCTCATGTACAAAATTCATGAAATGTCTACTATTTCAGTCCTGCAGCATCTTTTTCCTCAAACAACTATGAATTTCTGTAATTACTGTAACAGAAAATCCTGACATTAATCCCTTAATAGAAACACAGCATATTGAAATAGATTAACAGGATGACTTCTCAAATCAGATTAAGCCTTCTGGTTCAATCTCATGACTTAGTTGTAAGGTCATGATTAATGATTTAGAAATTAGTACCATGAGGCACGTGAAGGTCTTTTGGAACCATATGCAGCTAATAATTCAGCTGTGCATCTCCTATCCATTCACAGACTCATCAGACAAGTTTTGTGTGCTATAACTTAAGACCAAGGAGATTTTTTTATGTTGTAAATCTATATAATTCCTGGACACAGCTATCTCCACCAGTTTGTGTTTTCCTACCTGCCTGGCAGAAAGTATCTGGCAGGTAATTTTTTTCAGGGCTGGATGTGGTTTGAACATTCACCAGCACTTAAATAAACACATTCTCAGGGATTTCCTTCTTTATTTGAAAGGCAGGCCTGCAGTTTCACAGACGAATATTGCATTACTGTCTCTGTATAGATCCAGTGCCTTAATGGATGCAAGTGCAATGCAAATAGATGGTAAAGCCACAGACAATGTTCCAAGGCCCACTATGTCACGTTGCCTGAAGTTCTTGCCATAAAGCTGACAGTTTTCTTTCTTATATTTTATATGATTTTTTTTGTTCACTCCCTAGAAATTATGCCATAGAGTCTCAGAATATCTTACATAAAATGCAGGCCAATTGAAGCTTTATATGAGTCATCATCAGAACAATGGAGAAAAGCATTTCAACAGGGATATATGATCTAATGAAACTGCCTGTGCTGTAGTTCTGTGGGCTTATTCCTCACACAAAGGCTTTGTTGTAACAGGCTACCGTCCATATATTCCCCAACCTCCCCAGCACGCAAAATGGCTGTCTGAATGGTGTCAAGTGTTGAGGAGGAGCCTGCAACACTGCCTAGCAGCAGAAGGAGCAGGTTTTACCTGCTCATAGAACCTCAGAAACTCAAGCTCTTCAGAAACAGGACTTACAACTGGTGCTGCACAGTCACTCCTCTCTCATTCCAGCAGAATTCTCAGCTCAGGCTGAGCTTCTGTGAAGAGGAAACAGGAGAAAAGCAGTGCCACTGGCAGTTCAGACAATTTATATAATGCAGGGGACCACTGCAACTTGTGGGACTTCTCGGAGCTGTCTAAAACCAAGTTTCTACTCTGTTTCAAGCTTCATAGCACCCAGACTGTGTAGTTTGGCTCTTTTAGGCTTCTCTTTTGTGGGTGCAGGAGATACTTGTACCAAATTCAAAGTACATAAAGGTGTCCCCCACTCCTGCTCTCTCCATGTGTGACTTTCTTTTTTGACTTCTCTGTGTATGGGACAAAATGCAGAAGCAATCACACCATGGAGTCAGCACTGCACATTTATGCACACGGGTTAGCACAGTGCAGGAGGCTCAAGGGTGCATACAGTCGTGTCTGGGGTTCGTGCAGTGGGTCTGCTACAAAAGGTATTTACTTGTCTTCCAGTTGTTTATTTGGCTTTGGATAGCATTTAGAAGGAAGATCATCAGTTTGCACTAATGTCTCACTGTAATTGGAGACAGGCACTGTCTCGCTGTAATTGGAGACAGTTTGTGCCAAGGCTGATTCTTGGGTTGAAGAGGCAAAGGTGGAATTCTTGAAAAGGATAACATAATCCCTTTCTATTAAACTCATAGAATTTTAAAGGTAAATTTAATAAAATACAACCACTCAAAAAAAGGAGCACAGCTGTCAACCAGAGTTGTTTCTTTGCTAATGTTCTGACTCTCTATCCACTGCTATATATTAGCATGCTATATGTATTTGCATATAAATTCTAATGAATTAGCCCTGAGATCTTTCAGAGATACTGCAAGTAAATGCATCCTTTCCAGAAGACACTTTCTGCCTCACTGCAGCAATCCTTATGTGTTGGGTTATACCTTCAACTTAGTTTACTTATGTGCTATTAAAGCACTGGAGATAAATGTTTCTTATTCCTTTTTCTCTAATGTTCCAAACAATGGGGGTTTTATCTCAATAACCATACACAGTAAATATTGTGTTCCTTATGTTTTGTTTCTGTGCCTCTCCCTATTTCTTCAAACATTTATCTTGGTCCTGGTTCTATAGAAAACAATGGATGTACATTAATCTGAGCAGAGAGCACCTCATGGTCTGAATTGTCATTATCTCTCCAGGACATTATTTGCTTGTTTTTTCAAAAGACAAACAGAAATGGGAAAAGTCTGAGTATGAGCTGTTTTGTTCTTTCCTCTTGCAAAATTGTTAAATTCTTTTCACAACAGGATTTGTGATGGTATGTGGTCCCACTGGCTGTACTAGAGTTTCTGTTTTATTAGGTGCCTCTGTTTTTGCAATGCCATTGCTACCTGACTGTTTTGAAAAAAACAACAATCTCAGAACACATAATCCTGCTCTCTGCGCTGGCACTCAATTCAGCCAGTTCCAACTCTGGGTCACAACCCTGATTTTCAGATCTCTGTAATGAAATGCAGAGAGGATGGAGCAGGAATCCTCTGTGGTCTCCTAAGTGGACTTTTTGTGTAACAGGGGAGAACAACTCACCTGACAATTCTTACATCAGCCCTGGAAATGGTGGAGGAAATGGGACATGTTTTAGAAGGACCTCCAGCACAAATGCTTGCTCTGTCAGAGTAAACATCCTCCTCCTCAGCCAGCATACTCCTTGACAGCTGGCTTCCATGGGTGTTTCTCACAGTAAGTGAAGCTAGACACGCAAATGGCAGAGCGGATGGGTCAGAAGGGAAAGTGAGGACATTTCGTGAGAGCTAGACTGACTGTTAACATCTTCTGTTGGGAGACATAAAAATAGCTTTCTCTGCAAATCCAGCTTTCCTTTTACAAAAATGTTCTCCTTCTTTAGAATACAAAGAAAAAGCTAATAAATTAATAAAATCCTGTTGCTCCTCTTTTGTGAAAGAGGAGAACACTCATTTATTATGAAAGAGAAGTATCTTAGACAATTACTGTTGTAGACATAATTTTGGGATTAACGTTCATCTGCAAACTCTTTTATCTTATTATCAAAATGGCTTCTGCTTAGCGGTTCATTGAAATAGAAACACACCAAATTAATTTCATTCAGTGGTACTGTGGAAACCTCATGCTGATTACTTATGCTTTATCTCTTCTTTTGATGATGCCAAATCTTATAATTTCTGGAAAATTTCCCATTGTAGGTATCATCACAAAGTATACATAGACAGGAAGCCCCACCTCAAACTGGTCTTGAACTTGTCTTGTGTTTGTTGTTTTGCATGGGAAGGGTTTCCTTCATGTAGTCTCTATTTTGGCAAAGAGAATTTTTATGGGTGCCATCTTTTTTTCTCAACATTTTCCTTGTCACCATCTCGTTTACCAAAACAATATCTGGAGCTCTTTCCTCTTTTAGGCTCATGACATTTTATTTGCATTAATGTTGCCTCTTCATTGAAGGTAAACTTGCACATAATTCTGAACCATAACTGTCAACCTTTTCTTTTTTGGAATAATCAAGTATCTGCCATTACAGACCCTTCCTTGACCAGCTGTCACAGTTCAAGTCCTTCCTTTTAAGTAGAGCTCTTCACAGATGATTATTGATTTGCTACACTGAACTAAAACAGATTAAACCACATTAAATTGTTTACAGACCTTGTCCACTGGGTCAACTTGTATATTGTGTCTGTCTGATGACATTCACACTGTGGATCATAATTTCTACTCTGGTGGCCTATCTGAAAGTCACAGTTTATTTCAAAGTTTATTCAGGGGTTAGTTCCTCTCTCATACTGTGTTCTGCAGTTGTTTGGAGTCGCAGGGCTTTTACCTTACTAAGCATTTCGGCAGTGCCATGTGTGACAGCACAGATTTTGGCAACACAAATGAGGTGGCTGCTGCCAGTTAATACCACACTCACCCTGGGACGGGGGCACTTGGCAAAATCAAGGCCAGTCTCTTCCCAACCCTGAAGCCTCTGCTGAGGAATCATAGGCTCTCTCTATCCTGCTGAGAGAAGGAGGGCTGGGTATCACAGAATCACAGAATCATTTAGGTTGGAAAAGACCCCCAAAATCCTTAAGTCCAATCTTTGACTGAACACCTTCATGTGAACAAATGCCATGTCCAGTCATTCCTCAACATTTCCAGGGATGGTGATTCTATCCTCTCTCTGGGAATAGGGAATGCTGTGTTGCTGCCCATCCATATTTGACAATTTGTCTCTGGAACATTACTGTGGGGCACTCCAGAGCATGGACATCCAGTTAGCCCCAGCATATTCCTCCTGCTATGTGGCTGTGGACAGAAACAACAAAACTGATCTCCAGTATTACATCCCAAAAAAACCTGCACGCTGTAGGAGAAGAGAACAAGGCCCAAATCTAGCCCAGCACTCTGCATAGTGCCCCCGTGGAGGAAGAGTCCTCATCTGGAGCTGCTTCTTTAACTTCTGTTTCTTCTGTTTGATAATTAAAAAATCTGGACTAAAACCTTTCATGTCAAGCAATCTGATGAAATGTATGTGACTGAGTTCATCTTTTATGTCAGTGTTGTACTAGCTTTATATGGGTTTGGAACCACCTGAAGTTAACAATGAACCACAAAAACTGAATGAGAGGCTCAAGTTGGTCAGTGTTATTTGGGTTTAGAAAAGTTCAGATGACTTAGGTGCTCAGGATCTACATCATATGAGGCTACAGGAAGCTAAACTCCCTGTAGAAGTAGCCAGTGAAAGCTGACCAAATCTCTCAAAATGCCCTACTGCTTGGTAAGCTGACTGGAGACTGAAGAACTACCAGGGTTTTCCTCTTTTAAATCCTGACTCCACAGTTATGCTGGTAATACACTTACAGGAATGAGACTTCTTGTAGCGAATGTTTTTCAATTGCGAAGCAATAGCTCGTTGCCCTTTAATAACTGGGAAAAGGGGAAATATTTGATAGGTTTTTTTAAAAAGTAGTTTGTAATTTTAATGAATAATCCTTCTTGATGTATTGAGAGCACAGGAATGACCAAATTCCTCAGGGTAAATGCAAGAAACCTAACGTGCTGACTTTAGCAGAAGCTACTGCTGGTTCTTCAGGAAACAGGGGGAGAAAAGAGGCTTTTTACTGTTCATAAAGGGGCTGAATCCCTTTAGATGTTTTGTTAGGATCTCAGGTTTTCAGACTGTTAGAAAACTCAGTTTTGTTTATCCTGGATGTTTTTTCTTGGTGATAAAGAAGTCAAAATTCCTATGAAAAACAGTAATAAACTTTTTGTGACAGATCTATCATCTCTCAGAAAGGCTGCAGTGAAATGTGAAGAGAGTCATGTTTGAAGCCTTGTTTAAGCCTTTTTTTTATACATAAATAAAAATTTATATATATTTATATGAAAGGAGAGCACTTGGGCAGTAAAGATAAAAACCAAAACTCTCAATATTTAGGTGTTGAACTATGTCCTTTTTTTGTGTGCTGCTTAATTCTTCATGGCTTCCAAACTGCTTTTTTCCTTATTGTTCTGTTTATTTTTTGTGTGTCCATGGCAACCATGAGTCTTTATTGTTTTGCGGAGAAAAGAAGAAACCTCACAACTTGTAAAAGTTGTAAAGCCCGGTATGCTTTATTACGACGCGCGCCGGACGCAAGACTCCCCAAAAGGGCATGCGTACCCCTGAAGATTTCAGACCTCCTTTTATCCCCCTTCCAAATGCATATGCATACAGTTTCACAATAAGTTCATACATATTCATCTTGCATGACACTTAGCACTAATTCTTCTTTATCGGAGGAATTCCTAGGTCGGGGGCAGATTGACCTCGTGGTTTTTCTGTTTTTCTTTCTCTGTCTCCTCGCTGTCTCTGGAACGCGGCCTCTCCTTCAGCTTTAGCTCCACAGACCCTTCACCTCTCCCAGACACTTCACCTACTCTGTCTCATTTATGAAGGAGCCATCCCTGTGTGTCTCCTTTTATGCTGAAATCCTAAAAACCATATTATTTCTGCCTGAGTATTTCTTATATTGAACACGTCTTAATTTGTAAGAGTTTTAATGTTATGTGGAAGCATTTTTGCTTTTTAAATTACTAATGTTTAAAAAAAAAACAACAGAGGAATTTTGGTTACAGAGAGATATAGGATTTTTTTGTGGATTGACTTCTGAAAATCCCACCAAGAGCACAGCAGTTCCTACTGGTTATTTATGTACATGTAAATAACCCTGATGTATGAAAAATCTGCAGTATTTCAGATACACTAAAAAATTTCTCCCTTTCTAATATTCACAACACAGTTTTGGGCTGGCAACTGAGAAAAAACCCCATCAGGGATAACCAAACAACCTTACAGACTAGCTTTTTCCTACAGTTTTAAAACAGGTGTCAACCTACACATCCCCTAAGACAACATCCATGCTAGAGAGGTCAAAACTCGGTTCAGTGGACAAATTTTTTTTTTTAATTTCATTTCTACCTTTGTGAAGTTTTCTGGATTTTAGTAAACAAAAGCAGTTTATACAAATATGCTCATCTTCCATTAAAATCTTTTTGATTCTACAAACTGCATTAAGAGGAAGGCAAAAACACTGGTAGGAAGTTCTTGTCTCTTTTGACCTCATCCCCATAACACAGCTTACAATCTCTGAGTTCTGCATAGCATGACATTGTGCTGTAGGACTCTCTTAACAGCTATTTAAACAGACACAGACCTTTCTTGCAAGTGATAATACATGAGGAGCAGGTTGCACTTCTTTTTTACCTGGCCCACTTTAACAGGAGTCTTTGATAAGTGGCTTCTTGAGGTTTTGAACTAAGGACAACTTCCCATACAAATGGGAAACAATCAGCAAAAATCTTAGCATTATATCCCAACTCATCTGCCTTTCTTCTGCCCTATTTAATCAGATATTGTCTTTTCTGTAATCAGATGGCTCTCAAAATACTGTTAACTTAGAAAAAAACTTTCTAGTGTCATCACAGAAGACAGTTATTTTCTACATTTATAATCTATAATTCTATATTTATAATCAATCTATATTAATTAATATTATTTCTACATCTAAAAGTAATCTATATTTCTATATTTATAATCTATATTTAAAAAATTGAATCTTAAAATGAACCTTCAACGTGTCGTTTACTTGTAGAATTTCTGGGGACAATAAGAGTACTTATTAAATACTACGTGACATGGATACATTTCCTTCATAAATACAACAAGAAAACTTCTTGCTTTGGACAGGAAATTGTCCAGGTGAATACATGTTCAGGTGAATACACTCTCCTTAGGCTGTTGGTTCAACACTTGGAAGTATCAGGGCATTAAGCTGCAATGTGCCCTGCAAATTCAGTGGAGAATATTTCTCCACCTACCTGCTGTGAGGTGTAGGTATAAAGGAAGGCCTTCAGCAAGTCCCATATGTAACTGCTGGGCATTATGTGTTTTTTGGGATGTAGTGCAAGATATCCTCCTTTCTGTGGGAAGTCAAGGACTGTGGGAGCAGGACTTGTAGGGGTACTTTCAGAAAGTCTAGAGGACAAGGAGAAGGTAGGATCGTGCGGCTAGCTCACAGCAGTTTAAGACTTCAGGTAGTCTAAACACTGTTTCCAGCTGCTCAGCATGGCCAGAGAGCAGAGATGGAGCCTGGTGAGTGGCCTGGTGAGTGGCTCTGGGGTGCCTGCTTTTGCCTGTAGTCTCAAGCAGTCTTAACTGGGACATTGTACCCAGGAAAGAGTCAAGTTGTCTTGCCCTCCAGATCTGAAGTCCAAATGACAACTCTTGGCTACTTTTCACAGAATCACAGAATCACAGAGTTGAGTTGGAAGGGATCCACAAGGATCACAAAGTCCAACTCTCATCCCTCCTATACAGGACATCCCCAAGAATCACATCATGTGCCCAAGAGCATTGTCCAAATGCTTCTTGAACTCAGACAGGTTTGGTGCTGCGACCACTTCCCTGAGGAGTCTGTTCCAGTGCTCAACCATCCTCTGGGTAAAGAAATTTTTCCTAATATCCAAGCTAAGGACATAGCAGTTTCTTTCAGCCCTACTGTGATCCTTGGAGTACAAGTATTGCTGTTTTGATGGCAGCGCACTCCCTCTGAGTTAACTGCAGGAGGAAACAACCACTGCCAAGTATTTTAATATGCATGTGCGTGTGTGGAGGGATCCAGTTAACCAGGGCTCCTCTTCTGCTGCTGGAGAACTATGATAGAGATAGAAAACATCCTGCAGCCAATTGGGGAGCACCTTTGTCATGTTGGAAAGGAACTGATGTGGATTTACACTGAAGGACTTCATAGAATGTTTTCCCCGGAGGAGTAGGACTGGACCATGTTTTTCTGATCTGCTCTGAAATTATCATAATTTGCCCTGGCCCAGTACCTGAGCTGCTGAAGGGTGAGAATTGTAAGAGAAAGGACCTCTCTGTGTTCATGCTTTGCTTTTCACCCTATTCTTCCCATTGATATCCATTAATTACTTCTGTAGGATACAAGATCAACCTGAGTGGACCACTAGACCAAATACAGATTTTCTCTCTGCATGAACAGATCTGAGGGTGCTCAACAAGCAGGCACAGTTCAGAGAAATCTGCCAATTCTCCTGATGAGTGGGTCCCCAGAGCACCTGTGCTGCAGCAAGGAGAGCACTGTGCTTAGATGCCTCCAGATAATCCACTGTGAAAGGTGTGAGGTGTGAGTGTCCTTGGCCACACCACCATTCAATGGTTCACTTTGGAAGAAGAAGGGTTTGTGAAGTTTATTCAGATGTATAAATGCTGATGTACCTTTTACTCCTAGGCATATTCCCTCTATTGTCAGTGAATAATTTTGGGAGGAATTTGCTACCACTGAATGTTTAAAACTTAAATGGGAATTTTCAAAAGCCCAGTGTTGCTGACCAAAGAGCCACAGTGCATTTTGATACTTCCCCAGGAGATGGTGACTTCTTATATTTTATCTGCTGTCTACTCTCCTCTTGAAAGTTTAGCTTTGAAAGCCAGTCTGGGAGCAGAACTTCCTAAAAAATTACACTTCCCACTCTTTTCTAATTTGTGGTGATGAGTGTCTTGGCTTTAAATATTACAGTCATAAAGATTTTACTGACTTCTATTTCATGCTTAATGCGTACCCATTACTAGCTAATGACAAACTAAAGAGTGCCTCATGTAGCGGAATTTCTGCTTGGAGGTGAAGTTTAAAGATGCCTTTTGAATTAATAGTCTAATGATTCTGTTTTCGTGTGAATGCAACCAACTTCAGAACATCTGGTTTGCTCATCCCAGCAGACTGAAAACGTGGCAGGAGCAAGTATAAACAAATTGCTTTGCCTAAGGTGCAAGGAAAACCCAGCAAGAAATTAAAGCAATGAAGCTGTGATGAAGATGCTGTCGTACCCAGGCTTCTCCTTTGTTACATCTGTAAGCACTGTCTGGGTTACAGAGCTCGGGAGGGAGTGGTAGGCAATGTGTGTTCCCTCATCTCTCTTTGGAACTAGTTTTCAATCAAGAGTGTGCTCTACCACCTACTCCAACCACATCTGTCTTGACTGGGATCTTTTAAGTTTGTTTGTTGTTTTTTCTCTTTTGTTTGCTTGTTTTTGTGAGAGGAAGATGCAAAGGTTATAATAATTTGGTCTCTACTGCTGAAAAACAGTGACTACTGGTAAATACTTGACTTCTCTGAATCTCATTTTCTCTTCCTTTGGCAATGTCTGCAGCTCCTCTCCCTCCCTGCCTGCCTGCCCCTCAGATCTCCTTCAGTCTCCTTTCCACATATCACCTCAGAATCTCCCTGTAGTTCATTCATGTCTTCTCGTTATTGAGATATGAGGCTGAGAAGGGAGAAGAGGAGAAGTGGAAAACACAACAGGGCAGATGCTAGACTTAAGATTATTTGTTGGTCCCTTCAAAATAAAAAACAGGTCAATTTCTGAATATTTGTTGACATAAGTTAAGATATTACTTTTCCAGCTCAGCATTTTCATGTTTAGGCTTAAGAGTCCTGAATTTCTTTGCTAGTGTTGCTGTAATTTCCCAATTATAAATTCACAATTTAAGTGCACTATTATCACAAATGTACATGTACAGTTGTAGTGTCCAGTTCTGCTGTAAATGTTTTTCTGGTGAGGCATCTCCTGAAGCATTTCTTCGCTTACACTTTGGTTTGGTTTGGAGGGTCACAATGCCCCTTGCGTTTTTGAAGATACTGTTACAACTTAATACACTAGTGAACGCATCCATTTTATAGTTCTTATAGGGGCTGGATTTCTGTATCAGCTTCCAGGGCAAACCTAATGGACTGCATGATCATCTCCTTATTTTACATATAGTTTTAACTGGTTGATTTTCAGTCTTAATTCAATATTGCACACCACTGAACAAGATTTGTTCTGTATCACTGCAAAGAATAGAGAGACCTGACTTTTACCTCATACTTTGTGGGAGATGAAGTGTAATGCCATCAGATCTCACCCTCTATCTGTCCTCTTATCACCCTCTTCAGTGTTGCATCTTTTGGCACATCTAAAACAATGATGGATGTGTTGGTAATACTGAGTTGTAATAAGAATATTGACAGCAGCCAACTCTAATCTGTTCGTATCTGATACGTGCTTTTTCACATGCAGGTACTGGCTGAAGAAAGCTCCTAAGGGTTGTGAGAAGGGCAGTATTGCTAGTAATTTGCTTGTCTTCCTATTTGGTGATGGACTTCAGAAACTGTTGTGTAAACAGTGCTGTTCTGATACACCTGTGATATGTTCCAGTAATTTCTTTTCAGTCAAACATGCCTTTAACATACTATGGAAGTTTTTGCTCTTCTATATGCACTCACAGTCACTTGGGGTTTGCAATATCTAAAGAGGCATCATGTATCTCAAAATATATAGCAAAAATCTTTCCTTAATTTATACTACTGCATAATACTCTCTTCTTGCCTTCTAGTACCATTAATTTTTTATTCCTTCTCATTATGTTTAATGCTCTGTCCTTTGGCACTGGCTCTGACTGGTCTAGAAATCTAGATTTCAAACTTTTTATGAAACTTTTCTCTAAATGTGAACTCTTCCATGTTCTCTTGCTCTATTGTAGGCAGGCACCCTGTGTTACATTGTGTGGTCTTCACAGTTTCCCGGATTCTCACCCACTCAATGCTTACTCAAGACATTAATGAATTCTCTCTGAAAAATATTTTATTTCCATGCTAATATTTGTGTGAAGAAAGAGGATGGTTTATGCAACCTGCCTGTATCTGTTTTCTTCTTGCTTCTGTGAACTATCAGTTGAGGTCTGTGGGGATTCATTGGCTTTTTCTGTGCAAATATGTAATAGAAAACAACCAGCACCTGGTATGGTGATTAAACCATTACTTTTCTCTGGTTCTGCCAAGCTTGATTCCCGAGTTTTACACACCACCTCTGATTTCGTACTCCAAAAGCAAGAGACGTTTTGTGGCAGTCTTTATGTTGTCTGTTGAATGCCTAATGTAATTCCAAACCAACGCTTCAACCAGCACCTCATCAGAGAAACAAGACACAGTATATTTTGGTGTTTTTCAGTGAGACACGTGCAGATCCAACCATACATGGCTCAGGTTTTTAGGGTGTGCAAAGCCAGAGTTAGAAAATTCCAGAAGAACTCTGAAAGTCTAAAATACATGTCTTATGCAAGCAGCAGAAAGCAGTTTAACATTTCGACTTTGTATTTTTTTCACTTTTGGTCTGTGACTTTTTAAAAAATTTATTATGGTCAATATGATTCCCAGTGCAGCAATAACCCTTTCAAGAGTAAGAGCTTCCATGGCAAGCAATAACTTTCTCCTAAAAATATGATAAAAATAAATCTGCTAATGATGTTAAAAAAAAAAATAAACCTGCAAAGGCTCTCATATAATAAGCTACATAAAGCAACATGTTTGTTTTTTTACAAAGCAAAATCCAAGTAGTTTGTTTATATGCTAAAGAAAATTTCTAGAGAACAAAGCAGTAATGAATGAAATGAGAGTACAAGCTCATCATCACCAAACTTACTACAGTGATTGCATGAAACATCTTCAGAACAATGGGGTGTTCCTCTCATGGCACAGAGCGCTTACAGAGGGTAACTTACACATGCACACCTCCTGTTTTGCCAGATTTTAAATGCACACTGCAAAACTGGGCCTGCTCTAGTGTCTAGTTAAGATTCATGACTAAGCTAAAGGCATCACATTAGTGATGGGTAATTGTGAAATCAGGCGTCCACCTTATGCCCAGTAGAAATCTTACAGACTGTGTTAAAGGAAATGATTTTTTTCTTGGCACATAATCAGCATGCAAATAAGATATTGCTTGCTACAGAAGCTGGTGAGCCAAACAGAAGTTACAAAGCATAGGGTGGAAAATGTGGAAGAAGAGTATAGAATACTTATCAGCATGCTGGTAAGAAAATCTTCTGGTAGGGTCCTTCCTTGGCTGTGCTTAGGAAACTGTTGTGCCTCAAGGAGTTAGTGTTCCACAGTACAGCTAACCTGAGCATCCAGGGGCCCCTCAACGCTCCACAGACATGGGGTTCTCAGCATCTCAAGTGACACAAGATTTACTTGCTATCTATATTTCTCCCTTGTTTCTGTCTTATTAAAGCAGCTCTTTTATTAAGCCATTTTTTGTCAGACCTTTCTTATTAAGACCAGAAGAAGATCTGTACCACCTCAATCTCTTTCACCTCACCTCTTTTCAGCTTACCTTCACACTCTCACTCATGCAGAATGGGCCAAAACCTTGGCTACAATAGTGAAGGATCCCTAGGTTTGGGCCACTGTGCCAAAATAATTGTGTGGATTTGAAGGTGTAATGGAGATTTGTCTCTTGATAGGGGTGGTAGGAATGAAGAAAGGAGAACCTGTCAGGCGAGGGAGCTCTGAGACCGTGGAGCAGGAGGCTATGCAAAGGCAGATGGAAGAGCCTTTGCAGAACAGCTCTCCAAAAGTTGTATTATGTAGGCTGGGGATGTGGGTGTTTCTGAGACCATGTTAGATATGGAGCTCAGATGCAGCCCTGTCTGTTCTGTACTATTCTTTTCGCTAGCCTTTGTCAGAGGGACTAGGGAGGACAACCTGGAAATAAATCTTTTAACATTTTTTCAAAGATAGAAAAAGAAATAAAGTGAGATAAAGTGTTTGCAATGTAGCTTTCCTTCAACATTATCCCTTGCTCCATTCTATTTATCTGCTGAAAGACTTTTATTATGGAATGCCATTTCTGGCAATCCTATAAAGAGTATTAAAGAGAGAGGGTGGAAGGCAAGAAAGAGAGGGTTGTTTCATTTTCTGGAGGTGCTATTGTCAATCATCTGTGATCTTTCAGACATACACACAAAATTGCAGAAAGACAGCAAAAATAACTGGGGCTTTGCCTGTGGTCATGACTTTATGTTGCAGCCTCACTGCTGTAGGTGCCTTGTGACCAGCCACTGTGCAAAGCAACACATCACACTGATTTGCCTTCTGAAACATTTCTCTTGGCTTGCCTTCAGATCACATCCTTAAAGCAGGGATGGGAAAGGTAACACTAATATGGCTTAATGGTAATGAAGTTACGAATCAGAGACAAAAGGATGTGCCATAAACATTGTTACAGCAGTGGAAATCTAAGGACCCCTCCCATTTCCATAGTGAGAAATGGAAAACATCATCATCTTCTTTCTTCTTGCTGATGACCTCGAGGTGAGAAGATCTGTGTGGGAAGGGAGGAATGGAAGCAGGGACCAGCTTCTTGCAGAACTGTTTCCCACTCGTGCATGAGTAGATTATGTTTTGTCAGCTGATTTTGAAAATATGTGTAAGACTCGGTTATCTTTCTCTGTCTGGAGAGCCCTCGGAGCATGGTTGAGCTGGAGCTAGAGCTTGGAAATGTCTTACTAGATTCTGCACTCTCAAAGATCAGAGGGAAGTTCTTTCACATCCTCTTTTAGGCTGTCTAATTCCCTCACAGGGCTAAGTGACCCCTGAATGAACAGTATTCAGGTGGCCTAGTGGCATTTTTATGCATTTACCAGGCCAAAACTCATTATGATTTTGCATTATGATTTTGCATCTCCTCTCAGCAGTTCTTCTCTAATCATTCCAATTCATGCTTTTACAGCAGCATCCATAAGAATGCTTTTAGTGCATTAAGCCTAAGCAGCTCTAGCTTTGACCCAGGCATCCTGCCTCTAGCTTTTGTTGATCCTCACAAAGAACTGTGTAGAGCAGACTGCACAGAACTTCTGTTGCTATGGAAAATGTAAGAGGCATGTCTTTGCACAGTAGGGACCAAACAGAGCTTTTGAGAGCAAAGTAAATTTCTTTACCAATCCTCTTTGCAACCCTTAACATTATTTGCTTTGTAAAGGAGGTAAGAGTGGGTTTTTTTCCAATGAGTTAGGAAGGAAATTAAGTGTGCCTATGAATATGCAGCAGCCTTTATAGCAGTGGTCAATACAATAGGTTGTGGATGGAAAATGCTTGGTTGAAAAATAAGGTTGAAATAATGAAAAATATGGTTGCTATGTGCAACCTTATTGACTGCGTTTGAATTCAACCTACATTTGTCTGGTTGAAAATGAGAAACAAAATCATGTCTCACTCTCTTAGAGGTGAGGCTAGCTGCCTAGCACAGGGACATTGTTAGATATTATGGAAGAGGAAAGGAGCTGCCATATCTGAGGTTCTAGAAGTGACCACAGAGAGGTTTGGTCTCTGGTGGTTCCAGGATTCTTCTGCAAGTGGATATACCCACAAATACGATTTCTCTGTGACCCTCCTAGGAATCAAAAAACTCAAAACTGCACTCTCCACTGCATGCAAAAAATGCTGGAAAAAATTATTTTTGTAGTCAGACAATAGTCTGATTACAGCAATAGCAATGTAGGAGGTGTTTCTCAGCCTGCCACTCTGTTCAGTCAAGTCACTTTATTTCACAGGGCTCCAGCTTCTTTCTCAATAAACTGAATAAACACTCAGGTTCCTCTGAGAGGTACTTTCAGCCTTACCTGTATATTGTTTATAAAACAGCTATCCCTAATTGTTCTTCCTTAAGGAATGAATTAGTAGGCTATTTCATTCACGTCAGTTTTGCTATTAAGGAAGAGGATTTATTTATTACAGGTAATCACAGGATGTCTGTTGAGAGGGAGCCTCAGGAGAACCAGGAAGAGCTCTAGGACTACTGATTTATTCTCAAAGAAGCTGCTTTTATTCTTCTTAGCCTATGAGAAGGGAGACTCTGGCTGTGTATCCATTCACTCTTTCCATTTTCAGTTTACTCAGGAAAGGGTTTTGTTAGATTTTTGTCTAGATGCTGGATATGCCTTTCAAAACATAAAAATTATTCTCAAAATGAATCATGTTTTAAATGTGGTGGGATTTTTAACAGGACTTGATTTTTTCCCCCCTAAGCATACAGTCCTCTGTAACTACATTTTATTTTTATTATCAGCTTTGAGTGTATTTTTATCTGTCTATATATGCATGCAGGATCACGAATATCTTAAATGTCACATATAAATGAAGGAGTCATTTTCCCCATCATATTGATAGCACAGCTGGTGGCAATCATTCCAACTTCAAGCTAACTAAGATCATCATATTTAAAATTCTACCAAGGAATTTCAATAAAGAAAGACTCGTGACAACAGCCAAAGCTTTACAGAGACTACAGATCATTGGACCTCTTGTGATTTATTTTTCTTTATTGGGATGGAGTTTTCCTGTCTATTAATTCCGATTTTTATACCAATTTCCTGTCTATGATATTTTTCTCATAGCCTATCTCCAAATTTTTCAATAATCGTGATGATTCTTTGCAAAGATATCTTGCTAACTCCACTAAATTAAAGTCAAATAATCTGTGACAGACAAGAGGAACATAGTTAGAAGAAGTTTAATAACAGTATTCCATATTCATATTCATGTGTGGTTTTTTTCCTGGATTTATCTCTCCTGGTGAAATTCAATTTTTAGCATCTCCTGAGGTGTTCTTCAGCATGATAAGGCACAATATAATAGGACTTACTAGTCATAATTAAAATCTCACAATTCTAAACTCAAATGTCTTGCAGGAAGATTGCCTCCCATTTCTAGAGACTCATTAAACATCCACAACAGCAAACAGTCTGTTGGCCAGTACAAATTGTGGTGGGAGAGCTATAATCCTAAGCCTGCTACTGCCTCAGACCAGTGCTCATTAGCTTGTCAGTGACTTAGCTGCCTTTGCTAACACCAGACTCTTGCAGTTCACACGTACACACACATTTGTGGATATGACATGTACATCATGGTGCCTGTGCGTGCCTGGCATCCCTTCCCCATTCCTGCCCTGACTCACTGCTGGTCCAGCTTGGTGCCCACTGCAGACACAGAGCACTTATGTCCCACTTGTCCCACAGGCACCCCACACTCACATACCAGCAGGGACTGTCCACTCCCCTGATACCCCAGCTCGGAGCTGTCTCCCCTGCTCATCTGCTGGTGTCAGCCTGAAGATTGCCAGTGGGTGCACACACACACACACACACACACACACAGACACACACACACAGAGACACACAGACACACAGATACACAGACACAGTATCTTTCTCTATGTCTGTCTCTCCGTCCATGCACAGCAGGTTTTGGGGAAGGTACAAACACTCACTACCCCTCCAGCAGTTGGCACCTGTGTGTGACTCGTGCTCCAACTCCAGCTGACAGTGCTGAGACCTGCACGGGCACTGCTCACCCCAGAAGTTGGTTTTCAGGGTACAGACAGTTCCTGCCACAGTGCTGGGGGTTAAAGACGCCCCTCGCTCCAGCTGCCGGCCCTGAGAGCCCCCTCAGTCACTCCGAAGCCAAGAGCCCGGCCAGAGGCACCACGGCCGCGGCCTGAGCGCGGCAGCCGCTGCCGGGCCTCACACGCTGCTCCCCCGCAGCCGCACCGAGCCCTCGCAGCCCTCACTGCCCGGCGCGGGGAATGAGGGCCGAGGGGAGGAGGATGAGAGCGGCAGGGCACACTGTGGTGATCAGCTGCAGGGCTCCCCAGACAAGCCACTGAGCAGCTGCAGCTCACAGGCTGCAGGCCCCCTTGTCTGCCCATCCCAGCCCTTTGTTCCTCCCTGCTCCCTCTTCCCTGCACATCTCCTCCATGGCTGGCATAGTCTCACTGACCCACTGCAGCATCCCGGAGCCTGAACTTTACATCCTTGTCTTTTGCAAATTTCCAGGTTTGCCTACAGATTCTTAAAGCTCATTAGCTGGTGTCACTGACCAGGTTTGTTTCTGGTTATTGTTTTCAGCAAAGGTAATTGCCCAGATTTAAGTCTGAGTGTTTCTTTTCCTTAATTTATTGCCACAGCTAGGAAAATAAAGATTCTCACACTGCACATATCCATACAAAAGCATCTAATTTATAAGCTTTTCTGTCTGTCCCTGTATTCTGCCGTTTTCCCCTGCATGTCCCCTGATACCTTCACTTTCTCCAGCTGGTTGTCCAAGAATAGCTTGGGTTGGAAGGGACTGTAAAGATCACTCAGCTCTTAGCACGTTGCTGTGACAAGGACATTTTCCACTACAGTAAGCTGCTCTAAGTTCTACCAAACCTGGTTTTGGACAATTTCAGGAATGGGGCCTTCTCTAGGCAACCTGTTTCAGTGCCTCATCACCACTGCCATGCTTTGCTGGTATAAAATTCTCTGCTCCCCTTCTTTCCTTACTAGTTAGTGCAACTGAACAGGCTTTTGGGCCATTGTCTTTATTCACAGCAGTTCATCAGGACTTCATCAGGACTTCATTTGCTCCTTCCTATCATCCCAGTTTTGCAAAGGCCCTTGTTAGAAAATCTTCAAGGAATAAAGATTGCCACACTTTCTATATACTTTCAGTCTTGTGTAGCACTTGTTTTGTCTTCAACAGACTTGACAAATAAATTCAGGAGTAGGTATTCCAGTCATTCATCTGGTTTGCCTGGTGAGGCCATTAGGTAGATTGGTTTGTTACTTAGTTTGCACAGCTCCCAGATTTCCAGGCCTCCCAACTATCTGGGCTTTTTTCCACAAATTAAATTATTAAACAAATTCAATCCTGCTGCTTATGTGTGTTTTCATTCCAGTTCAGGACAGAATAAATTGATATTTGAAAATTTGGTGCTTTTTCCGTAGAATTAAAAAGTCTGTTTTCTAGCTTACTCTTGGTCTTGATCTCCTTTGTAGAAACTTGGTAAAGTGCTAACTGCAGTATGCGTGGTCACATACTGAGGAATTAATCACATTTTATTGTATGCATTTTTGTCACAGACAAAATCTCTCAGCCATCAGAAATCTCTAGTGTTTTCTGTCTAATCTCACCGAAAATATGCAACTGAAAAATATTCAGGAAAATATCAGTGAAGGAGAAGAAACTAGCTGTGTATCATTACACCTGGCAGATTGATGGCTGAGGGAAGAATTAGGATTCTAGCTAAGCACCTTAATGAACTGAGCTGAATTAGATGAAAAATACTTAATTGTTAGGCATCATGACATTTCTAATGCAGTGAAATATTAAGCACAGGAACATAACCATCCATTCTGTATCCTTTAGTACCTGTCAGGGTAATGATCAGAAATTCATTGCGAGTAGTGGGAATGGTCTTTTTAGCAGAAGAAATTGCCAGGGGCCTCTAGTATATATATTAATATTTCTCTTCACAAAAACTTCTGTATGAATTCAGCATACTAATAATAATACCATAGCAGCTTGGGGGCAAAGACCACTTCTTTGTGTGGGTGCCCCATAACTTGCATAGAATTTGGTTAATTAATGGCCACTCAATGCATCATTTTCCTTTCTTCAGCCTCAACATCCTCTCTTAATATGTAGCTGCAATATTTATACAGTTTTTACTGGGGGATTCCCACTGGACACTTCTGTCAGTAACAGCATTTCTCGTGTGTGTATGGTTGATCATGTCCAAGGGAACTCTGATGAGCTCAAAGGGCACCCCTTGCCTTTAACTACCAGATTCTGTGAAACTAGACACCTGGATACACAGGTGAAATTAGGATTTGAAAATTGCATCCGGCTACACAGCATTTCTTTATGGTGTCTTGGGACAATATTTAGAGGGCCCCTTGTTATGCCTCTGCCAATCCCATCTCTGTCTACAGAGATGCAAGTAGAGGACCTATCATCTCCTGAGCAAAGGTAAAGATGCAGTCGTTCATTGAGTACAGTTGCCATGTGAACCCACAGCATATAATGTGAACTCTAATGACATTGGTTTGGGAAATTGCAAGAGCTCTGTATCCAAACCCTTTGAATCAACCAAAGCCTTAGGGCAGAAGCAGCTTCCAGACATTCAGGTAATAGTAGAGTCAAACTGCTTCTTTCAAACTGTTAAAGTTCAGTAAATATTTTGTGAAGAATACAGATTTTTAAAATTAATGTCAGCAGAGCCCTTTCTTCAGTACAAGACATCTGTATTTTGAAACACCCTTTAATCTTATTTTGTCTTCTTTAAGCATAACTTATATGTCCAGTGGAATGAAAATGTTTCTTGATCTCTCCATTCTCATTTGTCTCTCTCTGTTTATCCCACTGCAGACCTTCAAGTGGATTTGGACAGTTTTCACCAGTCAAAGAATGACTTAACCCTCTCCAAAACATTTTTTTTTTCTCTCAGCTTTTTCTTTTTCTCCTCTCCTCTCCTCTCCTCTCCTCTCCTCTCCTCTCCTCTCCTCTCCTCTCCTCTCCTCTCCTCTCCTCTCCTCTCCTCTCCTCTCCTCTCCTCTCCTCTCCTCCTCCTCTCCTCTCCTCTCCTCTCCTCTCCTCTCCTCTCCTCTCCTCTCCTCTCCTCTCCTCTTCCCTTCCCGAACCTTCCCTGAACCTTCCAGAACCTTCCCTGAACCTTCCCGAACCTTCCCTGAACCTTCCTTTCTCTCTCTTTCTCTCTCTTTCTCTCTCTCTTTCTCTCTTTCTCTTCTCCAGCAAGGTGAAAATTTTAGAAAACAGCAACAAAATTCTGGAAAAATTAAAATGCCACTGCTTTTCGAAGTTCCAAATAAAAATCTTACTGCAATATCTGAAGGGTTTCACTGAAAAAAAAAAAATGGTTCAAATTTGTCATAGGGCTTTGTGGTGGGTGGACCGGAAATGAGATTTCTGGGATGCTTTGGTCACTACCATCAGGCCACCAGTGGATGCTCAGATTTTAAGACTGGCATTTGGTATGACCACTGAGGATTAGATCCACCTCTGAGAAAACACAGGGGTTAAAAACCAGAGCTGCACCCCTGGCAAGCTCTCTTGGGACTTCGAGGGAAAGAGGTCGGATCTCCCTTCCGTTTCCAGCTGCTGCTGCGGGCGGGGGAGGGGCAGCCCTGCGGTAGGCCTGGGCCTGGACAGAGATGGGGGTGAGGAGGCCCTTGAGGATGGAAGGGTGGAGGAGCCCCAAGAGAGATCGGGCAGCCACCCCACCAACCCTCCCAGGAGAGAGAGAGAGGGAGAGCCAGCATCTGAATTTGATAGCGACTGGCCCAGGAGGAGAAGGGGGGAGTGCGGTGAGAAAGTGCCCGGCCAGAGCAGCGTGGGAGATCGAGACCTTGCAAATGCTGATCCTCCTGAAGCTGAATGAGAAGAGAGATAAGAGATGAGATAAGAAGGAATAGGCCACGAGGGAAGTGCAGAAGACTCTTGAGTGGGGGGAGAGATGACGGAGTGGCCTTTTGGCTGGACTTTTCTTGTGTGGCCATAGACTGAACCATTTTTATTCCTGTGACACAGATACTGCATTTAGAGGGAGGCAGTGCCTCAGAACCGGGAGGGTTCAATGTGGGTACCCCTCAGCCCCAGGGGGTGAAAAATTTGGGGGTACAGATGTCCCGAAGGAGAGACTGTGCCTTTGTGGAGTGAGACAAGGCATCCTTGAAAGACAGCCTAGAAGCAGCTCTGGTCCATGCACAGTGGTGAGAGCACTGGGCATGGAAGGAAGATGTCACCATGGCAAAAGGACTTTCCAGGCGGTGCTGAGTGACATGGAGGCACACGAGGTTTCAACGTGTTTCCAGGGGAAGCCTATGGTGCAAGAAGGACTCCTCTCCTCTTCATGAAATGAAGATTGAGTATTCTAAAGGGTGGTGCCGGACTGAGAGTTGGTGATTTGGGGGAATGTTTTGCATTGGGAAGTTTGGTGGGGGGGAGAAGGAAAATGCTTTTGCAAGGTTTTCATTTTTTCCCTTATGTTTTTTTTCTTCTTTTCTTGTAGTTTAGGTAATAAATTCTTCTTTATTTCTAAGCAGGAGCCTGCTTTGCTTATTCCTGGTCACATCTCACAGCAGACACCAGTGAGAGGGTATTCTCATGGGGGCACTGGCTTTGTGCCAGGCCCGAACCATGACAGGTTCATTTCAGTCCAGAAGGAGCACTGACAGATAGATGGGAATCTTTATCTGGAACACTATGAACCTGATCTTCTGCATGTCTGACACACTTCAGGTGATCCCCATTCTTGTTCTTTCTCTGTCCCTCCCATTTACATGCAGCACTGTCATTATTTCTGTGGGATTTTTTTGTCCAGATCAAGTTTTGGACCTTCCAAATCCAACAGCTTTTTTGCCTCCAGTCACTGACCTGCACAGTGCTATCACTGTGTATGTATCCTGGGACATCATTATGATTTCCATTATGTAGTTTACAGACACTAGGCCAATTCAGTCAGCTTTACAATTGATTTTATTAAAATGCATGGAGACAGAGAAGTGTATTTAGATTCCCCAGTCATGCCTACTTGAAGCCATGTGTGGTATCTTTCTGGTTCTGATGTTTCCAGAACAGATTCTGTCCATTTATCCAGAACATACTTTCATGTTATATTTCTGCCTTTTTAATAACACTTAGATTTCTTTTTACATCTAATTCATTTTCTAGGCATTGCAGTTGTTCTGCCTTACATTTTAATGAATTAATGAAAATAACAGGACCTGGTATCATTGTGCCCTCTACTTGTGAGCATTTCAAGTGTCCTTAGGGGTTTCCTTTATGCAAATGACAATCTTTTTTCATTTGGCTTTTATTGCTCAATTTCTCCCTAATGAGATGAAACTTTTTTGTACTGCTTTGGGACACTTTTTAGCATTTTTATCTCAAAGGTTATGATTCTGTGGCTGATTCAATTAAATGGAAGAAAAATCCAGACAATCTAACAGAGCAAGTGTTTTATCTCCTAAATGGGAACACAGATCCTTGTGACTTCAGCCTGTCTTGTACAGATTTCTAATGTTTCATAAGAGTTTAAATTATGTAAGCCTTTCTGTAAACCATTATCCTATTACTTGAAGATAGGTAAAAAGCACCGCATGTGAAAAAAAGGAATGTCTTTTACTTGCACAAAAAACGCAAACAGTAAATCACTGTTATTGACTGAAAACAATGGTTAGCTTAGAAAATGTAACGGTGATCCTGCTCTTATACTGAGCCTTAGTAAGGCACATCTGGAGAGCTGTGTCCAGTGCTGGGCTCCTCAGCACAAGAGAGACATGGAGCTCCTGGAATGAGTCCAGAAGAACATCTATGAAGATGTTTGAGGGATAGGAGCATCTCTCTTACAAAGAAAGGCTGAAGGAGCTGGGCCTGTTCAGCTGAAGAGACAACTTAGAGGGGATCAATGTCAATCAGTATCTGTCTGAAGGGAGGGTGTCAGAGGAGGGAGTCAGAGCAGGGAGCCAGGCTCTTCCCAGAAATGCTGAACAAAAGGCCGTGGACAGAAACTGATGCATAGGATGTTCCACTTGAACATGAGGAAAAGTTTCTTTACTGTGCAAGTGACCATGCACTAGAACAGGCTGCCCAGAGAGGTGTCTCGCTCACTGGAAATATTCAAGAAATGCCAGGATGAAATCCTGTGCAATGTGCTCTAGGATGACCCTGCTTGAAACTTGAGCAGGAAGGTTGGACCAGATGGCCCACTGTGGTCTCGTCCAATCTTACCCATTCTGTGAGCCTGTGATACATTTATAAATAATTAGTTTTGACAAAAGTATTTGTTGAAATTGCTCCCTTTTTGTCCTTTAAATCCTCTAAATGCATTCTCTGTTCATTCCTTATGCTTTGCCACATTCTAGTTACATTCTGTCCTCTATATACTGTGGTATCTTTCTGCTGACACATGCAGATTCCCAAAATATTCATTACTTACATGAAGGTGCATATCCAATGTCTACCCAATGCAGTATGCTTTTCCCCTCAGTTTTTCATATATTCGCAGTAGCCAGGAGTGAGAGAGCCATTCTTGGGCCATTAATGGAGAGCACCGAGTGTTTCCCTCCCTATGTGCAGTAACGTAGTTCTCCAGCCAGATCTGGAGTTCTCTTTAGAGGGTAGAAAGTGTAGTCAAATGAGATGGTTAATACACAAGCCTCCCAAGATCTGAGAGAAGGAGTAGAGCTGCTGGGGAGAATCCAGTCAAGAATCACTTCTCAAGGGAGAATACAAAACCACCAACATGATAACAACAACATGACACAGGATCTTCAGATTCATCTCTGAGACATATTTGATTTACTCCAGGCAAATGAAACAGGAGGAACCTCTGGTCCCAAGCTGTTTGAAAGGTTTTTCCAAGCTGTTTTCTAATTATTCTAAGAAGGAGCAAATATTTTCTGAAGATCATTCAGAGTTGTGAAAGATTATTAAGAAGGACATACTAGGATGTATCAAAACTCCATGTCAGCTGGGAACAGAAATTAATTAAAAGAACTTAGGAACATTATTCCTATACACGTCTTTGAAATGGTGATTGTTGTGAATGAGACACTGAAGATCATTGACTGAAATAATTACCTCGGGTTGTGTGCCTCACCTGTCCTGAGAGTTGAGAGACATATCTATCTTTCATATTGATAAGTATGAATGAGGCATTTGTCACCCTTCTTGTGGTGGTATTACTCCACTGTGCAAAACTGCCCCAAAGACATTGGAGCAGGAATCAACAGGTGAAATTTGCTCAGCGCAGAACCATGGACCAGGTTAAGTTTCATACTATGTACTCATGTCAGTACCATTTTTTCTCCAAGGATGGCTGAATTATAAACCTTCTTGCAGAAGAGGCAATATAATTGATGGCAAGTCCTGAAACTCTTTTGAAGTTTGGAGTAGGTAAAATTTGCAACTGTGCTATTTTTAGTTTCTGTGCAACAAAAAATTCTATTTTAATAGCTTTATCCAAATATATATTTCTGTTTGAGCTGTATCTCTATGCAAGACGCTACAATACCAATACCTACAATGTGACTTTGTGCAGCATATGTTGCACAAGAACCAAACTAAGCCTAACATGCAAAGTGTTTTCTCTAAGTCTTATGAAGACTTAGCTAGAAATGATGGTAGCAAGAAATTACATATGCATCTGAATCCCAGACTTTCCTGGAATTTTTGCCAAGTCATCAAGGCTCAAGTAGAATGTATGGTTATGAATAAATGGGACAAACTTTGTTTCAGGCAGAAATATTTCTGCCTTTTTAATAACACTTAGATTCCTTTTTAAAAAGTTCCATGGAACTGAGGTATTCTGTGTTAAATGAAGAGAAGGATGTAAGGGATATGAAAATTTACAGGCTTACTCTAATAACTTCTGAGTGGGAAGGTACCTCATTATCAACAACTCCTACACTTTTGAAAAACCAAACTAAGATTCAGCTGCTGGGAGTAATTTCTAATACTTGCTCATAGCATCAGAAAAGATTGGTTACATCTGGCACTTTAGTGTGTCTGCAGCATTTGCTGTAGCTGCATATATTCTGTGTGATGTTGTTGATTAATTATATTTCTGATAATAAAGAATAGTAGAAAACAGATGAACAAAAACTGGACTCTCTATGAAGGCCAACTTTTCTTGGTACAAAAGTCCTCTTTTTTGCTCTGGCAAAGCCTTCAGAGTTGCTCAAAAGCCTCACAGCTGGTAATGGAAATATAAGATTTTTGGTTTTCATGACTGGTGATAGGCTGGGGAAAGAATTTACAAAACAAACAATAAAACAAACTTCCTCAAAACCCCAAACAAACAAAAAATTAACAGCCAGAAAACATGGAGACTTTCTGAGTATCTAGCTCTTCTTCCAGGAGAAACTTTGTCTGTGATCATGTTCAGCTCCAGAAAAATAACAAAACCCCCAAAATTATTATGTGTTATTAAAAGAAAAACAAATCCCAGAAAGAATAATTGTCTCACAAGAATAAAAGAAGGTAGTGTCCCGGATCAACAGGTTGAGTGTCTTTGAAGTGCCATAAGTTCCTGCTTCTACAAAAACCACAATCCTCAATTGGAAGTGAAATGAAAGTGAAGTAGTAGAATTGTGTGCAAAAAAAAAAAAAAAGTCATGAAAAGTACATGCGGAAGGAATAAGGGCTAAGCCGCTTGAACTTATTTGAAGTGTACTTGTCTTAGGCAGACACAAAAGGCATATTGCTGAGCATGTGGCAAGGAAAGAGTAGTGTTTTGTAGACTTCTTTATAGGACAAGGCAAGACTTAGAGGAAGGGAGAGAGGGATGGGTGCCGAATGCAGAGGACTTCCAGATTTCAGAAACATATTGTGTTTATTGAAGCTTGAAATGTAAAGACATCCTTATGCCAGCTGCAAGAATAAAATGATCAGTAATAATAATAATATGTCCAAAGAGGTAGAATCTAGGAAAGCAGGAATATTGCATTTTGCCAAGTCTTATACCTGTGGATTGCTATATGACTTCAGCTGGAGGCCAAGTGGGGACTGCAATGTCTTCTAATATCTCTTGAAGTCACATTTGCGGACAAGAACTAATCCAGACAATCATTCATTTTTCTCAAAACAGAGTGGTCCATTCTGGATGCAGCACTGCAGATGAAATCTTTTCCCCTCCCCTGGAATGTGGATTCAATATTCCTATTAATACATCCCAAAAGAGGTGCAGCAAAATCTGACTGTTCTTTGTGAGTTAGTTTCACCCTCAAATCCCTAACGTTATACTAGGGACCTGGTTGCCTTCCTCATATATGCCATTTGGTTTTTTCCCCTCAAAATATATCACTTGTCTCGGTGGCATTTCATCTTGTTGACCCCAAGTCAACTGTCCAATTTGTAGAGATCATTTCAAATTCTGTTCCAGTCCTCCTGCATGCACCTTTCAGTTTGGGTCATCTGCAAGTACTGTAAATGCACTTACTCTTCATCTTTCTAGTCATTAATGAAACAATTGAATAACACTAGGCTCACACAGACCCCCATGGGAACCAATTTGCATCTCTTCCCACAAATTACAGTGAATCTTCAATAATTATTCTGTCTGCCTTCTAAGAAACACGTAGACCACCACCCAGCCGGGTCTTGGTTCCCTAGATAGCTCCCTAGAGCCACAGGTTCATTGTGTGCTAACAAGGAAGTCATGTGCAGGTTTATTGAAACTGTTATGTATTACATAATACATTTGTGAGTGCACCCTCCCAAATGAGGCCAGCTACTCCATCCTCAACAAATTCCTATCTTTGCCTTCTTTTCCTCTACAGTGAGCTCTGTTTGGTCCCAAATTCTGTGGTTTCTGTGGTTGAAGTTAGAGTGATTACCCTAGAGCTCTCAAAGGATCAAATTTTCCTTTTAAGAAGTGGGTGTATGTTTTCCCTGCACTTTCACAGGGCTTCACATTCCCTCTACTACTTCTCAAAACCAGTAATCTTTATGATTACTTTGGCTGTTTCCTTCACATTTCTCCAAACTTGGCCAGATTTCATGGTATGTTTATGCTGCTCTTTTCCTTACTGTAGCCAGTGGTTTTTTGTGCTATAATGTTGTCTGATGACAGATAGTGAAGACTAGTGAGAAAGAAAAAGAAGTGCAATATTTGTTCACATCACCCATTGTTTGCTCTTTTTTCCCATGTAGCAACAGATCTATTCTTTGTTTTCGAATATTCTGTTGTTCTGAAGAAGAGCTTTTCGTTGCTTTCTCATGTGTCTCATACACATCCTTCCCTGTTTATATCATGGTACTGTAGCTTTTGAGCCTCTAGGGTAACATTTGTAGTAACAGCTGTGAAGACTTCCATCAGTGGAAAGGAAATTCGCCTGAAGATGAGATTACCAATAAAAATGCAGATGTGATGCTATCAAAATGCAAAATGTGAGGAGCTGATGGGGCAAGCATTAAGTGTGCTTGGTAAGGTCATAACAGACTAGTAGAACTGATCTCTGAGATATAAGACAAGAACATAACCTCACACTTTTGCATTCCCTTTGAGTTGCTTTATTACCTACCTTCCCCTTAGGATGTGGGCTGATATGATCAAGAAATAATTGGGGAAATAAGAGAACCTAGAGAATTTGGACAGTACACTTATTTTTGCTCTTTTGTTATCATGTTTCTAGGCTACAGACTTAGCTCCAGTCAGTTCACTAGGAATAATCACATGTAGTTGCTCTCTAAAGACAGCTGAATATCTTAAATGGCTTGGTGGCATAACCATTTTATATACCTCTTTCCAATGTGATGTTTCAGGCTAATGCATATTGCAGCCTGTGGAACTTCAAGTATAAATTGTTAATCAGAGTAACTGGAAGCAGTTTAGGACTGACATTGATGGAGAAGTAATATTTTCAGTTTTTCAGACTACTGTAGGAAAATTAAAGACCAATCTTGTTGTTGGCCCAATCTTAAAAAGTAAACGCCCACAAAGTGACAGCACAGATGGCTTGCAAATCCTGTATGATAGAATTGGCATTAATTGCAAGGCTGAGCTGGGGAACAGTTTCAGATTCCTACTGTTGATTAGGGGGTTTCTTATTGCAAGACTAGTCATTACATATCAAACTGGATATGAAATGAATTTCCACTGGCTTGATACCTAATGGGTAGAGGTATGAGTGACAGTATCTGACCATTACAGTGCTAATTCTCTAGGTGCCATCAGTCTGCAGATGCTGCAGGTTGATGAAACATCAGAAAACTATTTTTTTCTTAGTGAAGGTGACTGTCAGCTTCTTGTGCCATGTGTACATGTCCCTATTTAGAAATTCTGACCTAACAGCTCTGATCAGCTTATACCACAGTGATGATCAGAAATGACTGCATGTGAGATGACTACCTCTATCAGGTCAGCTTCTGCTCATGTGAATAAGAATATAGAGACAATGTGGTCATAGCCAGCAGGGTCACATCTGCTTGTCTAAAGAGCTGGTAAGCTGACGTTTTAATTTCTTGGGAATAAATAGAGGCATTTGTCCAGATGACCTCCTTGAGGATTTTTATTAAGATTCTGGTCATCAGACCTGTGTGTTGAGTAGGCAATAGGCAGCAGATACATGTATATGCTTAGCTGACTGATGTTGTGTGGCCTATTTGGTTTAAGCAAGTTTGGAGATACTATGTGTTTTTATTTCAAAAGCTACTTCCCTGTAGAATTTTTTTTTTTGTTGACAAGACAAGAAACAAGCCATAACTGACACTCAATAAATGTTTACAGTGTAACTGACCTACATTATGACAGAGATCGTTCTCCTACAATACTACTTCAAGTGAAGCAGTATTATGTATAGGATGTCTTTTGCCACCATGGAAAATTGTTAATCATATACAGCATGCCTGCTTGGAAAAAATACCCTGAAGTGTGAATTAGAAGAGCCCTGTTCCCATTTTCCAACATTGCATTGAATATGAAGCCTATTGGTACTTTTTAATGGGATCTGGATAGAGCACACAGAAAGTTAGAGACAAGATGCAAAGCGTTTGATGCTGTCCCACACAGCATCCTTGTCTCCAAAGAGATATGGATTTGAAGGATGCAGTACTTGGTGGGTGAAGAATGGCTGGATGGCTGCATAAGAAGGGTCGTAGTCAACAGCTCATTTTCTGTGTGAATAACAGTGGTCAGGGGCGTCCCTCAGGGGTCAGTACTGGGGCTGACACCATTCAACATCTTACCAGAGACATGTGCAGTGGGATCGAGGGTGCCCTCAGCAAGTTTGGCACCAACACCAAGCTCTCTGGAGCAGTCAGCATACTGGCAGGCAGCAGTGCCATCCAGAGGGGCCTGGACAGGCTGGAGGGGTAGGGATGTGCAAACCCTGTGAAGGTCAACAAGGCCAAGTGCAGGGTCCTGTACCTGGATCAGAGCAACTACAGACAGAGCTGCAGGAGGGAGGGGATTCTGCCCCTCAGCTTGACTCTTGTGAGACCCCACCCTAAACACTGTAAGCAGCTCTGACGCCCCCAGCATAAGAAGGACATGGAACTGCTGGAGCAAGTGCAGAGGAGGGCCACAAATATGCTAAGAGGGCTGGAGTACCTTGCCCATACAGATAGACTGAGAAAGTTGGGTCTGTTCATCCTGGAGAAGAGAAGGCTGTGTGGAGACCTCCTAGCAAGCTTGCAGTATCTGCAGGGTCCTGCAGGGATGCCAGAGAGGAACTCTGCATCAGGAATTGTAATGTAATGTCAAGGAGTAATGAGTACAAACTCCAAGAGGGGAAATTTAGGTTACATATTGGGAAGAAATTCTTTACTCTGAGGAGGGTGAGACACTGGTTGCCCAGGGAGTCTGTGGAGGTCGCAGCCTCATCAGTGTTGAAGCCCAGGTTAGACAGGGGTTAAAGCAACCTGATAGAGTGGGAGAAGTCCCTGCACAAGGCAGCAGGGGTTGGGACTGGATGATCTTTAAAGTCCCTTCCAACTCTTCATTTGTAATTCTATGAATCTAACCTATTCAGCTTTGCCTCAGTTTTCTACACAAAGCTTCATGTCCCCTCTACTAGAATTTTCTCCATTGAAAAAGGCAGTCTGCCATCCTTGGACTTCTCTTTATTTCCTTCAGCACGTCTCACCACTCGTGGTTATTGCTTCTGCTTTCACCAAGTTCCAGATTATTTGGTTTTAGTCTGAAGAGTACAATTAAAAGTTATAACCTGTAAATTCTGGCTCATCCTGCTCAACCAGTGGGCACTTCCTTTGCTGTCTTCTGTCAGAAAAAAAAAACAAACAAAAAACAAAAGAAACCTGAATCTCTGGTCCTGGCTTTGTGCTTAGGAAGTCTTAATTTTTCTGCAGTTTTGCAGGGTGAGACCAAAGAGAGATGAAGCAGGACTAAAGAAAACTTTTTTTTTCTTGCTTGCTGCATATAGGACTGTCCTCTTCCTCCAGTTTAGAGCCCTGAAGGCTTTGTGGTTTTCCCTTTCTTCTCCTTTCTTTTTATTCCAATTCTCCTCATTTTCTTCCATCAAGAAGATGGTTGGTTATTTTCAAGAATTTATGTATCCAGTTCCGTTCACTCCAAAGCAACTGGATGGGAATGTGTCAAGAAGGAAAAACAGTTCTTGATTACAGTTTCATAATAGAAGAAAAAGAGGTTATTCTGGAAATGTTCCCCTTTATCATATTTCTTCATGACATCTGTCGAGACAAGCTTCATTCCAGCTTCCCTAAGGACAGATTTACCAAGTGTGCTTCAACAGGAAGGGAGGAAATTGAGAAGTAAATTTTGGAGTTACAGAGAGTTCTGCCTTGCAGATTAGATCCATGTGGGTCTGGATCAGACTATCTTTAGCATAAAACTGGATGTTAGGTGTTCTGTTTATCAGAACAAAAAGTCTTACTGTAAGAAAAGAATTTACAAAAACAAACATTGTAAGAAAAATGGGTTTCCAAGGAATAAAAACCTTTTCATGCTTAATTGACAAATGTCATTGCTTAGAAATGAAAAAAAAAGTCAAAGGAATGGGTACATATAAGATTTGAAACATTATTTTTAAGCTATGAGGTTTCTTTGAAGTTTGACTTTAATATCAAAAGATTGCACAATCAAAGATAGTATTAAAGTAATTTATTTGTTTGTCAGGCTCAACACATCAAAAACCCAGACACCTTGGTCATAAAAGGTAGAAGAATTAAGGGGGAGGAAAGTAGTCCTGCAGCTCCACACTGTTTGCTTCTGCAACTGAATGTGGACCCAGTGTTATGTGCACAGGGAGGCTTGCACTGGCAGAGAGCATTATACCAACAGACGCAGATGTCCAGCACTCCCTGCTTGTGTATGACCTTTCACAACACTCAGGTTTACACAGTTTGGGACAGAGCACAGATTATACTGGGCTGTTCATGATTAGCACATCTGGGAAGGCATATCAGAGCACCCGTGTGGTAGGCAGAGCTAATAAAGCATAGTAAGTAGAGAAGGCAATGCTGCAGTTTTCTAAGAAAGAAGGCAAAGCAGCAGGACCCTAGGGACAGCTTTGGACAGAGATGAAGGAATTCACAGGGATAAAGATCTGAGGAATATCTTGAAATACCAGGTTCTGAAGAGGGTAGGGTAGAAGAATCAGTACTTGCTACAGAATATGCTGACCTGTTCATGAAAGCTTCATTAATTTTACAGAGGTTCATTTTTTAGCACTAATGGAATGTATTCATAAATATGTAAAGTTAAAAGAAAGTTTCGGGATGTCTTTAAGATATGAACAAGAAGGTAATTAAACCATCTCTAACTCAATGCTGTACTTTCACTAACATGTAGAAAAAAAGGCATCACAGCTTTGTGATGAAATGGGATGAAGCATAAATATTTTTGAGATGGAAAAATTTGAAAACTTTTAGGAATTCAGTTTTGCAGCAGAAGTGCTGATATTTCCAAGTGCAAATTGCTTCTGAATGAAAAACAGGTTTCTATTTATGGAAAATATTTTCTGTTAACAACCTCAGAAAAAATGTTATGCCTTTGCTAGGGGAAGAACCATGCAATCAAAAAATTCCTGACCAGGAGTAGCTAAAAATTAGTGAGATTGATTTCTTTTTCTCTTCCATACTATTAAAACAAAATGCTACCCATGTAACTGTGTCTTTTGAACACTGTGCTTCTGCTAATAGCATAAATCACCAGGATTTCCATGTATTTTGAAACTACAGAAAAGTGAAAATGAGAGGTCAACCAGACATTGTGTTAAGTATAATCACATCAAGACATAGAAAATAAGACTGCTTTCCTGCCTAAAAGAATTGGTTCAAGACAGAAGAGTTCACTTGCCTTTTTTCCAGGAACAATGCACAGTACAAGTTATATAAAGAGGTTGGAATATATTGACTGTGCAGTTGCTATCTGATTGTGATAAAAATTGCGAACAATTGTGCCAATTAGACAACCATAAATCACCCATTTGAGACTAGATGTTGGTGGAAACAGCAGGAAATAACTGATCATGTCTATGCAAGCAGTATCTTATTTCCTAGAAGCGGGTAAATGAAAATGAGCATGGACCAGGCTAGTCAAGTGTGTCTGTCAGGTGTGCTGTGGAATACTGTACTAGATATTGTATTGTGTAATGAAACAACTCTCTGGAAAAACTACATTTTATTTTCCTTTGTCTCATTTCTCTACTTCTCTCAAAGGGGAGAAGGCAGGTCCTGGCCTCTGTACAATCAGCAGATGTTCTGAGAGTCATTTCTATTTTGGTTTTGGTGTTTGCTCTTAGCTTTCCCTGGTAATGGAACTGCCTGGAAGAAAAAAGTACTTTACTGTTTTCTCAACAGTAAAGAATTAAGTATTAGTTTGTTTGGGTTTTTTTTGTATAATGTGTTGATGAAATTAGCATTTTCTTTCACTGTCAATTTCCAGAGGGGAATTTAATCTTGCTTGAATTTATAAGAAAAAGAAACTTTTGACTGGCAAGTTTCCTCACTAAAGAGGACACAGTAAACCCTCAAATGGCATGAAATATTTACCAAAATAAAGCTGAAATATTTACCAAAAGAACAAGAACTTTTTTGATGCTGCTACTGAAATATTGCAACAAGCACATTCCCTTTTCATGTTCTTTCATCTTGTCTGAAAACTCAGAAGAGAATAAGTATTGTGGAAGAATTCTCACTGCCTCTGACAAGATTTTTTTCTACTTACTCTAAAATCCAAAAGATTCTTTCATACTAAAGTGAACATTTTTAATGAGCTTAGACCATTCCAAATACATTGATGTCTCTGGGATAAATCTGCCGAAATGAGAGGACCTTCCCTGGGGTTTACTTTATAGAGCTAACCAAACTACCTATGGTGTTAAACAGTCTTTCACCTGGATTTTTGGAAGAGTATATGCCCAGTTTATTTCAGCAAAATGAATTCTGCTGAAAAAATGCCACAGGGGAGTTCAGAAAACAATCTCTGGAGACCTGCATCTCTTTGTGTTAGTTCCTTGACTTTCTCCATCTTTGTAGACACGAGAAGGTGTCTGAAAGGGGACAAGAAGGGGACCTGAAAGGTACTCAGATCAGTATGCCTTTGCTATAAGGTGACTTCTCTTTTCCCCATGTTCAAGCTTTACTTAGGAAAGCTTTCTACTTTGTGCTTTATGTCTTGAGAGAAACCTCCAGCTCCTTCTTTCTTGTGCTCAGAATTGCACACAGTACATGCCCTTTTAGTGGAATCTGGGAGGTAGCCCATGCAGATGCCTTGGATGATTCAGGTTTGTAAGGTCCAATGGTATCCCATGCAGGAATCAGTGGATAATTGCCCACTGCTTCTTCTTGCTTGCATGAAAATGAGGACCTAGAGTAATGTCACTCAACATGGACTCACCATCTTCTTCCACTATGGAACCAGAAAATGAAAACAGTCTACCCAGGAATGAAAGATTTCTTTTTTTCTCCAAATCACCTCTCCCTGCCTGCAGATCTGCTTTAAGCACAAACTACTGTTGGCAATAAGCAGGAACTGAAGCAATGTAAAGGGAGATGTATCAGAACCTTGAATTGTGGAGCAGATGTCCCACTTGTGCTGCAATGGTCCTGTTGAGCACAGCAGCCTCCCTAAGATAATTTATTATCCACTACAACTGGGATTTACAAGGATAAATATCTGATGGAGTCTTTTAGTGTGAGCTAATGTGATTAATTCATTTGGTTCCCCATACAGCTTGGCACAGGTGCTCTGAGACCAACATCTTTGAGAACTCTGTGAAATTCTGTCATGGTAAGTCATGAGGGAGCCTAGCAGGAACAGGTGGCAGCAACAGATTCTTCAGCTATGCTCCCAAAATGTTTTTTTTTGTGTAATATTACTTCGATGTAGCATGTTGGGGTTTTTTGTATATTAATTTTAAGAAATATATGGATTCTGATGAGTACTCTTAAAAGTCTCCTACCTGAGCTGTTCCAGTTCAGGAGCTGAAACTGAAGAAAGTACTTGGATTTAAAGAACAAAAAACCCTTTAGATTACTGTCACAACCTTAGTGGGTGGCGAAAGACTGATGTGTACAAACCCATGGAAACAACAGTACTGCAAACAGAAAAGGGTCAGATTTCCCCAGCTGACTCGAAAATAATTAAGGTCCTAAAGCCTGTTAAAGCTTAGTTTATCAGGGACTTCACTTAAGCTTTCCAGGGACCAAAGGAATTAGTATTTGCTCAAGGAAGGGATCAGCCTTCTGCTGCAGCTGTGCTTCCCTGTACTGAAAGATCAGAGCAAACCACAATGATATTAATGTCAGCAAATGACCTCACTACTCAGTATAGACTTGCACTTCACTGCCTTTCCATGTGATGCTGTAAGGTTCAAAGAATTAGCTGTGTTCTTTACAAGGTGAACTAAGCAATCAATTTTCCAGGACTGCTTTTTGAGTACCAATTTTTAAAAAGCTGGTATCTTAAAATAACTTTTTGCAATTTTATCTCCTATGTAGTGATGAATCTGCCTGCTCTGTACTGCTATTAAAACCATGTACAAAACCTTAACTCTTGCATCAGGTTTTGGTTACGATGTCATCCATCCTTGTTAGTCAAAATGATATCAAATTAACGAATGGGAATAAAAAATGGCAACAGGACCAGGAAGTAACTTCATCTGCATGAAGAAGCAGGCCTAGTTAGTAGCCTGTGCTAAAATAAGGCTTTTTCCACAGCTGCCAGGCAGGTGGGTCCATGCCCTGTAATCCAGTTCACAACATTATTCTGTGTGGCCTGAATACAAGAAAATCTTTGGTTAGCAGGTGCACTATAAGAACACTTACTTTGAAAATGTTTTCAGAAGGAACTGGGCAAAGCTCATCCAAATCACAAGAAATACACTGATTTTCAGGACACATCACAAGAACCCTTCTCTTAGTCCAGATCTGCATCACATAACCACAAGTATTTTTATTCTACCATCCACATAGCTATTATTCTTCCCAGAGTGCCGGCCTAGGGCTGAGTGTGTGTGGGTCTTTTTTTACTCTGGTCTCTGTGGCTGCTATGAGAAGCAACCTAGGAAGAGAGCTTAGCTTCAGCTGCTGTGCAATACAGCCAACTTTTGGTCACCACCTTCTTACAGCCTGTTTGTAGTTTGCAGCTGAGGGGTCAAAAACATCTGCCTCTCCTAAGAAACTCCCAATCTTACAGGAATGCAAGCATCAACATTAACAGGAAGAGAAGCAATTCACAGACAACATAGAAATGCACTGTGGTTATCATGGTTGCCATCACAAAAGGAACTATTGAAAAGGACTCAAAAAGGGAAAGAATCAAGGAATTCTACAATTGAGGCTTCAATTCAGCAGAACAACAAAAGGCTCACAGCTGAACTGTCCTGTCTCCTCACTGGTCCTTTGAACCAGTGCTTTCTGTCTTCAAGGAAAATGCATTCATTTTGATGGAAGCACATTATTCATTGTTTCATTTTACCTATATAGGCCACAGACAAATGCAAATTATAAAGAAAGCACTAATGTGAAATGGCAACTTCATATTACGATCTATAAAAAATACCTGGAGGCAGTAAAGAACATTCTGAATAGCATTTCAAAGCTGTAGTTTTTAAAGCTATCTAAGAAATGATGAATTTTTTTCTTGATTACCTTATCTGAAAAATCTGTTAAGCTTTCATTCAATATCTATGAGTGCTACCACTCATAGAAAAAGTGTGAAACAAGACAGAAATTAAGCTAAACACTACTGTAAAATGATGAATTTTCACTCTTTCCCCACATCTGTAAGCAAGAAGTAAGGTGTCAGTGAAAGTGTGAGAGAACAAATACTAACTTCATCTGGTTAAGGGAAGAAATTAGAACAAGGAAATCCAAGGTTTAAAAGTCTTTTTCTCAAAGTGATATCCAGACCAGTTTTTTATATGAAGTACATGGAAAACAAGTTAACAGAAAAACAGTATGCACTGGTCTCCTATTTCCACAAGAAAAGTGACTAATGACAGGGAACAGTTTTTGCAGAGTTGTTGGACAATCCACTCAGTAATGACTACTGAACTACTTAGAAACCCCACATGTTATTATCTTTCACATTTTGGATGAAAGGTCTAGAAAACAAGGAATTAGATAGATTTTTTTAAAAAACCCTTTATTGGACATGATGAATATGAAAATATCCTTCCTCTTGATGGTCTTAAGACACTTTAAGTTACTTTTCAGCATTACCTTTTGCCTTACTATAGCTGAATTGGGAGATTAACATGGTGCATATTTCATAAAACTATATATATTCTCTTCTGGGAGAACACTGTCCCTGCTGTGCCTTCCATAGCCTGCTTTCTCCTGGCATGCCCATTCAGAAGATTGATTGAAAATGAGTCATTCTAAAAATACATTGTTTTTTAAATCTTCTTGCAAATTCAAGAAGATTTAATAGTGCAAATATATCACTGTGACAAATTTAATTAAGAAAGAAAAAAAGGCAGATTAAACCAATGTCTTTCCTAAATGATATGAAGTAACTTTCATCCAATTAAATGATGTCAGCTTCTGCTACCCATTTTCTTGAGAAGTACAATTAGAAAAAAGGGTCCTCCAAAGATAGCTGAGAACCTGTAAAAAATGTTCTTATCTGCTGAAACAATACCTTTTAAACTCCAATTTAAACTATTGTTCTTAATGTATCTGCATCTTTGCAGGACTGCCACTGCTGAAACCCATTCATTCTAGAAAATAAATGCTTAGCTAGAATTACTTTTCACATGTTAGGAGTGTAGGGATTCATTGTATCCTCAGAAAGTTGTTTTAGGTAGGTGAGATTAGCTTGGGAATGATGCTGATCCAAATTTGACAGCAGGCCATCCTAGTTTGCTTTACAAAGACTTTCTCTTCCTCCTTCTGTTGTGGGATGAGGGCTGAGCACAGATCCTGTTTAAGACAGAATTGGCATTAGTATCCACTACTCAGCCTAGCATGAACACAAAGCAATGTTAAATCCCCTGCAAACCAGGACTGGAGGAGGGAGAGAAGAAAATGACAGAAACTGGATTCTTAGTAAGGCATCAAGCTTTATCCACGAGGAAGAAGAACAGAAAAGGGATTCAGAAAGAGCACGCAGCAGACCTGAAGACAGCAGGTATTGAAGCAGGAGTTCAGAGCTGTACAGACAGGAAAGGGATGTAAGACAGTATCAACCCTCGGCCAATTTTGTTCTGCAGAGAGGCAGGTCTGAAAAGCAATGAACAATTAATTGATTGGAAGATTAGACCAAACATTTAGCAACAGGGAATAATATTATTCTTAAGCCCTGTAAACTTGTTTACGTTTTTAATTCAGTTAATGCCCAAAAACATGGGAAACTACTCTTCTACTAAACTCCATGGAATCTGTCAACATCATAAGCCACACTTAGAAAAGCTGTCGAAGGAAATTTATCTAAGATTTACAAAGTTTGGTGATGGTTTCAGTTTTATGTCACTTACCTTTCTATCATATGCATAAGTTTATAAATTATATCACCCTCCCAAAAATAATATTTGAAACATTAAATTAAATACCAATTAAAATACAAAATTAAATACAAATTGATTAGTAACAGGAAAATTTCAGGAAGTTACTATCTCTCTGCATCATTACAAATGCAAGAGGTTTTCTATTTCCATTTTCTCATCCCATATTCTTTAGCTCATTAACTAAAGATCCTCTCATTGCTCTGCTGCAGTTAAGCTGCATGACTCTATTTTGGTCTTCTCATCAATTTAAAATAGCACTGTCATTTCTTAACTGCAGCACACTGAAATGCACAATAAGCATGTGGTTAAAATCCAGTGTTGCCCAAGTTTTGTCAGAAAAAGTTTTTACTGTCTGTGGATCTCTCTTTTTCTAAAAAGTCTTGATGGTTATTGACTATGGATCTAATGTTATGCTTATTCTTTTGTAGAAGTCCCATCCTCCACCATGTAACATAAAGATGAGAGAATGTTTTTCTATATGTGGAAGCATCCTCTTGAGCATTATGATAGCTTTAAAAATTTGATACCTTCATTTATTTTGCATTTATAATTAATGCAGATTTCAGTCTGAAACAGCCTCTTTCTGGAAGTTTCTGCTGAAGGAAATCTCCTTGGAGTCTCAAATTTTTTTTCCCTTGCAAGAGGAATCTAATAATTAATCCATACCATAGGATATAAACACCCAGTTTCTATGGATTGTTTTGTTTTGAAAGTAGGTTCAGCTCTGTCTTGGCAGTTTTCTTCTTCAATGTAAATAAATATCTATAACATGATTTATATTCTAGGAGTGTCTCATAGTCCCATACACCTGAAGCCACACTGGCACGCAGTACCTGAAAAATCATCAGTGCAAAATTTCTAGATTTGAGGTGAAAGTAAATAAAAAGAAGAGGCAGAGAAAAGCTACAAAAGCCTTGTCTGGTGACTTAGCTCCTAGTCCATCTTTTTTTCTCCATGCTAGTGATGCTGCAGCATTCTTCCTCTGGAATGCAATTCACCTTTACTGGAACAAACCAGATTTTCCCCAGGGCATGAAGAAGAGCATTGTTCCTCTGTCGCCCTGTACTCATTCAGTCTGGTTTTGTCTCAGCCACAGAGTATTCTAAGAGCAGGATGAGATACCAAATACTGAATCTTCAGTTTATTTTAGTGATACCTTTTACTAGCTAGGTCTCAAAACCAAGAAAAAGGTTCAAGGAAAAGTAAGCACTCATGTCATGCTTGTCAATGAGAAAGGAGAATTTTGCTAGCAAGAGCTCAGTGTTTGTGACATAATTTTAGCAGGTTTTCTAGTGGGCTGGGATATTTTGTCTGCCATATGTGTGTATCTGAGTGTGTTTGACTGATTGCATGTTCTATAACAGCCTTTTCTCTCATGTGGACTTTCTGGGTAATTTGAATAGGTCAGGCTCACTCACAGCCAGCTCTGACAAGTGCTTTCATCTGCAGCTTCCTGTTAGCTCCACAGTGTTTATTCAGTTCTTGTCCTTAGTATGGGAGGGAGGTTTTCAAGGCTATGGTAATTGCTGTGGGATTAGTTCCTCCACTTCTCCCATCAGTTGTAATTGTTATTTTCAAGCAATTCCTTGACAGTGACAAATCTACACTTTCTTACAGGTTTTCATCCTCAAAACTGTGACTGCAATGAAATCCATACCTCATTTGTTGTTCTGTCCTGCCTTTTTTTTTCCCCCTTTGTCTTGAACAGTTTAACTTTTGTCCAGCTGCAAAAGTAACCGGGATTCTTTTGAAGCATTGGTAAGCTGTAATGCTAAAATTCAAAGTAATGCACAGCTTGAATGTTGTGGCACCACTGGATTCTTTTCTGCAGTGATGGCTACTAAAATACCAGTGCTTGGTAGTGTTCACTGCATTTGGAAGTTATTTTCATGTGGAGTGGACATGGTTTGGTCATTGTGTTTTACCTAACAATCTGACTGTGAACAAGCATTTCTGTTATGGCATGTTTTTGTACGTGGAAGAGGTCTAAGGCAGAGGCTAAAAAAAAAATCTATTAATTTAATTTTATCATTTTACATGCAATGTTATAAAAAAATCATCCTATGCTTTATATCTGATCTTGAATTTAAGAGAAAATTGGTGAGTAATTGCCAAGTAAATTGATAGATGTGGTTTTGTGGAAATGACAGGGGGAAACATTGCTAACTGGTGCTTCAATTTGTCACTCTTAGCTTTTGAGCATGAATTCACAGAAGATGTGCAGGACTCCAAGGAAGGTGTAACCTTGTTATTATGAATTTCCTTGTCCTGTGCTCCATGCCATTTTGTATTCTTATGGAAGACATCTGCTACTTCACATAAGGACATTTGGTTGCTCTTTTTTCTCAATGTCTTCTTGCCAAAGAAGAGCCAAGCTGTAACTGGTGACTCACAGAGATATAACAGTGTATTATCTTCTTAAAAAGACATTTCCACAGCATACCTGACCACAAAGGAAGGTTAGAAGGAGGGAGCTGTGGAGGGAACTCCTACTCTGTGGAGTCAAGTCTCGGTGGTGTACCATAGCCATGCATCTTCTGCCTTAACTTTTCACAAGAGCTCATGACACAGTTGAAATATGTTCACTAGCAATGTGTCCCTGGAAAGCGATTTGTCTTTAGCAGTTAGACTGCAAAAGCTGGTAGTTTCCCCGTGGTTCTCTCTTCCATTAATCTCAGTGTTATTTGTACCACATTCTGCCCACACTGCTGCCTTGCAGTAGCGGCCAAAACATTACGGCTTCTATTTGGCACAAATAGGGTATGCTACAGGCACATGGCACCCATGGTCCTGCAGGAATGTGTTTCTCTGTAAAGTCTCATCACAGAGGGTGACAAAGTGACATAGTCATGTTGAGATGATGCCCACTCATGTGACCTCAGTGTCACTCAGAATTGCTTTGAACCTAAAGACCTGGCTCTGGATGGAGTGCATTTTTTGTTAAGACAATTCAAAGTTTTAGGTATTGGAGGCTTTTGCCAGATAAGTATCTCTGATCCCACTGGGAAAAGGCAGGAATGTGCATTGTTTGATGAATCAATTAAAATTAATTTCCCCACAGCCAAGCCATCTTTGTGCTCATTAATATGGGTAAATTTCTTGTTAATCTGTCATTTTTCATCATATTAATACCATCCCAAGAGCATGGGAAGCTTAGTATAGTTAATCCTCTTGAAGATGAGAGTTGTTGCTTTTTTTTCCTTACCTAAAACATGAAGGTCTCCCTTGGAGAAGCACAAATAGAGTTTCTTCACTGTCAACTGACAAAGTCTATTGGCAATAGCAAGGCAGTCTGTGAAAGATGTAAGCTTAAGTCTCCACCAATTAATGAACCAGAGCACTGTTAAATGCCAGCAGAGACCTAGGATGGACCACAGCCAGACATTCTCTGCCAAACAGTAACACACTGGGGAAAAGTGGATGTGCATTAGCTCCAAATACAAGCTTACAGATGTGGCTGTCTGTTGTTTTTCTTATTTAAACATTCTGAGGTGACTGCACGTAAAATGCTGCAAAAACCTGGGTGAAGCTCTCACTCTTGGGAAACAAATGGAGTAAGCCTGGCAGAGAAATATGTTTCTTAAACCTACCACTCACAATAAACAAATCCTAGGCCCCTAGGCAAAAGGAAGGTCCTGGCATTTTTACCCTAAAAGCAAGGAATCTCGGTGAGAGCTCAGGTGTCCTATTTAAGGGAAAGGATCTATTTCAAATTTCCCTCTTTGGCCCACTAATACCCAGAAGTTTGAGAAGACCCCAGGTTCTCCATAAACATATTGGTAACCAAATAAACAGGATGCCATTAGGCAGAAGGAAAGAAGCATGGAAGCAGAAAGCAAAGTATGAAGATATTGCGTGTTATCACTGACCTTCTGTGTTCCAGTGACAGCTGGGCAACCTGCTGACTCAGTGTGCAGTTTCTGGGGTGGTCTCCAGAACAAATGTGGACATCAGCTTGCCAAGCTGCCCTTGAAGGCCAGGCTGTACAGCCTGTTCCACTGCCTGAAAATTAATTCTCACCAGCTTCTTTCCTGCCTGGGAAAAGCTTCTAGATGCCTGACATGGTTGGCATAACTGACAAGGGTACAAAGAAGCTACTAATCTTGTAAATTGGTGGTAGTGAGGGCAGAGGTCCCAGCTTCACGTCAACAGACAGAAGTAATGAATCCTGCAAACGTGGCAATGGAGATATGAATCATTTAATGCAAGGGTGGAGCTGGCCAAAAATGTTTTCACCTGGAAATGTCTCATCCTTTCTCTTTCCAGGCAAAAAAGAGAGAGGTTTGGAAGGACAATTACGTGATGTGCAGGTCTGGGATTTGGAGTAGGGCATGTGTTTCTCTGTAATCACAGGGCAGAGCAGGAAACAGCTTTCCTTGCTAGGCAAGGAAGACAAATGTGTTTTCTGGCAGAGATTAGTTGACATGAGAGATCAGCAGACAATGCAGCAGCTCTATGAAACTCTTCCAGTATTTCCACGGCCAAGCCCCGAGCTTCTCAGGTTTATGAAACCTTTCCCCTAGCAACTGCAAGTCCTTCACTGTCAGCAAGCAGGAGTACTGCCAAGAGTAACTCTGCAGAGACTCTGCAGAAAGGAGAGATATGTACCCTAGCCTTGTCTCTCCAGAACATTTCAAGGAGATGTTGAAATGGTCAACATTTCAGCCTTGCTCAGCAGCCTTTTCTTGTTCCATAACATGCCACATTGCTATTAGTGTGTGTTTGTGCCCTTCTTCACACCTTTTGCTTTCATTTAGTCATAAAATCTGTGCACTTTGGAAAGAAGCAAGCCAGGAATTCACAAGCTGGGGCAGTCAGGGCTTAAGAGGTCATCAGTGGAGAAACATGATGGGTACTTAGCACAGTAAGCCACTTTCTCAATGCAATGCTCTCTCTCTCACACACATTTCTGCTTTCTTGACCAGACAATCTCCTCTGGCACAGGAGATCTGCTGGGCAGTGGGCTCCCAACAGGCCTGTGCCTCTATCCCAACTACAGCTGGTACCTGATATCTGAAACCTTGGATGCAGCCCAGCTTGCTTCCATGGGGAACTGTTCTACTCTGGAGACCTCCTGTCACCTGTCTGACAGTGACTATGGCCAGGCACGGGAATGTGGAACATCACTCACAATTAACTTGGCTTTTCTTCTGCACTAAGCATTGCTTCCCATGCTGACTACAGCCTCTCTTGGACCCTCACTCAGAGCTACTAATGGGAAAGAGGCAGGAAGGGGTCTTGAAAAAGTTTTGCTCTTTGTTCTCTCTTACGTTATTAGTAATATGTAAAGCCTTTAGAGTTTTATACTTTATCTGCTTTATCTGCTTGTCTTTTTTTTAAAAAAAAGCCAAGATTTTTGTCTTCTTGCTCTTCCTGTAAGATCCTAGGCCATGACTTGGAAGAACTCATGTAGAGGTACTTGACATTCTGCTTCTGCTGAGACTTTCTTTAACAACAATTTAACAACCAACATCTGCTGAATTACTTGACTGATGCAGGACTGTCTTCTCTCAGCACTCAAAAGAGGAAATGAGGACTTGAAGAAATTTTTAGAGTGGAAAACCCTTGTAGTCCCTGAGAAATAAAAAACTTCTAAGTGAAAGATGGTCATTCTCCAGTCACCTTTAAAGAGGCTTAGATCAGCTCATGCGGAGGGGAGAAAGGTCACTAACAGATAATATTTACCATCAATGAACATTTAATTGTATTAAACCGACTATTCTGTATTGACCTGTTTGCTAAGCTTCTCTAAGGGAGCACTCCATGTGTTCTGCTGCTTAAGTATGGTGTAGAATTTAAAGCAGGTAAATAAATTTTCACCTAAAAATATATGTATTTAAATATCTGACTATCAGCTAGGTTGCTCTAGTTAATATTCTTGGTGTTCTAACCTGCAGAAACGTTTAGTAAGTGATATAATTTTAATCTGTTTCATCTCTTCAGTCCCAGGAGTCTTTCTGACATAAATTCCTTCGATGTTGTTGACATCTGTTTCAAGAGTCCTCAGAGAAGACTGCTTATGTAAAGGACAAGGTATCTTGCTGAAACAGCTCAAAGATGGTTCAGTACCATTACTCTCACTTCACTAGGGGGTGAAAATCATCAGCTCTAGCTTCCCCTACTCAGGCAAGTGAACTGACAATGGGCAGTGTTCTCTCTCTTTGCTTTGCATGAGGGCGGATCTCCACAACCTGCTTTTGTGCATGACTTTAAGTGTTCATGCTGAGCTATCCTTCATAGCCACAGTAAATAAAAGAACTTGTATTGTCTGCCTAGGAAATTTCCACTGAAATATTCTACTCTCATTTTTCTCCTCCAAATGTAGTGCAGAGCTCTGTCGAGTTAACCAAAAAAAAAAAAAACCCACCAAAAAAAAAAAAAAACCAAAAAAACAAAACAAAACAAAAAACCCAAAAAAAACCCAAAAAAACCACAACCCCAAACTCATGAGCAATTACCATCTGCTTGCCCATTATTTTGAATGTGTTGTGGGCATTTTTCCCCCTCTTGTTGTCATAGCCTATTAAGCTATTCTGGCTCATGTCCATACTGAAAAAAGCTGCAATACCACAAGAAAATGAATGATTTTATTTTTTAGGTAATAATATGAGATCATTAGGTGTTTCCTCACACTATGCTATAACAAAATGTGAAAAATTTCCAAATGCCTTACATCTCATTTCCATTTAGCACAGTAAAACCAAATTATTTTTTTAATCTATAATAAAATGTGAAAAATTTCCAAATGCCTTGCATCTCATTTCCATTTAGCATGGTGAAACCAAATTATTTTTTTAATTGTCTAAATAAGAAGGGCATTTAATCTGTAACTTGATTGTCAGTTGGCAATACACGTTGGAATTTCTTCAAATATTACTTCGAAAGAGATAATAATGGGTTTTGTCCCCAAGTGTCCCAGATGAGTTTCAGCAGCAAGATATTTTTGCAGAGAATCAATCTCTATTAATCTATTTATTTCTAAGTGCATTCACTTTAAAATGTTCAGATTTAGTCTGAGATTCCCACAGCATTCTCCTGGTGAAATGGTGTTTCTATGGTGCACTGTTTACTTGGTAAAAAACTGTCAGGATGGCCAGGCCCAGAGAGTGATGGTGAATGGCGTTACGTCCAGCTGGGACCACTCGCAAGTGGGGTTCCTCAGGGCTCAGTTTTGAGGCTGGTCCTCTTCACTGGTACCTGGATAAGCATGTCCAGAGAAGGGCAATGGAGTTGGCGAAGGGTCTGGAGCACAAGCCCTGCGAGGAGCGGCTGAGGGAGCTGGGGTTGTTCAGCCTGGAGAAAAGGAGACTCAGGGGAGACCTTATGGCCCTCTACAGCTGCCTGAAAGGAGGGTGTACCCCAGGTAGGGGTGGGTCTCTTCCCCAGGTAGCAAGTGAAGGGTGAGTGGAAATAGTCTCTAATTCCCTCAGTAAGGTCTAGACTAGATATTAGAATATTCTTTTTAAATTTTTTTCCCAAGGAAGAATTGTAGAACATTGAAACAGACTGGAACGGGGAAGTAGTGGGTGGAGTCACCATTCCTGAAAATATTCTAAAAACGCTTGAATGTGGCCCTCAAGGACACGGTTTAATGGTAAACATAGGGTGGAGCTACATCAATGGCGGGGCTTGAGGATCTTAAAAGTTTTTTCCTTCCATGATTCTATGATTTGCCATGCTCAGACTTCTCGAAAAAGAGGTTTCCTTGTGGCTGAGGGGTGAATGTCTGATGAGCGTCTTCTCAGGTTGTGATAAAATATAGAAACCTGAAAATGTGTCTCAATTTCAATAATTTAAAAGCAAGCTGCTAGATATTGGGTTTGTATATGCAGAAAACTCACAGCTTATCCAGCTATGAAACTGATAGTTTCATATCAGCAATACACTGGCTTCAGGTTGATAACACACATAAAAAAATTAGAAATGATCGTACACATATTTTGGCTATTTTCAGCAAAAGTAAAGTGAAAATTTAAACAGATTATGAAGTATGAATACCTTAATTTCATTTAAGTACACGTTCTCCCTTTTTGTGCAGACTGGCTTTTCTTGAGTTTGACTTTTTGACCAGCAGCTGAAAAAATTGGAAAGATATGTTCCATTATCTGTAAATTTAAAGGTTGTTTTTTTATTAAAAATTTAATAGAAATGAACTATACTTTCAGTCACACAGTTGTTGTTTGTGATGGTCTAAACCTCTCATAGCCCAGCTGAAATGCTCACCACACAGGTTTTAAATAAGTCCTTTTCTAATTCAAAATATGCTCAGCTGCTGCAGCTTGAGGTTCCCAAATACATTGTTATAACTGACCCTCTCATACAAAAGTAGTTTTTTTCTGAGAAAAGCAAATCTCAAATGAAAAAATTGTTTCCATCGCATAGCACCAGCAGAATTCAGCTTCTCAATACCAAGGGCTCAGGAAAGCATGGGTGTTTGACATCTCACATTCCAGCCATTTGTGTTTTTCAGAAATACTTTTACCACCTATCTCAAACTAAACTATAAAATCACAGGTGACAGGCTGTAGCGGAGTTATCTTCCACAAGGAATACCCCAATACAGTTACATTCTTGATGTGAGGTTTTTTGGTGGTGGTGATGGGTTTTTTGGGGTTTATTTTTGACTGAACAGGGGAGGGTCAGTTACAGAAGAAATAAAAATCTCAGTTGAGATTTTTAAACTGGGGATGTTTATGGTTGCCACAAACCATCAGGGATCCCAATATACAGAACAGCATTGTGCCAGCATTGTTCAGTAGCCTTCATTCAAAACACATTTTCAGAGAGAGCTTTATGGACCCTAGATCGTCTGTGGCACTTCAGGAAGAAAATTAAATTAACACTTTAAAATGGACTTATTCAGGATCATGATGAGTATCTTTCCATCCAGACTTTCATTTGGAAGTTAAATATTTGCCCCAAATATGTAGTCCATGCCACCCCTGCTGTCAGTGAAGGGAAGGATCTTGCAGAAGGGCTAATCATTTCACCCTTTCATCCCGGGATCAGTGTTTGAGAAATAAATCACTAATGCATCTTCATAACTGGAGAAATTTTTAACTCCAAAGACCCTAATCATGATTTCTTTTTTTGTTTTCCTCTGGAGAGGATTTTACCTCACAAAATGTACTTTTTAAATGGGAAAAGGTAGATTGCAGCAGCCTAACCACTGGAATTTATCCTTCTTCTTTTTTTTTTTTTTTTTTTTTTCCTAATAAGAAAGCAGAAGCTGTTTAAAAAGAATCATTTACCTCCATTGCAAAAGGAAACCTTTCAAAATCCCTTGCTTTCATTCTCCAGTATCTGGATCTTGTCCCCAACACGTGTCTGATATGATAGCTCTGAATCCCTTAAACTGTCTGTTTCTTGAGGAAACCAGTGAATGGTATTTTCTTGCCCTGTTATCTTTGTCAAACACAGACCTCTCCTGGAACCTGAAGTACATGGAGAGGCTGCCATTGAACCCATAGGCTGCAGCAGCATCAGCACATGTCAGTTTTAGCAGTGTTGGGCTCAAAATCTGAGTAGGTGTTCTGGCACGTAAATAATATGGGCTGATTCTCCGTGATCGTCCTATGGCTGCTTCTGTTAGTAAAACACCCCAAAAAACCAGAATGATCAAGCAATGGTCCTAAGGAAGGGTAGGTAACAGGGTATTGGGTTTTCCTATGAGATGTAGGGTAATATCTCTTTCTAACGTGATGCAACACTCATGCTGAATACAACTGCTCATGATTTGTGCCTAAGCAAGTAAAATGAGGCTTAGCTGTGTGGAACTTGCCATTCAAAGAGTTTTGTTGTATATGTCACAAATTCTGGATCCTGAGATACATTTCATGTCATTGCAAATCAGTGTTTCACATTTTTTGTCTTAAGATCCAAACATATTCTCACTACACCATAGCTAAATGTCCATGTTTCTTTCAAAGGAGTGTTGTTCTGCTCTTCTTAAGGAAAACTAATTCCTAGTAGCAAAACTTGTTTAAAATTTGATCATCACCTGTACACATCAAAAGTCATCAGTGTTTCTGACAAATGAAACAATGAGCATATTTATTCAAATAACATCCATGTTGCTCCTCAATTCTGTTACCATTCTAGTTGTATATGAGCCTCCATGCTTCAATTTCCAAATGCAGCCTGATAGGAAAGCATTGCAAACAATTTATGAAATCACTGGGGTTTTTTATTGGCTGTGATTCCATTTTAAAAGAACATCGTACCATTTACCCACATCATGCAGGAAAAAATACCAGTAAAATAACAAATTAAAATCACATTCACAATGTCTCTACTTTAAATAATCTTCAAGTACTGCATGCATCTGAAAGAAAGCTGGGGAGCATTTCTACTAGAAAATGCATGATTAAGTTAAATTTTTCTCTGTGTGTATGAAAGAGAGAAACAGGCAATTTTTTAATGACAGTACTGAAACATTTTACTAACTCAGTGCATGAAGAAACAGTTATCTTGATAACATATATTCAGAACAAATACAGACAACTTTCAGATACAGAAGACGTTACATTTAGATCACAACAGCTAGTCTCTAACAATGCTTGTTCTAGCACAAAAAGCTTGGCAAAAAGATGTATTCAGCAGCACTGATATGGTGTTTCTTGATGAAGGAGAGAGGCTGGGAGAGATCTGAGCCAATGTATGATACTAGAAACATAGACAGAGGAACTCCAAAGTGATTAAGCACATGATCTTATATTTTGTTTTATTCATTTTAAACACAAGAGTAGCATTGATAATTAATATTGCAGTCTGATTTCATATGGCTTTCTCTACATATAAATGTGAGTTCTCAAGGTCAATGGCAAACTAAATCATTTACCCTCCAAATGAGAAGGCCCTTTGACTATTTTTTTACTAACCTGTAAGGTCTTGGAGTTATGAGGGAAAATGACTGCAGTGTCTAGCCAACAACCTTTCTGTGTAAATAAAAACTAGTTATAAAACTAAAATACCTCATTTACCTGAGACTGAACAGACCAGTGAAGCAAATAAAACAATGCCGTGAAAGACAAAAAAATATTCAGAATCCAAACAATGAACCCTGCTTCTCTTTGGTCTCTTGTTTAAGTGCTTCATCACCTGCTTGAATGCCAAGGGGAAAAGTGTGAGAGACAATATTTCTGACTTCCACACATGAGCCAAAGGTGTCTGTGTCCCTTGTTACCAGTTCTGAGTGGGAAGGAAATAGATGGGCAAAGAGAAGGGAGAGTGCCTTGCTCTCGAGTCTGTTCAGCATGGTTTAGGCACTTCAGGACTGTGGAATGATTGAGGAGAGGTCCACTCTCATGCAATGTGCCAAAGTTGTATGAGGCAAAACCAAGCAAAACCTATCCAGTACCTGTGACAGAACTTCTGTCATGTTTCTTATGGCATGAAAAGGAAAATGGGAACGAGCAGCTCACACCTGGATGAACTCTCTCCTGTCAATGGAGGAAGGGCTGGTGCAGGTGTGCCTAGCTGAGATGCAGAAGTGGTGAAATGGCTGAGCTGGGAAGCCCCCACAATGAAAAAGACTCAGTAAACACTACTTAATAAACCACCTTCCCTTTGCCTCCTACTCTGTGAACCTGGAATGAAGCCTATATGACTCAGTACAGTGATTCTATGGCCCTCTTCAGGTGTTCAATCCAGATGTTCACACAGCTCAGGAGCTCAGCTCACAAGGGCAGTATTTTTACTGTTCTGAGCCCAGGGATAGCACTACCTGCTTAAGAAATTTTACTACAGTCTACACAAGATCCTGACTTAGACCAGTCATTCAATGCCACATCTGCTGAGGCACAATTACCTAAAATGATACCAAACACTCTTTGTTTCTCTCTCTCTTCCCCCCATTTTCTCCCATTTCCCCACCTTCCACAGATGTGTGCACAAACATGCACAATCAAACTGCTAGAGAGACTCTGAAAACATTCAGCACTAACATTCTGTAAGGAGATTGCTAGGCAGAAAATTCTGATCTGACATCAGGAACAGTATTTGGTTGGATGAGGAAAGGAATCAGTAATGGGGGCTAGGGAAAGGTCAGCAAGCAAGTGGTAGAGAAAAGCCAAAGTAAAGTGGAATAAGCTTATCTTCTCTTTTGTTTGTTTGTTTGTTTGCAGAGTTCTCCAGCACAAGGCCAGGGGAATATATGAATAGACGTGTTCATTTTAGCACAGGCACATTTCTGCTGCTTTTACTTATGTGTTAGAGGATGCGTGCCACAGAAATTAATCAAGGCATTTCAAAAGTATTGATGTCTGTATGTCAGTGATCTATGTTAGGAGATGTAGTGACCAGTGAGTGGCTGAAACGAAGAGCCAGGCTGTGCTTTTTAGCTTTTGGGGATGTTGGATAACTCTGTAGCAGAGCATTAAAATGCTCTGCTGCCCTTGTGACAGAAATAGAGTTTCCAATTTTGTGAGATTTACTTAAACAGGCTCAAATTACTAGTTGCAGAATTTGCATGGGGTAAGTAGGATACTCTTCCTAGAAAATGGTAAATTGTTCAACACTAGTGTGTTGTACCCAAGCACAGATTCATAAAGTGTTCTGGGTTTACTGAAAGTCTCAGGAGGGAAGCAGTCATCTTGCTTTAAATTAAATTTAGGCGGAAAAAAAGTCCTGCTGACATTATCCAAATGAGTAAAACTTGCCTTCTGGATAGCCCTTGGCAGCTTGTACTTGAACAAACAAGCCTTCTTCATAGATCCAGCCAGAAACAAGTTGCATCTTTATCAACTTGTATATCAGTCTTGTATATCAGTCAAACCTCTTCAACCTCTGCCTTGGATTCCATACAAAGTTATATTTGAAATTATTTGAGAAGAAGCAAGGACTGTAACACCTGAATAAAAATTGTATGAGGAGGGCATATTATATTATTCTCTTTCAAAATACTCTTTTGCTATTGCAACAGATGCTGCTGGAAGGTACAGAGCTCTCATGCTCAATTCCTTAACCATGGTACAGATTTCTTCTGCTTACCTGGAAAGGTGATACATGTCTTCTTATTCAGGATAATATTGAGATGTTTGCCTAAACTCAGTTACACTGAATGAGTGGAAAGAAAATCCATTGAAGTAAAATGTTTAATTTAGGTACATAATGAAGCGTCTGATATTATCCTCCTTTTTGTTGCCAGCAGAAAGAGTGTATTTGCTTTCAAATCTCATCCATGTACTTAGGAAATTTTTGTTGTTCCCAGGACAGGGACAAGCAATGTTAGTTCTGCTAGCCAAACCCTGATTCTCCTGACAAGATTGTGAGACTGAGATGGTGAGTCTCCAGCATCAACTACAGAGACCTAGCCAGATGCAAAATTTCAGGATTAGCTCTTCAGATGATAAGCCAGATACCTGATCACGAGGACCTGTGTTCAAAATAGGTCTATCTACGTATTGAATCTATGTAGGTATTACCAAGTCAACATCTCCCACAGAATTTAGATTTTCTTATGCAATTATGTGACATCTACATGTTTCATTGAGGAGACCTCTGTACCTGTGTCTACAAAAGGCCACAAAGATAATGGTGAGAAAAAAAATCTTCTCCCACCCTGCTAGCATCAAGGGATACCACATAGTTCTGTAATATTAATTAGCTCCTGCAGAGCCCTAAGAAGCATCCTCACTATACGCTTTTATAGTAGGTAGAGACTGAAACCTACATTTTACAGGTGAAGAATCTCAGTGGGGCAGAAAATAAGTGACCTCCCAAAGGCAATGCAATAATTTAGCACAATAAACGTAATGGATATTTATGGGTCTGCCATGACTCACATTCAGACCACCACACACCCACACACTGCAGGAAAGGGTGGGCAGGACACAGCCACGACAATGTGCTGGGACCCAAATTTCCAACCTGCAAGCACTGCTGGAAACAGGATGGTTGAATATGGCAGAAAGAGGAAGATTGGTTAAACAGAGCAGCAAATACACTTGTCATTGGCTTCAGAGGGGTTGGGGAGGTCCTCTACCAGAGCACGGTGCCCTCTTCTCTGGTTTCAGCTCTCTGTATGGCAAGTGCCTGACCAATTTGCTCATTCAAGGTAAATGTATGGCTAATTCCCAAAGTAACATGACTCTTGCTTAGATTCTGAGGCATTTAACTTCTACAGCATCTGAGGGCAGATGATTCACTTTTTCCACAATTCTGAGTGATGTCAGCTGTGTAAGTCATGCATGATTTACTTTCCAAAGGATCTTTTATTTATGTCACAGATGGAATTAAAACATAAAAACTCTGCTTCCAAGGGAGAACTGAGATATCCCTTCTGAGAGCAGATGTGCTCAAAAAAAAAAAAAATGGCTAATGTGACCCAATCAATAGGAACATTATAATAATGACTAATTATTATTAATAATAACAATAAGATCATTTTAAAAAATTAAAGAGGCCACTGTTCATACTTAGTGAACACTCATTCTTGCATTGGATGGAAATGAGATTGTTCCTTTTCTATGCTTGATGTGCAGTGCTGTATTTAACATACACAGTACTATGGCTTATAATAAAAGTTGTGTAGTCTGCAGCTTTTTAATCTTTACATCCATTCAGAGGCATCTACTGGATGTGACTATGTACAAAATTAAGGAATGGATGAGTCTTGGGGCAGAGGAAAGGGAAAGAGGCAGTTGGAAGGGTATGGGAAGCAAAGGGACTCCTAGTGAGCAGTAGAGGGCAGAGGTGGGGAGGACTGCGGGATGAATGGCAAGATTTAAATCCCCATTGGGCAAAAGAGAAATCCTTTGCAGTACTGTTTATGCCCATCTAACAGTCTGCAGCTATTACTTCTTGAACATGTCCTGCAGGGGCCCTGGTAAGTATTTGATGACTGTGTCTAGGATGCTCTCTTCTTCTTCCTCCTCCTCATCCCCACAGCCAGGAGGGATCGCCTTCTTTGGGCGTGTCAGACTCCCTTCAGCATTAGCTTCCAGTGCAGCCTGGGCCTCTGCTTCCTTTTCTTCCTTCTTCTTTATCCCATACTGCAGAGGAGAGATAACACATTGTCTGAATCATAATACGAGAAATAACACATCTGCTGAACAGGAAGCCAGCCATTGCATGTGGTGCCTCATATTCTACAGTAAGAACATCACATATTTTCATTTTGCTCTTTTGCACAGATACTAAAAATATCCATACTAACAACCCTCCACTAAGTATAGCCCAGTGGATGAACAGCCTTCACAAGAAAAGATACTGAGATCCCTCAGAAGCAAACGCAGGGGAAAAACTGGGACTATGCAGCCAATGGGTCACTAGTAAAGAGAATATAAGCTCTGGGTTAGTGAAGTGTTAGGGAGGCCTTCTACTGATGTTGATCCTCCTCTTTTCTGTTCACAAGTCTGATGCTTAGGTCCATCATCCGCAACGACTTCGAAAGTCCATCTGCAGCATTTTATGGTTTATAGATGTGGTCAAACTTCAGGGAAAAATTAGTTACCCACAAAAGAAAGGAAACAAGTCAGGACAGACAAGACAGCAGTGAAGACAACAATATTTAGATATTCTCATGTGGGACATATCCTATAACATTCATTCATGTTCTCTTTTTATAAGTGGGACAGAAAGACCTCTGTGAAAATAAATGATCATGAGAAAATCAGCTGACTGTTTGAAGAGAAACACTCTGAACCCTGTGAGTAGAATGGATACTTGAAAATTGCTACTTCCACTAAGAATTAGCAGCATGCCACTACGACATTAGATAAGTAACCAGAATCCTATTTTATGGTATTAGATTCAAGAGGCTAGATTTAATACAGGACTAAACATATGCATATGCTGCTCTTTCCATAAGTGTTTTTTGCACTGCTTCAGAGATTAAGGTTATAGACAAGGAAAAAGAAATCAACTCAAACTGCCACATGCAAATCTAGAGCAAAATGTCTACCTGCAAGCTATCCTCTGTACTATCGAATCATAGAATGCGTTGGGCTGGGAGGTGAATTTCAAGGCCATCCAGTCCAAGCAGTGAGTAGGAACATTTTCAGCTAGGTCAGGTTGTTTAGAGACCTGCTTTTTTTATTCAGATCAATTCAAATTTCCCAGACTGCTTCCACTTTTTCTGATAATAACTGGAGGCTAAACTTTCTTGGCACCGTGATCGTGATGCAAACGCAGGGAGTGTTCCATTTCTCAGTGCCCAGCTGAGCTTCAAAGAAGCCAGCTGTACATTTCAAGGATGCTTGCAGTCCCCAAGCTCACAGCTCCCTGTCTGGCAGCAGTATCCTTCTGCTTATCATTGTTACCTTTTGAAAATCTACCTTAATGGCTGCTCACTATCAGCTCCTGAGCCACCACCAGTCACCTCACACACACCTGCACAATTGCTTACAGTCCATGTTGCATGAATAAACTTGAAAACAACATTGAAAAGAAAATTATATATAATTTCAAAAACATCAAAGAATTAACTTGGTACCACGCACTCAGTATTTTCAAGTACCAATAAAACCTTACTGTTGAATAGACATTAATTAGATGCTATTTTCATTATTTTTTCTTTTCATTTTTTTCTACTAAAATTAGTACAAATTGTTAACCAGTAAAACCAAAAGTGCACTGCTGCATTCATGACTTTCTGATTTCCGAGGGCTGTTGGGTGTGACTTTTCCTCCTAAATATTTCTGAGCAAAGGCATTATTTTTTATTCCTTTCTCCATCATAATTTATATTTAAGATGACAGCCTGCAAAGTTGAAAGCAGTGGCTTCGACACACTCTAGCTCTCTAAATCAATTCTCTCATGCCAAAATGTTCATTAAGGACATTTGTCTTATAATTTTTATACCTACTGGGTGCTGGTCACACCTGATTTCACTGGAAAGATATTAAAGACAAATGATAAATCCATTCTCATGTGAGATGACTAACTTGTAGTTACAGGGCTGTACTCCACAAAGGAGATTTAACATAGGACGAGCTACCACACAGATGGAATGACATGCAGTGCTAGATTGCAGCCAGACTGCCCCATTCGCCCTCTCAGGCTACAGGTAGATGTTTCTAGGTGATTCCCAGTGATTCCCAGTGTAATTTATATGCAGACTCTGCCTTCCTTCACCAGCTAGAGGGGAACACTAGTGGAGACACCATAAATCACAGTAACACACAGGTACCCTGCATGCTTTCAAATCCTCCATCTCAAAACAAGTATCAGCTCAAGATGCACTGATCCTCTAGCTCAGAAACAAATATTCAGCTCACAGGAAGGAGTGAGTAGAAAAAAACCAACCAGTTATGAGAATCTAGTATTATCATTTAAATTTCATAATATTTTTTGTAATGCTTTGCATTAACAAAAATGTAAGCTGTGAAGATTCATAGGTAAATGACTTACTTTAGGTTTGAAATTGTTTGAGAGGAAATAAAATTATAGAAATTAAAGTCTTAATATAAGAAAAATTTTAAAGAAGTGTCTTCATTTGGAAGAAAATTATTTCTTCCATGAAATCATTTGTGTGAAGTCATCAAATTATTTTTAAAAACATGACTAAAAATAATGTTTCTGGTGCTCTGGTTTCCCTGAGGATAGGAAATATTTCATAACTTACAAAAAGTTTGAGGGATGAGAATAGTTTCATTTTTATTCAGGGTTCAACACCACAAAAATTAATACCAAAAGCTGTACCATTACCTCCTTGGCCTTAGTAACATATTCATGTCTTCTACTATAAGCAGAATTATGCACCTAACCCAGGAAGATACTGAAACGTTTTTAGTAAGTCTACCCTCCTGCCACTCGAAAAGTTATTGCTCTGTGGCCACATGGGGATTGGATTGTTGTCACTGGGTTATGTTAGAGAAATACTGTTGGCCTGGAGTCCTCAGTCATCAGCTGGGAAGAGAAGGGAAAAAATACCCAGGCCCTCACTGACTGGATGTCAGGAAAAGACAGACTAACATACTAACATACAATATCAGCCTCCTCCCTGTCTCTTTTCTTTCTTATTCCTCCAGTTTTTCACAAGGCAAAGTAGGTGCATGAACTGGGAACATTCTGGAAATTTGATCTAATGACAGTAAGATTGTAAGGGAGTAGAGGGCTTTTGAGCCAATGAGATCTGCAGCCCAAAATGTGAACCTATCATAAATGCAGTTACAATTTCTTAAGACGAGCCAACAATTTCTACTGAAAATGAACATGTTTATCTAGCAAATATCTAGGCCATGGAATGAATAAACTGTAATATCCTAGTTAAGAGACTTGCAGAAGTAATAGCACGTCTTTGGGTCAGGAGTGGAACTGACTCTGCAGGAAGACAGCAGCAATCAACGTGCAAGGGAGTGATTTTCCTTGGATGAGATTTGGAACTGCCTACTTAGAAACAAGTAATTTATCTGAAAAAGTTAAAGAACTAAAAAAGAAGGTTTATGTGGGATACAAAGACTACTCTAGTGAGACTAGAGAACTCAGGAAACAACTCTTCCCTCCAAGTGCTCTGAGAGCTTGAAAATGGACTTCAGTCCAAATATTACTGCATAGGAAATAGTATTGTGTGAAATAATGCTATGTATCACATAACACTGAGCTTTGTCTTCTGGGCAAAGGTTGGCATGTGAATTGTAGTGGTTTCATCTCTCTTCAGGGAATTGAACTTTGCAATTGTTTTGCACAGCTGCAGGTAGAGCACTGCTGAAACTATGTCCAAACAGCTGTGGCAGATACAGCCATCTTTGGAATTTTGGTTTTACTATTTTTTTTTTTACTATACACTATTTTATTTACTAGCTAAGGTTTGGAAAGCTACTGAGAGATTTAAATGCTTATTCCTTATCTTACCTCCTATAAATGTTATGGGATATGAAAGTCACTCTATACTAACAGCTCTGTCTGTTAAGTTTCATTCATATGCTGAACCTCAATACAAAAAAAAGAAAAAAAAATTTAGCCAGACTTCAAAGCATATGGTTAGAAAAGACACTGGAAGGGCAACATGCACATCATTTTATCTCAAGAGTTAACCTGACCTGAATAACTCTTTTCTTTGACTCCAACTACTGAAAACCTCTCACCTATTCTGGAACTTAACTACCCTTTGCAAATAAAGTATTTCTCCTCATGTCTAATTTGATTTGTCATGAAATGACTTTAAAAAAATCTGAAAAATATGCAGCTCCTGCTAAAAGACTTATCTTTCACCTGTCTTTTTGGGCCTTATTTATCAATTGTGCAAAGTTCTTATTTTTCTCTTCCATTAGCAAAGAGAACACCAGCCCAATTTAGATATTTCCAACACTAATGCATGGAATTTTCTGCCAGGAATAAATGATATATGTAGGACTGAAACAAACCAAGAGCAATGGGTAGAGTTCAGCACTGACCTTGAGTTCCACAACTGTGAGAGCCTAGGGTACAGAAAAAGACTCCCTTTTTATTTGATTTCCACAAACTTGGAAGTCTTTCTTTGGTCTCTCTGTGAGTGAACAGGCTGTCAAATACAGGAGGTGAGGGTGCTGAAACCCAGAGTCCCAAGCACACTGTTCTCACCACTGTTTAAAGCACAGAGCCTACTTTGATGTAGATCTGCCCAAAAATGTGCCCTGGCTTTTCTTTCACCTCAAATCTGCTGATTTCATTTTGAGCTAAATTTGGCTCTTTTTGCTTGTTTGTTTTTGTTGGTCTACTTGTCTTTCCAATCATTTCATTCATCCTGAGCTTGATAGTGAGGATTAGTCCCCAGAAAACTTGTGGGGGAGCCTTTTAACACATATTGAAGGAGGACACTCTCTTGGTCTCTCAAGTAACCCATTTAAGTGCAAGGTCTGCCATGCAGTGTTAGAATTACACTGACTGTTTCAGGCAGCTCAGACACGCTGACCCTAGATAATCTCTTTGCTTTTTGAGGAGTAATGAACAAAGAATCACACCCTGCCACTTGGGCAGTCATGCCAATTTCAAGCTGTGGCAAGGAATGAAAGGTATGAGAGAGAATGCAGTGTGTCTCAGTCCGTGACACACCAGCAGGGTGCGTGGGGGCTCTGTGTGGAATGAGTGTAGGTGTGGGCACTTTCGTGTCTCTAAATGCTGCTGCACATCTCTGCTGACCCTGTCAATGTGTTAGCAGAAGACAGCCGATTAATAATGGAAAAGAACAAGGCAAAGTCTGGCAACCACAGTCCCAAACTACATTGTTCAATTGTGTGTGAGCCAAACTGGAGCACAGCTCAGGAGAGAGATGGCAGAGAGAAAGAAAGGAAGACAATTAAACTTCAGGTAGAGGAACTTGAGATGCAAAGCCAGAGCCTCCTCTCACCTGGAAAAGATGCTCCAAAACATCTCCTTGGGGGCTGTCAGAGTTTTCCAGGCAGTTTTCCAGCAGTGATTATTTGTAAACCTCACTCATGTCCTTTGAATCCTTTACCTCATCCAAGGTTCTACTTCCCCTGTGGCTACACATGCCTTGCTACTCTGTGCTAGCTCAGGCTTTCAGCTCTGTCAAAATCACAGCAATTCTTCTTGCATGAACTGTCTTGTTTTAGGTCTTTCAGTATGTTCTTCAGTCTCATCCCCCTGTTCCTCTGAGGGGGCTCTCACAGCAAACACAGAGGCCTGCAGGTTTTCTCTTGGACCACACACATAAATCAGATGCCAATACAGATTTCAAAGGGTTCATCTGATCTTCATTGGCCTCCCATCAGCATTTTCTTCTGGTGACACTGGGTGAATCTAGCAGTCTTTCCTTCTCCCCCATGGCAATATTGCTGCCTGAGAACCATGCCCCTGGCTTCTGCTTCAATTAGCTGTGGAACTGCAGAACAGTCCTATGGGAATATCCAGTGCTCTAAGCATCCACGAGTAATGCTACTCTAAACAATAGATGTGAAATTTGCTTTTCTGCTGCCCCACAACAGATGGAGAGCAAGATAAAGCACTGCTCTCTGGAGATCAGATCTGTACTCAACAAGCCTTGTTTGTTTACTTTGATTGAAAACAACATCATATCTGTCCACTGTTGCTGTTTAAGTGAAAACCAGAACTACATCAGGTTCCTGATTGCAGAAGCCATCTCTGAATTTTCTGCAAACTCATATCAAGGGGAATTGTTTCTCTGGTTTCCATAGAGACCAGCCCAGACAAACCTGGTGAAAAGAAAGGGATCATAGAATTATAGAATGGCTTGGGCTGGAAGGGACCTTACAAATATCTCCAAATCATCCCAAACTCCCTACATGCAGGGACACCTCCCACTAGAATAGTTTGCTTAGAGTCCCATCCAGCCATGGGAGAGAGGAGAGGTGCACCAGGCCTCTAATCATCTTTGTGACCCTCCTCTGGACTTGCTCCAACAGGTTCCTGTCCTTCTTATGCTGAGGAACCCAGGTCTGGACACAGAGCTCCAGACAGGTCTCATGAAAGCACAACAGAAGGATAGAATCACTTCACTAGATCTGCTGGCCAAGCTGCTTTTAATGCAAGCAGCTTTTAATGCACAGTGATTTTCTGGACTGCAAGTGCACATTGTCAAGCCATTTCTCATCCAGTTCTCAAAGCCAAAGTTCTCATCCACCCTCAAGTCCTTCTCCTCAGGGCTGCTCTCATTCTGTTCTCTCCCCAGTCTGTATCTGTGCTTGGGACTGCTCTGATCCAGGTACAGGACCTTGCACTTGGCCTTTCTGACCTTCATGGGATTTGCACAGCCCCACCTCTCCAGTCTATCCAGGCACTTCTGGATGGCATCCCTTCTCTGCAGCACGTGGCTGCCCACGCAGCATGGTGTCTGTGGCAAACCTGCTGAGGGTGCCCTCGATCCCACTGTCTGTGTCACTGACAAAGATGCTAAATAGTGCCAGTTCAACTCCAAACCCTGAGGACACCACTCATTTCTGTCCACTTGGACACTGAGCCTTTAACCACATGTAGAATCCTAGAAGACGATGCTAAATGTATATAAATGTATATAACTCAAACACTGATAGCTGTGGAGGCAACCATGCTGGTAATTACAGCCAAGAATTGTTGGTAGTAACATGCCATGGGAAAGAACAAGACATGGCTGGAGATGGGGGCCATGTAGAGGTAAATGCAGAACTTTTCCAGGACAAAAATACTTGTTCTGGCTCCTGTAGATAAACCCAACACAGCACAACACAAATGAGGCAAAGAAGTGGGCATGGACTGTAAAGGGGGAAACAAGAACACCCACAACCCCTGACAACAGAACTTGTCCTTCGTTACCCTTTCCTTTCCTTTCCTTTCCTTTCCTTTCCTTTCCTTTCCTTTCCTTTCCTTTCCTTTCCTTTCCTTTCCTTTCCTTTCCTTTCCTTTCCTTTCCTTTCCTTTCCTTTCCTTTCCTTTTTCCTTTCCTTTCCTTTTCCTTTTTCCTTTTTCCTTTCCTTTTTCCTTTCCTTTTTTCCTTTCCTTTTTCCTTTCCTTTTTCCTTTCCTTTTCCTTTCCTTTTTCCTTTCCTTTTTCCTTTCCTTTTTCTTTCCTTTTTCCTTTCTTTCTTTTTTTCCTTTCCTTTTTCCTTTCCTTTTTCCTTTCCTTTTTCCTTTCCTTTTTCCTTTCCTTTTTCCTTTCCTTTTTCCTTTCCTTTTTTCCTTTCCTTTTTCCTTTTCCTTTTTCCTTTCCTTTTTCCTTTCCTTTTTCCTTTCCTTTTTCCTTTCCTTTTTCCTTTCCTTTTTCCTTTCCTTTTTCCTTTCCTTTTTCCTTTCCTTTTTCCTTTCCTTTTTTCCTTTCCTTTTTCCTTTCCTTTTTTCCTTTCTTTCCTTTTTCCTTTCCTTTTTCCTTTCCTTTTTCCTTTCCTTTTTCCTTTCCTTTTTCCTTTTTCCTTTCCTCTTTTTCCTTTCCTTTTTCCTTTCCTTTTTCCTTTTTCCTTTCCTTTTCTTTTTCCTTTCCTTTCCTTTCTCCTTTCCTTTCCTTTTTTCTTTCCTTTTTCCTTTCCTTTCCTTTCTCCTTTCCTTTCCTTTTTTCTTTCCTTTTTCCTTTCCTTTTTTTCCTTTTCCTTTCCCTTTCCTTTCCTTTCCTTTCCTTTCCTTTCCTTTCCTTTCCTTTTTCCTTTCCTTTCCTTTCCTTTCCTTTCCTTTCCTTTCCTTTCCTTTCCTTTCCTTTCCTTTCCTTTCCTTTCCTTTCCTTTCCTTTCCTTTCCTTTCCTTTCCTTTCCTTTCCTTTCCTTTCCTTTCCTTTCCTTTCCTTTCCTTTCCTTTCCTTTCCTTTCCTTTCCTTTCCTTTCCTTTCCTTTCCTTTCCTTTCCTTTCCTTTCCTTTCCTTTCCTTTCCTTTCCCTTTCCTTTCCTTTCCTTTCCTTTCCTTTCCTTTCCCTGCCCTTCCTGCCTTCCTTCTGCCACTTCCTTCCCTCTCTTACTTCCTCTCTAATTCATCTCTTCCCTTCTCTCTTTCTTTTCATCTTAACCCTTTGCCCAAAATCCACTTCATGTGCTTATATGGTAGGTCGGGGGACTAGCTAATAACAATTTCCATGCCAAGTGTGTAATTTATTAATAAAATGTTGTGAGTTTTTGTGGACCCTCTGACTTTTGTTGTTACTTTTGACCACAAGGGTTTTTGAATTTTGCATGCTCCCTCCCCCATAAGGATGGGATGTTACACCACAGCTCTTCGTGTCAATCCAACCAATTCCTTAACAACCAAGTGGTCCAGCCATCAAATCCTTGCCTCTCCCGCTTGGAGGACGTGCTCCATCATCTTGCTGGGCATCTTTGTTGGGATTCATTGCTCCTGAGTTTGGAGGTGGAGATCCATGTATATTGAACAGCATTTTGGACTCCTGTTCACTTCAAACTTTATCCCATGGTATTCTGCCAAGCAGATCTCTGAAGAGCCTAGGGTCTGCTCTCCTGACACCCAGTAACAGGAGCCATCCACCTCACCCCTGTGGTGCCAATAAAGCCCCGGCCCTGCAGGCACACATGTGTCTCTAGCTCCTCCTCTTTTGCCCCCATGCTGCGTTTGCATAGAGGCAGATGGGAAACACATTTTGGCTTAATCTGCTAGCATGCTGACTCTGCCAAAGCAAACTGGCCATTCTGCTCACTGCTCAAGTCACAGGACTGAGCTAAGTTTTCCCACGCAAATGCCTTTTTTTCCCATTACTACACACAGGCAGTGTGAACTACAATTTGTGAACAAATTTACTACTCTTTGGAAACCAAGACTCTGAGAAACAACAGACATAGGTATCATATACCATTAATTCTTCTGAATACTCAGCAGAAAGCATGTTTTCATTTTCTCTGTGTTTGCAAATATGTTTATTTTGTTCTGTTTGTATGTACAGCATTGCAGCCCCAAACTGCCTTTCCAATCAGCATTTTGCAACCTATGTATCTTGCTACTGCACAAGAACATAATTTTGTTTTCAGTGGTACTTATAGGGCATTATTGATCAAAATGCTTAGGCAGCGCCACAAACTGAAAATCAATCCTAAACAGTCCTATCCCATTCCACGGTTAGCTACTGACGCGACCCCTAATGTTGGAGTCATATCCCATATCACCGGCGGGTGGTCTCACGTTATGTTCAAGGGGGTTCGCCCCATCCACATTCAGGAATTGCTGATGATGCTATGCACCAGGTTACTCATTAACCAGAAAGCAATCCTGGTGGATTCTTCTGTTTGTCATAAGAAGTTCGGTAAGCTCCCGTGGCTCTTTGCCCTCAGGGCAAACAGGAAAGAGAGATAGGGATAGGGGAATTGATGAGCTAAGCATGTTCAGAGCCAACAATGTCAAACTGACCCTAAGAGCCTTGCCAAGCCATGGGGACCAAGCCAAGTACACCAGGAATTGGCCATATTAGGATAGGAGTTCAAAGTTTAAGGAGGAAGACTCATCAGGAGACCCCTGCCCACGATGAAGGCAACCGGAACGACCACCAAGATGATCCTCAAAAGAGATGTCCCCGCCCACGCTCCGCCTACACCACGCCCCTTATGAATATGCTTGCAAAGACATGATTATGTATGTGATATGATGAAACCCTGCATCCAAAACTGTATAAAAGGCCTGCTTTTGTTATGGGATACTCAGAAATCCCTGTTGTGATTTCTCCGACGCGTCGCAATAAAATACCTCCTGCCTATGTTGACTTAAGCTGAGTCTCTTAGGCAGTTATTCTCGCCTTTTGGGGCAAAATTCGGCATCAGCATCCACATTAAAACAATGCCTTTCTGCAATATGGTCAGCCTCAGTGAGAGGGAATGAGGTCTTGAAAGCTTCAGGAATGGAGATAATTAAATTACTGATGACTAGCAAAGTTCTCCCATTTTGTAATCAGAGAACAAATCTCCAGAGTAAGCAGAGAGTATCTGACTCATGAAGAAGAGCATAGGATCAGAGGCTCCAAAATACTGATTTTAGGTACCTGGAGGGTTGCCTGAAATCAGTGCACTGACTCATGACCACAGGGCCCAAGATACCAAACATACAAAATCCTAAACCTGTTGGGTCCAGTGGAAAAATTTCTCCCCCAGAATCCAACTTGCAGCTTCAGTTAAGAAAATCTGGGTCAATTTTATTCTTCAAAGCAGTTAAGCAGGATAAGAAGAAAGAAAATTTACATATTCCACAGTAACAACTGCAGTTTAATTGCTCATGGGTTACTCATAGGAAAGTTTAGATTAGCTCCATGATCACCAAGATGGGGTCAAGCTGCAGAAGGTTCCCATGAGAACAGAGGCATTTTCCAGAGATGCAGAGCAGGTGTGCTCCTAGCCAAAGCAGGTTTTTATTTCTTGTGTTTCAAAGTCTACATTTATCTTTCCACAAGAAAATCATCCCAGAAGCCAATGCCAGGATCCTGGTAATGGATAAATGCAGTTGCTTGTATGAGTTTAGAAGAATTTACGTTATAGCTACATATCTGATAGCATAAATAAATCCATAGGATAAATCTTTCTTTATGTGTGTGCTATGTAAGATCAGAACATAGAGCATAAGCTGCTCATCCTTCTTCGTGCTTCCTGCATGTATTTCCTTTGCCAAATGAAAGCCTTTATTTTAGTACAAGGCTGGTATAATTATTTCCCCAGAATACTGAAGCAATTTAGATTAGACACAACTATTTCTTTTCTATAGCCTGCGTTTACCACGTGTGACAGCTCTTTTTTGTTTTGTTTCTTCTTTGGTTCAGGTTTTCTGGGTTTGTTTTTATTTTTACATTACTAAATCTTATTTTGAAAGCTCTAGTCCAGTCAGTACGTTTTTTAAAAGAACCTAATAATACAGGTGCTCCAGGGGATAAGGAGTGGTTCACCACAGGATAAGGAGTAATTATTTTTTTTTGGAGTGCAAAGCACGATGAAGTTCCAGATAACTGCCAAAAGATATATAGTTTGTACTCTCCCAGGCAATAGGGAATTCATTGTTAGCACACAAGGCTTAAAAATTAATTATTATCCCACCTTGCTACATTTGTTCTTGGTGGGGTTCAGCATTTCATTGCCTTATTGATCACAAGCACTTTCACAGATGGGAGCTTGAAGCCAGCTGAAAATTTAGAGGTTGAGCCCTAAGTGGCTGATTCATTTTAAGTTCAGCTTTCAGCAGGTAAACTGTGTGAGCTCTCTGTGTCTCATGTCTGCAAATCCTTGAGAAGCCATGAAAGCAAGATTTTTAAAAAAACAATTTCTTACTATCAGTTTTGTTTTTAGCATATTGCTAGAACATTTCTCTGTGCACATCAGTGAAATGAAACATAATGAAACTTCAGGTAATCCCTGGTGTTCTGTAGTACACTAAAATGAGCTCATGAACATGTAGGATGGTGTTATCAGCAAAGTAATGGGTTAACAGAGCTCATCACAGCAGAGCAAGGAGGAACTTAGAAAGGATTCTGGAAGTGGTACCCTCGTACATGACTGAAAGTGTGCTCCAGGTAAATTTGTGCTCCCTAGTGTAGTTTAGCACTACAGTGAGGGATAGCTGCATTTGATTGTAGTCTTCTATTAGACAGTAGTTTTGAGAGGAATTAAAAGGATAATTTTATATCTAAAAATATTCAACAGATCATAGATTATTACACCAAAAAAAAAAAAACAAAAAAAAACAAAAAAGAGAAGAAAGCCAACTAACAGGCCCAGGTATAAAAGTAGCACTCATATCACTACTGCTAAGTATTCTGGGAACTAACCTGGGAGGAAAAGGGGCCCTTAGACCAACATTTAGGTATGCATCTGTAATTTTTCTCTGCTTTCTGTGTGACCACATGGGCAACAATTAACTTCTTCTTGGTGAACAGAGAATTTAAGTAAGATTTACCCTTCTAATGGGACTACACTGTAAGCTCTGAGACATAGTTATTGATTACAATGATCCCACACTGAAATATTAGAAGTTGTTTCTCTGCCATTTTCATATGTTATACGGTCCTCAGTAACTTCCCTGGGTTGATAGGATAAATTTGACAGGACAATAAACTGCCTCAAACTTTTCAAGGAGTACTTTTTTTTAAGTAACCTACACCAAAGTTGTGAATGCTGACTTTGTTGACAGCACAAGGTAATGTAATTCAGCAATAGTAAGAGATCAGGAAATATTAGTTAGGTGATTATCTTTAGTCCTTGCTTTGAGACTATTTAATTGTTGTCATCAATTCCTTGGGGATTTTTCTGTGTGGAATAAATCCTGCCACTGGATCTAATTAGCACAGCCACTCTGCCAGTACCTTTGTGGAGACCAAGGCATTGTCACAAACTCTGAGCCAAGACTCAGTAAAATCAAAGGTAGTTAATCAATTAGTTTCAAACCTTTGACACACTCTTGCCTCTGAAGTACAAAGAGTATTTCTCAATCCCATTAACTGGCAAGAGAAGTGAGAACTTTGACATTAAAATGCTTTAAAAATAGGAAGAAAACTTCTGACATCCAAAAGAGCAAGTAGGAAATTATGAGTGTTAATTCATATGCTGCAGCTTTTCAGAAGGACATGAAAAAATGAAGGGCAAGTCACTTCTTTTTCTCTAGCCCTTTTTGAACAGGCACGCCAGCCTCTTCCTTACATAATTCGAGGTAGTTTTCTTGCTTCCCAAGAGACTAGAGAAGGCATGTTTGTAGTGAAATCTGGCAAGGGAAAATACCTGGTTCATCTTAACAACCCAACCAAACAGCAATAATGGTGTTGAAGTGGGAGACCCACTCAGTCTGTATAGTGTTGCTATAGTTGGGTTGCTATGACAAACCTCAAGAACTATCTTCAACTGTAAACAGCCATGGCATAAAAAGAAAATCTCAGACCATTGCAACAGCAAGCAACTAGCTGGGCTCATAACTCAAAATCCATTCTAGAGATGAGATGCATGTTTATTTCCTCTGTGTGGAATCAGCTGTTGAGCTTTGCTCATCCTCTCTCTCGGCTGGACATGGTCAGAGGACAAATGTTTTGTATTGTCAGGGATTTGTGAGCAGGGGCAGAGCCCATGGAGCTCACAGACCACATCAAGCTAAGCTGTACCTTATGCTGAGGAGCTTGCTGACTCTACTGTACATTTCTCCCAGGCATACCTTTGTCCTATGGCAACAAGACAAAGGCATTTCTTCTCCTACTGGCATCCATTCACTAAAGTACCAAAAGGAGCCTTTTCAAAGGCCCTTTAATAATTTCAATAAATTTCAAAATTTCTCAAGGTCTTGGCTGGTGTCTCCAGTTTGTTTTTTGCCCTCTCCATATATGCAGGACCTCACAGCAATTCAGACAGAAGGGTATGGCACAGCTGAAGTGTTAACCTCTCAATGCATGGAAGCATTCATCTTCCAGACAGTGAGTCAAGAAACAGTAACAAGCCCATTTTCTTTCTCTTTCTTGATCTAACTGGGTGGGGATTTTCTGCCACAGTAGTAGACGGAATTCATGCAGCATGTTCATTTTTTTCGTGGCCATGTCAAAAAGCAGCAGTTCAAAGAACTTACTTATGGGGAAACTGACACCCAGCCATGCTCATCTTATTCTCTGCAAGCTATGCAAAGGGAAGTTGGCTGTCTATTTTATTTTCATATTGCCTGAGCACTTTAATGTCATTAATGAAACTTCCAGTACCTGGGTGTGGGGTGTGGGAAGCAGAGCAAGAGGGCAGAGAGACCCTAAATCACACCTTGGATGACCTCAGTGGGCAAGGAGTGCTGGAAAGGAGCACACTGGTAACTGAGCCTGCACATAAATGTGACCATGCACATCACCAACATGCTCAGCTGATTATGCTGCCTTGTATCCCAAACATGATTTATCACCTTCCCATCATAAAATATCTGCACATGCCTAGCAACATCATGAGCCACTAGGAATCCTATTACTTAAGAAAATTATATTGCTTCACGCAATTAATGAACAATTATTCTTCAAATGCAAAAAAAGGAGTAATTAAAAAGGTCAAGAAAGAATACACTTGACCAGATTTTTTGGGATCACCTGACCTTTTTTGCATCAGCTGCTTGGGGTTTTTGGCCAAAGACTCAGCCTTTTTGGTAATGGCTCCAGTTACCCAAAAACCTGCTAAAACCTGGAATCTTTTCACGTAACAGGTTTTGTTGAGAAACTGGAGAAAAGCCATTTCAAATCTCAGTCTTTGCTGCCATGAGAGAAGTCCTGTGTTAGTGGAAGCATGCCTTTGACTAACAGTAGAGTTCTTTAAAAATTACTACCATGAAAGTACACGCAGAAGTTAGCACCAACTCATTGACAAATCTAGGAACTCTGATACTGAGAGAATGAACACTGAGACTTTGAGATGCACCTGAAAAAAAGGGCTCTATGTATGCAGAAGAATGAAGCCGCCAATAAACTCAACCCACACTAGAGCCTGGGCAGAACAAAGAAAAAGTAGAAATACTTCCCTGTGTCTGAGCTGTCTGGGCTGCAGGAGTGAAAAGAGGTGTTGTTTCATGCCCACTGATGGACAGGTCCTGGCATCATGACAAAAGGTCAAGCAAGTATATACCCTGTGATTACCTTTCAGATCTTGCTTAGCAGATGCTGGTGCACCTAAGTTCAGGTACTTATTGTTCTTGACCTTATGTGCTTCATGGGTGGAAATCTGCAGGATTTTTGTCAGAGAGATTTGTAGAATGTGGGAGAGTAGGAAGTTTGCACATTGGCAAAAAAATAGTGCGCAGATTTTTAAGTTGGGCACAAGCTTCTAATTCTGGAGTATTTTCAGGAAGAGTGGGAAACATGGTGTGCATCTCTTTGTTGATAGAAAAATCTCCCTTTTATTTATATATTCATGCATTCTCAGCATCCTTACTGGTAACAGCTTGCCTGTCACTTTCTCGGTGTGGCAGGTTCCTCAGCCCCAGTTCCTGCTCTTGTTTGACTTCCTTCTCACCACAGACAGAAACTAGCCCCTCCCACTCATGTGTCAGGAGGAAAAAAGCCTGTCTAAGACAGACACAGCCTCTGATTGTCTGAAAACAGGCAGAACTCAAAGACATAGCATGATCATAGCTGGCTCTAAAAGCACCTGCTTGCTCTCTAGACTGCCCCTCAATATTCCATCTCTCACCTGCTTCCCAGTGCAGCCACTGTGAGCCTGAGGACTTTGTGCTATCATTCAGTAATGCTGCGTGAAAATATTATTTGTTTGGTTATTTGGCCTTGTGTTTGGGAAATAACTTTTCTGGGGCACTAACTTCATCAGCCTTTATCAGAGCAAGTATGTGGCTCCCAGGAGAAGAAGCAGCCAGCTTATGCTGGAGGAGGGACAGAAACACTGCAGACAATGGAGAGCATAGGAAGAAGAAAGATTATTTGCTCCAATGAATTTAATTAGGAGACATTAACAATATTTTTCCATTTTGCCCTGTGGTTCTTCCTGCTTTGATATAATCTGAAAAGAATATTTTAAATAAAAAGCAAAACTCCAGACACTAGAACAATTAACTTTTGAACCTTACCTTAGAAATGCAGGCCATTTCTACAGCAAAAGAGACAAAGGCTGGGAAGCTACACAGCACTGGGTTCATATGTCCAGGTGCTGACAGCAGGGGTCTTACAGGGGTGGCCTCTGTGACAAGAATTCAGGTGCTGCCTTTTGCCAGAAACAGCCATCTCCAGTTCCAGAGAGAGAAACAGACTGCAAACTGGTTTAAGGTCATGACTAAGATTACCTAAGCTGCCTCTTTAGCATGATGTTCTCCCATTTTGGGCACTCCTCTACACAAGGGCTTTGCAAGGCACCTGGCAATAGAGGACAAGGAGTGAGCACTTGCTCAAATGTTTGACAGCTACAAGTTAATCATCTGTTCAAAGCCCTTCTGGTCAGTGGGGAGAGGCATACACTGTGGGCAGCAGTACACTCCATTCCAAGGTGTGCATCTGGAACATCATGCCCTCAGGTATGCACTTCTCCGTACCGAGTACCGAGGAAGAAGTGACTGCCAGCTCAGGTGGAGACAATGAACAGCTTGATTGCTAAAAGTTGGTAAGGCAAACTCATCGGTGAACCTGGTTATCCCTATAATGATCCCAAATATTCTCAAACCTTTCTCATCACCTGAATTAATCTCACAACTCAGATCTCTGCAAGTTCCCATTGTGAAGTCCTTCAATTTTTTGAAAAACAGGTACGTAACTACTCATTCTCAGTCTGACTGATTCACTAAAACTAGAAGAATTGAGATTCTTCTTCCATTTTCTCCCTCCCTCTTTCTCTCTTTCCCCCTACCCCACCTCATCTTAGGCATAATCCATTCCTTTGACCAAATTTATGGTTGTTCCCATTCAAAGAAATGGAAACAACCATAAATTTGGGTTCAGCTAATGAAAGCTGGTAATAGCAGCTTCCTGCAATTCTCGTTTCCCTACAAGGCCATTTTTGTTGCTTACCAGACACTTAGCTCTTTTTAAATGTGGTGCCTATCATTTTGAGCAGACCAAAGAGAAGTGTCACTATCCCTGATGACTAATACAAAAGACCTTCAACTGAGTTAATGGGTTTCCAGTCAGGATGATAATATTCACTACCTGCCCAAAATTGTAATTTCAGCAGGGGGATGTACAGTAGGAAAAGATGAGCTCTAGCAATGTCAAATCTTGATGCCCCACCTCACTAACCCTGTTTCCCCCTGTAATCTGTGGACCGTTTTCAGTGATGTGGCTAAGCTGGATAATTACTTCCAGGAAAAGGTCAAGGAATGAGCCTGGAATGGTTTTTTTCTGCACATCCTGAGCTACAGTAAGAGCCATCTTCCAGCAGCTCTTCTCTTTGGGTTCTGGCCTGCCACCACTGCTCTCCAACAATCTGAGGCCCTCAAAGATTGTCTCCTTCAAAGGAGCGAGTGGGTCTTAAGCTTTGCATGGCTGCAGGGTATTTAAATCTAAATCTCATTGGCTAGTCAGGCTTTTGGAGAAAATTTTCTGTTTCTGCTGAGAATTAAGATATTGCACCAAGAATAAGATTTCATCAGATGCCCCTTTATGACAATCTGAAGAAATTATGCCAGTAGCTGTGTGTTGGGACAATCTGTGAAACTGAAGACCATGTATGTTTCTTGCAGCAGAGGCAGGGTAAGACTGAAAGGGAAAGGAATCTTGGGCAGAGTGTGTGAAGGTCCATAGTTTTCAGAGTTAAGTGCAGAAAGATAGAGCATAGTGCTGTGTAAAAATATTATCTCCTCAGTATTTTTCTGGTAAGTACTATCTAGAAGACTACAGTCACTTTGTCTTCCAGCCATTACATTAAAATTTTATAGCCTTGTTTCAGCATCCCAAGTTCTTTCCAGTCCTGGCACTCCCCTAGCAACTGTTTCTTTCACTGCAGAAGATTAAAATCATAGCAAGGTCTTCTTCTGGGCTTCAAGCAGAGCAGCTGTGCTGTGGTTTGAAAAAAGGACCCCATTCAGGTTCCTTCCTTTCTACATTACAGTACTCAGATACATTCCTTAGGTTCAGGATGAATAAAGAGGAAAATTGAAGTAGAAAATATGGATTTGTGATAAGAGTGATTTCTGTGCCCACCAAAAGGGGAGGAGAGGGGAGACACAGTCACCAGTGTTAACAGCCCAGACTTACTTGTTTCTTTATATGCAGTAGGGATAAATCACTGTCTGGACTTAGAAGGAAAAGAAAGGAGAAAAAACCCACCACAGCTGAAAACGCGTAGCAGGAATAGAGTGGCACAGGGAAATCGTAAATAAATACTATGTTACAAAAAGAAGTTGCTGCTCGGATGAGGATTGCAAGATTTAGGGTAATATTAAATGATTCTGCTCTGGCAGCAGCTACTTTCAACCATCAGCAGTTTAGGCTCATCATGAAACCAAGCTTGCATTTGGGTTGTCATTTATCTCTTCTCCATGAATGGATGGAATTTTTTTTTAAATCTTGTTGTTCTATTTCTCATTTTCAGTTCTATTTAAAGACTGCAGAAATTATTGAAATGCTTGAAAACTGTGTGCAGGCTGCAACTGCAACCTGCACACACTACCACTGCAACACACCAGAAACCGTGACAAGGATTTTGTAAGATCTGCATAGCCTTACATCCCTTCTCCTCTGATGAGATGCTAGGGTGACTTGCCAAATCCCACTCTTACTGGGCATCTCTGAGAATTGGCTGAGATGGGTGCAATTGTCATACATTCTTCTGAGCTTTAATTTTGCAGCATCATCCATCAGATGCTCTTTAAACAACAGCTAGAGACTGAACTACTCCATTAAGATTAAATTTCAGAGAGCAGGAAAGAGACTGTGTGTTGAGGGTGGATGTGAGCACTCTTTGATCTGAATGAGTACTCGATCCATAAAAAGGTTATTATTCAACCAAACATTAATAGTTCATTATATTTATTCAAAGATATATGCATAGGGCTAACTCTACAGCCACATGAAAATCTGAGTTCTAGCAAAGACTGAGTCCTGGAGAACATGCCTTATAACTGATTTCTCTTGCTCAAAGCTTTAGTGCAGAGTTGGGACATATGCTTAGAGAAACGCTTTGGTGCACAATCCTCCCATTCTGTGTGTTTTTAGTTTTTAAAGCTTTTTAAAAAGTCAAATTAAACTTAAATGTTTAGTGAAATCAGTTCTTTCCAACTCCTCATTTGTCTTCTCTGTCTCTTTTCTAGGCAGAACTGAAATAGTTTTCCTGTGTGTGCATGTCACAAATACTGGTAGTTTACAATTGGTTAAAAAAAGCTTGGAAACACATCACCTCTTTTCTATGTTTCAGAAGTGTATAATTAAATAATTAAGTGTATAATTAAATAATATAAGAAAAAAAAAGCTTTCAACATTTCACTAAATACATATCAAATAATCATAAAATCTATCCTACAGATTTACCACACTGTTCTTTATAATTAAGTCTTATTGTAAGACTGGTCTGAAGACACAGACAGAAGACACAGGTCAGAAATTGCTTCCTAATTTTCCAGATGTACTAATTTCTAATTGCTATGCTTACTCTTTCCTGAGGTAACCCTGTCCATATCCTTTACCAATTTACATTTTATAAATATTAAAGACACTGGGACCATATTTTATTTATTACTTTGTGTCCTCTGATCTTCATACAAACTTTCATTTCTTAATATATTTCTTAATATAAGATTGCATTTTCAGCTGTGGTTTCAAGCTAACTTAGTGTTCAAAAAAGATCAATTAATTCCAATTAACATTAATTAAACTCTCTCAGTGATTTCTCCAAGCAGGGATCAGTCTTGGGACTCTCCTATTTCTTCTTCTCATCTCTGCTCAGCTAAATAATTTTTACAAATATTACTCTGCTAATTTCTTCAGAGCACTTGCACCAGGCAGTCTGTTTTGCCTCGTCTGCCAAGATCTGATGTACATGAGTGCTTTGCCTTTCTCCACACCAAATCAATAGTGTCTCAATCAGACTCCTTCTCTTCTTACACTATTGGAAATCAGTGGGATTACAGACTCATGCTGTAAAGTCATACAGTTAAGTAGGCATAGGTGTGCAAGGAACATGCAGTTTTTCCAGCTTTGCCACTAAACTGCTAGGTCATCCTGATGATATCACTTAACTCATTTTGCCTCCATGTTTTTGTCTTTTCTCAGCTATTCTGAGCTCCTTATAAGCATTTTTCAACATTCCCTAACACCACTGAAGTCAATGGTATTTTTGCTTTACTTTAGGCTTTAAAAAAATCCTCAAACTTTTGCAGTTTTGAAAAACAGCTTTCCATGTTTGATTTTTTCCTTCCTCAGAGCCTGAATTGATCTGTTTTAGTAAAATCAAGACATTCCAGTTACACTGATCTTTTTACTCGCTGCCAACAAGTCCTTTTTTGAAGAGCTACTCCAGTGTTACATAAGACAAGTGTTTCCTGAGACAGGGATGCATCATCAGGCCACAAGCATTTGGTTCTTCTCTTGCTAGATCAAGTCTCTTTCAAACTGATTTATTTTCTTCAAAGATCTTCAACATCTGTGCTTTCAGCAACATTTTCTGCTCTGACACGGGGGTTGATGGAACTTTCAGAGCTACCCACTGCATACATTCTTTTTGCTGAACAGTGGTTTTGCTTTAGGTCTCTAATGCTCCTTTGACCGGAGTGGAGATATGCTTTCAGCAGTCAGCTCAAATTTGTCTGAAATTCATCCTGCACCTCTCTGTTCCTCTGGGACAGGCAGAGAATTTGAGCCAATGAAGCTGCAAGTATTCCTACCAGGAAGGGAAAAAAGCAACCTGAAACCCATTCATATTTCAGAAAGGTGATTCAGTTGTGGCTGAAAGCATCAATGGCTTGGCGGTAGCTAAGTGAAGCGAAATCATCAGTAAGCAGAGCTGGTCTCCTATCCTAGCATCATCCAAAATGTAATTAAGTGTTTCATTCTTTCCTTTATTTTTCTGAAAGAATGCAAAGCAATTTCCAACTGTAGGAAGCAGTTTTATCATTCAATGCCTTTTTCTCCTTTTTCTTTCTTTTAAAAATAATACATAATTTTAAAGAGAATCAATAATGGCTCTCAGTAAATCTGCAACTTTTGAAAGAATTGGATCTGCCTTTATTTCCACCACTGAACCACAGGCTTGATTGCTGAAATGAAACCCACAGCCATTGTTATGTCACATGATGATTCAGATGAATTTTTCATGGACATAATAGCTCTTAATCTGTCCTGAACTTAATCTGTCCTGCAGAAGAGAAAACAGATTTTCTCTTCTTTCTATACACAACTGCCTCTCTCCTTAATAAAAATATTCATTAGGTCTAGAGCCAAGGACTAATTATCCATAAGACTTAAAAGCTACCTATTTGACAAGGATTCTGTTGGGAAAATCTTTATAGCTCTAGTAAGTATTTCTGGCTAACAATTTGGAAGAGATAAAACAGCAAGTCTATGAATGTCCTATCAGAGTGCAAACCAAACTTCTAACCTCACACAAGAATCAATTCTTCCAACCTCATATCATCCAATGCGGTCTTACTGGCTCTATGTATTTTTATTTCTGCTCCTGATGTACCCACCCTGCCAGCCTCATATCTAGTACCTACAATCTTAGTCATCCAAGTTTCCTCTTTTCACTTCACTGCTGTTAGCTTGCATCATCTTTGACTGTGAATAACGTTTAAAATTTTCATCTCACACACATTGTTTGCATCTTCTGTACCTGGAAAAAAACTTCCAGCATTATTAACAGTTGTGCAAAATTTATTTAATAGTCAATTAATATTATTGGAACTATTCTTTTGGGGGGATTAGGGTTTTTCTGAAATAAACATCCTATTGTCTTTAATTCTGCCAGTTCTAGAGTTCTGCTTCTTCTCTTATTCTTCCATTACAAATTCTGGTACATTTTAATAACAGTCTTGATGGTACTATTCTTTCACATTTTCTTCATTCCAGTGTATTTTCTATTTTTAATACTGATTTTTTTTTTCCCCTCCAAGACTGCCAGGATTTTTGTATAATGTGGGCATGCACATGAAAAGATTTCTTCAACAGTTTCAAATTATTAATTATGTTCTCCTAGTTAAATATGATGTTCTAGCTCATTTAGCCCATTATTGTTTTGAACTTTCTAAAGCCACCCACCAGAATATTTAAACTTAGCCTTGCAAACACATTCAGGCCATAATCACTTGAATATGAGACCAATCCACCCTCAAGTATTGAGATGGTTTCCTACTTTCTGTCAAGATGAGGCATTAAGACAGAATTTCCCTGGAACTGGCCAATTGGCTTCTGTAACAAGTGGCAGAGATCTACCACCATTTGCATACACATTGTAGTTTCTTGCATGAGTTATTGACACAAGTAAAGCAAAATTCATCAGGACTTAAAGAGCCGAAGGACAGAAAAATACTGGCAACTCATCTTAATACGTAGACAACACCTCCAATCACGTAAGAGGATATTACATATAATATCAAGTTATGACATTTTATTATCAGTTGACATTTATTGTTTCAAAAACATGAAATTTCACATTTCAAAAATGTGAAATCACCTACAGACTGTGTGAAAAACAATCATGGAACAGAAAGACTGATACCTTGTGTCATATGAACCATAAAAAGCTATCCCATGAGCACATACACCAACAAAATGTGTTTAACTCTCCACACAGAAAGCATTGCAAAGCTTCCTCCTTCACAGAGCATGCATTGTACATAGCAAAACAATCCTGCCCTTTTCCCCAAAGAATATGCTGGTTCAGAACAAAGAATCAGAACATAAGCAGTTCTTATTCAACAGACAGGAAAAAAAATCCTTTAAGTGGAAAAGACAAAAAATATTTGGATTAGCATAACAATAAAAATATTCATGTATTGATCTATAAATTTGCTTTTGAACAAGTTAAATAATGTAGGATATTTCTCTGCAGTTTCTAAATAAAATTATAAATAAAATTGTCAGTTACTTTGAATTGTAGATAACATTTTGGGCTGGTTTTTCTAAGTGGAAAAATATCCATGCATTTATTATCCTGTTTAAGCTTCAAATCAGCAACCTACTGTGACTCTGAATTAATTGGCATTCTTTATTTTTTTTTTTCCTGCTCTGGGGGTGGTGTGGAATCCAAATGAAATAAGAGTCATAGACTCAAAAGAAACTTGTACCTGTTCTTGCTATGCTCTGTGATGGTCTCCACAGTGGGATGTCTTCTTAAATGAATGGTGTAGCACAGGGGATAGGAAGCATGACAGATTTAAGTTCTGCTGTCATTGTTAGGATAACACTCTATAGTGGAAGGATTAATAACTCTTCTCTATCATAGTAATATTCTCTTAGCTGCGGTATTATCTTCCTAAAATGTTCTGCCTCCCAGCTCAAGGCAACCAGCTGAATAAAGGAGCCAGAGAAGGACATGCAGCACCATAAACCAGTGGCTCAAGTAGGATGGAAGAAATCACCGATGACTAGCAAAAGCCCTGTCATGTAGCTAGACCACAGCACACCTTGTCTCTGCATCTGCTTTCCTGTCACTCTTGCCAGCTCTCTAGGAATGCCCACAAGACAGTGGGAACCTTGTGGGCATACATAAAGCACATGCTGCCCTTCCCCTGAAGGACTGGGGAGACCACCTCAACCATCTCACAGCTTATCTCAGACAAGAGATAGAAACAGAAGCTGGTATGAGATGACAGAATCATGGAGTCATTAAGAAGAAGACCTTCCAGATCAACAATCCAATCATTTATCTGGTGCCACTGTGCTCACGTCTAAACCACATCCTCAGCTGCCACATCCACACATTTGTTTAACACTTCCAGGGATCCTCTTCTGCAAGCCATGCTGGAGGTGAATGTGACATAAATGTTACTTCAACTTTCATCCTGTCACAGTCACCCTAACTTCTATTTTGGAAAGCCTGAGGCTGCTTACTGGGGTAGAATTTACTGCAATTCCCAGATTATAAAGCTGCTGCAATTCCTGAAATTTCACAAGCATTACCCATAATTACAAATGAGGTTCTTTCCTTAAAATTTCTACTTTTGTAAATCAGAAAGTTTTAGCCACTGTGACTAGGATCATACTGTGTGCAAGACTGGAGGTTTTTAAAGGAGCTGAGCTGCATTAAATAGCATAATTGCTAGAAAGTGCATAGATTACCCTTTTAATTAGACTTGTGATAACAGTTTTGTGTTCTGTTATCAAAACCATGATAAAACAGTCCAATACAGCCTTTTGTTAGGCACCAACTTATAAATTAGTCTATTTCACCGGCATCATGTTGTGCAGTTTGATTTTTCATTCATATTGTGATGTTGTTCACTGTGTCCTTGAGAACAGTAAAGCCAGGGAGACCGGGCGTCTCCTAGTGAGACCCAGGTGCTTTAATAACTTTTATTCCACTTAGCCAACACTTCAGAGCTTTTGGGTTTGATTTTAATTAGAGGAGCTGTGATATTTTTAGTATCTTTTAAGCAACTTCCTTACTGCACAATCATGATGCTCTGATTACAGAAGACTCGGCAAACAAGCACTGTGCAATGCTGTTGTAAGATAATGTACTAGAAAGAGCCACAGTTTTGTCCTATGGGGCTTTTACCAAACTCCTCCAAAGCTGTAGTTACCTAGAGTTAAGCTTTGAATTTGTTATTTTGGATTTCTTTGTCAGAACTGTGTGCTAAGTTATATGTGCATGGCAGGGCAGAGCTTACCACATTGCTTCTGAGTCATCACTGAGCAAATGTCAAGAAATTCCTCTAAAACCAGTAGAATTACATTTGTTGCTGAAACTTGAAGGGTGTACGGATGAGGTAACCTTTTGTCTGTCCTGTTAGCACTAAAAAGCAGGAATGGATTTCCTGCTTTTTAGTGCTAACAGGACAGACAAAACACCTGCAGTGGTTTTTCTGCATCTCAACTACCTCCATCCTCTGTAAATCAATAGCTGAATCCTCAACTCCATATTACATCAGGTTTGGGTGGAATTGAGGAATTTTTACATTTTACATTTACCAAAGATTTAAATTTATTTCTGAACTACTTTCCACAGCTAGAGGTAAAACAGTCCATGTCAGCCAAACAAATAACTTCACTAAACTTGAGGTATACTTTTTTCTTTTCTGGACATCCTTACTAAAAGCAGATGACAAATCAAACAGCTTTTCATAGAGCTATTGTGGTTATGCCAGTGCTCTTATTTACACTGATCTGCGGTTAAGACACTTGCCAAGGTAGACATTGTAGAATTAGACAAGGAGGAGCTTCACACTATCATCTCCTACCAGGACTTCAAATATTGGTTTTGTCTGCCTCAATAATATAGGAAAAAACACAAGAGGTGCCCAAAGCACCAGGACTGGAAAACAAATTGTCTCAAAACTGTCCAAGTGGTGAGACATCTTAAAAAACATAATATCACTGAGCTCAAAACCTTTTATGAAGAAGTTTCATCAAAGGTATGGTTTCACAATTGTCTTAAGCAGATTTAATTTATTTTAGTGAGTTCAAAATCTGTGTTACTGTCAGGTATTTGCTCTTGTTACCAGTTATGTGGCACCTCTAACATGCATGCATTCATGTATGGATCATTAAACTGAACAAAAGTGACAAAGAGTTTAGACAGGTCAGTTCCCAGTGACTCAGTGTGGGAGTGCAGAATCTGAGGTCTGCCTTCTGTCCCTTTCCTGATGCCCCTGTAAGTGCTCTCAGTATTTCAAAGTCCCAGGATTACCCTTGAGAAGTAGCTGTATTTTGCAGAGAGAAGCTGCCTGTTGGAAACCCAGAACCAGCCAGGAGAAGGAAAGGAACACAATCTTGTTTGTTTTGAAATCTGATTTTGCATTAGTGAGCCAAGAAGAGATCAGAAGCAGAGCTGGAAACATGAACTGACCGTTTTATTTGAACTACACAAGTGAACAGCCAGAAGGCAAAGGCAGAAGAGAAAAATCAATACAAATGTTGGTCTCCTGAGTTCTCTCATAATCTGTGATTTCTTTTTCCCTATCACTGTGATGGCTTCTGCCAACGAAATTCACTCACAAATTCTTGTAAAAAATATTGCTGATCAGACCTGTGACTCCAGTTTCTGGAAGGGCCCAGAGGATACAAAATGCCTTTTACACAGGCTCCAGTGTGACATGTCAGAATGAGAGGCAGATTATGAGTAGTGTGACAGTCTTTCTCCTTGACACTCACTGAGCCTGTCAAACAAGGTCGAGTGCTACATCTCTGAGAAAACTGAAGCTTAAACAAGGGACTGCACACACTTGTCAGGGGAAAGAGCCTTCAGAGTAGTCCTGAACCAGTTAGATTCCTATTCCTTCCCTCAGATGCCTGCAGAAACAGGCATAGCCTGCCAGCTTCTTATTTGACATTCTCATCCTAGCTTCAAAGGGAAGACCTGAAGTACCCCCTACCTCTCTCCACTTCCAAATCTACACCACAAAGCTGCCTTAAACCACTTGCCAGACACTCAGCCTGAATGACAAAGAGTGGACATTCATCCAAAGATGGATCAGTGCTTTTCCATTTGTTTCTGTTTGCACATCACCCTTCCCTAGCAAACATCTTAGAAGTGGAAAAAATACTTTCACCATGCACAGAAATTTGACAACAGCACATTGCTTACCTTTGCAACAACCTGTAAAAAACATAACATATATTCTTACACTAAACCTGTATTTGAAACTATTGTTTTGGGATAGTATGATCACTTTTCAAACATCTGTAGAGAGATGTACAGCATTCCCACTGTCCAAATCACACTCCTCAGGCAAGAGCTTAACATAATGCCCCTTTGCAGCTCTCAGCTCAATCCGTGGCTCTCATTTCCTCTGGAATCCATCTTCTTTCATAAGGCAAGGGAGAAAGGCAGATGAAGAGCAAAAACACACATCTAGACTGAGACTCTTTCAGAACCACATACAGCTTATTGACTTTTTTATTGAAAGCTATTTTACAAAGCACCATCAAATTTTCAGGAGTTAACTAAAATGCTTTTGTTAAACAGCATCAAACTGATCCTGTGAGAACTCAGGGAACTAACTGTTGATTCATATTTCCAGAAGGCTCTGTGTCATGTACAAGGCTTTGCTGAGATGCAAGCATGCCTCAAAAATATCTCTCTCTGTTTGTTCTTTATAACTTTCCATTCATCTCTCATATCAGAGCAGAAGAACAAGCACTGCAGAGAAGAGCTGTAGCATTAGCAATGAGATATGGATAGAGACTGTCTCACAAGATCTAGTCTTCTAGAACTTGTAGCCTTACTTCTGGATTAAAAATCAGCTAAATTTAAGCCACAAATCTGAATTCCCAACTTTAGCTAAACCCCCATGTTATTGGAAAATAACTCAAAGTGGACAGGGACAGAAATGTCTCCCTTGTCATTCAAACAGAGATTGTCTGCAGAAATTGGTGCTGCTGCCCTTACTTCATTGAAGGCAGCTTACTAGATCCCTCCCTTCTAAACAAACCTAATCATCCCTGCAAATTACAGCGTATGGAAAACCGCGATTACAACACCAGAATGTAGGAAGCAAGAATTTTCTGGCCAGGTATACAGCTGTATCAAGCACACAGACATGATGAAGCTGATCCTCTGCTTCTCTGCAACATTGTTTTTCCACTTCCACCTTTGCAGGCCAGGTTTATAATTTAAATTGGTAGGTTCTGCCCAAAACATCTTAGTCACTCATTAAATAAAAGAAAGAAATGCTGTCAGCACCACCCACTAGTCAACATCCTAGGATTCATCAGAAAGCTCCAAATATAAGAGAACAGTTGAGGGATTTTCAAGAAAGGTACACTGGGATGCCTCTATCCCCAAAACAACCTGGCAGCAGCTGGAATAAACTTTCAATCAGGCATGCAAGTCCTGATTAAAAAACACCTAGAAACCCCGCTGTGCTTTCTGCATTATCCAAGGAGCAATTTTTCAGCTGCTTTTCTCACATCAGGCCTTGGACTATTTCTATCTCTGGCTGAAGAATCCTTCCTCTAAATTACAGTCAGCCTGTTAAACAAGAAGACAGAATTTACATCCCTATAACTGAACATGACAGAAATAATCCAACAGCTATAAAATTAATAGTGAAATCCTACAAAAGTATGTGGTGTCAGTTTCAAAAGTAAGCTCAGCCCTGTTATGACCCTAAGGGGCTGCTGGGAGGTCTGGCTTGGGACCCACAGCATAAAAGCAGTGTACATACTCCACAGTATTTGGTTTAGACTGATACTCTTGTGAAGACATGTCAACAGTTTCAGGAAATGATGGGAAAATTGAACGTGGTGGCCCAGAGTTGAAAGGCTGCATTCTTCCTCCCTCCATCCTAACCAAGCAAAATACACGTCTCCATGAAGCCTTCGAATGAATAACCTGAATCTGTGCTTCCAAGCAGGAGTAGACATAGAAAGATTCAAGGCTGTACCAAAAAGGAAAGGAGAGAACCGTAGAAAACCGTAGACAACAGAAATTATGAAAAAGCAAACATTTCCCAAAAAATTCCCTGTTTCCCTCCCAGCAGCAGCCAGCCTGTCTTCTCCAAACTCTCACAGTCCGAGGAATGTCACAGCCTTTCTTCCGCACCAGCGAGACGATTATCCTGGCCTGGAAACCCGGGAGGGCACTTTGCACGGGAGTCTGGCAATATTAGGTTGGCCCTCTTTATGACTGCCTAAAAACTGGCCAGTGAGGGAGAGAACTCTCGAGACCCTCAGGAAGGCCATATGAATTGCCAATCACTGTGAACAGGGCATGCAAACTGTCCTTTTCTTTCCCAGCTTAACCATAATCAATAAGAGTCTAAGGGGAAATGAAGACACAGAGCAGGCAAGGCTGCACAACTATGACAAGGAAAGCATGGTTAAAACTTTATCACCCTGTCCCATGCATGAACTCAGACCTTGCCTTGGATTAGCCCTTCTTCTTTCAGGCATGGGCAGACTAATTCCTTCTGACAGTCTTAAATCCCAAGCTGATGTAACTGAGAGCACTGCCAGAACAGATGCAGAACTTCATGCTGATGCCAGGACAAAGTCACATCTTGCTCTAAGGAAGCACCAGCATTTCAAAAGCTCAGCCTGGCTCTGATGACTTTCATCAGAAAAGAATTATGCATCCATCAGCTGAGCCATGAAGGTGCCAGGCTGCAGTCTCAAGCAGGCATAACTCCACTGGTCTCATTAATTCTTGGTGAGTTATCTGATAATTCAGGACTCAGATAATAAACTGCCAAAAGAAGAGACATAATGTGGCTACTGCCTGATTTGAAGCACTAATGGGAGCTCTTTGGCTGCAGCAAAAATGAAACAGACCTTTTAATCTTGTTTGGTGACCTTCACAGTCCATGAATTTGTTTGTCATAAAAGAGAATCAACAAAATGTACAAGACCTTCCCTTTACATCTGATTTGTAAGCTAGAAAAAGAAAAGTTACATGAAAAACAATGGTGCAGCTGTACTTAATAGAGGCAATGGTACTGATCAAATTACTCTCTTGTAATTGTCTGCATTTTTTGAGGCTGACACAGGTAGTATGGCAGTATGATCCAGAAGGGTCCAAAGGACAGAGCTGTATACCTTTAAAGTTAAGAGGAATGAAAGATTTAAAGTGGCTGTGTTTGAAAAAACTCAGAGCTCCTGCAGCAACTTAGTCAAATTTTATACCACCCTGACTGAGGTTTTTTTTCCACCAAGGAAACAGTGTTTTATTCCCCAAAGCAGCAGAGCAGCAAATAAGCTGCTCTGTTTTTTGTTTTCCCTTTCTGGGTTTGAACCAAGAAAAGATTCCCTGTAGTCTTAGCTCTACTGGCTAAAGGAATTCCAAGTGGACAGGAGTGGGCATGGCAATCAATTCTAGAGACCAGTGGCAATGGGAACATGTGTCACACAGACTCTGGGATGGCCTTCATTTTTAAGTTCTTCTACTCCCTGTGGAGGTGTCCATGTTTTCAGGAGGAGAAGAAACCCTATCTGCATATGGGTTAGACTATATCGCTAGTCCTTCAACACAGAAATGTGATTTCCTACTCAACTACTGCATGATTTTGGGCAGACTGCCCAATTTCTCTATCTGTAAATCACACAGGCAAAAAAATAATATTAATCACATTATTAATTAAATTAATAAATAATACTTTATATGATATGTATTATATTATACATTATATAATTTGCAAATCTAGAATAGAAATAATTAAACTAACTAATAATCACTTAAAAATTAGATTTTGGAGATCTCTTGGGAAAAACCCCTTCCTCGGTGCTCCTGGGTCTTACTGGCTGATATGAGTAAGATTCAGCCACATTTACAATCACAAAGATGCATCAAAAAGCCAGAAACTGAGCTGAATGGTATTTCAGAGGTGAATGTAGAGTTGTACTAGTACTGGAAAAGAGCTTGCAAATTACCATTTGTTGAGGCATATATTCTGCGTCTTTCCAATACATGAGCCAAATGCTTGGAGTTTCAACGAGTCACACCCAGGAAGGTTTGAGACACCATTCAGATACCCCTCCTAGTTGAATCCCAGTACTTCTAACTGTATGTCATATGTTTGGGGTTGTTTTGCACCCAGTCCTGAGTGACTGAACTTCTCAGTGCCATGTCAGCAATGTGCACAGGTTCTGTCAGCCAACAAGACAAAGGTTGTTTAAGTGAGGATTTCAGCTGCATCACTGTAAAGGACACCCTAGTCAGTAACAGTAAAATAGGCTGCATTTCAAGAGACATTTCAGTAACTTCAGAAGCATCACCCAGTGGGATTTTGTTAGCAAGTATCCAAAGTGACATCTACTGGTGCAGATTTGGACTAGCGCAAAACACAGAAATCAAGTTAGAGCAAGGCAGAGCTGCACAAAGAAGCAGACTAATGAGCCCCAAATGTACTAGTGAGGTAGTCAGCACCTGGTTCTGCTGGATAATTGAACCCCTGACTATTATGGAAGCAGTTGAAAATTATGCCAATTTTCTTCCGAGCTCCAATGGTTTGCTAAAGATGCCTTCCCACTATGAATTTTAAAAAGTAAGATGGCCTACAGCTACAGCACAGGAAGGAATGCATGCAGGTTTTCCCATAAGGAAAGTTCTGTTAGTTAAATGCCAGGAGATAAGGCCTCGAACACACATTTTCATTCAGACCACCTATGGAATTCTATAGATCTACCTGGTTGGATTCACCAAGACCAAGACATGGTGCATATCCTGGGATTCTAAGGAAATATAAAGATGAAACTTCTCAGTTCAGGTAAGAACAGATTCTCTAAAATGCCCTTGAAGATAGCTTTGTCTAATAATGGACTTGGAGGTCCTTGGAAGGAACATCAATCCCTGTTCTGTGTTGAAAAGTGCAAATGGGAAGGCATCACTTCCCTCTCAATTTGCAAGAGAGACTGCTAAACTTAGGCACACCCAGATAACTTTATCAATTTTTTTCAATTTGTTATTGTATTTCCTCTTACTGGAGTAGGCGAGTTGGTTCATCCTTTCACAAAAAACAGTCACTGCCTTACAGACAAGGGGATATTTTTGGAGATACAAACCAGAAAATTACATTTTGTCTGGTATTTCCAAAGGTAGAACGTTCTAAAGAAGTGGGTGATTTAGTAAAATTGCAAAGGGCGGCAGTTTGGAAACAAGTTTGATCTGTACCTGAGTACAGATTTTTACTCAAGTCTATGTAAAAAACTGATAACAGAAACTCCAGAATCTGACTCAGAGGCAACGTAGGCCAGTCAGGACATCCTTGCATACAACTGGATGGGGGTAAAAGTCCTGGCAGAAGGGCAGAAGTCTTGTCCAGGTCAAATCACAGTATCCCCTTGGAAGCCTCTGAACACCAATATTAAAATAATCTGCACGGTTATAATGCTCTTGAATCACAATGCAAAAGTGTTTCTTTCTTCCAAATCTGCCTAGGCTTCCCTACAGCCCGTCCTCAATAACCAGCGTATCAAATGTGGGCAGAACACCAAAGGATGCTGTCCTTGCAATGTTCTTCTTCCAGGACAGCCTGTGACTTAATGCTGCAAAGAGTGTAATTGTTATCAGTTTTCACCGTTAGTGCTGTTATGGCTGTTCCCAGTCATCCCACTCAGCCACTTCACTTCATGGAAGGCACAGCATAATCCTGCCTTGCAAAGTATCCCACCGGGAGTGTCACAGCCAAGTCTTTTGCTTCCTCATAGCCGGCGGACCTGTGACCCAGTTGTAAACACTTACGTCTCTACCACAAAGAGAATCTGCACTGAACTGAACTAAGCAGGATAATTTTTACTCATCCACTGTAGAAGCAGAGGAGTCTGGTTAATGATACCTCTCCCTCTGCACAATACACATAGATCTCTGAAAATCTATTTTAAGGCCCCAATACTGAACAGTAGACTCATCTTCATTAGATCAGAAGGGCTGGATAAAATTTACATCATTGGTTTAATATCATTGATTTAAAAGGGAAGAGATCAGACAGAATCTTCATGTCCATAGTAAGATTTTTATCTTTGGAATTAAAGAAAGTGATTCATTGCTGAGGAAAATATTTTCTTTGAGACATTTAATTTTATGGCATGCAAATAACACAACTTCTACACTTTTTTTAGTTGCCAAATGTCTCCAATGACAGATAGACTATTATATTTCTTGCTCACAAGGCAAAAATGCACTATCAAAATTAAATTTTCTGGCAGTGAAATTTCACTCTTTTGTACAGGGATTTTTAAAGCCCTTGGCAATATCTGCATCTGAAATTATACAAGAATGAAACACCAAATAACGTCTAAGAGTTTAGCTAACAGTGTGAAGCTATTTTATATCAACAAAATTCTATCAAATTCAAGTTTGCGCTCCTGAACTGGGAGTTTAGTTTCAAAGCTCTGCTGTTGCTGAAGAGCAGACCCAATTCACATTCTGCTATTTTTCCTCCCCTAAAACAGGATTTTAGGAGCTATGCACCAGTTACATAAGGAAATATGCTAATGAAATATTAAAATTAAATAATTATATGATATTGCATCTTGATTATCTGACATAAAAATCTAGGACTGCAGCTGCAAATCCTGATTGCCCTGTTGTCTGAGTGATTTAGAGCTAAAAGTAAGTTCAGCAATCAGATTTAAAAAAAAAAAAAAAAAAAGAGAGAAAAAAGTTCCTACATTCCTAAAAAAAAAAGTAAATTCCAATATCATCTACCTTGAGCCATGAAAGACCAGGAAATTACATGAGTTAAATATCCACAATGAACAGAATAGTTTTCATGGTTTTCTTAGGACACAGAGTGCTGTGTCCAGCTCTGGGACCTCCAATATGAGAAGGACATGGACCTGCTGAAGAGAGTCCGGAGGAGAGTCACAAAGAGGAGAAACAAAGCCTAAAGAACCTCTCCTGTGAAGACAGGCTGGGATGGCTGGGGTCTCCTTAGCCTAGAAAAAAAGAAGGCTTCAGGGACACTTAGAGCATCCTTCCAGTGTGGAAAGGGGCCTACAAGAAGGCTGGAAAGGGACATGGACAAGGCCTTGGAATGATAGGGCAAGGGGGAATGGCTTCGAATGGAAAGAGGGCAGGTTATATTACAGAACAGGCAGAAATTCTATACTGTGAGGGTGGCTAGGCACTGACGCAGGCTGTCTGGAGAAGCTGTGGATGCCCCATCCCTGGCAGCGTTCTCAGTCAGGTTAGATGGGGCTTTGAGCAACCTGGTCCAGTGGCAGGTGCCCCTGACCACAAGAGGGAGGGGCTGGAACTTGATGATCTCTAACTCAAACCCTTCAATGATTCTCTGGACAATTCCAAATATTTTAGAGAATCGTACTGCCTAACCACTGAAAGCACATTAAATGGCCCAATAAGAAATATGGGAAGAATTAGTGGCACACACCCAGAGACAGAAGGGACTCAAACAGAGCAAGGACACACATTCTCCTGCTGTGCGATATGCTGCCTGTAGGAACAAACCTCAAACACAGATTTTGCCATTCCTCTATTGCCTGCAGAGGCACAAGCAGTTTTGAGCATTTCTTGCTATTCCATGGAGGCTCACTGATGGAACAAGTTGTTAACATTCTTGTGCCACCAAAGGTTAGACCACAAAACAACCCTTCTGCATTCATACCTCACAAACAGAAAAATCTAAAAAAACTCTGTCCCCCCACCCTGATAAATACCAGAATAAATCCTGCTTAAGATGAACAGAGCTATGTTAGTGAAAGCATAGTAATAACAGCAATAGAGAATTTGACACTCAGATGAGGAAATTCGTTATACTGCCATCAGAATTTTGATATTGCATAGTAAATGATCTTGAGAACATGTTGTAAGACACATCAGAGAAGAAATACTGAACATCTGTTTATTAAGAAAACAATTACCTTTGTCTTATGTGGTGGGAAAGTTGAGGTTCCTAGAAGTATAAAAAAACAATCATGCACTTTGTCACACCTTTACACAGCATTCAACAAGGACAATTACAATTGTAGAGACAACTTTAAATCTTCCACATTACAATTGTCTATTTGACACTTTTCCATACTTTTCATGCAGATTTCACGCTCCATTGAAAGGGCAGAAATCCTTATTAATATAATTAAACTTCTGCTTATTGGACATAACCTATGTGCTCCGTAGGACATGAATCCTTAATAATGTAAGCACAGGAATCCTTATTAATGTGCTATAAACCATGGCTGTATAGCATATGACCAGCATATAAGGCTGGTTAAAGACAAGCTGGGCTAGAGACACTTCTCCCTTTCACTCAGAGACGTGAGTATATAAAAAACTACTGAAGCAGCTCATGCTCCAACTCCAGTATGGACCTAAACCTAATATCTGTCCTGCAGTCAAGCCATTTGGACCATGCTTCCATCCCTTTTGGTTTAAATCCACTATTGTAAGGATATCTCTGAGCTTCTGCTACCTTTCAACAGGATTCGCAATGCTGACTGTTTAAAACATTTCTGAGATTTTCAGGAAGCCAAACTGTGGACATTGTCTCACTAAGACAGGTAGAGTGTTAACTACTGAGCATGGACTAGGGGCTCCTCAGGACTGGACTCTACCACAGTGGTAGAAATAATAAATTATGTAAATAACTAAGAATGACAAAAAGAAAGTAATTCACTTTCACTGCTGAGGTGCGCACATACACAAACAATGCATTCATAGAAGGCAGTATTCCACCCAAGAGCACTGGAAAGAAAGCTGCTGCAGCATGGCAAGTTGATAGTACTTGCTATTCGCAAGGTAGCAGGAATATTGGGTATCCATAGCCTCACCTGCCAGACAAAGGGGCACTGGAGGCCTCTCACACTACCATCTCAGTAGTCATGCCTGAGCTGGTCAGGTGTGGTAACTCTCCACAGAGGCAGCTGGGATAGGGCCCAGAAGATCTGTGAGGCATTAGTGTCAAGACCAAAACCAGATCAGATCAGAATGTTAGCTGCATGCAGCCCTCCTGAGGTAGGAGGAAGCTGGAGTATAGCCCAGTTATCACTACCAGATGCTGGACTTTGATATTGGGTAGTAGCTCAGACTAGCAGCACTGGGTAGATATTGGGTAGTAGCTGAGGTGGTCCAGTTATTTCAAAATGTCATGTCCAAATGTTATTCCTAAAATTTCATTTCCAAATGAAAATGCATCATATTTTTAATGGGGGGGAAACCCAAACAATTCATTTCTGTGTAATTTGTACTACCTCTCCATAAGTAATTTCCACACCCAGCTGCCATGCTGGGTGGAGGGCATACAGGTCTCAATTTCTCAATTTAATTGATTGGATGTAAAAGTTAACACAGGCTGGAATGTATCTGTGTCATTAATTTCTTTTCTTCTTCAATTTGTCATCATTTCTTTTAAGCCCTGCCATAGCTCCCATATTTCCTAAAGCCCTAAACAAGAGAGTGCATGCATAAGACTTGCTGGAAAGCCAAGGCAAAAAGTCAAAAGCAACAAACACGATGAGTCCATCCTTTCTGTCAGCCTCACCTAGAGCCATATGAGCTCGCTGGTGAAGCTGTGATCCCCTGGATTGCTCCCCTAACATCCTGCAGCTGCACTAAGGAATAATTGTAACTGTGGGTTCTTAACCTATGACACACACTTTCAAACTTTTACTCTGCATAAATAATCAGTTCCTATTCAGTCACTCAAACTAATTGCTCATTTTTCACTCTCTCACATGAGAAATGAGCAAATATTATAATGGAGTTTTTTAACTTAAAATGTCTTTGATTTTATTCATACCTGCCAAAAGCAACTTGTGCTTGTATACATACCAGACAGAACATGTGTTTCAGTTTTCTTCTTTTCTGCATTTCTGTTTTTAGGGGAGTTATAGAAGAAATGAAGGCAACTGCTAAATAATCAAGTAATGAAGGAAGTAATCCATCTCTTTTTTAATTCTTTCAACATTTGCTTCATATTTCCAACCACCAATCATCACTACTAGAAGACAGTCTTGTATATAATCAAAACCATCTCTTTGTCAGGACAAGGTGAGAAGAAAAGAGGAAAAGATACAGCTCCTTTCTACAGCTTTATCCATCTTTTCTGATTCTGCAGAAAACACCTTCATCTTTCAAATGCATGCTACTTAGGATTATTCCCAGGAAAAAGAAAACTGTGGGAAACTGAGCTCACAATCCAAATGATTAGCATCAGGACTTCCTGATGCTAATCTCAAAGGTACTCCACCACACCAGTCCAGAGCCTTGACTGAGGTCAAATAACATTCCTTCAAGTATTCCTGTTCTCCTTTTCTTCAGACCCAACTCCTTGACAGATTTGCAAGGATTCAGTGCATTTTTAAGAGATTTTGTCCCCCAGTGCTCAGCCAGCTCAACAAAGTCCAGGTAGTTGCCAGTATCATAGGGAAATCCCCTCTGGCTGTAGCTCAGGCTGTTTGCATCCTACTCATGAATGAGATCACCTTGAAATTACAACACAGGCATCTCAGACTTTTTTAATGGTTTTACAACAGTTTTCCCAACAGCAAGAAAAGGGCAGCCCCTATCTACATCTGGGAGCAATTCAGTGGTCCAGAAGAAACAGTCACTAGTGAAAACTGGGCATTAGCTCATTTGCCTGCATATACTCTTTTTCTCCCCCTCATGACCTTTGTCAGTGCTTAAAAACAGTTCTACTGTAAACACACCTTTAATATACTATGCACACATTGGTATGCTTATATCAATATACTAGATTCTCTAGATATATATTCATTAAATACATTATTGCTGGGGTTGTTCAGCCTGGAAAAGAGAAGGCTCCAGGGAGACTCCATTGCAAACTTCCACACCTTGAGGGGGCTTATAAAAAGGAGGGAGAGGAACGTAGTGACAAGACAAGGGAAATGTTTTTAAACTAGAAGAGGATTGGTTTAGATTAGATATTAGGACGAAATTATTTCTTCAGATGTGGTGAAGCCCTGGAACAGGTTGCCCAGAGAAGCTGCAGCTGTCCCATCCCTGGAAGTGTTAAAGGCCAAGTGGGATGGGCTCTGAGGAGCCTGATTAGTTAAAAATGTCCTTACCCATGGTAGAGGGGTTAGAACTAGATGATCTTTAAGGTACTTCCAACCAAAACCATTTGACAACTCTATGATTCCATTATTAAAAAACAATTTTGACCACGTAGAAGTTCTGCATTTCTGTCATCCTGTCAGTAGCCTTTTTAAAATGATCATATAGATAGCTTTTTTTGGCAGTGTCAAAGGTAGACAATTCCCTCTAAGTCTTTTCTTTTCTTAGAAGCATAATCCCAAATTTCTTTATTTGCAGAACAATTTGCAGTAACTCTTTGCAAGCTGCACTGTGTCTCCAGAGAAATTTACCCTCATTCATGCTTCCATCATGAATCATAAGAACTGGGTAAGAAGTTTGGTCTAATGCAGATATAGTTTTGTTTATGTCTGTTCCAAGACATGTTCTTAGAGCACAGAGGTAGGAACTGCAAAAGGGAACACCTCTTATACTAAACAAGACTTTCTTGTTTTATCTACAGGTATTTTCTTTGGCACATCCTGTGAGTCACCTGACAGGCCTTCATCATTAGAAACCCCTTGTCCAACCATTGCCCACATTTCTTTCCAAGATACCTGAATACCAGGAGACCTTCTTACAAACATAACTTATTCTAAAGAGACACTTTTGACCTGGCCTTGAGGGTGAGGCATCAAAACACAAACACACATCAATCCCTAATAGTTAATGTATAAAAATTTTCTTTCAGATGAATCCCATGTGAGTGGTAGAAACCTAAATATTAACAATAGAGTAGATTTGTCCCATATCACCTGGTCAACACAATAAAGCTTTGGAATCAATACATAAGATAACTGCAACAGAAAATCACTCTCAGAAACTCACTGAATTATGACTTTTCTCACAAACCACAAATGCAAGTTTGGAAAGCATCCTCCAAGGGACAAGGAAGCCTCTAATAATTAATTTAATGTGAGTGCTTAATAGATGATAAGAAAAATAGATGGGTTCCTTCCCTCACCTTCTCTCTCTATTTCAGGTTTGCAGGGCTTTGCTCTGTGGCAGGTGTGTTTAAACAGGAACAGGACTTGAGGAAGAGTGCACAAAATTAGAAAGCTCTGTGTGGCAGAGTAAATACCTGGTTCTATCCAGGTGCCTAGGGAAGGGAACTAGTCACAAATCAGCTGAAAACAGGTGTTCTTTACTGGGCATTACAAGCTGACCAGCGTGTGTTGAAAGCCAGTTACCTACCTTGTCTCTAATTCCTTGTCTCATAACTTCTCTTTCAGCCTCCATCTTGGCATATTTGGCTTTCCTCTCTTCCTCTTGTTGCCGAAGGGCTTCCTGTCGTTCCTCTTCTTTCTTAGCAGCATCTGGGTCTTTCTCCTCATCCCCACCCAGCATCTTTCCCATGTCTTTGGTAGCCCCTGGAGACAGCAAAAGAGAAAATCAGCCCTGTAAGAATGTGGTGAGACCCCCAGGATGACAGCTCTCCCCTTTCCCAGGCTCAGGGCCATTTGTCATTCCCTCTGCATCTGCATCAGTGAAAGGTTTCTCCTTTCACTGGGGAGGCAGCACACTCTTCCCAAGCAGGAGGTGGGCAAAGCACTTAACCTGATCAGGTAAGTTACCTGGAACTGGCAGGAGAAGCACAGCAGCAAAAGGAAGAGACCAAATTTGTAGATCTGCATGATGGCAGCACAGTTTGTTTGCAGTCCTGAAAAGGACAAGCTGCCATCCACACTATATTGTCACTTCATCAGCTCAGCCAAGTGACTGAAGATTGATTTTGAAGGGTCTTTAATGTAATAGGCAAGTAATACATGCAGAACAAAATGACACCAGGGCTGGGAAAGGAGTTTGAAATCTTGATTGCAGAGATGAGTAATCACACTCTTAACTGCTGTCAGAAATTACAAATACCATGACAGGTAGGACCACATGGCATTAGCAAACAGTTGGAGTTGATGAATTCTAGGTTCCTACCATGGATCAGAAAGAAGCATCATCTCTGCGCGTCTCTTAAGAGTTCTTGGACACCACCACCTCTAAGGCTTAGTACCTAGGTGAGCTCATGGCTTTGTCTTGTTCCATTGCTGAATACACATTGTTCCCAAATTTTCATTCCCTGTGTGCTCCTGAGGCAGTTTTTGTTGTTGTGCAAAGCCCTTGCACAACTATGCAAATGAGATGGAGGTTTCCTGCATGCCCTTTTATCCCCAACGTGCTGCATAAATCCATTTATCCTGTATTTCAGTCACATTTTTATTAGCAATGGCTGTCAATAATCCAGCTAGGAAGAAAAACAGCGGCTGAGGAAAGGGGAAGAGCATGTACTGTGATGCAGCATCATCAGGGCACTGGAGGGCAGCAGCAGGATCAAGCCTGGTTACATGGATGAAGAGAAGACACATATCCTTTGGAAGAAGTGTTGGACCTTTCCTGCAGCAGGAAAACACTCTGCATCTTTTACTAAAAGAGATTCCTTCTTCCTTGAAAAATGCTGCAGGTCCTTAGATGCTGAGTCACAACACCTCTATATTGGCTCATTGCTGGCTGAGATTTAACTGATTTAATCTGAGATAGCCTTGTTCTTACACACAGTCACAATTACACAAATTCAGCATCTTTTGTTTTCCATAAAGCAAAGATTTCTGGCCTTTACAAAGGCTTGGGCTGGAGGGAGACACTATCAAAGACCTGCCAAGTAATTGCTGGTTTCATGAAAGGTTTTATTTCTTTCCTTAGTGAAGGAAAGAGGCTCTCACAATCCTTTATAAATTACCCTTATAAATTACTCTTTGTTTGTCAACACTGCTGAAGGACTGTGATTGCTCTTGCTTTCCACATCAGTTCTTGGGACAGTGATTGTGAAACCTTGATCCTGAAGGTAAAAAAAATCTGCAACCTGTCACAATGATTCCTCCTGAATTGCCATAGTGATGGCACTTGCCATATCAACTATTGCTTCTAATAACCACTAAGGAAGTTTTAAAGAGGTAAGCAGATGCCTTTTTTCTCCACACTTCGTTTCCAGGTTAAATGTTTTCCCAGAACCCTAAGCTGAAAGCAACCCTGAATCAAAAATAATCCTCCAATCCCCCAAAATGTGACAGAGAAATGTCCCCTTTACATCTCCTTCAGAGAAGCATGGGGAAACTGGTAATTTTAAGCCCTACAAGATCTGGTTGTAATACACAGGGTTGGGGGTTTTTGCCAGGTGGGAAATAACAACAGTAAACATGAATGTCTGTATTCAGCTGCCTAACCACACATCTCTTGATGCTTCCACTGCTGGGAAATCTGTGGCTTAAAACAAAAAGGCACCTAGGGACCCCAGACAAACCCCACCTGGAATATTCATGGTCCCTGTCTACTGTCAGCCTTCCTCTACCACCATTTTGCATCCTTCATTGCAGGATCAGAGTAATACAGAAACTCTTGCATATTGATGGAAAATTTACCCAGACCATCTGGCAATTTCTTTTCTGTAGTGCAAGGAAGGCTAACTGAAATTGCAAGTAAGCTAAAACTTCACAGCAAGCAAAAAGGAAATATGGCCTAGTTGTGTCACATATGCCTACTACAGGAATCTCTCTAAGCAGCCTTTTTGTGCAAACACCAATGATCACAAATCTCACTAACACCTTTAACTTCTGGGTTCCCCTCAAATGATTTCTCCACTGATCTTCAAACTGATTTGGGTTCAATAATCTATCGAGTTTATCCCTTTTTAGCTTCCCTCCACTTAGAGCTACTCAGACAGCATAAAACTCCAGTTACTTAGGAAACAGAATTCAGCAAAAGAGATTTTTTTTTCCATTCTAAGCGCTACTTCTAGACTATCATTAAGCTGTAATGTCAGCTCAGCTCATCACATAAGAAGTGAAATTGCATAACTATTTTTTATTTCTTAGGCAAGACCAAGCTTTTAATTACATAAGGCATTTTGCTCTGCAGCCATTCAGCATACAAGACACTTAGAAGAACAAGAATGGATTAGGGTCCTCATAGATTATCTTCATTCATCTCTGATTTCAAAGTCACCTAAGTGTTCAAAATGCTACACTGTTAACTAATTGGAAGGCAATGTATTATGAGAACCAAAATTTTACACTTCATTTTAACTAAGGACTCTTGTGTTACTTTTAGAAAAGCTTTTTTTCCATCTCTTTTGTTCTTCATCCTAAACTGTAGACTTTGTTGTCAACATTCCCTGGATAACAGCTTATGTTTTTAGCAGTTCAGCAGCAAAGATTCCAGAGAATTCATCTACGTGCAACTGAGATGCACCAGTTATGGGCACAAGCAAAACGGAGGAGCAATTGTTCTGTCTGCTTTTGAAACTTCCAAGGAAACAGAGGATGGACACACTTACTGAATCTGTTCATATGATAAACCTGGGAGTTTTTGTCTTTATTTTTTCTTTTTGTCTTTCCCACCCCGCTCATGACATATACCTTGACACAAAGAGAAGTTGTGTCAAAGAGACACTGCCACACTATTCATCAATCAGTATGGTGTTTCAATCAACACTATTTCTAACATCTTTAGACAAGACTACAGAAAGGAAACAGAAACAGCTAAAGCTGCAGGACAACGTTTGTCAACTGTCAACTTTCTGGCTACAAACAGGGACCTGCCCTCAAAGAACAAAAAACTTCTATATGGAAAAAAACCCCAGAAGCAGTGTGAAAAGAAGTGGCATGGCAGTTCTTTCAAAGTAATAGTAATTCCCTTAGTCCATATAGGCTAAGTAGCTAAACAAACAGGTGTTAAACCAAATACTACAAGTGCACTCAGATATGATGTGCTGGTTTTGGCCAAGGTGGAGTTAATTTTCTTCATAGAGAACTACTTACAGGTTGCATTTTGGATTTGTGCTGAATACAGTGATGATAGGCACATTTTTGTTATCGCCCAGCAGGGCTTACACAGAGACAAGGCCTCTTCTGCTTTTTGTACTGCCATACTGGTGAGGAAGCTGGGGGTGAATGAAAAACTGGGAGGGGACTGGTCACCCAAACTGACCAAAGCGATATTCCAGAACAGTATTTAAAGTTGGGTGCAAGAAGGAGGGAGGAGGGAACATCTGAGTGATGTTATTTGTCTTCCCAAGTCGCTGAGAGGCATGAGGGGGCCCTGCTGTCCTGGAGATACAAAACACCTGCCTGCTCATAGGAACCAGTGAATTAATTCCTTGTTTTGCATTGCTTGCATGCATGGCTTTTGCTTTCCCTGTTGCCTTTATCTCAAACCTATAAGTTTCTACCTGGTGGGGAGGTGAGTGAGCAGTTGCATGGCGCTTGGTTGCTGGTTCGGGTTAAAACATGTCGTATGCATTCGTGTCAGTTTTGCTGGGTTAAATCATCATTATGCATGTGGAAAAGATTAATGTGGTTGTTCAGGTGCCTGTGGGAGACATTCCCCAGCAAAACAGCAGAAAAGCTGCTGCTTCATCTGTCTGGAAAGCAGTTTTACAGTGAAAGCTTTGGGGTTATGGTGGACAACACGAGCTCACAATGTGTCCTTGCAGCAGAGAAGGTTAACAGTCCTCTGGGCTGCATTAGGAGCAATGTTGACAAGAGGTGGAAGGATTCTTCCCATCTACTCAGCCCTGTTGTGACCAAATTTGGAGTTATACGCGCAGTTCTGGGCTTCAAGATACAAAAGAGAGATGGAGCCACTGGAATGAGAAAGCAAAGAAATGAGACAGCCATGAAGACATTTAGGATGCTCAAGGACCTTTGATACAAGAAGAGCCTGAGAGAGGGACTGCTTAGCCTGGAGAAGAGAAGGTTCAAGGGGTTGCAGGAGTATGTGTAAACAACAGAATTAATATGAAGGAGACAGACAGGTACCCAGTGACAGGAGAAGAGATAATGTGTACAAACTTAAGTACAGAAAATACAATTTAAATATTAAAAAAACAAATTTAGTTGCAGAAAGTCACTGTGGAGTCTCCATCTGTGGAGATATTTAAAAATTCATGAGCCACAGACTCGAGCAACCTGCTGTAGGTAACCCTGTATAAGAATGAGGTTGGACTAGACAACCCTTGCAGATGGAGCAACAGCTTCAGTGTGTGACTCTGTGAGACCTCGTAAGTAAGTGTTTTGAATTACATCTGGAGGGCAGCAGCAGGATCAAGCCTGGTTACACGGATAAAGAGAAGACACATACCCTAAATGGTGAAGGTGTACATGCCCAAACATGTGAAGAGTACATGCCCAAACATATCCTGTATCTGAAGAAAAGTAAATTCTTAACTGCCAGACCTCTGTTACAGAAGCACCACCAACCATGAGCTAACCCATGTCAATAGCTGACTGACATCAATCCAGCTTTCATGAAGAAAATGTAAACCCACAAATCAACTTGCAAGAGTGAAGTTGAATTTGCCACTTGATTAAAAAAATAACTGTCCTAAATATGGCAGGCAAAGTTGTGTGTTGGGAAAACAACAGGATTAGGATTACTAAGGATGACTTCCAGAGAAATAGAAACATCTTAGGCCTCCTTAATTAATTAAGGAATGATGGAAATTTGCACACAGCATTGTTTCAGATAAGATAATTACGTGAAATCAAAAGCTTTTCCTCTGCAAAAAACTCATTTCATATTGTAGACCAGTAGTACCCAAACCTGCGCTTCAAAGTTTACACATGTGTGTATGCTTAGATCAGAGAATGGTGCAAAAGTTCTACCTCTTAAACACAGGTTTCACAGGAAACAACAAGGATTTACCTGAAATAGGCATGCGCTGAGAGAATTTTACAGGGTTTTTGTTTTTGTTTTTTTTTTGGAAGTACTATTTGTGGCTGAGCCATATTTAGATTGAACAGACAGGACAACAGATTCTTCAGAGTCTCTAAATCACAGCATGTCTCTTTATCACATCATCCAAACATAAGGAGCTAATCACAGAGTACTGTTCTGGAGCAGGAATGGGTCACTCAGTTTTGCAGAATCACTTCAGAATCAGAACTAAGTACGTTTTATTGATATCAGGGAAGATCATCAAGGCTATGATATAAAGCTTATGTCTGGAAAAAACAACCAAAACATCTGACTTCCTCATGCTACATTCAATAAAAGTGAAACAGCCCTCCAGGAAGTATTGTGTAACATTCAAAAGTGGTACTTTCATGAACAAAAAAACCCCATGTTTAAATATTAATACTAAATAGCTCTAAAGAAACCATCATAATTTCTCAATTAACTAAAACTAATACACCTAACAAAATGGATTAGTGATTCCTTATGTAAACAAAGAACTGATGCCAAATTCAGTTGAGGAGCTCATTTGAGAAATCATAATATCTTGGAGAATGCTATTTTCTGGTCTTTTTGGTAATGTGGGGATCTCTGATAAGGACCATTAACATTTTGTTAAATTAAGAAATTCTTTATGAAATTCAAAGTTCAGAGTAGATAGAGATATGTCTCTCCCCTTACTTTTCCTGATCCACTCATCATAAATCTTAACACAACTGAGATAGGATGCATTTGTGTGCATTTGTGCTTCCTGGGACAAGCTATGAGTTGATGCTTATTTCTAAGTCAGTGAGAAGCCTGTCTTCTTCAGCATTACCTTTCCTTTGATATCATGGGGAAGACACTAGGAGGATTACAAGAGGTTCATTTAGACATGTCAAGTGATGAACCATGGGTCACACGTCCTGTGCAAGTTAGGTAGTGGCAGAAACACAAATGGGTAAGAAATAGGATTAGAAAAGGAGCACTCAAGGCTTCAGTTCACTTTGTTTATAAATTAACACTACTGAAAAATAGATGCCTACTGGGGACTTATACTTCAGCCATTCCCATTCCCCTTCCCCAGACTCAACTTTCTCTGTCTCTGGTATTTCCCTTCAATCTTTCTCCCTCTACTCCTTCGACAAAATGTATTGCAAAACAAAACAGTTTTTCTTACAGGGAAACAAACTGGTGAACTGAAAAAACTCTAAAGGTACATGAGATATTTAAGGATATTTGGAGGTATTTAGAACACCAACTATTTTGAAACATCATCACTATGGTATTGTGTCATTTCCCTTGCAGACATCGAGGCAGACTTTAAAAGCTGATGTTGAAGTGCCTTTTGCCAGCTTGGCACAAAGCCAAATGGAGACACTTTGAATTTTCTAGAATTTTTTTTCCACATTCTCTGAGGCCTATATTATTATATATAGGTTATAACATGTGCAAGACCTATAATTCATTCGGTAGATGGGTATTGAAGACAAAAAGTGAATGAGGTAGATAGCCACTTCAACAGAAAACGGTTTTTCTTATCTTATAACCTGCTGAACAGTCTTCTTTGGTAGATAATGGAAAGTACGTTTTTAAAGCAAGACCCTGTCAGCTTCATTAAAATAAGTTTTTAGCTAAAATCTTAGTCACTACATTTTTATTTCTGCAATCTCCATCTCTGCACAGTGACAGCTCCTCTCTAGCTACATAGGACAGTACAGTACTTGCACACAAATCAACATCAATCTCCTGGTACCTGCACATTTGTGCAACACATGGATAAATTCCTTTCCTATTGTCTCCTTCTAGCTTACAAATAGCAATTCATATTTGTAAGTGAATTCTTCACTTAGTATATTATTTATTTCTTTGCACTGGCATCGTGTTGTTTTAACACAACTTTAACTAAAACAATAAAGTTCCCCATTAAACTTATATGGAGACATAATTTTCAGGTGATATTCATTTCATCTGATATTAGACCTGTAGTCCAATATCCTGGACCTTTGGAGCTCTCTTATTTTTCATGGAATCATAGGATCATGTAGGTTGGAAAAGATCTTTAAGATCATCAACTCCAACTTCTAACCTAAGACTGTGAAGTCCACCACCAACCACATCCGTAAATGCCACATCCACGTGGCAAAATGTATTCCATGTATTTTAAATCCATGTATTTTAAATGCCTCCAGAGATGCTGACTCTAACATATCGTTTTTACAGTCTGTTCCAATGTTTGAGAACCCATCTGCTGGGAAAATTTTTCCACATATCCAAGCAAAACCTCCACTGGAACAACTTGAGGCCATTTCCTCTTGTCCTGTCCCTTGCTACCTGGGAGAAGAGACCAACACCCAGGTGGCTAAAACCTCCTTTCAGGTTTTAAGTGATGAGTCGGTCTCCTTTTCTCCAGGCTGAACACTCTCATCTTCCTCAGCTTCTTCTCACAGAACTTGAGCTCCAGACCCTTCACCACCTCTCTTGCCATTTCCTGTGCAAGTGCTTCAGCACCTCAATGTCATTCCTGTAGTGAGAGGCCCAGACCTGGACACAGCACTCAGGGTGTGCCCTCACCAGTGCCGAGTACAGGGGAACAGTCCCTGCCCTGCTCCTGCTGGCCACTCTATTGCTGACACAGGCCAGGAGCCACTGGCCTTCCTGGCCACCTGGGCACACTGCTGGCTCATGTCCAGCTGCCATCCATCAGCAGCCCCAGGTCCTTCCCTGCTGGGCAGCTTTCCAGACACTCTGCCCCAACCTGTAGGACTGCATGGGGCTGCTGTGACTGAACAGCAGGATCTAGCACTTTGCTTGTCATTTGTTGTTGAGGTTTTTATTTACCAATCACAATTTCCATTTCATGACAAACAAGAAGTCAGCACTGGGCTAATACATATCTGTAATTGAAAATGATCCTATAGATGTTTTTCCAGGCTGAAGCAGGTGTTGCATTTTATAATCAGTTTCTGGAAGATGTCAAACACTCTTGATGGCCTGTCAGTTCTACCTGATTTGTATGCATCAGAGTAAGCATTCTTCTTATCTCATACTGTGCCATGCACTTTTGATGCAGTATAGTTTATATCTCTGAGGAATAAGATATTCATTTCAGTTCATTCATTAGCTTGCAAAACTCCTCTGCTGTAAAAAAGAAAAAGAAAAACAAAACAAACAAAACAAACAGGAAAAAGAAAAAAACAAACAAAAAACCACACACTCCCTAGCTGAAATACATTCTTCTGATATTCTATGATGGACTCTTTCATTCTCCTTCTGCTCTGTGACCTTTCATGAAGCCTACCAGCCAGCATGAACAATTATTTTCTGATACACGAGTGTATGCCAAATATCCATAAATATTGTAAGATGACACCATTTCATGCTGATAACTACAAGATGGTGGTACATTATGAGGTGGTTGACACAAACATACAACACAAATGTGCAAAGACAGAAGCTGCGGGAAGGTTATCAGCTACTTCTGATAACCTTGGGTAGGGCGAGGCTTTGCAGAAGAAGAAAGAAACAGTGTCATTTGTAAACCCATTTCACATTCTGCATGGGTTTTATTTTCATCTGACTGCATCATTCTGCAACTGAAACCATGGTGAAGCACTTCTGCCACTGCCTTTGAAGACGCACAGGCTGTTAGGATAAGCTATTGCTTCAGTCACTCATAAAAGCAATAATTGCATTGATTGGAAACAGATTGGAAATGTCATGAGTTCACATAAGCAAGTCCTGTTGAAGAAGAAAACAGACAACTGGATCAAAGAATAGAATTTTAATACATCATTTATATTCCAGTTTTGTTATACAAGGTGTTACTTTGGTGTGGATAGGTGTTTAAGTAGCACACCCATAACTACAAACTTGTCATACAAGGAAACACCTGATGACGCACATGCAAAGGTCAGTGTTAGCAGCGTCAATGTGTCTGGGTCAGCCTGACCCAGAAAAATGCCTTGGGCTGGGGACACATCATCAGAAAAATGCAGCTCACCACGTTGCTGTCTCAGATCCCTCCATAGACAGAACTCAGGCTTTCTCTCACACATACTTCACTCAGATATTTAACTAAACAGGCCCTGTGATGGAGCACTCTCCCTTCCCCATTCCACGCTGTTGCCTGTGCCCACTGCAGAAGAGCACTAGGTTGTGAGTCTTCAAAATGCTGCAGCTGTGCAAAGAGGGCCTGGAGGAGGCATCTCTGTTCCTGAGACCAACGCACACAGCAGGCAGGTTTCTGAGACTCCTTTCCCCACCTCCTGCCAGTCAAATCCTGCTACAAGACGGCAAGACGATAAAGCAAAAAGCTGGAAACAAAAGCAATCATCAGTCTTCAGCGTCAAGCACTAAGAGAATATTCAACCACTGTGCCCCCACTGGCTACAGACTGCGTGCACAGGAAGAGAAATGAAAATGATGCAGAAATAATGGGGAGGGATTCTGGAGCAGCAGACTGAGCAGTCAGCTGAAGAGTGCAAATGTGACTCTACTTTTGGAGGGATCATTACTACTCCAAGATACCTGGAGGGCCACAGTCTTCTACTTCTGCTGCAAAGTGTGTGCAACCCTAGCTAAAACACACTCTGCCTTGCTTTCAGGCACATTGTATAAGTACATTTCCAGATGCACAAAATTAGCAATCCATGCACTGTTCTTTTGGACTACGACACAAATCTTTTCCCTAAAAGACAAAGTGATGCCTTTTATTATTTGGAAAGGGACTAAGAAATATCTTAAGATTAAGAAGATTTGCAGCAATTAAGATAATATAAGTTTCTGTTACTGCCTCTGCTCCAGAGCTGCTGCATGCAGCTTTGGGAGGTTCTCCCATTTCTCTTTCTCAGGAATTGTGTTCATCTTCATTGTTTGCATTGTAAAGCTGCTGGATGCAGGCAATTTTGAGCCAGATCTACACCTGAAAGGGTGCAATCGCTTTTTCAGAGGAACACTCCATGCAACCATACCACCATAAAGCAGGAACAGCTCCCTGTATAACATAAATGCAGTGCCTTCTTCTCCAGTTTTGATCAATAATCCCTGGCAAATGCTTGGCTAGTCCTCTTGACTGCTATGACCCAGCTAGGATGTAGCAGTAAATAATCTCTGAACAGGTTGCCCTTCTACTTTATGGAGGATCCAGCTAGTCACGGATCTTGGGATGAGATTCTTCAAGCCAATGGAAGAACCCACCTCAGTAGGAGAATTCTCCTCTGGACTTGCTTGCCTGATATCTACTGATGGAGAAATGAATGTAGGCACCTTGTTCACAGGAGCCCACCTGCACTGCAGCATTCTGGCATTAGTCACATGCAGCTTGTAGTTCCAGCAGGAAAAAAAAAAATAGAACTTGAAAGCAGATCTGCTTACCACAATATGTATTTGCTTGTGATTTATGATTGTTTTGGTCCTGCTTCCCTGCTTCAGAGAAATTATTCACTTTGGCACAGAAGGAACAGCTGAATAAAAAAAAAATTGCTAACTGTGTAAATCTCTGCTGCTCTAACAGATTTCCTAAATTCATCCTGGTGACAGATTCCAGACCTTCTCTGTTGCCTTGGAAAATGATGGTCTTCTCCGCAGTTTCTGACTGACAAGGATGATGAGTCTATTCAGAAACATCAGTCTGTAAGGTAATCCTGCTGACTGGAAACTTCCTGTTGCTTTAAAGAAAGGCTAAGAGAGATTGAAGCAATGCCATAACAGTAGATTTGGTGACACATTTAGTACATTACACAGAATGTTTCTCAATTGGCAGCCAGCACAAACCTATCTGAAAACAGCTGTGAGACCTAGGAATTCAGAAGAACATGACACCTCTTTCTGGTAGGAAGCAAATCACCTATCTCTGTTGCCATGGAGGGGCAAATGCTGCTCCTATATGGACTTCCAAGTTCCAGATTAGTCATTTTATACCTGGGGCAGGGGTAGAGGACCTAGTGAACTAGATGACCTTTTAAAGTTACCTTCCAAAAAACTATTCCATGAATTCTCACCAGATGCCTTAAAATAATACGTTAGCACCAGAGCCAGATGAATTTTTAAAGTAGTACTAAGAGCAAAAAAACTTTTTTTTTTCAATTAAAAAACAAAAACCACAAAATCAAACAAACAAGCTAAACAATATTAAATAAACTGGAAGACCAGACACCTTAGCAAGGTATTATGGCTGCCTCATTTGCTTCCTCAGGGACTTGGCTGGGAGAGTGCAAACCTTTCCCCTGGGCCCCTGAAGATTTTCTAAGACAGCTTGTCTCCTTGAAATATTGACCAAATGAAATGACACTGCATAAGGGCACTGGGATGAGCCATAAGCTAAACCATCCCTGAAACACAATATCTTCACCCAGGAAGTCAAATTTCCAAGAATCTTTATAAGCTTTTACCATACAGTTGAGTTCTTATGGTGAGATGTCATTGGGAATTTCTACATAGCAGCAAGTGGAGTTTAAATAGCTCTAATGAGCTTAGCTGGTAAAAATACTTACATAACAGGAAAGATAGGAAACTCCTTAGAAATAATTACTTCACCTTCACTTATTTTCTTAATATACTTCTTGGTAACAGCAGTGTAGCAATACACTGGTGCTGTGGTGCTTCTTGGTAGCTACAGTGATTTCAGTGAGATGATACTATACCAGAGAAAAACATTCTTTGTTATGCGCCTTTACTCAAGTCAGGAGCTTGTAAGTCCCATCTTACTGAATAGAATAAAGTTTTCTTTGAAAAAATGTTAACATAATTTCTGTCAGTGATCTGTCATGTTTTCTCAAGCCTGAGGGCCAGTAGGCAGGCTGTGAGTGGAGGAGACGGGCTTTTCATGAGAAGCTGTGGAACTTCCATAGTGAAGCAACACCAGTGATTGCAGACACATTGTGACCAGGAAGAACTCTTTAAATTTAGGTTGCTCTCAGTGGTTTCTTCATACACCCACAGACAGAAACACAACATACACACTCACACACACACAAGCATTGTATCTGCTAGCCAGAGTAGCTCTCTCTCCTCTCCCTGCAGCTTGGGTTATTTCAGTTCTATGTGGGAGTTTCATCTACGATGCAGCACTGATGGAACAGACCAATCTATGCAGAAGAAAAAAATTAAAGACTAAATGTCTAAGTGTGCCTCCAGGACTTCAGGAACAAAAACTATCCAAAACGTCATACTTTCCCTTAATTAACAAAAAAAAAAAAATCATTTCAGAGATGTGACTTATGAAATCACTTGCATTGTAACCACCACAGGCTTGTTAACAGATTTGACATCACCTAACATCATTGAGGATGTTTTTTAAATACCATTTAGTGGACTATTTTTAGAAATCTGCAAAAATGAAAAGAAGCACCCAAAAGTAGGAGAAGAAGTACTGCTAGAGCATTTGGTCCCTTTTAAGTTCAAAGCTTTCAAGAGATATAAGATGCCAAAACTGACATGAGAAGAAAATAACCGAAGTCACTTTCAGTCTTAGATTTAGGGATTTATTTGAAACATACTAATAAGAATAATCAATGGCAAGGCACTAATTAATGTATTGCATTGTTTTATATTCTAACAGACAAAGTTGAAAAAGTGTTTTTTTTAAACAGAGGATAAAAATAAAACAAGAAAAATAACTTAAAGGAAAGGTCTGCTGAACTGTTGTTCATACTTCAAGTATGATAATTAGGTAAGATGTGTGAGGTTCTTTTCAAAACTGTCATTGTTTAGTTACTATGTGGTAGCTGTTTCTCACCTACAAACCGGAAAATCTTTGTCCTGGCAAGATGCAGATTCAGTATGAAACCTTTGCCCTGCATAAACTTCCATAAATAAGTTGCCTTCATAAGCATGGAGCTAAAGAGTATCAGAATGTAAACCCCTAGGTCTCTGGACTCCCATATTTGCCCTGTGCCTATTGTCTCTTTTCATGCCCACCACACTCTGGTTTAGCCTTTAGTGTTGATTAACACAACTCTGAACTCCACATCATTATCTTCCCTTCTGTGAAGGTGACTTCACACTCTTTTCACTGACTGCAAATGTTTTTCAAGGGTCTCAATACACAGTTTGCAACACAGGCCTTTGAACACCTCAACAGAAAAATGGCCTCACAGACTGTGAGCAGTGAATCTAATCTGACACCCAGAAAAACCATCTCTCAGACTAAGAAAGTCCATTTCCTTAAAATATCTGAAAGAGAAACATCTATTACCAAACTGAGGCATGTATCTTTCTGTTGAACTGGTTCCTACCTTGTAGGTAAGCCTTCTCTCCTACTCCATTTGTGCTGCTGGGTCCTGAAGACCCCTATGGGTCCCACTCTCAAAACAAAGGCTGCTTTTTCTTTTTATTTGGGCAGAAACAGATTTGTGAGACAGTTCCCCCGGTAGGCTTCATCCTTTATTGACAAGCCTAAGGCCACTCCAGCTATCTAACTTCATATCTACTAAAGCCTGTACTTCAGCTTTCTCTTGGTGCCTCTTTCATGTCCTGGTGTTTTGTTCAGTTTCCATCTGTGGGAACTGCACAACCCATTTTGACTATGCAGATGTCAATACAAATGTTCCTAAAGGAAGTTACGTAAATTTTCTTGCAGAATTTCATCGTAATTTGCTTCAGGAGACAAAAGCCCCACAGGGCTGATGAACACTCCAGAAGCAAAGAGCTCCTGTAAGTCACCTTGTAGCCTTGACTGAAGAGGATGTGCTTGTTCTATTTTCAGTCTTCCATCAGTAGCTCCTTCTTTCACCCTTTTTAATATATAGGCCATGCCTGCTATTGATCCACACATTTTTCAGCATAGTATGGAGTTACCTCAGTCTATAGAATTACTCAGAAAAGCTCAAGGGAACAGGAGATAATTGAGCAAGAAAAATAATTGATGTAATTTCTGTACTTTTTACTTCAGGAGAGTGAAAAGAAAATTGAAGGGCATGAAACAGTTTTGAACCACAATAAAATGGTTTTTGAAAACTTTTCTATGAAAGACTTTAAACTGTTGCCTAATTTGAGATTTCGCATCCTCATTTAAGGACAAAGATGACAGAAACAAGATTTCAAGAGTTCTCAACTCTGTATTAACCTCAACTCAGAGAAATATTACATAAATGAAAAGGTAACAATACAGTACTAAAGCAAAAAAATATTTTTATGTATGCCTATCTAGTGAAAAGGACAAGGGAAGAGTTGTTCTGACTGTTCCTCTGACTCTTTGAATTCATCCTGATTTACATGGAGAAAGCTTACAATGTAAGCAACACAGCTGCATTCATCCTGCATTCATTACTTGTATGAGTATCACCTTCTCCCTTGCTCCAGAGGAAATATTCCAGATGATGGTCAGGGCTGCTCAGACAGCTATAGCTCAAGCAAGCATTTCTTTTTCCTTTGGGCAATGTTGTCAATTGGTTTTTAAGTCTACTAAGCCTGTTTTCCAGACACACTCTATCCCTCTTCTTTCCTGAATGGAAGGTACAGCAGGAGTGTAAAAAACAGCCTTCCACAAGGCTCTCTTTACAAGCCACAGCCACACCTGTTGCCTTATCTGAGCAATAGAAAAGTCAGAGTTTGAAAGAGCCTCTGAGGGGACAGCCCAAAACTTGATACTACACTGTGGTATAGGCAGGGCAGGAAGTAACATACATAGTTCTAAACACCCAAACATCAAATCCCACACAATCAAGAGGGACTATATCCTGCTCTCTCTAAGCATTTTAAGGTAGGGGCAGCAGAATCTCTCAGAGCCATGAAGAAAGGACAATCATATTCTTTTGGTGTATAAAATGATTGTTTCCCATAACATGCTAAAAAGCAGTTTTTGTCTTGGGGCAAATAGATATTCAGGCACATTGGTCCTTTGTATTCATAGATTCACATCTGAATTATTACCAAACCAATTGTTTTACAAATGTGCAGTTTGGGTGGTTTGTCAGGTAGCTTAATTGTGTTACAGAGACATCACAGCAGGGTCTCTAACCTAGAGAAAGATGACTATCAAATTATCTTTTTCCTTTGTTTTTTCACAGTATATCCTCTGTGGATTATATTGAATGTAAATATGACTTAATATGTCATTACTGCCAAAATGGAACCAGAAATAACATCATTCAGACTTAAGAATGGACTAACTGTAGGATAACATGAGACTTTGGCAAAAGCTTACCTTGAATAGAAAATTCTGCAGCTCTGAATTTGGTCCTGTTTGATATTTCTGCCACCTGTCCTCTAGGCTCAGGAATTATCCACACACATGTGCATTGATTGCACTGACCTCTCCTTGCTGTGATTCTGAGCACTGCAGTATTAGCAGTTGGTAGGAGGAGAGAAAACTGTGGTCAAATGTCAGGACAGTATTTCTGGCAGCTGCAGAGCTTCTCCTGTACCTGCTCTAGATGTATGCTCGCAGTAGTAGCTAATGTAGTTGAATTAACCCAGATGAGACATATTCAAGGCAGGTCCTCTAACACATTCCTTTCCAAGCTCTCGCTAGCAGTGCTGCTCAACCCAGGCATTCCCAGCCACCTTGGAGCCCACTGGGTTCCCAAGACTTCCAAGAGACAGCAGGGAAATACCAGAGCATTTCAACACATTTGTGATTATCTACAGAGTCATCAGATCCAGAACCAGAGTGCTCACTGTACAATACTAGTGATGTCTTTCCCTAGCCCAGGCCAAGAGAAAAAAAGCCCTGGATTTTTAATACCTACTTACTATGGCAGGATGTGGAATTACCATGTCATGAACCTCCCTCATTCCTGAAGGATGTCCATCCATTTCCACTAGCCTTGAGACCCAAGGGACCACAAGGACCAAATATAAAGCTTTCTTTACCAAACAGAGACCCCAGGCCTTTATGCTTCAACTGGAAGAGACTGGTATGAACTCCACTGTCAGCAATGCAGTAAACCCATGCTTCCACAGTGAAACTCAGCCATGACAAACAGAAAGCATCATTTGCTATGAAGAGACTTGTTCAGGTTTAATTTTTTTTGTACCCTTAGTACTTGCTCTGGAATCAAAGGTCACTGGAGCAAGGCTGACATGACAGCACAATCAAAATCCTTTCACAGCTATAGCTTGTTTGCTGTTTGAAACATAATCCAACATGTAGCCTGCTGTACTAGCTGACATGTAATGCTGTAGTCATACACACAGACACATGCAGAGGAAAGGAGGGAAAAGCACAATTACAAGCTTTGCATAGAGAAACAAGTACTGGTCACTCCAATAGCCAATTAAATATTTTGAGGATCCTCACTTACAACCAAGAACTGCAACCAGAAGGAGGGATATCAAAAGGACAGTTTCAGCGTTGAGATATTTAATAAATGCTCTCCCAGAAGGATCAGGAGGGGGGACTGTTATTTTCAATCCGTCTGTGATTACAACTGCAATTGAATTCAACCTCATTTTTGCAGACAGATGGGCTGCAATACTGAAAAGCCACCCATTTTTTCCTGTGAAAAGCCAAGAGCTTGCCATTCACTCTATGCTTAGGAGAAAAAAATTAATAAAAAATATTTAAAGTTTATATATACTCAGCTATAGGAAGTGAACATATTTTAAATAGAATCAAAAAATGAATCCTAGTCAAAGATCTTTGGAAAGATCTTCTAGCAGTGGAATAAAGTTTATGAATTCACCTACAGCAATAGTAGTCTGAAGGAGTAACCTAAGAGAATAGTGGATTTTGTGGGGTGTGTAAGCAGATAGCACCTGTCATGAATAGGTACACATTCATGCTTATATGGGATTTAAACTCCTTTTGCACTATATGAAATGTCTGTGCAGTTTGTCAGGGTAATTGAGATGCCATGAAAGTAGGTCATCAAGAATGACGGGAATGGGACAGCCTGGCTACAAAAAACTATTAATGGAACTTTCCAGTCAGGGAAACACACCTTGCTGAAGTTTCTCAAAATTGGGAGTTACTGGGAGAAGGAATGGCTTCTCACTGCCTTTTTAAACAAAAGATCTACACAGAACCTAAGGAGAAAGCAAGTTTCAAAGAGTTTCAAACAGTCTGAGAAAAACTCTGAAGAAACAGAAGAATGTGGTTGTTCTTCAAGCAAGTAACTGCCCTGTGAAGCTCCTTGCCACAGGATGCTGCAAATCCAATGCACTGTCATGGCATGGAGAGGAGAACAGAGAAGCTCTGGATGAGAAAAAGAGGGTTGCTAAATATAAAGAAACTGTTTTCTGACAAAGAAGTTCCTGAACCAGAATGGCTGGAAACTGGAAAAATATCTTGGGAAACAGCATTCTAAGCTTCCTCTATTCATATAACCTTAACTATGAGTACCCACAGGAGAAATAACATGCGGAGTTCAAATGACCTGAGCTTTGATCCTCCTGGACTGCTGTTCCAGACATGCATGATATCAAGCCTATAATAGAATGAATGTAAAATTGAGAATTATATCCATGGGTTATTAGGTTTCGGGACTGGGCTGGGAGTGGAAGAATGAGTGGGAATTAAGGCCTTTGTGAAAAAGGAGGCAAGGAAGGAGGGAAGGAAGGAAGGAAGGAAGGAAGGAAGGAAGGAAGGAAGGGGGAAGGGAGGAAGGGAATTTCCCAATATCCTAGCAAGACACGACTTTTATTTGTTCCCATTTATTTCCCGAAGTTAAAACAGTCTGTGGGTATTTTACAATGTGTGAGTATTTTACAATGTTTCTATTTGACATGGATTTTTTTTTTTTTTTGGTGTTTGGAAGTTTCAGAAGGGCTGTTACCATCAGAACACTTCGACATACCAAGTCTGTTCTACCAGAAAGACCTTTCAGTAAGTAAAATGCTTGCTACCATTTCTCCCCCAGATGGTGAAACATTCCTTCAGGCCACAGGAATGGACTCTTGTCAAGGGAAAGATCATGCTGACATCACTTTCACAGATAAACTGAGTGCTGCAACAGAAGTCTCTTGCTAAAAACTGAACTAGTCCTTTCTGTCCCTCAAATACACTCACTTCTAACGGGATTATTTTCTCCTTCTTGTTCAGGAAGAAGCTGTATCCAACACTAAGGATGTAAAATGCAAGGAAGATATAATGACAGCCTGACATTACATAGCTAAAATGGACCTCTTCAGGGCAACTAAAAATAACCTTCTGGCATTCTTATTTCTACCTCACATATAAGAACTGTATTTGTGGATGACTAAGTAGATAAATGAGGTCTAAACCATGTAATAGTCAAGTAATTGTTAGTGAAGGTGAAAAATAGAGCTAGACTGAAGAGTGTATTTTATCCTTTAGCATGTGGAGCATGTTACCTACTGGCTTATGAGTTTAAGAAGATAAGCATACTGTTCAAGGTAATCAGCTCTTTGGTTACAGACATTCAAATTAAGCATCTGGATATTTATTTCTGCTAGTAATTTAAGTGCACAACCAACCTAGTCACTCAGAAAAAGCAACTGGAAGATAGCATCCCCAAAACCAAATAGAGCCATTTCTGTCATAATTTTGTTTTGCCTTGAAAGTTAACACTTTCTCTGCTACATGTGGAACGTGCTTCTACCAAACAAGGAGTTTTGAAATAACTAGATCAACAAGAAATCCAAGAATACTTTTGAATTTTGAAGTACAGTGTTAAGTCTACATATTGAAATCCAAGTTTTTTGGAATTCAATATGTTGACTAACATACTTCAATGTAAAACTGAAGGCCACAACAGAAAATAGCATGAAGTTAAGAACACAATCAGAATCTGTAGCAGGACAAGGAGATAATTCCAAGCCCATCATAAAACATTTTATTTATCCATAAAAAGATTTTATCACTTAACAGAAAAAAAGATAAGTTGCTTCTTTTTCATACAACTTCATTCTTTTGCAAGAACATAGATCTATGTTCTTTAATCCTGCAAAGCCCAGAAGTTTGAAAATAGTTCAATTCTTTAAAAATAAATCCCATTATATAAGCCTACCATTTCAACAGGCTGTATTTTACCTCATCAGTATTTTTCCATCAGCAGTAGTCAAACTTCAGCTGGGAGGGTTCCTCTGTGATATACAGTGTGCTGTCTATATGGAATACAACATGCAAGAATCCTTCATCTCCCCATCTGCTCAGTGACAGAATTACAGGGCACCCCACTGGTCATGCTTTGCCAAACACTGACACAAGTACTTCTGGATTGAATTGCAAATTTTGGGGAGCTATTTATCTAATACATACTCTCCTCAAAGAGGCATTTACAGTTAGTGGACTGTTCCCTGAAGAAGGAAGAAGGGAAATATATCTCTTCAGGATTTTTCTATTCTGTACTTTATTTTGGCATTTCCTTACATTCCAGGTTCTAACTTCGTGCATGTGTTTGATGCTTGCCTGTGATCATACTGTTGTGCTAAATGCTGCTCCACAGTGTAGCTGAGATATATGGATGCAGAAAAATTTGCCATGAAGGAGTCTGGTGCCCAAAATCTTCTTTGCTTTTTTCTAGAAGCAGGTAAAGAGTCTCCTGCCAGGCTAGTAATTTCTGCAGTTATTAATCAAATTGTACACACTATTTGATATTTTTCCCTCAGTCACAAAAAATTATGAATGCCCAATTCATTCCTCTTACTCCATCCTTGCATTGTACTCCCAAATGTTCCTTTGTAAATCATTCCAGGGCTCTCCTGAAGACTGGGATCCACTACAGGCCACCTGATCAGGGCAAGGTACCAACAATGCCTTCTTGCTTCAGATACAGGAAGCATCAAGCGCTCATCCTGATGGAAAATTTCAACCACCTGGACCTCTGCTGGGAAAGAGCTCAGCTGGCTTCAAGAAACCGAGGAGACTCCTGGAGTATGTAGAGAACAACCTCTGGTGCAGGTACCAGGCAAGCCAGCCCGAGGCGCGACGTTCCTGGGCCGGGCACTCCCAGTGCAGCAGGGCTCCCTGGAGAGGTTACAGCTGGAAGCAGCAGGCACAGCCTGGTTGAGTTCAGCATCTCAAGGAATACGAGGCAGCAAAGAGAAATTCCAGACCCTAAAATTTGGAAGAGTGAGTTTCCAGATGTTTAAAGGGTTAGTGGATGAGATCACCTGGGAAACTCCTTAAAGGCAGAGGGGCTGATTAGAGCTGGCAATTCTTTAAAGACACTTTTCTTAGAGCACAAGAGCTCTTTACTCCTGTGTATAGGAAATTGAGCATGGCAGGGTGGAAACAGGGTGGAGCATAGATGAGCTCAGTTTTCTCCTCAAACTGAGGAGTAAGATGGTGGAACCAGAGACAGATGACATAAGGAGAGTAAATGGATACTGTTTAAAGAAGTAGAAATAGGCTCAGGAAAGCCAAGGCAACACTGGAGCAGGATTTGGTAACGGGTAAGTATACAGGTCAGAAAAGAAAGGCCAAGGAGAGAGTACTGCCACTGATATACAAGAAGGGTGAACTGGTGACAACTGATATGGAGAAAGCTGAGGTAATCAATAAGCTCTTCCCCTTTTCTTCACAGGTAGTCAGGCTTCCCACTTCTCTCAAATCCCTGATCCTCTGGGGGTGGGTGGGGGGAATCCCTCCCAGTATAAGAAAAGAGTAGGATCAGGATCACTTCATGAAGCTACATAGCCACAAGTCCATAGAACTTGGTGCCATACATGAGGAAATTGGCTGATGTTGTTGCCAAGCCATTATACCTCAAATCTGACAAGCCATGGTTGTCAGGGTAAGTCCCCAGTTACTGGGAAAAGGAATACATCTCCCATTTTTTAAAAGAGGAGACAGGAAAATTCAGAGAACTACAGATGGATGAGCATCACCTTTGTGCCAAAGAAGACCATAGAGCAGCACATATACCTCCTTGCACATTTACCAAGACACATAAAAGACACAAACGTGACCTGAGACAGTCGACTTAGCTTACTGTAGGCAATTGTGCCTGACCAATCTGGTGGCCTTCTATGACAGAGCGATGGCAAAGACCGACAAATGTCACCTACCTAGACTTCTGTAAGAACATCAGTACAGTCCCATATCACATCCTTATATGCAGGTGAGAGAGACATGGATTTAACAGATGGACTCTTCAGTGGATAAGGAATTGGCAGGATGGTTGCCACCAGAGCGTTGTGCTCTCTGTCCAGGTGGAAGCTGTGACAAGTGATGTCCATCAGGGCTGGGACTGGTGCTCTGCAGTGTCCTCACCAATGGCACAGACAGTGGGATTGAGGGCATCCCCAGCAGGTTTGGAGATGACACAAAGCTGAGCAGCGCAGCTGACACAACAAAGGATGGGATGCCATCCAAATGGATCCAGTCAAACTTGAGAACTGAGCCTAGGAACTTCATGAAATTCAACAAGTCCAGGTACTGCACCTGGATCAGCAATCCCAGACATAAATACAGACTGGGAGATTAACCCACTCACTGAGTGCAGCCCTGGGGAGAAGGACTTGAGGGTTCTCATGCACGAGAAGCCGGACACAAGACACCCATGTAGCTCAAAAAGCCAACTGCATCCTGGGATGCATCAAAAGTAGTGTGGCCAGCTGGTCAAGGGAGGTGATTTTCCCCCACTGCTTAGTCCTCATGAAGACCCACCTGGAGTACTGTCTGAGTTCTTCAACACAAGACATGAACCCATTGGAGTGGGTCCAGAGAAAGGTCACAAAGATGATCAGAAGGATGGAGCACATCTCCTATGAAGACAAACCAAGAAAGCTGAGGTTGTTCAGCCTGGAGAAGAGGCTGATGTAAAGGAAACCACATTACAGCCTTTCAGTACCTTTAGGGGGCTCATAAGAAAGTAGGGAGAGGGACATTTTATAGGGGTAGACAAGCGGCAATAAACTGAAAATTTTAGACTGACATAGAACAGCTTTAGATTAGATGTTAGGAGGAAACTCTTTACTGTGAGGGTAATGAGGCACTGGCACAGGTTACCAGTGAGAAGATGTGCATGCCCCACCTCTGGCTGCATTCCAGTTCAGGTTGAATGGGGTCCTAAGCAACCTGACTTAGTGAATGGTGTCCCTGCACAGCGCAGGGGTTTGGAACTCAAGGATTATTAGGGTCCCTTCCAAACCTAAATATTCTATGATTCTATGGATGGGAACCTGTGACAGAAGAAACTGCCGTACTGAGGACATCAACATCCATGGAAGTACATCTTGCACTATTTGTTTCACAGCATGTGAGGCTGAACATAAAACCAGAATATTTTTCAAAAGCCTCAAGAATCCCATAGCAATTTAGCTCTTTTCAAAAAGCAATCCTCTTTGCTGTGTACAGAACACATCTATATAGCTAGGATTCATTATGTTCAGGCATTAATTCCCATCCCTTCTTTTTCCTACCAGAAATTATCTTCCTAAAGTCTTCAATTCCAAACATATGGCTGTGATCCAGGATAACTATGAAATCAAACTGGGCAATTTGATTGGTTTGTGAGGCCCCCAGCATCAGTGAAGCAGATGAATGATACTTTTCTGACCCTTCAATATATTCAGCTCTACAAGGAATTTTGCTATGAAATACACGCTAATATAAAGGTGCTTCCAATCCACTGTTAATTAATTCCAGGCCAGGAAAAAAAACAGGCTAAAAGAGTATAAGGCACTTTGATACAAAGCCTGACTGTCTTTGAGTGCAGTCATATTATCAGTGTAATTATGTAAATATATAATTAGGCAATTATACTGGTATATTTTCATATTCATCTAGTAATTTTTATTTGAGACTGCAATGCCTAGTACAAGAGTACTAGGACTATACAAAATACAGTGTCCTAATAATAGACTCTGAGTTACCCAATGTATAGTTCAGGCTACAATAATAAGAGACTCCAGCTTAGTATTAAGTGACTACTCTCAAAAGCAGTTACTGTTGCTAGTTATAATGAGTTCCTGCTGGCCCAGACCCCACAAACACCACTAACAGCCACAAAAGGATGTCAAATTATCCCGTAAGACTGCTCCGTAATAGAGCATCCAGTCTCAGTGTCAGTAGCACCACAGACCATTCCTGGCAGTATACCTTTTCCAGCTCCACCTAGATGATTAAGGACTATCAAGCCAAGATTTTTCACAACTAGCTTTCTTCTTATCCCCTCCAGGCTAACCAAGGAAAAAACATTTAGTAGGCTCCAAAATGGAAATATCACAAACAAAACATTTAAATCTCCCCATACAATGCTAGGCTTTGTAAAGAGTCTCTCACAGAAGGTCTGTGTTTAAAGAAACTGGGGAAACATCAGAAGGACCAAGATTCTTGTGAAGTACTGGGACAATCTTTTGAAGAAGCAGTGAACTTGCTAACCTATTCAGACCAGAGTGAGTACTCCAGCTAGAGAAAGTCTGACTCATGCTGAAGCAAAAGTTGCAACAAAAACCATGAAGAGACACTCACTGACTTCAGTACACAGTGGAACATATTACATCTCTGAGCACTAATAAAACTACAGATCTCCTAGTAACAGGAAGCCTAGCGCTTACAATGTCTTATCAGCTGAACAGGATTCCGAGAGGAAACAAAAGCGGTAACTTCTGACACAATCTTTGGGATAGACTAAAGATGTTAGTATTGAACTTTTCTTCTAATCCTTCAGAAACCTCAGTGCTTCCTGCCTTGGGAACAATTATCCTTTCATAGGTTCCCCTGACCACAAATCAGTCATCAGAAGACAAGATAACGTTCAAACTAGAACATATATACAACTTAGATAAAGAATTTATTTTAATTAGTTTCTAGTTTACCACAGCGTACATGCCCTGTACTCTTCTGCCTTTTGCTTTTCAGAGAACATAGAACATCAGGTTGAAATATTATTTGGTCCAAATATTATTTGGTCCAAATTTTTCTTGAAAAAAGCACAGGCTAGACAAGATGGACCAGAAGTCCATCCATAACTATTAAAAGTCACCAACTCTGGAGCATTCACCACTGTCCTGGGGAAACTACTGCAATTGCTCATTTTTCCTATTGTGAAAAATGTTCCTCCCATGGTCAATTCACCAGGATCTCACTAGGAGTACCCTGTACCCTTCTTCATCTTTTCCATGTTATTCACTGTAGAAATGGAGTCTTCATCTTCCTTGTAGTCCCACTTTAAATACTGGAACATGGTGTTAAGGTCTTCCCTAAACCTCCTTTTGCCAAGGATGAACAAACCCAGCCCCCTCAGCTGCTCCTTACATAACGGGTTCCTCTCTCCTTTGATCCTCTTTGTTATCCTTCTCTGGACCCTCCCCAGCCCATTCATAATTTTTTTTCTTAGAATAACAGAACCATTTAGGTTGGAAAAGACCTTTAAGGTCATCAACCAACTACTAACCTAACACTGTGAAGTCCACCACCAACCATGTCCGTAAATGCCACATCCACATGTCTTTTAAACGCCTCCAGGGACGCTGACTTCACCTTTCACTGGTCTGATGCAACGCGTGAGAACCCTTCTGCTGGGAACATTTTTCTACATATCCAAGCTAAACCTCCACTGGAACAACTTGAGGCCATTTCCTCTCACCCTGTTCACTGTTACCTGGGAGAAGAGACTAAAATGCACCTGGCTAAGACCTCCTTATCTCTCCTGTAGAGAGATAAGGTCACCTCTGAGGCTTCTTTTCTCCAGGCTAAACAATCCCAGTTCCCTCAGCCATTCTTGATCAGAATTGTGCTCCAGACTCTTCAGCAGCTCCATCACTCTTCTCTGGTTGTGCTCCAGCTCTTCAATGTCATTTCTGCAGTGAGGGGCCCAGAACTGGACACAGCACTCAAGGTGTGCCCTCGCCAGGACCATGTACAGGGGGACAATCCCAGCCCTGGCCACACTGCTGGCCACACTATTGCTGATAGAGGCCAGGATGCCCTTGGCCTTCTTGGCCACTTGGGCATTTGATGGCTCATGTTTGGCCAGCTGTCAGTCAGCAGCCCCAGGTCCTCCTCAGCCGGGTCACTTTCAGCCCCCAGCCTGTGTCGCAGCTGGGGGGTGCTGTGACCCAAGATCCTCAAACAAACGGCCTCAGCACTGCCCAGAACTCTCTGCAGAGCCTTCCTACCCCCAAGCAGATCAGCACTATTCTTATGTTCCATCACAATTGCTGCTGGCAGAACACACCAGCCTTGAACATCTTCTGGGCTTGACATACTGACTCTATTTGTCATTTAGTGACACATCTTGAAATGTAGCTGTTCTTCACAAATTCAGGAAAAATCACAACCTTCCTTCTCGCCCAAACTGTGAAATGAAGGGATTTTCCCTGATTGCCCGAGTTTGTTTTTGGGGTTTTTTTAACTAATCATCAGTTCTGAAATATTACATTTAGCTGGCAAGCTCCATCAGGCTTTCTGCTGATCTCCCTGCAATGTCAGCTTGCTTTTTCTCCCTCTGTCGTTTTTCTTGTCAGTAATACAAAACATAAACAAGGTCTAAGAGAGAATTGGCAAGAGCTTTATTTGCAGTGTAGGTAATGCTAGATTTGTATGCAGCTATCAAAGAAATCTACTCTGAATATTAATCTGATAGTGCTAAAAATTTATTACTAAAAAACAATATATCGGTACAGCAGTTTACATATTAAAATCAAAAATCCATGCAATGAACTTCTCGACATTTATAACTAAATTAACTATCATAATAACTCTAAATACAATCTTGTTTCTGAGTTTCAGGCTGCATTCAAGGCATCAGTCAACAAACTGCAATGGTGCAGCCTGATCTAGCACCAGCTGGGCTGCAGCTCACCGTATGTAAAGCTCAGATTCTTTGACAGAGCCCCTTGCTTCCATCAGTATTTCTAGCCTTGCTTCCATCAGTATTTCTAGCCTTTCCTGAGTACTTCTTTCAAGGCACCTTCAAAAACATCTGATCTGAGTCTAATTTGGACTGTCATGTAGAATAAAGGATAAGCAAGGAAAGAAGATCTCTTCCCACGCATTTGCATGGACTGTCCCATATTACTGCTAGCCCAAAGCATAGAAAACTGCTAATATTTACTGTCATGATGTACATGAACACATTTTCATTCTAATGTTGCACAGAGGTGAATAAGAAGATAGGGAGAGGATGGGGAATGCTTATCTGCTGTCCTATTCTGACCATGCTGGAAGTACAGTTTCATTTTAAATGAGGCTTGTGTTTTTACAGCTTAAATTTGAATACAGAATTCAGTTATTTCCACCAGATAGCACAGGCAGGCCCTTGAATACAGGAGTGCTATCTTTGGGAAGAATGCTAGGCCTGATTAAGTTGTCATTATAGAGTACATAGTGAATCCTATCCCATCACTAGAGAATGATCATTTTGATGCTTCCTCCAAATCTCCAAGGAGCCATTGGGAGGGAGAGACCAGTTCCCTTCAGGGAACAGGCTGGGCAATCTGTTCAACAGCAAGATGAACATGTCAATATGGAACACAGAGTCTAAACCTTTTATTACAGACTTTGCTATGAACCTTTTCCAAATTATGTGTCTGCAAAACCTTTCCTGGCTAATTCACTTATTGAAAGCACTAGCTAAAAAGCAACTGGGCACCCTACACATGGAAAGAATACTGCAGATAATATAGGCAGTTTTGGCAAATCTGTATATAAGCAGCCTTAACTCTCTGAAAACCATTAAGCCATCACTTAGTACTTGGCACAGTGTGCCATCCAAACAATGCATATTTTTTGTGCCACTTGGGAGGGTCATGAGACCAGCTGAACAAACAGCAGCATGGTGATTTACATCTACTTTTGTCTACTCAGCATAGGCTCCCCAGCCCTTCTCCAACAGTACACAAAACTCATGCCTTCCGTTTAAAATGACATTCTGAGACAGACCAAGGATTCAGCTTTAGTCTTTTAGAACATGTCCGAATGTATTCAATAATACTTTATATCCTTTATATAAGGATAATAGCATGCAGTGCCAACCTTCCTGTGTTCCAGAACCTAAGGCAACTGGGTTGCAACAATACTGCAACTCTGTCTTGCATCCTTTTCCAAATGGATTTGGTTTAGTATGACATGATGCAATTTTAAGAAAACATATGTTGACTGGCATTGATTAAATCACACACGTGGTAGTACGCACTTACCTTCCTTGTGTGATTTTCTGGATCATTCCAACATACAGATGAAGCTGGGTCATCCTCTTCCCCTTCAAACATTTAACTGTGGAAGTAATACCAGTTTTCTTCTCGCGGTATTTAAACAATGTACCATGAAAACAAAATCTTACTTTTTCAGATTTCCCTGGGCAGCAATTCTGAGATCTTGCAAAAGCTCTCCTTATCTTAGGATGGAAATATTTCACCACTTTTAAGCACTGTGACTGTACCATTTGTTCTACTAAAAGTATTTACTGAATGTATTCCTTCTTATGCAGAATACTCAGATGTCATTGAAGAAGCTAGGTGTAACTATTTGCCCACTTGGTAATTTTTCATGCCTCCCTCTGTGTCTGATTGCGTTTTCCTTTCTATGCTAGCTTGTGCCATTTTGCTAACATATTCACATCATTCACGCTAATTTATTGCCAGAAAAATATTGCTTCATTGGAAGTTTTTGCTCAATACCTAAAGCACGCACATACTATTTAAAAAATATGGGTGAATGGTGATCAGGCAAGAAACATGAATCTGACTCTAAGAGTATTTTCGCTTTTCTGAGAAAAAATTGATTTAAATTACTGTTTTTACAGCTCTACCACTATGTAGAGAGCTGTTTGCCTAGGCATCACTCTAAAACACACACATATTATCTCATTTCCATTGATAAGAATAGAGGCTTTTATTAAAAGAAAACAAAACATGCACACAAAAAAAGCCCCACAGTGGCAAAATCTATTACCGTGTTTTCAGGAGCTAATTCTGATAGCAGCCACGAACTTCCTTTAGTTATTGGTAAGAACTGTATGCTAGTATGGTCAACAGTCCTACATAATGCAACTTGCCATGTGGCATATTTCACCTAAATCATCCTTCACATTAAAAGAAAAAGAAAGTGTCAAGTGGAAAATCATTGAAAGGGAATTAAGGTACCCTGGACTCCAACTCATTTTGGAACAGGCACATTCAGACACACAAATATTCCCAGATGAATTGTTCCTGAAAAAAGAACATTCAACTATAGCTTAAGAGAAGATGGGTTTGATTGCATTGCTTGTTAATAATTTGCAGAGTTTGCTTACAGTCAGAGTCACTTGAATGCTAAGAAGTACTGGAAATATCAGTGGAGCTGCCAAACCCAGGTCTAAATTTACAGAAGAGAAAGTGCAACAATTCTAAACTACAGCAGATGCTAGAAGGAAAAGAACTTGTAAGTCTCCAGTCTTAGGAATGTAAGCCTATGATCTCCAGGAAACATGAAGCTCTATCAAACCTGCTCTACAGAAATGTTTCATCACAAATTCATCTGATTCGAATCAAAAATTAAAAGCCAGCCCACAAGAGAGGAAAGATGAGGACCTCTCCAGACCCTGGTTCTATTGGGAGATCCTTTAAAATAAATCAACAGGAAGTTTTTTGGGCGACCTTAGAGTAGTTGATAAGGGCCATCTCATTACCGTGACCAACAGAAGAACAAGATTTAACACTGGATGAAGAAGAATCACAGGGACAGGTCAAAATAAAGCCTGCAGAGCTGACGTAAAATGTTGCCCTGGTTTCAGCCAAATACAGGGTTAATTTTTCACAGTACCTGTGAGAGGGTGGAACATGGAGCTGTGCAGGCATGGCCAAGAAACAAATGCTGTTTGTCTTTAATCATTGGCAGGTTCAGAGAAAAGGGATTCTCTCTCTTCCAAGAAGGAGATCTCTTTCTGATCAGGAAATCAAGCGAGGTGGGCATAGGGTCTCTCCACCATTGTTTCATTGTCCTGGGTTTGTTGAGCATTTTGCACATAAATCACCCTCTCTTTGAAAGCTTTTATTTCTAGTATTGTTGCTGATGTTTCTGTTCAGTTTCTTATTTCATTGCTTTTTCCAGTAAATTGTCCTTATGTCAGCCATGATCTTTGCCTTTTGTGCCTCTAAATCCTCTTGCCAGACACCCAGAAGAGAAGGGGAGGGGAACTGAGTGAGCAGCAGTGGTTTTGGAGTGTCAGAGAGGGGGGAGGGGAACGGAATAAATTTGGAGATATCATTCCTAAACAGCTACAAATGTAAATTGAGGCAGTGCCAGACCTTGCCTCTTGAATAAGCCTTGGTCTATCAGGCCTTCTCTTTATCTTCCTTCTCTTCCTTGCCTCCTTTTTCCTCCAATGGTAGAAGTATAGGGAAGCTGGCTACTGAAATACATCTGGCACCAAAGCAGGATTTTGGTGACAAGGGTTTGGAGGGAAAAGCTCTCTCATGCACACCATCTGCTCATTTCTGATCTGTCCTTCAATTCTTATCCCATAGTGAACAGAATGGGCTGGTAAACTCAGGTCTGGATCACTAGCTGAAAGAATAAGGTCAGAAGCACTTCAGGCATTAGCGTAGCATCTTTTGGCTGTGGGTACAGACCATCATGCTGAGCATTTGGGAGCTGTAGAGGAGATTATGCTGCATGCATAGTCAGAGCCACACAGGCAGCAAAGAGGTCTTGATGAGCTCCCAAAATTGCAATTAAATTGAATTTAATTGCACTATTTCTTGCCTATGTCCCAGCTCACTTGTTTTATTTCATACATGTCAAGGACAAAGTCTGAGATTTCACAGTCAGTACAGAATATTAGCAGAAAGTCTCATCATGTCCAGAACTTTTTAATGACACTGGGGCTTTTGAAAAGCTCAGTTAATGATTGATACCTCCAGTTTCTAAGTTCAAGCATCGAGCTCGGATAGATCAGACCCATCAAAATTTTTTGGTTTGAACGATAAACCCCTTTCATCCCTTTA